>NC_046333.1:80991478-82308978 GCF_000738735.6 Corvus cornix cornix
GTCTTTGATCATCTCAGTGTGGTTTTAATGATCTTGGAATTTATTTTTGCAGACAATGCCAAAATCAAAAGGCAACTATGTAAATTCAAATAAGCACCCCTATAAAGACATACCTGGACTTCTTTAGAGAAGCATTAGATGGAAACTAAGACTAGTTAACTTTTATGTTTCATAACCAGAAAATACAAGTTTTCAAACAACCTTGAAGATTAAGCTGGATGATTTGAACAACTGCACACAATACCTTTAATTGCAGAAATAGAAGGGCAGGATTAAAGTATGAAGTTTTGTCGACTGAAAAAATATTCTGCTCAGAATACTTGGGGAACTTTCTGTTCATGGAGTGAATACCATGTGGGTAAAAACCCACCAAACTTTCTCTCATTAGGGAGCAGTTGGGGGATCAATGAGTAACTGCAGATCATATTATTTCATCTCTGGTTTTCATTTTGCTTGCCTAAGCAAATTGTAAGGAAAGTGAATGCTGTTTATTTGGAAATGAGCAGGGAAATAAAGGGCAAGCTGGTCAGTGGAAAGTTCTGCTCACTTTTCTTTCTCACTTTTCAAACCCTGCTGTTTTGGGGTGCTGGAGGGACAAGGGTTGTGCTGTCTGTGTGCTGCCTTTGCCTGCAGGGTCAGGGAGCTTGGTGTAACTCCAGATTCTGTGGAGCTACACAATCTCTTTGGCTTGCAGGAATTCTCCTTTGCTTTCTCCATGTCTGTCACAGAAATTTCTCCTTTGCTTTCCACAACTAAAGGCCAGCTATGAGTCGCAGTACAAGCCACTGGATGATTTGATTACAACAAGGAAACACCCAGTTACAGACTCTAGTGTTATTCTTGGATAGTTAGAAATGATGACATAATTTGTGGTTCCAAAGTCTTCAAAAGCACGTATTTATAGATTCCATATATCTGTTTGCCAGGTGCACCTAAAGGAGCAAAAGGTAATCAGCAGTGATAAAACATACCGTTAATTCCCATGAGTATGAAAAGATAAATATGAATCATTCCCATTCTTTAATCATAAATATGAATCATTCCAACTAGAAGATTAGTTTAACACGGGTTTAATGATTTAACTTTCATCTAACATACTTCGACAAAAAAATCTCCTAGTCTAACAAAAGCCTTCCATCTATGTAGTTTTGTCCTTTTTAAAGTAGGCTAACCTGTTTCGAGTGTTGTCACAGTGGAAATTTTGAGATTGAGGCCTTATTTTCAGGAGGTTCTACATTTAATTCTATTGTAAAGGTATCTGCTATTAATAATTTTAAATGTAGTCTTCTGCATTTGTCACTTTCTACTTATACTGTAAAGAAGGTAAATGAGAGCAATATTACCTACTCCTTTGTATACTGTATGCTAATAGTTTTTAGTTCTCTCCTTATGTAGGTTCTCTCTGCTCTCTCAGCTATTTTTTCCGTCTTTATTTTTGCTCTAACTCTTCACTTCCAGTGTTCCTGGCCTGAATACCATATTTTAATTGAGGTAACAGGTTTTTTATTTTTAAATTAAACAAATACTATTTTTACTATTGCTTTTTGTTGTTCTTTCTTGGCATGTTATTTTGGTTTTTCTGATCATCAGTGTACATGGAGTACTCACCTTCTGCACTGTCAGGCTACAGTGAGACTTTAGGAGCTTTTATGTTCATGTGGACAGGAACGATGCTTATGTCTGGGGATGTTTCCTGGTTTGTCAACTCCGAATGGAGTCCTTTGGTTTGGACTGCACTGTGAGCAGTGCTCATAGTCCTTCCTCCAGATTGGATCTCCAATTCAAACTGCTGCTGGAAGCCAGCATTAGATCCAATCCATCCCGTCAGGTAAGGGTTGCAGTGGGCAATTTGGGTGCTGCAAACAGCAGAGTGGCTGCAGGTGTTCATCCCCCCCACAGCGGTGGGAATGTGCTCTGCTTTGTTCTGCATTTGGGACCACTCTGAAACAGCTGTGAATTTGTGTAACCTCTGTGCGTAGACATGCACAGCCTCTGCACGTGTGTGTGCACATTCACTGCATTTATAGATAGAGATACAGTTAACTGTAAATTTCCCTGTTAAATTAGAAAACTGATTTATTCTGTTTCTTTATTTTAATGGAGTTGGATAAATACTCATCTGCCCTATGCGTGTTCTGTAGCCTCTAGGAGATTTCACAGTAACTTCTGTGTCACTGTGTTTGTCTTTACAGCATGTCTGTCATACTTCAGTTCAACCAATTCCTCTAAGGTGAAGACATAAGATTTTAGTATTATTAATGCCTCATTTCTTCTAGTTAATGATTTTTTCAAGTATTTAATCTTCTTTGTGATTTACCTTCCATGTCAGATAAAGATCTTATTTAAGCTAAGTATTATGAAATAATAGAAACCTTTATTCTATTTGAATACAGTCAGGATAAATGAATCCTGATGTTAAACAGGTGCAGCATCACACATGTAAAATCAGGGTAAGTTCTCTGAATGCTTGGATCTTAACAGATGTGTTCTTTTTCTCCATATGTTATAACAAAATAAGGATTTGCTCTGAAAGTATTGACACAAACACTAACTAGTCTTGGCAAACACAAAACTCTGTTCCTTACACGGTATCAGCTGTGGCTATTAATTAACTTTAAATAAACATGTGCATTAAATAGCTGTAAAGCACATATATGTATAAACTAAACCAGTTTTTGTCAGAAAATAATTTTTTTTTGCTTTCTTGTTTACTGATGCCTAGACAAATGCTGCATCTTCAAAACAACATCTGTCAAACCAATTTTCATCAGATTAAGTATATCCTCAGAGCAACCATCACAGCTTACAAAATACTGGAAATGTAGGTTGTGCTTTGCATAAAACACCAATAGAATTTAAAGCACTTGAAAGTGTTTTACAAATGTAGCAATGATAGCTTGGGCCTGTTCTCCATTTTTGTTTCTATTTTCAGGAGGTTCTTGGGAAAGATAATGAGGAATGTTGCAACACTGCAATCCCAGTAGATGCCTCAGAGTGCAATTTCAGAGTTATGGTCCTGGCAGCTAATCTGGGTCCACAAAAGCCCATGGTTTGGAAGTCTGGCAGTAGAGATTGAATTTAGTATGACAAAGTTCATCTGTGGAAAGATTTCTCTCATTAGGAATGAAATTAAAGCATGAATCAGTGACTGATTATCCAGGCCTTTCTGTGATCTGTTGAATTCTTCATTAGTATAGATGTGTGATTACATATGCTCTGGCCTGGTTCTGGTTCTATAGATCATCAAAGATAATGAACAAGATTAATTTTTTAAAGATTTTTTTCTGAAGCAATGTAATTTGGTAAAAATGTAAGGAAAACCAGTGGCTTTGACATGAACATAAATGCTGACACACTCAATCATTCGCATCTCTGGCCAGCTTTCTGTCTTTTTCCCTGCTACAGGATAATGCATAGAAATGAACTTCTTATTAGGCTGGTGTGTCTTCCATAGGAGTGAAGTATTTTGTCTGTGTAATGAGTTAAATAGAGAGCTGAAGCCTCATTACTGTGTGCACTCGCAGCTGGTCATGGAGACCCAGGGCAGCCAGAAACAAGTGCCAGGGTTTCTGTAAGATCTTTGTGGATGGAGGGTAGAGGCACTTAAGCTGGAAGCTAGGTCAGTCTTGCCATTAGTTCTTCTGTTTAAAAGCTGGAAATCTAGCATAAAGCAGGAAGAGTCCAGTCAAAAATCCATGGAGAGGACAAACAAGGGGGAAAGTTGAGAGAACTGTTCCAGCCGCATCTGGGAGTAGATACATTTTTGCAGCTCTGACTTCCTGTTAGATTGTTCCCTATGTGTCAGCACTATCCTAGAATGCTCCACATGAACCCTAGGTGAGGTGTTTTGGTGCCTTACCACACACCTGTGGGAGAGCCCTTATCTGTGTTTGCAAGACAGCGTAACTAAAGACAGTCGCAGAACCCAATGCATAAACAAGGCTGAACATGTTACATCATGATAGAGTTCAAGATAAGTGCTTTGTGTCTAAAGAATATAGTTTTTAGGAGGAAAATGGTACTGCTGACTTTCATCTTCTTCATAAAGATGTGCTAGCTGCTTCTGCAGTTACCTTAAGCATAAACCCCAGGCTGGATTTTAGCTTACCTGAAAATGACAATGATCTTTACAGGATCTTCAACCTAATTCCTGAGACAAAAGAACATACAATTAAGTTAAAGTAAGTACAGAAATCTCCCAAAAATTCTAACTCTATCCAGCTCTATCATGTACTTGGGAAACTTAACACTTGCAGGTTTGGTTCCTTTGAGTATTAATAGCATGATATTTCAACAGGAGACCTGGGTTTCTGAGACCATTTTTGCAATTTGCAGGGGTAAAAGCTGTGTTTGAAATGACCATTATGCAAGAGATTCCTTCTGGTTGTCATTTTTGGCCAAAGCCATGGAGCATTGCACTTGTTTTTAAAGCAAGAATTACGAATCACACAGCAGGTAATACATGCAGTATGGTAGTCAGTGAACAGGTCGTGGCACATTGAGCAAATACAGGCTCTGTTGGGGAAATGTTGATTTGAATTTCATGCATCATTCAAGCATAATGAACATTGAAAGGTCATGTTAAGAACATAAAAAAAAAATCATCTGATTTAACTTTTTCACTATCCAGTATTGTTAATGACACAATGTCAAGTAACAACCAGTTTCTCTGAGTGTGACTAAAGCCAGATTCCATGTATAGTTCAAGAATAAATTGCCAAACCTTTTTTTGTTCCATTTACTGTTCATTTCCTTTATAATGTCATGGTGTCAGTTTGTGAATCGTACCTTGAGCCACTGCAGTATATCTGTATTTTCTCAGTCAGAGTTATTTCTTTGAGATTGTTACTCAGCATCCAGTAAGTCTCATGCAGACTGTAACATACTAATTGGCTCGGTACAATTAGAATGAAAAGGAAGTGTTTTGCTATTGATCTCTGCTTGTTATTAGTTTGCTCTGACAGAAAATTAGGTTGAAAAAGTCTAATACAGCTATCAAAACATTATTTCTTATTGCAGGAAGTATCACTGTTGCTCTTCCATGGAAGTATTTTAGAGCAGAACTCTTCCTTTCTCCTTCTTTTCTAGTCTTGTCTTTTTCTTTCTGACTTTTTAAAAATTTCTAGGAGGGATGCTGAGCCTTGTTAAATAACCAGGCTGTTCAGAGACTGAGTAGCAATACTGTGACTTAAACAGGGCCCAGACAATATTTATGAGTTCATTATATCAAGTTTAATACTGGGCTGCTTGTTGTCTTCACACAACATCATGTTAATAAATTTTTACAAGCTGTGTAGTTGTAAAATGCATCATAGTAATCACTGTCATTCCTCTAATAAGTCATTTGATTTGTGTTTGCTCTGTGTTGTTCCAACCTTGTGAGCTGTAACATTTCAGGGTAGAACCCTTCTTGTGGTCCAGGTAATGAACCACCTGCTCTGACTCCTCAGTTACAGATGTTCTCAGAGGGGGGGGCACCTTCCCCTCCCCACTCTGCTTCCTTTGCAGTGCCTCAGGTTACATGGTTTTCTTACAGGAGAATTACCTCTATTGTGGAGACTCTCTGGAGCTCCAGGTCTCAACCCTTCTGCAGATTCCATGCAGTTGTGTGGTTTTCCTTGCCACAGAGCCACTGGGGTTGCTGAGTGTCTGTAATTCAGATGCTGGCAATGCCAGCAGGGCAAGCAGTTGGATGTGGCTGTACTGTGGCCTCCAGGCAGAGGTGGTCAGTTCAGGAGATCAGTGACTCAGGGAGACCGATGGCTTGTGTTGACCAAGCTTCAGAGGACTCCGGCTGTGAAGAGTCCCTTCCTGTTGGTGTGGATGGAGGTTCTGCAGATGAAAAACCAGGAAACGCTTTGCTTCATGTTTTTTAATACTCGCTTTATTACAGACATGTTTCTCTTTCTTGTAGGAGAGTAGACTACCTGCTTGAAAATCTGTGATTTAAAGTACTGAGTGTTGCTTTTTCTGAGACTCAGAATCCTAATTCATTTGACTGACAAATGTAAACTTGAAATTTATTTTACTCTCTAACACAGCAGTGACTTTAGTCCAGCTACAGTTTTCATTGCGCAGTACAAATACACTAAGCCTACTGTTTAGTTTACTACATTAAACTACTGCTGGCAGCTTATGTGTAAAATTTGAGGATTAAGAAACTAATGCAAACAAAGACTCTAAGCTTTAAGTAAGAAGCAGTATTGTTGGACTAGCCTCTTACTGCTGTCACAATCAATGTGAAGTAATAGCAGCCAAAACCTACTGGTCTGGGTTTGGCTGCAGTAAGTTCTACTAAGCAATAGTCATTTGAAGAGGAAATTTGTCTTCTCTATTTGAAACATTAATCAGTTGCCAAAAATGCCACTTTTTTTTTGCATTGTATGTGTGATGTCTTTTTCATTTTTACCTTCTAAATAACTGGTACAAATAATCCCTCTTATTTTTTTCAGCCCACCTAAACCAGCGGTGTTCATCTCCGGTGTCATTGCTAGGGTAAGATTATCAGTAAATTTCTCTCAGTCATAGCAAAATTACTGTAAGCTTTTCAGAATTACCGCCAATCAGAGCAAAATTAATCATTTTCATACCCCTTTCTCTTTTGTGAGAAAAGGCTTTATGTTTTCTGTATTCATGTAAGGTCTTTTGAACATTCTTTCTGGGTTTGTGTGGAATTGAAATTATTCATTGAAATTATTTCCACAATTTTCCTTTGAATTTTATCACTTTAAGTTTATTGGATCATCTTTTTGTATCTAAGCTAGATATTACTGCATTCATTTCCTTTGGAAGTGGCTGCATATTAAACGGCTGCTGTAGCTTGATCTGTGATGAAGAGCAACACTTCTGCCTGTAAGGATACGTGCTTGAAGATAGTGTGTTTTAGCTGCCATATGTGCCTTGAGGTACTTGGGATTCAGGGTGTTATTCCCTGGATTTTAAGACCAGGCAGGACCTGTAAATCCTTAGTATTAACTAGCCATTAATCATATGATCAGTAATTTCTGCCTTGTGCATTGTGTGACAGGGTTTTTATCATGGCTTTATGTGATGGTTACCTTACATCCCTGGGGTTTGTAATGTGGTTTACTGTAAGATGCTGTGGTTGTGTCAGATCCCATCGGTGGAAAGAGTGAGCTGATGCCATTTTCCTTGGCCCATAAGGAATGGCTAATTGGCAGCGTCAGGGGAGATAAGGTAGAAAATGTTGAGTCTGAGGAGAGGAGATCTTTGAAACTTGGAAGCAACTTGGACTAGAGAAAAAAAAAGCAAAATCTAACAAGTTAATGTAGTGATTGAAACAAAACCAAAACAAAACTGTGAAAGATTGCTGTCCTGTGAGCCAATGGAGTGCCGGGGGCTTCTGGCTTATGGTATGTTTGTCCCACTTTCTGAAGAGGGAAGTTGTGGTGCTGTTGTCCCCCTGTCACTGAGCACGGATAGTATTTGCTTCCTGTTGCTTTTTGAAAGCCTCATGGGACTGACCCTAGAAATGACAGTGGTAAATAAGTGACATATGGGTTACACCTGAACTGAGACTGCCCAACAGCAGCACCTGAGAGCTAACACCAGCAGACCTGGTTAAAAGAGCATGTTAAACTTGAAAGCCAGCCACCCCTAAGATTTGAGTCCTAAGTAGTTTTAGATCCTGCTTTCTTCCTAAAGAACTGGTATTGTTTAGCCTGGAAATGAGAAGGCTTTGGGGTGACTTAACTGCAGCCCTCCATTGCCTGAAGGGAGCCTGCAAGAAAGATGGAGAGAGTCTAATTACAAATGCATGGAATGACAGGACAAGGAGGAGTGGAGTCAGACTGAAACAGTAGGTTTAGATCAGATGTTAAGAAAAATTCTTTACTCTGGGGGTGGCGAGGCACTGGAACAGGTTGTCCAGAGAAGTTGTGGATGCCCCATCCCTGGAATTGTTCACAGCCAAGTTGCATGGAGTCCTGAGCAGCCTGATGTAGTGGAAGACATCCCTGCCTGTAGCACTGTGGTTGAAACTGGATGATCTTTAAGGTCCCTTCCAACCCGGGCCATTCTATGGTTCTGGTTCCTACAAAAGGCTTTTTGTGCTGCCTTAACTTACTTTTAAAATAGTCTGTTCTTTCTAGTGGCTGTGTGAAAACCAAACACCTCTGAAGATAGGAATATTTGGGGTTTTTTTCCCTAGGTTCACATTAAGATACTGTATTATTGGATAGTGTGTGTAACTGGAAGGAAGTGAAGCTTGCATAGGAAAAATTTTGAAGTTGGCTAGAAGAACAGAAAGAATGTGTACAGGGGGACTCCAGAGTAACATGCAACACTGTTTTCCATCTGATTTTCACAGTTTTTAGAACTTAGATCAATTTGAACTTGAAAGTACACTTTTAAGATTCCTAAACATTTCCTGCTGTGTTCTTCGAACAGGGTGATAAGGACTTCCCTCCAGCTGCAGCTCAGGTGGCTCATCAGAAACCACATCCTTCTGTGGAAAAGCTTCCTCACCCACAGCACGTCAAACAGCACATCCACCAGCCTCGCAAATGAGCTCCCTGTCAGGATCTCTGCCAAACTGCTCTCAGTGACTAAGTTTTCAAGAGAAGACAAAAACCCTTTAGTATTCACACTGTCAAATCAGTAAAATTGGCCTCTAAAATAATACGCTGTTTCTTTTACTTTAATTCTCAAGGGTTAAGAAGAATGAAGACATTTTTCAGTTGTTATCCCAGATGGAAAATTCTGTATTGAGTGTTTGCTGATCAGGGGTGCTTTTTTATAAGATTTTCTTATTGCCAAGATAAAAACTTCAGTATGAATAATAGGATTAATGAGCTTAAAATGTGTACTTTTAGTTATGGACTCACAATAGCAGATAGTTAATGTAGTTATTATGCTAAGCCAGTAAAGAAGAACAGCCCTTTTGTACTGGTACGTTTACTGTCTGGAGGGAGTTCGTTGTGTGTGTTGAGACAGAAGTCAGTGGTTGTCTTGATTACATAGAACCATTGCAGCCTTCAGTATCCTATGGTGTTACACCCTAGTGCCCTCTGGACTCAGCCAGGGAGATGATAAAAGGGCCCTCATACATTCTCAAGTGGGCAGAGATCCCGCTGAATCTTCTTTACACCCCTTTGCACTCGCACAGTCTTGCTGAGATTTTTCCCTCTGGTGGTCTATGGGTATGGAGAGGAGAGAGAAATCAAAATTACAAGAACACTGCTGCTGTAGACAACTCATTTGTGATCTCATGAGTCTCACTGGGGAGACATTTCTGAGGAGATGATTTCCCATTCCAACAACAAGCTGAAGGAATTCATGACCCTCCATACTGCATTTAAAATAAGTTGGTGAAAAATCTGTCTACCTTTTTTAATTTTGAATTTGAGATGACCATTTGAAATTAAGAGATACTGTTAGTAAATATGTTTATGATCCAACCTCTTTTGCACATCATGTTTTTTCCTAGTCTTCTTATTCTGAAGGACAGTAGTGATACAAGGGAGTAAAAAGTGTTTTCAAATAGAGCAATTGTTTTAGTTTTAACCACATAATTAAATTGATTTCTCAGTTCAAAATTACTTAGCTCTTTCATTTTCCTTCTATAACTCATCTCTGTAAAAACCAGGAAAAAAATTTTATGCATTCTACCTACATTTTTAAAGTGTCCTTCTATTTTTAACTGACTAAAAATACGATACAGCTTTTAGTACTCTCCAGGTTTATAAAGTTCCTAATGGTGTCAAAAAAGTGGGAGCTAATGCTGCAACCATTCACCTGGAAAATCAGTGAAATTTTGGGGTCACTTGGGGCTTTACCAGTTAATTTATGGTTAAAAAACAGTGAGGAAAGTTTAAAAAATATTATTTTTTTTAAATTCTTCAGATTAAATAATTGTTTCCTGAGTAGCTGTTTTAAAACAACAGCAACAAAATAATGGGAAGTATGGCCCGTTTCACAAGTGGAATAACTCACTTCATGTGGGTGCGAGAGACCTGACATTTCCATCTCTTCACAGGCTTGAAATGGAAATGATGTTTTGAAAATTATATGCTTGGATATATTTATTCTAAACCCAAGGAAGGATGTACAATCTATATATGCAGCCCTTATTTTCAATTTGATTAGATAACCATACTTGCCTTAAGGAACGAGTGTTGTTTGTAAGAATTATTCTGTATTAGAATATGCGTAACTTTTCAAATACATTTTCTGTTTCTGATGTCAGTGCAGCAGAGGCCTTGTTTGTAGCTGCTTATGAGTGTAAAAGTGATTCACACCTGAGCGACTCATTTATAAGGGTAGCATTGTTGAGCCTCTTGGAATCTCTGCAGGAGATGCTTTGCTGGCAGGAATGTTTGCGGGCTTGGGACAGGGAGCGGTTGATGGTGCAGCCCGGAGCTGCCTGTGTGCTGCGTCAGCTATGGAGCGGATCATTGCAGGCACTTCTGGTACCTGCTGGCCTGAGGGGGAGCTGGGTGGGATTCAGCTCTGCCTTGTGCTGTGCCTACATCTGAGACACTGTCTAGACCCCAGTGTAGTCAGTGGTGGTGCAGTCAGGACAGTAAGTAGAGTTTACGTACAGCATCATTGACCAAAGGGAAGTGTCTTTCAGGATGAGCTGGATCACTCTTGGCTCCATTGACTGCAGTGGAAAACTAAACCTCAGTGTGGAGGCACATTGTGAGGTGGGGCTGGGTACCTCTGCTCCATGTCTTGTAACAAACAGCTGGTAGAAATGCTTTGGAAAGCCACACCACATCTCCATTCTGACAGTAAAAGTTAGGAGCACAGATGCTTTCGAATTACAAACTACTGCTCCTGGTTGTTAATGCAATATATACAGCATATATAAACAATACCTGATTTTTGTCTCTGATTACTTAGATAGATATGTGAGTTTGTACAATGGAGTATGGCTCTTAAGATAGCTTTAGTGGCTTTTTAGAGTGCAGGAATTTGTATATGCTTAGAAAATGTCTCTGTATGAAAGCGTATTATATATTGTTGGGAGGTATCCATGTTTATACATAGATGTCCTTACCAAAGCATTACCTTGTCCAAAATAATCAAAACTGGTGAACTGGATTTCTTACTAATGGTTACTGATACTTTAAAAATCTGTTGCAATAGCATATAAGCACAGGAGATGTTCAGATGTTACCTTGAAATAACTGCAAAATAAATTTTCTGTAGTTGTCAATGTGGCAATAATGCAACAATAAAGCATGAAGTTGTATATTGGTCTCCTTTTTCCTGTAAGTGCAATGTAAATCAGCAGGGTGCAGCTTTGTGGGATTTATGGGATTTTATTACAGACTGCTGCATGACTAATCAACATTTTATAGATAGTGAAATTTATTATGAAGTTTTATGACATGGTGGATGAGCTGTTTTGAATAGTCCAGTCTAAAGTAAAATAAAAAGTAGATGGTACCAGCTAGAATGGGAGTTGCTGTTTTCCGCTATGAAATTGGAGATGCTCGCTCAGCTCCTGCGAAGCTCGAGAATCTAATCCTGGTACTAAATGAGGATGGTAAAGGAAATTAAATGTAACATTCTCAATTGCCTTGTGAGTTCTAGTCTTTCAGAAGAAGCAAGTATTGTAATCAGAAGAGGTGGCAAGCTTCTCATGAAGTTGCAGTTAACATTATAATGCATGCCATAACGTGATTTGCTGAAAAATATGGAGAAATTGCCACAGTGTTTCTGGGACCTTTCTGACACTTTGGGCGTCCCATGTTTAGTGTATGTGTGGTGTGTGTATAATACAGCAAATGTATGTGATACAGTGTAGAGATGATAGCTACTGCCCTGGGTCTACTGCAATGTGACATCCTTAGACTCTGTACTCAGATAATCACTGATTTGTTTAGGTTGGAAAAGACCATTAAAGTCATGGAGTCCAAGCATTAACCCAGC
The DNA here is from genome assembly GCF_000738735.6 of Corvus cornix cornix. NCBI lineage: Eukaryota > Metazoa > Chordata > Aves > Passeriformes > Corvidae > Corvus > Corvus cornix. Next base: position 81,003,380 of record NC_046333.1, read on the forward strand.
ACTGCCAAGTCCACCACTAAACCATGTCCCTGAGAGCCACATCCATAGATCTTTTAAATACCTCCAGGAGTGCTGACTAAACCACTTCCCTGGGCAGTCTGTTCTAAAGCTTGACAACCATTTTGGTGAAGAAAGTTTTTCTCACGCGCAATCTAAACCTCCCCGGGCACAACTTGAAACCATTTCCTCTTACGCTGTCATTTGTTACTTAGGGGAAGAGACCAATCCCGCCTTGTTACAATCTCCTTACAAGTAGTTGTAAAGAGCAATAGGGTCTCCCCTCAGCCTCCTTTTGATGCTAAATGATTCAAAAGATACCTTTTTAATTAAAATTTTGGGAAAATACATGTTCAAGATGTCTGGCATGCTGTTGATTGAGTTTTCCAATTTTACTCCAAATTCCATGGCCTTGTCATCAGCAGAATTGCAAATGTTATTAGTAATTAGAAATTATTTACTTCTATGTCAACAGTATGATCTACCCTTTTGTCACTGGATGCCTTGAAACAGAAGTCTTGTACATTTTTCCACAGTAGTGTGATCATCGTATGCTCCTGGCTGTTTAATGAAAATATTCACAGCAGTCTTCCATACAAAGTTGAAGGGAATGAATGGCCATATGTTTTTATCCCCTTGGAATAACTTTATTCTGAATACTCACCATCTTCATGGGATGGGGAGGTGTGGGCTTTATAAGCCACTTCTTGTGTTCCCTTCAGATTTGGGTGTATTAAGTTTAAAATGAGATTTAAATCTAGGCTAATGCCTTAAGATATTGGATTAATACGCATAATTGCATTTTAGAAAATGTGGGGATGTCAGTATGGGTACAGTTACCTTTACAATAGGGGGATATGTTGCTGGTCAGAGGCTGCAATGGTGTAAAGAATTAAGACAAATCACTGTTTTAATTTAAATTCTTTGCACAGAAACATCTCACAAGATAAAGACATTTAAGTGTAACTGGTTACAGCTAACATCTGCTCTATAAGGATGCAGAGAGATGCAGATCATAGTGACTGGCTGACTTGCAAAAAGAAACTGAGTCAAGTCTGCAGCATTAAATCACTGGATTTCTTCAGCAAATGGTGAAATAAATCTGTGTCATAGCCATAACCTTTGGTAAGTGCGGTGCGTGATTGTATTATATAAAATTAGTAATTTCTTAGAAAGATGGAGGTTTGTATTTTGCTTGTCCCTGTGTTTTTGGGTCTCCTTCAAGACTGTGCATGCATTTATTTTCCTCATCTCCCCATCAGAGAAAGACTGCATCTAGTGTATACTATTTCTTGAATCTTTTCATAAAATGGAAGCACTAGCATTCAGATATGAGGCCTGAGAGGTGGAGTGCACTGTATTTGACAAAGCACTCCCTGAACAAAGAAGTAATTTCTATTGCAATGACTGTTTCCCATCCCTTCAGAATGCTGATCAGAGGTGAGAAGAAGAATATGATACCTCTTTCTGGGAATGTAATTTATTATTATTTGGAGCTGACAAGCCTGCATGGTTGCTGATGATTTTTTGCACAACACAGAAGGCTGTCAATGACAAAATTGAAATGCAGGATACTAAAGCCACAGCAACCATAGATCTTGCAAGTGACCTTGAAAGAAGCCCTGTAACATAATCTCTGCTGTCCAGCTTACATTGGAGGTATTTTTAGAAAACGTGAGTGTCTGGCATTCTGTAGGTCACTCATAGCTTTAGAAAAATGAAAGCATTAGTAATCCACAGTGATTTTAAGGATTATGAAAATTGGTTAGCTGCTAAAGACCCTGGAGCTCACATCAACGTCAGTAAGGTAACACGTCATTTTACCTTTGGTGTATTCTCATATTGTCTGGACTAAAGCTGGTTCAGTAAAATGGTTTCTATCCTACTTTCTGGCAGAGAAGCAAGTGGCAGGTTATGAAGGTGTGTAAAATGAGTTCTTACAAGCCATGTGTGGTAGCTGTCTCAGGTGTCAATGGGTATCTAATACCATGTTAAGATGGATAGTGACATCACTTGTTACTCATAGAAGAGCGAGTGAACTGGAGAGCACAGCAGCAAGATCGGTTTCCAGATCATGGAATATTCTGAGCTGGAAGTGATTCACAAGGATCCAGCGAGTCCAACTCTTCAGTGAATGGCCCATATGAGGATTGGACCCACAGCTCTGGTGTGATTAGCACCATGCTCTGGCCAGCTGAGTTAATCTCAGGATCACAATGGAACACGCTTGGCTTCCCCCTTAAATCAGAAGAGGCTTTTGAAATATAGAACAGTGCATTTAGTTAAAATGAAAAGCAAAAGCTTCTGCATGCTCATAGTGGCTGAAATGACAAATATCTTGTCATGTTTCAGATGTGACTGAAACCATATGTTCAATGCCTTTCTGGGTAAAATTGCACCAGTGTGCCAGTGTTTGGGTCTGAAGGAAGAGAGGCATCACATTTTTCCTGGTTTTATGCTTACTTGTGAACCTAATGTATTTAACAGAAAACTTTGCTTGGTATTTAAAAAAAGAAAAAAAGCCTTATTTCTAAAGTCAGGTGCACTTCATCTTAAGCTATATTTAATTTTTCAGGTGATATCTCTGAGGAAGATAAAGGTCTTCTGGCTTTGTCTCTTGAAGACCAGCAGACTGGGGCGCATGCCAGTGGAATGTTGCACATGTTGTTTTACTTTCTGGTGTATTTAAATCAACAGTGAACAGGAGCTGTGGTTAGAGAAGTAAAGCCTTAAATATTAAAAGTAGAACAGTAAATGGATCAGCACAGAAGTGGATTCAGTTCTGCTCTGTAAAACTGTTGTTAGAAGATGATAAAAGAAACAGAGCTGTCGTATTGTTTCAGAACTGTATACTGGCCGTTTCTTAATGCTGCTCAGTGACCTCAACTTCCACTGCCTAATTACAAACTGAAAAGACAATTCTTTGATAAATCTACATGTCCTTGAACCTTTTTGCATGGAAGAGGCCTTCAGATGAGGGAAATCTGCAAATGCAAATAGATTTTAATAAATTCTGGTTCTTCTAACCTACAAGGTTAAGCATAAAGAAATAGATATTGTGTCTCTTCACTGCAAAAGGCAGCACTAGGTGTATGGGCACGTAGGATGTAGAACTAAGACATATTCTAGTTGAACTGAGACCTAATTAGTATTCATTGTGTGTGTGTATGCCCCTACAGTGAGAGAACAGTCAATTTTAAAAACTAGGTTGTAAGATTTTATTCATCCCAGAGATGTTAAGCAACGGGAGATCAGATTCTTCGGAACATAACAGTTTGGGTGAACACCTTTAACATCCCTTTTGCAGGTAGTTATTCACTGTGTTACATCTGAGTTGCTAATAAAAAGACCCACATCAGAAGCTAATTCCTTATCTAATTCCTTCCCTCCGGGCAAGAGATAATGAATAGCAAATGCAAGAATTCTCCTTTTAGGTCCTGATTTATTACCCAGGACATAATAAACATTAGCCTGCTGCTGATGTGACAGTTGTGACAGCTGGAGGGGTTTGGAATGAAAGGCTGAAGCCTTAAATAAGCCTGTCAACTGAGCATGTTATGAGGATCTTGGTTAAACACTCAGACTTTGCTTTTTGTAGCCCCAAAGAGCTCCTGCAACGTCCACACTGAAAACCTCCCAGTGAGAGCTGTGCTTTGTGTGCCAATGGCTGTCTCACCAGCAGCCAGCAGTGGCTAAGGTAAATACTTATAGGAAGTAGAGAGCTTGATCCGAGTATTTATCATGACCCATAATATTCCTCTCCCCTAGATCCATGTGTTTCGCCTGTTTACGCACCTGGTTTTGTTCCTGGCTGTCATGGTGTGCCGTGTGTATCACTCTCTGATGGCTGGTCCTTCACAATAGGAATGACTGTGTCAGTGGGTGCACAATAAACAGACAGGATCTTAAAAAGGCAGAATCTATACATTAAAGAGCATGGAAAATGTTACCCATGTCATCTAAGCAGATCTCTCCTGGGAGGTTTAGGATTCCTACAAGTGTAGGTTCCTTCAAGGCAGGTTATTTTCCCATCCCATGCAGGCCACTAGTCTTTTAGAGGATTTTTACTTTGTGTTTATAGTCCTGTTCACTTCAGTGATGCTCTCCAAGGAATTAAGGTAAGTTCAGATTTATTTTGCAGGACTAGAGAGTATTTTACATGAGGTAGAGACCTCCAAACGTCTCTTTTCAAACACAGTAGGGTCTATCAACCTGAAAAGTGGTGGAGAAGACTTGTGGGCAGATCCTTTCCTTTATGTGAGTTGTGTTTGTGGAGTTCTGCAGAGGAATGCTGGAGTTATAGGGCTGGGTCCCATCTTCAGTTCTGCAGCTTGGTTGCTGCTAAGCCCCTTTTTTAACATTGATTTCTGGGCTTTTTCCTGACTCACAAATGTGTTATAAAGCTCTGGCTTCAGGGCATGAAATGAAATTTGTCATGCAAAATATGACTCCAGACTATCCTTGTGTAGGCCTCGTGATTTCAAAAGTAGGGAACTAGAATTCAACAGAGCTCCTTGGAAGAAGGAGCCCCTGTCTGTGCAGTGCTCTTTGCTGGAAGAGCAAGTTTAGAAGAAGAAATTATATGAGTGAAAATGTGAGTTATTTTGAAAACAGTTGAACAAAATGCTTTAGAGTAAATTAGCTTACAAGATAGAAGGGGGGAATCACTATTGTAACACACAGGTGTACGTGCACATCTTAACGTATACATGTTGTATAATTCAGTATACCTGATTTTAATAACTAGGGGAAAAGATCCTAATTTTTCATTTTCTAGTAAACAAGCATACCATCTGTCAGCAGAAACAAGCATAAGTCTAACCACAACCCCTTTTTAAGGAATTACATAAGCATTATATATAAATGTATATTTTAAAAATTATATACTTTGTTTATTTACAAAAGCAGTCCCAGGGTTACTGCTCTGAAGTTTCTCTTTTACTTACTTGTTGCTTTGCCTATAATCAAGCAGGATTGCAAAGCAATTAGCAAGATGTCTGCTCAGCCTGCAGGTGCTATTGAAATGCTTTTAATAGTCAGGATCAAGCAGGAACTTCACTCTTATTTATTGTCCTTTATGGTCTGAAAATACAAATATTTCTGTGGCTGAGATTATAGAGTGAAAAGATTAAAGCACAGCACTGCAGGAAGAAGAGCTGTACCAATTACCCTGAGAAGCAATTCTAAATAGCATTAGTGACCCAGTACTAGTGCTCTGAAAGGTGGCTGAAGAAAGATGGCACCTTCATGTTCACTCTGAGAAATGCATTTTGATAGCTTAGCATTTGTACTCAAGGTAAAATGCTGGAGCCAATGTAAATGGAGAACATTACTCTGATAGCATTATAGTTCTAATAGGTAATATAAGCTACAAGGAATGAATATGAGCCCTGTATATTTTTTCAGCAGTATTTGCTGGCATTAATAATAATAGAGCTGAAGACTTTTGCCTTTCACCAGCTGTGCAGCAGAAGCTCTTCCAAGTGTAAAAGGAGAGGTGAACTTGTGTGCATTTCTGCAAACTTCACAGAAATGCTTCTTAAAGAGAAATCTTCAATCCCTGTGCACCAGGAGTCACTGAGATGCAGCGGCATCTAAGATGTAGGCCTGTGTCATCTGCTGGCATCTCAGTCCCCCGTGCTGCCACTCTCAAGGACAGGCTGTCATGACACTCCATGGCCTGGCTCCTTCCTGTGCCTTGCAAAGCCACAGATTGACTCTGGTGTAGCAAGTGGTACTGTTTTGTGGTGGGCTAGGCTGCTTAGAGTTGGGAACTCATCCAGGTGTGGGGAGGTGACTAAAAGCAGTGGCTGTGAGAGCATCCAGAGGAGACACCTAAAGATGAACTTGCATCTTTTCACTCCCTGGAACTGCCACTGGATGCTGAACATCACGTAGGCATTTTCTGTAGGTTCGCTGAGGGATGGTTTAGCTGATGCACAGAATTTGGGGAAGCTATTAATGAGAAACAATGGTGAGATGCAACAGCAACTGAGCTTTTCTAACCTTGATATTTTGAGAGGTAAATGCTACAGACTTCTCAGTAATGCACCTTGGAAATGTTGATGCCTTTGAGTATCAACAAAGCCTAAAAGGTGTTATAAAGTATCAGAAAGTGTTTTTAAGTGTTCTCAAGATCATTTCGTATTAGAGGTGAGTCTACTGGTGTTGTTCTGTCCCAGTCAGTTCTCTGGCTGATGCAGTGGACAGCCTTTGGTCTTAGCCAGAGGCCAGCATGGAAGACCAGGATGTGATCTCTGTACCCTTCCTTGGTGAGGGTCTCTGAGGTTTGTACCCAAGTGCTGTTGACGTAGGAGTTTGGAGGGCCACTGCCCCGGCCACTTCTCAGGACGCTGCCTTGCATGGTCCTTGGGGTTCAGGCACCTCAGAGTCCCAGCACGTGAGGCATTTCTGGTGACCAGAGGCATCCAGCCACCAGGAGAGTTTGTGAGGGCTTGTTGTGCTGGTGAGCAGCTGATGGAAGAGGGGCCAAAAAGAGTGTTTTGTTCTGCACCACAGGATGTGTTTGGAGTTTCCACCAGGCATAAAATGTGTCGGGTTACCACACCACATGTGACTGCATCTGCTGGTGATGCTTAACCTAAGAAAAACACACCCTGAGCCCCCCAATAAGCAGTGTTTACTGCAGTGCCTAGAGCACAGTGTTTATAATACAGACTCAGATTTTAAGGGATTTGGATTTCTAGCCCATTTCAGTGAAAGCTTTTGTTATCTTTCATGGAAATTGGTTGCTTACCAGTAAAATCCATGCGGTTTATTGTTACAATTTAATAGGGTTTGCCTGTGAAAACAGATGTGAAAAAGCCCTTAAGTAGGTACATGCTCTGCCAGCATCCCAGTGTTCAGTGCCTGACTCAGTAGATATTTTCTCAAAGAAAAGATGTGGATAAAATTGAAATTAGCAGAAACACTCTGCAAGGAATCCTAGGAAAGGTATGAGTGGCTCCCGAAGTATTTCACAGATGTAGACCTTTCTGCAGGTGTAGGCCTTGCTGCAGAGGTCTGGGTGTAGCATGATACTCAAGAATTCCCACTTCAACTCCTTCCCACCACTATGGTTTTCTTGACACTACCCTGAAAATGGGGGCAGTGTAGCCTTCTCTATCATGAGGGAGAGACCTTCAGGCCACAAGGACTTCTTCACTCTTCCATGGGTCTAGGAGTCCAAGGGCTGTTTTGGGTGAATGTAAACCCACAATTCTATAAGAAGATTCATGTTCATACATTAATGTGATTTTTAAATAATTGGGTGGGGGATGATCACTGTAAAATTAGATCCTGGCTTTCTTTGACTTACTGTTGCTGCTGCTGCCTCTGCCTCCTCTTTTACCCTGCTGTGGGTTCATTTAAATTCCCTCTAAGTGTCATTCTTGGATGTGTCTTCTCAGCTGGCTCAAGGCTTTCAGAAGAACCCAGCTAATGGGAAATGGCAACATAGGGATTTAATGGCATTTAAACTGCACGGACCTGACTTTTGCTTTCATAACTTCATAAATCTCTTAAATAGACCACTGGAATCTTCAAAAGCTGGAACTCTTCAGAAAAGTAGGGCATGATGATGGTATATGGTGCAAAACTTTCTTAGTCTTGCATTTTAGGCTTAGCTTTGTATGTACTTTTTTCTATACAGCAAATATTCATTTACCTAAGGAAACCACTTGGTGGGAAAAACAGGCCAAGGACACAGTAAGCTTCCTGTTACTCAGAGAGAAGTACACTTTTTTAATGTGTTTTGAAGGAGGATATCTTTAATATTATATATCTGTACTTTAGGGAATGCATGAGTACTCTTGCCCTTCAGAAGCTGTATGGGCTCAGCCATGAGCAGCAGATGATCTGTGTCCTGGACGTGTCCAGCCCCACCATTACCTGACAACTGAAGACTGGCACTGGGATTGCCACAGGCTCCACTCTGACCCCTGCTGTCCCAGCTGCCTCTGCCATCTCTCAAGAACTTTGTGTGGCTTTCCAAAGCCGGGAGATGACACGTGCTCTGTTTGCTTGACTGACTGTCTTGGGGTGACTTTATGATGTGTATCCCCTATTGCTGCTTTATGCACAGAAATTAATTTTGCGCCTTTCTGTGCCTTTAAACTGAGCCTGAGAGGAGGAAGAGAAAAAATCTGAGCAAAACTTTTCAAAGCAGTTTGTTCAAGGACACACACACTCCTCTGCGTCCTGCGGCCGCGAGAGGAGCGGGAGGAAGCACCCGGCTTGCTCTTCAGCCGGCTTTCAGCCCTTTTTTTCATCCAGAGGCAGACAGAGAGTTGAACTTTAGTTTTCCTGGGACTTTGGTTTTTTCCCTTCTTCTTTTTTCTGGACTGTTTCAACATCAGAACACCTCGGGAGAGTTCTCCACCGAGACCCGGAGGTGGGCCCATGACCTGGCTCCAAGGAGGGGGGAGAGAGATCTACGGAAGGACTCTGAAATTTTCCCAGGTTTCTCTCCACAGCAAGAGGTTTTATTATTTAGCATCATTATCATTTTCCCATGTGTTTGTTAAATAAATAGTTTTTATCTCTTTCACTTTCCTCCAAGGAAAATTCATTTTTTCCTGAACCTGGTGGGTTCAGGAAAACCTGCCTTCTCTCAGAGGATATTTTTCCTCCAAATTTGCCCAGACTGGCACACTGACATAGGTTTCATTAAGTGGTTTTATTTCTGTGGATTTTCCCATCCATCCTTTTCCCTCATGACCTGATAACCAAGAGCTGACTTTATGAATTAACTTGGGATTTAGTAAATTATTTCTCTTCAATGGAGGGGTAAACTTAGGCACACAGGAGATAAGCAAGTCTGACTGGAACAAGCCCTGCATTTGATCCAACACATGCCAACACAGGAACAGCTGCATCTTTGATGCTTTGGGAAATACCAAGATGGTGAACTTGGCTTTAACCTATTTTCTTCCCTCAGTGTTTTCTTCAGCCATATCTCTCTGTGGTGGTGGATTTTTCTCTCATTCAACCTCACATGCTCTTTACTTTGGTCATACCTGAGCTGACTGGTGTAAAACACTCAGCTCTTCACAATGGTCTCATTTTGTTGCTTTTCCAATTTAACTAATTCTTGCCCTGAGGAAATGCCATGCAATGCCCTAAAAGAAGAGGAGTGACCCATATAACCTGGGATGATTGGCTTAGGAGAGAAAGAGCCAGAGCCATAGTCTATTGTATTTGTAGAATCTTCCTACCATGTTTATAGTTTTTATGCTTTTTGTTTAATTTGTCACATGCTGAGGCTGGGATTTTTCCTAGTGACTAAAAATAGCTACAGTTATGAATGTGATCTGCACCTGGCAATTGAAGAGCGTATCTGGAGATAAAAATGGAGGAGAGGTCTCTGGACAAGCCCTAAGTTTAGAGTCTGGGAGGTGGGCTGTCTGTCTGCAGTACGTGGTTAAATCCCACTGCTGGCTTCTGTACAAGCTGTGTTTTGTAGGAGGTGGCCTTGGGAGACCTGCAGACAGGGAATTACTATAATCCAGCTGGGATGTCGTGAAAGCATGGATTAATATTTCATCTTCTGCCTCTGACTGTTGTCAGGCTCACTTTGTTCCTGAGCAGGGGCTGTGATCCTCAGAAGACAGTGTTGAATTAAAGATTAAGCCAGTGTTTTACTTGATGGAAAGAGAGCAGTTCTCTGTGGAGGATGGTGACAATGCAGCTCTTACCCAGCGTTGCATGTGGGGGTTTAGAGTTTCCCAAATCCAAATGACAGAGCAAAGCTGCAACGTGGTGCTGGGGATGGTGAGAAGGGAAGGATCCCTGGCAGCTCTGAGCCATGTTAATGAAAGTGACACTGCTAATTAGCCGAAGGTGAGCGAGAGGCACTGAGCGGCTCCAGGAGACGCCATTGACTGCTGTGTGTGAGAGATCTCATCAACAACGAGCTGTAAAAGCGAAACAAGGAAAAATGGAAAGCTGCAAGGAAACCAGCATGGGTTGACAGAGAGCCCAGGTCAGAGCCTTCCCTCAGGTCAGAGATGTGACTGGGCAACCCTCTTTGCAGGAAACAACTCACTTAGGCTGCCACAGCTCTCTGCATGGAAACTGATTTCTGGTTGAATGATTTATATCACTTTGATCACAAACCAGTTCTGATTGGTTAAGTCAAGTGAATATCAGCCTGATTAAAACCAACCCAAGAGATTCTGTGCACATTAGTTCAGCTTTTCAGTTAAAACAGCTCAATTGGGGTTTTTGGTGTTGTTTTTAAATACAGACCAGACCTCACCATGATACCTGGCTATCTCTTCTTTGGACAGCTGACACACAGCACTTTTCCCTTGGCTTTCTCTGAGCACAGTATCCTAGTCGGTCATGCAAATCTTGAGACAGTTGAGGGTTTTTAAGGCTCATAAGTGGGCAAATTACTGGGCAAGTGATCACCCTAGAATGTGGAGGATGCAGTTTGAGCATACAACCAAAAGCAGTGCCCATCGGTCACCATGATCAAGATGGCCACTGTCACACAGCAACATCTGGTCCTTGTAGCTCAGCCACTTGGTACCTGACAGTTTCTCCTAGCAAAGAGCAGGTGTAGACTCTTATGAGGGCTGGAAACCCTTCAGAAAGCTAAAAAGGCTCTTGCAGAAGAGCTGGGAAACCACAGGCAAACACTGCTCATTGTGCCTGTGAACAGTAAAAAAAGGATAATGCAGTCAATCACGCAAAGAATAAACCCCACATTTTTCAAAAGCCACAGGTGAGAAACTGATAATGTAAAACACCCACAAAGTATGTTTTTATGAACATGTTAGTGGAATTTCTGTTTGCTAAACAACTTTTTGAGACCAAAACAAAGAAAAATTAGTTTAATATGGCTGGTCTGTTCAGTTCTATTGCTCACCAAACAAATGTTTTATTTCACTCATATGAATACACTTCAGGAGGCTGCAACTGCAGCTTTTTGAAAACGATACCAGGCGGTCAAAGACCACATTTCATTTGCACAAAAGTTGGGTAAATGCTGCGTGACGACTATTCCACTACACTTCCCTGGGAAAGCAGCCAAGCTCATTATAGAGCATGTCTGCTTTCAGTACAACTATGTTTGTATATTCTTTTGAAACACTACTTCACCTTGGTTTGGAGCAGAACTTTTAGTGGGGCCATTACTTAAATTCCCCACTTACTTATTGATTTGTGTCCCATTAGCACTCTCACACAATAACGCAGAATATCCCCACACTACTGGCTTCTGCAAAAAGCTGGCTTCAGTATAGTGGCAGCAAACACAAGGAAACCTTAACTCCCTGCTGCTGCATGTGGTGTGAAAGTAAATATTTTACCACCTTTGTCAGCAGAAAGCTGTGTACAGACTCAGGAGGCACCTTTTGTGGTTAGCACCTCTCTGAGCTGACTTCAGTTACTATGGCACCAAGAGTAAAAATCCCATTGGCACCCGCACACACACGGAGCAGAGATGTTCCTGCAGTTCCTGTGCCCCTTTCCTGATCCACATTTACAGGAGCTCCCTGCTCCATCAGTACCTTGTGAGAGACCACTGAATGCATCCAGGATGGCATCCACAAACACAGATTTTGCACATCTGCCTCTGGAGGGTTTCTGTTCATTTTTTATCATTTTGGGAGGGAGGGCTTGGGCAAACCATCATTCATCTGGGAAGCTGCTACAATGGGAAGGGGAAAATGAACCACCTGAACCCATTTTCCCAACCTCTTCTGTTTCCCTGAGAGAGGACTGAAACAGCAGCATTTGGCCCACTAATTATCCACAAACGTATATACAGTTTTATAGATATAAAAGCATGCTACAGCCATTGTAAATTCAAATGTGCCAAGAGAAGTGGCAAATTTAAACCTGACTAGGCAAAATTAATGTGCATAATAACTTTAAGTATCCAGTGAAGTACGATTTTCACATAATCCCCGCCTCTTTCCATGCAAGGGCTACATAGTGTTCAGTGAAAAGGCAGCTGGTCTGTTTTCCCTTTGTAGCCTCCATAATATACCCCAAATGATTTGTTCCTCTTACGCAACAATTATTTACTACTGGCTTTTTGAGAGACGGTCATCATTAACATATATAAGTGCTCCACATTATCACTAGGAGGTAAGAGTCTTTTTATATGTATATGTGTTAATAATATATGTTTAGAAGATTGTAAATATGTATGTATACATATGTTTTATATATGTCTCTCATTACTTTATATATTAATATGTTTATGTGTGACTGTGTTATCAGTATGTAGTTGTACAGGTACGGATTAGTGTAATACCATGTATATTAAAATAATTATATAGATGTTTTCTAGGTGGGGACCTGATTTGGAGCATACAGTTTGCCAAGTCTGGGAGATCCTTATTTAGCATATTTAGCATTATAAAGCACATCTCAGTATCAGCATTGATTTGGTTGATATAATTTATACTTCCCAGTGGTCAACAGCTCCACAGCCAAAGAAAAAGGTCCAGAGTTTATGATTTTTTTCCATAAATACTATATTTAACTGTACATAGGAATTCTTCAGACAGAAGAAAATTCCTGTTCTCCAAAACAAGATGAGCTGGCCCTTCTCATTTTCCAGGCTTCTTTTCCAACACTGTGACAGCCTGTGATACCTTTGGAGGTATCTATGAATACCTTTTTGTTTTTTTCCTTATTTGGATGATGCCCAGCACAGTGGCTGGTACTGGGCGATGGGGAAGATGGTGCCTTCCGGGAGGAAGGCTACTGGGGACCCCCATGGTGAAGCTCTTCCTCACCAGAGATGAGAGCACAACATAATCTTAGAGAATGTTGTGAAGCAGTTGGACTTTCACCTCCCACTGTCACTGTATTAAATCCCTGTTAGTGCAGTTACTGCAGTTCAGTCAGCCCCTGGGGCTGGGAGCTTCCTGGGAGCATCGTGGTGAGGTGCTCCCGGTGTACCAAGACACACAGTGGCTGGGACAGTAGACACAGTCCCTACTCCAGCTACCACACTCCGGAACATTCTTCCCACCAATGTGCCTGACTGCAGCCTGGCACTGAAGGCAGGTAGAAAACCTTCCTCTGCCCTAGGAATAAATGTCCCTTTTCCCTCCAAGGAGCATCTTTCTGCAGTGGCACCTCTGCCTTCCCTCAGGGGCCCCAGCTGCCAGGAGGTGCTGCCAAGGGTTTGCTTGCTCTGTTTTAGGAGGTAAACTGTGCTGCTTGAGTGACCAGGAGCAACCTGAAGTGCAGCCAGTATTGCCTGAGATTTCATAGTTGTGGGTCTCTTGGGAAAAAAATCCACAACAAAACACAGACCAAACCACTCTATTTGTGCTGAAATCCAACAGAAGTCAAATCGTCCTCAGCAGCAGCAGCTCAGGGGGCAGATGGCTGAAAGTAAGCCAGGTGTGCCTCCTCCTCCTCCACTGTGGTCTGTTTGCCACAGGTTTCAGGAAGTGTTTCGTGGGAGCTTTGCCCACTACAACCTTCAGACAGGCAACATAAACAGCAAGTGAGGGGTGCAGCCTTTAGGGTAAGGACAGTGATGAAGAGGAGAAGACAGCTGGGGGGCAGTGAGGCAGCAGGGGAGGAAGACAATGAGGACACAGACACCTGTGGCCTCCACTTCCAAAACTAGCAAGTGCAAAGCTTTACACAGATGCCCAAAATGGAGTCACACTGTCTGCAAGGATACTGGGAGACCACCAGCTTGCAGCAGAGCAACATGGACACAGGCCAGCAAAGCAATGACTTCTCTCTCCAGCGAGATGACCAGCCAAAACCTGCTGGGGAACAAATGTAGCGGTTTTCCTTCACTCCTAGGGAAAAAAATCACAAGGAGTGGAACTTAACTCACAATAACTCCTTCCAGGGAAACCAAACTTCTTTCAGGTGGTGTTGATGAGTCCTTTGGTGAAAGTGAATAGGCTTTTAGATCTACTGGAAAGTCAAAGGCAGCATCCTCAAACCCCTGTGAAGAATGAGGGTGCCAAATAGGTTTAACAGCTTGTGCCTCTTTTAATGGAAATATCACATTTTTGCACATAGACACAGTAAAGTACAAAGGATTAGAAAATAGGCTTAATTTCCAGCCCCTAATTCTAGCATTCTGTACGTTAATCCCTGAGAGCACCTGTCAATTGTCGGTCTCTTGCAGGTGGTACTGAAAGTGCAAATTCAAGTGCTCAGCTGCAGCACAGGTTGCTTTTCAGATACCAAATCTGAGTGCTAAATCTTCAAAACCCTGGGTTGGCAGTAAACAAAAGTTAAACCATTCAATCCAGTGTACCAGTCTGAAATCTATCCTGATACCTTTGCCACAGACAGCCAAAAGATTGTCTTCCTGCCTTCCAAAGAAACGAGTTCAGCTTGTATTCTGGCCGCTCCAAAGCCATTACAACATTGGTGCCTATGAATTGCGCAGCACTGATGCACTTGAGGGTTAAAACCTTCTTCATATTCCCAGGACTAGGCAGGTGTATTAGCAGGTGCATATTCCTCCAGCTCTGACCTAGGAGGCTACCTGGCAATGCAGTCTGGCCAGCACAGAAGTACAAAGAACAGGCTGTGTGGAAAAACCCCTGTTTCACACATCTGTCCTAACCTCTGTCAGACCCCGGAGACAGGAGCTGGCAGTGCTGACTTGGGTGCTACTTTTCAATCGACTGAATTTATTTCTCCCATGACATGCACAGTTTCATTACAAATTCAGTGAGACTGTGGCCAGCCTTTGTGCTCTGGGACTAAAGGATGGAAAAGTTTCCCCTCTCTTTAATTGCGGGGAGAAGATGGTGACAGCAGCAGGTGGGGTCTGCCTGGGCTCCAGTACAGCAACACCTTCAGGAGGACACACTGCAGCACATTTCAGTTCAAATGTGGGCAAAGCCTGAGCAAAACCTTATCCTGAGCATGGGCTCTGTGCTGTTTGCCTTGGACCTCTACTTCTATGAGTGTGGTCTTTCTTCAGCAAGCAGCAGGTTTACAGCCCTTCCTTATCAGAATTTGCCAGGGCTTGGCTTGCTGTTCAGGCTGACTGCTGGTACAACCAGAGGAAGCTTTAATGTGGAGCACAGGAACCTGCAGCAACCCGTGGGAACTGCCACTTGGAGATGTACTTCGACACTAGGGAAGGTTTTCTCCCAGTGTAGGGACAGAGGGGTGAGGTACTGCCCTCTTCGGGCACCCAGAGGTGTAGTACCAAAGCTTGCAGGGACATCTGGTCGCATCAGTGGCTGAGCTGCCTAGTACTGCATCTCTGACTGGGTATTGCCAGCATATAGCTGGATTTGACACCTCTGAAAGCTGCATAATATTCTTGTCCTATCTATAATCTGGAAAGCCTCACAATAAACCTGGTGAGTTTTTAAAAAATAAATATCAACCTAAAAAATATCCACTGTGCTTCACCCATCTCCCTTATTTCACAGTCAAAAGCAATGACAAAAGCTTCCCTGAGACTAAAGAGGAGACAACAGACAATGAATAAAGGGAAATCTAGTGGGGGAGGCAAATCTTAGGTGATGGTGGCAATCAAAAATTATCTCATCTTTTCTATTTCTTCAAAGAAATCAGTCCCTGCACATGATTTATACTTGCAGAAGATGTGAATACCTCAACTGCAGAGATATTTCATATTAAGCCCTTTTTAGATTCAGCAGAGCAAACAACAGCATTAAGAACTGCATCCATATAGACTGTATAGACCTGTAGAGTTGAATACCTGTACTTAAAATCTGTTTACTGGAATAGAAATAAAGTGCTTAGAATATCCAAAACAATTGTAGACCTGGATTTTCACTGCCAACCAACACTAGGATCAATTTTAAATTATTACTATAAACCTTTGCAATATGTCTACCTAAGGAACGAGAGGGAGGAATGTCTAGTGTCAAAACCACAGCTCCTTAATTTGGTCCATTACAAAATGAACAAACACAAAATACAATCCTTTCACACACATGTTTTGCAAGCTCTTTCTCAGTCATTCACCTGGAGCTGGAAAAACAGGAATCCACAAGAGGACTGCACCACTTAGAGCTTCCTGTCAACAGCAGACAGGTAAGCTTAGTAAGTCTTCCACCTCAAAATACCTTCCTGCTCCACCATCAGACATGCTGTGGCATAGCCCTTGCTGTATTTCTGCTCCTTAAAGGCCATGGCTCAGTATTCCAGCTCCATGAGCAGTGGGCATGCACGAAGGCAGTCAGTCTGTTACCTTGCTAGGATAACAAGACTCAGTGGCTCAAGAACCTTCTCAGCAACTGCCTTTAAATCAGGTCCTGCTTTGGGCAGGAGACACCTGCCTCGGCTTTTGAGCCTCTGCTGCTCTATTCTTCTCCTGTTCCTCTGCCTTCCTCCGCTCCTCTTTTAGCTCCTTGTATCTCCATTTGGGAATCTGCAGATAGGGGTCATCCTTTGCACTGCTCCTCCTTCTGGCCTTTTCTGGCTGGAAGGTGGGTGGGGGAGCCTTGCTGACACGGACTTTGGGGATGACAAATCCCGGCCGGACACTGCTCCGTCGAAGCAGATGGAGCGGCAGGAGGCTTGCTTTCCTCGTGGCTACTGCGTTCACTTGGGACATTGAAATGCTGATGGGCTGCAGGCTGGCTCGACGCTCCTTCTTCTTGGGGATCACTGTGACTTTGGAGTTCTGAAAGAGCTTCTCATAGCTGCTGATGTGATCTTTGTCGTGAAATCGGATCTCCTCTGCTCTCTGCTTCCTAAGGATTTCCTGCACTGCCAGTCTGCGTTTCCCCACACAAGGTGGGCTGCCTGGGCACACAGTCTGGCATGCCAGAGCAATGAAGGGACTTCCCAAGCTTGTTGTCACCTTCACCATGTGGTCAAGGACCCCATCCTCTTCTGGGCCATAGAAAGATCGGAATGAGACAGCTGCCCTTACACACTCAGAAACCTTCTGCAAACAGCTTTTTGGCTCTGCAGCCTTGGCGAGAAGTTCCTTCATTTTTGGCCATTCTGGTTTATATTGATCAGAAAACTGTTCTGGGCATGGCCTGTCCATCAGCTTCTGCATGACCAAGGCAGACTCTGATCTTCCTGTGAAACAAGCCCATTCCCATGAAGTCAGTCCACGGCTTGGGTCAGTTGCATGAACATTTGCCCCTCAAAAAAAAAAAAAAAAGAAAAAAAAAGAAAAACAATTAGTGTTAATTAATTAAACCACCTACACTCCTGTTGCTGTGATCAGAGGTGAGTCCAGCAGACCCCTGCAATACAACATAAATACACAATAATATTTGTGTCAAAATAAACATGGAATTAAGGACAGATCACGTTCCTGACTTTCTGAACTCCTTATTTATTTAAAACAAGGTAAAATACATTAAGACTTATATATGAAATTCTCTTTAAGTTACAAATAATGAAAAAATTAACTTTACCTGCATTTAATCTTGACTGACATTTTAATATTCATTCCCTTGAGCTCACAGGAAAAGAGTTACAGATATGGAAAGAAACAATTCTCCCCATATAAAATAGTGGACTTTGTAACAGTCACTGCCACTTGGAAGAAAGGTTAATGATCGGAAGTTCCATGAAAATATCCACTCACTGCTCACTAGGGGTAAGAACAGCCAATAAAGTATAACGAATTTCTTAAAAAGCATTAAAAATGGAAAAAAATAGAAAGCAAAAAAGGGGGAAATAAACAAAACAACAAATGTGCAATTCATGCCCTCTTACATCTAAAAGGACCCTGTAGAATTAGGAAATGTTGAGAGGATGGTAACAAGGGTGATCAAATATAAGGAAAGTTTCCATAAATATCAGAGAGTGGATAATGGGTGAGATAGACCTTCAGTCTGAGCCCAGAGCAGCTGTTCTCATCTACCTGAGATTACCAGCCCTAAGAAAATGAAGTAATTGTTAGCCAAAACACTCTGCTATTGCCAAGTAGACCAGTCGTAAGAGGCAGCTGGGATACAGGCTACACAGCAGAGGCTTAGACATTTGAAGTGTTATGTCCTGGAAGGAAATTGTTTCTAGTGGCCTATCCTCCTCCCATTCCCAATTTATAATCTTTATCCCTCCAATTCTGATGTCTTTCCCCATCACCATTCTTTTTTTTTTCTTATATATCTGCATCCTTTTCCATCTTTGCATTCCTTTTGATCTCTCTACCTTCCTATAAGACCTGTTGGCTTTTGCCCTTGTTCTTCACTCTTTTGTTTTCAAGTGGAGTTACACTCCTCCTCCAGGGCACTTGGATGCTTGAAGAGAGGATACAAGAGCATCAGGAGAAGCAGGCATCCTAGTCTGCTCTATGGTTTCCTTTACAACTTCTTTAGTACCATATCCACATCCCTTGGCAACCAGAAAACTGCAGGGAAGTCCTCCCATGATATTAGAGTGGGACTGTGGGCATTTGTCAATGAGGATGGCATGTGCCCAGCCCTGGTCACAGAGAAAGCTCAATTCAGAGTGCACCTGTGAAGAATTGCTGCAGAACAATGAGCAGCAGCAAGTGGTTTTGGAAGCTGAAGTTAGCAGGATACTGTTGGAAAAACCCAACAGATTACAGCTGGTGAGCGCTAAAGGATACAAAAGACCTGTCCAAAAACTGGCTTGATGGCACCAATTCAATACAATCTCAGAGATGTGTCAAGGACTTGATAATTGGCACCACATCCTGTGCTTCGCATCCAAGCGATCCTGGGCACACCACCTGGGCACACACATCTTGATGTTTTACAGTATATGGGTATGAAGGTGAATGAATGAAATCAATAGAATGAGTGAACACTCTGGTGTCAGGCAGACAAGTTCTTAAGCTGAAAATCCTTTGTTTTATATCCTGCCTTTGAACTCTGACAGATCTCAGAGGGAGCTTTGCATGCTCCAGTCTACAGACTGTTCAGCAGGTCTGCGCCATGCTCCCTGTGACAGGCACGGGCTCTTTGCCCAGCTGCCTTCAACATACTGAGCTCTGCAATGTTCAGTCATGGTTTACTCATATCTTTGGCCCTGCAGATATTTTCTGGGTTTCTTGAAAGAGTTTAAAGGGCTTTTTGAATTTATTGAAGGGCTTCTTTACCAGATGAAGGACCATTTTCAAACAGCAAACACAAAACTGACCTACACAGATTTTGTCACAAAAGCGACAGTCTGTCCCATTGCTTTGCAAGGAGATGTCCAGAGACCTGAGGAAAAGGCCAGAGAATACCATGATAATTTTTTTTCAGGGTGGATTACCTTGGAGACAGCATTTCAAACTAGAATTAGGAGTACTCAAAATAAGGAAAGGCAACCACAAACCAGTTTGTAATGGGTTCAGTATACCCTTTCCCACAAAGGATGTTTTGTCATTACAGGAAAATAAAGGGAAAAAGAGAGCACGGGGAAAGTGATAAAACCCTCAAATTTAACTCTATTAAGTTAATTCCTAAGTCTTTGAGAAAATCCCTAAAAAGGATGCTGGAGATACAGAACAAGAATGGATGTGGAAGGAGACACCCTAAGCAATATTGCTGATCACAGTTTAAGTGTAATTTAAGTGAAATTTGCAGAAAGGACCACTCAGAGAGAGCACCAGGGCACTGCAGGGAGTCAAGCATGGCGCCCAGATTGGAAGGCAGAAAGGAGCCAAAGAGGAGGAAGAGTCAATCAAATCAAAGAGTTCACCAGCTGTGGATTTGAAGAAAGGATTTCAAGGTCTTAAAGGCAGAAGGGTTTGATGAAGTTCATGACTGCAGAAGTTACAGATAAATCAGTGAGGGGAGGGAATAAGATGTACAAACACACGACCTCCTGCTTCACTAACTTGTTTTTGAACTTCCCTACCCAAGCTTCCTACCCTTGAATCTGTCCCATCTCACAAAGCACATAACTGCTTTGTAGCTGTGCAAGTAGACCCACGGCTGACTATGGGTGTTTCCCCTCTATGTTGCCATACATTTTTATATTTTGATATAGAATTTTGCTGGTTTGTTTGTCAAAGCTTCCTACTCTTGAATCTGTCCCATCTTTCCCTGGTCCCTTCTTAACCCTTGCCTCGGTCTGAACTCCTTCCCACAAGAGCTGACTGTGACTGTGGCAAACTGTGTGGAAGTTGTTTCCTTGGTGTACATATAACAGGCAAGGAATTAATACAGGAAGAACAGCAGCTAAAGGAATTGTCTTCAAACACCATATTTAATTCTCAGTTTGTAAGCAAGCAAGAGGTACAGACAGCTGCTTAGCACTATCCTCAAGAAAAAGTCAGTCCAGTTCTGCTATGGTGCAACTGTGAGACCTTGGAGCAGAGTAGTTCAAAAAGAACAGTGTGAGAAAGTGCTCACTGGGGGCTCCCCACCTTTGCTTGGGGGCTGCACTCAGCTCTGGTCCTTGTCTGGGCTGTGCCTGTACCTGGCCATGTGCCCTCCTGGTTTGGACCCTGACCCACAGAGTTAATTTTGTGTTTGACCTCAGATCCACCTTGTCTCTGTGGGCTTGCCCTTATCATCATGGACTTGCCTGGCAATCCCTGTGGTGCTGGCTGATCCAGGTTGTTCTCACCAGCCCTGCCATGTTCCTTAAAGGACCGCCTTTGTTGATGAGGCTGGTGCTGAGGCCTTCCTGTCACCCTTGGCTCACTTCCCTTTGAGGAGAAGCCCACTCCTTCTGACAGATGAGTCCCCAGGTGTTTTGGAAACTTTCTCTCAGAAAACAATACTACAGAGTATTGAAATCCCAATCTTTTAACAGAAATCGATGCTGACTTTGTACCTTGTATCACAAAATCTCTTCTAAGGCATGATTTACCATAGTTTTATTGATTTTCTGCACAAATCAGGAGACATTCCTGAACAAACTTGTCATTCAGCAGAATGCCTTATCTGGAACAGACACGAGTAGTCATGTCCCTTTGTAAACGTGATAGCAGTCTTACGGAACCAATTGTCATTTCAGGGTAAGTATAGCCTACAAGTTTTCTTTCAGGAATGCTGTACTTGCCTTGCTTTTCCTAAAAGTTGCCCTGAACATCATTTTCAGCACAGTTAGTTTGAATACACATGCTCCTTTAGGATATAAATATCCTATTTTATTAAGACTTCATGTCCTTTTGAGATGCAGAACTGGCATCTTGAGTTTAAAGACAGGGGCTGAGGTGGCTCAGGCTCTGTTACCAGCCCAGTGTTTAAAGCCCAGTCTCCAGATCCAGGGCCACTCCAACAGCGCTACTAAAGCAGCACTGAGTTTACACTGGAGATTACAGCAGGGCTTGACACGTGAATAACAACCAGCATTTCTGGCTGGCTCTCCTGATGAGCGCTGGCAGTGGCGCGGTGCTGGCAGTGCAGCAGCCTGTGACAAACTGCCGGTGGGAGACCGGGCCCACCCTTCACCCGCTGTGCACTCACGAATAGCAAATTCGCATGTTCCAAAGACTCCCTCTGAAAGAGCAACATTATGGCCAAGTGTCTCAGAGTGCCTTAATCTTGTAGTGATTGACCTTGGCCCCCCTCCAGGAACTCAAATTTCAGAAAGAGCAGTCACTGGCAATCCAGCTCCGACCATCTGTCACACATTGCTGTTACCTCTTTCCCCATCTGACTGTGCTAAAACCATGCTAAGGCAGCTAGGAAGGTGAGTTATTTTGCTTTACTGACCTTCTGCATTGCCATAAGTAGCTGGCCATCAGTAGAGGTCTTACCCAAGCCACTGAACGGATACTGGGTTTAAAAACCTCCTGGCTGTAACTCTTTTCTAAATGCACATAAACTGCTTTGTAGCTGTGCAAGTAGACCCACAGCTGACTATGGGTGTTTCCCTTCTATGTTGCCATACACTTTTATATTTTGATATAGAATTTTGCTGGTTTGTTTGTCAAATTGGTTTTCTCACCAAATCTTTTAATAACAACTTCTTTTACCTTCTTCAGCACACTAGCACTTCATTGTCAGCAGCCACTCAGTGTCCCATAAGTCTCAAACTACTTCTAAATCCATTCTGAATGAGCATTTCCCTCCTGCCCTCCCTCCATGTCACCAGATTGTGCAGTGCTCAAAAATACTCAGATATTAAAATGGGGGCACACAATTTACCGCACTTCCTTCGTGGCCCCTATTTTCAGCTGAAAATGTGAGGAACTGCAAGTACTCACCGAAACTTCAATTTAGAAAATCAAAAGTATATTAACTCTACAGATCTTTAGTCAGTGGATAATCTTTGGTATCCTCAGTATCTCTGATGCAAAAACAGGCTGATAAAACTTTCTGTAGGCAAACTCAAGATGGAGGCTAAGAAAGCCATTTTCTGGCTGGCCAAAGGTTTGTTCTCCCCAATATTCTGTTTTCTTATGAACCATCGAAACAAGAAGTGGCTGTTCAGATGCCAGAGGCAGCAACCAAAGCAGTGAACTTTGATATTGATACTTTTTGTATAAGAATCAGAATAACAAGTACTGAGTTATTTACATAGCTGAAAGGTTGTGAAACAACTTCTAGTGACCCAAACAGAACGAATGGGCTTCCCTCAGATCTCTAGTGATAATAATAGGTCATGACACCGTAAGACCAATTTGACAAGTCAGAAAATCATAGGATTGGAGCTTCATTTTAAGTGATGATTTATAACACACAATGGAAAATTCTGAACTAGCATCTGCATGAAGTATGTGTGAGTCCAGAAAGTGCATCTGCTTCTAGCAGTGTTTGAGCTCTGACAACAGTTTCATAATTTTTTGTCATAAAAATTTAACATAAAATGAATGATCCAATTCCTAAGCCTTTGTTCCAGTGTAAGAGGCTACAGAACCTAGCAGAAAATAACACACCAGTTACCACATCATGTTTTCTGTGTCATATCAATGACACAGAAATACTATCATATCTGTCTAGAAACTGGATATTATGAAATGAAGGATAGTAATATCACTAGGCTTGATAAAAGCCTGTGACTTAAAATATTCTGATTATGAGGGGTTAGACTCTTGTGACAGCAAAATCACTGAAATGAACTCCTTATTCAAGATCTTCCTCAATGAAATGGACCTGTAGGACTCTTGATCTAGACACTAACAATACTCACATTCCATTTGTTATTATTTCCATAATATTTAATTCGTGTCATAGATTTGCAACTGAAAAACAAGAATATATACTAATATAAGCTAGATATTTAATTATTATCTACCAGTTTATATACCAGTTACTTCATATAAAAAAACCCATGCAATATTGTGGCTGAAAGATGCTGTATGTTAGGACTGCTCTTGTAGAGGCTGCTGCCCCTCAAGAGGTCTTCTGAGTCTTCTCTCCAGGACCCCTTCACTTGCAATGCAGTACAGCTGGGAACTCAACTGCAGACAAGAGCCAAGAGCGAGAAACATAATTCCTGTTATCAGAGACCTGCTCACTCCCTGTGCCTCAGCTCCCTCCTTGCAGCAGAGACAGACCTGCTGGTGCCCTGTTGCCCATAAACCTGGAGACCAAACTCAGAGCTATAGAGGTATTAAAAAAATCCTAAGTCACCAAATTTCCCACCAATGTTCCCTGTGGGATATGGCCCCTACACCCAACTCTCCTGACAGGAGCCTGAGACCCCAAAGCTTTCCAGTCCCTGCCACAGTTTGAGGCAGAAGTGGAGGTCTGGCTCTGGTCCCACCCTTGCACTGTCACACACAGAGCTGACAGCAAGAGCCCTGTGAGCCTTTCCCACCTCTGTCATGGATTTCATTAAATTCTGTTCTACAAATTTTGATGATCCTGGTCCCCAAACTCTCCTGGGGACAATCAGTCTCACCCTGAGAGTTCTAGGAAAGCTCCTGGGTGAGTTTGTACAGGCAAACTGAGTGCTCCCCCAGAATGTGCCTTCACTGCCTTGACTATGGCTTATTTAAAAGCTGCACCCATTTCCAGGGAAGGCTGTACTACAGTTCTCAGAGGAAGCAGAGCCAGTTTTCTTTTTGGTAGTTGTTAGGATTTAGTTAGATGATGATAAAGAAGAAGCAAAACACTTTGTATACCTGCCATCACCAAGGCTTTCACACATTCTGTTCGGCCCTGCATTGCAGATTTCATCAGTGCTGTGAATCCAAACGCATTCCTCTTCTCAATATCAAGCCCGGGAAAATAGTTCAATAAATAATTTGTAATGGTTATGTGCCCTTTAAAGAAACAAAAGAAACAGAAAAACAATATGTCACAGAATGAAGGTTCTGTTTCAAGGATAAACCAAAAATTTACTCCTGCAGGTCTGATAAATGGAAAATGCAGATAATTAATAAGATCTCTTTTCTTAGTGTCCTCTTCCACTCATTGCAGTCATCAGCCTTAGGGTTAAGTGGCCCTGACTTGTGACCAGAATGCTGGGATAGGAGGTGGAAAACATGGGTTCCCACCTTCTCTCAAGTTGCTCTCCTTTCTGAAAAGTCAGTTTAAGGTAAGGGAATAATTGAAGACCAGAGGTAGTCACTCTGAGGTTGCAAGGGGCCCCAGTTTCTTGACTCAGTGAGTAGCACTGCAAAGGGAATCCCTACAGCTTATGGAAGGAAGTTCCATCTTGTTTTGGGGTGACTTTATGATGCTGGATCCTCTATTGCCTGCTTATTGCCCAGACATGAATCCTGTGCCTTTCTGTGCCTTTAAGCCAGATCCGAGAGATGGGGGGGAAAGGTGGTGGAATTCCTTTGGCAGCTGTGTTCAAAAACACAGATAACTCCCTCACGCTCTGTCCCCAGCGCTCAGCTCTGCAGCAGGGAAGAGAGTTGTATTCTCTTGCTTTTTAGCTAGCTTCTCGTTCATTAGCTGAGGCAGGAGTTTTCCTGGGACTGTGGCTTCTTCTTCTCAAACTGGAACTGTTCAGCTTTGCTCCGGTCCGGAACACCATCACCGGGAGGCCCCACACCGCAGCCCGGAGGGGCCCAGGACACACCCCAGCTCCAGAGAGAGCAGAGCCACACCTACAGAAAGGACTCTGAATCTACCAGGTCTTCTTCACAGCGAGAGGTTTTATTATCTAACATTATTCATTTTTTCCCCATTGTACCTGAGCGCACCTTGCTTGTTAAATAAACAGGTTTTTTCACTTTCCTCCAGAGATTCTTTCTGAACCTGGGTGAGGGAGGTGCTGCTGAAACCTGCCTTCTATTCAAGGACACGTTCATTTCAGATGTTTCCTCCCAATTTGTCTCAAACCAAGACACGTCACTGGGGGAACTGACTGCAAAGGTTCAGCTTTTCCCCTCCTCTGGTAAATCTGAGCCTTAGAATCATGGTGCTTCATTAAAAAGTGATGATTGCACAGTTATTCCAGCCAATAATGCTAATGAACCATGTCAGGCCTGATACAAGAGAAAGGAATATTTTGTGTAGGATCTCACATTTTTATTTTTCCATCTGACAGTGTAAAGCCACTTGTCTACTCTCCTGCAGTTGGAAAATGGAACTGATGTTCAGTTTTGGTAGTAAAATGAATTATTTAAGTTCTGTTTCTAAAAGCAACTGTTGTTGCCATTCATGTGCCTTGTATGCCAGGATAACTGGTGTCTGCAAGGCTATACTGAGGAGCTGAACACATCTCTAGCTAAATGGTTGGAAGACCAATTAAGACATCAAATCTTTATAATTGGACTATCAGACGAATAGCTAGTGCCATAATGACTCATTCAAAACAGTTTTCCCTCCACTTGTCAATCATTTTATGATGCTTTGATGCTCTATAAAATAATGCCGTCTGTCAGGCAGCTGCAACAATCACAATTTAATTAGTAGGAGATGTAAAAGTATTCTCTCATCTCACTCTGCAGTCCAGCTGACTATTCTGTAATGCATGCCATTCAAATTCATCTAGAAATGTTACTGAAGCAGATTATAATTCATACAGGACAATTTAAAAGTCTATAGCGTCACATCTGGTGTCGATTTCATCAGCAGCCACTTTGTACCAACACAGTCCTCCATTCACTTTGAAAAGCAGGCTATGAAAGTCTTTACCAATTAATTTGTGTTGCAGGTTTACTTTCTCTCCTGTAATTTTTTTGACTGTTACCTTTCTGCATAACTGGAGACTCTCATGAAACCTGAGCAAATGTAGAGATAGTGCAGCTCAGACGAGCAACTCCCAAGTCAGAGAAAACCAAATAAATAGCTCCCTGTACCTTGAGCAATCCAATGAGAATGAAATATAAAAATTCAGCAAACCATAACAAGCTGAACAAAGCCAAAGTGGACTGGGTTCAGGGCAGGATCAAGTGACCTGGTCCAGCTTACTCAATACAGAGGCTTCAGCTTTGCTGATTTTTTGGCATAAAATCAAATCCTAGCAAGGAATCAGTTGCTACTGGGAGAATCTTTGTGCCCAAATTGTTTTGCAGGACACTCTCTGTTTCAGTGATGTAGAGCATGTGTCTTCATGAAGGCTTTGGAACAGTTGAAATACTGCTTTTTGACCACAAAAACCAGAGGCAAACTGAAACAACTAGAAATAATAAGACGGAAGATTTTTCAGGAGTTATTACATCACTAAAGATGTTCTTTCCTTTGCCTAAAGTATAATTACAGTAAGAGATGTTTTGCAAATCTGGGGTGATCCTGAATTAATCCTGAAAATCTTGCTTAACCAAAACTCTCCAGGGGACTAGAAAAGGCCTCAAATGAAACCAAAAAAATTATCAGCAGTAAAATAAGAAAGAAAATTTAAAGTTTGTGATTCCCAGAAGTTTTGTGTCTCAGGGATTCCTGAAAACCACTGCAATTTTCATCTGGAGGATATTCTGTGCTCTGAGGTTTGCTTCAGATTTCCAGTTCAAACAGATATCAAATGCAAAGCAAAATTCAGAGCTGCCAAATTTTAGTTCAAACCCTGTCATACACTTTTGATTTAAGGCCATAAAGTTTGCTTTGGTTCTCCTGTGTCTGGGAGAACAAGCAGCCTGTACCTAATTGAGTGAGTCTCCTGTGATGCAAAGTCTGCTGTGCAAGCTGTATGCATCTCTAAAATAAACGAGCCTGGACTCAGCCAGTTTGGTTATACTGAATTCAAACAGGCTCTTGCTGTTTGTAAGCCAGCTCTATCTCCTACCAGAACTGGCATGCTAAGGGTACACTTCTTCTCCCTGCAAGCCATATATAGAGATCAGCACAGATGTCTGTAATAGCTTAATTCACTTAATTGCTGCCACAAAGGAAAGGCCTATAATGATGACAATATTGCCTAATAATTTGTGTAACACAGGCAGAAGTATAAGCTGCATAGTAAGGAAGATGCTTTGTCAAGTAACATTTCAGTCCTGAATTGTACCTGCAAAATGCTTGTGTTTGGCCTGCGGTTAGTGAATGCTTTCTCACAGTTGGATGGAACCAAGGACACCCAGAATGCTTTTTCCTCTGGGCGTTTTAGGTGTTTGTGTTCTCATGTCTTTCTTAATAAACAGGAACTGGGATAACTTCCAATTTGTGTTCCCGACTCTACAGCCTTGCCCCAAACGGATGGCTGTAACATAAAACATCTATACTTTGTAAGCAAATACAACTCTCTCTGAACACCAGTGCATGCCAATTACTATACACTGATGTAGCTATGTCCCCATCAGCAGGAGAACTGAGAAAAAAAAGTAATTTTCCTTCTTTTCCCATTTTTTTTTTAAAGTCACTCTCCTTCCTCCCTTTCTTTCCACATCTTATTTCAATTGCTTGTTTCTATCAATCTCCCATTTTTTTCTGCATTGTCCTTGCAATATTGCTTAGTGTGTAACTCTGAAACTTCATACAGCCTGTTAGCTACTGTTCTCCCATGCTGGTTAGACATAACAAAGCCTCTCCAGGTTTGCACTTCAAGGACACCTTGTTGTCCCAGGCCCTGAAATATGTAAACTAAAGCCTCTGAACAGGGGGAGGGGGGAAACTTGGGGTAATTACTTCATTGCCTGAAATTGTAATTGGAGAATTAACCCCAATATGTAAATGGACCAAACTTATAAAAGTGTTAAAAACCCGTGACCCAGTGGCCATCTTGGGTGTAGCCCCTCAGAAGCTTTTTGACTCCCAAGGTGTTCCTACTGAAGGCACTTCAAATAAATACCTGCTTTTATGCTCTTAATCTTGTCTAGCCTCTGTTTTCAGGTAGACGCTTCAAGGCATCAGTTCTGGCACCCCAGGTGGGACTCAAACCCAAAATCCCTGACCCACCTGGTCAGTGGATCCTAACAAAAATGGCAGCACTTTCTGAAACCTTCAAATACTACCTTACAAATAACTGAAATAATGTGGATTTGATATTAGACCTTCCACAGGAAAACCCATAGTTTTGGTATAAATAACAGTGATCTCAAAATAATTTATTTTGTAAAAGTGTGATTACTTTCACACCCTAAAGTTAAACCTCCCCCCCCCAACAAATAAATTCTCCACTAAAGGCAAGTTTGCATAAGCTCTGCTTTCAGGTCTTTATGATACACTGCTCAGTGTTACTACTTAATACCCAGCAATAATTAAGCAGCATCCATAGCACTGTAGCTCCTCTGGTTGCAATGTTAACCTCACAGTAATCTCTATTAACACTACACCAGTATCTTGTGATAATTAATTAAATAACTGGTGTAAACACTGTAGCTTAGGATTAGCACAGGCAGGGGAAAACATCCAAGTTGTTGGGGGTTTGTATAAGCTTCTGCTGACTACAGTAATTTCCAGTTGCTTTGGGGATCAATAGCAAGTACTGGCAGAGAGTGTCAAGTCAATGTCAGCCTGCTGGATTAATTCTCAGCTCATTATCATGAGTTATAAAGGTCAAGCAGGAGGCAGTGTTAAAACTTTTTTAGTCCAAATTTATATTAGGACAGATAAATAAAAGCAGATTCGTGTTTTGGAGACTTTTCTACCTTCTTTGGAAAGCTACTGTACTCGTACTCATGGCTTTGCTATGAGTCTGCCTACTGTGGTCACAATTCTTTCTTCAGTATTCAAGACCCATCTTGCAGTAACTTTAGCAGAGTTCACTTTTTGGTACAACACAAAGCAAGGTTAGGCACTACCTGGGAACGTTCAGTGGCACTGTTACTAAACTGACATGAAAACCTAACTGCTCCAATCTTTAGACATGGCTTGTAATGTCCATTGATATTCCTTGATGGAAATTTATTCCTGGGAGTGAGGACTATGTCCCATGAACTCCCACAAACATCCCATACTCTTCATCAGCCAGCAGACATGATAAAGACCAGCTGTGTCTTTCCTTGTAAAGTGACTGCCTTTGCAGAGCGTGCTTGAAGGAGGCAAAGGAAACCAGAGATGCAGATCTAGGCAGCTCCTGGAACAGCTTTTAGATTACAAAGTGATGGCATCCTTCTTTGGAGAAATTTTTCCTGATTTACGTGCATTAGCACTTTGTTAACACTTGTTAGAGGAAGCTAAATCTTCCCTTAAAGATTAAAGCACAGCCCTTCAGTTTTAAAAGAAATAATCAAATTATTGTTTTCTAACTGAACACCAGGAATAAGGAACTCTCCTGGGAGTTTCTCTTACATCTAAGTGATCTGTTACACTCGTTCACTGAATATTACCATGCTGGTTGGGATAAAAGAAAACCTTGTGCTAAACCCTGCTCTCACTCCTGCCTGTGTCAGGAATAACGTGGTTGATGTTGATACCAGCTGCTACAAAAGGATCATTGGCAAACACTAAATCCTGATGAGATTTTTTTGCTTTCTAACTATGGAGTGGGTGAAGAATGTTTTAGCAGCTAAGGTATTTCTTAATGATGATAGGTTTTCCTACAGTCATCAGTTACTACAGTCACTCTGAGGTAGGTGCAGCAAGCAGGGGAGGAAAGTACTAATGCAGCACATTGCACGTCCACAGTGTTCATTTGTTGCTTGCCAGAGCAAACTTCAGAAAATCAGTTTAAAGGAACAAAGCAGTATAATATTGCACACCTGGGATAAGATTTTCTTTATTTCTAATTTAAAATAATTAATAGCATCTACTAAAAATGTGTTGCTTTTGCTGCCCTAATCTATTGGATAAATACTACTGTAGATTAATCAGTTCAAAGAAAATCATGACAAACTTACTTGGGAGTGGGTTTGGCCAGGATTATTTTACACAACATAATTTCTTTTAGGGATTTGAAAAAAAAAAATCCTAAAAAAAAAAATAGCCAAAACACACACTCCTCCCAAGAGCGTGTATGGAAGAGGTGATACAGAGAGCCTTACCTGCCTGTGCAGCTGTAATTAGAGCCGTGTTCCCTTCGTTGTCCTGCCAGTTCACATCAAGGTGAGGGCATTGTGCTAAGGCCATTACAATATCCACATAACCTTGGTAACAGGCAACAATAAGACCATTCTGTAAGTAAAATATAAAATGAAAGTTAGGATTCCCAGACTGAAAAAAATGCACTGAAGAAGCATGCTAGACTGCTTTTTTATTTTATATTTTTTTCCAGACAGAAGAACTGAAAAGATATCACCATAACTAGTGATTAGCTCCAGGCACAATGTTCAGATCCAAAACACTTCTTTTTATCTCTGCCCTTTGGCAAGCAATGTTTGATACTCCTCAGAAATACCTAAGAGAGTAGATATTATATTATGCTACATGCAAAGTAACTGTTTATAAATGGCTTGTGCTTCTATGGCTATATACTCTCAATCCAAATGAGAATAAATCTGATTTTATTATATAATAAAATGAACCCAGCAGGTAAGATGAACTGGACCTGCTCTGAATATTAATTCTCCGAAAAACAACTACTTGTTCCATGAAGGGGAAGTGGTAGGCTGGAGCTCTGTTCATACTGCCTGTTGCTATCTTTAAATAATTCAGATTTCCCATTAGAACTAGGCCTCCTTTTTTTATAATCATAAATAAAATTAAATTGCTTTTAGAGGTCCTGTTTAATGTGTTTTATGACAGCTGGAGGCTGTAAAATTTCCAGAAGGAAGCCAAGCCAGGAGGTAAACCTTGTAACTATGCTTGGTACCCAGATAGTGTTTCACACCACAGCAGCAAACTGATAGCTTCCCTAAAATACAGCAAAATACACTTGCCATTAATTAAATGGAACCACAGTACTTAATCCTGGCTGCTCACTTGACCACTAGGATTAAAGCCATTATCTCCGGTCTTCAGGATTACTTGGGCTGCCCTCGATCATCTGCCTGGGGCTGATGGGTGTAGAGGAGGGCTGGCACAGATAAATCAGCACTCTCTGCACTCCCTCCTCACTGCCAGCGCATTACTCAGTTTGCCTGAGCTCAGCATGAGCATCTGACTGCCGAAAAGATAAGGGCAGAGACACAAATCTCAAACTGCCTGGTAACCCTGCCTCCCTGAAATGCACTCACATGAAAGACTTGCAAGGAGAACCTGGTTATGAAAACAGAATGGCCTGCCCTGATTCCTCCATCATTTTTCTCTTGCCTACACATTCTCTTTATTTCTTTTTCCCATGGACATTACTAAGACAGAAATGTTCACCAGATGACAACTGAGGCTTTTGATTTATTGTCCTCACAACAAGTTAGTTATTAGTATAATTTCACTGTTATTCTGGACAGTTCTGTTGGCTGAGGTAGCAAACAGCTTCACTGAGATACAGGAGTGATATCTACTCTTTATGCTGTTCACAGGCAATGTAGGTTATTTCTCAATTGCATCTTTCAATAAAATAATTACTCTGCCTTCTTTTGTTCTCAAATCACTCTTGCCCTCAGCATGAAGCAACACCTACCACTGCTCTATAAAGAGCATCTTCATTTCCTTGTGAAGAACCTGTAATACCTCAAAGCCTTCTATTGGAATTGTACAGAGGATTCTGCTAAAAGTCATGTATTTTTGGTTTTTTTTTTTCACTAAACGCATGTACTTTCCTGGTAGGATTGTTCAGCTTAATTCAAATTTTACTGTAATATAATCGTTTTTAGCTTTTAAGAAAAATGTGTCAATGTCCACTTTGTAAGGACTTGAGCATTATTTCAGTTCTTTAACAATTTAATTTTTCACCTGATGTTCAGGATGTTTACAACTCCAAAAGCTGTGCAGATTTAAAACTCTACACAGTCATTCAGTGAAATATCTGTTACTTATGATAGCAGAAAATTAAGTTTGCAATTGTTTTGAGACAAAACCTTTTGACAATAAGAAGAGAGATTCTATTCACTGAAAAAAATGGCATTTTTGAAGAGAGTGATAGTTTCAAAAAGGCTGTAAGAATAACTAAAAATAGCTGTCATCTGTAATGAAAAGAAAACTATTTCACCCAGTATCTGGAGGATATTTTCACAGTGTATTCTCACACAACATTTTTCTGTTCTATAAATAGTTACTAGATGCTTAAAATAAGCTTGGTTTTTTGTTCTCTTTATAAAAGAGTAAAGTTAAAATATTGTAAAGATATATTACAATACTGTAAAAAAATAATAAAAAACATTAGTTCTTTTTTTGTTTTGCAAGAGGTTTTTGCACTACAGTTTTCAGAGACTTTTGTTCTACTTTTAGTGGGTACCTCCATTAGATAGGAATTAATGCATCTAGCACTGATTTCAGTAGATGTGAGACACAAATTATCTTCAAATCAATCAAACTCACTCACTGTTCTGAGTTTACAAACCAGAAGGATTACTTAGGTGTCAACATTTTCTGATGTTTATTTTCCAAAGATGTTATCAAAGACTGCTTGCTTAAGGATAAAGAAAAGCACCAGAGAGTAGGAGCTCTCTGAGGGATTACATGATGCAGTAGCACGGAAAATCATCCTTGAAGGGTGGTTTTACAAATCTGAAGTGGGCCTGATAAGAGTGTGAGAACCTGATATTCAGTGGAGTGTATGACCCTGGTTGAGAAGCAAAACGAGCAATGGCATGAGGACATAAAACCAAGTCCCTTCTGTAAAGCTGATGGGTTTTTTTCACCCGTTACATGTCTGTGGGCAGGTGGGTGAGACACACTGCTTGCTAAGGGACTGCTTTCCTTTGCATAACCCTCCCAAATGAGTCAGATACTGAAATGGGGTGCAGGAGGCTGCAGCTTTACAGTGAAAGTTGCAATAAACTTCTGGATTTGATGGTTATTTCCCAAATCCTCTTTCAGTGATACAATGATAATTTGTGTTATCAGGTTGCTTTTTTTTCCCTATTTTTTTTTTCCTTTGCATCCTTTTCTGGCCCTGTCTACATTCTTCTTGCTAAAAGTAGTACAGACAGATCAGCCAGCATGTGCAATCAGTCAATATCAAAGTGAGTTATTAGTCTGGAATCTTTAAGTTCATATACCAATAAATACTATAATATATTAAAAACTCCTTCAACAGTCTCAATTAATGAATATAACTGATACAAAATTGCCTCCAGCAAATTGCCTTTTGAAGCAATCAGTAAGGCAGTAGCCTGCATCACAGCAGTCTGCAGGAAAATACAGCTGTGCACTTAATATCTTTTCAAACCCTAAAAATAAATGAGTTTTAGTTAGCAAATACTGAACCTGAACAATCTGGTTACCCTGAGAAGAGAGATGACATTAATGTTCTGCCAAAGGCGTTATTCTGCTTCTCATATGAAAGGCCACAGTGCAATTATGAAATGGTCAGTGTACATGGGGAAAAAAAGTATTTTTTAAATTGAATCATACCATTATTTTCATCAGTAAGATCAATTCTCAGAAGTATTCACTACTTGTGAAGGCTTTTGGAGAAAGGAAGATTGATAATTCTTAAATATGTCCTCTGCCTAAAAGGACTTTTCTCCTTCAACAGCATCCTTTCCCCTCTCTTCCCTTTTGTATGTCCTCAAACACCACTTATTTTAAATAATAATAAAACCCCAAACTATTCCCATTAATATATAGTAATAATCATCAATTATTAGACAGTATAACTGTACATATATCACAGCACCCGAGCACAGTATCCCTGCTTTTCAAGTATACTGTTATCTGACTTGCTCTCTCCCGATCAGTGGCCAGGATTGCTGCCCTTCATTCTCCCAGATCAATGAAACAGATCCTCTGTGCATAAGAGATGTAAAATATGAAACAAGGTTTGCAACAGATCCCATTTCATTTTTCAAATATTGCACACAGACTCTGTGTGACAAACAAGAAAGCATGAGCCATCCATCACACCAACTACATTAACATTTACTGTAATTTTTCCACAGAAAGGGAAGTTGAAAGTCAGCTCAGTAACAGGTTTTTTTCCAAGTAGAAGCCACAATAATTGCAGGTGTTGGCAGCTCTATCTTTCCTCTGTGGAATAGTTGGAATTTCACAGAGCTTTTCCACAGTTTTTCTGTAGTATATGATGTATCTGATTTTTGGGCAACTAGCACAGTTTTGAAAGGTCCTTCTTTGTTTTGAAGTGACAGAGCAAAATTAACAATATTTAGAATATATGACAAAACAGCCTCAGATAAATTACTTATTTTTCATATATTCTAAATAAAGTATAACTACTTTTCTTATTTTCTTCTCACAGTACACAAATTAACATTTCAGGCATGGGACTACCTGAAGTTAATCAGATGTTGCAACAACTTCCTCAAGGAGTGAATCTTTTGATTCTGTTTAAACTGATAATTCTTCCTGTGCCTTTGATTTCATGTAAGACTGGAATGGTGTTGCCACTATGAAAATAAACTCTCTTTTGCTCAGCTGTGCTGGCTAACGACATATTAACTTGTCTGATTAAGTGAGGTCATGGATATCTCAGGAGACAATTTTACAAATCAGGTATTATGACACAATTACAGATGTAAGGCTGTTTGTACACTAGATCATTACAGATGATAGAGATCACAAGAAATACTCAAGGATCAATACTGAACTCAAGCTGAATAATGAGAAAATCACATACAGCTTGCAATTGATTTAGCTTTTTAAAAGATCTCTTCAGGCAACTTATTTTCTACCAAGATGCTGAGAGTGAAAACAGCTTATTATATTTTTTTGCCAATTACGCCAGACAAAAATGAGTCTGGCAAAAGACTAAATTGGTATTACCCATTGCTCTCCATAAACATTGTGATAAACAACAGTTTGCTTTGCATGCATCTGTAAGTATTAATGAGAATTCTGCAAGGTTGGTTTATTAGCAGTGATTAAAACCACATGTAATTGAATTAAATGAGATAATGATTCATCGTAATCCATAGTCACATGCAAGGACAACTATGAAAATTAAGTCTAAGTAAAAAACATGTTATAGAAAAAATATCAAAAGTTGTAGAAATGGAATAATAATAATAAAAAAAAAGGAATAAAAAGCTGTGTTTAAACATTTTCTTGTTGATTCACTAAAATAATAACTCATAAGTTTAATATTTTGTCTTATACAAAATTCACACTATAACAGAATTGTATCTATAACTATCACTCACTATAACATAATACATGTACACAGAAAAAAAAATAAAATCAGATCAAGTATTTCCAAGTAAATCTCCCAAAATCATTTGAAGGTAATTCTAATCTCCACTAAAAACTCTGCAACTCCGTGAATCTTCACTTAACAGAGATTCTAAATTTATGTTGCATTAAAAAAGAGCAACATGTAGCACTGAGCACCATGATCTACTATATACTAATTTGTGTATCATGCACAAAACCTTTCAGTATAAAAACAGCAATCTGAGAAACTTTCAAAAGTGGCTTCAGCTTGTCTTATTTGGTTTGTGTTGATTATTTCAACAGCGACAGAGATGAGGTGATTATTCAGGTCATCAGTCCCACGAGAAGTGGTGTTTATGTGCTACAGAAATCCATCAAGCACATAAGCCCTGATATTATCTGCAGAAAATAATTTAGGCTGACCTTTTAAAGAAAGGGCTGCAACAGCTTAGTCACATGCACATTTATATTGAGAGAGTAACAAAAAAAAGAACTGGAAATTTAAATAAATTTTGTCCAACTGCTGTTTGGTCAAAACCCCACATGCCTGGAGGGGGTAAGGGGGGAGAGGCTAATTTTGCCAGGGAAAGTGATCAGGGAAGCACAAAAGAGTATCCAAGCAGGGATGGAGCATCAGCATGCAAAACTCTCTGCCTGCTCTGTAGAGGAACAGAGTAGCCCAAAACCCAATCCTGTATCCAAAATCAAGCTCAAATGGCACTGCCCCTGCCAGTGCCTCAATACCGAAGGCACAAAATTGCCACCTTTGCTTTGCAGCATTATGAGCATTTAGAGATCCACTTCCCAGTATGGACTGTGCTCCACTACAGAAAAGCACAGGCCAGTCTGTGGACACACAGTTGATGATCCATCATTTTTCCTCTCCAATTTTTTTCAACTTCACATATTTCATAAACACCTCTTCAATCAGTCAGGTCACATGTCTTTAAGTAAAGGTATATATATCATCTCTGCAGAAATCCTTACTTAATCTATTCTAATCCAAATCCCCATGATCACCCCTAAAAATAGTCTCAGGAAAGTTCGTTTTACTATGACTGCAAAAGCTTGCATTACACAACGAAGACAACCCATACCACTTGTGTAATAAAGGAGACAACAGGAAAAGGTTATAAAAATAGACAAGGCCATGATGATTTTTTGCCTTTTCTTTTATACCCCTTTTATATACCTTTTTATAGCTTTTGTATTCTTAATGCTTTTTAGCCTACATTCTTAGACTTATTGTGTCAACCTAAGAGACTAAACATTTTAGAAGCTTCATAGCTAGGGATCAGTGTGCCCCAGACCCCAAGGTCTCTCCAGAACATATTCTGTAAACCAAGATAGAACCATCCAGGGGAAGGTTCCTTGGGGAGGGGGGCTCACTTGAGCCTCTCATTGGGGAATCTTTGATAGATATGCTAATTAGTAAGACTTATAATGTTATACCAGATCTTTTGGGGGTGCATTTTGGTGCATTCCACCTGGACGTAGTGCATGCACCTAAGGGTCCTTAAAATAAATACCGAGTTAAAACCCCATTTTCCCTTCTAACCGCATTTGATTCTTGATTTTAAGACCAGGAAAAGGCATCGTAGTGGGACTTTCCTTATTTACTAACATGTACATTGTCTGAACTGGTTTCAGTATCACTGGTGATGTAAGCAGTTGGCAGAAACCTCGGAAGTAACTGCTAAGAGCCATAAGGTACTTACAAAGCAAATAAATACATGCTGTGTAGTCAGAGCTATTCCAGTGGGTGGGATGTATAAGAAATATGTGGCAATTCTGAGACATGCTTATAAGATATTAAGCCTTCTCTATTTTCTTTTTTTAATATCAAGCCACATAATAAAAGCAAATAATTCAATAGGAAATCTAAACCCCATGAGCTGATGGGGACTTAAGGGTTGTACACTGTTCCACGGGAGGCTGGAACATGTGCCCAGATCCTGCACTCCCCCACATATCCCAGCACCAGCCATCTAGTTGCCTTTTGGCACAGCTTTCTTGACCAAAGTCTAGGGCAGAGGACAACTGAAGAGATGATCTTCAACCCATGGGAAGCCTGATGGGAGGAGAACTGGAGCATTACACCAAAAATAGTGATCCGTTTTCTCGCTCCTGAGGGGAATTCTTGTCTTCCCATGAGGCAGAGTCCAGGTAAGACAATACCTGGGTGGTCAGGACCCCTGCACCTCTTCCTGCACCCCAGGGATGCTCCAGGAGCCATGGAGGGTGACTCCTCTCTCACACTTCCTTACCTGCTGCATCTGCCACCACCTCTCACACTACACATCGTCACCTCTCACCCCAAATCACACCGTGTCCAAAGGCCTGGAGGGCTGATGAAGCACAGAAAATATTTTTGGACTGTCCTGACCAGCAGCCAGTGGTGGCCAGCACCTCCTCTCCCCATCACTGGAGAAAAGGGCTGCTTTGATCCTGGCTGTATCGCTTCCTCTTGACAATCATTTCAGTTGCAGAAGTAGCTCAGAAGCAGAGGACACTCAGGATTACATCTCACAGTGGGAGCAGCCCTGCAAAAAAAATATGAGCCAAGGGACACTGTGCAGGAGGCCTGGGCTGCGTTGCCAGCTGTTTTCCTATGACTTATGCTGACACTTGATGCCACTTCTTGAAACAGCAGCAACTGGATCTATGTTACCACGTGAAAAATCTTTTACTGCTCTTTCCTCTCTGAACCTCAGCTGGAACTGAACATGTGAACAAGAGCCAGCAGCAGCCACAACTAACGTGGGCATATTTTAACATTGAGATGCTTGAGCTAGGAAATTTAATGTGATTCCATTGACACATATTTAAAAAAAAAACTGCTCAAGATGTTAGCAGATACACACATTCAAGCTCAATATCAATTTTGTTAAAATACTGTATTATTTTTGAGTGATAGCTGGTAAAGGATTAGGAATCTACTCATCAATCTGAAGTTTCAGCAGGAAGAAGAGTTCCTTTGCTAGTCACAGGAGACTGATGTGCAATGAAGTTTATATGGAATGAGAGGAAACTGGGATCATTTTCCCAGAGTGATATTTGATATATGCAATCAGTCCAAAATAAAGCTTTGCAGTGTATGCAAGATTGCTGGTCACAGCAGAACTAAACAAGGCATAATTTTAGTGAAGGACTAAGTAAGGAACCTTTAGGGAAGTACTGCTTAATACAAATAACATATCCTTAAAATTAACTGACATGTCATCTAGCAGAGCTTACCATCATTATACATAAGATAAAAGGAATTTGTATCAGGATTCAGTAACTTGGCAAAACAGCCCAGAATTCCACTTTTCAGAAAGGATTCTGTGTTCTGTTTATGAGATGCCTGGCTGTAAAGAACAGAAAGTAGTGTGGGAAAATGGTAGGGGAAGCAACACATATTTTATCAGGTTAAATTTAATGTTTTCTTTGTATTTAGACTGTTGGGTACGACTAATAAATAGTGATGATCCCTGACAAATAATGCAGCCTTTACTAATCCTAGCTTACCTGTTTGTACTGCACATAGTACAGTCAGTACTAATCAGTGTTAGTACTGTCAAATGTTAGTGCTAAGTTTTCGTAGTGGTGGTGGTAGTAACACATGATCCATAGCAGCCAAATTTATACAGTCCTCTTTGCTGTGCCTTTTTTGGAACCAGCGCTAAACACAGGACATTCTGCTTTAAAAAAAGCAAGAGGTCTGGCTTCAGAAAAGAATGTAAATTATGTACTGTGAGGGTGGTGAGGCACTGGAGCAGGCTGCCCAGAGAAGTTGTGGATGCCCCATCCGCAGCAGTGTTCCAGGCCAGGTTGGATGGGCCCTGAGCCACCTGGTCAAGTGACAGGTGTCCCTGCCTATGGCAGGGGGTTGGAACTGGATGATCTTTAAGGCCCCTTCCAACCCAAACCCTTCTATGATTCTGTGTACTGAACTTTAATGAGGGGATCCTGGTATAAACCCTGAAGGCATTTCTACCACAAATCCCATGTCTTTAAGGTGCTTTGAACATTAGCAACCCAAACCATTAACTGCAGAGGGCTGGTGAGGCAATGTGACAGACTTCTGCCAGCATCAGGATCCTGCTACAGCAAATGGTGAGTGGATTTTAATTTCATTTCTTTTTCTTTCACTGGCTTGATATGCGATGCTCACAAAGGCTTCCAATGGCTGGAAACCATCCTGTGAACAAGGATAATGTATTTCTGGATCCTTAAATGAACAATACGTTATTGTGCTTTGCTTGGAAGAGCTGTTTCCAGCTATCGATAGATTCAAAGCAGCAAAGTGCCGACTGCTTCCTCCTGAGGACATCTGAGGCTGGGAGCACCTGCTGCTTTGGCCATTTGCCTCACAAAGCTGCAGTGGGTTTGGGCATCACTGGAAGAAAGAGTGTTTGTAATAAAGCTCAAACTATACCTTTTTGTGGGTATAATTATATGTAAAACATTTTGGAGAGTCTCTCCATTGCCAGAGTACTTCAAAACATGATGTTTAAATTGTAGGCTTCCCATAAATTTTATCACTGAAGCATTTTGTTTACTCTATTTTCAGAAAGACAAACCTCCTAAAAGGCAAACAAAATGATAGTTAAAGGTGGATCATCTAACAGCATAACCAAACCTCGTGTCACCTCTATGCAGTGCATTCTCTCAGCACATAAGGCCTCTGGGAACATTCAGAAACGAGTTTAGATGTGAACTCCAAGTCCTGTGCCTGACAAACTCTACTGTTAACTTCTCTCCTGGTCTTTAAATATACATATACCTCCACACACATTTAGGATGACAAGGAGAATTTGCAGCATTTAAAAAATATTTTGTAGGGCATTCAGAAGCCATGTGAAATGCATTTTGTGCACTGACATAACTCTGTCAAAAAGAGCTCCCTTTGGCTTTAAAATATGTGATTCAACTCCTCTCTGTGTTTAATAGATGCATTTTCCTTTTTGTTATGTTCTGTCAGACGCAGGCAGGCTGTAGTTGAGATCTGTTGCAAGAGGCTTAATAGGGTGTTTGAATGCATAGTTTTTTTCAGGAGACCTCTCCAAAAGTAGTGACTTCCAAAATCTTTGTAAAGATAAATTTCAATTTGACACTGGGCAAAAGATAAATGTACAACCTTCTATGCTGTCAGAATCTATCACTGTATCTAATCCGTCTCTTCTGTAAAGAACATTTTAAAGGCCCCAGAACATTTTCACCGTGAAATTCTCTGAAATGACCAGTGATGAGCTTGCAAGCACCCTCTTGTGGCAGTAAGCTACTGTAGTTTTGTTTAGGAAAGACCTTCCCAAGAAGTTTCCCAAGTTTTCCTCCAACTTCTGTAAATTCATTTTGTTTCTGTTCTTCTGAGCCTTCTGGTTGTGAAACTACACCAGACCCAAACCTTGTAAAGAAAGAGCCCAGGAAGAGGTCTGTCCATCAGTGGCTAATCACAGGGGGAAAAAAACCAAAACCAAAACCAAAACCCCAGCCAACTAAAAAAACCCAAAAACCAACCAAAGAAAACCCTGAAGCAAAAAAACCTAAGCTCGCCTTCTGTTACAGTGTGGATTCTGTAACACGATGTATCAAACAAGTGGACCACGGGAAAGAAATATCTATGGACCGATTCTTGCTAGATGTTTCAGAGAGATGTTTATTTCTCCAGCCGCATGGCCGGAGCTCTGCCCAGGAACTGTTTCCAGTCACGGGACCAAGGGTCCTTCTGCCCGCGCAGGGAAACACAAACCAACCAATGGGAACGAGGCTGAGCAGGGGCAGGGAAGCCCCGTGTCTGTGCCCTCAGGGCCCCTCTCCCAGGGCTACACGGCAGGGGGGACAAACCCCAACCGCCTTCCTCAGGAGAAAATCATCTTGATGAAGTAAAATACCCATCAGGGTGAAATCTCTTCCTTGCAGAGACTCTATGCTCCCCAAGAAGAGCAACTATACACCCTTCTTGGGACAGCAGAGAAGGGAACTGACTGCACACTACACACAGTGCTGCATAATGGGGTGGAACTAGATGAGCTTTAAACTTCCTTCCAACCCAACCCAATGTATTATTCTATAATACTGCCACACACAAAAGTGCCAGCCTATTTCCTCACCCTTTGATCTAAAGACACTCTAAGAGTCCTAGAAGCCCAGTCTCCATACTAGACTGCCATTTGACAGTGAGTTTCATAACGGCATCAGTGGATACGTAACTCCCTCATTGTATCTTCTTCCCAACCAATCCCACGCCCTGCCTCTTGAACCTCACTGCTTCCTTTTCTCTAGCACTTCTAATAATAACCCTTCCTCTTGATCTTGGATCTTCTAATAATAAGCTTATTGATCCTGAAATTGACCTGAATGGACCAGGAAAATGTGGTAAACTTTCTTCCCCAGTGAAAAAAAAAAGACAGGGAAAAGGACCAGCGGCCCTTGCACAGCAGAAGGACACACGTGTCTCAGATGAGAGTATTGGTATTTCCTCTATAGGATTCACCTTACATACTTCAGTCTAGACGTGCTATCACATAGCAACAGTCAAAATCCCCTTTTCAAACAAGAGGATAACATGGTAACAGCAACCTTGTTGTTCATGGAAATGCAAGGTAAATATCAATGTTCAGAAAAAAATATATGTTGAAATATGACTGGTAGATATGAAAGGGATTCTCCACCCAGATCAGGTATTACTATTTTACTTCTATCAGGCAAAGATCCTGCTGATGGGATCTCATTATCTTGCCTCTTCAGTTTAGCATCAAGTTTATTATCAAATGCAAGTGACAATGGTTCTTTGGATGTCAAAGTGTCCAGGTTCTTGAAAGCCCTTATCATTATGCTTTCCACAATGAAAGAGCTTCCTTCATCTAGGATAAGCTTCTGGTTTTATCTAAACTTATTTTCCACTCATTTATGCCCCTTCTTGTCCTTTCCCTAGATCTAACAAAGCAAAAGATTTTTTTGGTGCATAAATATAAAAACATGTCTCCTGTTTTTTATTAGAAAACAAGTTTTTTGAGCAATACGTGCATCTGTGGTGAGTTGATGGGAGGACTCTGTTTTTCACTCAGAGACCTAAAGTGGATTTTGGTATGTGTGGATTAGTCTCAACTCTTGTGATCCTAAAAGGTTGCAATCCTCTAATCCTATAGATCTATGGAATACAGCTGCTGAGTAATATCACAGATGACCATGCTGGAGGCAAAAAATGTATTTTTATAGGTATTACTCCTAGGATTCAGACTTGTGAAACTTGGAGGAAAACACCACAGTTCCTGACTTCATAAAAAGTTTTTCACTCTTTCTCACCTACATATGGCTTATTACTAGTGCTCCACAAATTGCATTGAAAAGTGAGTCTCCATTTAAAAAAAAAAAAAAAAAAGGAAGAGAAAAGAGGCACTAAAACCTATTTTTTTGACACAATCTTGATAAATTCAAAGTTTTTGAATCCTGGAGATTTTCAGTTCTGGGTGAAAATACTACCTTCAAACAAAATATCCAATTTTCAAGAAATGCACGGTTCACAAGCACTATAAATTTTATTCTTGTCGTTTTCATCTTTTATAGCTGTTAGAAGCATTGGTGACTGATCACATTTGAAATTACAGCAGAACATACGATCTGTGTTTCAGTAAGACCTCTATTTTTTATGTAAATGTTCTTTGGTCAAGGGCAAAGAGGGTTTTGCTCTCGTGACTTACACCTACAGTGTTGGCTCTGTAGTGTTCACAGCTGGTTAGAGAGCAAGAAAACCCATCAACCTACAATTCTGTCTATTTAAGTAATAAAGTAACTGATAGGCTGCACACAGCCACCGGAGAGGAAATCTAGCGTGCCTCAGGCTTCCCACTAAGGAATGGTTCCTTCCTGAAGGTTTAGCATCACCCTGTGAAAAATGCATCTATTTTAACAAAAGGCAGAATTATAGTTTTGAAAGATCAGGGACTAGCACTTGGCTAAGCCAAGAACACTGCTGCTGCTGGCTTGCAAGTCCTAGTGAATAGCCTCACATTAATTTAGTGCTGTATTTAGGGAATAAGCACATCCACCACATAATCTGAAAGAGGCTCAGCCTGGGGTTTTTTGTTTGAGAAAACACACACTGTGACATAGAATCAATCTGTCCAGAGGGACGTTTTTTCCTCTCGTAGCTCACTTG
This sequence comes from Corvus cornix cornix, assembly GCF_000738735.6. Lineage (NCBI taxonomy): Eukaryota > Metazoa > Chordata > Aves > Passeriformes > Corvidae > Corvus > Corvus cornix. The sequence continues at coordinate 81,046,808 of NC_046333.1, forward strand.
TTTTTTACATCCAGCTTTTAAAAAGTCATGAATAATGTGGTTCAAAAGCAGGCTTGGGGTTTGTTGTTGGCTTCTCGTTTTTCTTCTTAAGTGTGCATTCCCATTTTAAATTTCTCTTTTATTATCTCAGTTGGCTAGATAAGGATTCACTGTAGCTGTAACAGCTGTCAGGGTGTGAGAAGACAGTTTGAGAAAGGTGAAAATCCTGTTTGGAATACCCTGGTGAGACACAGTAACGTCACCATCTTACCTGTCTCAAGTTAACTACAATACTACAACTTGAGTTTTATAAGCAAATGCAGCACACACTGGTACTGCAGGTCATTGCCTGGTGGCAAGAGCATAGTGAGTCTTTCCTCTTCTACAGAGCCTGTGACCACTCTGTTTATCTCAGCTGAGCATCTAGCTGCATGCAATAAAAGGCAGGAAGGCAACTTCTGCCTCTGTGTTTGATCTAAAAACCTAATCTTCTAATGAATACATCCCATTCACCTAAGTAATAAAGAAACACAGGGAGCAATTGAACATTAACATACTATTGAATCTGAAGAAGGTAGAAATAAATATCTGGGAAAAAGAGAGGGAGAAGCAATTTCACATTTATATTCAAATAGCTGGAAAGTCTAGAAATCACTTGCCTTTGTTAAAACAGCTAAATCATTAATAAAATATTATTATAAGCTTAAATTTTTATAAACTTAAAAATTATGAAAATAGAAAATATTATATTATTAAAACAGTTTCAGTCAAATAATCCAGAAACAGTTCTCCTACTTCATAAAATTGGAGAGTATTTGGATAAACTGTAAAATAGCTATTATTAAGACACGAGTCCAAGAATTCATATAAGCTGTCTGCTTTTTAATTTAGGGACCTATACCTATGAGAGAAATGGTAGACATTTAGAGCACAGCTTTCTCAACAAAAGAACAGCTTTCACTGAAAAGAAGCACTCTACAGAAAACCCAGCACGTATCAAACACATCTGATGGAGGTTTCTCAGAGCTGTTTGCAGGGAGCTAGACACATCTCTGTGTGCCACCACAGCTGAATTATGAGAATCTTTGGGTATGTCAAAACATTGCTTGACTGCAGGATGGCATTTTTTTTGATAGCAGCTCACTAATGAGAGCAGTCTCTGAACACACTGTGGGACCTTCAAATGATGCTGCAGGCCCCTGGAGGGAAAAAAAAGATAGCTGCCTTATAGGAAATTTTCAATATACAGGTGGAAACTGAAACTCAGAATCACAGAGAATATGCTAGTTGGAAGGGATCCATCAAGTTCATTGAGTCCAGCTCCTGGCCCTGTGCAGCACCATCCCCAAGAGTCACACCCTGTGCCTGAGAGCATTGTCCAAATGCTTCTTGAACTCTGTCAAGCTTGGTGCTGTGACCACTTCCTTGGGCAGCCTTTTCAGTGCCCAAACACCCTCTGGGTGAAGAACCTTATTCTAATATCCAGCCTAAACCTCCCCTGACACAACTTCAGGCCATTTCCTCAAGCCCTGTCACTGGTGACCACAGAGAAGAGATCAGTGCCTGCCCCTTCTCCTCCCATCACAAGGAAGTTGTAACTGCAATGAGGTCTCCCCTCAGTCTCCTTTTCTCCAGGCTGAACAGACCAAGGGACCTCAGCTGCTCCTCATGCTTCCCTTCCTTCAAGGGAAGAGAGAGCCTCAGGCTCTCCTTTGAATGCTCTCTAACAGCTTAATGTCTTTCTTGTATTGTGGCACCCAAAACAGCACACAGGACACGAAGACTGTATCCTGTTGCATTCCTTGTAGGCCAGACATCACAGCAATTACTGGACCGGTACTTTCATGCAACTAAGCATTTATCTGCAGACATTTTATTCATGTTTTGAAAAAAATTGGAAATAGTGAATGGGCCTGCACAATATCAGCAGTGTGTGTTGCTCTCCAGGATTTTCTGTTACAGGAGGCCTACCATCTGCTCAGTACTGCATTAGGCCATGCAGGCTGTTGTGGCTGACCTGATGGTACTAGAGAGCTCCATCTAAGCAAACAGGCTGGCAAGCTCAGGAAACTGCAAATGTGTTTCTACTAAGGGCATAAACAAAAGCACACCAAAAACTGCAAAGATTTCTATATGGTAAATAAAAACCTTTAATAGAAATGGGGCTTGGTTGGTTAGAGAGACTTGTCCATTGAAATAGTAGAAAGGTGACTTGTAAACACAATTTTCTTCATTTTTGTGGTGCCAGGCTCCAAAGCAATGGAATTTTCTAAGAGAAGAGATGTGTTTGCTTTGAAGCAATACTGCAAAGAGATTCCATTAATATTTGTGCAGTTTTTATATTTCATGATGATGAAGAGCATGATAGAGAAGGAAACTCTTCAACCATTAGATAAGCATGGAGTAGTTAGCAGTAAATAAGAACAATGAGAATAAAAAGCTGGGATGAAGAGGGAGTTCTGTATTTAAAAGAAAGATAGTAAATGCTGGTGTAATTAAATATTCTATTATAAATTTGGTATTTTGTTATTAGCAACGTATGACTTAACATAAATTTTCAGCTGGACAACATAATTGCATACATTGCACTGAACAAAACCCATTGTGTTTCTACTCCATAAAGAATAACAATATTTTTTCTAACATTAGTCTTTGTCTATTTAGCAGTCACTCTCAGACCACACTCAAGAACAAATCAAGCAGTTTTAGAGGAGATGGAGGCAAAACCAGAAGATTGGCTTTTCTAGATTTGATTGATGATTAAATATGTTCAACAACAATTAAGATGCTAAATGGTAAATATATTGCCCACATTTTTTTTTTGGCACTTCTTTCCATTTCATCACAACTGAGTATGTGGAGCACTAGCTGTTCTCCTTCAGCAGCCGACCTTTAAGGAACATCCTTAAATCCGTCTATGCATGGTCTGAGGACAGTAAATCTCAGCAGCATTAAACGTCCCAGCTCCACGCAGAGGTCCCCATGGAGCCTCAGCTTGCCAGCCTGTTTGCCTAGACAGAGCCCTCTGCTATGGGAGCTTGTGAGGTGTATCAGCAGCACAACCCACTGCCAAATCTTGCCCTTGGCATGGACACAGGGCTTGGCAGCAACAAACACTGTTCTTCATTGCCACCAAATCTATAAAGGTGCAGTTTCTTCAGCCATAACCTCTAGAAGCATGTTGGGGTTTGTCCCCCCTGCCATGTAGTCCTGGGAGAGGGGCCCTGGGGGGGGAGACACGGGGTTTCCCTGCCCCTGGTAAGCCTCGTTCCCCATTGGTTGTTTTGTGTTCCCCTGTGCGGGCAAGGACCCTCGGGTCCCGTGATTGAGCAGTTCCTTGGCAGAGCCCCGGCCATGCGGCTGGAGAAATAAACACCTCTGAAACATCTAGCAAGAATTGGTCCATAGATATTTCTTTCTACAGGCCTCTTGGTTTGATATACGTGTGTTACACTATCCTCACTGTAACAATGGTAGAGAATGCAGGCAGAACGATCCCCAATCCCTAAGCAACTGATGTGAATAAACCCTAGAAACTTTGAATTCCTCTTTTAGTTTTTGTTTTGCTATTCCATATCTAAACTATGGAGGAACCGTGGGAAGACTCTTGGCTCTCAGAGCTGCATATGGACATTTCTCTTAAACTTGAAAATATTCTTGAACAACAATTTGTAAGTTTTAGCTTAAGTCAAGCTCAAAAGGAACTGAAACACTTCCTGGCATGGTTGTTTAAAAACTTTTTCTATGTTTCTTGGGATTTAATTCTTACCAAAGACTTTTGGAACACTGTTTGGACACAATTAATTTTTGAGTCAAAATATATGCTGATGGAAGAATATTTTCGTGAATATTATTTAATTACCAAGACTGTTGAGCAATGTCAGCTGTCTCCTGGCGAAGGGAAGCCTGGCTCAGGGACCGTGTGACCCAGGCCATGTGGACCAAGCACTCTGCGAGCAGCAGCAACGCAGTTCCTGTGTGGAGCCACGCGGGTGAAGCCACGCGAGCTGCAGTGTTGGCAGCAGAGCGAGGCGTGGCGGGAGCGGCGGGACCCGGCGGTGCCCGCCCGGCCCCACGCAGCGCGTGGTGGAGCGAGCCCTGTGAACACCCCGACCAAGAGGGCGGCGTCCGGGCAGTGGCTGGCGGCAGTGGCGGTGGAGCGGAGCCATGCCCAGCCGAATGCGCGCTGGAGCAGGGCACGGGGGAGTCATCGCTCGGGGGCCCGGCCGAGACGTGGCTGCAGCGCCTGCAGCGACAGCAAAGCTGCGACCAGAGGAGGCGATGCACGGAGAACTGAGCGGTGCGGCCCGGCCCACGCGGCCCTGAATGCGACCCCGGAAAGAGAGCGCAGGCACGAGCAGCCCCGACAATTCCAACAGGGGAGCGACCGAAAGCAAAAGAGAAAGCAAAAACGCAGCAAGACAGAAAACAGCAGCCATTCGGAAAAAGGAAAAGATCACCATAGCTAAGGTTTTAGGAATAGTAAAATGGTATAATGTTAAACAAAATTATGGTTTTATAACAAGATGTGACAACCAGCAAGACGTATTCGTTCATAGAACTGCTATTAAAAAGAATAACCCTGAAAAATACATCCCAAGTTTAGGAGATGGAGAGGTGGTGGAATTCAAAATTATACAAGGTAGAAAGGGGTTGCAGGCAGCGCAGGTCACTGGGCCTGATGGTGTTTCTGTAAAAGGCAGTATATATGCTAAAAATTGTAGTCATGTTGGACAGTATCGCCATTGTAAGCCCCCCCTACAGTCTCCCTTTCCTAATCCCACCTTTCCCCTTTATCCTATATCCTATTACCCCCAGTGTATTCCCAATCTGTTTTTTCATCCATGGTTTCCCTCACAAAACCATGCCTTTGCCAATTGTTTCCCCAAAAATCCCTTTCCAATGCCAAGTGGGGGATGAAAAGGGGGAGAGAAGAAATTAAACCCTCTCCTGCCTCAGTTTCCCCACAAAGCATGCCCAGAGAGTCCTGTCTCCCTTCTGTCAGCCTTAAGATGTTCCGGAGAATCTGTTTAGACATATAAAGACTCAGGAGGGTAGCTTGTTTTGTTTTAAAACTGTTCTTGTTATGTTTATCCAGTTGTTTTCAATGTTAAGTTTTACATCTCTTTTGTTAAAAATAAATGGCTGAAATGTTGGGGCCCTCCTCCTGCCATGTAGTCCTGGGAGAGGGGCCCTGGGGGGAAGCACGGGGTTTCCCTGCCCCTGGTAAGCCTCGTTCCCCATTGGTTGTTCTGTGTTCTCCTGCGCAGCAAAGGACCCTGGGGTCCCGTGATTGAGCAGCTCCTCGGCAGAGCCCCGGCCATGCCGCTGGAGAAATAAACATCTCTGAAACATCTATCAAAAATTGGTCCATAGATATTTCTTTCTACAGGCCTCCTGGTTTGATATACGTGTGTTACAGTATCCCCACTGTAACAAGAAGCAGATGCACTGAGAGTTACACCTTCTGTTCTGCATTTTTTACATTCCTCTAATATTCATTTTATCACCCAGTGCTAAATGTCTCATTTCCTAGGTCTGACTCCCACCTCATTCTTTGGCCAAAGAAATGTACAAATTATACTTTCAGTTCTGAAAAGGTAAGAGGTGATATTCTAACTGTGTAGACTTCAAGGCCTCTGAGCCCTTTATTGCACAGAGAACATTCCACTTGCTACAGAAGCCTACCAGACTCTGCCCTGCTCTACCAAAAGAGAGCGAAAACCCCTTCCATGCCTCAGTTAGGAGATAGAGGTCAGCTGAAACTGCATCAGCTGCGCAAAGGCAATGACTCATACAGGAGCAGTAAACTGAAGGATGTGTACCTTAATGACTACAAAGACTCTTTTACAGGTTATGATCTTTTTTATTTTTGATTCAGGAGTGTCATGTCTCCCATCCACCCTCAAAAAAGTGTGTTCTAACCTATCCTACTCAGCTGGATATTAGAAAGCACGGGGAGGAAATACCAAGGTCTTGCCTCTACTGGAAAACTAACAACTTATAATTTCCTTCTCTTTTAAATTCATGTACAAGGGAAACAACTTGTACACCCAGATATGAAAATTTTTGATTTAACAACATTTTATTTTCTGTATATCTTCATTCATATTACATTTTTATGGCATGAATAACCTCATTAATATGTGCCTTTCTGCATCATATATCTCCGGCCTAAATATTTGCTTAAGAAGAAAAACCTCATGTTAACTTAGACTTAAGATCTTTTCAGAGAATATATAATCAATTTTCCAAGTAATTCCTGGCTTCCCCTATCACTACTGCTAAAATTTTCATCACTCTTTAAAAATGCCTTGATCATGAGGTTGGCTGTGAAGTTGTCAGTTTCCGCTGGCTTTTACTTTTAGTTCAATAGGAATTAAAGTCACTTAGGTTTGTGTAGAAAAGCTGCAGCATAGTAAAAGCTACAGGAAGGTTTGTTAAAATCTTCCTTTATTCACATCAATGAGAAAAGCAAATCTTTACAGAAAAGAAAAGAAATGGAATCCAAAAAATAAGAATAAATATGGACACATTCCAATTAACAGTTCGTCTTCCTCACGATTTCAGAAGATACTGTTTGGGTTTTGTTCTCTCTTCTTTGAGGCGTGGAAGCTGACATGCTTAGAGGTTTTACAATTACTAACCAAATGCTGCAATTTCTCATCCCAGATTTTCTGAGAACTCTATAGCTTTATTAGCTAAAGAAACCACAGAGTAGCAGTGAAAGAATGGTAAAACTTACTTTTTTCTCCCTCAGTATTCAGGCACCTAGACACAATAGCAGAACATTTTTGTATATTTTTCTCAGTGTTTGGAGTTATTTTTCTATTTCTCTGACACAAAATGAGAGAATGATATTGAGTAATATGGAAATCTTTTTAGAAGCAGATTTGGCATTTTCATTTCTACCTAAAAATTATGGGCAGGCTGTTTCCTGCTACCTTCAGAATCTGACTCCTTCAATCTATCTTTGGAAAGAAACAAATAATATCACATATCCAAAATGAAGGCTCGTTGCAATTAACTGATTCTAACTAACATTGTTATCAAAACTCTACAGCCAAAAATTACCTTCTTCCCCGTAACATTTGTAAACCTCACACTGGATTTTTGAATTAACAGTAGAATTTCTGTAAATAACATGGTTATAGCTTTGTAGCAATAATCCTAAAAGCTCAGCCCATACAGGTAAACTTCAAAATCATGTATTTTGGAATTATATTATTGATTGCAGTTCCACCAATAATTCCAGATGCACTCCCTGAGGATCTTAAAATCTGAAAGGAAACAGCAGGAGACAGCTCTGGGAAGAGAAGCAAGTTTGTGAAAGAAATGCTGATAATATTTGAATGTTTTTGTTAGGGTTTACATGCCATGAACAATGCTCACTTGCCCTTTCCCCTGTGACTGATAAGCTGCCAAATTGTACAGGCTTTGCTCTAATTCTTAGTTCCTTTATGATACACGCTAACAATTTAGTAATAAATCACAACTGATGCAGCCACTGTACTAGAAATAGAAATTACATGAGAAAGAGGAACATACAGTATTTTTAGGCAAGTACTCGAAATCTAAACAGGGTAACTAAGAACTATTTTAAAAACCTCATCCCCAGAGGAGAGTAAATGGAAAGTAAATGGCAGGGAGTAAACAGAAAAGAAGGGCCAATACACACATTAAACTCACAACTGCAATTACAGTTACTATTTTATATTACAGAAAAAAAGTACTGATTTTTTTTTCCTAAAATTCTCAAAACAATATATTTATCATTATAAATTCTCAAAACATTAATTTGGATATATTTGACCTAAATTTTCAAGCTCAGTAGATTGATAGATGAATGAGAGTGGGCTAGCTTACAAAGGATATTCATGACAAGATTGTGAACTCTGCCCTTCTTCACACGTAACTTGTCCAAAAAGTAAAGTCAGTGTAGAGTGATAGAGGCTGAAGTCTTCAAACAGAATGTCTGTGTTTCTCTCTAAGCAGTCCAGCTTGAAGCCAGCAGCCCTCAGCTCACTCTGCTGGGCAGGTGTGCTTCAGTAACTCATGCACAACAGCTAAACGAAGTGGACTTCGCACCTAACTAGTTAGTATCTGTGAATGTGATGCCCCTTGTGAGCAGGTAAGGCAGGCTGTGACCCCCTGCTCCAGCAGACACAGCAGCTGGGACCTGAGCTGGAAGCAGCAGGGCAGGACTGTCCCAGTGGGGTCAGTGCCTGTGCCTGGGCACCCTGCTCCTGCACTGCCATGGCCTGCACTGGAGTCACTCTTTCTTTCCACTGACACTAAAGGAACCCCTGTATTGTTTAAAATCTTTCCTCTCTGTGATATCTTCACCCAGATCACACGTATTTATGCCATTTAGTCGGCAGTGTTGATCTATTTCGCCCCATGGTTACTGTGTACCTGCTGCAGGAGGGTAGCTCCTTCTAATCTAGCATCAGGTATTGAAGACCCAGAGAGAGATCACAGCTCTTTTTGCTGACACCTGATAGCTGGGGGATTTCACAGTTTTAACAAGAGCAGAAAAGAAAGTGCTAGACCTGAGATATGAGAAGCACTGGGGAATCTTACTTGAAACCTTCAGGTTATGTTTTTTTCCCTCATTTGACTTCAGACCCTTAGAGGATGGTAAGTACATTTGTGATCTGTGAACACTGCCACAGATGTATACCTGAATACCTCAGCTCTGCCTGCACCCATCTGTGCATGGAGCCTCTGCTCATAAATCAGCCGTGCTGACTGTAATAAGCATAAACTAGGTCAAGCTAAAAATGCCCACAGAAAGAAAAAAATGGCAATAGCAAGTAAAAAACATTTCATAATCTCTTGTCTTAGAAGAAAATAATTTGGGGGATTAAATTTAAGAGAAAGGCTGACATTTATTCACCATCTCTTTTTTTGTTCTGGGCTGCTGATATTAGAATCTTAGAATCAATAAGGCTGGAAAAGACCTCCAAGATCATCAAATCCAGCCTTCAATGGAATGCCACCATGTTCACTAAGCCACATTGTGAAGTGCCACATCTACTCATTATTCAACATTTCCGGGCATGTTGACTACACCACTTCCCTGAACAACCTGTTCCAATACTTAATCACAAAATTAGACAGAAACACACAGAATAATCTGAGCTAGAAGGGACCCATCAGGATCATCAAGTCCAGCTCCTGGCCCTGCACAGGACACCCCAAGAATCACACCCTGTGTCTGAGAGAATTGTCCAAACACTTCTTTAACTCTCAGGCTGATGCTGTGACCACTGCCCTGGGGACCCTGTTCCAGCGACCAATCATTCTCTGGGTGAAAAACCCTTTTCTAATATCCAGCCTAAACCTCTCATAACTCAGCTTCAGGCCATCCTCTGGGTCCTTTCACTGGTGACCACAGAGCAGAGATCAGTGTCTGCTCCTCCTCTTCCCCTCATGAGGAAGTTGTGACTGCAATGAGGTTTCTCCTCAGTCTTCTCTTCTCCAGGCTGAGCAAACCAAGTGACTTCTGCAGCTCCTCATACAGATTCCCTTTTTAACTACTGTTTCAGTGAAGACATTTTTTTAGTACCCAAACTGAGGACATTTCCTCTTGTCCTATCACTCATTATCTGGGAGAAAGAGGATGACCCCCACCTTACCACAACCTCCTTTCAAGTGCTTTAGAAACTTACTGCTTCTAAAATGTCTAACTTGAGTATTAAATATTTCAGAGTTTGCTTCATGTATCACTAACAGGATGATTGGGAGGTCATGTATTGTGGGAAAGGATTATGACATCTGATTATATTTTTAAAACTCAAATGCAACTTTTTCAAAGTCTTTGGGCAATTATTTTTATTGCCACAGTTGTAATTTGGTGAGGCAGCTCTTGCCTGTCACGTTTAATTAATTTGCTTTGCAAGGAGTTTTCCACATATATGTGAAGGATCCTATACACTTCATGGGAAATTTTATGGAGATAAGAATTGTAAATGCACTGAGACATCTGACTTCAAGTAAGGTACTAAAAAGATTAACATGTGTCTAGTACTTAGCTGAAGTTCCTTTTCCACAGGCAGTTCTGCTCATGGATATCTTCACACTTGGGGTATCCTTGTTGCATCCTCACAAAAGCAAGAATTTTCTGGACTGCAAAATGCCTGCAGCCCATACAGCACGAGTGCAGTAAAACAAAAGAAACCACAGCCATAGGTAGGCGGCACGGAAGGTTCGGTCCCACCCCACATAAATGACAGCAGGACTCAGCACAGCTTGGTCTCTGTCCCACTGACTGGTGCTGGCAGGAGGTTAATGGGGGATCCCAGAACCACCTGAGCCACTGCTTGCATGTGTGGGACAATCTCTGCCTGGGGGATTGCACCTGTCCCTGGGATACAAGAGGCTTTCACCCCAATTCCCAGAGACCTTGAAATTAAGTGTTTTCCTTCCCTGTCACCCACGAATGGTTTTGCTCCCCCCTCAAACCCCTGGCCAGGCTGTTCCCCCAGGAACACTGTGTGTTTTATTCCAGGTTGGCAGCTCTGCATGGGGAGCTCTGCTGAAGCAGTGTGGCAGAGCAGTGTCTCTGATATGGGTTGTGCTGCCCAGTTTTCTCTGCAGACAAGACTCACCTAACACAGAGGTGTGCCTGCAAAGTGCCTGCAGTACAGCAGGGAAAGTAACCTCATGCTTCCCAGACATAGATTTCCTCTGGCTGGCATTGTTCCAGGCTTCTAGGCACTTACTGTGTAGTACAGCTGGTCTCAATGTAACCAGAAAACTCCTCTACTATATTTATATTTTTTACTAACTCAGAAGGGCTCTGTAAAACACTTCGATTTCATTAGTATTTGTGGTATTTCATTAATATTTGCGGTATTTCATTTAATTTCATTTCATTTTCATTCATATGTGTTATCCTACACTCTTTGTCTAACAAACTATTGCTACTTCATTCTTTTTATAGAAAATCTGTAGAAAGCTCTGTAGAAAGGAAAATATTTTAAATGAACTCTTTTGTAGGGCTGAGCTTTGACTCTGCCTTCTCTTGGATCCTTTATCAAACTCATATGATACTTGCAGATACACACAAGTACCATACCACTTTTCAAAGAAAGTCTTCCCTTTCCTTTCATCCACACTTAAAGACACTTTTATGAATACATGGATACCCTTCCTATGTTTCCCAATCAAATGCTAAACAGGTGAGCTGAGCCTTCTTACTATTAGCTACAAATAGCAAGATATCTAGGTTTTGTAAAGAAAAAAATGAAGCCAAATACCACCTGAAAGGCTCCTTTTATGAACAGATTGAATATGTTCCATTATCTGCCACTTTTGAACTTCAGAAAACTAATGACAATGGATTCTGCATAAGCCTCCCCCCTGTAGGAATAGAAAAACTTCAAAACTTCTCCACAAGCCCAGTTCTGAGCTCTGGTGGCTGCTGGCAGCGTCTCTTGTCGCCAGCAGTTGGTCTGTCTACACACAAGCTGTCCCAAAGGTGAGGCCTCATGTACTAAGAGGCAAAAACCAAAAAAAAAATACCCCGGCCCTCATCTGTGAGTCGGTATTACAGGATCAGGCTTAGAGCGTTACACATCCGAAACGTGAAGCAACAAAAGCCCAACCATGAGTCATTCCCACTTTGCATCATCTTGCTTTCAAATTGCTCCCTGTGGAATTTAACAGACATAATAGAAAATAATAGAATTGAGAAATGGGAACTATTTCCACTTAGTGGGTTTTTCCCACAGTGGATACAATCTGAATTGCTAATTCATTGCCAGATGTGCAACCACAGACTCTGTGACAACAATCCCCTTCCTACAGTACTTGATTATTTCTTATTGTGACTCACTGAGTATGCTACAGGATTATATTTAGCCCAGGTTGGAGGGTTTCCATTATTGTATTTAATTAAAGAACACTTAGAAATGGGTAAATTCAAACCTATGTGGCATAACATTTTAAATAATTTAAAATGGTAAGCTTCTGAGAGAAACTTCATCTATGAAAATATTAAAGGTGAACTCCTGTCTCAGATAAGGTCTTTGGGAATTCTTCATTGCTTTCACATTCTCCAGAGATTTTCTTTTCTATTTTAAAAAATCTACCGGCAGTTTTTAGTAAATCTACCACTAGTTTTTAGTCCAACTCTACCTCAGTCACAAAAGATAAACCTAATGCCCCAGTGTAATGACAGATGATACAGAAAGAACATGCAGGAAAATTGTTAGCAGGCAATATAGTACTTATGCCAATTGCTAAACACTCCACCAAACCTACCCCAAACAGAATAACTTGTCTAAACAAAGTACAAGAACTGGAAAAGTTATGGAAATTAATGACCAAAATTCCAATTTGGGAAAAACTGGAGCATCTTATGATCTCTGTTATCCTATCTTATCATATCTGAAATAAGCATACAGCATGTGCAAATAGGTATTTTACCAATTTTAGTACCAGCATAGTTAATGATTTCCAAAACCATAACGCAACAAATGCTAGTTTGGGCATTTGAATTCAAAAGCCTAAAAACTGTGAACGGATTAGGAGAACAGCTTGGGATTCAGGGAAAATCCAGGCCAAGCGCTGGCTCTGTGGCCACCTTTGGTCCACACCAGAGAGGTTAACCCTGCATAGGGTGGACGTGAGCTGAGCTGCACATGTGCTCTCGTGCCAGAGATGGTTTTCTTTGGCAATGTACACACACCCCCCCATGCTCATCTAGCAGGATTTTCTATAAGTAAAAGGCTGCTTACACCTCCCAAGTCTATCTTTATTTCAAAATTAACAGTGAATTTTAGTTGGTGATTATGTATTGCTTCTCTTTAGAGGAAGAAAAATGTATTTTAATGAAATGTAATTTTAAATAAACTTGATGTACATTCAGCTCATCTGGTGGGAAGCAACCAACACCTGTAAAGTCATACAAGAGTTGCTACTCCATCTCCTCTGCGAAGATGAAGTACTACCAACATATAGAAGTATTACAGTAAAACACCTGATTTTTGTTGGTGTCTGTCACACAGTAATATTTTCCAAAATGTATAATGGAGCTTTGTGGTTTTTATCTTTCTGTCTATTTCTTCTTGAGTAGTAGAACAGATTTTGAACATAACAGCACCTGCTGAAATGTCTGGATATATCCAAATACGTGTTTTGATTACTTGTACTCTTTGTTCAACATTTTTTATTTTCAACTTATTGCCATGGTTTATATTCCCAAGCACATATACAAGACTGTGTGACTAAAATTAAGATGATAGCTAGAGGTTTCTATGCTACATGCAAAACTGAACATTAATGCCTTTTTCAAAACCCTTTCTGAAATGTCCCCTGAAACCCAGCAAAAAGTCAGACTGAGTGAAAGACGATTGAGTCTCGCACCTCTGAAAAGGGAACTCCCTGATGAGGGGCTGACACTCCTGTCCCTGCCTTTCCATCTGTCAACCCTGACTCGGGAGCCGCCAAGAGCCACAGCCCAGATCACTGCTTCCAGCACCAGCAGGACCAAAGGACATGAGAGTCAAGCCCTTGATGATGCTGAAAGGTGTGGCACTGGAGACCTGCTGCCCATCACAGCTGGCACCCGAACTCACCGCTCCTGTGGTACCTCTCAGCAGGCAGCTTTGAACCTGCTGCCCGAGACTGGAACACTTCTACAGTTCTTCTTTCTTCCTCAGAGCCCTTACCTTGAGAACTAAAGCCTTGGTAAGGCAAGCTACCACTGTTGCCTTACTGGCACCTAGCTTGGAGCTGAAGAATTTGGGAATATGGGGGCTTTTAGAACCACTCCCTTTCCCAGCATACTTGAAGTCCAGTGCCTCCTATATGCTACTGAAGCTCAACAGGACCCATTTTTTCAGTAATCAGATGCTTTGTAGCAGTGTTGTCTGTTTCAACTTCCTAAGACTCTTCAGTAAACACTGAGAAATCTCAAGAAGCTTTACAAAAGGAAATTAGTGCCAATATTCTGTCTTGAGTAATTCCTCCATGAGAATATCAATTTGAATTTCCTAATGCGATGAAGGCATTTGCATTGTCACAATGTGCACTGTGAAATAAAACTCAAATATTCTCCTAGGAAAAGGCAGTAAGGTATCCCAAAATCCCATGTGTTATGGACATGTTATATTAAAAACACATTCTATATCCGTCATAATTACTGATGAAAGTTGTCCCAGACAATCAGTCTTGTTAGGCTATAATTAGATTTAAAATGCAGGTATAATTTGTAACATCTGGAGTCAGCCTGTACTCAGCTGGGTAACCAGGATCATCCCTGCATCTCTGAGGAGTCCTGCAAGTCCACATACTTGACTTAAGACACTAACGTGAAACATTGCTTAAAGTAGAACTGAAAATTGATGTGACCTTTACTTCTGGGCTACTGTAGGAACTCAGAGTGCCAAGAATATTTCTCTGCCTGTTTTGAAGGGTTTTTACCCCCCTGAACTACGCTGTTTTAACCTCCAACCTTGGAAAAAACTGCCTACTATCAGACAAGAACTGGAAAATACAGTGGTGTGAATTAGGTGATAGACTACTATGTAAGATTGTCAAAGGGTGAAAAATTTAGAGGTTTTAGGCTTCTCTTTGTAGTAAATAGATAAGAGCAAAAGACATCAAAATGGATGATTGTTGTTGTTCTCCAAACCTTCTTCTTCTTCCTTTACTACTCCATAATCTGCAGTAAAAGTAATTTGGGATGATTGGACAAAAAATTCCGCAGTTCCTGGCTGTGTTACTGAATAATTGGTAGGAAAGTGAAAATAATATACGTTTTTAGTAACCATTGGTTAAATTATCTTTAAAAGGCTGTGTAAATCTTGATAAACACACAATTCTCTCCTTCTTTCGCTGCTCTATGTTATGCCTGGGTCACGCCAGTGACTCTGTTTCTTTGATAAGACTTAATAAACAACAGTCTGGCAGCAGTGAAACTCCAGGAAAGTCTTTGTTTGTTTTCATGAACTCCTTGCAAGGACTTTTAAAACTCCCTCTCCCATCAGGACACATTTGATTTACGGCACGGTTCAGTGTCAGGTGACAGTCAGACTAAAAACACCCCTCCTGTTCCATGTACTTGGCATTGAGCAATTTGTCAAAATTCTTCAAGGAAACTGTTCTTCCTCTGGTTTCTCTAAAAGTTGTACCGCTTGAAACTAGACTAAACTTGCACAACTTTCTCATGTGGTCTTCAAATCTGTATTTGAAGTATGAGTTACATCTATTAGCTATTGCTACTTTTGACACTAAGTACAAATTATATCTTTTTATAATATAAATGTATAATTATATCTAAGTACAAATTATCTGTCAGCTCCATGGAGGACGCAGTCTGGTCAGACCATGCATTTCCAGCAGTAAGCTAAAGACCTGCATTCCCAATCTTTATGTCTACACACCCTCATGGTCTTTATTAATTGTTCTCTTTAATCGACAGAAATTATGTTCCGTGCACATACTTTTTCTTCAGTAAAGTTATTTTAAAGGATATCTTCTTGTGCCAGGTTTACAAAGGCATTACTCACCTAATACTTCAGATGAACACAGACAAGAGCAGGCAGACAGCTAACCTGCCCACGCTCTGCTGATAATGCCTCTGAGTGTCTACCTGCATCAGTCTGGTTCATGCTCTGGTTAGCTCACCAAATTCCCTCTTAGCCAGCTCACTTCTTATTTTCCATGCTCTATCTACTCCTTTCTAATGGCTTACCTTGAGCTGTAATTACTGTATTTGAAGAATTCCCCCTTCTTTTTTCTTTTGACATCTACAATTCTTTACCCTACTCACTTCCCTTTTAAGCACAAACATGTATTTCCAGGGATATTTTTTACTGCATTTGAGTATTTCTGTACTTTTAAAAGGATTTAAATTAGATTACTTTTGTTGTTAGAGTCTTTTTAAAAGTACTTTCACCCAAAAAAAATTCCCTTTTATGGTTTAGTGTCATGATGTTAAGTTTCAATACAATTGTTTCCATGAGAATGTGTTGTATAAGATAATATGAAGGAACTGAAGCTGTTTATGAAAATAATAATTTAAAAAAATATTCTGAGCACTGTAGTAGATGATGTTTTTCAAATCCTTTTTCTGACATGGGATGAATTAAGCTACATGCCATGAAAACTGAAAAGTAATATGGGACAGGGAGAACTTCATCCCTTACCAGAAAATGCTGGACTCCTGATTTTTTTGTTTTTGCAAGTTAATATCCTGAAGATTAAAAAAAAAATAATAAAACAAGTTAATGGAGTGTTACACAAGCTCTGGCACTTTTTGCGATACATGACTTTCTAGAAAAGCATTATCCAACACAAAGTTCCCTCACCCAGAAAGTGGGAATTGAACCACTGGCTCCCTGTCCTTCACAACCAGTTGCAATTTCAGAAGCCCAGCCCTTTGGCAAAGACAAATTCAGGTGTCAGCTCCATGGAGGATTCACTGTGCATTGCTCTGTGAAAAACTCTGAAGGGTAATGCTCCCTGAACTGGGCGAGTGGCCTGAGGAAGTTTCATTGTGGCTGTACAGAGCCAGAGGAGCAGCCAGCAGCACAGAGCAAGAACAACACGACAGGTCTGATGGATACCACCATGGATCCAGTAAGGAAACCAGGTGAGTGATGCCATTCCAAAACACCCACTCACAGTGTGCAGCACACAAGCAAGCCTAGGCTGCTTTCAGAGAAACACTCCCACAGTTACATCCATAGCTGTCCATGGAACTGGCCAAAACACTCATTGAACAATGACACAAAAAAGAAAAACTGAAAAAGACTACAACAGAATATTCTTGCTAATATGGGCTATGCCACCTGTAAGATCAACACAAAAACTTACTGTGGATCAGCTGCAGTGATTATTTTCAATCTGGCAAAGGGAATGTTCTTTTCCTTCTTTTCTCTCTCCCCCATCTCTTAATGCCTTCTCTATTGTCATGGCAAATTTCTAAATTTGCTTGCATTATACAGTTAGGTAACACCAGATTTTGAAACTCTGTCTTTCTGAGTATATATATAATCCTGATCACCAGGCAAAATTTGATATTAAGTGATGTTAAGATAATGAGATAAAAATATCTAAAATTCTAGAAATTTGGCTAGTGAGGAAGGAGAACCAGTCCCCAAGCAAGAAGGTGAAAAGTTAGCACCATTAGTCAAATGATGCTATGGTCTCAGTCAGGTCAGAAAATTTCACCAGAGCCATGATTTTATTTTCCTGTGTCTATTTTCAAATCCCTCTTTACTGTTAGGGTAAATACACAAACATTACAGAATGAGAGGTCACCCTGCACTGTGTATGATTAGTATATTATATGCTGTCATAGTTATTTTCCAAACATTTCAGTATTAACTTGGGCAAGGAGAGGAAATCAGCAGTACCAATCCAGTCTTTCAGGATTCCATGTGTAGAGAGCAGTGCAAAAGAAGAGGAGGGGATCAGCCCTTTGGGGATCCTCTGCAGTCAATGATATATAAACTGTTGTTGTCTTGACAGTAATGAAAACAAGACAGGGAAGGTACAGATCTTCAGGCTACATGTGGTGACTAATAAATCAGATGTTGTGGAGTCTGATTTACTGCAGGAAGGTGAATTTAATGAAAACTTGTGCCTGGCAGGAGGTTCTGCAGCTCATGAACAGACTATGGGGAAAACATGCTTCTGGAAAAATGACACAAAGAGCCACAATCCAGGCTTGGCAAATTGACTCAAAAGAGACAATTGATGTATTTTGGCACAAAGGGTGGAGGAAAATAAGTAAGGGTACCTCTGGATCCTAGCATTTTCAGGAGAATTGCTTCTACATCTTAAATTTATACATGTACACTTTAAGGACAAAGTAAAAGTAACTAAAAACAAAGCAGGCTCTTTGTGCCCAACTTAGGGCATTTGGAAGTTTCTTCACTTTACAGTTTGTGAGCTGAGTTTATTTTCTTTCAGAATCAAAATATTGTCTTACTACAATAACTTGTTTCTTGTTTTGTCTGTTTTGAAGAAAACCTGATTTAGAAATTGTGAAAATGAAACCATACTGTACATCCATACCTGAGGTTATCAGATCAGGAGGGTGAAAATAGTTAATATCCTCAGTTGGACAGCCCTCCCTTCACCACCCCACTTCTCAGAAAGCAAGTTATTCTTCATTCTCTCTCCTGCCTCATGGAAAAGAAACTAAAACTTAGAAGAAATACAAGTTCATCTTATTTGTTCACAGTGTGGAAAAAAATAAAAGAAAAAAAAGTTTAAAAAAGAGAGGTAAAAAAAGAAAATGAAAAAATAAGAAAAAATCGTAGAGCTTTCCAATAAACGCATTCAAGACAGCATTGTAGACAAACATGATCCTTGAAAAAAAAGATGCCAAATGCCAGCAGTAGCTTTAGTTTCAGCAACTACAAAACTTCATTAGCACACCAGGTATGGGTAACCTGTCCTGTTACTTTGTGGCAGCAAAATTGTTTTGTTCATTGATAATGTCCAAAGATGTTGTATTCAAATTGAAGAGCTACAAAAAACTCCACAGAAAGGGCAACAAAAGACCTGAGCGAAACTTTCGTTTTGTTAGGTAAAGTTCTCACAAAGGTGGTTTTCTTTGGAAAAAAAATGAGGATTTGCCTGGATATCCCTGAGCAGGAGTCACACCTGAAGTTTCAGGTTCCTAGTCAAAAGATTTCTCGCAATCCATTCACATCTGTCTGGAAAAGACAGACTGTCCTGCTCTGTACTGCTGTGATTGGGGCACTTCTGTGAGGGAGGCAGAGGGAGAGAGAACTCATGTCTACCACATTATTCCTGTAGCTTCACAAGTTGCTGAATTCCAGAATCTTTTACTTTGTTTTCATAAAAAATGAAGAAAACAGAATTTTATGCCAATGTTTAATTTCAGGTCAAATGGAATATTTGCCTAAGTAGATTTTTGGTTTGTTTTGTTGTTTTTTGAGTTTTTTACAGTATGAATAAAGAAAATAAACTTTCTTTTCAGATCCAAACTAAAATTTTGTCTCCTTTCTCTGAAGATGAAGAGATAAAGAGCAACTTGCTTTTTGGGAAGGGGGATGGTGAAGGGAGGGCTGTCCAAACAGGGGAATTTGCTGCTTTCCCAACCCTGATCTGATCACCTTTGCCAAAAGAGCAGCTGCGGGATGAGGGCTGATGCTTGTGCTGAGTTTTGTCATACCTGTTGTCTGAGGTCTGCAGGACCCCAGCCCTGAGAGGGAGGGTTCCTGTGGCTCCTCACAGCCAGCTGCTTGCCCTCTGTTGGGCAGGAAGGCCACCTTTTCAGAAGGGACAGCTCTGGGGCACTTGGCCCTTTATGCCACATGTATGGAGGGGCCAAACCTCCTGCATTGTCACACACCTGAAATATGCTGAATCAATGGACCTTAGCAGAGGCTGGAGCCCAACCCCCACACAATGTCAGGGCTGGGGTTGGGCTCCAGCCCAGGCACAGCACTGATATATGGGAAAGGTGTATCTGCAGGATCTTCAAAATATCCCATAATGTACAATTGGATCTCACATGTTACCAGCTAAAGCATAACCACGCCATATCCTGGCCTGGGCAGAAGAATTTATGTAAACTATGTCTGTCTTATGTTGCTCATTCCCACCCTCACGCCACTGGTTGCTTCTCCCTTAGATGTGTTAATACGACATTTTGTCTTTTAGAAATTTGCAGTACGTCAGATCACTAAAAATCTGTATTAAAACCAATCCTTTGGAGCAGAAGTAAAGATATTTGTAGGAAAAGCCCTGTATGTACATGTATCTAAGACACAAGAAAAGCCCCTCTCCAGACAGAACCAAATGCAAATTATGGCATTCTTTTCAATGCAAAGACCACTTATGTTGCCAGAATGTGCAAGTTACTTGTCCAATTAAAACAACACAGGTTTCCTTTCAAAACACTGCTCTCACAGAATAGTCACAGAACTGTTTTTGCAGACTGTTTATGCGGAAAAACTTCTTCAGTTTAAAACAAACTGTAGTAATATTGGTAATCTTCAATACTGCTGTTCAAATGTCCCAGTTACATATTAATCTGGAAATCTTTCCCCAGTTTTCACCTTCTGATTTAGTGAAGTACACTTCTGTCCCTGCAATTAACTAAGTAACAGGCAAAAACTGAACCACAAACCTTGTACTGACACAAACCCCAAAACCCGATTGTCAGCAACAAAATAAATACAAGGAGAACTCTGATTCTGATTTCAGCACAGGAATACCCTGAGCCCTGCTAGGCAGTCTAGGAACGAGGAACAAGCTTACATTTTGGGAGCAGCTAAAGCAGAAAGAAAAAATAAACATAATTTAAAAACCCCACAAACTACCAAACACAGCAACAACCCCAAAACAAACAAACAAACAAAAACCACACACATCAACCCTCCCCTCCCCCCCCAACAAAAACTTTTGTTAGTGGTTCAGATTTTCAAGGTGAACATCATAAAGTACTGCAGGGCATGAAGAGCCCAGAAAAAAGGAAGGTTTTTTGATGCTGAACACAACCATTACCAATGATGCCACTCTCGGTTCCCAATAAACTGTGGGAAAACAAAACTCAATTCAAAACTGCTCGCGGGAAAACTGGAATCTCATCTCAACCTCTGTCTTATCCCATAAACCGGACCCTTCCTTAGCCAAAGGTGGAAAGTCAGGGCTGGCAAGGCGAAGCGTCACGCCCTTCTCTGCTCCTCGCTGCCTGGGGTCCCGTCCCCACTGGGCTGCAGAGCAGCCCCCCAGGAAAGGAGAGGGGTGTCACCCAGCAGCCGCACGGCTGCTGCCCCGGCTCCGCTCGGCGGTGAGGCGGCCGGGGAGCCGCTCTGCCCCGGGCGGGATGCCCGGGCTGCCGGGGGCGCGGCGCGGGATGCTCACCCTGCGGTTGCGGTCGGCCTCCCGCACCTCCTCCTCCTGGGGGCCTTGGCGGATGAGCGCCTTCAGCACGATGCTGTTATTAGTGCAGCAGGCTCGGAAGAGGCTGAGCGCCTCGGGGCTGTCGCGGTCGTCCCCCTCTAGGGACCACAGGTCCTCGTCGTCGTCCTCCAGCCCCCCAGGAGGGTAGAAGGAGTCGTCTGAGGCGATGCTGCAGGTGTCGGGCAGCTCGGAGAAGTCCTCGTACTCCTGGCAATCCTCCTCCTCCTCCTTCTCCTCTTCCTCCTCTTCGTCCGGCTCCTCGGCGGCAGCCTCCGCCGCCCCCTGCTCGGGGCTGCTCTCCGCCTCGGCGGCGGGCATCTCCTTGGCGGCGGCGGGCGCGGGGCAGACCCGCTCCCCGGGCAGCTGCTCGCCGTGCCCCGACAGCAGCACCATGCCGGCCGCGGGGCCGGGGCGCGGGAGCTGCGCTGGGCCCCGCGGGGCGCTCAGGGCGCCCGGCAGCCGCGGCTCTGCCTCGCCGGGCTCGGGTGCCGCTGCCCCGCTCACGCAAGTGTCAGCCCCGTCCCGCGGGTCGCCCCGCGGCAGCCCGGCGGCTCCCCGGGCCGGGGCATGCCGCCGCCTGCGGGGGAGGGTCCGCGGGGGCCGGTCACCGCCGCCGGCCCGGCCCGGGGGAGCTGCCGCCGCCGCGGGGAGCGGGGAGAGGCTGCGGGCGGGCAGGGCGGCTCTGGGCAGCGCAGGCTGTTGTCAAACGCCCGGCCCGTAATCCGCTCAGCATCGCTGTGAGGAGATTGGGGCTCGGGTTTAGCGGCGGGGCGCGGTGCCGGGGCGGTGTGCGGGGGGAACGGGCGGCTGCCGCGGCTGCTCCCTGCGGGCACCGAGCTGCAGGTGCGGGACCGCAGCGTCCTGAGCGCCCCCGGGCCCCTCCGCTGCGCTGCTGGGCTCAAAGGGCCCGCGCCGAGCCCGCCCGCGGGAGGCAGGGGCGGGAGTGGGGCCGGCGGGACCCGCGGCTGCCACTGGTCCTTCCTTCAGCACCAACTGCGGTCCCGAGAGCCGCGATTGCAGCGACGTACGCAAAACTTTTCAGGAATACAACTAGCCCGTGCAGAATTCGTGTTTTGAAATAAATACTGAAACTAAAGGGAATGATGGCACAGAATTTCCGTGCTTCGAAGCAGAGCTTCAGAAGCAAGTAATTCATTAAATCAGCCCTGGCGCTTTACCAGCTGTAGACATGTCAGGCACGTACTTTTTATGGAAGGCATTTGGAGATTAGGTTGAGAGGAATAATGTATGTATCAATTGAGTTCCTGCTTTGTCACAGTTCCTCTAAAATCTCTTTTCCCTTTCAAATGCCGTGGATTAGCACCGTTCTCTGGCAGGGAAGCAGTGGGGAGAAGCCCTTTGGCCAACAAAATAGGATATTTGCTTTCTTCAACAGCTTTATGAAGTGAATCTCATGTATTTGACATTCTTCAGCAAGTGACCGTCCAAGGTCCAAGTCCCTGTCTGTCTCATGGGAGAGAAACGAACATGTATTCCTGCACGAGGTGAGGCAGAGTATGATCCACACTTTTTACACTAAAAGAAGCTAGGAATGAAAAGTAGAATGTAACTGTGAGTAAAGGGCCCCACATAGTAGGTGTTTACAGTCTTTCAAGAAAACATTGTGTAAACCAGACGTGATGGGTGATACAAAGCCCAGCGGCTTCTTGCTGATTCCTAACTGGCAGGGTTATCCCAGTGCCCAGCAGGAGGATATCTGTAAGCAGAATTAGTAATAAATAGCTCCCTGATTGGCTGCTTCTGCAAAGGAGCTAAACTGGGAAAGAAGGAGATTAAACTATTCCCTCACCTCCAGACACCTCTGAGATCATAGCTGGTGTATATTACCAGCTATGCTCATGCTCATGCTTCCTGTCTCCCATTACTTGCTTGGGTAAAGACAGGCCCTCACTCCACTTCTGCTGTGTGTGTCTGCTCCCAAATCAAATGCTTCTGAGCTGTCTTTACCTGCAGCACGATAGCGCTGTAGGATTCACTTTTTACACTTACTGCCTACTACACTACTGTGTATTTGCATTCACAGAGTTTAAGGGCTCCATTAATTTAACTTCTCATTTCCTTCTCAGTAAGTGTGGACAATGAACTGCTCAACAGAATGTTACCTCTTAGAATAGCACTTGTATTTTAATAAAAATTTCATTTTTGCCTGAGATCCTGCAGCTGGTGGGGAGCGTTTGAGTTTTCTCAGCCTGAACTCGCCATAAAAGCCCAGAAAGGCTCTTGGCTCTAGTAACTTCAAATAGCAGAAAAAAGCCCCAAAATACACGGGAAAAAAGGGGTTTTGGTTTTTTTTTTGGCAATTCATCTCATCTGTAAGAATTCAATAAACAAATACACTTGCTTTGTTTCTGTCTTATAAAATCAATCCAGAAGAATAAAGATTTATTTTATTACCAGACTGTTTTTTAAAAAGTTATATGAAATTTTTTAGCAAGGAGGCAGGGACCAGTAACTTTGAACAGGAAAAAAACCCAAAACCAACAAAAAAAACAACCTTGAAAAACCTTAATGCTAACTAGAGGGAAACCACAGTTATACAGGAAAAAAAGTTTGACTCTGAAAAGTCATTCTTTTTTTTTATGTTCAGCGTTTACCTTATCAGCTTATTAATAGAGGAGATATGAATCTGTTTTCTCCCACAGCTGTAGTTGTTCTGCAGGGACCTTGGAGATGAAAACTGCTTTCTCTCACCTCAGCCTGTCACTTTCATCTCTTCCCTCAAAGAACGGTGCTATACTGCGTGAGCTTTCAAAGCAAGGTGTCAGGCTGGAACAGGGCAGACATGGTATTTCCCCTTGAACTTTTCACTTTTACAGCTGGTATTGAGACTGCATTTCAAATTATTTAACCTGCATGCAGCTTGACAATAAGCTGGTGCAGCTAATTGGGCATAAACTGTTACATGACTCCTGAAGATGCTGATGCAGCCGTTTATGTTGTCACACAGAGGCTCCCACCAAGGCTGCTCTGCTTGGGCATGGTCATAGTTGTAAAGCAGATCATGTCTGGTTTCTTGGTTCTTTCAGTGACACAGCTTGTATGTGA
The DNA here is from genome assembly GCF_000738735.6 of Corvus cornix cornix. Lineage (NCBI taxonomy): Eukaryota > Metazoa > Chordata > Aves > Passeriformes > Corvidae > Corvus > Corvus cornix. The sequence goes on from NC_046333.1 coordinate 81,070,754, forward strand.
CAAACAGGGCTTCTTGTCACTTGTGCTTCAGCATGTAAATCAAATTAAAAGAATGTGAGGGAAGGCCATAGAGGAAGTCTGCGTATTCTTTCAAATTATCCAAAAACCCCTGTTTTCATGGCATTTGTGAGAGGACAGCCTCAACTTTTCCTCTGGAAAAGAAACTACTTAAGATAATTCAAGTTAAATGTTAGTATTTATAAACTTCATATCAAAAGCAAAGACATAAACATTATCATCTTAAAGCAAATACCCCAGAATTATTAGTCATTATTATCATCTGTATCTCATCAAAATCTATTGCTGGGAATTACCAAGGCAGGAAATTAAAATACCCAGAGTAGATACCACCTGTCCCTGTGCAGAAAAACTTCCCTTGAAGAAACCAATTTTTGGAATGACTACAGCATGAGACACCCCCAATTTGCCTCATTAAGGTTTGTAAGCCATTCCATTTATAAAACATTCTGAAATTGAGATTTAATGAGATTTATGTGCAACAGTAAAGACAACAGTAAGATAAATAGTAAGACTCAGTGAGTTTTATACATCCTTCTCACTTTCAACAATTCATAAGGAAAAAGTTCATGCCACACTGACAGCTATTCCCAGTATTCTTACAAGATGAAATCTAGTCACTACAAAAGCACTGGTTTCTAATAAATAAAATATGTTTAGTTTTGGTTGTTTACATTATTTAGGTATCTAAAATTTCTAAATAACAAGAAGCCTGGTTTGTTTTGGGTTTTTTTTACCCATCTGACATCTACACACTCACTTTGGAAATTCAGAGTGTATTTCTCTCCTCTGTTAGTTGATCTGCCTGCAGTTGTACCAATACCACAGTGTTAAATGTGAGAGCCAGCTCACTTACTCCCTCTCTCTGTTTAGCAGCTTGTAAAAACTCTGAGACGCACAGAAGGTGTTTCTGTGGACACTGGACCTCTCTTTCACGGCAATTCCACCAGCACCTCTACAGGAAGCATTTAGAGCACAAGGAAACCTCTCTTGAGCAGCCTCCTGTCTTCACAGGTGAGAGAGGAGCTGAAGCCCCCAAGAGGCCAGGAGTTCGGCGGCATGACCTAAGTCAGCATCATCCCAGTGCTAACCCGGTCCGTGCCAAGGGCCACAACAGGTGGTCCGTGGAGGAAATGTGGGCACTGAGGAAAACAAGGTGCTAAAAGAGATGAGATACTGCTTTTTACCAACAGAATCTTTTGGATTTTTGGGGAGAGACTTTCAGCACTACTGCCTCCAAGCCTTGCACTGGTCCGCAAAACAGACTGCTTGCATCTTGAAAAATTGTCTGCTCAAAGTTAATCTCAAGACAGTATATAGGCACGGATGTAAGCAAACCGGTTTCTGGGGTTGCTGAGTTCTTGGCAAGGCTAGCAGACTAATAAATCCAACCTCCTATTTATTATGCCTAATAATAATGTATTTTTGTTTGGGGTGATTTGCTAGGGCTGTAGCAGGACTGTAAGCAGGCTAGCTGCTGTGAGGCATCAAAGTGCAATTAACCTAGTCAAAAAACATCAGGTGGTGTACTGTTGGCAAGGTATGTGTGAAGAAGGCATTCAAAGTAAAGAATTAAGTTGAAAAAATTTTAAGAAAATGTTCCCTCTGAATTACAAAGAGCTAAAGAGAGACAGAGTTGTTTTTTTATTTACCCAATTCGGGGTGGATGTGTTGGGGAGAGCATTTACAAACGAACAGATTCAGCAGCACTTGCTAAGACTGCTCCACTTAAAAAGTACTTTGGAAGGAGAAAGGTTGGAGTCTCAGTTTTCTTAAGCTCTGGCCAAGACTTGATGTGAAATCCTGCTGATCTGAATAGTAACAGCTGCTAAGGAGCTATGAGTGGAAGTTGCAATATGTTTCCTAGAAACCAAAGGCTTGAGCTGAATGATGAGAGCAGAGGCAGAGAATAAGAAATACTAGAAATAATCTTGCTGAATGTTAGTGTTTTCTCAGTTGCTAGTATTTTCCAGCACTTGCTCAGTCAGATTAAATGCTATTTAAAGCATCTGTAGTACCATTTTACTGGGATCTCTGTGCAGTTAATACAATAAGGGGACATAAGGGTATAAATGTGATACTAGTTCATTTAATTTCATTTACTAGCTATGACTGAAAACAATTGATGTTCTGCTTTCAGTATGAACCTGTATTCTGCTTGCACTGAAATCTAAAGCATAGGCCTTTCCAGAAAAGGAATACTTCCTCAAGGCACAGTCTTGGGTCTAGCTAATCTTGGCTTAGTTTGTAGTCAAAGCTTTCAAGTGCTGTCAGTCCTCAGCTCCCTGAGGACTGCAGTGGTTGGTAGCAGGCAGGGTATGGTAAACTCTCTCAAGGTAAACTCTGCTAATTCTGAGCAGGTAGGGCAGTTCCCTGACAGCAAGGGGCACCTGGAAGGTGGGCACCTACCACCTCAGCACTGGTTGGTGGGGCTCAGCTTCACTGCAGAAGTATGGAAGCTACATAAATCTTTTTGGCTTATTTCAAGACTGTAAGGAACAACTGACGTAGCATTAGTAAGGCACACCAAATATGCTAACAGTCTGTGGTTTGATGTGTGTGGTTTGGTATTTTTGAATGTGGTAGGTAGAAGTGGAGGAGCCTGTGCAAATGAAGAGGGGGAGAGATGGAGAGTGTTCTAGTTCCCACAGAGCTGCTCTTTGCAAACACATGCTGCTGTAGACTACGGTGATGCTGAAGATCTTTGAGCATCATCTGCGTGGAACTTCTGTTTTCATATTTCTCTCAATTTCTGTTTTAGGGAATCTCTTGGGAGAAAACTTACGAATTTGTAATTGTCCAGATGCTGATTTATTGATGAAAATCAGAAATTTGCATAAAATCTTTGTCTGGGAGTCTTCCATCTCTGAAGAGTAGATTATGAAAGTCGCCTCTTCAAAACAGTTCTTCTTCCTTTTTACTTTGCATATAATTTCTTAAAATGCTACAAAACCACATAATAATGGGGAAACAGTCATAGCTTGAAATGTCAGTGGATTTCTTTTTCTTGGAGGAAGGCTAACAAAGATTGAGAGAAGGAGAGAAAAATGTTTCTCAAATAGTAAGTTTAATTTTATTTTTCTGCATTTTGATATCTTTTACCAAAATAACACAATACTAGACATTAACGCATGTATAAAAATAGATTATAATTATTAGGTCATCGGGGCTGGGATCAACTGGATTAGTGTACATGAGAATTTATTTGTGAACAGTTAACTTATTTTTGCACTCTACTGAAGCAGAAGACTCCCCACACGTGTGTGAAAATGTGTACCTCAGTTGGGTATCACAAATAAATAAGTAATATTATTTATATATCAAAATCTTTTGTTCCTCCCTAAAGGATTTCTTTCTATGATAAACCATGCATCTGCTTCACATTTTCCTAAAATGATTCCCCTTCCTTCATTGTGAAATTATGCACCCAAAAATAGGCTGGTTTGATGCTGGTATGAGTAAGCCTGCTGATGCCATTCCATATGGAGGAAGCGTGTAACATGTCTACCCTTGCACTTGTGATCACTTCACTCCTCTTCTACAGATTTCCCGCATGACTGAGAGAGCTTTGAGCCTTTCCATCCCTGAGGTTTTGGTACTGAATAACAATAATGGTACTTCTCTCCACTCCTGGGAAGTCTGGGACCTGAGGATATTGCCGTTGATAGAGCTTCTGGTGGTGCTTGAATTCAAATCTTGGAAGTACCCCAGATACCTGTCCATCTGTCCTTACTGTTGCCCTGCATCAGGAAACTGTAAAGAAGTCAGTGATAAATTCATTCTAATTTTAATCTTTCTGACAAACCCTAGAGAGAGCCTTAATATGTGACCCAGTTTCTATTTCTGAAATATTATGTTTTTAATCCTCTTTCTGTTTCAGTTTTGTCTAATTCAAACTGGGGGTTGGACACTGCTATCTAATGCAGCCCAGTACTGGAAAAACATTGACATAAAAGCAGAAACAGAAATATTTTCAAAAAGTAAAGAAATTAAAGGGGAAATCTAGAATTTACTGCCATAATTTATTAATATATGCCATCTCATTTTATTATCCACTCTCCTGTGAGAATTTGGAGTGCTTTAGACTTTAGCTTGCATTGAATGACGTTTCAGCAAAATATCTCACCTCATGCTGAGAAGGTGAATGTCATAACCATTTTATAGATGCTGAAATTGAATTGCAGACTACTCAAATGCAGCAGAGCATTGTATAATATAACATCAAACTTACAGGTATCTTATTTTGGCGTTGCTCAAATGCTTTAAATGACTCGTGGTTCAAATGGCTTATCCATATACCTACATAATAGGCAAATGGGGAATAGGGTATGGTTACTAACCAGGACCGTTAGAGAAATCCATCTGAGTACATGTGGTGTAGCTCCATCAAGGGCTATGAATGGTCACCTTGGAACTATTTCTCTTTGTAGAACATAATGAATGCTGGCCAGAAAATCATAAGTAGCACTTTAGGACAAAGAGTTATTATAATCAGTGCATTGAATTTTACTCCACCTGTTTCTTCTACACTCTTAAAGATAAACCAGGATACTGAGATACAAAGTGGTCTCCAGCAAGGCCATGTGGATATAAATCCAACCTGTTACCTTAGTACAGGATTTCAGAGACTGTATTTGTTTCTTCATACAGTATCAAAATAATAACACCCTATATTCGGAAATGTGATTCCTTGTATGTGCAATGAGTCATGCTAAGAGGTTTTCTTGTTTTTCCTCTCCCACCTCTTCCTGAAATAATTGGTCTCTCTGGTGTTAACTGGCGTTTCACCAGACTATGCAAACATGTGAATAACCAGAGGCTTTTATTGAAAGACAAATACACTTACATATTCTGGAAAAAGCTTTGTGCATGTATTTAAGTGATTTAACAAATTAGTGCCCTGATAAGATATGTGTGGTTTGAAAACATTTTAGAAACTCACAGAATAAATGTGGGTCTATTATTGTTTCCCTATTGTGTGCATTATCTATTAGGTTTTCTTGTCTCTAATAGGATCATACTCATTTTCATCTTTGCAGAAATGCAATGTTCTTCAATGAGATTATTTAATATTATCCTGGAATCATTAAAATTGCCATACTGCCAGGTTAAAATAAACAGATGCTTATCTTACCCAACGGTTCCCTTGTTTCTTGGTGTTTTCATAATGTGATTTTCACAAATCACAAACATCATGGGACTCATCCCAGGAGATGTTCAAGTGAAAGTGGATTATCTGTAAAACATTCCCCTTTAGAAATCATACCTCCCATGTGATCATCATTTAAGCAATTTTAAATACCTACTCACTCTGTTTCATCCCTTTTTATCAGAATTCTTCCACTTGAAAATATATTTCCATTAATTTGCTGCAGAAGGAGTTAGTGGGGTAAGTCAGTAGATAACTCTGACTGCACTGCTGTGGTGAATTCTCTGCAGTTCCATTGGTTTCAGTTCTGTTACTGCCCATACCCCTCTGTGTGCATATAGAATATGGAACCAAAGAGCTGTCCCTGCTCAGAGCATGTTATGCCATAGAGGGCAGGTATGGAGGGTCCTTCTGACCCCCTTTACAGTGCTAGTTAACAAATAGTGCCAAATGGAGAGGGCAATATCTCCTCCCTGCACTGCTCTCATTGCCTGCATTTTCTTCACAACTCTATGTGAAGTCTGTTACTGACTCAGTAAAGGACACAGATGTTTCTGTGTGGTTGTATTTTCTTTGGAAACATCCTATGGGTCCAGTGTGATGTCCTTTTGCTTGCTTCTTGCATGTCTAGCAACAAGTACCTTTTTTAACTTTAAGAAGGATAGCATCAAGGGATGACATTTCCATAGTCAAGCCACTTCAGAAGCAGCAATTAACAATCAGAAGACACTGAGATAGGTAAATATTGTTATCTCAGCTTTTCAGTTGGTGAAAGTGAAATAAGGAGGTCAAGGTCAACGTTTTCCAATTTAAAATTTATGGTTGGACTTCAATGGCTAAATTAATGACATGAATTGCAAATATTTGAAGCCTACAAAATCAGAAGAACTGCACATTTTCAGGAGTCATGGAAATCTGAACACTTATTTATATGCCACAAGTGCTGTAACCAAGTTAAACGTTCTTGCTTTAATTATTAGGGCAATGTTAAGTCATGGCCAAAGATATCATCAATCTTTCTAGGTTGTAGAGTTTTGTCTTATGTTCAGCAGTAGGTAACTGCATTTGCATTTGCCCCCTCTGTTTATCTGCACTTATGCAGTAACAAAACCTTAGCAGGAAATTTTCCTTAAATATCATGGTTGCTCTTAAGTTGTATTTAGATTTCTTTGGTTCGCTTCACTACTGACCGTCTCACATTCATGAAGGAACTTGCACACTAAGTGAAGGAAAAATTATCATCTGCTCTGTGGGTGGTTGTGGAAGAGATGAAAACAGGCATTTTGCTCATGAAAAGAGGAAAGAAAGAGCATCTTGCTTTCCCAGAGGGCAGTAGTAGGGAAGGGACAGGGCCAGATGAGGCAGCTCTCTAGAAGAGGGTTTGTGCTCCGTTCCTCTCCACATCCATGCAGTGCTGTTTGAAAGGGACTCCAGGTATGGTGGAAGTGGTGATGCAGACCATGAGCTGTATGGTGTGCTTTCCTCACTTATGGGTACTTTGTTAATGAAGTGCTGACCAGAAGGCCCCCCAATTGCATCAATGCATCGATTTTTTTTCTCATCGATTTGGACTCTTAAAAGTTGAGGAGGGGAAGCTAACTGCAAAACTTGAATGTTTTGGACTGATTGGCCTTTGTGGTTCTCTCCCTCACATTAAGGCACATGGCCAAAGCAGAGGTTTTTCCATATTCAACACACATGGCATGGAAAATACAGATATGCTGCCTAACTTAGTAATCAGCAGGGGAAGAAGACAGGTGTTTCCTTTAACTTAGCAGGTGATCTGACTCCCTCTCATGCTGTATATTTCTTCTCCTGGCAGAGGGATGGAGGAGTCAAGTCAGGTATCTCATTACTGCCTGGAGGTGGCATGTGCTGCCTGGAGACACTGATCATCCTGAACTTGTACTGCCACACATGTAGCCACTCGATGAGGGAAAGCACAAGCTGGGGGCTGCTGCTGAGGCAGATGATAACTCTCACATCAGAAGCCTGGAGACAGTATTTTGGCAGCCTGGGAAAGGTACATGCTTTGCCTTAATTATGGACACAGTTAGTTACATTGCTTGTGAAAGTTTCATTATACCAGTTAGCATATTAGCATTACAAGCAACATAATGAAGCTTAATTGGTACAGGGGTTCAGTGTGAACTAATTGATCTGGAAAAAAATGCCATTTCAGAATACAAACAAGAAAAATAAACCTTGATGTTTCCTAGAAATTTCCATGAGGGATTTCATTTACAAAGTAGTAAGATAGAATTGAGAACTTGCTAGAGAGCTGATTTAATTTTTTTGTCGATTGATTTACAAAAATAACATCTTGCTTATCAGCCAGCAAGGAGATTTACCAGCAGGGACCCTTCTATTGAGCTGTGTTTGATTGGAAACAGCTGAAAATGTTGGTTTGGGAATAGGAGGATACATCATGTTTAAAAAAGATAAATTGCTGCTCATTTTTGAGGTAAGGGTTAGTACATTCAAATAAGGTTACTGAGAGAAGGAAAACCATTCTACTTACAAAAATTTGTCAGCATAGCTATAAGATCTTGCTGAGTCCTGTGCTGTACAGTGTGTTAACTGCAATAATTAAGTTTTTACCAATCAAAAATAGTGACATGGCATTCAACTTAAACCCCCTTCTGCTGCACCTCTCTTTTGTTCTTAGCTAAAATAAAAATACCTTTTCCAATACTGAAAAAAAAATTGAGATCTAGCACTTAAGTTTTACAAATTATCCTTTTGCTTACCCATATCAAACCTACCTTTGGAACTGTGATAGCTATAAACTCTTCCTTGTGTCAGAGCCAAAAACCGCCCCTGTGTTTCTGTAAAAAAAAAAAAAAAATCAGGGTTTACAATTATAGTTGTAAAAGTTAATGAAATGCCCTTTAAAGAGCTAAGAAATATTGTCATTTAAACGGGCCTTGCTACCAGCAATTTTGGTGAGATTCAATTGTTTTTATGTGTGAAAGCACCATTTTTCTGGGGAGACGATCCTTTGCTGATGCCATTGGGACAACTTCTGTAGTAAGAGGCAAAGGTGTAAAATGAGCAGAGTCTTGGATGATAGGTATATGTTGGATCAAATGCATGTCTTCAGCAGGTGTCAGTGGTTTTATACCACACAAGGTGGTTGTAAATATTTGAATAGCAGGCTCCTGACACTCGTAAAGTGAGCAGAGTGAGCGAGCTTTCCAGGTGATTTCACTGCTGGGACGCTGAGGAGCGAGGCCAGCAGTGTCCCTCTGGGGATGGGGAGGAAGGCTGGGGGCTGGCTTGGGGGAGGGGCACTGAGAGGAGCAGAGTACCTGCACTGGAAGGGAGAGCCACATCACCTGGCTGGTCTGTGACCATCCTTCTTCTCTCTTGGGGTGACAGCAGCAGGTGTTTCCTGGAATTCAGGGCTCCTTCTGGTGACATCCTCCACGGTCTTCACCCCATTTTATTTATCTCTGCCTAGTAAATCCCTTGTCAGGTAAGACAAATGTATTAATAACACTTTAAACCACTTCAGCACTGCAAGAAACACAGAGCTGAGGGCTGTGACAGCCAAGTTCAACATGCATAATTTGCCCATTTGAACACTTTCCAGTGGGTCATTTTTGGGTGTGTATGCCAAGTGCACTGACACCAGTGCTGCAAGAGGCAGTGTTTCCTTCCTGCATGGTGGTGTCGGCTCAGCACAGATGGTGCAAATCCCCAGCAGTGAATCGCCAGGTTTTGTGCAACAGGTGGGTTTGCTTCCTTCAGGAATGAAGGAAGAGCAGGTGGGGTGGGCTGAGTAAGGAGACCTCCCCTGCCCAGCACCACAGCTCAGAACTACACCGGGCAGTGACTCCCAGTAGGGTATGAGAGAAAAGGAATTTGAACTTTTCATTCCGTCAATAGCTACATGCGGTCTAAATTACATTTCGATATTATATCAGCATTTGAGCTAATTACAAATGTGGAGCAGGGGCACGTTTCTCTGGTGATGCCCCTCTGGTCTGGTTGGGAAGTGAGGCACAGTGTGAGCAAAGGTTCCTCATTCCTCTGGAGAGCATGAGGAGGATTGCCTTCTGCACATCAGTGCCAACAATGTGCCCAGGCTAGAGACTGCAAAACAGGGATTACCTCCCAGGTCCACATAGCCAGGGCAGCTGCTGACACAACTGGAGGGTTACAAGTGGAAGTTTTAGCAAAGACTGATGCTGAAAGACACATTTATGGGCTTGGAAGTGCTTTGAGATCTACTGGGAGTAACTTTTGAGAACAAGATATATGCTGGTGGGAAAACATACCATGAATGACAAGAACAGGCCATGATCCTGAGTAACTGTCTCGGTTGTCTCATGATGTCTCATGATGTCTCATGATGTTCCCATTTTTGCTTAAAGTCAGAGCTCCTGAAATCATCTGCTTAGCTGTAAATGCCACTTCTAAACTAGAAAGATGAGTAAAAGTAATGCTAAGTCTGTAACTTTGCACACCTGATGATTTTGAAGATAATCTGGTGATTTATGTTGCTGAGTACAGGATCTTCGAAAATTTGAGTGTGGCAGTCCTTGAAATCTGTAAATCCACTGTCATGCATTTTCTACCAAATGCTGCACAAATTGGGAGCAGTCCCCAAATTGATCACCTGTCTGAGCTAATTCTTCTGCAATCTGGGATACAGATCCCACTTCTCCAATGCTTGCTGATGATTACAGGGCAATAATATCTCAATGGCTTCACAAGCTAGCAACTAATTAGTAAAAACTCAGCGTAATATTAAATTTTGCAGTTAGGGATCAGTGTTTTGGAACCTCACTGATATGTGAGGAACAGCTGAAGTACACACCTAACATGGGAGGAACGTGTTAGTAGTATAGCAGGCACTCCCTCATTTTATTGCACTATTATTCGGATACATAGTCAAAATAATCTTTCAGAAATAATAGGCAATCCAGTCCATAACCCAACAAGTTCTTGGCTACTTTTCTGCATGTACTTTTAGTTTTCATTCCTGTATTGGAAGCTTTTCATGTGTGGCTCAAGGACACAATAAACTGATTTCATATAAGCCTCTCATTAGTGGAGAACCATTCATTAGCTGTAGATCTGTGCTGGACTTTAATAGAGAAATTTCTGCAGTTTGTGATCAATTCAATCTTTCCATGACAAAGGTTCAGCCACTTGGGGCCTGATGTAATTAAGTCAGCTTTATACTTTCCTATTAAATGGAACTCTGTTTTGTTACTTAGAGTTAGGAAAAATTCCTTAGATTTTAGGAAAGGTGCTTCTAAGATTTCTGGTTTTTTTTTTTTTAACTAATTCACTTTGCTACATTCAAGAAGGGAAAAAAACAGAAAAATTGTGCTGTTGAGGCATGTTAAAGAAACTCTGGTGTCATCTCTGAATGTGGTCATTCTGTAAATATTATGATGAATTCTTTTTTTCCAGCAGTGTCATCTTTCAGCCCTTTGAACCAAGCTGATTAGTGATCACCAGCTGTGTGTTTCTGCTTTTCAGAGCGCCTTGATTTCTACTTTTCAAAGTCCCTGATCCTTTTTTCAAAAATGCTGATCATTCACTGCTGCAGCTGAAACATACCAATGTTGGACAGAGAGAGCACCTGTGAAATTCTTAAGAGAGAGGTGAAGGTAAATAGGCACATGTACTAGGTATCTAAATATATTAAAATTGTTTGCCTGCTATGAACTGACAAAATCCAGGTCCTAAGCACCTCCTGTGGTGTGCTCTAAATTAGTAGACACTCACAACTCTGTGTTTTAACTCCTTTGAAAAAGCTTTTTTAGTGTGCAAAAAATTTTATTTCACAGTGTAGCATTCTCTTTTAAAAGTCAGATTTCACTTCTCCTACTATTTTTTTTCTTTTTCTTTTTTTTTAGCCAGGAAATATGAAAGTTAAGTAGAGATGAGTAGTAAAGTAGTTTCTGGACTATCTTATAAAAATCAAAATTTCTTCCTGAATTTAAAGGCAATTTCTTGCCTTTACTTTTAGCAAACTCCAGTTTTTAACAGCTCCCCCCTTCAAAAGTGTCACTCAAAACATTTTTAAATCATGATTCCTCATGTGCTTGGCATTCTGCTGTGGTCCCTGATGAGGCAGTGACGCGCTATAGCTCTTCGTAGCTGTGCTGTGTGCAGCAGAGAGGGGGCAGCGGCGGGGTTCAGCTGCTGTGGGACAGGCTAAGTAGGCTCTTATCCTCTGTGCAAAGCAGCTTCTTGGGAAGGAGGCGATGCAGGCGCCACCCCTGTCACTCTGTTACACAAGAATTCATGAGACCTCTTTAGTTTACATAATGGTACCCAGCGTCCAGGCAGCATTTCTCATCAGTAGATAATAAAATGCTCTTTGGAAAAAAAAAAAAAATAGGTCAGTGTCATCATCCTCGATTTACATATTCTGAGCCTGACTTTGAAGAAAGGGCATATTTCTTCTGGTCAGAGCAATGGTAAAAGACAAGACAGTTGTGCAAAGATTTAAAACACTTGAGCAATGTGCCTGAGTGAACAAGGCTTACCTATTTAGTACTTAAGACCTGTGGCTGAATCCAAAACATGCCTAAATTATCCTTGTATAACTTTGCAGACATAAAATTAAATACTGCTAATTACCTTCCTGTCTCTGATGTGTTATATTTCGGCTGCAGAACAAGCAGTCCCTGTAGCTTGATTTGCTTAACACTTCACACTAAGACCTTGTCTTTAGTTGCATGTAGTCAGTGTGTGTGCACAGCTGTGCAGGTTAGGATTTTCAAAGCTGTCTGAACAGCTTTATCTTTAAAGACAGGTGATCTTGAAAAATCTTTTAAATAAGTGCTTCTGTAAAACAATTCAGCACAAATTGAAGTTTGGGGGACGTATTTTTAGGCACATCATGGGGGATTTTCAGTCTCACCCTGACACTGATGTAGGCTTTAAAGATGCCACTGTTATTTCTGTGCCTGCAATCCTGGCATATCCCATTCCCACAAGCCCTCTGCTTTGGTTCTGCCCCTGTAAAATGAAACAACAGCATCTTCTTTATGCACTTCTTCCCATATTTTGCCTTTTTGGCCTGCAAACACTTGAGACCAGAGTTCCTGTCTTAAGTATACTGTCTGGTTTTTCTGAACACAAATGTTATTTAATAAACTTGCTGTAGCTTCATCGCAAGAAATTTATACTAATCTAATATTATTATAGGCCCTTTGATCAGCATTTCACAACATAATAAAAGGAAAACACATTTAGGAAGAGGAGTGTATATTGTAGGAACGATCATTTGTTTGACCTTAATCTGTCATTGGCAAAGCTTCCAGGCTGCACTGTATTAGCAGATGGATAATGGGCTCCAGCTGAAATTACTTGCACAGTTAAGTAGTTTATTTTCTCATTTTCCTACAGTGAGAGACTCTAGGAACAGGGCTGGCATATAAACACTCACATACATTCCTGCATAAACACGTTGGGCTCATTGTTCAGACTGTTTCAGTGAGAAGCTGAGGTGCTGCCATCTCTTCTCCAGTGCTTTGTGCGAGGAACAAAAGCTGGAGCCAGGTCGTCACTGTTGCTTCCCTTGGGGAGAGTGGGGAGCCTGGCACAAAAGTGCAGCACCTCATTTGGGACAGATTCCAAAGGACATGAGGAGGGAGGTTTTTCGCAGACTTCACTGGATTTTGGATCATCTTCAGGGTTTTAATCTTAGAATAGCTTGCAAAGCTTCGCTGTATTGAGCTTTTCAGTGATGTCTTTCTGCTGTGTAGAGAGAAAGTAATTAAAAGAGAAAATTTTCCATAGTGGTAAACAAAATTAGAAAATCACAAAATTCAGAGGAAATAGGATTCAGGGGATAAAAGCAGAGATAACAATAGAATGAACACTCATTTTGCATGCATACAATCTTATTGCCTATAACTTTTTGTTAACAGGTTAAGGAGAGCTCTTGCAAAGATTTTTATTAAAGTGTAAGCAACATGAAGTACAAAAATTAAGCTGTTAATTACACATCTTCTGATGACTTTGACATCTCTAGAAAGGAATTCCTCACATCACAACTGGATAAGATTTGCATAGTTTTTGTCAAGATGACTACTCCCCTAAATGATTCAAATATTATTAGAGCAGAATTAAGTGATGTGCAATTCACGCCTGCGAACCAAAAATAGTCTCTCATTTGAACACAAAGATGTAGAGGGTTATTGATTATAAATTAAAACATTATAAGGAAATTGTGCGCAAAGAAAGGGGTGAATCCAAGGGTCTTGTTCAGCAATAATGCATTTATTTATTCAGGAATAATATAAAGAAATTTGCATCTGATGAATGATAATACAGATGCTTAGTAGTTACAGAAATATTATTGTTTTCATGTGGTAGGAAATTGTCATTTGAAGCTGGCTTCTTTTCTTAGCATATAAACCTGACATAACTGTTCCCAATGACACAGGGTAATTTTAATGAAACTTAATGGAAAGAAATTGAAAGGCAGGTTGGATTTGGTACTCCCATCTCAATTATATTAATTCTGCTTATATTAACCAGAGACAAAAGAAATTCCTTTAACTATGCTTTATTCCTAACAGAATCATGGGTAAATGACAGTCAAAGAAAATTGAAAAAGAAAAGAAGAGCAGATCCCCTGCTTAGAGTTGTAGAAGCCGAACAGAAAAGGAATTTTTTTTTTTTTTTTTAATAAGGAAAATCTGTAGCAACCAGCGAAATAGCCATAGACTTTGCAGGTCAGGTGGGGGTATAGTGATGTCTAGCAAGTCCCTGATGTGGTTAACTGCAGGAGCAGTATGGCCAGGTAGTCAGTGGTCAGTTTAGAGGCAAGTGAAAAAATCTAGGAAGAACTGAGTCCTGTGGATGTAGAGCAGAAACAAGTAAACTATGGCATAAAGTCACAAAGAAATACAAGGAATGTTGACTAAAAAACATATTGGATCAGGAGCCACAGGTATTTCAAAAAGAGACACAAAGCTTTGATCGGTGGTACCCCTAAAAGAGTTGCTACCCCTCATGTGGCAGATCCTGCAAACATAGAAGCCTGGAGTCTTGCTTGGCCAGTGGCTTGCCCATACCTTTGCCACCCAATAACTCCAGGCCTGAAACAATGTGGTGCTGTGCATGACCTAGTGAAACCTGCTAAATTGGGACTGGGATACAGGGCTAGAGCAGGAATTTAAAGACTTGGAAATTTGCTTTGGGGTTCAGTTTTCTCTGCTTGCAAAGATGCATGTTTTAGTGAGGGCAGGGCATCTGCGACTTTTCTGCTACTGCCACACAGTGCACACAAATCAGCTCCAATGACAGGTGTGAACAATCCTTCCAAATTGCTTTTGGCTACACATGATTGACAATAGAGCAGAGGCAGATGGGATATTTTTAATTTAACTTGGGGAAGCAAACAGCATAGGGTATGTCAGCATTAAAAATTACACACTGTGATAGGAGCAACCCTAAATGTTGGTGAGCTCCCTAAATCCATGTTGCATGAAGCTTAGGATGACATATAGAGACAAGGCTCACAGCATCCCTGTACACTTCTGACACGGCTGCTGGGAGGGAGGTGGGATGCTCTCTGTCCACATTAGAAAACATCAGGGGCATGAGGATCTTACATGTACATCTGAGACAGTTGTGTGGGCTCCAGCACCAGTCAGTAAAGTCTTCAAAGGGCAGTCAGTGGAGACTGGGTGTCACTGCTTTCCACTAACAGCATTAGATGGATCCTACACCTGGCCCAGATAGAGGTACTGCGTTGTGGACACCCAAAATTCAGGAATAAAAGCCCTATCCAGCTTGTTAGCAGTTAGCCTGAATATTACAGCTCTGCCAAGGCTGCAGACCTCCTTGGCACAAAAGAGGGATAGTTACATATTCCTTGTACAATTGGACACTGTCTTATTTGAACACTGCTGTTGGTCTGAGCTGCTCAGGATTCACTAAAGGGTAGAGAGAAAAGGTGTTAAAGATTACACATGTGAGCTGTGAGTGAATAAGAGATTGGTGAAACTAAGATATTCCCTGTAGAGGCATATGGAATTTAATATTTTTTTGAAAGGTAATTTCTTTATCTTCTAGCAACCTCGTAGGTCTGTTGGTCCAATGTAGATAGTTATATTCATAGTTCAGGCACTGAATCAGGTGGGAAATCATGAAATTATTTTTGTTTTAAGCTAGAGTGTGTGAATGACAAAATTACTTGCAAAAACTATACAAAACTGCAGTTTTGTTGGACTTAATATTTACAGGCAACATTTTCTCTAGTTCTGAAGAGTCCCCAGACTTCGCATAAATCAGCATGTGCTGGCATTTTCTTAATGTCACTAATGACATTTTGGCCAAGAGGGTCTGAGCTGAATTTGCTTACTACAGAATTACACATGGTGTGTCCTGAGGGGAATTACTGCATCACTGTGTTTGTTTACATTACTCTTTAAGATGTCATCCCCAGCAAGTGTAATTAGCTGCCCCGTGAAACAAGATCTTTCATTACCATCTTTCCTAAGGCTTAATGTAGGAATAATTCTCTGGGATGTTTGTTATATACAGAGTAAACATAATATTTTCTTCTCAATGGGGTGAATAAAGTTACCATTGTCAAATGCTGAATGACGAAAGACAGAGTTTACCCAAAGGCACTATTTTGGGGGGATAACTGAGGGAAACCGACATCGATCTGGTACAATGTTGCTGAGGTTATTATATGGCAAAGTTAGCAAAGAACATGTTATTCCAGGCCCTTCCAGAATTATATCCACCAAGGGGCCAGTTAAGAAAGTAAAAATCTCTTTCCAGGAGAAAGAAGACCACACTGAGTGTTTGATAACAACTGTGTTGTTACTCAAGTGATGGTGATGGATTAAGCCAAGGTTAATGTAACGTAGCTGAACCCACAGCTACTGATGCAAACAGGAGGGAGGTCTGGTGACAAGGCTGCCCACTATACTGCTCTCTGGAGAACAAGCAGAGTGTGCTTACTCTAAGAGTTGTATGTCTTAATCACAGCATCCAGCCAGGTTGATTGCTCTTGGTGTCAGTATTCAGTGCTTTGGGGATAGGAAGAGAGTAAAAAGTGCTCCCACAGAGTCAGAGAGGTTTTAACAAAATATCTAAATCACTCATGAATCAGATTTGCATTATGGCTTGTGGGGGTAAATGGCTTCAGGAGTGTTGTGAGCCTGCACCCAGAGTAACCGGCCTCCAACCAGCAGGGCAGTTCAGCCACAACTCTGAATGTGAGCAGTATTTTAGGAGTTTCATGGTTTTAAATATTCCATCTTAATTAATTTTTCCAATGGATGTTACTGCCCTCCTTAGTCTCTGCCTAAATGGAGCGGTATGCTGCTACACAATGTCTGGTGCCTTTTGCCACATCATACTCCTAAGGTCTTGACATCTTCACTGCACAGGCTGTGTTAGGGCAAGGATATCCCACTGGTCTCAGAATAGCATCATTAGAGGGCTCAACATAATAAAATGCACTAAGAGCCAAGGAATGTAAAAAAATAAGTCTCTGACATCTGAGCAAGGCTTCAGTGCATACGATCTGTGCTTTCCATGCTCCATAGAGAAAATAGTCTCAAATGACATGTTCCCCAGAGGCTAAAATGCTCTCCTCTTCAAACAGGTTGCTGATTCCCTTTACCATTATGAAAAATTGCACCAAGTTTCACTGGAGAATAAGGTAGTGATGGGGGGGATGGAACTGCTCATTAGTGCAGGGACCGTTACCCATGACCCAGCTTCCATAGGCAGAGAAGGTGGAAGAAACAGTAAAAACAGAGAGGTGTGTCAGAGAAAATGGAAAGACATTCCTGACATTTCTTTTGAAATCCAGGTGGTGAGCCAATTCTCCATGTAAGACCTGTTTGATTTATAAAAGATACAGCCTTGTCAATATTTTTGGGCAAATGAGTAACAGGGATGGTTTTGTTTTGTTTGTTTGTTTGATCAAAAAGAAAGTTATTGAAGAACAAGTAAGCAAAGCATTACTTTTATTAGGCTGATACCAATGCAAAGAAAGGGCGCAATTAGATGATGACACAAACAGGTTGGACCAGTGGAGAGGTCAGTACAATGTTCCTTGGTCCTCCTTTGAAATGCTCGTCCCTTCTGGTCTAAACCTAGTTGCCTGATTTTTCTTTGAACTGTCCAACAAGTGTATGGCAGGTGGAAAAGTCTGGAGGAAACATAAGTCATCCCTTCACTTGAACTGTTCATCTGCAGTGGTAGAACCCATGGCATCAGGAGGTGCAGCCTGGTGGATGGCACTTGGTACGAAGAGAGGAAAACTTGGCTTAAGTTGTGCACCAAATAAAAGTAATGCAGCCCTGGAATGCTGGTGTAACATAAAGAAGAAACTGAACAATTCTAGAGCACAAAGAGTTTAAACATGCTTCAGTTTTTTGTGCAAATACTTGTCAAATAATCTTAAAACACTACACAAAGAGAAAAAAAACATACATAGCTATGGCCCTTTGTTTCTTGGCAGAATACCTGGAATGTGTAGGGAAATGGTTTTTATAACTGAAGAACATGCTATGTGATGTCTTTCCCAAGCAATTATATCCTTTCACAGTAATGCTTTCATGAAAGATAATCTGATGAAATTCCTTTGGTCAGGAGCCTATTTTTAATTAAATACCCTAAGGATAGCTCTTTTAGCTATTTAACTTTGAGCTATTTAACTTACTTGGCTGTAATGGCTGTCAATAAACCCTGAGTAATTCACATGTTCAAAGAAGCTGAATTCATGAGTAAATCCTAACTCAGCTTGAATCTGTGGTTTGACAGGGGGGTTATAAAGGGAGTTAAGGAGTCCCTCTCTGCTACACAGACCTCTGGAGGCTGGGGAAGCACCTAGGTATCTGATACGGGACACTTTCAGATGGACCACTGGTCTGATGCAATGCAGCTATTCTGATGCCTCTATGCCTAAACTACCCAGAGTTTCACCTTTTGCATACTCAGCTGTCTTGGAGCTCAAACATGCTCTCCAGAAATGTTTATGCACAGCTCTAACAATAAGCAGCCAAACACAAAGGGAGACCAATCAGTGATTTAGGCTGCTAACATCTCAAATACAAAGGGGGCCTGAAATTTATACATATAGAGATGTATATCTATAATTTGAAGGTCATTTACACAGATTAAATGCATACTTGGGTGCAGCCAACAGAGGCAGCTGTTTGGGCAGTAGCCTCTGCATTCTGCTTTAGGAGGTTCTGGATCTTCCAGGCACAAGGTCCAGGGTCATTGGATACACCTGGGAAACCTCTGAGAAACTAGAGAGTGCCTGCTGCTGTCAGGCAAGAACAAGGGAAGGGGCGCTACCAAGGGTGGGCTCAAGGAAGCTCTGGCGGCTTCTAATGATGGTGATCAGCTGCCCTTAACCCAGCGTGCCCGGAGCCTTTGTGGCAGCTGCCCATCCTCAGGAAGGGTGAAGCACATTTAGCCAGTGCTCAGGCGAGGACTACACAAGAGCCCTAGCTCGGAGCACAGCTCCAAGGCAGCAGTTTGTGCAGCAGAGCAGAAGGGAGGGGGCCTCAGTGGGATTTTAGTGCTGCGACAGTCCCAGTTATGGTGGTGACGTGTCACAGGGCAGCCTGCCCAGCAGGTGTTGGAGCAGCTGCTCCTGCCAGGGCAGCGGCCTGAGGCAGACTCTGGATAGCAGATGAAGCCCTCCAAGCCCTGGGCTGCAGGAAGTACCTGAAGCTTCTCTCTGATGCCTGAGACATGGCCTGCTGTCCTGCCAGATGTGTGCTCTTTTGGAAGATATGCAAACCAAATGGGGGAGTTACAGGTGGGAGTGAGTGAGCTGTGCAGCATCAGAGAGGCCAAAAAGGGAGATAGATGAGGTTTTTTTTTGTTTGGTTTGGTTTTGTTTGGTTGTTTTGTTTTGTTGGTTGGTTGGGTTTTTTTGTGGTTTGTTTTTGGTTTTTTTTTTAATTATTGTTGGTTTTTTTGGTTTCTTTTGTTTTATTTTTTTCGTTTAGTGTTGGGTTTTTGGGGGGATTTTTTGGTGTTTTTTTTTTCAGAAAAGTAAAGTAAAAGGCTCTTCACAGTAGTGTGGTCTGCTGCCGGTGGCATGACTGGGGATGCTATGGTGGGAATGCTGAAACACTCCACCAACACTCTGGCCACTATCCTCTGCAGACCAAGGGAGGGGATTCTTCCCCTCTGCTCAGCACTGGTGAGGCCAAACCTGGCACACTGTTGGTCTGGCCTCCTCAGTATAAGAGAGATGAGACACTGGCATATTGGAGACAGTCCATATAAAGTCCAGCTACAAAGATGATGGGCTAGAGCATCTCTTAGGAAAGACTGGGTGATCTGGGACTCTTCAGCTTGGAGAGGAGAAGGCTCATGGTTGAACTTATCAATATGTGTGTATAAATACCTGGAGGAAGGGTGTTAAGAAGATGAAGTCAGACACTTCTCAATGGTGCCTGGTGAGAGAGTCAGAGCAAAGGATAAAAACTGAAACACAGGATGTTTCCTCTGAAGATCAGAAAACACATTTTAACTGTGAGGGTGACTGAGCTGGCACAGGTTGCCCAGAGAGGTGGTGGAGTTCCTGGAGATATTCAAAAGCTGCTTGGAAATAGTCCTGGGCAGCTGGCTTTAGCTGATCCTGTCTTGATAGGTGTGGGGAAAAGTTGGATGAGATTATCTTCAGAGGTCCCTTTCTATCTCAGCTCTTCTGTGATTCTTCCTGTTATTCCCACAGGGCTTTCTGATGGCAAGACTAGAAATGTGCTAAACATTACTATGATATTTCACTTTTTGATTTCACTTCAAGTTTTTCACTGCATCAGAAAAGTAAATTTGCAGAGTGCTACCTTGAGACAATACTCTAATGAGAATATGCTCATTACAGATGGAGCTGTCTGAGCCCATTAATTGTAGAGAAGAGCGTGTCTGAAAAACAGCCCTCAGAGTATTTCGGAAACCTTTGCCTGATTATGGCACAAGCTGAGAGACTAAACCAGAGGTGTAGCCTCGCATGTAACATGCTACAGATGGCCACACTGCATCAAGTGGGCAGCCACTCAGCAGCCCCCGTGGTTTGGCCTTGGCTGGAAGAGGGATGAACTCTGTCTTATGGTGGTTTACATGTAATTTTAATTAATTCAGCAGCTGGAAGGGAGGCTACCTCGTGTGGCTAACTTAGAATGCTGGCTGTGCACACACTCAGCCTAAAAATAGAGGTGGCCATATTGTCAGTGGTACAGTGAGTTTATTTTAATTTTGGGCTGACACCCGGGCCATATATTGGGGCCAATATCAGCAAATGGAGCCATGTCAGAAAAATATACCTGATCCAGAAACAAAATTATACATTTTTATCTGTCTTGAATTTAGCTTCATTTCAGTATGGTCCAAAATCTTTCTAAAAAGGAAAAAGTAGTGATGAGTCTTATACTGAAGATTTCTTTTGTTTACAAGTATTGATGAAATAACCCCCAGAGTAAATAAAAGATTTATTCAGTTTCTTTGAGGAAAGTGAAGCGACTTACAGCATAATGCATTCCTCAGGTCATACAATATATTCATCTTCTGTTTAGAAATACAGATAAGACCCATCCACTAGCTACAAGCCCCCCTTTTCCTGAAAGTTCCTTGAAAAAAATAATGTCTAGATTAGGAGTCAAGCATTTTTTTTAATCTACCAAAGCAAAGTTTGTAGCACCAACGCAGGCAAGGTTTGAATGCTGCTAATAAGCTAATCAGGGAATCTCCATTTTTCCTGATCTTTGATGTATTAAAACAATTGACATGAAATTTCTGATTAATAAGTACTTGCTGAAATCCTCACTTTAATCAAGCCCACTTGTTTTTTACTAAGCTTGAAAAAATATTCTGATCATAGGCAGTTAACATGCTTTTAGTTAAAAACAACATAGAGGACTTAATTTAGGAGACTACTGAAAATATAATTAATGTATAGGTTCCTCTTAAACATTGTAACAATTTATTTTTACTATTCAAGGTATGATACGTCTTTACTATTACTTCATTATTAAGAGTGATTAGGATTTAACCTACAGTGTTAAAAAAACCCTGTTATTACAACCAGCCACATCCTGAAAATGGTCACAACCAGCAGGCTGACAGTCAAATTGGATTGTTTGGCTGAACTGCTGCAGTACTGCCATATTGTTTATCACCAATTTCCACAGAAGCAAGTTTTCTTTCTGGTGCTGTTAATGTCTCCCTTGATCCTTTCATAGGACTCTGGTTGTCTTTTAGGCATAACACTGTCTTGTTAAGCTATGCTTAACAGTCTATAATAGCTGTTTCAAGCATTTTTTCCTTTCCATAATTTTTACAATGTGTTTAGTGATAGGATACAGTGCAGTGGATTAGAAAATGCATTTATGACCAGCTTGGGTATTAATTAGGAGTCTCAATACTTACCCATTTCAAACCACAGGTATCTCTTTGAAAGGCAGTCCTTTGCCTAATCTATCCTTTTACTCTGTGCTGAGGGGTGGAGGGCCCAAAATGCTTGCCTAAACATAAACCTTTGGTCAGGATGTTTGGAAAGTTGTCCCAAATCTGGACATCTGGGAAGCTGAGGGCTCCAGTCAGGATTTGTGTACTCAAATGTGATGAGGTGAAAGGAGGGAGTGCTGCTGTGCATTGAGGCCCACAAGGAACATCTGTGAAGTCACTAAAACAGGTCAAGTCCTGTTTTCTGAGCTGAACTGACATGGCAGCGTGCATGCACACAGTTCTTCCCTCCCACCACCCAGAACCATGTGGCTGCATCCAGAATGACAGGAGCAGCCCCCCACTTGTACCTGTCCAGAGCCTGGCAGCTCTTTGGATGAGTGACGTGCTGGGGACTGTGCAGGAGCTTTGCAGGGCTGGTGGCTGGCACTGAGTAGGGAAAATCATAGCTCCAGACACTGTGAATACTGAGGCTGTGTGGAGCAGGTACAGCAGCTAGGATGCAGCCAGCTGCAGAAGAAAGACCAAGCAGAGTGGGTTGATGAGGTGAATTAAACTGCTTCTTAAATAATTAAGCTCCACCAAGAAGGTGCCTTTTAGTAAGAGGATGAAGAATGCTACTGTTTGGGGTGTTTTGTGTGTTTGTTATTGGGGTTTTTTTTTAACAGGGCTTTAGTGTTCTATACTTGTGCCACAAGTTAGGATGCTAAAATAAAACTTTTTAGGAACTTTGACAACCTAGATGCTTTCTGGGGAAATTTTGGCATAAAGTAAATTGTTAATAATACTATAATGTGATTATCAATAATAATGAGTAGGCATAGTAGGCTATTTTATAATATGCATAGAACTTTTATTATGTATTGTATATAGCTCCTGCTAAAAAGGGCATTCTGTCCTGGAGAATTTAAAGTCTAAGGTACTAGTCCTGTAATTTGCAGTATGCAGTGCATTTCTTAATCTGTATGGACTGCCAATGCAGTCAGTTGCATGGGAGCAGTCACTCACTGGCTATGGTTTTCCTAGAGCAGAACTGAAAATTGCCTGGGAGGACCCAGTGCTCACTTCTGTTAAAATTTAGCTAATATGTCTTATTTTCTTGTAAAGTTGAGGCAGCTTTCATTTTAGGAAGTGAAGGTCAGTGTAGGGCAGCTCCCATAACTCACTGTGATTGCCAAGTGAATACTGTTGTGATGAGTCTCTGTAAATCCCAGAAGGTTTCTGGGATATACTGTGCCTTTCCCTTAATACAGAAATGATTATTTACAGCCAGCAACCACACGGAGTACAGAGAAATGAGCAACTCACCAAAAGTGCCTGTAGTTTCTGCCCTCTGACTGGACAGACAGAAGCCCTTAAAATACTGATCTTACTAGTAGTCCAAAAATTGTCGTTAGCAAATAATTATCATAATGTAGTTGTGCCCACTTTACTGCAGGATAAATGCCTAAGAGAAATCATGTGTTTTATTTGTTCAGAGTGGCTAATGCTGTTGAAGGCACAGCACTCTGCATTCTTTTATGCTAACAGGCCAGTGGCAGTAGAATTTTGCCATGTGCAACCTGGTGTTTTATTTGTCATTTTTAAAATTTGCAATTGCACTTTGCTAGACTGTCACACCAGCTGAATGAAGCCTCCCTTGGAAAGGACAGAGCGAGCCAGTGAGGATGGTGTCTTTCAGGGCTTTCAGTGGCAGACAAAACCACAGTAGTCCCTGTTCAGCAGTGTTTATGGCCCAGCCTTGTGGTCCTTCAGTTCACTCCCTCGTTTTCTTGCCCGTGTGAAAACTGTGCAGTCAAGTCCCACAAGAATCATGAGCACTTCCTTGTGTATTTTGGGATACAGGGCACATATGCACAAGAAACTTGCTTTCCCAGCTGTCTAGTCAAACAGTTTGTGACATGGAAGAACAAACTTTATTTATTGCTGCTGTTGTAGATAGCATCAATTACAATACCCCTTGGGAATGCCCATCTTTCATTTCTCAAAAGTCCAGCCTGTCTACTTCTTTTCTAACTCTTTTAAAAGAGATTACTTGGACATAATTCTTTCCTTCCCCCCTAGAAAAACTTGACTTGGGTAAATGGCATTTCCACCATACCAAGTACCTCATGCAGTTATCATGCCAAAATAAAAATTACTTCAGTGGGATTTTCCAGTAGCTCTGAATGCACATAGCTTAAATCATAAGAATATGAAGTGTGAGGAGAGAAAATTAGTGTCTATTTCTCACAGAGTTTTTGTTAATCTATCCTGCATTCTAAGGTTTTATGCTGTTCTAGAGGTGCGTGAGATGCAGCAACACATCTTATTGACTCTTTCTTTTAACACTGGGTATCATAAGACTTCTTCAAAACTGAACTGCTGCCAGCTAACCTAAATTGGGGCTGTGCTTTGAGGAAACTGATTCCCCAGCAAGTGTGGGAGTAGCCTGTTGAGGGATGGCAGTTCTTCCTCTGTGTCCATCTGCCACCTGCCTCAGCCCACAGTCTGCTTTATTTTCAGCTGAGAAGTAAGGAGCTTCAAAACTCGATAGCAAAATAGTCAAATGTATTTTGAAATGGCTAAGCCATTAAAGCAGGAGTTTAGAAAAAACCATCATACTGGTTATTGCAGCTTAGAAAGTGCAAAAAAGTCTTTGTATTCTTTGTGCTATTTAGAGGTGAGATAATAATTCCAGGGCAAGTTTACCTTCCAACATGACCAGTGAAAAGTACACAAAGCAACACACATAGTAGCTTAAACCTATGTGCGTTCAAAAGAAAATAAAGAGTTAAGGTGAGCATGATGAATGGTTAAATAGTTGGTTCCTCCATGGTGTTTTCATACAAGTGCAGTTATAATACCAATCTGTTTCCTCTGAAAAATCTGTGTCTGCTGCAATTCACTTTGTACTGCATGGAGATATGTTGTATCTCATTTTTGCTATGCATGTATATATGAACGAGAGACAAAAATATTCTTTCTTACATTGACTTTTTCCTCTCTTTCATAACTTGGAAGTTATTTGTGCTGCTAAACATGTAGGAGGCAAGATCTGAGTACTACTTGTACTGTGCAATATTTTGCTTTCTCCTCTGACTGCTTTTCTCCTTGCCTCAAGTCAGTTCACCCCTTCTCATTTGCGACCAAAATATCTCCTTTTCAGTGTGAGGTAGCCAGAGTGCCACTTTTCATGCAGCAGCATGGGAGGAGTAGACTCTGACAGCACTTTTATTCTGTATGTAATGAAGAATGTGACTCATTTGCAAAAGTGATAAGGGTATTTATTGCCTACGTTTGTGCGGCTTTTGCGGATCCTCATGGTGGTTTTACTCAGAGCTGCAAAGGGAGGTGTAACCCACCTGCACCTGGGGCAATGCCCCTCAGGAGGGTTCCAGTCAGGTCAGGCTGAATTCTGATCCCAGCTCTGCTGCCCACCTGCATCACTGCTGTCAGCACACCCTGCTGTCTCTCCGGCTTTCCTCTCCATTTGTCAAGTAAAATTAATTGCAATCATATTTTCTTTCCTGCTATGAAGATTAGAAGGGTAAAGCTAAGCCTGTGTGTGAGTGACTTGGCTGGCGTGTAGTTAAGAAACCATTTTGATGGTTTTGTGGCAGTCTGTCTTTAGGAATGCATGGTCGGGTAGGTATGTCCCTGAGCTCCCATGACCCTTCTCCAAGGGCATAATCTCATTGGCTGATCCATGTTGCTGCTTCTTTGCATTTCACTTGCAGTATTTTGAAGAGGATCAAGGAACCCTGTCATCAATGCCTGCACTGAGGAACAGCACAGGAACCTTCCTTATTGTCTACAAATGACATGTGAAATATGAAATAGAGAAAGGAGAATAGACAGTGGTCGACCACAAGCATTCTGTCACCTTCCAAAGGCTTTCCATTTAAAAAAAACCCACCCAAGTGATTTAAAGCATTGCTTCTTCCCCCCCCCCCCCCCCCACCCTCCGAAGTTTATTCCCTGATGCTGCTCTCAGATTTCTACAAGATTTTTTTCTTTTTTGGCACTTTCCTTTTTTACCTCACTTGGTATGTTTCTCTTTTGCACTTAAGGGATTCTCTGACCCCCTGTCAGAGACTGAAAATAGCTCATGCCTCAAACATTGATATAAAGTTTTGCTCATTATAAAGAAGCTACAACCAAAGAAGCTTCCCTGAAGAGTGGGACCTTGAACTGAAAGTCATAAAGGGAAACGCATTGTTAATCCCCTCAGGCTGAGGGAAAGGTTTGCATCCACAAAAGGCCAAAGCCACCAGCTGCAACTATCCCTGGCTGAGTTTGGGGTAAGGGGAGAGCACAGCTCACACAAGCCAGGTTCACACAGACTCCCCCCAGCCGAGGGGGGAGGAGGAGGTTTTGGGTGCCTGGTGCAGCCTCTGGTGAGAGGCAATAAACACCCATCCTCTGATTACACAAACTGGCCCAGCTGTGGAACCCCCAGCCCCACAGGGCACATCCACGGGACATTCCCGTGAGAGGCTTGGCCCCACAGGGCTGCACGTGGTGCAACAGACCCAGAGTCTGCTGTGAGAGACTGACCCCACCCCAGGGGGACATGGCTGGACATGCCCCCCCAGCCTGAGCATGTACACCCGTGGGACTCTGTGCCTTCTGGGGGACCTTCACCACCGAGAGAGCAGCTGGAGAGGATCAACGAACATCGCTGGGATCCACGGAGTGGTGATATTTTCCTTATTCTGTCCCAGTCACTCTTTCTGTCCCCCCCACCTATTTTCTACTTCTTTCTCTCTGTCTCTCATATTTACCATCAAATGAAACCCTTACTATTGTCACTGGTGTATGGTCTCATTTGCACCTTAATTTGGGCAGAGGCATTTCTAAAAACCTTAAAACTGGATCATAACACCCCCTTAATACAAGCACAGTGGTGCTAGTTACCTGGATAACACTGTCTGCTGAAGCTGAAACACAGGTACAAAGACACTCTGCTCTATCAGATAAAAGCAATAACTTCCATGGATAGCTTGGAATGCTATCACCCTGGTGGTTGGTCATGAGGTATCATGAACTCTAGGATATCATCTGCCTGAGCACAGGAATAAGCATTAATGATAACAGTTTAGTATTGAGCTAAACTGTACTTACAAGTTTCTGGCACTGGAGTTTCCACTGCCTTTCTGACTTCAGTTTATTGCAGATCCATTCTGTTTTTGAAAGACAGTGTTGAATCTAGGCATATATCTCCTGCAGAGGCCTTACAAATGCTCAACAGAACGCAAGAAGTACTTGCAGGATTACCTGTAGGTCGGTCTTGTTCACTCATCCCCTATTTACATGGTCCTGTATTGCACAGCAGTCTGCCACAGGCTTGTGTTCAGTTCATAGTCCACTGTAAACCCTAGAAATGTTCTCTAACTCTTCCTAACTATTTGGTCCTTATTTGTACCCCTGAAACTGATTATTCCTGTCCAAGGGCAGTGCTTTGTACTTGTCTTGACAAAATTTTTTTGCTGTCTGTTCCACCGAGTTTCTCAACTTCATATTCTGCCTCTGGTATATTTGTGGGAAGGAGGTAAAACCAGTGATATACTGAATAGGGTCACATTAACCTCACATCCTTAGGAAACTGGTAAAAATTTCACCAAGAAGAGAATTCAAGACTTGGCATGTTGAACTGACTGTCCTACATTGGCAGTAGGAGGGAAAAGTAGTGACTACAAACTTCATCCAAAAGTGTGTCCTCCACCACAGTAAGTCATAGCTGAGTCCTGCTTTTGTTCCTGGTTGCCCATGCAGCTCAAAGTTCAGCCCAAGGATCTTGGAAAATGAAAATTTGCTGGCTGCACTCAGATGTGCTCCAGCACGTGCTGTTAGCATGTGTTCAAATGTTCCCATTGATTTGAAGTCACTTTAAAGCCAGGTCTGCTGGAAGCTGAGTGCCCATTTCTGCTTTGCTAGATCGGGGTCTCAATCTTCAGATGAGTTGTGCATACAGGAATACAAGAAAGATGAACTGCAACCAGATTTTCCTACCTTCTAGTAAGAAGGACAAACCAAGCAGCTCTTGTTTTCACGCCAGTGCTGAAAGGTTGAAGTAGTATGCTACAAAATTTCACTATTGGTGCTTGAACAGAAATGCATGCTTTTCATAAAGGCACTCATGCTAAATTTGCAGAACAGGGAGGTTGTACTTTTTAGCCTTGCTTTTAGTAGAAATGATGTGTCATTTACAGATATATTTGTATATTTGATAATGATTCCAGTATTTAGCAGCAGCTATTTTTGCCTGTTTGTTTGGAAGCCTCTAATGGCTTAGTCCAGTTGAGCTCATTTCATAGCTTCCCCTCTCTGTGGGGCCATCTGTTTTCCACTCACTTTTTTTTCTTTCCCTGATTGGTTTCACACAGGCCCTTTAGTTCATCTCAATTAGGGTAGTTTGGAGAAGATCATACTATAATCTGCAGTTGTGTCATGTGTGTGTTGTCCCTGTCCCACCCTGCTCATCCTCCCCCAATTAGATAGAAAACATTCCATGACGAAGAATGTTGTTGAATTTACCAGGCTTGGTGGAAAAAGACTGTGTGGGGATTTTCTCCAAAGCTGGAGGATTTCTGCAGGTAAGCCTATAAAACCTGAAGAAGAGGGTAATGAAAAAAATCTAAAAATAGAAAAAAGGAATAGAAAAAAAAGCTAAAATTTTTGATACTTTCTTTAATCATATTGTTGACCTTTTATGTGTATCTGTGCATATATTCATGCATATACATGTATATATAAACACTGTTGACCTTTTAAATCTATACATAAAAAATATATAATTTATAAATATACATTATATATATGAATGCAATATAAAAATATCTATCTCACTTCCTTGGGGATATTCTCTTCAATTTAAAAATTTCTGACTTCCAATTCATACAGGCCATGAGTGAGGCTGGAGAAGTATAAGGGAAATTAAGAGATATTAGAAAATTCCAAGGAGCCTCTTGAAATATATTAACAGACAGATGAACCTGAAGGCCTGTTTTGCTTCTGGAAATTGTGTTGTGGGCTGGGTTTTTTTTATATACAATTTCAGACTCTGAGCAAGAGTTAGAGAATGCTGGACTGCAGAATTGCTGCTGTGGGGAGGATTTTGGAAGCAATAGTTCAGAAGCAGAAGGGCAATGTCAAGCTGGAGGAACCCTGCCTGCCTTGCTTCCCTTGTCATTTTGTCATAATGAACAGAATGCTGTGGAATCCTCTGGGCTTTAAACAATTCTCATTTCAGATTGGGGTGGGCAGGCATCAAGCAATAGCTGATAAAGTTCTAATATCATCTGTGTTGTTTGCAACAGCGTTGCAATAGGCCACACCACTGAGAAGAATAGGAGCAATCTTAATTTGAGATGTTACCTTTCAAAGCACAAAGTCCTCTTGCTCGCTGCAGGAAACAGGGTTTGCAGAACTGCTCATGGCATGTGACTGCTGTGGTCTTTGTGTGAGCACAACAGTTCTGCCTCCCTTGCGGTGCCTTCAGTCTGAGCTTGGCACATGCTTCTCCAGTTGAAATTTTCTTGTATGTCTATTTCATAACCCCAGAGAGAAAAAAAATGCAGGTAAAATGTCAGCCTGGAAGCCTTTCCACTTTGGCTGGGAGAGGAGCACTGCACAGCTTGGGTTGGCAGGGGGCTCAGGAGAGTTGCTCTGTCTCCCCTGCCCACACTCTTGCAGATGGATCACAGGTACCAGCCTGCAGCCCTGGCCTCTGCTGTCCTTGTCTGCTCCTGGAGCCGGTGAGAGCCGCCGGGACAGTGGAGAAAAGAGAGAACGGAACTGCTGATGAGGGAGGGAAGGTTCACAGGATTTCTTGTGGGGTTGCTAAAGAAAACCCCTATATAAAATGCGAAAAGGCAGGGTGAAGGATGCGCTTCAAGTTACAATGGGAGGAGTGTGAGGGCTTCCCCATGTGATGTAAAGACACCAGCCCACTCTAGGAGCCAAGGAAAGGCTTCGTGCAAACCGTTCCATTACTGAAATATCACTGCGTCCGTGCTGCTGTGCCATCCCAGGCAGCGAGGCGGAAGGTCACGAATCGCTGCCTGCAGCAGCGTGGATGCGACAAGGAAGAGCCAGGGTCGCAAGGCAAAGCTGTGGACTGTGTTTGTTTGGGGACAGGGAGCCCCTCCGTGTTCCCGGTGCTGGCCGGTGTGCGGGACTTCGCTGCAGGTTCCACAGCCCCACCTGGTGTCGGGCCGCGGCAGGGAAGAGCTTCCCAAGCTGTTCCTATCCCAAAACCTCCCGCTGCCCTTCTCTGTGCTTAACAAAACTGCTTTCCCGTGAGGGCCTCCCGAGGGGCCTGGTGAGTACCCACCGCCTCCTGCCTGCGGTGGCTTTGCCCCTTGCCGGGGGCAGCGTTGGTACCCGACACCTTTTAGCTTTGCAGCTGCCGTGTTGTAGAGTGGATTTCTAAGAAAGGATCGATAAGCAGTTGGCTCATTTATGCCAAGTATCACTTACTGGGATAAACTGGTGATGGCATTCTCATTTTTCAGTGTGACCAGGCCACGAGCAGTGACAAACCCCAGGTGCCACCCAGAGCGTGCTGCTGCACCGCTGGCTCATGTGGTAAAACAAATGCACCAGCGCAGCTAATCAGGCTTGCTTTCTGTGGGCAAGAGGAGTCACTAAAAAAAAAAAAAAAGCTAAAGGCTTTTTTTAGTAACTGTGTGTTTACAGCTTGCTGTCCTGCTGCTCCTGCAGATCCCAGGCTGAGGAGACAGGAGGTAGCCAGAGAACTTTCTGAATCCCACCCTGCAGCTGCTGCCTGAGTGATTGCACCTGAGCAACCACATGAGGAGCCGGGGGAAACCCAGGTATCAGGGAATGGGATCCTGAATCTTCAGCTCTGGGGTACATGTCTGCAACCAACAAATAAACCTGGGTTTGCAGGATGTTGCTTTTTCTAATACTGAGTGAGGAGCTTTCAGAGCAGAGGTGATGCTACTGTACTTTGAACTAGTATGTTTCTAAATCACTGTTTCTACCCAACTCCTCATCTGGTTTCCTGTGTAGACACCTACAGACTAGGAAAGGCAATACTGAGTTGAGGTATTCTGACTTTCCTGGCTGCCATCTCCATTTTCATAAGATCTGTAAATATCCTTCCTCTCTCTATCAGGACAGGTTTAGGGTGGGAGGTATGGCTGGCAGAACATCTTCAAACTCCCCAGAGGCAACAATGAGGATCTTCAGAGGGAACCCTTTCAGCTGTGGGCTCCCATTTATCCTGTTTCTAATCATGGCTGTACCCATTAAGACTCTACTGCCGGAGCCAGGAATAGACCAGAGTAATCCTGGGGCCCAGCATACTTACAGAGAGTTTTGTAATTCACGGCCATGTGTGTGTCATCTTAATTCAGCTCATTCTGCGTGGCATTGCCTTGTGCAATATGTACAGGTACGACCTGCTACCCACCCACCAAGGCACTGTTCTCCACGTGTGCTGTAGGCGTGAGAGGCACCAGCACCGCCTGTGGACTCTCACCTACAGATCTGGCTTTTCCTACATTGGAGTTCGCAGCTTGAACCATGTAGTTTTAAACGAGCTCTTTTAACACAGCTTATGACTCAGTGTGTGTATTAGGTGGAGTCTGGAATGATTATTGACATGGTTTGCCTTTGCTAACAGCTTTTTGCTGATGGGAGTGGAGCTGTTTGCCTTAAAATATGTCCTATCAGTGCTTCTGTACTACTTCTGCTCTGGTGGGCGAGAGATAGATCTGAGGCGAGACACTTCACTGCAGAGTAGTTTGATACGCAGAGAACACCACCTGTAAAGTCCTGCCTGAAAGTCTGGAAAGTGGAATAAACAAGTGCTCCAAGAAAATAACCTAATTCTTCATGCACGCTTGCAGGGAAGTATGTGCCAAGCTGCTGTGTGCACTGGGATGGAAGATGGACCTGGAGAAGTGGGTTGAGGGTGGGTGCTTTTCCTTCTCAGTGCAGCCAGGCCAGTTTGCCTTGCAAGGCTGTGCCTTGTGAGAGACAAAGTGTGTGCTGGGGACAGGCAGCAGGATGGTTCAGACCTGCAGACACAACGGCAGGCTGGTAAAGCGGTTTTCAGTGAAGGCTTTGGGTATCAGTGAACAGTCAGAAAGACCTGGGATTGTGCAGCTTCTGACATAATGGGTGGAGATGACTCCAAAACCACAGGTCTGACTGAGAAAATGGGGGAAAGCCTGCAAAGAATTGACAGGATGGAAAGAACCTGCACAAGGGAAGAGAGGGATGTGGAAACCACAGTGTCTGTGGTGAGTGCAATACTTTAACCGCAAACTTGTAATGACTTGTGTGTGTGCAGAGTCGAGAGAAACTGGCCAAGGGGTGGAATTTGACATTGTAAATTGAAGCATTCA
Source organism: Corvus cornix cornix (assembly GCF_000738735.6). Classification (NCBI taxonomy): domain Eukaryota; kingdom Metazoa; phylum Chordata; class Aves; order Passeriformes; family Corvidae; genus Corvus; species Corvus cornix. The sequence continues at coordinate 81,102,716 of NC_046333.1, forward strand.
CAAGTGCTTGAGGACCATTTCTGATCACAAGCAAGCAGCACTTTTGCTTTGTGTCTCAGATGAGAGGTTGAGCTTCCAAATGTATGACACTGGGGTAACAAGGACTTGTGCTGATGAAATCCTATCATTGATGAGCTCAGCAAATATGGTGATCTTGAATTATGAGTTGCTGTGAGAGCTAAAGCCACCATGTGTTCTCCCCATTGGCAAATATTGAGCAGGATCTCTGCTTCTCCCCTGCACTTGCTTTCTCCTCCCTGCCCCCATGAGCTTGGGAAGCCAGAGTGTGTGACCATTTGAGCATATGCCAATCTCTTCAAAGATTCTCTGTAATCCCCTATGTTAATCCTCCTGCAAGAGGAAGGAGGCTTATAGGCAGCACTTGCAAATCCACACCCAGAATATTAAGCTTGTTATAACACCTGGCCTGTCCTTGCATCTACTGACTCGTTTCCAAGGAAATTGTTGTGCGTAAGTTTCTCCCTCCCGTGGACTTACTTCGAAATGTTGCTTCAGGTAAAACTAATATTGCTTGTTCCACACATGCTTATGAGAAGAAACGGCAGCACTCAGGGACAGCTCTCATTATTCACTGCACTAACAGTGCTGAACATGAGAGGCCACACTTTTGAAGTGACATCTAAGGCTGCAAAAGTCTGCAGATGCAGGAAAAGTAGGTGGCTTGATCCATGTGTCCAAACATTGACTGTTAGCCTCATGCCAAGGATCCCCCTTAAGGGATACACTGGGGCCCCAACAGAGGAGCTGAAGTTCCCTGGACCAGTGCAAAATGAGGTACACCTAAGACATGCCCCACATGAAAAATGCAAGGGGAACTTTAGCATCAGCTGAAACATGCAGCTGGCACAGGACTTCTGTGTTGCTCTAAAGCTTTCCAAGTGCTGCAAGTGCCGAGAGTGTGGCAAGGTCTGTGCTGTTTCAGCTCCCATGCCTTGTGTGGCATTTCAAGCAGACATCAATTAGAAATCAATAGCCTGCTCTTAAAAGACAACCATGGACTCTCTTCTGTGCTTCGTGGCAAAGAACACAAGGAGACCTATGCTGGAAGGGTCTCCACACCTGTGGCAAGCAGGGCACTGGCACAGCTAAGGAAAGCAGGGGCCAAGTCACCTGCCAAAAATTGCTGCTCTCCACAGTTATGGCCACATTCTAGTTTAGCTGGTTTCCTTCTCAGCAGTATTTGTGAAAAAAGTATGAAAGAGGCTTCCGTTCTTCACAGGGATTATGTTTAATCACAATGGGTATTAATGAATGAAAAATTAATTAAATAAATAATGACGCCCACCAGACATTAACAACCAAGGAAGAAAAGGCAAGGGAGGAACCTTGGCTCCAAGCAGGCAGCAGGTACTGGCTCACTGGAAAGCTCACAGCAAGGGAAGGGCAAGAGAAGGGAGCAGGCAAAGAATAAAGGGTTGCAGTGCAGGAACTGTGAAGAAATTAAAGAGAAAAACCCATTGTCCCGTTCCATTATAAAAGGGGAAGCCGGAAAGGATTCTTTTGATAGATTTTTCTGACGAAAAATCAAGCATTAACATGGCAATATTATATCTGAAAACCGTTTAGTGAAATAAAACAAACAAAACTCCTTAAGTTATTTTAAAACCCTTATTTTAAAAAAGGGCGGGGGGGGGGCACGAAAAGGGAGCAGAGAGAGAAAAGAGAGAGAGGGGGAAATAAACAGAAGACGGGGACAGCGTTACCACAGAACCCCGGCTGTTTGTCAGCATCGCTTTGGCAGACGGGGCGTGCGTGTTGCGAACTGCGCTGCGTTTGCGTAGCTGCAGTGGTAGGCTGGGCGCGATTTTTAAAGAGCAGCAGGCTGCGTGTCCCTTCCATCGGCAGAGACAGGCTGCTGTGGCTACGGGTGCGCTCCTGGAGCAGCTGCGGTCTCCCGGCGTCGGGGCGCGGTGGCTGCGGGCGGCGGCTGCCGGCTCGGTGCCGCGGGGTTGTGCTGCGGGCTCGCTGCCGCGGGCAGCACGGGGAACGCGGCCGCGGTCACGGCTCCATGCAGGCGGCGGTCACGGCTCCATGCAGGCGGCGGTCACGGCTCCATGCAGGCGGCGGTCACGGCTCCATGCAGGCGGCGGTCACGGCTCCATGCAGGCGGCGGTCACGGCTACATGCAGGCGGCGGCCACTGCAGGTTGGGTGCGGGCGGTGGCTGCGGGCAGCGGCTGTGAACACGAGATCCTCATGGCGCCAAGCTAGTTCCCGGAATGGGCACAGCAGGGCGAAGCAGGCACAGGCAGGGAGACAGGAGCACAGGGAAGAGGGCGCGAAGGCGGGAGCAGAAGGGGCCAAGCAGACCCTTCAAGTGACCCAAAGCAAAAAGACAAAACAGACCTCGTAGTGTTGCGGCTAGCTGCTTTTATGTGCCCCAAAATCCTGCCCCAACTTGGCTTCACAGGCCCGTTTTTGGCGGGCATTTTTGGCGGGCATCTGGGTACTTGCCTTTACCAAGTACAGCAAGCGTGGGGGGCGGGGAGCTGCTCGCAGTCTAATCATGGAAGCCTTCTCTGCCCTGACTGGCTGCCAGGTAAAGCTTCTCCGGGCACAGGGCAACACAGTTTTTTAATAGGAATTTTCTTCACCTCATATGTTGAGGCATATATATTGGTCCCTCTCACCCATGCAGGCTTCAAAACATGTGTTGAGTGTGCAAGAGGGCATTGGATTTTACTTCTGGCTGTTTATCAGTGAACTCCCAGCTCCATCAAGTGATAACACAGTGCTTCATCTTTAATGGTGAGGATCATACCAGCCTGATTAAACTCATCTAAATCTGATGAATCCATGAGAGATCATAGAGAGATACAGAGAGAAGAATCAATAAGGCACTAACAGATGCTAGAGTTGCTGCCTGTAAATCAATTTGGAATTGTCCGGTGCACTGCAGTTCATAAAATACACCACAGGCTGTAATTGTGGACTGGACTAAGTTACAAAGGAAGAAACATCCAGGATCCAAGAACTTGCAGCAGGCTCTAAGTGGTACAGAGCTGAAGGAATGCAGCAGCTGCACAACCCCAGCAGAGAAAGCAGTGAGGTCTGAGCATTCTCTGAGTTCTCTGGTTGCCATCAGCACCTGCACTGCTCCACACTGGCACTTCAGGATGTCAGGAAAATTAATCCACAAACACCAGAGGTTTATGTCCAAAAAGGAGACAGAGGAGTCCTGTTCCTTTATTCGAATAAATGGAGAGGCCATGGGGCATTTCCCCTGGGATCTCTCAAACTTTTGGAGGGCGCAGCCTCCTTTTTATCCTAATTTCCTGGCCACATTTCCCTCTCTCTTTCCCCATTGGCTCGAGGTACTCGAGAGGCACAGACTTTCTGGAATGCCTAATAGAAGGTTCCCTTCTAATGTATAACCCCCCCTTTATTTTTAGTTCTTATTGAATTTTATGGTTTTTCCACTGTTTCTTTCATCTCTCAATATCCAATTCCATTTATCAGCAGACCTACAGTTTGTTTGTAGAGACAAATCTCTTCCCATTCATCAGTCAGTGGAACCCTTCTCATTGTTTCTTTTATCTCTCAGTGCTAATTTCATCAACCAGCAGGCCCAGAGCTTGTTTGTAGACAAGTTTCTCATTCCTTTCAAGAATGAGCTGGGAAATTAGAACTTGGACAGGAAAAGATGAAAATTAAACTCTAGTCAGTGGTTTGGTGAAAGGAATTTTGAAAAATATGCCTATGGCATAAAGGATGCTTCTATAAATTGATTCATATGTGCTAGAGAAACTCACCTCATGTCCCTGTAAATAACAAAGCTGGTTCAGTTGAGTTGAGGCTACAGATTTTGAATGTGGCATCTTAGCTGAAGTCTAAGGTAGAAGAGAGTAATAGCAACAATGACCAAAAAAAGTTAAATTTAAGTGTCTGTGTGCTTCATCTTCACAAAATCTTTCTCTAGTTCAGTTGCTTTTGCAGAGTGACACCCATGCTATCAGCCTGGATATCTCAACACCTTCCCTGGAGAAAAAGAGGTTGACATGTGGGCTCCAGGGGCAAGGGAGAAGGGATGGCATCACTACAAAGGCAAACTGCCAGAGCTGCTCTGAGATGAGTACAGTCAATCTTAGCACCCAGGTGCTGGGACCCCCCACCTCCCCGTTCAACATTCCCGGCTCCTGCAGTCCAAGGGGTGAGTTACTGAAGCAGCTGCAGTTGAAACTGCCCGAGGGATCTGCATGGCAGATGTTATGGGGAAAGTCATTCCCTGCTGCAGGACAGACTGTGGTCTACCAGCTGCTGGCTGCTTACTCCTTACCCTTTGCAAAGATGCAGAGATCTTGGCTGTAACTTTGCCAGACATGTCGGGTGGAACCAGCAAAAATCTATCACAGCTGCAGGTCAAAAGCTGTCTTTTCTATCTGCCAGGCCTGCGTGGGCTGTCTGGGGCCATAAACCAGGCTGCTTCCATTGTGGCTTTTGGGTAGTCCCAAGAAGTTTCTATTCATCCTACAGCTTGCTTTGCCTTGCTCCCTGGCCCTTTTCCCATCCAGAAATGTGCATGCTGAATGTGGTAGGGATTGAGAAAACTATTACAAAGCTTATTTTATTTCTCTTTACCCAAAGCATGTTTTAAAAAATTAATAAATTGAGCTTTCACATTTTTTCCCTTGTTTCCAGGGGGAACTGTGAACACAATAAAACTGTAAGTAGTGCTTTGAATCTAAGGAAGAGAAGGAATGCTAAATATGAAAAATGTCTTTCTTTCATGTTAGAGTAAAATTCATTTTGTTCAAGGAGTCAATATACTTCTAAATAAATATTTGGCTGCAGAAAATCTACAAGGTTTTGTTATTAGTGGAGGAAAAAACCAACACAAGCCATGGGATACTCCTCCCTGTGGTCAGCTGCATGGGGAAGGGGTTTGTCACTCGGGATGAGCCTCCCACTCCTGTTGCACACCTGTCGCGGGTTGGGTTTGTAACCGGGCGGAAACACCAATTTAGTGTAGTGGTTTGGTCCAAAATACTCATTACTGTTTATCTGCTGTGAGATAAGAATTAGGAGAAATGCAAAACAGGCACCAAACTTGAAAGAATATAAAGAAGTTTATTAACAGACCTAAAAGAAGAAAAAAAAATTATACCACCTTCAGAACTCTCCTCCTCCCCCCACCTTCCTCCCTTCTCCCACTAACAATGTGAAAAGACAACCCTTAAGATGTTCAGTCTGTTTACCACTTCCATAATAACCTTGTTCAGTCCATTTAGAAAGAGAAGTCTCTCTTGCTCATGCTATGAAAACATTATCACAACGAGACAGCCGCCCACTTCCAAATATTGTTCAGTCCATTTAGGAAGAGGAGTCTCTCTGCCTGCGTGTGAGTCCTTTCCCCCAACTTGCAGCTTTTCCCGCAACTGCTTTCGAGGGTCCACTCTTGAAGTTTTTTGGGGTACAATTTTAAGGTTGAGCCGTTCAGAAACAAAAACAGAGGCCCTTCTCCTTCCCTGGGAGCAAAGGGTCTTCATCGTCTTCATCGTTAAGACTATCTCTGGGAGCATCTCTAGGTACTGAGGTTTTCTCCTTTCCCATTTGGAGCAAAAGTCCTCATCTGGTTCATCTCTCCCTGTCCAAACTTCTCATGAAATTACAGCTGCGTCAGCATCTGCCAATCTCAGCGCAGGTGCTTTTGCTTACGAGTTGAACACTCCACCCCCCATATCTTCATGAAATTACAACAGGATACTCTGATATATCATAGCTTCACAACAGAATTTCAGCTTTAAGCATCTCCTCTCTCTCTTCCCTCAGGTTTTCAGCTCTTCACAGCAATAAAAGGGTTACTCTCACCTCGGCCTTGCAGCTTTGCAGCTGGAATGTTGAATTTTTCTTATCGCAGTGGAGAGGGGGGAGAGCCGAGCCGCTCCGGCTGCCCACGGCAAGGCATTGGGGGGGGTTCCACGGGTGGAACAGGTCCATCGACCCAGGATGGCCGTGGCCGGGCCCGGCCTGGCCCAAGCAGGGCCTGGGCCGGGCCCACTGGGCCCTGCTCGGGCCCTGCAGCCACCTGTCCCAGTGCCGGAAACGAGAGAGAGCTTGGAGGGGGAGTTTGCCTATTCTTAAATGTGGATCACAGAGGTGGTCACAACTTTAAGTGGCTTAGAGAATTGTCCATATTCAAACTGGCCAGCTGATAGGTTCTGTCAGTTCCCAGAGGAAACTGTAAGCACCCCTTAGCAAGGACGTCCCTTCCGGGACTATGCTTGCTAACCTATGACAACACCCATTAGGAAGGTTTGGACCTTAAAAGCAGTGCGATTTCAGCATGGTTTCAACCTGGCACTCTTGGGGGTACCAGGTGGCTTTGTTGGGTTGGGATCACTCAGTCTAGGTTAAGCTTTGTGCCCCAGGGTATGGTCTTAAGCTAGGTGCTCCTGATGTGCCAACAGCTGGGGTATCTAGTGATATAAATGCCATCTGAAGGAAGACACAAGGTGATACATTTAAGGAGTTCTCCAGAAGCACTGTATGGTCTTTATGTTGGCTTAATATATACACCAATTCCCTGTTGTACCTTCTGCTTGTCCCACAGTTTAGGACTGTTCTGCTGCACTGTGGGGCTGATTTCCACAGAGACTTTCTCCAAACATCAACATTGTCCAGAAAGAGCATCTACAAAAGCACCACACTTCTGGCATACTCAAAATTGCAGCTCTGCAAAGGCGCCAGACCATACTCATACCCTGTTCCAGGATGCTGCAGCCAGGCAGCATTCTTGCCTGGGGAAATGCAGGTGTGGAGCTTCCTCTCTCCTTCTCAGAAGGGACCATGAGACTGAATGTGTTAAATATACATTATTAATCACATTGTTTGATTACAAAGTCACAATGCTGTTGGGCAGCAGCAGCACAGTGCTGGGTTCAGGAGAAGAGGATGTGCCACAGACTGCACACAACAGCTGAGAAAGAGTTTTAGCTGAAAGACTGTGATGATCCCACGCTTTACTTGATGGGAAGCCAACGTAAGTGTGATTTTGCCTGGAAAGAAAAGTGGTGCTATGAACTTTTGTAAGCTGTTGATCTTTGTCTCCCATCCAGTCAGTTTGCTGCTGGAAAGACTATAGCCACATGATTGTTTCATGATAACAGGAACTGGGTTTTTTTAAAAGGAAAAGGAACCCCTAAGTTAATTTTGAATCATTCAAAATGTTGCTGTTTAGCAGAACAAAACGTCTATCCTGATTCTTATCAGTTTAACTTATAAGTAAACAAAATCAAATTTTTGTTTAGTCTAAAAAAAAATCTGCTTGGATACTTTATTGAACTTGACTTTCATAACTTTGAAGAAATGGTATTTTCCAGTGGAGATGGTCGACCAGTTTTGCAGAGCTGTTCTTAGTCTCTTTTGATAAAAGTGTGCTAATGTTAGTGAGTGTACTTCTGTACAACATAGATGAAAATGCAAGGGCAGCTGGGAAAGTCTTCACAAGTATTCTGTATCATGTGATGTCAAAGATCCCCAGGCAAACGTAGCTAGAGATAGCAGATCTCTCAAAGGGCTAAAATCCCAGCTGAGTCTCAAATTCACTGTGCAGGAAAGGGCTGTAATCTGCTGAAGAAAAGCAGACGTATGAAAGTCATTCTGGCAGCTGCATCTGTCATGCTGCCTCTCCCCCACCCTGCCTTGATAGACCCACTCTTCCTTCCAGCCTTTGCTTTTCACATAGACGACAGAAATAGGCAAGCAGAAATGTCAATCATGTGAAATTTATCCCTTAAGATAGTCCTTCTTTCCTCATCCTGCCTTACAGTCTGATTGAGCCCTATTGCTCCCTCAGCCCCTCGGGGAAATGCTCTCAGAATTAAGGCCAAGTACTGGGCAGGATCTCTGGGGTATCCCTGTGCAGCCACGCAACCCCCCCACAGCCCGACAACACCCCGGTTCTCCACAAGGGGACAAACCCATCCTGGTTCTGCACTGCCTATCGTGGTCCTTAGGGATCCTCTCACGGATCCTGCGGCAGGAGCCTGCTGGAGGCGCTGCTGCCGTCTCGCACCGCATTCCTCGTGTTGCAAGAGGGAAACGGGCCTCACGGCCTCGATGGCGACGGCGGTGGCTGATGCTCCTCCTGCCCCGCTACCATCAGGAGTATCGCTCTGGGGGCTCTGGGCGCCCAGGCAGGCACGCCCTGCGCTCAGGAGAGCGACCCGTGCGAGGCTGGCGAGCAGTTCAGAGCGGTGCGTGGCGAGGCTGGCGAGCAGGTCGGAGCGGTGCGTGGCGAGGCTGGCGAGCAGGTCGGAGCGGTGTGTGGCGAGGCTGGCGAGCAGGTCGGAGCGGTGTGTGGCGAGGCTGGCGAGCAGGTCGGAGCGGTGTGTGGCGAGGGCAGACCGCGGCCCCTCGGCGCACGGCGCGCCCGTCGCGGGCGGGGCTGTTCCTGCGACCTCCCGCCGGCAGGCGGCGCCCGCGCCCCTCAGGCACCGGGGCATTCCCGGGCTTTGTTCCCGTTTGCGCCAGGTAGTGAGCGGGGGCTGACCCGCACAAGGCTGCCTCACCAAGCATCGAAACTTCACGCTGTTTACACATTTCAACAAGCAAGGGCATCAGCATTCATTGCCTGCAAATTATGTAACCTCTGTATTAATTACTATTCAACCCCCATTTGCTGGCTGTGTCTCTCGCTTCTCATGTTAATCAGTCCGCAGGCGCGGTCCTTCCCTCCATCTGAGCCTGGAGTCTGTTCCGAGTAGGTGGCCAGTGAGTCGGTGGTCGCGATCGCCCACTGCCGGAATTACCATTCCCTAGTTACTGCTCAGCCCCGCTGACTTTCGCTCCTGGCGGCTCTCATCCAGAGAGCCCATCCAATTTGGGATTGTCTTCCCTATTCCTTAAAAGACTAACCAAGCATCCGATGCTCACAATGCAACTGCTTAATCACAACTGTCCGGGCACCGGCTACTCATTTTAAAGAATAAAAGGCAAAGCTTGACTCGCACCCCTCCGCACGCCCGGCGGGGCTCGGTGTCCGCCCCCTCCGAGGCGGGAGCGCCCTCAGCGAACGCGGCGCCGGCCCCGCCCCGGCGCGGTCACGGGGCCTCTCGGCGCAGCGATGGCGGCGCTCAGCGCCGTGTGGCTCGGCGGGGGCTCGGTGAGGCGGCGGGGGCTGCGCGGGGCAGGGCGGCGGGGTTGGCGGGGCGAGGCTGACCCGTGTCCCCTCGCAGGTAGAGTGGGTGCCGTGCCCCTACGACGTCCATCACCGCGTCCCCCGTGCGTCGCTGGAGAGGCACGCGGCGTCCTGCCGGCTCCGCAAGATGGGATACTCCGCCGAGGAGGAGGTGGGAGCCCGGCTCGGGAAGCGGGACACGGGGCCGGCGCTGCTCCTCGGCGGCCCCGGGCCTTGACCGAGCCCTTTGGTCCCGCAGGCCGAGATGTACGACTCCAGCTTTTTCTACGAAAACCTGAAGGTTCCGTCCGTCGCCATGGGTGAGCGGCAGCGGGGACTCCGCCTGACGGGGAGGGACACACCGCTGGGGCTGAGGAGAGACCCCGGGGAGGTGCCGAGGATGAGGGGCTGAGAGGACATCCCTGGGGGGCAGAGATGTGGGTCTGAGGAGTCTGGGTCCTCACGGTAGCACAACCCCACTACCTCGTCAGCTGCAAACTCCCCAAGGCTTCCTGAAAACCCTGAGTGTTTCAATCAGTAAGTTAGTTTTCTCAAATTGTAATTTGCAATTTGCCTTAATTTACCGTTTTTATGCTTCTATCACTGTATAATTCTACTCTGTAGGTCACTTTTATATTTTCATCTTAAAATCCAAGGAGGATGTTTTTTCCTCTTAGGAAACTTAGGAACTCCTCTTAGGAGTTTCTTCCTATGTTCTCAGTCCCCACTCTATTAAAATGCATGCTTAGAAGGTGAAAACTGTCCATAGAATCTGGCGATAAAGCAATGGTACAGAGAGCAATACACATACATTTCTTTTTCCATATCCTTGTAATCCAGAAATAGATATTATTTTTCTTAATTTTCTCCCCTCATTTCAAATATGGAATAGATGAAAATTACATTTTTAGTTCAAATGTCCCCTTGTACATGAATGAAACTATGATGTTCTGTACCATACCATAAGTCTCATAATAGAGGCTGGGGAATAAAGGCTAACCCAATCAAGTACCTGAGAACTTGATGTAAAAGTTAATGATTTTATTTTCTTCTCTGCCTGCAGATAAAGATCTACAGTTTCATATTGTTAAGCAGGCTAGAGCTCAAAGTGTGAAGGAAGGTACAGGCTACAGTGAAGGTAAGGAGCAAGCAAATACCAAGGTGACTTCGCCAGCCTCCAGTGGAGAACTGCTCTTGTCTCCCTCCTTGCTGCTTCCTTCATTCCACTGAGAACTCCTGTGAGGAATTTCACTTCATTTATTTTTAATATTCCTTCCCCTGCATATTTTGGAGCATGATTACTTTATATACTTGGGGCAACTAGATGAGAGACTTTGAGTCTGTTGTGTTCATACCTCTATTATCTTCAGGACTGAAAAAACCAAACAACATGCATATTACTATGTGGGACTGTTTCAGGACTGATCTAAGAAGTTGTATAAGAACTATGCTGGCACATCTGCAAACGTGATGTTGTCCTTTGTCACTGCTCCAAGCACAGTAATTCCTTTACGTTTCATTTTTCGGTGGGTTTTGTGACCAGCCACGGGATGAGCCTAGGACAGAGGCCTTGAGGGTTCAGACTTAGACAAAGTAGAAAAATAGGGCTCCCCATGGAATCTGTAGAGCTTTGGTGTATGATTGAGAAATTACTGCAACACCTGAAAGATACAGCATTTGTTCTCTGTAGACTTTGGTTTCTTAAATACATATGGGCAGAAGGGAAGGTGACACTGAAACGTTTCTGATAGTGAAATACAGCAGCACTCACACAGTTTTTCACGTTGTCTTTGTTTCTCTGGCATAGCAAATAGAGGCTTAAAGGACAGTTGCTTGGGAAGGACATTTCCTGGGATGAGCACTGTGTTTTGAGCACATCAGGTGCACTCCCTCCGAAGGGAAGTGGGAACTCATTAATTTGACACAAGCACATCCAAGTAGAGTAGCAACAGATAAACGCTTTGTGGAGTGGTTCATTGCAAAGGTGCACCAGTGAGCCACTAGATGCCAGTGTTCATTGCCCAGATTCCCCTGCAAGCTTGCCTTTCTCTGAAGATAACATTAAAGCTGGATTGGTGGTTTTCATTGTGGCAACTTGGCCTATTGTGAGATTTACTGACTTGTTTGTTCAATTTAAGGTCTTTGGCAACAGAAACAAATGAAAAATAATTTTTTATTGTAAATTTCCTTTTGACTCACTGTATCAAAGGAAGTGATTTTCTTTCTTTGTTTTCTTTCTTTTTTTTTTCAATTCTAACCATATATAGAATATTAGCCTAGCTACATTGTAGAACAGAAAAATTGGTCTTAATCACAAGTTGTGTAATTGTTGTAAATCACAAGCATGTAATTATCAGTGCGTTTTTATGGACTTCTGTGACCCTGTAAGAACAGTGCATTTTATAAACAGAATTCTAGTTTTTGTGTTTAAATCCATTTGTTCATATTAGAACAGTTCTGGTTTAGGTTCCAAGTGCAGTAGTGATGAAATCTTGTATTTTAGGTTTGTTGGTAGACTTACTGCAGTTCCTCTTCTCCTTCTTTGGTGTCTTTAGTGAAAGAAGGATGTGAAAGATTGCCCAGCTTCTGTTAAGAGCTGCATAATCTGGAGAAGCTCTACGTTTGCTGTTGTGAAGGACGTTGCTTACACCCTTCTTACGTGTTGGCTTTTCTGTCCACCTGGAGATGTGTGGGATTGTGTTGGGGGAAGCAGGATTATGGAGGTTGGGTCAATGTTTGCTGGAAAACTGAGTGGTTTTGACTAAAATGCTTTTTTGCAGGCAATGTCCTAGAATATTGCATCCTGTATCTTTAGGAAAGTCACTTTACTGCAGTTGCAATGGACTGAGAATGGATTTATTTGTTTGGAGGCATATGTGTTTTAACTGGGGAATGAGAAAAACAAGTACCAGGCTGATGGGTCAGGGAAAGAGGAGTGTGCAGGCAATATGTTTGTTTCCATAACTTTAAGTAAGTTATCTGAACTGATCTGGAGCACTTTGAAAGTGCCTTTGTAGTCCTTTTAGCTGTAAATTCCTCTGGCAGTCTATTACAAAAGCTCTGCAGAGAAGGTGACAGTGTGAGTGAGACTGATTTACACAGTGCTCAGTTATCTAGTCTCCTAGAAGCTTTCATTCTTGTTGGCAGAACACATATTTTGCAGCTAGTACTTTACTCAACATTTTAGGAGTAAGATAAACCCACAAGTTAGAGCTGCAGCCTCTCTTGATTCACCTTCTAAGTCAAGAGCTGAAACTCATGGGAAATTACAGAGTGTCATTTTGATCTAATCTAGTACGATTCCTTAATGGCATATGAAAACCGGTATCTGTGTAAGCAATCAAGAGGGGTTATACAGCCTGCATGGGGCTTGGGAGGGATCTTTGAGCAGTTTTTATCTTTTCTAATTAAGAAAGTTGAAACTTCTTACAGATACATAGGGGAAGGATGAAAACAGTATGGGAGTTTACTGCATTGTTTGTTTGTTGACCTTCTTGGTATTTTCCTGCATAATGATGCTACTTTACAAGTAACAGCTCTCTGTCCAACCTCCAGGATCTTACTCATTACTGCCCATAGAAGTTCCTCAAAACCATAAGCGTTTCATCTGTGACCTGACTCAAGCTGACCGCCTTGCTCTTTACGATTACGTTGTTGAGGAAACAAAGAAACAGAGGTCTAGATCCCAGATAACAGAAAATGACAGTGATCTCTTTGTGGATTTAGCAGCAAAAATCACTCAAGGTTTGAAGAATGATCTATTGTTGAATTTATGGCTCAGAACTTTCAGTTTGTCCAGTTATATGAGCTTTGTTGAAAGCCGAACAGAATTGGTTGTGGTTTTTTTGTTTTGTTTTTTTTTGGTTTTTTTTGGTTTTTTTTTGCGGAAAGCATACGGTTAAGAGCCACAGCAAAGACCTGGCATCACAGAATGCTAGTTTGATGTCCTTCATGATGTTTTCCTTCTGGGAAAGCCTCATTGCTCTGCTTCTGGCACATGTATTGTGTGCATCTCAGTGGATGGATCTTCTGTCTTTGCTGCAGCTGACTTCAGGTTGCTGAATGCTGCCAACTTGTTGTGCAGCTCAGAACAGTTCTTTGCTGTAAGAGATGATGAGATTCAAGATTGCTTAAGAGTAAAAGCTGAACAGGAGAGGTTGGCAGTCATCCAGGTGGAGCTCCTGAGCAACATACTTTGGTGTTGGTCTGGGGCCTCACATCCCTGTTGAGTCACGCTGGTTTGTAACTGTACCAAGTGCAGCAAAAGCATCTGAGTCACCCTGCAGGCCCTGCTGTGCCTAGGTGAGACAGTGCTTGGCATCTACACAGGTAGATTTTTTACAGAATCTGGCTTTCCCATTCTGTGTCTTACTATAATACTGGCTTTGAAAACATGACGTATATTTAGAAGGCGTTTGACCAAATCACAAGCCCATATATTGGTTTGGATCGCAGTTTGGAGATTGAGATCACATAACAGCATTTTCTTGGTGGCTTTTTAGTTGTGTGTAAACAGCCAGCAAGAAGGCTGGGGAGGAAGCTTCAGATAAATTCACCACAGTTAGTAAATACAGGAGGAACTTGAGAAAGAACACAACGTATTTAATGTTCCTGAATGTATGAGGCCTGCATACCTGCAAGTGCTAATGTCCTGCTCATGACCATTTGTTTTACTCCCAATTTTTTGCTAGATGATAGTCAGAAAGGTCCAAAGTCCCATCTTGAAATTCTGGCTGAAATGCGAGATTACAAAAGGCGGCGGCAGTCATACAGAGCTAAGAATGTTCATATAACGAAGAAGTCCTACACTGAGGTGAGATTGGAAAAGGAAGGCTTTTTCGCACAAAAGTGCTTATTATGTATCTGCATAAACAATTATATACTCTTTCAAAGACAAAGAATATGTGTCTTTTCCCTGCTTCTTGTACCCTGCTTCATTATTGTTGCAAACTATAGAGGAATGTTTTTGGTTTGTTGCAGCAAGTTACAAATAATGAGCATTGCTAACTGCTGAGTTTTGAATATGAAAATGCCAGCAAGATATAACTCACTATCATAAAATGGTGCTATTTAAATTTATGCTAAAACATGTTTCTGCAAATAAGACTTCCCATTCAAACATCTGATGTACAGGGTTTGGGGGAGATTTTTGTGGGGTTTGGGTTTTTTGAGATGTTCACAGTTTGTCTAGTGCTAGTTCAGGCCCTACCATGACATGTTTGTTTTTAACATATCTTAATCTCCAGGTGATTCGGGATGTGATTGGTGTGCATTTGGAAGAGCTCAGCAATCAGTGGCAGGAGGAGAACAGGTTGGATAATGCAGAGATATGTGAAGGAGGGAAGTCGAAATCTTCAGGAAGGTATGCCACAGCTGACAGATTCTTCGGGCATGGAGCAGATTGTAATTCTACCTTACCACTTTCTTCTAATAGCACATACCAGCCTTATCTGAATCATATGCACGTTTTATTTTATACTCGTTCTATTAAGTCTTGCTTGAGAAGCTCTGCCTGCATGAAGGATGGGGAAAAATTATTAAGTATCTTTCTTTCAGAGGTAAGTAGGCTAGTTGCAAGTGATTCAGCTGAACAGGTAGTTTCTGGTGGATCTGGGTGATGAATAGTGCTTCCTCTGTGCCCAAATGTGTGCATATGTTGTAGCTGGCTACAGAGGGACACTTGGAAATACAAGTACACAATTTCTTACCCTTCCCTACCACATGACATGTGTTAGCTATATTAAACCTCAGAGTAAAGGTTTCCATAACATAATAAATATGGGGAGGCTTTACAGTTCTTATCCCTGCAAATGCTGCTGTGCTAATTGGGAGTGTGTTTTAGCTGTACTTATTTCTGCTGTGTCAAGCAACACCGCGCACCCTTCCAAACATTTGTCACTGAAGTAAGTGTGGAGTCATGACCTAGTGATAGCCTATTTGTGCCTCTTCAGCAGGCCTTTGAGAGGAGAATGTTTTTGAAACAAACTACAGAGTGGCACTCTGTGCCCAGAATTAAAATGAAGATGAATGGGTGGCAGAGCACTGGAACAGGGAGGTCGTGGAGTCTGCCTCACTGGAGACATTCAAAAGCCACATGGACACGTTCTGGTGTAACCTGCTTTAGGTGACCCTGCCTTGGCAAGGGGAGTGGAGTAGATGATCTGCAGAGGTCCCTTCCAGCCCTAACAATTCTGTGATTCTGAGATCAGGACTTGGGTTCTCCACTGTAGGCTGCAACTTAAGACAGGTGGTTGAAGAGTTAAAGATTTAAAGCAAAAGAGAATGAACCCCTTATACTGCAGAGGTGTTAAGACTGAGGAGCTGTGTTTATAGGAAATAATTGGATTGAATAGCGTGCTGAGATATGCACCTGTAAGAGCATGGTCTTCAGGCCTCTTTTGGGAGGTACTGTATTTCTTAGAGAGGCTTAATAAAAGGTATGTCTTACATCATTAGTAGGTCATTATATTACAAAACTGGTATGCAAACAGTGACTGTGAAACTATTTTTATTGATTAAAATCACTAAGTTTCAGAAGGGAAGACAGGCGGTCGGCTTCAGTGGATTCCCGGCAGTCTGGGGGAAGCAGTAAGGATACGGAATGCACGAGACACAGGAGAGACACCAGCAGGAGTCCAAGTAAACGAAGAAGGAGTCGTGAGAGAGGCAAAGACAGAGACTCTCGGAGAAAAAGAGAGAGGTGAGCAGACATAGTGACAGCTGACTCCAGCTTCTGAATCAGTCTGTGAGAATTTAGTGCAGAGATTGAGAATATCTAGTCCAACTAAAAAGCTAGGCTAACCTCACGTGCAGTATGACAAGCCAGTGGTGTGAGGCTATTAATACTAAACAAAACGTGCTGTGAGGTCATAAACTGTGATCCAGACTTCAGAATTTACTCTCACATCTGAAAGCTGGCACTTTCTGCAGCACGCTGCAGGACTGCAACAGTAGTGTAACAGGCTATTTATTTTGCTCCTTGATCAACATGGTTAAATGGACAGTTCCTCATCCACAGCTAAGTGCCTGTTCTGTCTCATGCTGATTTCTGCTCTAGTTTGCTCTAGACCTTAATAAATAGGATTTTTTGTTTCACTAATATGCATACACTAGCCTTTCTGTATTAGATGCTTCAAAACAATGCTGTCACTCTTCAGTACTAAATACAATTTAGCAAAAGAAAACAAATCTAGGCCACACCTTCTAATACCATCAACATCTGCAGGACCACAGGTGTGTGCGACCTGTGTTTGAGCAGAGATGAAGACTGCTGTGCAGAAGAAATGCTGTCTTGTCCCTCATGTGTTTGGGTAAATGCATTACATAACTGCGTGGATGGCAGTGATGGCTTGTCTCGAAGCTGGCTTCATTACACTGTGGTGCCATTCATCCTAAACTAATTGCCACTCTGACACTGCTTGACAAGGCTTTGATTAAAGCAGCATGGAAAATAAATGTCCAAAAGCAGTTTACTTTCTTTACTTAGAGGAGGACATGACTACATTTAATGAGAGCTTTCCAAGTTGCTTTTTCTCTTCAGACTCTGTCACTCTGAGACTAACAGCCCAGACAATGTTTATGTTTTTGTTTCAGGGATGAAGACAAGTATCACAACCATAAAAGAAGAAAGTAGAAACAAGAATCTGATGATTTTTTTATCAGCTGTTCAAAATATAACTTGCACAAGAACTATAGTTACTGCTGTTTTGCGCGAGGACAGTAAAGGTGTGCACATAATATTGGTGTAGCATCACACCTGTGCTGCTCGGAGACAAAAAAGTTTCAATGGTTGTCAGGATGGAAGCAGTAGATTTCAGAAAATGTGTAAATCTGTAACATTTATACATCTGCTAATAAATTGTATTGATCTCTCATGTGTTTGAGTTTAGTCTGACAAGGCTGAAGAATAAAATCTATGAGAGGTTGTATTTATTGGCCTTCCTGCCCCCTAGTGGACAACGAACAGAGCTAATCCCTGGAGTCCAGATGAGTTACAAACAGGGGAGGCATGAAGAGTGCTCCTCCTCCTACCTAACACTGTCACCTCTAGGTGACATTGCCTAATTACAGCACGTACCAGAGGGCAGATTTCAGAATTCTCCAACAGGCTAAAACATCTTCAACTGCAGCTGCTGTTAAATGGACAGTAACACAAAAGTTAGTGTTCCCAAGCTAATGCTCAAAGAAAGTTCGGCTCAATATCATCTGGCAAAGGTGATGAGAATGTAGGTCTCCACAGAAGCTAGGGGGGAGGCACCAAGGACACTTGGGCTATTGCTGAGTACCATATTCAAACACCAGGTGCATTTCCTGCCAGCAATAACTAGGACGACTTCCCATCCTGTGGACTATCATACAAATATTTGTGATAGAGGTTGATAAAACAGACTTAAAACATGCAGGTACATATTAAGGATGTGCAGTTCTGTTAATTCCTCACACAGTCTACTTCAGCAAGATCAGTCATCAGCAGCCAAGCTTCTTGCATCAACAAAGTAAGCAACTATAAAAGAATAAGCTTGCAGATCCATCTTTCCTAAATACTTCTGTTTGATCAATGTGCCAGGAGAGGGCACTCTATGTTGCTCCTGGTTGTGGCCTTTTCAGTCAAAGGGAATCTTTCCAGCTTTACTGTAGCCACTAGTATCCTCTTTCATACCTTAGTTGTTTCTGCAATTAAGTGTGATTGTCTGTCACTAAATACTTGGTCTAGTTCTGGTGGATTTATGCTTCTATACCTGCTACAGCAGTCCAACCAAACAACTCTGTGTCAGGTATTCCTCACCTACGTGACAAATGCAGTAGCTTTTCCTGTCAGAAAACAAGACATGTTTTAAAACATCTTTATTAGACAAGTTTATACAAAAATGAAAAAAAGTTTTAAGTTCTGAAAGGGCTCTAATTAGAGGGAAAACAACATGGAACCATTGCAGCCCTTGCATTGGTTTTGTTTACCAGCTCAGCCACAGGATTCTCATTAAGTTCTTTCAGTTGGGCTTGGTAAAACGCTTTGTTTAAATAGAGGATGTCCAGGCAGACAAAGGAGTCTAAGGACCAGCTGTATTTGTGCCAGAGTCAAAATGATGTCAGTGCTACCAGAAACATAATGAGAAATGCTCCAGTTACAGCTGCCCAGTCTTAACTGAATTCCATGTTTTACTTAACAATCACTTACAGAGTGTAGGTAGAAAGCTCGGTAGCAAAACAACTTTTGCTCAATATAAGCAGAAAAGTGAAGGGGTCACACCCTAGGGGTGGCCATCAGTATTTGAGACGCAGGAGAACAGTATAACCATGGCTTCAGTTGACATCCCCTGAAGGGCTATCTCAAGAGTAGGACAAAGAAAAGGAAGTGCCAGAGAAGAGGATCATGTTGTTCTGAAACGTGCAAATTATGGTACTTTGGAACACAAATTATGTTCTTGAACTTACTTATTCCTTCATTTTTTTTCCCTTCCCACCTCATGCTGGAGAGTAGGATTGATCAATAAAATATGAAGGAGTATGGCAGGAAGTGTCTGATGAGCACCATGCCAGAGTGTTGGTCCCTGGAAAGGAATAAACCAAATTTCTTAAAATGACACTTTCACATGGTAAATCCTAGTGTGTTGGACAAGGTACAATTTAGGGCTATATGAATTGCAAGCAAAAGGGGTGTGATTAAAAAGTGCTTCTTACTAAAAATTGTCAGTCTGATAACGAATAATGAAACAGTTCATTTGTATGCTCTTGTTTGTATGGAGTTCACATGGCAGTGTGTTTTGGGGGGAGGTGGGGGCCACAGTGGCGCCTTGTGTGAGTTTCAGAGAGCTGGCGCAGCAGTGATGGTGGTAGCACCTCTGCGGTCGTGTCAGCCCACCATGCACAGAAAGAACAGTTGCAGAGAGATGTAGGAAGAGTTTAGTGTCTGTATGCAAACGTGCTATGCAGGCAGCACTCGGAGGACAAGCCTGTTACAGATCCTCTTGAATTGGTTAAAGTGCGTTTCAGGTGATCTATGTGTGACCACAGATACAATGAGAGAACTCCCAGTCTCTCTCTCTGGTTTATGATCTATGCTAATTCAAAGGAACAGCCCAGAAGCTGCTGCTGGTTCCAGAGCCAGTAATATGCAGATGTTACACGCCTGTATACAATAGCTTCCTACAGGGAAAATTCTACCACCAGATAGAGACTTCAGTATTTCAGAGGAAGATGGATAAATAACAGTTTATCTTTTAACAGTGCAAACAGTGAAGTTGACAAAAAATAACTATGCATACTTTTGATACAATCTCAGTCAATCCTTACTTCTGTCATCATGCCTATGCCCAAAATGAAGATGGAGTATTCACCTGAAATTAAAGGCTCATGAAGAACCCAGAGGCAATTGATACATTAAAATTCCTTGCACAGATTTTTACTTACGCTTGTTCTTTAATTCCTTGAAGGAATGCTTTAGTTTCTGTCTCTGATATCTCCCCATCAATACCAGCCAAATATGAATAAAGGAACGAGAACGTTTCAAAGGGAATTCGAGCTGCTCCACCTTCTGGGTCTCTTGTTAGGATTTCGCAGGCCTGTTTCATTGAACTCAGTAAGGACTGCAGGGGGTTCCAGCAAGAAATGAAAGGAAAAGTATCAGAGCCATGAACATCCTTTGCATACCATGACCAAATCCACACTGTAAGCCATTACAAGTGAGGGTAAATGAGATGAAGGTGTTACCATCGCTGCCTAGCTTTAAACCCCAAATTTACTCTCTAGTGCAGGTCCAAGGATGGAAACAATAATGAAGTTCTAGTAGAGACAGGAGAAAAAATACCAGAATCTTGTGATGGTTAAAGATGGCATAGGGTAATCTGAGCTCTGTCTCCAGTAGGGCCAAATTTCTGTGTTCTGCTACTGTAAAAGCTCCAACATCACTGTATCTAGTAAGAGATGTTTGTGTGTGTGTGTGTGTGTGTATATTAATGGTTCTAAGTGAATTCTCAGCAGCAGTTAAGACAGACAAATCTGCAACCCTCAGAAAATGAATACAGGTTTCATGATTTTATATAATTTTTAGATTATATTTTAGCTGATACTTACTGTTTCCCCTATCTCTTTGCAAGTTCCATTTTAATAGATAGTAGAAAAAGCGCTGAGGCAAAAAGTATTTAAAGAATATTTCAGTTTAGTCAAAGGCCAATAACATCTGAGTTACCTTTAAAAAACATGCCTCAAATTATTAGTTCCAAATCTACTTTGAAAAAATCCTTTATTTAATATGGTGTTGACAATCCAGTGCCATATGCATGCTGAGCTATATGGGGAAAAGTGGAAAAATTCAGCATTGAGTTTCATTCAGTCAAAGACTGGCTGGATGCCATTAAAGAAACAAACAAAACCACATACACAATATAAAAGCACAAACCAAACCCACACAGGCTTTCTTTAACCTAAGTCTTAATATTTTTCACTGCAACTTTTTCAAGATTTCCTCTTAAAATTTCATTAGCAAGCAAGCAATGTCTGTGTAAAAAGACAGCATTTCCTAAAGTAGAATAGCAATACTTAAAATAAATACAGTATCTGTTTAAGATCTAGAACACAGGCCAGAGAAGTGTCATCTTAAAATCCTTTAACAGTTTTACTTAATGTATCTCCTCCCCTGGGAGGCTTCTCAGGGAAAAGAGAGGCAGCTGACTCTGTGATGGCCAACTCTACATTTTTCATTTGGCTGTCCCTCTATTGCCCTTTCTGGTCCTGCCACTCCAAGCTGCCATGGTCTCTATCTCACAACACAGTGAAGTTATTCATATCCATTTTGCCACTTTTGACAGACAATTTAACAGGCTACCTGTGTGGTCATTTCTCCAAGGCTTTTGTAAAAACGCATCAGTGCTATACAAAAAAGATACTCTTAAGAAGTTCATACTTGACTACTCTTCTATCTCAGCTGTGACCCTGTTTGACTGGGAACACAATTTACAGCTGCAGGAAGTGAATGTAAACTTCTTGTGTGTGTCTTTCTCTCTGGTTTAGGAAACTGAAGTTTAGGTTTCATTATGTAGTACTGAAATCAAACCATTCACTTACTATCCAAAAGGATGGTGAGGTGGTGAAATTTAGTCTGTCTAGCTCCATCAGAATGATGTTCCTGTGACTCCGTTTTTGATTTTGGTTTGTTTGGGGATTTTTTGGGGGGGAGAGAGCAGTTGTTGTTTTTTAGATAAGTAATGTTGCTGTCACTATTTTTAAATGAAGAAAAGAGCGTAAACTACAAGATCATTTTGGGAGGGAGACTGTAATCAAGAAATACACATTTGAAATAAAGATAGATAGATAGATAGACAGACAGACATACAGATATACACACACAATTGCATTGCCAGGCCAGATGAACATTCAGGGTTTCCAGATATTGCAACATTCACAAAATATTATGTCACATATATTTTCTTTTTAGTACCTCTTCTTCCCTACTGTAGAAATCATTAAAAGTATTATACTTTGTAAGAACATCAGCTTAATGCATTTTATAATCTTTCATTCTGTTGAAATGCTCTGCTGGATTTTATTACTGACATTAAAAGAATTAAGTGTAGCTTTAGTAACATTAAGTGCTGCTGTGAAAATTTAATTTGCTACACAATCAATTAAAAATTGGTTCTTTAATTTCTCCCTCCAGTTCTCCATGGACATTTACACTGATGCCATCAACATCACTCCTCTATCATCCTCTCTCACACAGTATGACCTCCCTGCAGACATGCTTGCTCTTCTACTGCCACTCCAGTAAACTGAGGACTTAGCCATCCTTCTGGTTAAGTTCCCCAGACCAAAATCTGATGGGCAACAGAAGTAAACATGCAAGCCACTTTTCCAGCTGCTGCAAAAGCAATCACTATACCCCAAATCCATCTGCATTCATTGTTCTATGGTTTATCTTTTATATGATCCTAGACAACAACTTGTGTTTGGATACAAGGGCTCCTGCTGTGAACGTACCCCACCAAGCACGCTGCACCCAAGTGCCAGAAACTTCATCCATTCCACCTCCTCGCCAAAACTGTCCAGCTGCAGGATAGCTTCCAGCTGCTCCTCTGGCAAGCCCAAATGCTTCCATTTTTCCCTCAGGTCTGCAATGGTCACCATGACTTTGGAAGAAAGCTTTGAACGAAATCATGGTACCACAGTAAGAATTCAAAAAACCAGAATGAATTTAAGAACACAGTGTCTCCCCAAAATACTTCAACTACTTGACAGTCTCTCTCCCCAACCATCTCCACCACATCAGCATTCCTCCATAGCATTGTGCATTTGATAAAGAACAGCTTGTACCTGTTTGTGCAAGACCTTAAGGAGTCCTGGGGTCAAACCAGCATCTGTTTTCTCTGTTGCTAAAGGCATTTCCATCCTCTCCTTCACAGGAAGGGGTTCACCTTTAGACAAGGCTGAAAAATACCTAAGTGAAAGGGAAGAGCAACAAACCTCAATGCCTATGGCCAGTACAAACTGCACAGAAGTAAATGCTCTTACAGTTCAGTGTAAGAATCTGCAGGCTCCCCCACAGGAGCAGCAGCACCTGGCAAGCTGCCTTCATGCACAGCTCCCATCTTCCTGTGCCCAGAAACCACAATCTTTTGACTGTACATGTTCCTTTTCATGACACTCTAGTAATTCTTAAGGCCTTTAACTTATTTTTTGCATGATATACTCAGCTCTTTTGACTGATGAACCTGAGGGCTTACCTGTTTAACATTCCCCTCACGCACTACCCAAAATGTACATCTGCCTATTCACGTTGCAACTCTCTCATCAGCATTTCTGCTCTTTCTGTCCACTCCAAAACAAAATCTAAGAGTAGAGCATAAAGGACACTAGATACACATCCTTTTAATTATGAGGCTGCCACAACCTTAAGAGCTGCCTCTGCCTTAACTGGCCAGCAATCTGAATTGTGCAAGGAAAACTTCAGTTTTCATTCAGCTGCATCTAATTTAAAAGTTTCTCCACTTGTCCTGTCTCATCCGCCCTGGTCACCCATGTCCATGTCCAGGCTATCCCATGCTGTGCAAATACCTGCTAAAATACACAGCAGGCAGCACTCCAGAACTGAATTAGTGCGACTGTATAGAAACAGATGCACGGTATGCATGTACATATAACACCCGGCCTATTTGCCAGATCCATTTCCCCAACTGATTATTCACAGGGACAAACGCTACAACACCGGCAGCACACGTGAAGCCACCACCCGGCTCTGCTCTGCATGGCTCCCAGGTACAGATGTTGCTCTGCTCAGGTACACCGGAGCATGTTCCAGAACGGGGGTGTGCAATCAGCAGCAGCCGCCCACCATCAGCGGGGCTCCTCCCGCCGAGCTGGTGCGGTGCTTAGGCGAGGTCGGGGGCTGGCCAGTGGCGTGGCCTTTGCAGCCCCGGCTCTCGCCAGTCCCAGCAGGCACCAGCCACAGAGATATGCCACACCATTTTAAGGTGGTCCTGCCGGCTTTCCCCAACACTGCAGCTATAACAATTCAGCTTCAGATTCTTTTCTTTTTAGCAGACAAGCCAGACTGCAGCCTGGCTTTGTTAACAGCCTCCCCTCCCTCATGTACACAGTACAGACGTTTTCCAATCCTCCCAGCTGAGAACATCTCACAGGTACCTTTCAAGAGCTTGCCCACGCAAACCATAGGACAGGAAAAAATTACAGTGAGCAGTTGAGGTAAAAGAAAACAAAATAGATGCTAAAGAAGAAACATTTAAACATCTAAATCAACTTTATAGTGGGAGATTTATTACGTGGATTATCACTTCAAAGGTGCAATTTTTCAGGCACTTTCCCCAGAAAGAAAGAAGGGGAACCTAACCAAGCTTAAGAATTAGAAAGCTAATGTATATTTTTGCCTTTAAATTTCAAGAATTAAATCTCACATGAGAGAAGAAAAACCAAACCAAACCAAAAGGAAAAAGGGTTGGTCTTTCAGATAGAAAAACTAGTAACAAAAAGCAAATTAAGATGCATTTTTCTGTATGGAAATCCAGCTATTTCAGAATAAGCCAGTAAGCCAGCCCTAAACCTCAAGGAAACAGAAAATAAATAAAATACCACACTGTTTTTAAAAGGCTTACATGCTGCATTAATACACAGAAGTGTGTGTGCAATGGACATGCTGATTTAACAACCAAAGCCAGGGCCACTACATAATAAAGAGAGGCAGTGAGGTTTTGAGGGTCCCTATGTATAGCTCTCTGTTGTTAGGTGAACATCATACTTACGCAGCTGCCCACTGCAAAACATCATAAGGCTGAGTCCTAATAGCAGCTTTAGTAAATTGCTTCAGAATATCAGGTAGCTCTGGGGGGATTTTGATCTGCTGAGCACAAAACATGGTTTCTGGAAGAGGCATGGTGTCCAGTCACAAGGACCTGAAAGAAATAAAACAGCAGTTCACAGATGCAGGATGTGAATGAAAAACTGTGTGTGCACATGGGAGTGAACAGTGCCTGTCCCCAAATTCCCTCCTGTCCTACTTGATAGGGGCTCCTGGAGAGCTGACAGACTTGGAAGGGTAAACAGACAAGCCCCACGTGGCTCTAAAAAACTTTAACTTGGCGGCAACACCAAGTAAAACACTGGAGCTTGGGCACCAATGACAGCTCCGGGTGAGGAGAACTACTACTTTAACAGGTATCTTCAGATAGCTTTAAACTGATTTTTCTCCTCAAATCTGTAAAACAGGCAGTCCAGACAAGTCACACCACACATGCCAACATGAAAGGTATCTACATTGACAAGTCCCTACTGCACGCCAAGGAAAATCTTGGCATTCTTGTACAGATGCCAGAGTATGCAGATGACCAAGTTTCTACTGTGCTTATGTATTCAAAAATGCTGTAGCAAAAAGTTAGTAATTTTTGCTCCTGACAGATTTTACATCAAACAATTACAGTGATGAACAAAATATTCATGTGATGCCTTTTCCTGGTCTTAAAATCAAGAGTCAAACACGGTTAGAAGGGGAAAAGGGATTTTACCTTGGTATTTATTTTAAGGATCCTTAGGTGCACTATGTCCAGGTCGAATACACTGAAATGCACACCCCTCAAAAGATCTGGTATAACATTACAGGTCTTACTAATTGGCATATCTATCAAAGATTCCCCAGTGAGAGGCTTAAGTGAGACCCCCTCCCCAAGGAACCTTCCCCTGGATGGTTCTATCTTAGTTTACACAATGTGTTCTGGAGAGACCTTGGGGTCTGGGGCACACTGATCCCTAGCTACGAAGCTTCTAAAATGTTTAGTCTCTTAGCTTGACAAACAAGTTGAAGAATGTAGGCAAAAAGCACTGAGAATACAGAAGTTGTAAAAAAGGTATAACAGGGGTATAAAAGAAAAGGCAAACAATCATCATGGTATCACATGTGTGCTGCAAGCACACACTGCACTTTGCTCATACAGCTTTACAGGTGTGTTTGACTCATTCAGGATGTAACTCATTTGTTGCAAGGAGTCCTGTTCCCCAGGATCCAAAAGATGGGACAGAGACAGGCTATTGTATGGTCCTTCTCCCATCATAGCAATAGGGCACATTTGGTGGGAAATGAGTACTCTCCTCATCGTTTCCAGGACAAATATGGCATGCTTAAGCTGATTTAGCAACAAGAACTGAAAACCCATTAGTTATTTGCAGAAAGGAGGAGCAGTGAAAGCAACAGCATCAAGAAAGAAAGAAATCAATGTAACAGAATCCTCTATCCCTTTAGACTTTTTAAAGCTAAAAATAAGAGTACCTGGCAGGTGGCTTTCTCATCTGGATTCTCCTGTAGTGGAAAAGAAAAAATTAAAAGTCAGTGATAGAGCAATGGAACTGCTGTGACTCAAGGCTCCTTTGAGGATCAAACCGTACTTAGAACTTTATTTACGGAGAAATGCAGACAGGGTACAGCATCTTCATCACTGCAACACAGCCAATTTGCATCAGGAATAGACTTCAAAGTGTGCATTTAATTACCACATTGGTCATGCGCTCTCAGTAATGATTCAAAAATACAGCTCTAGCCAAGGAACTGAAGCCAAAGGCAAACAAGCTGAGGATTTCAGGACAACAGAAAAACTTTGAGGAAGGAATACAGGTGTGTGTGCATGTACCCTTGGTTGGCAGAGACCTCTTGGTCTTACCCCCTGCACAACCTATGAGAAGAGTGCAAAAGATCCATGTGAAGGTGGCTTTTGAGTATCTCCAAGGATGGAGACTCCACACTCCCCTTGGGAATCTGTGCCAGTGCTTGGTCACTCTCACAGGGAAAAAGGATTTCTTGATGTTGAGAAGGAGCCTCCTGTACATATACACACACCTAATGAGCAAAGAAAAGCACAGCCAGGGCAGGCAGCCTCTGCACCCCTTCACCCCTTCGTTACTCTCGCTAGAGACAAAGACCAGCTGATCACTTTCACTTCATGTTAGCTCTTATTTTCTGTTTTCTTCCTTTCACGCACCCTAAACCAGCCCCAGGTGTTCATGAAACAAGGCTAAGGCCAACACGCAGGCGGCCCAGCCGCGGGTGCCCGCAGCCCACCCGCCCCGGGCTGTGGGGAGGCAGCGCCGGCGCGGCCCCTCGCAGGCCGGAGGGAGCCCAAGGGCCGCCCCACGGCCCCAGCCCCCCGGACACCGCCGCGGGGGCCGCCCCGGGGCGCGGGGAAGGCCCGGGCACGACGCCTCACCTGCCACGCTCCGCGACCCGCTGCCCCGGCAACGCGGAGCACCGGGCCGGGGCGGGGCGGGGCGGGGCGGGCGGCCCGGGCGCTGGGCGGGGGAAGGCGGGCGCCGGCGGGGCGGAGAGGCTTGATGGCGGCGTGGTTTAAAGCGCAAGTGCCGCACCTGTCTTGTGCAAACTTCCGAAAAGACCCAAACCGTGGATGAGGAGATTGAGTCTACCCATTAGCAAATTCACGGACGGCAGCAAGGTGGGTCGCAATGGGCTGGAGGGTACAGCAGCTGAACATGAGCCAGCAGTGGGCCCAGGTGGCCAAAAACGCCAGTGGCATCCTGGCCTGTATCAGCAATACTGTGGCAAGCAGGATAAGAGAAGCGATTATTCCCCTGTATGCGGTCCTGGTATGTATGCACCTCGAATTCTGTGTCCCCCTCAATTCAGGAAGGACACTGAGGTCCTGGAGGGTGTCCAGAGAAGGGTGACGAAGCTGGTGAAGGGCCTGGAGCACCAGTCCTATGAGGAATAGCTGGGGAAGCTGAGGTTGTTTAGCCTGGAGAAGAGTCTCAGGGGTGACCTTATCACTCTCTACAACTGCCTGAAAGGAGACTGTAGCCAGCCGAGAGTCGGCATCTTCTCCCAGACAACCCGTGATAGAGTAAGAGGACATAGTCTCAAGATTTGGTACACATCAAGATGTGGGCACACACTAAGGTTGGACACTAAGAAGAACTACTTCACAGAAGGGGTGATTAGACATTGGAAGGGTCGATGCAGGGGGGCGGTGGAATCACCATCCCTGGTGGTGTTCAAGGAAAGACTGGATGGGGCAGTTAGTGCCATGGTCTAGTTGCTAGGGTGGTGTTTGGTCAGAGGCTGGTCTTGATCCCAGAGGTCTTTTCCAACTTAATTGATTCTATGATTATCTTAGCACCATGTTAGTGGCAGAGCCCATGGCAGGGAGGCTGCTCCCTGAGTGCCTGGGCTCACTACAGCCCACTGGCCCCTGCATGGCCCCTGGCCACAAGGATACTCTGCTGGGTGAGCAGTGTTAGGGTGGCATGTCCATCTTGCCTTTGGCATTCTCGCACCTCATTTCCTGACTTGGATGAAATGTGAAAAAACGCTGACTGAGCTGAAAATGAGGGCAGTGTATCCCCAAAAATTCCCTTTACTGGCAGTAGCTGCTGCTTCCAAGGACAGCTCAGCCACAAGCAACCTCTCCTGGTCAGGCTCCACAGTCCTGGACATTTAGGACAGGAGCACCATTGAGAATCTGCCACCACCAAGAGCAGCAGGGCCAGTGCCAGCTTCTTCTCAGCACCTGCTGCTCCAACTCTGACACCACGAGGCAACGTGGGCTCTCCCGCTGCTCCAGAATGCCAAGGATCCAAAGTGCCCTCCCTGCCACAAAGTCTTGGTGGACAGCTGCAAATATTCCTTCCACTGTGATAAAAACAGCACTGGAGATAACCTGCCTGGCATCCTCTGTAAAGACACCAGCACATCTCTTGGTTACGAAGCAATGTCCCTCCTGTGCCTTCTACCACGGACTGTACATAGCCCGAGCACTCAAATGAACTTGGTAATAGGATTATTCGCTTCAGAAACCCCTCACAAGCCATTGCTCCGAAGAAACTTGGGTGCTGCATGCTTGAAACAAGCCAAGCAGTTACTGCAGAAGCACACAATCTTATTTGAAGCCAGGCCTTTTTAATCCACATTATGTCCCCACTGATGAACATGTAAGGCCATCCAGGACAAAGATAAAATGGTAGGCTCTGGAAAGCAAAAAGCCCACATTTTAACTGTTTAATCTTTCATTAAACATGAATACTTAGCATAAGCCACAGGCTAATTATTTGGCCTCAAAATACTTTGCAGACTCCTGTAACTACATGAAAACAGCAAACTTCTGACATGTAATGCCATACCTATCCTTTAGTTGTTTTAAAGCATCATTTAAGAACATTATAGCAAGAAAAACCTGAAGCAAACATCATCCTGCAGGAGCTTACAGAATAGAATTAAATTAAGTTGATTTCTCAATGCAGTTTTTCAAAGGTGTCTAGTGATAACAGATAAACAGCAAGTTTCATATTATCTCTCATCTGCAGTCCTTGCATACACTCAAAACTATCCTTAAAAGGCCAAAAAGTAAACGTCATACTCTAAATTCTTCCAGCAGTTTGGTCCAGTGCAGTGAAATCATGCATAAAGCTGCCACACTGAGAAACAGCAGCATGTAGGTGGAAATTTTTTGCCGTATTTAATGAAATGTATTTTCATAGAATGGCCTGGGTTGGACCTTACAGATCACCGAGTTCCAACCTTCCTGCCACAGGCATGAGCACTTTCACTAGACCAGGTTAGTCAGAGCTCCATCCAACCTGGCCTTTAACATTTCCAGGGATGGGGCATCCACATCTTTTAGGGGCAACCTGTTCCAGTGCCTCGTCACCCTCACAGTAAAGAATGTCTGCCTAACATCTTATGTAAACCTATGTTCAGGTTGAAGCCACTCCCCCTTGTCCTGTCACATGCTCTCGTAAATAGTCTCTTTATATGAAGCCGTGCTGCTTCCTAGAAGTATTTCCCCGCACAGTATAATACCGAGTCTTGTATGTAAAGAACATTTAAAAGTATACCCACGGACGTAATTGGTGCTTTATAGCAGCACAGCCAGAAATGCTGCTGTATAGCAGCATCGCTTAGAATTTCTGCTGCTTCCAACTTGTGTAACTCCTGCTCACAACTAGTCAAAATATCCCATGCACTCTCCCTTCTAAACCAGCAGTATTTTTCTTTCATCACATTCCTTACCTAACTCTAGCAATTATGCAATTTGTATCTGCTGAACATGGGACAGCAGTGCAGCTCTGCACTATTTTAGGTTCTAATACAGAAACTCTATCCAATATAAATAACAGCTTTGCAGTGGTCTCTGGTTTTGTAAGCAACGAGGAATTCTAAATAAAACTAATGCCCTTTCCAGGAACACAGCCTTTGAAAGGCAAGTAATGTTAAATACCACCCTCTCCTCTCACACGTGATGTCAGACACCTCCAGGTGTTTGACTTCACCTTATACAGGGGAAAATGCCTCTGCAGCTTTGGTGTTGGCCACTATTCAACAGGTAAGAGAGAATAGCAGGTAAGCAGAAGAACTGATGTGCAGAGCTGTGAAATAATCCTGCCTTGCTCCATCTCTCAGTGTTATACTGAACTCAAAACATTCAGTTTATTTTGAAACTGTATTTAACGGCTGGAAATACAATCTTTTAGAATTTTCCATTATTGAGTAACTTTTATTTCACCATATAATTTCTCAATTTACAGTGACTTCTTAATGAAGAAATTAAAACCAGAAGCACAGCTTTAAAAAAATTGCTGTTACCTAAGCAATTCTTTGGTTCCAGTTACCTAATTAAGAACTGAAATGCCAGAGTAAGAGTTCCAACTTACCATTATGCTTCATAAAAGTTGTTTCCTCATCTGTTTCAGAAAACAGCATCCTTTATTTTGCATCCTGAACTTCATTACACTACCAAGATTCAATTCCTTGTTTAATGTTTTTACTATCTTCATCATTTCTACCAAGAACCTCACTCATTGCCCAAGCTGTACAGTGGCCATTATTCCCAAGGCAAGCAGAACAAGAACCTTGACCCTACCACAAAACCTTTCCAATCTAGATGTAAAAAAATGGACAGTGACATCCAAGGAAACAAAATGATGCTGATCAGCATGCCAGGCAATCAAAACCCAGTCATTTGTGCTTTGTAAGGTGCAGGCCTTTGTGAGGCTTTTTACAGAGTTCTCTGAAGAACCGTGTGGCTGCTGTGAGGATTTTTATGAAGACCATTATGCAAACATAGGGGAAGGCAAGGAAAGAATTAATGCACTCAGCTGAAAAGTGATGTGAGCACTGTAATAGGTTGGAGATGGCATCTTACTGAGGAAGTCAGACACAAAGCAGTTACAGGTACCAAAGGGCCCTCAGAAACAAAATCAAGTAACTTTGGCTTCACTCAATAGAGAGGGGGCAGACAGAAAAGATGCAGAGTTTTAACTATTTTTAATCAATATAAAATAATCTGTGTAAAAACAGTCAAAGCCATGCTGCAATTAACTTCTTTCAATATGCACAAGATAGCTACAGAGCCATCTGACAGTTCTTGCATGAAGGCCTGTAGAACTAACAACAGCATTAGATTCTCAACACACAAAGGGGATACAATTGAGCCAGTACACACCTCCAACCCCTCCAGTCAAGACCAAGGTCAACACAATTTGTGGTGGAAGAGCACACACACACACACACACGCACACACACAGTCTTTCCCACTTGAAAAGTAATAGGAGCCCACACCATTCTGCATCCATCCAGCACAGATGGAAGCACTGGTACAGTGCTCATCAGCTGCCTCAGAAACAGCCACTTAACCTACATGCTTACTTACCAAGTTTCTATGCCAGGGGAGTACACAGCACACAATAAGGCAAACCACTGAAATTTAGAACAATGTATAAAGGACTGTTATTTAATTTCTGTTCTCTACAGCCTCCATATTCTTCCAAAAAAATGTGTAAAAATAAGGAGTGAGGAGATGAGATTTCCGAAAAGTTCACAATGGACAGTTCTGGAAACAAATTTCACCTGGGATCTGTAAAGCAGTGCAAAAGCCAGAACAACAGTTGGATTTGAAACCAGTTTTCCATAAAAAAAACCAAAAGCAGATAATGTAAGCTATATCAAAATATCTGCAGTTCACATTGCATGACTGGCCTGATTTGATATTTTCTTTCATGACTTGTAAAATACCAGTAGTAAGAAACCGCACAAAGGCTTTTTCTTAATAGATTTTAATATTAAGACCAGTTTGTCTGGATAAAAACACAAAGTTACAAGTACCTTGTAACCAAGTACCAAGTTTTGCATAACGCACAGTAGTGCTCGCAATATTTGAGTGGCAAGATCATTTTGGAACTGTTTGTGAAAGGTATGTCAAAAACAGAATCTTGGCATAAGTAAGAATGTATGTTACCAGTGAATTGATTATTGTGAAAATATATCTGTCCCACAATGTACACCACTATAAATAATCAAATGCAGTATTTATGCACATCAAAAATATATGGGGCGAATATATACTCAGTTTAGCATTTAATCAGCAACAGTGAATGAAAGAAATATTTTGGCTATTTTTCAATGATTTCATTTCACTGGAAATTTCCTAATAAATCACTCCAAAGGGTAATATTTGTGGTTCAAAACCATCAGGACAACAGTAATTCTGTAAAATAGTATGGATCTGAGAGTGACAGCCCAATCATCCTGCCACTACATTCAGATGCATTTGGCTTGTGCTCACTGCCTTAGAGCATGAGTCCAGACACCAAAAATAAGAACTACCACCATCACAGCCTGGATCACATTAGCTCATACCATATCAGATTCTCAAGTATTAATTATATACACACATGGTAAAGTACAGAATACTGAAGGGGAGTGTACTGAATAGCAAGTTAGATGTTCCATCAATTTTCTCATTACTGCAATGGATGTTCACATTTTCCGCATTGGTCCAGGAAAGAGACTGCAATCTAAGCATTGATTTGATGCTACTTAAAGCTCTGTGATACTGTTATGGATTTTCTTTATCTACATAACCCCCCACCCCCACACATTACTGCAAAAGAACTCTTATCTACATATAACACAGACTTGATTTGGTGGCTCCTGTTCAACTGTGTTCTTGCAAAGAAATCTGCTAACTTTTCCTTGCCTGTTTAATAGCATATGTATTTCCCTGCCCCTCAGGGCCATAAATGGTACATGATAAATCACTTCCTCAGTATTATTCCCATAAAAATTCACAGTGACCAATTCTGAGAGAATTTTTTTTGGTTGGGTTTGTTTTTTTTAAAAGTAATTGTGCAATATAAAATTCATACTACAATTTTCAACTTTGGTAACTTACAGAAAAAAGATTTCAAGCTCTTTAACTAAGGATCAGGTCAGGATGTTGCTTACACTATGCTTTGTGCTGTGCAAGCACATCAGTTAAGGTTCATCCCTTTTCTTGAGATCCTGAAAAATTCTAGTATTGATAAGAAATTGGCTACAATTTAAGTTGTAAACCTATCTAATTTTAATTGGTACTTTTAAATGCTTCCATCACCTAGCCTTAGTAAATTTATACTTACTGTTTCAATTAATGAAATCCTGATCCCAAAGCAAACACCCACCTACCCCCTTCAAACAAACAGAAAAATCCAGCTGAGCCTCAACAAGTACATCTGAATTCTCAGAAGAGGAAATATTTTCTTGATTTAACAGCAACTGTACAATATTACAAACTCTGACACATGAAAAACAATCAGGCAATAGAAAAATGTACAACAGCTTTGGTGTTATACAAAATAATAAAAAAGACTGGACAGCAAGATACATAGTTCATTATGTTCTCACCACAGCAACTTCATTGCTGACTGTAAGACAGTTATTTACTTTTGATATTCTCTACGTGGCCTTTCCACTCATGAAAAATCATACTGTATTACTACACTAAGAACTGTTATGAACAACCATAAAGTAAGCTCCAAATTTTATAAAAACATCTTGCCTCTTTGCACTATTGCTTTGTGGCACATTGTCAACAGAACAGCAGTCCAAAATAAAGTGACAACTAGATTTAATAAATTAATATACTTTTTAAAGATGTACAATGCACATTCTTTTTAATCCAAGGTTTTAGGGTGTCAGGACACTTCTATATACACATATACAGACCTCAGACAGCATTTGTAACATCAGAAAATGCAGATAAGAAACAGAGCCTTAACTGCTATCTGAATGCTACCAACAGAAGCCAAAACACTGCTGAGAGTATTATTGGGAGAGATATCCAAAGACGAGAAGAGTCTATGAAAAAAGGACATGTAAAGGCAAAGGGAAGGTCAAGATGTTTAATATGACCATCTATTCTTGTGAAGACTGAGGTGGAGTTGTTGATGTGCCTGGTTTGCCAGACTTCCGTTCGTAATTCACAAGTCGTTGTCCAACAAGGTACCTGGGATTACAGTAAAACCAGAAATTAACACAAGGTAATACTATTTTGTAACACAAATCCACTCTATCTCCTTTGCTGCCAAAGTTGTTTTTTCATTTAGATAAAAAGTTATTCTATAAATTATAAAGGAAGAACTTCAGCTGCTGCTTATCTTGCTTAAAGAGAGAGAAAACACCCTGATGCTACTTCATGGAAAGCTTAAGGGGTGCAAGATTCCTTTAGTGTGATATTGAAACAGAATTTAACTATCTCATCAGCTTAACAGTTTTCATACCTTTCACATTATTCCTTTCTTGCTCTGTATCATTGATTCACACTTTTTGCCACCTTAATTCCTTTCCATGCTCCATGCTTCCTATTTGCATGCTAGTTCTGTGTGTACAAGAACCCTACACACCTATGAATTCTTCCCCTAAGATCTGCCATTTCCTTTAGGAACTTTTTCACCACTGCTCCTTTTCTCACAGTACCATAACCAACAACCATCGCACATTCTTTGTACATTCTAGAATATCACAAAAACTTGTGTATGTTTTTAAAATTTGTTACATGAAAGATTTAATTATGCATCTTTCTAAAGCACAAATCTCTACTGGCTGGCACTACTGTGTCTGCTTACTTCCTGAAATGAGACAATTAAGTCATACAAACTTCTTGTCTACAAGGATGTTATTTAATAAGCTCATTTAATATCAAACTAATTTTCACTCAAGATATATATTCATAGATTTGTGTACCATTTATGTGTCTTATTTACACAAGAAAGCAACTTGCTACATTAATGGAAGTTGCAATTCAATCCACACTCTGCCTGAAAGATACTAACAATTAGCTCTAAACCCATTTGTAAATACAAACACCAGCTATACATACTACAGGAAGCCAAATATTACAGAACACACTACGAAGGCAGGTGGGGAACAGGATACAAATCAGCTGATCAACTAAAAGGTGCTAAAATATAAATTGCTCTGCCGAGAGTTTAATTTTAGTTACAACTCTCTTAATACTGCCAGATGCTATTAATTTCACATTTACACCAAACAACTTATCAGTCGCTTCTTAACATTTAAGATTCAAAGAAGTCTATTTTAGGTTTGACTCCTTTTGTAGTTATTGGAAAGCAAAACTCTTGTAGGACAACTCAGGATATGAACACAACAAACTCATTTATTCCTTTTCAACACAAAAGAAGCCTAGGAAGATTAGTTGTTAATCTTCTTAATAACCAATAAAAAAGGTAATAAGGGTAACACCAAAAATAATGCAATAACACAAAAAAAGGTTAAACTAAGCAAGATAACCAGAAAATAATAGAAAAATTATTATTTTTATCAGGCATCTGAGTAATACAGAGTAATAATCACTAAAAACATCAGAAAACCATACAAAATTTGGTAAGGACAAACTATCAAATCAACTGAACATTCTTTAACAGGTTAGTTGGACAAATGAGTAGGAAGAGTAAGAAAAGGAGTTATGCAGAAAAGGTTGAAGAAATGGTTTTATAAGCAGCAGCTTGAGACATGATTTTAACTTCCAGATATGTTGTAATTCATGACATTCATTTGTCATTTAAGACTACAGAGGAGACAAACAGCTTCATTTGTGGGAAAACACACTCATGTTAGACATGGGGGAGTGTTTTCTCTTTATGAAGACAGTCTATTCCTGTGTTTATCTTCCTGAACCACAGATAAAACATCTCCCAAGAACAGTTTGTCTTAGAGTCATTTGTCTAGAAAACTTCTTAAAACCTGTTTTAGTCCTAGGAATCTACAACACCTGAATTCAACCTGAAGTTATCATAATATAAAGGGGAAAAATTTAAAAAACCCCACTGTATACTCACTTGTCATTCTTAATATGTTCATAAAGGCGCTTGAACTGGCGGACTTGGAAGGACAGAATTCCCATCAAAACCACCACCATAAGCAGAAAAGGATAAATCCGTCGCTGAACTAGGTTCTGCATCTCAGCAGTAACTCCTACAAAACAAGACACAACCCTTAGATATTCTAATATTGCTGAACTAACTCATGTATTTCTGCTTCTGTACTTGCTTCCATACTTTTTGTTATACTGTAACTTCAGTAGAAGGGCTGTGAAATAAATTACACATCCACTTACATCAAAGATCTAACATGACAGCTGCTGTTCTTTTTAATCTGAAGCACTAAGAGTGGAAAGTTTTCCATTAACAAGAGTGAAAATCCACAGTAGAAAAAATAAAGGGCTTATCAGTTCTTTTTGCTTATTAACTTCTGTTTATCTGCTTACTGACTTCTCCTTGTATCAGAAAAATCAATGCAATAAAAGTCGGCATTCAAGCAAGACCGAAGAATAAAATGGGACTTTTTGAACATGTTGCTAACATCAAAACTAACTAGTAAAAGACAAGTGTTGATGAAAAAGCTCATCATCAAATTATCTACCTCAATTATGAGGAGATAGGAAAGTCTGAAAAAACCCTATATATTTAAAATTTACATTTTAATACTATTAAAACCTCAAAACAAACTCAGGATTTTCACCTGTTCTAAGCTTCATTTAGAATTTGACAAGTCAGAAAAAGATGGCCTCAGCTCAGTATACCTCCTAGAGGGACTAAAATCAAAGGCTGTTTGTGTAAAGAAGAAATGCATTAATCATTCCTTTCCCAAGCTAGCTAGATACCTAAAATGCACAGAGCAGAAATCAGTGTCTCCCCCTCTTCTCACCCTCACAAGAGGAAGAGGAGGGGCAGACACTGATTTCTTCTCTGTGGTGACCAGTGATAGGACCCAAGGAACAGCCTCAAGTTGTGTTAGGGAAGGGTTAGGTTGTATATTAGAAAAAGGTTCTTCACCCAGAGGGTAGTTGGGCACTGGAACAGGCTCCCCAGGGAAGCAGTTACAGCACCAAGCCTGACAGAGTTCAAGAAGCGTTTGGACAATATTCCTGGAATGTGGTGTGACTCTTGGAAGTCTTTAAACATTTACATTTGTTGGCAGAAAAGGTGTTTTTTGTTTGTTTGGGGTTTTTTTTTTTTTTTTTTTGGTTGTTGTTGTGGTTTGTTGTTTTGGGTTTTTTTTTAATAAATCAGAGCTTGAAATTTTATTTCCACAAATATATTTACACTGCTGTAACCCATCAGATGATAAACAGGTATTCTGAATGCATACATACCCAGTAAAGGTACAACACCAGAAGCTATGATGTACGGTACACACAGGGAAAGTAAGAGGACAGAGATTACGGGTGCTGCCAGTTTACGGATGATGAAGTGTAAGTCAATGTTACGAATCCCATTTGCATATACCTAAAATAGAGTAAGTTAGATCAATCAAGAAAGCCTTGCTTTACTTACAGTAATAATTACAAGGTTTTACACAGTTCTCCTTATGAAAGGAAATGGGTGTTCCCATGGCCACAGCTGAAGAAGGAAAAACTCTGCCAATGTACATTATGAGGATTCCAGAAAATCATTTAAAGAATGCCCAAGAGACCAACTTAATCCAGAACAGAGCTGTGATTCAGTTGCAGGAATGCAAGAGACCTTCTGAAAGATCATTTAATAGAGCTGTGGACAATGGTTTTATGGGCGACCTGGGATCACTTTGGGCTGTTAACTTCCTAGAAGAGGATTCTGTCTGTACATGCTAATAGAATAAATTATTAAATTTGGTAATGGGCAGAAAATAGGATCTTATTTTGTACTTGGTGGGGCAGACTAGAGCCTCTGCACATAGAGTCTGTGCCTGAAAAAAGGCCTCCACAATTCTTAAGCTTCTGCAGTTGCTACCAGAAGCTAAGGTCA
This sequence comes from Corvus cornix cornix, assembly GCF_000738735.6. NCBI lineage: Eukaryota > Metazoa > Chordata > Aves > Passeriformes > Corvidae > Corvus > Corvus cornix. Next base: position 81,140,414 of record NC_046333.1, read on the forward strand.
AAACGTAACCAGATTAAGCATGGGAAAAGACCAGTTTTGAATGGCTACCAGCTACAGCTAAACCATGGCCTCTGCCCCATAGCCTGGAAGGCCCAGGAGAATGTGCAAACAGCCAGTGGAGAGCATTCAAAATGGAAGAGGGAGCCGTGGTATGCACAAAAGGTACTCCCAGACTAAGACTATATTTCTGCAGTGTGACAGCTGAAGTGATTTAATAACTGGGACTATGTGCTAAAATGTACTCAGGAGAGGCACCTTGTGCACCACAGGCATCACATATAGGGCAGGGCTGAAAAATTACCTTCTGACAAACAACTGAGATACTTCATCGAGATGACAACCATGGAATTTAAAGCTTATAACCAAGAAAAAATGCTTCTGACAGAACAACAGGCCATGTGACTGAACTGCTCAGAGAAACTGTCCTGTTTTGCTTAATAATCAAAGGGAAACAGAAATGGTGTCATTCATCTCTACTGATCTATGAATGGGGTAATCCCTACAGCTGCAGAGAAGGCGAAATTCTATGTTCTCAAGTTGTGGATAATATCCAATATTTGGACAAGTATTTGGACACATGGACTTAATCTGAAGAAATAATCATGTTTCTTTCTCACTTTATTACAAACCTGATAAAAATGTCTATATGTATACACAGCATTTTCTTGAATTCAGATTTCTGAGTTTGTTTTTTTACTGTTAAGTGTACATTAATGGATTAGGCTACACAATTTAAAAGGTTTTTACAAGACTACTGGAATTTTACTCAATTACTCCATTACTGTAAGAGTAATTATACAGATAATTCACATGGACAATTTTTCCCTACCTGTTCAATAACAGTTTTCAGCCACCACTGGGGACCCATCAGTGTTATGGCAGCAATTATTTTGGCATGCAGAACTCCAAGGGCCCAGTCCTAATTTTGTAAAAAAAATAATAGTGTTAGCATTACCCTACCTTTAAAAGGTCAGACAACCAGAAGCTTTAAGAGCAATGTGTTAATATTACTTATAAGTGAAAATATAATTACTTTTCCATTTACATGGGACATTGATTCAAAGAGGTGACATCATCTGCAAATTCCTATGAAAAAGAGGATGCTCTCAAGATTAACTGACATCTGTAAATTTAGCTCCCTGGGACCAGGAAAATCACTACCACTATTAAACCAAGGGCAAATACAAAATAAAAGCATTAGACTTACTTAAAGCAATAGACTATCATTCTGGTACAACTAATTTACATAAATGGAAGTTAATTTCCTTTCTTTATAAAAGAATAGAAAAAAGACATGAAGATGTTCACACGCATCAGGAAACAAGTTCTTTTTCTTCTTTTGAAGTTTAATTATTCCCAAAATCCTACCTGATGTAAGGAAAGCTTAAAGCAAGGCAACACTCTTCACAGAAAAAGTCATAGTATTTAGAGGAAAATTTATGTTTTAACATAAACTGCAATTATTATGGCATGGAATTAGGACAATGTAACTACTGGCTTCTAGTAAACACATCGTTAAGTCCATCCTTTGTGGATTACAAGTATTTGTAAGAGATTTGCAGTAAAATCCACCAAAGAAAGTATGCAAAATATAGGCTGATAAGGCAGAATAAACAGCTACAGAACTGCTAAGACTTAGGACATCATAGACTAATTAACCTTCTTAAACTGCTGGGGAAATACATTTTAACTGATTACTTAAAAAGATAACTTTTGTTAATGTCAATTCTAAAAAATCTTAAAAATTGTCACAAAAAAAGCCAGTGTTAAAGTTGATTCATGTTTATTTAAGGATGTAACCTTTGTATAACTCTCTTCTCTTGCGAAAAACAGAAATCAGTCTCAATTTTGATAGCTCCTTGTTGATTTAGAACAAGTCTCAAATCCCACTTATCCTGTATTTTGAAGAAGTTCTGCCACATGAAAATAAAGTTTTCAGTATACTTCTTTTAAAACTTTTAAAGGACTAATATGCAATAGTAAAGACTTTTTATAATCTCTAGCATTAAAAATTCTTTCCAAAGCTGTTTGGAAGCCATGATCTGTAATCTACCACTGTAATTATATTATGTCCTGATTTTCTGGTCATCTACTCAGCTCAAAAATACACTTGGATTTTAAAATAATGGAATAATTAAATTAGTAGTCAAATTCTTCTTTATATTATGGCTTTCAAACATTTGGATACTGAAAGTAAATGAAAGCTTGTCTGTGGGCAGCTTAGAAAGTCACTGACCCTGAACACTTTCTTGTTATTTAGTAATGGCATTCTAAATGTTTTGTGTTATGGTCCCCTCAGTTGGGTTTCTTTGAGTTATGACTTCTTTCATACTTTAGCCTAGGTGATGGGAGCATTTGTCATTCAATCCACTGTACCTTCATTTTGTCTCCCAACTTGCAGGACAGAAATTTGCACAAAACAAAATTGCCTGAACCTCTTGCTGCTTAAGTGTATGCAGAAAGCCTTCCAAAACAATCAGAGTGCATACATCTGTGCATACATACAGATATATAGATATATATATATATATATATAACTTTACAATTATGCTACTGAAAAAGTAGCTAATCACTGAAATGCGTCCTTTGATGTCATCTCACAACAGTTCACCTTTTCACAGTTTAAATTCCTCAGCCTGTCCTTTTGCTTCAAATAATCCTCACATCCAGACTAGCTGCCTTTTCTCTGTCACACACTAACATACTTGTGGAAAATGCTCTGAACCACCGAATCCACATGAAACAAGGCAGCCCATACTCCTTACATCAACAGCAGCAAAAGAATGGGAGCAACTGACCTGCCAAGGATAGAAGAGAGGTGTTTGATCCAAAGGAACTCTCAAAGGTGCGACAATGACCAGTTCAAACAGAAGACCGAGCAAAAGCGGAACCACACCAGCGAGCAGTATAGCCACTATCAGTGTCTTCATTATCTAAAAAACCCAAGACATTTCATTAATGTGTTTACCAGAGGATTCTTTGTTTGAACTCTAAAATGTAACTTAAACTACATAAACATACAGCCCTGGTGAAAAAGCCCCAAACCTACACAGACCTCTATTTCATGCATATACACCCCTAGAAGTAATTTTTACTACATACATAGTTTTGCAATGCAAGTTTTCAAGATTGGGTCCTATTCCATGCCCCTCCAGAAGAAAACATGACTGTGCCTACTAGTATTCATATAGCTCTAAATCATAAAATCACCCTTGACTGTTATCAATAGGGAATACTATCCAGTGGCACTTCAATACATTGGGTATTCTTATATGTTGGGAAATTGAAGAATTTTTCCAAAACCACCAATTTTTCTCTGGAGCAAAACAAACCTTAAAAATTCAGTCATTACAGAATATTTGACTTAAAATTGGAGAACTCAGAATGCCATGCTTGAATCTTTATTTATTCTGGAATTCTCTTAATTTAAATGCATCATACAAAACTAGCCTAACTTAATTAATATGCTAAGGAGAAGGGGCAAAGAACAAGTAGAGATTACGTTTTAGATCTGAATTTTCTTAAAGAAGCTAAAAGCAAAATGATGGACGAGGTATTTGGGAAACATGGTAGTACATGAAGAGCAGTGTAACAATTCATTAAGCACATTAAAATGTCCATAACAAGATACCATTTATGCTATTGATGTTTAAAGGAAGTAGCAAGAAATCTACCATAGAAGTCCTCAAAATCAAAACCAAGATAAAAAGGTGGGGTATAAATTTGTTTTCATGCTGAGAATCTGTACTCCTCATAATTAATATTTTTGATGAAAATATCTTTTATTTGAACAACACAAGTTCAACAACTGATAAAGATCTTTCTGAAAATATGCATCAAGCTACTTTGCAGAGACATGGTCATCATCTATCAGCTTTATTAGGTTTTTTTCATTTAATAATTTCACGCTACTAAACAAGTAAGTAGTTAAGCTTCCAGGTTTATGCAAAAATGTAAATGTCTTTGAGAACACATAAGGCATGGGATAATAATACAATATATTTGCCTTTAAAGGAAAACAGAGAAATATATACATATATAAAAACATATATACACACAAACGTATTTACATTAATTGCCTTCCAAAAATAGTTAGCCTATGCAATGGGAATGTAAGCTGCAAAAGCTTCAAAATGGTCTGAAAAGGAAAATGTAGAATACATGACAGAAGAAAGCCTGCAAGCAAAAAATCAAACAAGTTCCATTAGCTAATTTATTGATAATTCAGTAGAAATTTTTCTCAAAACTCACCATGAGAGACCATTCTTTGACCTTCTGGAAAATCACTCTACGACCCTGTGGCATCCAGGCAACCAGCACTGTCACTGCTCGGATAGTCAGCCAACACACATAAAGACCACAGGCAGCTGTGTACAGTTCATGGATTTTGGCAGTCCCCGTCCAAAAGGACATTAACCACCGGCCAGCAAACACTGAAAACACAAACACTGTTAAATACAGTAATGCTTTTGGATTTATTAGGGAAGGATGCCTATCAAAAAAATATTTATCAAATTTATCTGAAATACCCCTGCACAAATATTATTAATCATAAAACAGTTCTTTTGGTACTATACCCATAATGCATAAATGTGTGAAGCACTACGCAAATAGCTTCAGAAATGATGCCAAATAAACACAGAAATCCTTTGGCACCTAAAATTTCATTATGACAGCAGTGTGACCTGAGCTACAGCAAAACAAAGCACTGAATATTGCCCTGTTCAGAGACTAAACACTGATCTTTAGAACTGCAAAAGGCAATCATGCATTAGTGCATAAGCTTGAACTTAAAATTGTATGAGCTATCTTTGGGTTGTTTCACTGCCTCACATAATTTTTTAAGACTTACTGATGGGGCTTCTGAAGCTGTCTGACAAAAACGGGAGACTAATTTGCTACAGATCATTTCTTAATAGTGTTTTCATTCCCTAGTATTACAGTGGAATTATTTTATGTCCTACTACTAAAACAATCACAGAATTTATAACTTTGATCTCAACACATTATTGACTTCAGGATCATTAATACAAGAAGGTATAAATTACAAGGTATTACAGCAGACAGGTTATGAAATTGAAGCTGGTTAACATGGCTTCATTTATTACAAATTATTTTAAAAAATACCAAGTGCTTTTGATTTGAAGCACTTATTCAGACATTTTAAAGTGATATACATACCACTTCACAAAATTTCCTAGTGACCTGTCAAGATCACAGAATCATAGAAATCTCAAGTTGGAAGGAACCCCTAAGGATCATTGAGTCCAACTCCCTGCTCCTCACAGGACTTAATAATGACATCTTCAGAATATTTAATTAAAGAAAATACTGTAGAAGACCTGGAAACAATGTACATATTTTCTTTCTCTAAACAGTAAAATAGGTGCAAGAGTTTCAGTTCTCTTTTTCACTCAATACTACTGAGATTGTCTCAGCACCAAAAGCCCTGTCCTTAAGAGGAAAATTATTCTGCAACAAAAAGGGAATGGCAATCTCTGTCATTTATATTTTTAGATTATTACAATTTGATGAAAAATGATTAAAAATGAGACAAGTCTCCATGTTTTTGCCCTTTAACTTTAAACAGTGGTTTCAAAACATCTGCCATGGTTGGGCATGGCAACATACTGAGTTGTTTTTAATCACAGTTTACCGTAATAGACTCACCTGGTAAGGTAAGGCAGATAAGACTAGCAATCAGTAATGTTATGCACATGAAAACAATCAAAAGAAATATCTGAAAAAGGGGGAAAAAAAAGGAGGGGAAGTTTATAAGAAAGTTATTTAACCAAACCCCAAGAAGCCCCAGCATAAAAAAATATATCATTCTAGAAAGGCAGCTAAACTAGGATGTTCAAATGTTAACTGATGTTTCACTGTATAAATAAATCAGCAATAAGAAACCTAACCACAGTACATGCAGAACACCTACAGTGTTGTGTATTTCTAAGACTTTCCATCAGCTGTTCCAAGAGTAAAAAATAACATTTGAATCCAGAATGACTGAAGTTCTTTGTTATGTCACATTAAAAAGTTCATCTCTTAATTTCTGCACTGATTAGCATGACTCTCAAATAATCCTGAAAAGTTTCTAGCCCTGTATGCCATATGAGCAAGACAGTGGTTTGGAAGGAAAATTGAGACAGGAAAATCTTGCTGACAAAGTTCCTCCAGATGTGCTCAGGTTTCTGTGCTCAGAAGCTGCCAGTGAAGCTGGTTGCTCCTCAGTCAGTTTTACATCTCACCAGAGAATTACCATGTACTTAACTTCTTTAAATATGTCTCAAGCACCAGGTGTTATAAAGTTCTGCTTCACTTATCATCAAAGCCACACAACAAGCAAGCTTGCTATGGGAAAGCTAACATCTTATTCTAACATATTACCATGAGAAAGTTAAATCTGGAACGCACATCTTCCTTGACAAGACTTTTTGATATAAAGGAAGGAATCAATACCACAGTGGCCTAATGTTAGCCATTACTTCCATTCTTGAGCTATACCTGAAACCACAGTAAGTGAGCTGTGGTGAAGCTTGTATTTAACTCAAAGTTCTGGTAACAACAAAACAGTTATCTAGTTTAAGCTGTATGTTATTCTAGAAATACAAGTATCTGCCAACAAAATTTGCCTTCTAATTTTAAGGATTTAGAACTTGCAAGTATTATTTAATGCCTTTCTATGTTTAATACAGATGCAGAAGTAACAGAAGTTCTCTGTTTACTTTCTTATAAAGCAAAATAGTTTAAAATACACTTCAGCTACAAGACCAAAGTATGCCCCCTTGAAAGCCATGCCTTGTCGGAGGCACACCTGAACTACCTGTTTGAGGGGGGGCTTATTCTCTTTCTCTCCATTACTAACTATGAAGAAAACAAGACATCAACTGACAGATAATACTCAACATATATGGGGTCTATAAATAAAATTGTAATTGAAGGTCTTAAGTTACAGGCTGAAAAAAGCCATATGTGAGAATACCTGCAACTCTACGTTTTAGAAAGCTGCAAACCATACAAAACAGGACCCCACCACTTGACTTCTGATAACATGGGCCAAATCTTTCTTAGGAAAAAATATTTCATTTTTTTTTCAAATGCCTTTTTCTTTTTGCTTAATGTGTTAGATATACATACCCTGAGTGGGAATTTTAAAGGCCTACGATAAGGCTGGAAACCCACAGGTCCTCCTTGTTGAAGTATGGCTTGATGGGCTGCATGGAGACCTTCCCCCACAACTGGAACAGCATTATTATTGCGAGCATGCTGGTTGTTAGGTTGCTGATTTGCATTGTTTTCGTTCTCTTCCTGATCACCAAGTAGGTAAGAATGAAGATCCCTGTAGCAATCAAAATTTCAGTTTTGTTCTGTTTGATATGAACGAGAAACTTACAGAAATACAGGCCTACTCAGAATGCATAGAGGTTGTACAAAACTAATATAGGAGTACTGGCAGAATCTTAATAAAGTAAAATAAACCTTTTTTGATAACGTACTCAATGTCATCTTAAACACAATTTAGAAGAAAAATGCTGGTGTAGATGCAAGTTGGAATACAGCCACAAGGAAAGATCACTTATCTGTCTGACTACTTTAAAAGTATCACCTGGTATTAAGGTTGCTGTGCACGTGAAAGGAAAATTGCACAGATATTTCAGTTCATGTAAGCACATGGCTCTATTGACAGCTTGAATGTTACTGTCACTAAGCTCTACTGGAAACAAGGCCCTTCAAACCTAAACTGTACAACGACAGTGCTGCGCTGCTACGGCCGTGCTGTCAGAAGTACAGGGGCAAGCAGAGTCTTTCAAGAAGATTCTAAATTGCTCAAAACCTGTTCACAACCTTTTAAGAGTACCAGTCCTAGAAAAAAAATCAACCTATTTTATATCATTATCTCCAAAACTCTCATTACACCATACTTAAACACAATCAAAACTTGAAAAATTAATTAAAAACTTCTTTAAAATGCAAGCTAAGAGAAGAGGGGGTGAGGAGAGTTTCCTTATGAGAAACTAAAATAAATATTTTGCATTACAGTGAAGAAAAAAAGTCTTTCATTCATTCACTCAGTTTCTCAGACATAACTTGGAAAAGAATAAATCTTGATCCTAAGAGTGCAACAATGACCAAAACATGGTGGGAGAATGACAATATACTTTGAAGTTACACTTAAAATGGTAGAGAAACAAAATCAACCTTACTTTTTCTTGACTAATTTGGCAAACAACAGATGAACTAAAAAATAATTTCAAGTGCTAGAACTCTGCCTGGCAGTACAATAATTTACTTTATCTGACAAAGGGACAGTTTTATCCTTCTCTAGATTCTGAACTTTTACCTTTCAAATCCCCAATTCAAAGTTGCTCACTTCTTCAGCTCAGTGTTCTAAATACTTTTTCTTTTTTTTTCCTTCTTATAAATAAGAAATACAAGAAGTGCACATATATTTTATTTAGATGATTCATGGAAACACTCTGCTGACATTTATCTCTTTATTTCCTTATAATAGGGAGTTAAGATGATGTTAGTCATACTTTTACAGATTTCTTTCACTAAGCAAATGCTGTAATAGTGTGCCAAAAGAATGACTTGTCAAAGGCTAGTCCAGAAGTAGATACAACTCCTGTTTAGAAGAAAGCAATCGCTATAGAAGTTTTTCATCATGTATTTAGCTGTAAAAGAGCTATTAAACCTGCTTGTTGGGATAACTTTCTCAAAAGCTGTCTTTATATATTTAAAGGCCAAACTGGGCACAGTGGTTGTAGCTGATTTTGGATTTCTGTACTTACAGCAAGTATCCAGCAGTAACAGTCCATGCTCGTACAAGACCTTTCAACCACTGCCTTGTATGTCCTTGCTCTAGCAAAGCTGGAAGCACCACCTGAAGCAAAAGCAGCTCTAGGGAAAGTTCACTTACTGGAGCATCACTAGAAACAATGGGAAGAGAGCAGGAAGTCAAACACAAGGAACATTTTGATAGGAGTCTTTTACACTGAATCCTATTACTGCCACCACGATACAAAAATACATTGGATGCCAAAAAGGAAAATTCTTAGTTTTTTGCAAACATTTTTCCCTATAACCCTGAGCAGAGGTTAGGTGTTCATAAGTATTTAGGCACTTTGGCATTTATGAAATTTAAGAAAAAACATTGAGAAAGTTTATATCTAATAATAGAGTTTGCTCCTTTATTTGCTGCTATCATTACTGTTTCAATTATTATTCAGAAATAGAAAAAAAACTGCTATCATTAAAAAAATGCAGTTACAGATACTCTTTTACGCTTGAAGCAATGATAATCAGGAATGTGTGTGTTAAAAAAGCAAACATGAAAGGAACTTCACTATCAGAAAGTTGAAATGGGAAGTGTTTTGAGGGCATAAAGCCCCAAACAGTTATTTTTACAGAAGTAATACAAAATGCTTTTTTTTTTTAAAGTAGCTTTTCATTTGTAACATTGTATGATGTAGCCACGTCCTTTACCCTTTATTTCTCTTAGAACAATTAAGATTAGATTAATTGAAAACAAAGCAACACAACAAAAAAAAGTCAAAAAATGCTCAAGCAGTGCAAATACACCTCTTCCAGTTATAGAAACACTGAAAAAACCCCATCATTTTAGAAATAAATGCTCACCTGTAGAGCATAACATTATATGGAAGAAAGTTAGGAAGGAGATACTTAATAATGCGTATAGGAAGCCAGAGCATGAGCAGCACAATTGATCCAAAGACAATCTGCAATAAGAAAGTAAACAAGTTACTCCAAATAGTAGAAACAACCAAAGCTAGTTCCCCACCCATCTCTGGCAAGTTCCCTGGGTGTGGTGGGCTAGCCCTGGCTAACAGCTGAATACGTACTCAGCTGCTCGCTCATTCCCCTCTGCAGCCAAAGGAGAAGGCAAAACCAAAGGCAAAACTGGGATAATGGCAATTTAATAGAGAAAGCACCAAGCACGCAATCAAAACAGTAAGAATTCAGTCTCTACTTCCCATCAGCAGACAGACAATCAGCAACTTCCTGGGAAGTCAGGAAGTCAAACACCATAACCATGAACATCACCCCTACCTCCTTTCTCACAGTTTTTACTGCGAGCATGACGTCATATCCCTTTGGTCAGTCTGGGTCAGCTGTTCCAGGCATATCCATCCTCCTTCCCAACCTGCACCTTATTCACTGGAGGTGAGGGAGCAGGCCAGAGCAGCAAAGAGAAAATGCCTGGATGCTGTGCAAGCACTGTCCAGCCATAGCCAACAGGCCCTGTGTTAGGTGCCAATTCAAGGTGCAGAAGGACATTTGCCACTATGAAAAAAATCAATTCTATCCCAGGCAGACCAGCACACTACGATGCCCTCGCCAAATAGGACTGCAGCTGAATAAGCACCTCAATAAGCCTGCTGACAGCTAGAGCAATGTCAGACAGTTCTTTCTTCCCCTGCCCCCAACACCAGCATTACTTATTTTGTAGTCTTCTCTTTTCTAAGTGGCTGACTTTTTAAGCATCTTGCTGAAGCGTCAAAGACCTTTCAGTTCCTCTTTCCTCACATTTCAAATTGACTGAAAGACCAAAATTTAGTAGGGTACATCAAGTGCCTGAAGACAATGCACTTTTATGAATCTTGCTTCCTTAAGGAACCAGATGAAAACTTAAGTACATTTTAAACACATTCTTACACTTCATATAAATGCACCACCAGAGACTAAGAAGGTGGAAAAAAAAGGTGTTTAACTATGTCAAAAAGAAAAACTGAATCCCATTCTTCCTGAAAATTAATAGTTTATGTTCTACACAAGACATTTCTTAAAAATACAGAGAAATAAACAGAGCTTGAAAGGTGTGATTTATTCTTTGAAATGGTAAATGATTACCATTCTGGGTCCCATATTCTAGCATGAGGCTAGTGAAAGTTCTGAATTAATTAGCTGAACAAATCAAAAGCCGTAGTTCAAGTAACTGCCCATTCCAACACAGTGTGACAACATAAGTGAGACCATGAGCAACCAGTAGATCTCTGCTTGTATTTGGGCCACCTGATGCACCACGAAATTTCAGGCAGCTGAAGAATTACAATTATGTAAGGATAAAATGCTCTGAAAGGTGGAAAGGCCAGCTCTGCTCAGATACTGAAGGGCTCTCTAACAGAACCAGGATCTTTCTGAGCTTTCACTGCTAAAGCACCTCAGGTGTAACAATACAGTACATCAAAGAATGTTTCTGGTGTGTCAGTTCACACAGTTGACGTGACAATTATGTCAAAGACAGCCTGAGACCCTTCCTTGACTGCATGCTCAGGAAACCTCAGACAAACAAGCAAAGGGAAAAAATCTCTCATTGTTTTCAGTATCTTACAATGACAATCTGGAAACATCACCACTGGCTAGAGCAGCAGAATCCAACCCAAAATTTAGCTAGAAAATTACTCTCCCCTGCTGCACTATTTTGGCTGAACTGGACAAACAACATTTTCTGCAATAACTGAGGGCATTATGAGAGTTATGTGATTTACAATACCCATAATAAAAACCACTTAATTTCTGTGACTTTGCTTAAGGTACTTATGGAGTCCAACCAACTCTCCCAAACCCCTGCTCTGAGCAGACCCAGATACATCGGGCTGCTCAGAACCTTATCCAGTTGAGTTTTGAGTACCAAAAGATGCAGATTCTGTTTGGTAACCTGTTCCACTATCAGTTCACTTCCATGGTGAAAATGTTTTTCTTTAAATAAACAGTACTGTATATGGGAGCCAGCACATGAAGCTTTCTTTCCAAATAAAGAAATCTTTGAGATAAGTCCTTACCACTGATAAGATAAACCTCCTGAGATGTCTATAGATGGGCAAATGAATCATTTCCTGCACAGGATTGAAGTCTGGATCATTCAAATTCCTGAGAAACCATAAGACACCAGGTCTCAATACCTGAAGTAGGAAATAGAAAACAATATATGAGGAGAATAATAATCATCATCTTTGTATTTATTTTTCCTTTTGAACAACACTGCTGCAGAAAGTAAGTTTTAATGTAACAGGGATATTCGTTGAACAAGATTCAACAAAATTGCACAGAAATAGAACAAAGAAAGTATTATCACAGAGAAGCAATAACCAAACATGAGCTTTATTTTCAAGTACTAACTGATCATAAGCAACTAAAACATATTTGGATTAATTTGAAGGCAACACTCAGATTTAAGAGCTATTTGTAAACCAAAAATTTTTAAGTAAAATATACTCAAAATCGTAATTTTCCACTGCAGTAAGTACCAGCATGGCACTTTTTATGTAAAACTGAATCCAATATACACACAAAATATGGTAGCAGTAATACCCACACATGAAGGATTTAACAGTTCTGTATGTAAGCCTTACCTCTCTTAGCAAAAGAATGAAGGATGCAAAATAGAAGACGTAAACCATTCCAACCAACCAGTGCAGAAACATTGTGGTGCCTGGGGCAGACTGAAAGCTCAATTCTCTGTCTTTCAGAGTGGCATCAAACATCTCCTAGAAGATCAGTAGTAAACAAATATGAGTAAAGTTTGGCAAACATCCACAACTACTCAGTTTGCTTACCCTAGTTCATATATACTACTAAGCATAATTTAAATGTTTGCTTTAACACATAAATCATTACACCATTTAATTAGAGAAAAAAGGGATTACTTATGATAAGAACAGCAAATAAAGATTAACTTCTGATCAATTTATTTCTTCTGACAGAGAGAAGAAATAAGTCAACTTTATCACTAACAGACCCTACATAAAAATTATATGAGTTACAAATCAATTCAAACAAAGTAGGACTATGATGGAAGCAAATAATTCCTAAGTAAAATTCTATTTCTACTACAACTGGAAAAAATTAATTTTGTCCATTTCAATTTTATCACTCCATATTTTTCAGGACAGAAAAACTGTCCTCAATTCCAAGCAAATGAAGCATGGATCTTTTCCAAAGCAGAAAGAGACTGGACCACTTAAAATACGAAGCCATCACCATTTCACGTAAGATGGCTACATAAAGATGTTTATTCAGTGCACAAGTTTGCCTGTAAGTAAACTCATTATCGCAGTGGTCTTGTAACTGCACTAAAAAGGATTAGGATCTTGTTATTTTAGTAACAGCATGTTAATTTGTATTCAGTTACATAAAAAACCCCCAAAACTAGCATCAGGGAGTATCTAAAAAACCCATTCCCTCTGGGAATGCTGCTTATGAAAACAGAAGAGTGCTGTCAAACTCGTATGAACAACTCTCTTCTCATCAGAACTTTTTTTTTTTTCTTCAAATATAAACACTGTTACGAAAGATTTTTTCCCATTTCTTTCTGTTCTTACCAAGGAGCATATATCCAACCACCAGCCACAGATGAGAGGAAACACACCAATTTCAACCACCACTAACAAGGAAACCTTTAGGAAAAGAGAGAAAATAACATCTCACTAGTTCAACAAAAATTTCTAAGAAAACGATAATGTCAGCTTAAACTGAGATGGCTTTTTTCCCCCACACAAAATGTTAGGATTACCTTGACAACAATATAGCACACTCCTAGTAAACGACGTGATCGCTGGAACTTAACAAGTGCTGCCAAACCCTGAATAGCTTTGTCAAGAAAATAATACTGGAAAACACTTTATAACAGTTTAATTAATATCAAACACTGTATTATGGTGCTTTTAGCAACAAGAAATGTTATAAAAGAGAAAAATGAATTAGTAATTATGTGTTTTATCAGGGTTCTATTTTCAAAACTGGCTGTCACTCTAGAAGTTACGATCTGCTGTGCTGGGTAACACCCCCAAATATGCACCTAAATTAAATAAATAATTATTGACAATACCACCCTTCTTAAATTAAGCAACCAGAAGTTTTCTCAAGAATAGTTGTCTCTGAAAACATCTGCCACAAACAAGTAAGTCTAAAAACTGAAGACTCACTTTAAATAGTAACTTTCTCTTCCCTGCAGTCTAAATTAAATTCTCACCTTTTCCAAGAAAAGCTGGATGCATATTGCACTTTGGGAGTTTGTTTTGGGTTTTTTTTTTTTTTAGCAGGCAAAACCCACATGCCAATCAACTAATGTTTTACCACATTTACACTGCATATTGGTATACTGATGCAGAAAGTTGATGTTAACTCTGTGTACTTTTGAACAGAAAACTGCTAACAAATGTATATTCTTTCACATTGAAGTTGACGTAAAAAACCATGCAGCTGGAATGCAGCCTTCTTACTTGTGACCAAATAAATCCTTCCAGCTTCCAAGACTTAGTTTTCTACACCTAAGAGAAAGTTTTCTCTAATAAAGTAATTATGAGAAGGAAATTCTTGCTGCAAAATCTCAGTAGTTCAGAGACATAACAAAGAAACTAAAATAATTCATATTCAAAAAATCTGTCAGGATCAAAAATATTTGAAAAAATTTCCCATCATACCTCACATATTTTCATAATCCCTCCTTTCATAATCTCTCTGCTCCAACTACAGTCCACAGCAGAAGCATAATCTACTCTCTTCTCCTCAGACAGACCTTCAAGTAAGCATAAAAGCCTTTGATTGTGTTGTTAAACATGTGCAAGTATTTGAAAGCAGGCAGTCACACTGACAACTTCTAAATGTCCAAGGGAACAGAAGAGACCTTTCCTTCTCATTTCACCAAAAGAGCAGAGAAAAATGATAAGTTAATTGCACCTGCATCATGTCTCTGCCTCCTCAAAGCACAGCCAGAAAAACTATTTACATGTAAATCTGAACCAGGTAACTACTGCCAAAAGGATACATGACAAACAATTAGAGTCACTGCTAGCAGAACGTATCCAACTATAGTCGTAATCAGGCCTTCAAAGTGAGATGCTTGGACCTGGAGAAAAGAGGAAAAAAGGGGAAAGTTTATCAGTCTCTTAGAAGATTATATCTCCTTTCTATGTAATTAAGAAAAATTCCAAATTTCAACTCTTCAAGAATGCCAAGTTTCTCTAGTTTTTACATATTTTAATAATCTACTACTATTTTTGTATCTTCATCAAGAGTAGATACTGTTTACATTTACATTACAACTACTTTTTTCAAACTCAAAACAACTTCAATATATGAAACAAAAAGTGTCACCTTACATTATTTCATTATCCCCTAGTTTTCCCTACTTATTATCATCCTCTATGAAAATTAGTACACAAGTTAAAAGATGTACACAAGGAACAAGAGGCTGTTAAAAAAACCCTGAAGACATACACAGTTTTTACAAAAAGTAGGAAACCTCAATGAAATGTAAATAATGGAGGAAGTGGAAAAGAGTGGGAAATCATTTTTAATCATAGATTCAAAAAGGTTGAAGGATTAATAAGAAGACATACTCCAAGTGACTTTTGCAACCACAACTGGAAAGATGCTACAAAAATATTGTGATTGAATAAACAGTGGTAGTTTCTTTTTCATTTTGAAATTATAAAACAGTACTCACATATTCCTCAAAGCCCAGGCCAACAATGGAGAAGTGACCAATGTGGTATGGACAAAATGCTGTATAACGTAAGCAGAAAGGAGAAAAAAAGGCCATGAAAACTGCTAGGTGGAGCCTTATTTGGAGGACAAATATTTTAACATGGTATTACTCTACTTCTCATAAATTTTATGAAAAAAGTACAAAAATTAATTTCTGTGCAAATACTTGCAAGTGTTTGATTTCTATAATTTTACAAGCCCTGAAAATCAGAATTTGCACTTAAAGACTAAAACAACATAAAACCACAGAGAATAAGAGGACAGTCTTTTCCTTCTTACGTCACCTTGCACTGTGTAAATTAATTCAATTTCTTAGTCTTATGTCCTAGGCTGGTATCTCCCTCAGGCCGCTGTAGGAGCCTATGCTGTATATTCATTCTTTCCTCTGCACTAAAGGATTTCAGCAGCCATTCTACAGCTTGGTCAGATGAGACTTGCTTTAGCAAGGCTTCAGTTCTAATGCTTTAATTCTTAAGAATACTGTGAAAAATGCAAGCCCTGCAGAAATTTGCAAAGGGAAGAGGAGGGGGAGAAAGATGATACCCAGTGAAGGGATGAGGAGCAACTGAAGTCTTTTACTTTGAATTAATGTACTGAAAACTGTTCATCATTCCTGATAACTCACTCCTGACAATTCTGAGGTTTCAGGGGAAATAGATGAAAAAACACAGCACTTCCCTATTTTTAGAAACCTGTGCATTTGCAAGAAAATATTTTTTTTAGTTATTTTATCTCACTCTGTTGTTTTCTAACCAAGTTACAAAGGACTACAGAATTCAACATCAATTTTTTATAGGAGTGGAGAGCATCAGTATAAAGGAAAGGGTCTGCAGAAGTGGCAAGCTTTTATTTTCACCTATATTGTCTTCACTATGTCATGATAGTCCACTGTGGGACTAAGTCTACAGACTTAACATTCCCGCAAATGAAAAGTGTGATGATTTTCTCTCTCCTCCTCATTTCTGTATAATCAACATATAAAAAAAACCAACCTCAAAACCCAAGAAGCAAACAAACAAACCAACAAAAAAACTACTAGAAAAGATATAACAGGACTCATATTACCCTAACCAAGGATAAAAAGAGCTTTAATTTATGTCCCTTTCAGGAAAATCAGCAGTTACTGGGAAGCTCAAACATGTAAAAGATAAAGGGAGGAACTGAGCTCTCCATGCCCAGTAAGAAGAGGAGAAAGAAAACTGAGATGAAAAAGATCACGCTCACAGCTCCTACAGATACTACACTAATGACTTAAAAGTTGTATTTTTGACAATTTCATGAGAATATAGTACACAGTTTATCGTGTCTTTTAAACAACTTTATTTAAAAGAGATTTTCTAACAGATCCCTTAAAAAAAGAAGCATAAAGGAGTACAAGCTCCTCTGT
The DNA here is from genome assembly GCF_000738735.6 of Corvus cornix cornix. Lineage (NCBI taxonomy): Eukaryota > Metazoa > Chordata > Aves > Passeriformes > Corvidae > Corvus > Corvus cornix. The sequence continues at coordinate 81,157,311 of NC_046333.1, forward strand.
GAGCACTAAAATGAACTATAGAAAATATTAATTAAGTTGAAATGAGTTAATTTGTCCAAGGAGAATTTCTGGACCACTAATTAAGGTTACAAATGCTTTCCTTCTGTTTTATCTTTTATGAGTACCTCCCGTGACATCTGAACTCACAAGTAGTATAATTACTAGAGATTTGGCAGTTGTAAATTAAGCAGCATTACTTAATGGGAAAGATACTAAAAATAGGCTTGAGAGGCACATATTAAATTCCCAGACCTTGTGGTTGCTTAGGAAAGTCATTCTCTTCTCTGTTTGTGAGTTTCCCACTTGGCAAAGCAGCTACTGAAAATGTTTCTATATGACAACCTCATTAATTATTCTTATTACTTACTTATTATTGAATTTTAATCTATGGCTTAGAAATTTCATGGTTATGATCTACTTACTAAAAAAGTCTACATTTTACAGCAGTTAAAATAACCTAATTAACTTCTGACAACTACAGATTGAAATAAAATAATTATAAGAAATAATTCAAGTATTTTCCAACGCCTATTTTAGAACAGTTAGTTTCTTCTGAATTAAACATACAATGTAGTCATTTTTATTTTCTTTTGATCTGCTGATTTGTTTCAATATCTAGATGCTCAAATCACCGGTTCAGCATTATGAGCTTTACTTAGCCAGTAAAAACTTATCTACAGTACAACCTCAGTTTTTCAACCTCATACTCTTCTGCCAAGACCACTGAAAAAACACCAAAGCAACATAAAAAATTATTTTCTAAACTGATCATTGAGAGCAAGTGAAATTTTGTGTTATTTTTGGCTGGTATCTCTTTAAGTGTATAATATGCTTCATCTTGTCACTAAACTGCTACGTTCTTGCATACCTCCCTTCCTTCCAATTTTGAGCTCCAAAAATGGATTCATGATGGAAAAAGTGATATAACTGTCTAGTAAAAACTTTCAGGAGAAAAAAAAGTATCTTAGCCATTCCTCAAAGCACTGCATTTACTCACAAATTAAATGCCATGAGGTTCCTCCTTTAATTTAACAATATTACAAATAACTATTATTTTTTGTGCTTTGTCTGACATGGTTGAGCTTTTTAGTAGATTTCCTATTTTATATCTATTCACTTAAAGAAATTAAAATTACAAAACTAGAAAATAATAAGGATTTGTTATTCATATTCCGAATTAATTTTTGGTTCTACTTTTAGACGTCACATCTTCATTTTTCCAGAATAGCCTTAAAATTGACCTGCACTATCACTTCACAAAGAAGGATAATTTTAAAACCTAAGAGCAAATGATACTTACCAAAGACAAGTATGAACAGCGTATTTAAAGACACCACCCAAAAGACATGTTCCTGTAAGGAGTATGGGGGAAAGAGGAGGGAAGATGACAAGAAAACAGTACATAAATGTCAGTCTTCTAAACAAGTGACTTAACTTTTGTATCTCAACTTATTTCAACAGTCTGTTATCACCAGAACTTGCACACCTCGTGTTAGAGCCAGGAAGTTTGCTCTAACACAAAGACAGAAACGTGCAGGACAGTTTGTGAAAGCACCTGTTTACATTCACAAACATTTATCTAGGTAAGTGCACTTACATTTGCTTACATTTTGTAAAAATAGGCTTTTATTTTAAAATCAGTACAAACAGTTCCATCTTTAAAAAGACTTACATGAAATGTGTGTGGATATTTTTTTATGAATGAGAAAATGTTCATTTGAACTTTTAATAATTAGTCTTTGTCACAACAAATGCGTTACCAAAATTGACAGCTCTGACTCCAGAAATGACAGCACGTGTCTATTTTTTAATATTACTTTTAGCTAACATGTGACCTCAGCCACAAGCACACTGGAGTTTTACTTCTTCTGATACTACTACTTAAGGTTAATGACTAATAACATAATTGAAAAAGACTTCCATCATCAATGTCTCATATATAAATGTAATGTCTTAGGTTTACAAACGTAATGATTCTAATATAGACTGACTATTTTGAAGATTAAAATAACCCAACAAAGCTAACTGAAGATCTTAGAATTTAAAATCTAGTCTACACTAAAAAGTCACTAGTGGTGTTATGGTGGTATTAGGATCCCAAATACAATGATGTATTTTTTAAAAGTGCAGGATCTTAAAAAAATCCTTCTGTAGAAATTCTTGAAAAGCAGGATTGCACTTACTAAGAAAACTAGAGATCCATCAAGTCCAAGCATCTGTGAAGATAAGAAAGTCATTTTTACTTAGAAAGTAAAACTAAGAAAACTTAGAAACTTAGAAAAACTAAGCAACTTGAATCTAAAATATGCCTCTTTCACATTGACCTTTAATGTTCAATACAGTCAAAAGCTTTTTTTATGGCTCAACCAACAGTACTGGAACAAAAATTCTTACAGATGAAGACAGAAATTAAGTTCTCATTCAACACAGTAAACTCAGGTGTGCAAAGGCAGTGATATACATGTGGAATATCTGAATACACATGTATCTATATGCATCAAACATAGAATCAATTACTTTATAGGCTGTTTCTCTCCAAGACTTTGACTAAGATTTTGTATTTACAAAATATTGTAGTGATTGCATGGCTATTTAAATACATGTTTAATCAACTCAGTATTTCAATACAAGAGCAAATTTTTGTTTCATCCATTTTATTTCATCCTATCAGTTTCTGTTGCACTGAGAAAAGTTAGTACTTTACCCTTGATGTATAAAAGCAACTAAAAGGATTATTTGCTACAATATATGTTATTAACTTTTGAACAGAATTGTTTTACAGCTAGGGAAGATGGGAAACAAATTCTTCATCACTCAGCACAGCTGTTATGGGAAGCACCCACAGAGCAGCCAAATATAAAGCATCTATTAAAAAAAAAAATGAAAGTCTCCTTTTCCCTCACTTCAACGGTATCTTACGATTTCAATCCAGACACTCCACAATTACTGCTGTAAAGCTCCAGGTTCAAGGCTCTTTTGTACAAGGACTTTGCACTAAGTTCGAAGATATAAAAGTTGAACGTATTTTACAAATTAAACCAAGATGCAAAAATTTTTGAAAATTCAGAAAATTTGAGTGGTATTTTCACATAGATGACATAGTAGAAGAGCCTACCCCGATTTTGATACTAAATGTCAACTACACATCTCTTGCCTATGTCAGCACATAACACTGGAAGTGGTTATGAGAGCATGCGGAAACTGATTTCTATATTCATGGAGAGGAACCAAAATATTACCAATTACGAATACATCAGCACTTTCTAGCAAATAAATTGGGTTCAGAAAGATAACACTTTCATCTTTAAATAAACAACAGAATGGTTCAGGAACCTGAATTTATATATGTCCTTTTTCATGAAATATCTTTCAAAACACACAAAGAAGCTTTCAGTAGATACAAAATAAATATCAAGATTTGCCACTCATGATGAAAACTCTATTTCTACTATCCTGCAATTGAGGCAACAACTATATCACAGCCTAGGAATACAGTGTGTAGTGGTGCTGGTAAATCACATGAAGCTGCTGCACCTACCTTCAGGCAGATTTTGCTGCATGTGGTGAGCTCTGAACTCAGATGTTGGCTACTTCTAAACCAGCTACAAAAACCTAGTTCTTGAGTCTCTACACTACTCTATGACTACAGTGTACATGCACGCCATGCTCTAGTTATGGAATTTGTGATCCATAAACAATACAGAAACCACGTTACATTAAAATGCTTCATCATTTTTAGAGAAACACATTTGCTTTTTGCAAAGAAACCTAAATTTCCATTTCTCTCTTTTCTTTAGTCTAATGCTTTCATAAATACAAAAATTAAGCATTAAACTACATCTAACGCAACATCTGTGCGTTCTAATCTGGCTCAGCGTCCTCAAAGCAAGCTGCAATTCACTTCTACACCTCACCACGTTGAAGACTGCAGAAAACTAAAACATGTTCTAAAATACTAAAACATGTTTTAAGCTGCTACTATACTTAAAACCAAAGAAATGCTTTCTTTGATACTTAATAAGTAACACAATAACATTTTGTTTATAATACAACAACTTTTCTAGGTCACTAAAGGCTCTTAACAAAAGAATGATTTCCAAATCTATCCCAAATGCATTTTAACACAGCAATACTACTAATCATGTCAAGCATGAGCCTGCATTATTAAATTCAAGAAAATTATTCTTACTCACTCGCTCCCAAGTAAGCTCTTCTGCTGCTCGATCCCATTCCAAAGCATTCCAGTTCATGTCATCTGAGGAGACAGTGGCCATTTTTACAGCTGTTAGATCACTCAAAACAAGATGTAACCACTCCATGCTATGTTCTAAATGAACAAAAAGACTTGAGTGCATAATATTCATCTTGTAACTGTCAGTAGCTTTTCAGCAAGCAGATGCTTCAACACTCAAAATACATGAAATTTGCAAAGCCAAGATAAATAAGCTGAAGCAGGAATTTACACAGCTTCCTTCAATTATGACAGTTCTATATTCAATTAATTTCTATTTAATAAGAACTAGAACATTAATGTTTTGAGTCACCTGTTACCTTGTGCTCCATTGTTTGCATCTGCTGCATCTTCTACTACAGCATCCTCTTCATCTTCGTTATCTTCCTCCTCTTCATCTACTTGTTCCTCTTGAATTTCAGGGTTCTCACCTACAACTACATTCTCAGCAGCTGGGTTAGCAGGTTGATCAAGCACAGCATTTTCAACACCTCCATTCACAGCAGCCTGAGCCTGCAGAAACAGGATTTAGTATTTGGTTAAATTGATCGAGCTCTTTTCATGCTTTTATCCTGTATGTATATGAAACTGAACAGTATTTAAAGTCAGAAATATATTTCCTAGATAAGAATTACATTTGGGACCACTAAACCTTTAAAAATAGGCAAAGAAACATTCAGATAACTTTACAGTGTAGCTGAGGTAGGAAAGGGCCTCTAGAGATCATCTAGCCAACCCGACTACTCAGAGCAGGGTCAGCCATGGCAGGGTGCTCAGTGCTGTTTGCACTTGGCTTTTGAGCCACCTTCTCCAGAGGTGGAAACTCTACAATCTTTCTGAGCAATCTGTTCCAGTAGGTGATCACAGTAGGAGTATAAAAATAAAAGCCAAAACCCAACACAAACAAAACCCACCTTTTTTTTTTTTTTTAATCTAAATGGAATTTCCTGCATTTTAATTTAAGTTTACTGCCTGTGGTCCTGTCACTCAATACTACCAAGACAACTCTGGCTCTGTCTTCTTTTCAGCCTTCCATCAGGCATTTATTTATACAGACTGATAAGGTCCACCCTGAGCATTCTCATTTTCAAACTAAACAATTCCAGCTCTCTTAGCCTCTCATCCCATGTCAGATGTTCCAGTCCTTCTGTTGGCTCTTCACTGCACTGAGTCCAGTCTGTCCGTGCCTCTCTTGTACTGGGGGAGCCTAAAACTGGATACAGCATTCCAGATGTGGTCTCACCAATGCTTAGCAGAGGGGAACTCTCTTATGAAAACTATCATTATATTAGAAAGATGATAATTCAAGGCCAACCCAAGTCAGTCACCAAGATGAGAATCTCTGTCTTTAAAAGCTGACATTTACAAAAAACCAAAACAACATTTTGAATTATTTCTTCCCTTTGCATGGATTGCTTATATCATCTCTTCTCCCACCCAAGAGGCTCCTGTAAGCACTGAAGGAGTGCATGTGTGTGTTGAGAGTGGGAGGAGGGCAGAGAAGCTCCAACTTCAGTGGTGTCAATAAAACTTCCAATTGCTTTGAGAACAGTGAATTGTTACCCCATGAACTACTGAAACACTTATGAAAAAGACAAAATAAAAACAAGCTGCATCTTCACTGACGATGCCTGAGAATTCCGCTTTATGTGCTGAATTATCTTTAAAAATGGTGAAGATATAGAGATAAGAATCTGTGCAATGCCACACAATAAAACAACTTCAAAAACATAACAGTGGTTTTCATTGAATTTATATAGGAACAAGTGTTCAACTTCTGCTAACAAATAAAGATACCCTGCAATAAAATAACATTACTGTTGTGTTCTGATAAAGTATTTATTCAAAGAACCACATTTTCTACATTAATTGTGAACTAAGGAGCAGTAAGTTTTACCTCATTTTGTTGACCAACACCATTGAGCGGCTGTTGTTGATTTTGTTCCAACCACTGTGGTGCTCCTCCATGGACGATCTGTTCACGTAACCAAACAAGGCTGATAAATGCACACAGAGTGCATGTTACCACAAAACAGCCCTGCAAACAGTCAGCCAGTAAGTTCTCCCTGTTAAAAAAAAAAAAAAAAAGTATTAATGAAAACAGTATTTTGCTGGTAAGACTACAGAGTAGTTCAGAAAAAACAATCTTCCAGAACAGCAAAGGAAAGTCACTACACAGTCACTAAAGTAAATGGTTTGATACAGTAACAGGTTTACTTAAATGGCTAAATGCACAATATCCAGTCCACCGAAGCATTTTATCTGCTGAGCTACCCGAACCAGAAGAATATAACTGTAGGGTTTCCCTTCAACTGCTCTGCATTTCAGGTAGCATTTTACCTCAGATATTCTCTGTATACCTGAAAAATCTTAATTATGTCATACATAATTGTATAGCAGCAGCAAAGCAAAGTTCAGCCAGCCAACCAAAACCAGGGTTTCATGCAATGCAAGAGATACTTAAACCATCTTAAGCAATCCTCATCCCTAATTTCAGGTACCTCCTTGGAAACTACAACATGTTCTTTAAAATAAGTAAGAGACATGGCACCATAGTAGTCTGCCATCTCCTTCAAGAAGCATCAGTCTGGCCCTCCTTGCAGCTGCACACTTGTGCCTGCACAGCACAGTGAATACCATGGGGACATGAAGTCCAAAATGAAAAGATGGCACAAAAGGCTACTGTAATTGACTCTGCCAAAGAAATAAATGTCAAAACACAGTTTCACACACCATTAAAATCTGACAAATACTTGAGTCCGTTATTATCTCCCTAGACTGTAATACACATGATGTGCTCTAGGTTCAGTTATATCAGATTCTTCTCCAAAAAATAAGAATAGAATCTATGCTACAGAGATAACAGGAAAAATACTGTTATTAGACTGAAACAAGCATCTCTCTCCAATAATGAAAATTAGTTAAATGCAACTTGACCTGATAAATCAAATAGCCCAGTTGAGATGACTTAACTGAACCACAATTTGCTTGATGTGCAGCTGATTCTACTCAAACTCAGTTTCAGTTCCTCACATTCAAGATAATGAGAAAGTAAGAAGCAGCTTGAAATTCTGTTGTTTGGTATTTATTGATTCTTTAGACAAAATTGATTTAAAAAGGATAAAGAAAGACAATGTGCAATAGCAGATGGTGATTGAAGCATTAAAAATCCAAGTATCAGCTAGAAGGAAATCTGATAAAAAATAATCCCTCTCACGTAAGAGACTCAGAATGGATAAAATTAAATTCAAAATATAAAAATGCAACAAAGAAAACAGAGTGTGACATTATTAGCAACTCATTTCTTAATATTCTACTATGCATCTGAGATTAATTAAAAAAGTCAGAAATATATTTTCTAGATAAGAATTACATTTGGGACCGCTAAACCTTTAAAAACAGGCTAAGAAACATTCAGATAACTTTACAGTGTAGCTCCTATGCATAGGAGATTAATTTTTTTTAATTATTAAGTGTAATTTTGCAGTGTAAGTTTTCTTGACATCAAATACAAATCTTCATTAACCAGGCCCACTTTGTAAAGTAGGTTTTCCAGCTCCAAAGATCCTGAATAATGGAACTCTGAAGTGAAACGATTTCTATTGTAATGCTGTTGTCCATACATCTGGTTGTACAAAGGCTAACGGGCAGTAGCTTACTTAAGATAGTGGAAGAAAACAAGTGTTAACTGGATGAAAGGGATACTAAGTCCCAAAATTACTGTTTCCAGGGCAATCTGACTAAACCAGGTTTTTGTATCAAACTGCTGAAGTACTTACGTGGAAAGAATATCTAATGGCAGCGTCAGTAGTGAGCTCACAGAGCCAGTAAACAAGCACTTGTAGATACGACCTGCATGAATAAACAGAAGCTTGGTATAAATCTGATTTTGGCTATAGCCTCACTTGGAAAGGACCACAGGTACCCTCTTTTCACCTGGTGTCCAACTAAATTCATGACATGGAAGAAAATCTCAACTTTCAGTACATGAACAGAACTCAAGACCATATACAACCACATGGAACAAAGCTGTATTTTAGCTGCACATCTTTAAAAGTACATGTGCAAAGTGCAAGAACTGCCATACTAGGTTAGACCCAAGATTCATCTAGACCTGTCTCCAGCACTGGTCACACTAATGGATGCCTAAGGAAGAATATGCAGGCAGGTTAAAGATACTTGCAGTGATACTTCTTCAGTACATTCTCATACGCTTCACTTCCTATACCAAAGTATCTCACAGCTAATTGATGCTTGATGAAATTTTTTCCCCATTAATTTGTTCAATCATATTTTGAATGTGTATAAACTTCTGGTATTATGATATCATGTAGCAAGGATCATCACCATTTCATCATGTGTTTTAAATAACTTTAATGGATTAATACTTGATGCTTTAATGTTAGCTTTTTATCATGATTTGTACTTAAAAAGTAAGCCATCAGCATATATGATTGACTTCAGAAGATCAGGTGATGCCAACATTGTGCTATTCTCAACTGAGAAACTGTCTGGGGAGATGCATTTACTCCCTTGCTCTTTTGTTCAAGGTGCATATTATGGTTTGCAAAGATGCACTTCCAATGATTTCCTTGACTGAACACTCTATCACTTCTGCCTTTCTCCATTTTCTCTGTATTGTTAGCTTGTTGAAACATCCATAGTTCTTTTTCCACCCCTATTTCGAAAGTGAATTTCAAACTGGATACTACAATAATTTAAATGTGTGCTCTCTTTTCTACTGAATTCCTTTACTATTTACATGACTTTGTTTGAGATTTTTTAAGAGTTTTATTAATCAATTTGTCCATGATTGTAAAGAATTTTACTTTTCACATAAAAACCCCCTGCACTTTCCTTTACAGATGGTTAGAAAAAATAGGATAACTCTTCTATCCTAATATTAATAAACGGCATCAAATAAAACCTTCCATGTAGATTTTAAAGAAGATAATTGAGAAGGGGCATTTTACTGAAGTAAGACATTTAAAAGCTCTTTCATGCATTCTCTCCTATGTCTTAATACCTTTCTGCATTGCACTACTGGCTTAAGAGTCAAATGGGTAGAATTTCTGAGTGAAAATAAATAATGTCTTTGATTTTTTTTTAATAAACCAATAACGGTCTCACAAAACTTTGTTGAAGGAAGGGGCATATTTCCGTGTGTATAACAGTATTATGTACAAAAAATTAATACTTACATGCAGTAAGAGGTACTACTCCCAACCATGCAAAGGCCACAAGTGTATAATGAAACCAGTATCGTATTGCTGTGCCAATACTCGTAACCAGTCCAGCAAAGATGTCTTGTATTGGAAGCCGTGAAGGCATATCTGGGGAATAAACTATGTAGAAAAGGCACTTATGAAACAGTTTGCCCTTTAAAGAAGCATTTATGTGAAAGTCCTGCCAACTACAAACTGTTTGTATCTCACAAAAGCTTGCTACAAGAATAAGCATATTTTATGTTCTCAAGAGATGACTCCAAACAAAGAAAAACATTTCATAAAACACATTTGTTTCATTGTGTAGTGGGTGGAATGGGAAAATTAATAAGCTCCATGCTAGTTTTTGACTTAAGAGAAATTTTTTTAACAGCTTCATTTATTAACTGTAAACTCTGATTACCTACAAATAAGCTCAAGAAAAAGCAGATTCTAAAATCAGTATCCCTCTCACTCAGCACAACCTCAAAGATTCTTCTGTCTGTTATTTATAAACCTAGTTCATGGAAAGAGCACAACGAACAAGAGCAATTAGCAATTTTTGCACACTTTCCATTTGTTTGTGCTAGATAATTTAGATTCTACTTGCCATCCAACAGCACAGACTGAAAAACCCACAGCAAAATAAAAGCAGCACACAGGGAGGAAAACTGAAGAGAACTGATTAAGTATCCACATACACTGAAATTTACACACGACTGACTTTCATGATTTATATCATGCAGAATTTCTTTTAAGGATGCTCCTATTACAGAGCACAATGCAAATCTCTCACCCTGTATAGATATCCTCATAACACTAAATTTTCCTGACTTTTTAAATTCAACACCTATGTGTTGCACAGGCCCATCTCAACAGCCAACAAAAACAGTAATGAGGTCGTCTTTTGCAAACAATTAGAAAACATCTAACAATTTCATTACATGTACTTAGTTTCTACATTGCTCTCATGAGCAATCCTTTAAGAGTCTAACAAATACTGCTTTATGCTATCTACCTGCATCCCCTTCTCTTACATTCCCAATCATCTTTTTACTAGTCTCAGAGAAGAAGCCTCTACTGGAGAAAGAAATCCTTTTCTCTCTAGGGCTATTTCCCTAAGTTTCTGCATTGTCAAGAGAACTCAAGAGCACAGACAAACAGTATCAACATCCAGAAGTAGTCAAAGAATGGGGAGAAACTGGTGCATTTCAACAATATGTGGATTATATTTGACACAAAGTAGAACAAAATAGTACCCCTCAGACAAGTAGTAACTGGTTTGAAATTTAAAAGCTTGTTATTCGCCAGGTATCTGGCAAGGAACTGGAATTCATGAAAGAAAGCACTCAAAGTGTAACACTAGGGAAGTGCAGCTGTGAGAACATAGAGCAGTAAATTGAAAGCAGGACACAAACATATTTTGACACCTTCTACCAATTTACAATTGTCTTGTTACAAAAACAGACTTAGTACACAATTTGGAACCATAGAAAATGCCAACTGAAGTCTTAATAATGATCTCTCAGCTCACACTGAACAAACATTCTGGAAAATTTCTGCCACAGGAGACAAAAAAACCTTTGTCAAGGGCACAAAAGAATATATTTAGAGTATATCTGTTAAATATTTATGGTACCACTCAGACAACCCAGCAGATACTTTGAGATCTTTCTCATTTTCAAAAAATGTATTTTGATCAACAATTTGAAACTCAACAAGGACTACTCAGAAAACATTAACTGTGTATTAATGACTTCTTTGTTAGGGACAAGTTGTTAAGTTGGAAGGACTTGAAATTTTAAAAAAAACTCAGAATGCATCTTTCAGGAATTACTGAACACTCAACACAAGGAACTGTAAGAAAGAATGCCCATCATACCTCAATAAAGCAGAAATGATTATATAAGCTAGCATTTTTGCATGCTCACTTTTCTAGGTTTTCGGGTTACAGCTGAGCTTTTTCAAATAAAAGCACAATGACTTCTCAGAGAAGATAACCTGTATCCCCCAAATTTTAACTATTTGGTGGTTTTTGATGATTTCAGAAGCTGGGGGTGGGAGGAAAGCTGTTTTTTCTGTCCACTGTCAGACCTCAAAATATGTAAAACTTCTTCCACTAGAAGCTTTATACCATGATGATAAGGTAACATCCTTCTGTGTCCTGTGCCATTCAGGTGCATGAAATGCAGGAATTCCTAGCACGACAGGAACACCTGCAGCACTGAAGCTTGCTGGCAGTGATTTTCACGGCTTATAGTCCCACTTGTGTCTGTCATCTAGTGCCATTTTCCACCCACACTGCACCTCCCTTTATCCACTCCCCACTATCACTTTGAGGCCTGAGACTTTGACTGCTGCCACCAGAGCATACATCCTCTTCACTTGTACACGCATCCTCCTCACCACATCTCCATCCCTTACCTTCTATCCCGGTAATCTTTCCTAACTCAGTTTGAGAAACCAAATTCCTGCATTATTTACCACAATTCCTCCAAATAAAAATCCTTCTACTAGAGACCAGCTGAAACAATAGTTGGTCTTTTCTCTATTACAGCACGAAATTCAAACAGACTTTGGCTGAGTTTTTCATAGGTTTAGCTCAACTTCTTCGAGCTGTACGGGTCATGGAAAAACTACCAGAAAGCTTTTTGGATACTTAGGTCACACCTGTGCAGTGTAACTGCTAATTTAGTTGTGAATCCTAAATTTGGGTGGGTTTTTTTTGGTTGGTTGGTTGCTTTCAGGAGGTGGGGTTTTTTTGTTCTACCCTTCACTCCCCACCTGTAAGCCTAACTTTTCTAGGAACACAATTATTAATTTTACTTCTCCAAAACAGATGGCATGACAAAGATCTGCTCTTACACTGACACAAATAAGGTAATAAAAACACATGGCTACCCTTAGAAGCTGCCATTTAGCCTACTTACCGAATCATCACACTTACAACCCTATCACCCACAGATTTCCTATTTACTACTATGTTTGCAAGCAATTTATATGCTGCCTCAGTCATCCTCATGTACTGATTGTGAAATAAAACTGTGTAACTCATAAGTAAAAAACATGTATTTTATAGCTGCTGTGTGAAAGTACTGGTATGGTAAAACAGGGCTTGTGAGTTATTCTTTAGGTTGGACTAGATATCTTCAAAGACCTTTCCAACCCAAACCATTCCATGCTTTTGTGTTTTACACCCTTCAAACATATGCAGACTTCACTTCAGACCACTAAGGCAAAAGGAGAAAAAAACTCCACTCCTTCCCAGGCAAGCCCAGCTCTAACAAATATATGAAATAACATTCATATAAATCTCAACTGTGTGTATACTCTGCACACTGGAGATGGCAGAAGACACGCTGAATTCTGTGCAGGCATGTAATATTTTGCTCCAGAAGTTTATTTTTTCAAATTAAACTTTCTAGAAATGCAGAAGGTATGGACTACTGTGTTAGAAGTTTATCAAAATGAACAGGTAAAGAAATCAGTTTAATATATCCTCCAATAAAATCCAAATTACATGATAATGAACACCCTACCCATATGGCTTCCTTTAGTTTTACAATCTTTGTTTTAACTAAGCTTGTGACCTTGTATGTACCACATACCAGCAGTGAAGCTGCATAGGAAGTGGAGAAATGAACCCATCCCGATCTCCAGCCAAAGATCAGCCTTGTCTGCTTCCATATTTGTGGTTTTGGCAGTATTTATGTTAATGTTACCTCCTACAGAATGGAAAAGTTTTGACAACTGTATTTTCTTTGGAAATACAGCCTCACCTTCTTTCACGTGTCAGTGATTATGAATGTTTAGTGTAGCATTAATAGAAGCACATCCTTGCACATGACAAAAGAAAGCACATGCGTGGGGAGGAAAAGAATACGGAGTACTTACTCTTTAAAAACTCAGAAAGAAAACTCACAAGTTAAAAATTATGATATTAAAAAAAATCAATTAAATTCATTTGACAATTAAAAAAAGTCAAAAGCTACTTTTTTAAATAGTTGTATTAATTCCTAACTTGAAGAACTGCAGAAAAGGAATTAATTTCAAAACATTAAAAATTTAGCTTTAAAGAGTGCATTTGAAATTGAGTCATTTACCTACATGACTAAACACACTTAGAGAATGATGCTATTACTCAAAAGAAAAATTTGTTCCTTTGTACTCCTGCCAAAATGCAAGTTGAATCTTCTCCTTTTTCCTTCCTTCCAAACAGTAACTTAACTAGCAGTTCAGGTGCTAAAAAAACCCCACAAAATGTTACAGAACTTTGGGAAGAAATGCACTAGAAATAGTTTATGAGTACTCCATACACAAGAAGTTACACTAGCAAGGGAGCATTTTTGATAGAATGACAGCAACAGCCTTAGCAAGCAAACCAAGCTAAACGAGAGAGCAGTTGTTGGTATTACTGCAGTATTACTCTATTACACTATTAGTGCTTGTCTGCTGAAGCACAGATATTAATTACATGCATGTGTTTATTTGACCACATCCCGTGGTTAATCAACTTATCTGAAAGTGTGTTATACCTGGCATGGTTACAGGCCAGATCCAACTTTGCTTGGGACGACTGGCATATGCACCAGTCCCTTTTTTTTACTGCCTTATCATTCTCTCTCCAGCCCCTGTGACTCCTTCCCAGCTTCCACAAGCAGATCCAGCTTCCAGACTGGACAGCCACAATATCTTCCAAAGAAAGAGGGATAAGTAAGAGAAACTAAGGAAACTATAACTGCATAAGTGTTGGGTGTGAGGGAAACAATGAAACAACACCCAATGGGTAGGGAGGGCAGGAGGAATTTGTGCAGGGTACCTGACGTGCTACCACCAAGTGAAGCCTGGTAGGAAAAAGCACACTGCAATGTGGAAAGCCAAGAAGAAAATCTTATCAGCTGAGCCTGCTCAGTCAGGGGAGTGACAAGTGTGTGGTAGAGGATAAGCAGATCTTTACTAGAGGCTGAATGTGGAGGATACACTCTATTGCATGAGGAAGAAAGTCGTTCCTTATTACCAATTTCAAAGCTGCTATGACAAATGGTGACTTGCTGAGCCACATTAACTCAACTAAGTTTTCTCCCCTGTCCATAACCTGCAGGTACCTTACAAGCTGTGCTGGCAACAGCACTGTCAGTCAAGAATTAACTTCTGCAGGAACACCTCTGTTGATAAGGGCAGTAACTAAGCTTCCTCTTATCAATAGTAACACGCATATAAAGTGTATTTAGTTTAGGATGTCTCATCCTCTTTTTGCCTAGAGCCCGAGGAAAATTCTATGAACTTTTTTTTTCCCATTCAAAGCTAGAAAGTCTTCTTTCTTAACAACTAATATATCACTGAAATGCCATTTTCTGGTCTTGCACACTAAATTCGGTAGAGGACCTAGTTGCAGAATGCAATTTTGAAAGTGGCTAATTAACTTGTATCAGACTTAGTTTGCAAAAGCTTCCACACAGAAGCAATATAATGCCTTTATAAAAATGTTTAATAAATAAAACCTGCAGCATTCCTCACACAGGTCACTGTAGTATTTAAGAATAATAACCGGAAAGCATTGCTGTGTTCAACATAAAATATGCTATTACCCTCCCAAGACAGAGTTAATATCACGCATTTCACTGCTGGTCTAATGTGTTTAATTAATTGTTGGCAGAAATACATCATACCGAGGTTCAACATAGAGGAGGAAGGTGGATTAAGGGTTAACATGAATTAAACCACCTTAGCCTCAGTTTTCTCTACCAAAGTAGAAAACTAGGAGGAAAAAAAACCCAACACACAAAAAAACAGGCGAAAGGGGAGCAGGAATAAATCAGTAAATTTAAAGAGAAAAATGTAGCATAAAGCCCACTTTACCTGCTCAACAGGCAATAAATTGACAACACTAAATAATACTAGCCTGCCACCAAGCCAAAGGACCTCACCTATTCCTACTATAATCAGTTAAAATGTAATTAAGAATCCTCTGGGAACTATATGAAGATACAGTAATTCTTCATCATACGTTGCCTAACCTATTTAGTTGTATGTAACATAAAAGGCAATTTAATACTGGGTAGTCAGCATATCTTGACTGAAATGTAAGTGGAATAATCATAATTTCCATCATCTGTCAAGATCACTTGAACTGAAGCTGACAGAAGCCAAGTGTTAGTGTTACAGGTAGATCCTTCAAAGGTAACTGAAAACTGCCTTTCAAATTTAAATTTTGCTGTGGTTTCACTTTACCAGACTTCCAAACACTCAAATTTATCAGTGAAGCTGAAAACATGGCACACACTGTAATGATGGCAACGAATGGGACTGAGGCTGACAGAAAAGGTACAGAATAATACTTTCTTTTACACTTTTATACTTTTTTTTTTACCCTTTAATACTTTTTTTATACTTTTATTCGTTTAATACTTTCACTTAAGATTATCAAAGAACCAAATTATCCATTATTTAAGCAATTCACAGTCTGCAATAACATGCATAAAAATTGCAGTTCAAACAAGAATACAGAATTTAAACCACAAGTTTGAATCCATCACACTGAATGAAAAAGTAATCACTTCATAGATACTAAGTGAGAAAAATTCTGAAAAAAAATAGGAGCAGTAAAACATACTTACTTGGTGTGAAAGCAAATCTGTGCTTACATAACTCACAGTATTCTTTTCTGCTGTGTTTAAGCCACTGAACTAAGCTGCAATAAAAAGTGATCACATTAACACACACTATACATCTCTCAGCCCTATCCCTCCACTAAGGAAAACACACCAATTCTCTGCTTTTACTCCTAAATCAGGGTATTTGTACTGTCAAGCAGGACTTAAATAAGCATATTTATTAAGTCCCTTTAGGCCATCAAGTAAGTTTTAAACAGCAGAAAAAGATAAACTGACATACGTCACAGTATCGATAAAGTACATTCTTTGAGTACGTTACTGACCAAAGCAGATATCCTGGCACAGACACCCACCAGTGACACCAGTTCTTATAAATACTTCAAGATATGACATATAGATGCACACAGCTAAGATTTAGAACTGTTGTATTTGTGAAAGAAGGACTATTAAAATACCATCAAAAGGAATGTGTGCTACAGACCAGAACTACAGTTTTTACTTTAGCACTTCCTGATCAAACACACCTCAAAATGACTAAAAAGTACTAGGGCATTTTTATTTTTTTCTGTGAGGCTAGATGTTCATTCTATTCACAACTATAAGTGGGCAGAAAAAGCCCCAACATACTGATTTTTCTGCTTAGTTTTCATAAAGCTGACATACAATCAGAACTGCAGTTCCAAACACAAATAATTATCAGTACTTTCTTTCCATATATAATTACTAAATTGCTCCTGAATTATAATGAATCATCATATAAAAAACATCAAAACCCCTAACACATTTCCACTGCAAATTTGATTTTTTTCACTAGTTAACCCTAAAGACTTGAAGTATTTTTAGAAACACGTTAATATATTTTCATTAGGAAAAAAAAAAAAAATTAAGAAATCCACAGACACAGAACTCACCATTCCTGATGAATAAATTTAATACTGCCAGTACACACACATGGATGATAGAGGGGTTTCTCAGGAGTTCCTTCCGACCGACAGACTCTGCATATATCTGCTGACAAGGACAAAAAGCTTATTACACTACTGCTTAAAGAACTCGAATTTACAAGACAAATTACACAATTACATTCTAGAAACTTTACCATGTAGCAAAATGAAGCCAGAATAAAATGAAAGAGGATGAAAGACTGATTTCATCTGATGCAAGACAGAGACAGGGAGAGCACCACAAAGAGCAACTTTATCTACCTGATCATGTTACATAAACTCAAAACACGTCTTACAAAATTTTACAGTTTCTAGGAAATACACACAGTAAAACTACAGGAGGATGTGTATTCTACCTGAAGAGTTATCACTAAAACAACATACAAACTGTTAAAGATAATTTTCTTGAAAGTGGAGACTTTGAAATGGAAAAATTCCATTTGAGTTTGGAAAAATTAGAGAGGCTGAACAGAAGATATTTAATAATGTCCAACAATGACTTAAGTAATTTGTTACTCTTGAACCTAACACAGATGTTTCCTTGGTGCTCTTGATGAAAGACAAAAAATCCAAAATAACAGACATAGGTATTCTGCAAGTTTGCTACACAACTTGGACAAAGTCTACAGTCTAGCAAGAAAAGACATTTTCTATTTCTTATTTCATCATTTCAGTAGTATTTCAATAGGTCCCACACCTTCTTTATTCCCTATTTTTGACATTTTCTTACAACTAAAGGTTGCAAGAGGTTTTATGGATAAAGAAGTGAGCATAAGCCTCTCCCTCCAAAGAACAGGTGTCTATTTTAATACCATTCAGCTAGCCAGAGCTCTAAACACACAATCAAATGGAAATAAAAATCAAGTATTTTATCTGTTTATTGATATTGATTGTTTATCATGCAGATGCATGATATCTTGCCTTGACTCCTCCTTTTAAATCTATTAAGGAAATGAACATAAAATATCAATTTTTGTAGAATATGTGAGTTTGAGATTTTCTATTTTGTTAATTATTTCCCTGTCAACCACTATCCAGCAAACCTGCAAGAGCGTAACACTTGTATATCAGAAACCTTTGTCAGAAAAATACCAACTGAAAGCACTGATGCAAGAATACAGCAAATATGCAATTTCAAGACTGAATCGCCTATCTTTGTTCTTGGCCAAAATCTTCAAAAGTTAATGCTCTTCTACAAAACATTCCAAAAGGCACCAAAGACTAATTTTTTTTTCTCTAAAGAAGTCACATTGTGACCATATCCACAGTTTATACAGTGTTATGACAGTTCCTACACATAAAGCAAAAGAATTCAGATGATTCAAAAGGAAAAAAACCCAAACAATTTTCTATCTATGGAAGTGTTGCTTGATTGAATTCATTCATGCAGCACAAAAACCTAGAATTAACAGAAACAGGTATTCAGTATCACATCAGTGATGCTACAAAGAGACATAAAGAGCACTTCCATCACTGCCATACTGAGCAGCAATGATTTGCAGTATTGCTGCAAACATCAGGAGTCTCTGGCTCCTCTGCTGATGAGAATGACCAGAACTACCACTCCTCTTAACAAATGACTCCTCTATCCCAGAGAGCACTTCCAGACGGCTGCACAGGACAGGTCTCTCCAACTGACAGGCAGGCCCTACCCACTCGCTGTGGCATGCCCACCTCCTCCCGCATTCTTTCTAACAGAGCTGTTTCACTACAGCAAGTTGACAACTTTGTAGGTTGGATCAGCCTCACAAAGGGTCAGACAAGCACAAGACAGCACATGAAACCACTGCTTTAAGGATACCCTGGCACCAATGAAAGCAAGTTAAAAGCACACTGTTCCCTGAAAGATGTCCACTGCTCTCTGAATCTGCTCATTTAATGGCCTGTTGATTCTCACAGCAAACTATTCACTTATTCTCAAAACTTTTGGGAAAAACCAATTTGCATTGCTGTAAGCAAATGAATTCTTTACTTGAGAAAAGACTGTTAGCTTACTAAAGTAAGTTAAACCTATATTTTACTTTTTCAAAGCTATGAGAATTTCTAGATATTCCCACTTGTTTTATAAATGCAACTAAACATATTATGAGTGTAATTGTTTGGACTCTTAAGCAACTGGTAGCTTCAAACCAATAAAGTCCGCTGAGGGTCAATGTGTAAAGCTATGCACCTTATGACCTACAGCCACGGTCAAAGAGAATTCCACTGTGCAAGAGTCACTATTTTTTTAAGTGCACACACACTTTGCATCCTGTTCTTCACGCACGTATTTTGGAAAAAATGACCTTGAATAATAAGTTCTTTCCTGTTCCCCTGAGAATGATTCATTGCCTATTAACTCGCCAACTGAATTCAACACTGGAATATCAAAAAGTGAAGATTACATTATTTAGCAACAAACTAATTTAACTAGAAAGAACCAGAATGACCTCTCATCAGCACAACCTGGTATCTGGTGTTCTCAGGTGCTGCAGAGAAGCAACTTTCACATTTGTTCTGAGGTGAAGCAGCTTCCACTTAGGTCTGACCATGATCCCAGACTGCCTCTCTTATCTAAGCTCTCACCATGCAGTTCAGTTTTGTAGCTCCACAATACAGTTCAAGCACAAAACCCATCAGAACCAAAATGGCCATCACACTGTTATGAGACAATCATCAGTTCAGAAAGTCCATCTGACACTTTGTAGCAGAAGTTCAAGCACACAATTATATAGTATTTCCTCTTCTTCAAGGCACTAACACAGTCTTTGGTGCTGCTGCTACTGATGTTCAAAACTTCCTAACCTTGGGAAGCCTCTTCAGCATTCTGGCAAGCTGCATGAAGTTCTAATAGTAGGATCTGAGGTTTGAAACTGTAGAAGAAGTTGTAACATTCTAGTGGTATTTATGGAAAGTGAGGATATAGACTGATTACTTTCATGCTACCATTTGGAGCTTTTGAGGGCAACATTGATAAGGCCACAATATAATATCTAAAGCTGCAGATATATGTGCCTTTGTGTGTGCTTATATATATAAAACCAAAAAAGTCCAAATGTCAAGTGTGGAACTTAACACAAAGGTTTGGTTGAAGAAGACCATGCCTTAATGATGTAATTAACAACCTCCTCTTCTTTGCCTTCCTGGTCTTTTTTCTTCACCTACTTAAGTCAGGTATGATCAAAGTCTACCACTGGTAACAGCCTGTAACAAATTATCAACTATGCTGCTTGAGTTAAATCCACCGAGATGGATTTACCAGCTACTGGAGTGGTGGAAAATCAGGAGGTCATTTCTGAGTATCCACTTCACAGCTTGCAAAAAATCCAGGTTTTCTGGGTAAGCGGAGGACAAGCGATCAAAGTTTCAGTTTGTTGTTGATTTCATCGGTGTGAGTGACTGTTGGTCTACAGAGTTGCAGCAAGCACTTTTAAATGTTAGATTTTAAAAACACTAATATTTTGATAAAGCATCAGAGTTCATGGGTATTAAAGATGTCTCCAGCACAACCCAAAGGACACTACTACAAAGGTGCTGTATTACTTCATCCAGTGGTTCATGTTTTTCCAGCTTTTTTTTTTTCTTTTTAATCCTCTCAAGCTGGAAAATGAAGTGACACCTGATAAAAAGCTACATTCAAAATGATACCAAAGTATCGAAAGCCAAGACAAAAACTGCCTTCCTTGGAACTGCCTTGCTACTGCAATATGTATTTGCACTCATTGTTTGGGATGACAGACAAAGCTCAAATACTGCAAGAAACATAGCACTACAAACATCCTTTATTTAGTTTGGTTTATGCTACAATATGAAGGTCTGATCTACCAAGGTTTTCCGGTATCTGCTTGAACTACAAAGCAGTCCCTTTCCCTCTCTGGAGACATTCAGAACCCACCTGGACACATTCCCGCGTCACCTGCTCTAGGTCACCCTGCCTTGGCAAGGGGGTTGGAGTAGATGGTCTCCAGAGGCCCCTTCCAACCCTATCAATGCTGTGATTTTGTGGTTATCTAAGCATAACAAAAGTGCTGACAAAACATACCCATGGTTAATCTCAAATAAAGCAATTCCCTTAAAAATAGCAACTACAAGTAAAAAAACCCTCATGACTATGATACCTTCGACAATTTTTTTAATTAGATAAATGACTACGTATTAGTCTATTGTAAAAGAGACAGAAACATGTCAGCTCCCGCCTATTTCAATTTTTCAGACAGACTGTCCAGCACACATAACAAAGTTAGCTTTGCGAAAGAAGCAGCTATTACTATTCAGCCAAAAGCGGAAATTTAAGACTCCCTGTGCTACAGGGCCGGCCGGGTCCGACAAGGTCCGCCGGCCAGGAGGGAGCTCGGGGCAGTGCCCTCCTCGCCGCCTCTCACGCTGCCCCAGCGTACGCACCCCGCCTGCTGCTTTCCGTCCCGGATCTCATTTCGCCCCCGGGCCCCCACTTCCCCAAGGAAAGCCCGCAGCCAGCGGAAGGCTCCGGCCGACCGCGGTACCCAGGTGCCCCAGTACGGCCCACGGCAAGCCCCGCTCCGGGTGTTGCCGGCACCGCCCCCCTTTCCCCCCCGCTCCCCGTTCCCGTGGTTATGTAAGGGACACCCGCGCGCGGCCGCCTCACACAACTTGCCCCCCTCGGCCCGGCCGGCCCCCCGCGGCGCGGCGGGCCCGGCACGGTGCGGGGGGGGGGGGCGCGGGGCCCGGGCACCTGCAGCCCCGGTACGAGAAGCCCCTCCGGGCGCGAACAGCCCCCCGCCCGCCCAGCGGGCCCAGCGACACCCTCCTCCTCCTCCGCGCCCCTCCCGCCCTCCGAGGCTGCCCCGGCAGAGCCCCCCGCTCGGGGACTGGCGGCGGGTCACGGGGCGAGGCGCAGTACCTTCCTCGGCGGTCTCCATCTTGCCGGGCTGACGCAGCGCCGGCCGGGCGGTGGTGTGACCGCGGGGCGGGGCCGCGCGCCGAGCGGACGGACCGGCCGCGCCGCCGAGCCCGCGGCCATAGAGCGCCGCGCGGGGACAGAGCGCCGCCCGCCGCGCGAGCGCCGCCTGCCGGGCACGCGCGCAGGGAGGCCCGGGAGCGCGGGGTCCGGCTGGGGCAGGGCGTCCGCTGCTGCGGGACAGCTCTCAGCTACGGAAACACAGAGTCAGCCAGCTTGGAAAAGACCTCCGAGACCATCGAGCCCAACCTATGAACGAACAACGCTATGTCAACTAGACCATGGCACTAAGTGCCACATCCAGCTTTCCTTAAACACCTCCAGGAAAGGTGACACCACCACCTCCCTGGGCAGCCCATTCCAATGCTCAATCACCCTTTCTGTGAAGAAATTCCTCATAATGTCCAATCTGAACCTTCCCTGCCGCATCTTGAGACTATGTCCTCTCTCCTATCGCTGGTTGCCTGGGAAGAAGTTGCCGACCCCCAGCTGGCTGCAGCCTCCTTTCCGGTGGTTGCAGAGAGTGATGATGTCCCCCTGAGCCTCCTTTTCTCCAGGCTAAACGACCCCGGCTGCCTCAGCCACTCCTCAGAGGACTTGTGCTCCAGACCCTTCACCGGCTTTGCTGTTTTTCTCTGGACACTCTCCAGGACCTCAGTGTCCTCCCTGAATTGAGGGGCCCAGAGCTGGACACAATACTCGAGGTGTGGCCCCATCAGTGCCGCGCACAGTGGGACAATCACGTCCCTGGTCCTGGGGACCACACTAGTGCTGGCCACACTATTCCTGATACAGGCCGGGATGCCCTTGGCCTTCTTGGCCACCTGGGCACAGCTGGCTCATGCTCAGGCAGCTGTTGACCAACACCCGCAGGTCCTTTTCCGCTGGGCAGCTTTCCAGACACTCTTCCCCCAGCCTGTAGCGTTGCCTGGGCTTGCTGTGACACAAGTGCAGGACGCAGCACTTGGTTCTGAAGCTCTGCCAGGACCCGGCCCGCCGCTCGGGCGGGAGGCGGAGCCAGGGCGGTGGGCGGGCGGGTCCTTTCTGAGGGCGGCCATCCTACCGGGAGGGGCGCGGGAGTCGGACAAAATGTAGCCGAAATCGGTTCTAAATTCTACTCTAAACCGGAGAGAAACGCTGCGTTCCTAGGTGAAGTCGGCCAGACTATTGAGAGGGTCAGTGTTCCAGGGATCAGGAGTGTGTAAGCCCTGGAAACAGCCGTCCTCCTCCTCAGTGGCAAGCGGCCACCTGTGCTGTTCTTCAAATCTCACCTTGCTTTCCAGAGCTGGGACTTTCCAGCAGAACTAATAAAGCGTTCAGTAAAGCACAAAAATCTCTCTTAGCTTAATCATTTATGTTTCCATATCTTGCTGCCCTACACAGCCGGGGCAGCACGCATTAAAACTTTGACACGTGCACAGAGAGCAGTCACTCAGGCTCTGCTGAGTTGGCAGGAACATTGTTAAGGAAGAAAACAATTTAATTTTATTCATGGTAAAGAGGAATTCCATCCTGATGAAATGTGTGCGTGCATTGTTTTAGTGTTCCATTGTGGCAGCTATTTTAACCCCTCCAGCTGATCAATGAGTCGTAGCAACTCTCATCTCTCTTTACTGTATGAACCTTTGTGTCCAGCCAGTCATTAAATCCTTTGCATTAAGCCTTCGGGCTTCGTGTCAGCAGCAGAGTGGATGTAGTTCAAGTCTGGACTTAAAGTGCAGAGGTGGCACATGCCCAATTTGCAATTTTATAACTCTCTTTTCCTAAACCGTAACCATGTTAGTTCCTTCAAAATTACCTTCTTCAAGCTGGTGGAGTGTATGATATTTACCTGTGTAAGCAAAAAAAATTAAGGAAAAAGTGAAGGCTTCATATGGCTCTCCAAGCTGAATAAATACAGTGAAGTCCTGCAATAAAATACACTTGGGCTAGACTACCATACTCAGCTCTTCTGTGTCCTTCCACTCAGAAAGGCAAGGTGGAAAAATTCCCACTTATAAATACCACCTCCACCCCCCCCCACCCCCCCCCCGTTTATTTGAAAAATAAGCTCGTTTTTGTGTCAGCAAATTATCTTGGCCTATTAAAAACTGCCAGCATAGTACTGAGGATATGAGAAATGCTGTAATACTGATTTCTTCAGAGCAAGGAAAAATCAATGGAAAAAAAGAGGAGAAAAAGCCAAGAAATGGAGAATTTCAATTTTCAAGTATATTCCTAATTCCCACTCTTTATTTCCCAAACACGTAACCATTATTGGTTACGTCATTGTTACTCTGATGTGATAAATATAAATTAACTGTGGCATAAAAGTCTCTAATTATAATTCACATTCAAAGGCCACGGCAAGATTAATGTATAAAATTCTCCAATTTCACTCTCTCATGGTAGGCTTCTTTAAATTCCATTAAAACTTTTGAAAGGAGTCGCTGTATGTTGCCAGTGAATAATTTAATTCCTGTCTGTATCTGTCTATTCAGCCATTTAAGTTACCTAACGAACATTGCATGTGTACCATCTTCTCAGCACCTAGAGAGAATTGATCCCAAAATTTTGTTCGTACTTTGTGTTTCAATATAAGCTATACAATAGCTTTCCAGTAAACATGAGCTGGAGGCAGATCATTATAATTTAAACAGAAAAAAAAATACATATTACTGGATGTTGTTGTAAGTTATATTAAATGAAATATCTCTCAGCCTTCTTGGTGTTTTTGGTGAACATGTTATTAATCCCTGTCTATTTAATAATACTTTAGGTGCTTTTTGCCTAAGAAATACCCATGACTTAAGTAGCTTTTAATTTTTGGTAGAGAAGGATGTTAGAAGGCTATTATTAGCTTCTGACTCAAGAATTAGTGCCAACAGACACTGAAAAAACATACTGTAAAAAAAAATCTCTGTTCCATGTAAGTTATCATCTGGATAACAGAGGAAATATGGTAATTTTACAGGTAGAAACTGAAGACAGTAATAGATATAACCCCAAATTACAGAAGGTTATGGC
Organism: Corvus cornix cornix; assembly: GCF_000738735.6. Taxonomy (NCBI): domain Eukaryota; kingdom Metazoa; phylum Chordata; class Aves; order Passeriformes; family Corvidae; genus Corvus; species Corvus cornix. The sequence goes on from NC_046333.1 coordinate 81,182,225, forward strand.
AAAAGGAAAGGCATGTTTATAAGTGTGTATAGAAAGAGTGGGAAAAAAGACAAGGTTCTTTTGAATACGGTCTTATTTTGGTTTTATATGATTTAAATGTTTAGATAATACATTTTATTCAAGAGTTCTATTAAGAGAATACAAAATAATAATTGCAGAATGGAAACTATCCAGCACTTGTACTACAACATTTCCATCTACCCTCACATTTTTAAATGGCTTCAAAAAATGATTCCCTTATGTTTTTAGAGTCATTTTGAAAGTTCAGAGCATTGAAAAAGCCAAACAGCAAAAGCTATTGGTTTTCAGCTTTTCTATAGATGAACATCTCAAAATGCATGTATTTTCTTAACCAGTTGTTTGGGGTTTTTTTTCAGTGCCGTCCTAGGTTTTTTTTTCCCTCAGCTGTTCACTTGACTCTCACTGCAAAATTGGTTCAGTTAGTTACAAACAGCAAGTTGCAGAAATGTGGAAAACATTATGGATTATCTTAAATGAAACCAAGTGGCTGTCAGCTTATCTTGAAAAACCAAGCAGTATTTGGAGTGAACATGTGGACAATCTGGTACCTAAGTGATGCACCAGCACTAGGGAGGCCCAGAGCTTCCATGGCAAGAGAAAAACTGTCAGAACAGGCTCTTTGGTGTGTGGCACAAAGTATGGCCTACAGACAACTGGCCAGACACAATCAGAAAGCACAGAGGTCTGTGGACTCCAAAAACACACAGTGAAAGCCACTGCCAGCCTGGATTTTCCCTGTGCACTGCAGGGCCTTTAGAGCATGCGCTTCCTGGCCAGTGGCTGTTCTGCCATGACATCTCCTGAACCGTCCCTCACCAGTAGGTAGCTGCTGTGGCTATGGGTTCCTGGAACAAACGTGGAGGGAAGTACTCTCAGATGTGCTCTGAATGCAATGACATTTGCTGCTGCACCAGGAGATTGGCCCAGGCTGCGGCACTGTGCTAAATACTAACTCTGACGCCTCAGTATATGAAGTACTGAACAATGTGTTTTCCTTTGGCTGGTGCTTGCTTCTTACTAAAGCTGGGCTATGATTAGTAGCTACTGGAAGAGTCAAACTTCCTGAATGAATATGTGATTAGTGGTTCATGTTTTGTGCTATGAAATGTGTAGCAGTATTGCACCAAACATAAACTAAGGGATAGGCATAATGTCTGAGCATCATCAGACACAGCAATGACATAGGCTCCAGATCTGCTTCTTTTACAAACTCTTTCTGAGGAGACGCTTTGTCTATGCACTGGGGTTTGTTCCATGGATTATTAATATTTCAACCAAGAAAGAAATTATGCCTGCTAGCATTTTAGGTGAGAGATGAGGTAAAAAACCTAGTCTAAATGATACTACAGTAATGAGTCTGACTGAAAAGACAGTCAAGGCTGTTTTTAAGTCTAGATTTCAAGAACTTAGGCAATACTTGGATAATTATAACAAACCATTTCCATGGAGTAAAGAAATATTTGCAGAACTTCATGGCTCTTTTCAAGATCTGCAGAATGTTCTTCCCCAAATTATAGTTCTTAAACACAGCAGGGATCTTTTCACATGTGGATTGCAGTGGGTTTTCTATTTAAAACATTAGCCCTATCAGCTTGGTTGGGATCCTGCTGTCATGCTGAGAATGGAGCCAATGGCTGTTATTAATCTACTTGGGATTCAGAGCTCTGTGGCTGTGATTACTTGGTGGAGGCCTCCTGCATTCAAAAAAATTTAAAAAATCTAAACAAACAACTAAACAAAACCAAACAAAACTGTATTCATCTTTCAGAACATCCCATTCCTAAGAAGTGTAATATCATTTGAAGTATACAGTTCTTTACTTAAAACACTTTCATCATGTCCAAGCGAACCTTTTAGATAGTTAGATATTTGTGTCATTAGATTAGAAGGATTTTTTTTTCCTACTTCTAGAACTTTGATCTCCTTGGTAATGGAGGGTGTGGTGTGAAACATTACCATTGTCAAGTAACTGCTTATAAGTGCTTCTGAGGACATGTTGGTTCTTGTGTCTTTAAAATTCTGTGAAAATATCCCTGCAGATGACAGCAGTTAGGGATTTTCCCCAGTATTTAGCAGAAACAATCTTATTTTGCCAGAAGCCTTTATCTTGACCTTCCAGATGTTATTAAAGGTTATGACTGCCAACCAAATTAAATTGAACTCCTCAGGGCAAGGTTCAGTTTTACTTCATTTAAAACCATGAGTGTTGCCAAAAAAGAAAATGTATCTGTTAGGGAAAATGATCCACGTAGTCACTATAGTCGCTTTCCGTAACATCACCTATGTTACTGCCTGTGCTTCTGCATGGTCTGGGAAAGAAATACAGAAGGGCTTGCATTTGTAACAAATCTTTCATTGCTTTTTCTGAAATGTTTGCAGCAACGGGAAAAAGAGTGTCCTGGGGAAAGTGAGCCACAGTGTAAAGGTCAGAGCTAAAGGCTAATTGGAGTCAATGACCTCTGTTTTGTGAGGTTGTCTGATTTCTGTAGTAACTTTTACTCCACTTTAGCTTGCACACTGAGAATGTGCATCATGGGGCATAACCCCCAGCTTTTGCTCCTTTCCCTATGGCAGGAATGTATTTGCTGTGTGTACTGCCTTCAATGCAGGGTCAAAGAATATAGTGAAGAAACCACTTAATGCTTTTGATCTCTAAGAAAAATGCTTGGCTCAGTGAAGTAGATTTTCAGTTGGGTGACTGACATGTAATGTCAAACATGTTTATTACTCAAAAGGTACCTTCTCTCCACTTTCCTTCATGTATCAATTAAACATTTATTTTATACTCATGTTTTAACACAGTCATATAAGATGGGCCTCTGCCAGGGCCTCAGTCTGGTTAGAGGTGCTAAAGAAAGAGTAATCTCACAAAGATGACAACACACAGAGAAATGGCAGTGCATGGTATTTCATTCTGATGGCCTTGTCCTCAGAGGCTCTGAAGACTATTTAAGCAGCTGCATTCAGCATCACCATTCAGCTTCTGAGAACAACCTTGTTTGGAATCTGTACTTTTCAGTGGAGAACATCTGGGAAAGTTCCTACTTTAAAAGTCAGTCCGAGTTTATCACTGTTTAAGATAGAAAAGTCTCCTGAGACCTTTCTGATTACTTACCACCTGAGCCCTGAAAGTAGAAACTGCTGTCAAAAGCTTGTACCAAAATTTCCAGTCAGGTCTTATATATTCAGGACGACAAATTGGGTTTTCCTCTTTCATTTTTCCCTGGCTCTCCAAGTTTTCATTCCACTCCTTTTTCCTCTTCTTTTACTCATCTTCTACAGGAAGGAAATCAGGAGTCTTCAAATTATTTATAGATTCTTGAGGGGATGATTTATCTCTGCTTTCCTTACACACTCCTGGTCCTGTTGGGCCAAGTTCCTGATCCTGCTTCTATGGAAAGGCAGGGAAGAATTTTATACAGTAAAGGGGCAGGGAGTTTGCTGGGAGGCCTCAGCTTCACACTAGCTTCAATGAGAGCAAAGGCTCATGGACAACTCTTTTTGTCCCTCAAACTCACTCCCAATGAGGGTAAACTGAGGCTGATCAAATACAGTTTCTCTGCTGGACAGGGGTCCTACCATGCAGGAATGCAGGAACAGCCAGGAGCTAGAGAGATACCTGGTGGAAAGGATCATGGTGAATAGCATGGCCAAGATGAGTAGCGCAAGATGGGAGGAATGTAAGTGGGGCTAAGAGAAAGACTAGAAGAATTTGCCCAGAGAAGATGTGGATGCTCCATCCCTGGAAGTGCTGTTCAAGGCCAGGCTGGATGGGGCTCTGACCAAACTGGTCTAGTGAAAGGTGTCCTTGCCCATGGTGGGGGGAGTGGTTTGGAACTAGATGATCTTTAGAGTTCCATCCAACCCAAACCATTCCATGATTCTATGAAGTAAAAAAATGGTAATAGGGAGAGATCCTTGGACACGGGGAAAAGGGAAGTGTCCCAACTATCTTCAAGGCAAAACAAGAGAATTCAGGGAACTACAGGCCAGTCAGCGTCATCTCAACCTACGGCAAGATTATGCAATGTGCATTGAAAGAATCTCATGGAAACAGAGACCAGGACACCAGGAGCAGGAGCATGGACCAATCCGGAGAGGTGGCAGAGCTCCAAGGGTGCCACCAGAGGGCACCTCTACTCCAGGCCCAGGAGGTGGTTTGGCGACTCTGAGAAGAAGGTGGCGGAGGAGATGGAGCATCTCTGGGGCCCGTAGTGGCCAGTCAGGCAGGGACTGTGGTGGCTTGCACCCAGCTGGGGCCACCTGCTACTTTGAGGCGACATGAAACAAGCACCTGCTGATTTTGGAAAACTATTGCCTTGAATGCTGTCAGCTGATTAAGGAAGAATTTTACTTGAGGGGCCCCAGGGCATTTCCAGGTGTCTGAAGTCTTCAACATCTGAACCAGCATCCTGAACAGCTGCCCTGCACCTTGGTACTAGCACTGGTGGCAGCTGAATGACTGAGTCACCGGGGGCTGCCAATCTGCTGTCTTGTCTCAGGCTGCCATATCTTCCTGTATCTTCATTAATGATCTGGAATAGTCCCCAGATCACATCCCATGATTGCCAGAGTCCCTTGAGCTGGGTCAGTCATTGCCTGTGCTCAGCTGGGGCTGGAGGTGGTTTGGGAGAAAGATGTGGGGATTTAGGGCTTCCCCTGGGAGCACAGGAGTGATACGACAGTGGCTGATGATCTCTGCCTCCACTCAGCTGCAGAAAGTGCTGCACTCCCTGAGCGCTGGTGGTAACCAGTCCCTTGTCCCTCTGTTCAGGGGGATGTGGGGAAGAACATGTCAGAAATTTCTAACCTGGCCTTATTGATGAGGAACCAGGTAGGGATAACTGTCACCCCAATGACATTCAGTGAATTTTTGGTCCAAATCTGGGAAATTCTATGCAAAATGCTAACTGCTAAAATATCCTCTCTGCAGTATCAGGCAGTCTGAAGCCAAGAGGAAAGAGATATGCTTTAGCTCTCCACCAGGAAGGGGACAGGGAGCAGGGAGGGGTACGGGAGTGCTTCAGCACTGACACACCGAATGGGCTCATGCAAGGAGCCTGTTGTGTGAGCCTGGACATAAAGGATGGGAGCTAGTCCGGCATCAGCCCAGCCCTACGGGGCAGCGTACCTGTGTGAATCAATGTGTTCTCACCAGCAGCCTGCACCTTGCAGTAACAGGAGGAAGTTCAAGAGGCCAGGAGAGGTGACCCAGAGTTCTCCAGTTCGTCTGAGCAATGAGGATCTGTGAATCAAGAAATCTGTACATCAAGAGCTTGTGCTTGATTTTCTACTACAGATTTTCTCACTGCAGTCCAAAACGTGGGGTTGAAAGTGTAAACTTATGTTAAATACTCTGATTTAGATATGTTAACATATCTTTAATGATTGTATCTGAAATATTCTTAGACCTGCAGCATACTTCGTATTGGCTTGTAAATTTTTGGATGTAGGATGATCTCCAGAGCAGCTGTCACAACCAAGAAAAGGTTTGAATTTAGATTGTCTCTTGAAGACAGATGAAAAGAGAGACATTAAAGATCTCTTTCTGTTTTTGAGAACTCATATTTATAATATGAAGAGCAACTAATGTCCTATGCTTTAATATTGAGTATATATAGTAAACTATAATCACATATATTTAATAAGATTCTTTGCCTACTCATTTTAATTTATTTAATATGACCATATTTTAATAAAAGTTGGAAGATGAAAGTAAAAAATTCTTACTCACCTGGATCCATTGTACTTAGAAATTTGCCACATATATTCAGTGCTGTGCTCACAAACAAATCAAAGTTCCCCCTGGAATACAGGGAATAAAGTGACTGGGGCCTTGGGCAAGTGGTGTGCATTGTAGGACTGGGACCTGTACTGGCTTGGCTCTTCTGAGCTTGGCTTGAACATGGCTTCTTCTTCAGCACCCCAGTCATGTTTGTGTTTTTTTAAAATCTGGAGATAACAAACTGGAAAACTCCATATATTGCTTGATTTCATAATAAAAATCAGAAAAATATATTTACTTCTTTGTAAAATTTGCATTTAAGATAAACAGAGAGCCATTTAATGGAGAGCCATTTAGTACAAGAGAAAAGAAAATTACAAGTATGATGAGGAGGTTATAGTTGTTGATTTTCAGCTGATGTTGGGAGATCACTGAAAGAAGTGTTCCTCAAAAAGATACCATACCTAAAGAATGGTAGAATAGAAGAAGAATTCCTAGTGACCTTTGAAAGAAGTTTGTAGATTCTCTGGGAGGTTTCCAGGATTAATCAACACAACTGTCAGTAGTTCAGCTGGCTGAAAGATGAACATAAACACAGCAAAAATTACTTTGAAATGGACCCAGGTGAAATGTGCTAGATATAGATTGCATTTAGGGAAGCCATTTGTTTCCCAAACTTCACAAAATGTTTTTATCCCATCAAAGCAGGAAACAAAAATAGGCCTCTTAACAAACCTTTATTATAACAGCATCTTGCATGGTAACCAAGAGCCTTAATTACCATGCCAAGAAGGAGCCTGTTGTTTAATTTCTGATTTTCTGTTTACATAATTCACAAGTTCACTGAGGAGCGTGTAGTTTCATTGCTGTTCTTCTGAGTCAGGCCATGCTTTCTGTTTGCTCTCAATTCACATATGTAATTGTCCTTGGAAATTCATTTAGCTCTCAGAGGTTTAAGTTTGAACATATTGGCATTTATGTCTTTTCTCACAGGGAAGAAATTATCACGATTGTTGAATAACATACAGGAATGGTTGTGCTCAGCTAAATCATGGGGTTTAACTCTTGAGGAATTGAAATGATCTAGATGTGATTATATTAGGATAAATACATATCAGCAGAAAAATCCATGTGATCAAAATTCAGTTTTGGTGACACTTTTGAAGAAATTTCAGGGGAAGAGATCTGCAGCAGGCAGCAATTTCTGCTTAAAACCAGAGAGGGAGTGTTTGAATAGCTGATAGTGCACTGGTATCTGGCTGGAACAAGAGGAATCAGGTTTCTGGTTCTGGCTCACATAAAAACAGAAGTGGCTGTACCAAGGCAGAGTCATCCAGAGAAGACAGAGGCAGAGAAGTGGCCATGTGGGTATGGCAGTTTCTGCACAAAAGAGCTTGGTGGAGCAGTAGCTTGAGCACGGAGCTCTGATCCAGCATATTTTTTTTAAATCTTCAAGTCTACACTGAGGGCATATGTCTTAGGTAGAAAGTCCTGGGTCCTTCTTTCAGAACCAGCCTGTCCAAGACTTCCTCCCCAGCATTACTCCCACCTGCTTTATATTTGAGTTTTACCTTTTGTATGGACATTCAGACAAATGCTTCCAATTAATATCAGTCTATTACTCATGAGAAGGAGTGTGTGATGGTAGAGACATACTATGAATTCCTTCTACAGAGAAGATGACTAATTTCCCTTTTTTCCTTACCTCCCTATCCAGATAACAAGCCAGAAGGTGATCCACACCCTGGAGGACTTGTTTATTTTTTGTATCTGGACTTGTGAAAAGGTTTGCACATAAAGAAAAGAAACTCACTGGAGTCTAGCTTGGTAGAAGCAAGTGGTGATTTCACTCCAAAAAATGGATCTCAGCTCCCCGGGAAACCTATAAACAAGGCAGGAGCTCTGGGGAAGTTAATAAATTGTGTGCAGCTTGTTGTTCTCTTTGAAGAGGCAGGTGACTGTGGATTTGATTTCAGCTTGAGGCTTCAGGTTTGGATTGGTTTTTCCCCCTGAACCAGGAGAACAGGCTGTAATGAATACCTGAGTTTGTCCTGAGGTCTAAGCTGCAGCTCAAGACAGGTCTTTGGAAGGGATTTGCCTTATGATACCTGCCATGTCAAGTAAAGACAGGCTACCATCTCTGCAGCTTCCAGGGAACAAAGAGAAAATCACAGCACCTTAGGAGATGAACCTTGTGAAGGATTGAATAAGGTGGGCCTAAACTTTTTGTCTCATGGCCTATAACATCTCAGCTCTCTGAGATCTCATTGTGGGTCTATCAGGAGACTGAGATCCATTTCAGACCAGAAGGAAGCAGCATGCTGGGAATTGTGAATTCTGGAAGTGCTAATATCAGCCATTTAGGGCAAATCTGATCAGGCCTTGAAGTTTCTGGCTTAAGCTCATGCTTTCTGCTTGCTGAAGCGTCCAGTTTGAAACTCACTAGTTCACAATGAAGCTGTGGAAGAGCAAGCCTAGGAGTTCACTCTTGGCACACTGCTTCTGCACACACAGTGCTAGCAAAAGTTTGAGCTGTCTGGGTGGGCAAGGGAAGAGAACCTCTTCCACACCATGATGTTTGATGCCACATGCGTCTGAACCAGGTAGGGTGGGCAGCGACTGCACTCTGCTTGGCCTACCTGGCCCAAGTGTTCCCTTTCACATGGGATGCACATTGCCTGTGTGCCTTCCTGTGCCTGCACTGGGAAGCAGGGCAGGATTCACACGGGGGGCTGGCCCCCCCTTCCTGCCTGGACCCCTTTTGTCTTATGGGATGTTCCATTATATGTTTACACCAGCTCAGGGACTCTTAGTAACTAATTTTGTTCAACTGGCACAGACTTAGGATGGTTCTAGCACAGTCTCAACCATTTGCAAGATTACACCAAAACGTAATTTTTTTCTGCTAGGGCAAAGTTCATTATTTCATTTTAGAAAATGGGTGAGACAGGTGCTCTCTGCAAGCATATTTAATAAAGCCCCTTGATTGCTCTGAATTATGTATGGTAATTATCTTGTTATATAATTAGAAGCTCTTATATATACTTTCCTTAAACTCGTTGCTTTGATGTTGTACTTGGGCGTCTGTATTACTTTGTGGGATACAGTCCAAAGCTGTCTGGATACCTTCCAAGATTACGAATGCATAGACATATTTGCAAAACAGGGCTTTTAAAGTTGAGCAAACATGGGTTAAATTTTTTTCCTGGCACTCTGTTTAAGGTTTTGGAATTTAAAACACTGATTAGTATAGTAATTTTTGCCAAATTTGTTCAATAATCAGGGATAGTAGCAAACAGTTTCCCTTCCTTCAGTTAGGAAAAAAAACCTCTGAAGGTTCATCTGGAAGATGTATAACCTGTGGGGGACCATATGTAGGTGGAAATTCTGGGGTCCTCTTGGCTCTAAAATGATATCTTGGAAAATCTCAGAGAAATGAAACTGTTCAACTGCGCTCTGGGAGTTTACAGAGGAGAAGCCAAATTTCTACACGTGAAAGTTGCCTCTTTCAAAAAGCAGGATAAATTCTATGGGCACAAGGTGCAGCTTTTTGTCCAGGACAGCTTATTTGTACTGAAGGCTGAAATAGTATTTACATCTCAGTGCAAATATGTCCTCAATTACAAGGAAACAAAATCACTCCTTTCCAGCTGATTAATCCCAGAAAGTTTCTGAAATATAAAATGAGCATTAGATGAGTTTTGTATGAGACAACACATACCAAATAAAGCAACAGAAAAAAAAAAAGGTAAAAGGACCTATGCCCTGGAATAAAACTGACCAAATATATGTTTTTTTAAATCAACATTTTATGAGGACAGTTCTGCATACAAAATTCAGTTTCAATGACTTACCATATGGAATGAATTAATCATTGAAAGTAGTACTCTGAGTGGTGGATAAGTGGGAAAAAAAAGTGGTTTTTAGTAATTACTGGATTTTTAACTTTTGTAGTTTTAGAGAAGAAGACAAAATATTTGGTAAGAAAAAGACAATAGGCACAATCTTAAATCATGCTCAAAATAGATGTTTCATTTTTTAGAGACGGAAATCAGCCCTTGTTCCATGCAATTATCCATGTACTCTTAATTCTATTGTCTTGCTCATGTCCGTATTTAAAGTGTTCAGTGAGAAACTGATGCCGCCTTTGATCTGTTTTTGAGCCATTGCACCAGAATGTAGTATTTTCCCTACACACTGCCAGTAATATTCATTCTTATTTGGAATAATTTTCCTTGTACTGAAATTTCATTAGAAGTGTTTCTTAATAAAATGAAGAGCTACTGAGTAACCTAGAAACACCTGGACAGTGGTAAGGAATTTTAATCCTCCTCTTTGCATGTCACTCACAACATTAGAATAGTTTTCCTGTTATTGCGTGGCATAATTAAAGTTATACTCCACCCTTTCTCTATAAAGTTCACAAAGCACAGCCTCTGAAATCCCACAAGCTCTTTCAGGAAAAATAGGAAATTTGAGAATAAACATTCACAATTTATTTTTAAGTAAAAATTAATCCAAGCCAGGCATGAGAAACTCAGAACCTGTTGGGTCAACCAGTTCTACATTGCCAACAAGCAAACTAGCAACATACCTGTGGAAAACCATAATTTGCAGATCATCCTTCTATCCCTGTGGTAAAAGTAATAATTTTGATTTTAGGTAGATAAGTACTTGTATACTCTGAGAGCTGACCCTAGGCTACCCCAGAAAAATCCCAGCACACTAAAAGGGATAACCAGAAACCAGTTGAAACCAGTGGCTTCAAATAACTTACATAAATGGAACAGAGTGGAACAGGAGGGCGAGGGGGTGGATGCAATGGGGAGATGGCCAAAGGGAGAGATGGCGACAGATGGAGTCTATTATTTTTTAGCAGCAAATAAAATCACAAGGGAGTGGAAGCATGGTGAGAGATGTGACGATTTATAGTGAAGAAGCAGCAATCACCCTGGTCCTCGTGCCCTGTGAGGAGCAGCGGGTGCTCTGATCAGCCCAGGGAACATGGTCATGCCTGCCAATGATGCACCAGATGAAGTAGATAAGGTCACTCACTCCCACAGAGGACAGACATCGGAGCCTTTCTTCTTAGAGACATGGGAAAGCATGGGAAAGAGTAAGGGATATGGCTCACTACTAACCAAATCAGAGGGTTCCTTGGAGAATTTTTGTAATGTTCCAGGCAAAGGCAGCCACCAGCTCCAGAGTACCATGCTAGGTAAATGGTAAAGAACAAAATTGTAAGTGTAAGACTAGTTTTCACCTATGTCAAATGAAGTGTCTGTACATGTAAACCTCCTGCCAAGCCTTGATTTGCAGTAAGAAGAGCTGACCTGATTTCCAAGGGTCTTTATTCAAACACTGACTGGACACCCAAGCCAGAAACCTGCAGTATTAAATCAGATTTGTTAAAACATATTGCTCCCCTCCCAAATGATGATTCAGTAGATAACTTTAGGTATGCAGCATTTTACTGGATGGAGAGAAAGGAACTGGGATAACACACAGGGAAAAAAAGCACCAAACCAAGCTCCAAATTACATGCTCACTACTAAGGCTGTCTTTTCAGTGAAGTTCTATTAGAGGGAATAGCTATGCCCCTCTCTTGAAGAGACCCAAATCCCAAAGCATTCCTCTTGCTATGAAGTCAGATGTTGGGTACAGAGTCTCCAGTGGCATTACAGCTGGCTCCTCAGAGCTGCGTTTTGACCCCATCCCACTGTGCGTCTGCTGTGGTCCTTCCTGAGAGCCTCCCTACCAGTTCCTCACAAGGTACCTTGGCAATGGTAACCCCTTAACAAATCTGGTGCTGCTGGCTGGCACCTCATAAGAGGAGAGGGGAGCCCTGCTGTCCCTCTTGCCTCCTCTGCAGCTTCTAGGCTGCAATCCTATCACTCAACAGAGATGCTTTGAACAGGTTTTTTCACAACATAAATGTAACATTTGTAATGACTTCAACTTTCTGACGAGTCTGTTGTTACCAGCAGCACTCCAAATACTGCATGAGGTGACTGTAAATCAGGCATGTCTAAGCTTGCTCATTGGTTTCTCCCTCTGAGTGTTTCACTTCTGCATTAGATGCCACCAGAGTACCTGCCTTTTTGGGTTTTTAGATATCAGTAGTCATCTGGGAGAGAATACCTTTCTATTTTGCCTCAGGGCAGCAGGCTTGCATGTTATAGGATCTTGTTTCTTTTACTGATATACAGCTAAAATTGCAGCCAGCAGCTGTGGTGATTGACTTTTGGGCTTTATTCTAGGCCCATTTCTATAAAACCAGGAGGAGCAGTTGGAGAAGTATTGGTGCAAGCCTTCAGGAAAAAAAGAAATCAAGCCAAACAAAAACAAGCTGTGTGTCTCAGGTGAAGGAGAAATTCCACCACTGTGTGTTTGAACAAGTAAATCTGTTGTGCTCATTCCAACTCTTATCTGTCTTCTCCCTTCTTTTTTTTTTAACCCCAAAAATAGAGATGTTCACAGCAGGCATAAAAAATTAAATGCCCAAGATTCTTGAGACTGTAAGAAGTTCATGGGTGCAATGATCTCCATAATCCTGAGTCCGTTGCAGAGGTGATTGTATCTTACAGAGAAAAAGACAGTCTCATCAAGTATGAGAGATCTGAATGATAGAGGGTTTGCAGATCAAATATAAACACAGTGTGCAGGCAAAGGCTTGCACTAGAGCAAAGTGATTCCTTTGCTCTCCTTTCACCCTAACCACCCCCAAGGCTGGGCACCAACACAGGGTTTACAGTTGTGAGATCCATGTGGGATCAGATATATGCCTCTGCTGGTCTGGTCTGTTCCAGGGGACAGCAGCTTGGATGAATCCAAGTTCCGTGGGGGCAAGGTAGGAAGACAGTACTTCAGTCTTGTGGATCTGAGTACAAGGTACCCACCCGGGGGGGGTTACACAAGGTCAAGCAAGATGCCACTGATATCGAAGTACAAACTGGATCTTTTCAGTCAAGTCTCCCCCCTCCATCCCTTGCAACACAAGCAATCTTTTTAATGGTTTCTCGTACATTCCTGATGTGCAAATCTCCTGACAGGTATGACAGGACAAACACCCTCTTTCTGGTCATGACAAACCTTAATTTTGAGATTTGTGCAGCTCCCACAGCACAGAAAGGTAGGACGCATTGTGCCTGGGTTATTATGCACACAGAACTGCAATCTTATTGCACTAGTTGGGTCATCTAGGGGACTACCTATTTTCATTCAAAAAAAGACACCCATGGAGTGTGAATCATACTCTAAATATTGATGACACTGTTTGAGTGTAGACACTTTGCTGACATGTAGACATCATCACTGTAAATATCTGAAGTTTAGTGAACTGGGTCCATCCGTCACCTGTTTAACATAGTCCTCAGATTGCGGTCCCTACCACACAGAGTACTCCTGAGAATCTACTGGGAACTTGTTTGTCATATATACTAAGAATAAAAATTTATTTATTGATATTGTCTTGAAATTACATTATAAGTTTCTTTGAGCTCTTTTGTCTCTCTCATTTGCACGCCCTCCCTCCCCACAAAATGCATACACTCTCAAACCATGAGTACACACAGAGAAAATGAGTGTATGTCAGCCTGAGGGCTAAGTTAATGTTCCTTGCATACAGTGCCATTGTGGAAATAGGAATGGAAAATTTCAATGAGCCACCACAGACTCAGGTCTTTCTCGCTTGTCGAATGCAAGTCTAATCACAAGTAACATGGAACACTTTTCGACTTGTTGAGAATACTTATGGGTGTGGTTGTAATATGTTTAATGTGTGTGCTAGGGAGACTTAGTAAGTTTTTTAAGCTGCAAGTTTGCCAGGACAGATTCATCTTAATTCGCCTCAAATTTCATTAATGGCATTTATTATAGTCAATAAAGTATATGAATATTCTTCAAGAAAATGCATCGGCAACACACCACTGATGCTAAATATCTCAGTTACAAATACTGACATCTAAAGCCTCTGCAGTGTCTTAAATGGCTGCATCACATACATCATAGTGTAGTACAGTGTTTGGGTGCATCTTTCTTTCTAAACTCCTTAGATAATAAATAAATAAAAGGTAGAGTAAAGGCAACTGATGTGGAGCCTGCTGCAGACTGCCTCTCTGCATGATCTGTCCCCACCCCTTCCGTTCAGGATGACTCTCAAGCGAAGCCTCTCCTCCTCACTTCCCAATCCCAAAATCTGCAGAAGAGTTGAAGAGCACCTGAAAACTGGGTGGGCAGCACCAGGAGCAAAACAGTCAGCAAGAACTGGTTTTCTTCTTTTTCAGTTTAGAGCAATCTAGCTGGTGTCTCACTGAGCAGAAGAAGCGAGCTGGGCTGAAACAGGATCCTGCACTCCAGGTATGTTATGGCAAACTGGTCCATACAGACTGAGTTGACAGCTGGAAAGGATAGCTACTTTTACCTGTGCTGAAAGGGAAAATCTGAAATTGCTAAACAAGTAGATATTGCTCTTTGAAAAGAAATGAAACAATCAGCAAATCTACTTCTTTAAAGAGAGACTATTATTTTGGTTTCAGTAAAAAATTGCACAAAGACAAGTATCAAGGGATAAGGGGATAAGATAAGGAGAAAATAAAGGCTGTCAACTTTGGGAAAGACTGAATTTCATTTTGAGTCTTTGCTACAAGCTGTGGCACAGCAATAGTTCTGAGGACACTGATTATTTATGTTCATCAAGTACCAAGTTCACATTAAAGAACCGTAATAATTTTTTTTGCCCTTATGGTAATGAATTTCCGTTCTTTTCCTTGTTTGGTATATTGAACCCTTAACATTGAAATGAAATGCTGCTGTAGCTTAAAATGTTATCTCTCGACCTGGGAAAAGGGCAGAGATGTCACATCTTGGCATCAGTAGTCCAAGGTCCTGCCAAACAGCACAGCACTTTGAGATCACATGCTCATACTTACTTTCTGAGAAGTGGAGATTGTCCTTAGCAGGATCTTTGCCTCGGTTTAACCTGATTGTTTTTAAAAAGATTTTTAACCTCACTTTCCAAGTAAAGATTCGTTTTTTCCTGATGAAAACTAAGACTCAGCAGAATATAACTATGTGATTTGTTGCTCCTAGAAATGCAATAGTTCAGGTCTGTCCTACCACCTTTGGTGGAGCCCACCTTTTCGTTCTGTAAATAACTCCTCAGTTTTTAGGTTTCTTGCACGAAAGCTGAATGATATCAAGACACCCAAGGAAGAGCAGGACCACTGGAGAGAAGGAGAAGCTCTAAGAAGGCTTTCTCTTAAGGAGCAGTAGGATGACACAAGATTCATCAATATCTGTGGTTTTTTTCCCATTATCACCAGTCACTTTTCCAGCAGGCCCTCTATCTCCTCTGTGCTGGAGCTCAGTGATGAGGAGTGGGGCATAGAGGCGAGATGCTGCCTGCTTGGAACTGTGCCACAGGGAAAGCAGGAAAAGGAAAAGTGTAATGGCTGAAATTGGTGGGAAGAGGGAATGAGGTGAGACTGGAAATATCCTGGCGTGTTGCTTTGCCACACCACATTGCGTAGGACAAAGCAGGCGGGAGCACATAAAGCTTCTGACTGAACAGGATCCCATCAAACTTCTAAGCGGTTCAGGTGTGGCTGACTATTTACTAACGTTCTCCACTGCCTGGTGCCTGGAAAGAAGCCATCTGGCCCAGCCTCAGCCAGCATAGGCCAAAGAAATGGTTTCTGGGAAGCAACTGATGGATAGGGAGTAGGCTGGTTCACAACTATTTGCATAGCTTAATGCCTCCTAAACACTACATTTATTGAAGGGGACACCACAGGTTGTGCCCTTCTGAACAAAAGACTGCAGTGGCGTAAGACTGTGGCTGCCATCTCAGAAGGCAGCAGTGTTAGCTATCTTTGGGAGTGCCTGTGGTTTCTCCAGGCAGCCTCCTGTACTTCAACAAGCTCATTCATCTTAGGTTATAAGAAGAGAGGTAGGAAGCACTTTTGTATGAACAGACCTCTCTCAAGCATTCTCAGGCATTTCAAGCATTATGGGGGGCTTATGGTAGGAGATAATCTCCCATGAGTGTCACAGCTTCCACTTTCACATAATGCCAAAACAATCGAGGTTTCATTCTGAAGATCAGGCTATTTCATGGTTCCTAGCACCAAGCCTGACATTCAGATGTTGGGAAAGGTGAGATAACAGTTAACACATGTAATCAATTCTCAGTTATCAGCACAGGGGATTACTGATGATGAGAGATCATCCATCTCATGGCTTTATCTGAATGAGCTTGATTAGAGCAGTAAAGACATGTCTGCCCAGTTCCTGTATGTCTACGCCACTATCAGTCAGGGGTTATGGTTGTAATCAAGTGTATTTGCTCAAACTCAGTGCTGGCCCTGCCAGATCTGGTGACAGCAGCCCCAGGGTTGGGAGAGGATGGTGAAGAACAGCGTCTCTACACTGTACATTGGGGAGGATGATTATCTTGGGTATAAAGCAGTCTAAATGCACATAAAATTTGGATTCTTTTATTGAGCCGGAGTGAATCATGCAAACTGGGAAGTGTTGTGTAGGGCATAAGCAAACAGTGAGTCTCTGTGGCATCAACTCTCTGTTCTTCAGTCCGTCCATAACAGGGTTCCGAATGTGTCCGTATTGCCTAGGCAAAATTTCCCATTACTCTGTGAAGTGTAGCCCTCTGCTGCTCTAGTTAATGGAGACCTGAGGAAGGCATGTATTTTTACAGGAATTTGCTGCTCTTCCATGAAGATTAGATGGTTTTATGAAGTACATGTTACAACGTAAACTGAAATAAGAGGTTGATGTAGAAATGATGAAGCAGAGACAGTCATAATGTACATGCCTGTGTACTGCACCCCCAAGGACAAAGTCAGCACATGACTAGGAAATGCTACTATTATCACTGCCCCTGCAGACTTAATTGGATTCCTTGTACAGATGCATTGTAACACCACTTTTAATTACAGGATCACAATCTACTTTTTGCACAGAGTCCATTCCAAGCTCTTGACACAGAGAGTCAGAACAACTTTTGACTTTAATCTGTCTAGCACATCTACTGGCTCATTGTCTCTAATTGCTACTTTTGGAGAAAGGACAAAACCAAACACTCTCAAATATTCTGAATGAGGCGTGCACATATGCTTTACTTGCAATCCCTTTCAAGGGCATAGGGGCACACAGCATTGGAATCTAGTTTACAAATCCATACCGTAGTTCTTTTCTAACTGCTCCCAGTAAAATTTTTTTCAACAAATTATTTTTACACTCTTGCTGTCTTTTTCTTCTTTTTTTTTAGGTTTTCAAATGGCTGATCCTTTTCTATATAATACTGGAGAAAGGTCTCACTATGGGTGCCTTGGACATGAAGTACAAATTGAGTACCTTAAGGCATATGTTTGTAGACCATCTTTTTCCACGGACAAAGCTGTGATCGTGGTTCATGATGTATTTGGATGGCGGTTCCCAGATATTAGATACATAGTCGATTTGATGGCAGGTCATGGATATATGTAAGCAACTTTCTTTCCTATCTTCACCTTAAATGAACTGGTAGATCACCAGGCATGGCATATGATGTTTCCAATATACAGAAGGCAACCATGCCATTTCAGTCTGAGCACATTAAAAAGAAAATGAACAGAACATTTCCATGGAGCCACCAAAGATACTAAAACTGACCCAGGAAAAATGGCTACCTGAGCACAAAGGACTCTTGAAGTGCCTGTGTTTGTGCTTATGAAGCAGCATGGGTGATCCAAAGAGAAACAGCTATTTTAACCTTTTCAGAACCAAACCTTTTGAACATTTGCTTTAGCTTGTAATAGCAAAGAAGTATATATGTGTTTATATAGAATCAGGAGATTTGTTTAATCCCTTTCCTTTTGTATTAAGTGTGTCTAAGGAAACAATGAGCGTTTATTTGTGTCTTCTTTTTTTTCCATACGAAGGCATATACTTTCAGCTCTGCTGATCAGCAGAAAAGGATGAGTAAAACATGATTCAGACCATAATCATGTAGATGTGTACTCTGGACTAGAAGATATTCGGAGACATTTAGACATGCACAGATTCAATGAAAATTGACTGAATTCCATCTCTCACACAGAACCATCTGCCCAGACTTCTTCAAGGGGACAGAACCCTGGAAACCTACTGATCACTGGGTTGACTTTCCTGACTGGATGAAAAATCATGATCCTATGAAAGTAGACAAGTAAGATACATATTTGTACTTGAACTTTAAAAAGCATCCAGCAAATAAGGGGAATTTATAGGAAATATTAGAAGTGGCACCTCACAGCAGGGCAAACTGGCTGCACAACCACAGTTTCTTATTCTGGGTGATTCTTCTGTGGTTCTGGGCACTGTCTTGGCTGGGATTTGAAAAGGATCATCTGCTCTGCCCATCGCTGCTTATTGTCCCCATCTTGTTTTCCTGGGCCCTTTTCTAACTATGTTATACTGGCCACACAGGCTCACAGTGTTTCACAGGCAACAAAATACCCAGTACTCTCACTCACAAGTGCTGATTCTGCCCCCAGTTCCTCAAGATAAAGAGGAAAATTCTTCTATAACTGCAGATATTATCTGCCAGTTGTCATGTGCTCATCTTGCTTTCTACCTTGCAGATTATGAAGGGTACTGATGAGACTCTACTGAGCAGCACTACACAAAAATTTGCTAGACTGACCAAAACCTAAGATACCTCTGATCAACTGTACTATTTTTTTCAGTGTGAAATAGAGGGATCATTATCTGTACAGCTTAACAGTGCCAGTAACAAGGCTTCCCTGAATTACAGGAGGCATTACTGTTTCTTTATCTCTTACCACAGCTCAAAATTTCAGAAGATGATAGTGAGGCAATGACACCTTATTACTCAGCTACCATCCTGCAAGCCACAAGTATTCTTCTGACCCTGTCCAGACATTCCAGCAGCTACATCTTCAGTGTCTCCCAGCAAAGTTTTTGACCATATAATTGCAGAAGCTGTGACCAAATTTTTGAAAAGACAAATGACTAACAATTACAAAAAAATCCCACCCCAAAGAGGAGCAGATATGTAGATGCTGTCTTAAAAAATTAAAATCTCAGGACATGCCTTTGCTGTCTTCTGAGGGTTCACTTGTAGGTGAACTTTCCAGTTTAGATCCATTGCTCTTTCAGAGAACATGGAATCCAACATACCCATGACTTTCTTAGTACCCTTTCAAACAAACCAAATCTGAGAGAGCATGGCCACAGGCCTAGGACACAATGTCCTCTTCATGTCACTCTCATACTGGGTTTTTTTTGGTCAGCCTTACCAAACCTGAATGACCATACAACTCTACCTAATATTTGAAAACATAGTTAATAGTTTATGCAGTCTGCATCTAAACTTAATTTAAAACTCTGTAGGTAATGAAGAAGATAAAATTATTGAGACCTAAGAAGTCAGCAATTAAAAAAAGATTTACTTTTTCTCACCTACAATGAAAATATTTTTCATATTTTTTTTCATTACACCTCACGCAAAAGTTATTTTTTAAACGTTGTAGTTGCTGACAGTGTAATTTTGAGTAATTGCTTCTTTAGCATAACATTCTTGCATGTGGCCTTGGTAGGATATCTTAGTATTAACTTGTGCAACAGGAATGACATAGGAAAAATCTTTATCTAAATAGGTGAACTCTATAGAGATAGTACAGTGAAGCTTATCTATTCCTACAGTCCATAATGCAAGGTGTTGTTCTACTTGCAGATATGTCTTGTCTTTAGTTGTCCTGTCCTAGACAAAGTGATTCAAATAAAAATTTACTAATTTTGAAAACAAAGGAGCAGGTGACAATTCAGGTAAGTATTTAAGTGCCTACACCTGTACTTCCCTAAACTAGGACCAGAGATGTTAACTCTCATTTAATAATAGAAGCCACTTATCTAGCCTGAAATGTGCTTTTTAAAAGTAATCTCTCTTTTAAATGATTGGAGGTGCAGGCACAGAAAAAATATCATGTATGTCTTGTAATTTACTTCTTAAATTGTCAAGTACTGGTTCTGCAATAGATTCCTTAGTTTACTTTTGTTTATATGTCTTAGGGAAGCTGATGTTGTCTTGAAGTATCTAAAGGAACAATGCGGTGCAAAGAAGATTGGTATCGTTGGGTTTTCCTGGGGTGGAATGGCAGTACATCACTTGATGCTGAAAAATCCTCAATTAACCGCTGGGGTGTCCCTCTATGGTAGTGTAGAACACATGAAAACTTACTTGGGTTCACATGACTATGCATAGTTTGTAATTCTACTCATTCCTTTGTAACAAATTTCTATAAAAACTCAAAGGTGAGTTGCAGATTTTAATTATGGTTATTTCAGCAACAGGCTATATTGGTATAAAAATTTTAAGAATACTGTAAATAAGAAAAAAATTAATTCCTTGTTTTGGTACCTGGAGAGCAGGGAAATATGCTTTCCAAATGTTTTTTCTCCATCCAAATAGCCACTGTCCTGATCTAAGTAATGTACCTAATGAGTAAACTTAAATAGAAATTTTGTCTTTTAATTTGCCATTTATCTTGCAGGAATGCTAACCTCACTAACAGACTGTTTCTCAAAACATTATAGGAATAGTTAGAGACTCTGAAGAAAGATACGCTTTACTAAATCCCACATTTTTCATTTTTGGTGAGAAAGACCACACTATTTCTTTGGATCAGGTAAGTTGTTGTTCTGGAAAGACTTCTTTTCCCGTAGTTCATATATCCTACACAGAAATCCTCATTAGAAACCATTTTCAGATACAAAAAATTAGACAGGTTGGATGGTTCTGTTTATATTTCAACTTCCCTCCTATTTGTTTAGGTTATTCAAAGCTTCCTTTTTGAGGTGGGAAATACAGTAAAGAACAGTCATGGGCTTCTGAGTGGCTAGATAAGCAGAGTGTGAAACTGGGCAGGGATATCCAACTTGGTATGAGCCAAGCATCTCAAAAGCTTGTATGCTACTGCTATGGGTGAGAAATCAGGTAGTTAAACCACTGAATCTGGACACTGAAAGGGGGAAAAAAAAGGAGTTTCAGCTGCTTTCTGAAGTTCAATAACTGAACTTTCTGATGATGGGGACCAATGAATAATTGCTTTTGCTGCAAGGAGACAAACTGAACTGTGTCAAAAGAGTGGGCACAGATTTTAGCTGAGATAATAACAACTTGTAGACTCAAATGTTTTGACTCCTGGCTG
Source organism: Corvus cornix cornix (assembly GCF_000738735.6). NCBI lineage: Eukaryota > Metazoa > Chordata > Aves > Passeriformes > Corvidae > Corvus > Corvus cornix. The sequence continues at coordinate 81,203,180 of NC_046333.1, forward strand.
CCATCTGTGTTCTGATATAACCCCTACTGTAAGCATATGTGAGAGGCTGGATAAGTATATGGGTAGGAAACTGGTGCCCTCTTCTGTGCATAAACTCTTTTTCTTCAGTCGCAAGGATAACATACCACCTCCAGCACGGCTTGTTTTTTAGGGTAGCGTCTGACTGGAGAACTGGCAGTGTTCTCTGGGAATACAGAAGTAATTCAATATTTACTTCTAACTGCATTAGTCAGCATGTTAATCCATACCTCATATGTGCCTCCTTCACACAGGAAAACAAATCCTTCACTCCCTGTCCTCATTTTATGATGAATGTGTCTTTTTCCCAGGGGCACAATTTTGGCAAATGCATCTCTTCTGTCATGTGTTACACATTGAAACCACGCCTTTTGCTCCTGAAGCTTTCTTTCTGTGCAGGTTGTGTAAGAAAAAATTCCTTCCCCCCAAAAAAACCCCCCCTCAAATACCTAGTTTTCTGCACTGAAAAACAAAAGGGCTCCATATGAAAAAAACCAAAACCAACAAAAAACCATGAAATAAATCACAGTACTCTCTCTAATCTGCACAATGGGTAGAAGTGTAGAAGTAAAAACCTGTGGGGCAAAATAAGTGTTCGTTCTTTTGTTTTCTGACTTTTAATAGAAATAAGCACAAACTGTGCTGGAAAATGTATACGGTGATTAAACACAGGATTAGTACTTTGCATGTAAACATGTGTGAACTAATCACCAAAACATTGTGCAGCGGCAATGTCTTTTTGTTGTTCAGTAAACCAAAAAATAAAAAGCCCTTCATGTTTTCTTAAACCATGTCAGTAAGCCTATCAAAATATTTCGGACTGATGGTCACTAAGGTTTATGGAGTATGTTCTCTCAAGATCAGAACTTAAAGTGTAGGTTACAAGCCTAAGAACATTAACACATCTGGCAATGAGATTTACCAAACTATCTTTGCTGCAACTGTTGAGGTTCTTAGACTCATCCATACAAAAAAAAAAAAAAAAAAAAAGTTTGGTCTTACACCAAAGAGGCATTTTCTCTATGAGAAACAGAAATTAGGCAAACTTAAAAAAGCCCCATAATGTAATGGAAAAAAATGCCTTTTTTTTTTTTTTTTACAGATCTTCTTATTGGAGGACAAGCTGAAACAGTACTGTAAAGTACCATATAAAATTAAAGTTTATCCTGGGCAAGTTCATGGGTTTGCACAACTGAAGCCAGAAGATATGAAACCTGAAGATAAACCTTATATTGAAGAAGCTAGAAGGGATATGATTGATTGGATCAAAATGTTTGTTTGACAATAGCTGAAAGGAATGCTAGGCTTCAAGATCAGTGATTGATTTAATTTGAGAGAAGAAAATAGTCAAGGGAAGAATATTTTAAAAATTGTCACAAACCAAAATAGGAACATTTTAATTTATAGCTTTAAATTATTGTTTACAATATTTACAGAAGATTGTGAAATAAAAGTTGGACTAAAGGATGATTAGGCATTAAAATTTTTTTTGAAATTTTCTTGCTTTTTATTTACTTCATTATTTTACATTATGACCCTGATAGTAATGATAGTGTTTATCCATTTGCCTTTGCTAGTGAGCATGACTTCATCATGACTTTACTTGAGTAATTTCAGGCTTTATTTTGATATGATGGTGGTCATAGGTGTTCACATGGAAGTACCCTGCGTTTGCATACAGACATTTTCTTTTATTATCTACAAAGTATTTTTCTCAGCTGTGCTGGGAAAAATTTCCCACGCCTGAAACAAACACTTGGCTATACTAAGGAGTTAGGAAGGAATGATATTGTTAGATGACACCCTCCAGGTATTCCCTTGGTGATATTAAGAAGGGTATTTCTAGTATTCCTTCATCAACATCAAGAAAAAACATAAACAGTCCTTCCTGTGGAAGTTACCCAGACATGAACACTGCAGAAACAGTGGGTTTGTTGTCGTGGTCTAAATTGTGGTGATCAGGCACAGGGCTCATTCAATCTTGATTATATTTTTTGCTTTGTGTTATATCCTTGTTCCTCTCTCAAGTTCTTCCCCTTTATCACCCTTATATCCTCCCAACAACATAATGTATAAACAAAAATAAGCATCCCCCCCGTACATGCTGGCTCTCTGTGGTTTTTTTATTTCACTGCCTTGGTAATGACTTGGCAGCTAGTGTTTACTCAGAGATTCTCTAAGGAACCCATGGCCCTTTTTATTTTCTACATCTGTTGGTTTCTCACCCTGTCACCTTGTTAATGTTGCCATAAGTTAAGGCTAGCTAACTACATTAATATGAATTTCCCTTTGATATCAGGAATTTCTGGCAGTTTCACACATTGTTATCCTATCAGTGCAGCTATATGGTCATGGCATGCTGGTTGTCCACACACCTCAACAGACCGAGCGTGTTAAACAGTACTTGCTCGATGAGCCTCTTAAAAGGGCTTATACTCTTTTATGTGCTCTGAGTTAGATGCATGGGAGAAATACCAACAGTATTCTAAAGAGGCCAAAAAAAAAAAAAAAACCTTCACTGGCAACTATAGAAAATCAGAGGACTTTGGCAAAAGGTTTAGAGCAGCATTCTATCAACATAAAACATCTCACAAAGTCTTTTCCTTGTCTGTTCAATTCAGCAAACTCCAAGCCCATCTGATTTTAAATTACTCAAAACTCAAAAAAAAATAAGAAGGAATTAGAAGAAGAAAGAAGGAAAGACATAGAAAAGAACAAGTATAGCTACCACTCCTAGTGCAGCAGTGTTCAGCTGACAGATATTCCAAGAGGAAGTAGGGCCATGACACGCTTGCCTCATGTCTCGGTTTAAGTACCCTTTGCTCTGCATTGCCTTTGGTTTTCCTGGGGCCTTCCTTCACATCATCTGGCCACTCTGGGGCTAGACTGGGGCTCCAGAGGCAGGTGTGGAGCATTGCCTCAGCTGTGCTGGGCATCGGTGGCCACGGCGGGGCTGGGATACAGGCCTGGGGGTGGGGAATGCAGGGCACAGCCTCACCTCACCAAAGGCAAGGCCCAACCTGCCCCTGCCCTCACACGCACACACGCAGCTGAAATGTTTCGAGCCGACAATCCTTCCAGTCTCTCACAGTTGCATGCCGAGCTGTATTAATGCATTGATACATTTCAGAGTCCTTATTCAATAAGTCAGTAGCTGTTCCTGTTTAATTACAGGAAGGGTGCCATTTCTGTGTGACATCCTGATTTTTGATAATTACTCTTTCTGACACGAGCAGGAGTTCCTCTATCACTCTGTTGCTTGCAAAAGGGTTCACGTTTTGGTACCCTTTCCCTTGCACCTTCTATTACCCAGACACAGCCTGATCCACATGCAATCATTTTGTGTGGGTGTGTTAAGAAATACCACCAGTCTGCCACAAGAAATCTGGAGAACCTTCCCTCTTTCTGGAATATAAACCTGACGGTGTCAAAGCACAGATTTGGCAGCAGTTACCTTGCCTTGCCAGGGAACCGTCTCTTAAGACTCCTTGCTGCCTTAATCTCTGGTGAAGATAAGGCAATGGTGAGCCACAGTCCTAAAAATTATATTGTGAGACCACTTCAGATGGAAAATGTTTATATCCATGGACTCTAACGAATAGGGGAATCTGCGCTGCTTATTTCCCAAGTCTGAGGTTCTGCTTTGCAGTCAGTGAGTTTTCAAGCAGAAGAAGAAAGAAGGATTTTTTTTTTTTTGAGTGTGTAAATAAGGGCATTTTAAGGTATATGAGCACAGTCATTCTTCTTTTCAGTTGTATTGGGGACCGTGAGATTTGTGACACAAGTGGTTATCTCTTAAACTCAAGGACTGACAAAATTACACAACCAAGGTCACTGCTGTACATGAAAATGTTCACTTTAAGGTGCACTACAATACATTTATCATCAGGGTGACTTGCTGCTATTTGACATCCAAAAAATGATGGAATTGAGACTCTTTTCTTCTTCCAGTACTGGTAAATAAGCATGGTCTACTGGTTGTTGTGCATGACACAGAACTGAAGACATTATTAGTTTATGTAATACTTGCATTTAGACAGTCCTTAGTCATGGAGGGGTTGTTAGAGTTGTCTTCTTTTGGATTTACTACAGTCAAGCACTTAAGATTTTGCATTTTTATTCTAGAGTCCTAGGACTACCAGGCTTAATTCAGTGCAAAAAGGGCACACATGTCCTGAAATGACCTAGGAAGAAGGTGACTGGTAGTGTGCTGACAAAAACAAACAGTTCACTAGACCTAGCCACTGGCTGCCTTCATGGTTCTCAGGAATGAAGGAAGGCATCAGGAGCAGGTTATAGGCCAAAATAAACTTTGGGCCACAAAGATGGTGAGAGGACTGGAGTACCTTTCCTGTGGAGACAGGATGAGAGTGTTGGGGTTGTTCAGCCTGGAGTTCAGTGGGAGTGGGGCAAGGCTGGGGACTAGGGGTGGCTGGGCAGCGGGACTGCCTCCATCTTCATGCTCCACAGGTGCAGTGGAGAAGGTTGTGTCAGGAAGGCACAGGGGAAGGTGAGGAGGCAGTAGGCATCAGGGGAACCACGGAGCTCTGAGATGTTTCACAACTTCTCTGGGGCAACCTGCCCAGAGAAGTGATAGAATCTCCCTCTTTGGAGAGTTTCAAAACCCTTCAGGGTGAGTAAAACATTGAGTGGTGGTATAGTAAAACTAGTCATGGTCTCATCCTGGTCCACGGTGGGAGATTGGACAAGGTGAGTTCCAAGGGCACCTTCAACCTCCAACCTCCTTTGATCCCCAAAGTCCCCATGCTGACCTGACCTGGTGCTTTTGGCACAAGTCTCTGTTAGCCCATGTCCCCAGAGGGCTGTACCAGGTCACTACATGTATCTTGTGTTGCCAAATGTCCAGGTCCCAGTCCCACAAACGTTCCCATGTGTGCCAAGGAGAGCTCCAGGCCCTTGGCACCACTCCTGTGCCTACATAACCCCAGAAAAATTCTCCAAGTGTCATGCCTTTGTGAAGACAGCGCTATACATGATGTCATTTTTGTAGGAGACAAGGGACAAGTGTGATGAAGCTCTTGGAAATAGGAATTTGAGGGAGCTTTGAAAGCAGTGTCTGCCGTAGCTCGTCCTGAAGTGCAAAATGCCGGTTGTGTTATTGGTGTTAAAACCTGTTTGAAGTGGGCTAGAAACATGCACTGCATGTGCAACAGCTTTTTCCTGTCTGTTTTCCCAAATACTATGCCTCTTCTTAAAAATAAGCATTCAGTGGGGAGCCTCTTTAGGTGGCGCTTGTCCCTATGATCCAGGTGTTGTAGGTGTGGGATAGAGTGTGTGGGATGCAGCTGCACGTTGTGTAAACAGATTTTATAGGAGAGATGTGAAAGCCTGCTTGTACTCTTCTCCAAAGGCACCGAGACATTGGTCATCAGGGCTGGCACAAGGTGTCTCCAGCCATTCTGGGCATCCAGGTTCTCCTGCTGCTCACAGCATGTGGCCACATGTGCCATGGCCTCTGGGGTGCCTGAGAAATTGTTTCTTGGGTTGGTTAGTTGACCTCACCGGTGGTGGATGCCCTGACCTCATCTCTGCTCACCCTCCTCTGCTCTCATTCTCCCTCCTCAGTGAGCAGGTAAGGAATTTGCAAGCAATACGTAGAAGTCCCCTTCAGGTCTTTCTTTAAAAGCTATGTTGGGGCAGGATGCCTCATACCTACAGAAACAGGAGGATGGTTTGCCTTGAGAGAAGGAAATGAGGCGGTTTTTGCACTTCTCAGCCCAGAGGTAACTATAGTTTAGGTGAGATCTGGTGCAGTTGGTTATCACAGCTTGTTTTCAGCACTGCATAAACAGCACCGTGGTAAACAGCTTCACAGCCAGACCATACTTGCTCCAGGAAATGTCCACAAGATGGGGCCCCTTTCCTTGACTGCCATGAAGAAGACTTTTAGGGAGTTTGGCTCTAATTACAGCAATCAACACTCTGAATGGTCCCTGCCAAATCCTGCAGTAAAAGTACACCAGTGTCAGAGGAAACCTGGCTTCCTAGTAAGTGGGAAGCTGTAGCAAGCAAAGCTGTTCAACGTTGTTGTCTCTGTGTGCAGCAAGGCACCAGCCTGCTGGGTTGTGATAAAAGGTGGAATGTCACCTGCTCCTTAGGAGTCAGTAGTTATTCAGAGAAAACACCGGTTGTCATACAGCATCATCACACCCTGCATTTTATATTGCAGTACTGAATATTTATCAGTTTATCTTCTGTACGTAGCAAAATCAGATTACCTTGGGATATCATTAGAGCTTGATAAGACAATAAGTTGGAAGAAGCATGATTTGAATTTTAACCCAAGGGTATTCTCTTTATGCTTGCTCATCATGAGTCAGATCTTTTTCCTATATAAGCAAGCATAAATAGAGTTACACTAAGCTGCTTAAAGGAATTTTAACTGTGGCAAACAGTTTCAAAATGCTGAGCTAATCTCCTTGCAATTCTCTGTTAAACTTGATTGGCCAAATAATGAAAAATCACTTTAAAATTCATCACCAAAATAAAGCTCAAATGAGAGGGGCAGCCCAAATATTTATCACTGCAAAAGTAGTATTCAAAGAATAGCAGCTAGTGAAACTGAATTTCTGCCATCCAAGCATCACCAGTGCTCACTAGAGGTAGCAGAAACCTCTACTTCGGAATGGAGTATTGTGGAGACAGATATGTGTCTGGCACTCCTATGCTGCATGAGAAAATGGGGAGCAGCCACCTTGATGACATGTCATAGAAGGAACTGGACAAGGACAAATGAGCAGTGGGAAGAATAAATAGATGGATGAAGGAGAAGGCAGAGAAGCATTTCAAACTAGAGCTATTTGGAGTCTTGTTACCTATTTCTGTGTTGATGCTGTAACACCAGGCTCACCACTATGGGTGAAAGAACAACAGAGATGCTGTTGTGCTGTGGCTGCAATATTAGGAGTTTACAGATCAGACTCTGCCCAAACTGAGTCTTATCTGAATTGTTTTGTTATTTGGTTTTATTTTCCTGGGGGGGGGGGGGGTGGTCTTGTGTGAGAAAACAAATCTTGAAACTCTTTTTAATACCATTTGCTACATTACAATTGTAGCAGAGAAGTTGAAGAGAGATTATTGGAAGTGTTATTAAAGGTCTTATTTGACATCTATTTGAATTAGTTAGAAAATATAGAATGGGATAAATGGCTAAGACATATTCCTAACAAAAAACAGTCAAGCATTGAAGAGCACATTTGATTTTTATTGGCAGCATGCTGCATTTCACTTCAGTAAGGGGGCCAGCCAGACCAAGGAATATTGTTCCAGTACATGCATTTACATGGGAATAAGTGAACAGTTCCATTTTGATTAGTTAAGAGTGACAGCAGAGCAAGGTTAAACAGCTTCTCAGACTTGGGTAGAATAAATGCTCTGTGTGTATGACTACCTAATGCCTGTGAAGGGCAAGAGTAGGAAGCACCAAATGTTTAATGTTTGGTTTAAAAAGATGCTACAGTGGCCTGTCTCCTGTTGAAAGGAACAAGAAACTAAACTGAGCTTGAGGGTTTCTTCTAAAAAGACCTCTTAGGTCTTGAACTGTTTAGAAACCTTTCTTCACTTGAGGAGAAATGGAGTAATTTCCAGTTTGTCTTCTAAAATACATACCTCTGGAGAAGTTACGTATCTGGGATGTATGAGGATGTGTTGTATGCACAGCACTGGTGTATGTCTCTATTCTTCTGACCACTCTTGGTTCAGATTGCACAATTTATAACTTTGCAAAGAAACCTTCTGCTGATTTACCTTCTTCAAGCTGATTTCTTAGAACTTTTAGAGATGCTGGTTAATGATGGGTTCCCTGGGAAAGGATTATACATGGCAGGAGATACAAGAGACCAGCAAGGTGTAGGTAGGCAGCAGCAGCTTTGGATTCCCTAAAGAGGAAGGGAAAAGGGACATACAGCATGAAAGGTTGAAGGGAACAGTAGTCAGAAAATCAGCATGCTGACAATGGGGTCCCACAGGAGTAACAACAAGAGGTTACCCGGTGCCAGCCTGTGAGGAGGAACTGTAAGACCACCTGAGAAGAGTGGTTATGAAGGACAGTGTGCGGGGACATCACATGGAAATGTAGTTATCACATGCTGAATTGCTTCAGGCACAGAGCTAGGAGTGGTAGACTGACATAAACCCTTCCTTGGCCTTAACATACTTGTGGGTTATGCTGACTGACCTGAAATTCATGAATATTTATGGCATAAACATGTCAGCAGCCTATTTACAATAAACACCTGGAATTTCCCTTCCAACCTTACAGTACCAAGTGGGTATTATTAGGTGTCTGGAAGGGGTTGGGGAGGACTGCATGAAGATTGACTCATCATATTTGTTATTGCAGATAACAACTGGTTTTCATTTCTGCTTTCCTGCAGATTCCTAGATGGCTGATGAATGAGGCCCTGCCCATGTGATACTGGAGGCAGGTTTGACTATGAGGGTTGTGGGGCAGGAAGTACAAGTTGGGCACATCAAGGTATATGTTTGCAAACCACCTGCCAGCACAGGCAAAGAAGCGATTGTGATTCATGATATATTTGGATGGCAACACCCAAACACCAGATACATGGCTGATAATGCTAACAACTAATGGATACATGTAAGAAATCTTCTATTATCCAAGAAATCCCACTCTTTATGATTTCTACCCTCACGTTAGAACTATTATTCTCATACATGAGAGGAAACTATTACCAGGGCAGTTTGAGTGACATATTTCCATAGTATAAAACCAAAAAGGAACATTGCTGTGGAACATGGCAGAGTATGGCATGCTTCCTTCATTCTTTGCTGTTTACAGAAGAAGTGCCTGCACATATAGAATGCATAGAATAGTGAAAACACAACGCAGTACAAAGTGATTCTGACTATTTTCCCGGCAATGTGAGATGGCTTTTAAAAATAGTGTGCTCTGAAACACAAGTGTCTATTCTGTTTTTATAAGCCTTCTTAAAATAAGCAGTCATTCAATTTGAGTTATATGATGGGATTTTAAAAAACTGCCATCAGAAAGCAGCAGAAATATGAATGAATGTCATATATTTTGAATATGATATTGAATATGCACATTGAATATGTGCATATGAATGATTCATATGCACACATGGGTATTAAATACAATCTTCTTCCCCCCCTGCACACCTTTCACACTCATTTTTGATGTCCAGCAACAGTTAAATTCCAAAAGGAAGCAAAATCTTGCAACAACTGGATATGGTGCAATGTACTCAGTTTGGTTTATAAATTACAGACATTCATACAGGGTTCAAACAGGCCTGCAGTTCCAAAAAGCAAACCTCCACATAATCCTGTAGAAGTCTAGATTGGAGACATAGTGCTTTTAATGCCCTGAGCCTATGGAGCATGAGGGAAGCCAGATGTCAGCAGACAGTTGCCCTGTGGCTGAGGTCTGTCTGTGGAACTTGAAAGGAACTCTGTGTCTCTGGAGAAAAAAACACTACCTTTGCAAGCATTAGGGTTTTCTGATACACTGGAACAATGCAAGGATCTATTGTCTGTTCCTTGCTACTGTCTTTCCTGAGGACTTGGCATCCCCTATTCTGCTCCATGTTTGGAAGCATGTTTGTCTTGTGACCAAATGCAAACGTTCTCAACATGAGACTGGACGCACACCCTTCATGCTGCGCAGGATGCTGGCAAATCACTGGTGTGACAATGTGCTGCTTTGTTACAGTAAGAATCTGCTCTGTCAAAAGTACCCAGTGTCTGATCAATTGGTATTTTTCCATACTACCTTGCAAATTTTCCCTATGATTCATGCTATGCCATACTTGTTTCTGGGATACCTTCTTTCCCTCCACCTGAACTGTTAAGAATGCAGTGGTCAAGGGAAGAAGGCTTCAGGAGAACTGAGTGTTTTCAGGCAGCAGTGTCTGAATGAAGAGAAGTTGTATGTGTCTTCAAGATGCTGCTGAACTGGTGCATTTGTGTTTACTGAGAGGAAAATAGATGGATTTTTTCCTACTGTGGCATGGGATGAAGAGCTATAGGAACTCATTTTCAGAGACCATATTAAGCCTGATGTCTAGTATCACCTTATTAGATCAGTTTGAGTGGGAAAAACAGTTCTTCTGCATGGGTTTGGAAAGGTTCACTTTCAAAGCAGTCAGTGTGTTTCTGACAGATTCTTATCCAAAGACTGCACAGTTTTGCCCATTCATTTCCAAATACAGTTATGGTCTGGATGTCATTGTTGGGTTTTTTTATCATAGAAATTGTAGAAATGATCAAAAAAGGTGAAGAAAGTAAATGCTTGCAACATACTTCAGTCTGATTCAGGCCAAACGGATCCAGTCATTTCACCATGTTCAGTAACATCCATGAGGTGTGTCTGAGGACCGAGAGAGCCAAAGACATTTTAATAAGTGAAAGATGATTGCCATTTCCTAGGGATCCCATTGCTCCCAACTGGGATGGGCTTGGGAGAACACACAGCAGCACCTGCTGGTGACATAGTGATGGCAGCCTCCAGAATCCCTGCTTGTTTCCTTTCTGCAAGAGGAAACTGTCCTCCACTAGTGAGTGCACCACCACAACTCTGCTGCTGGTCATGCGACACATTTCAGCCGAGGTCATCCTGAGCCAGGGTTTGCATCCTGTGATGTAGGAACTCTTGAGTACTGAGTGGACTCTTACTGCACTTCCCTTTTTCCAGTCACCAAATGAGTAAAACCCTCCTCCCTTTCTTCACACACAGTTCCCCTTCACTTGTTCTTTGCTGACCTCAGTCCATCAGGTGTCTGTTGTTTTGGTTTTATCTAGCTCATAAGTAAGTCTCACCATGTGATCTGCAGTAAACAATTACTTTATTATCTTCGTTTACATGAAACCCATCTATGATGAATTTATGTTAAATGCTGTATGTTGTATGCAAAATGTAAAATTTTTGTAATCAGGACATAGTTTTATCATATTTTACAAGATCATCTGTTGTTTTACTGTGTATAGTTTCAAATTATGTACTCAAACTCAGGCAAAAACATATAAATAGTATGGATAAAAGTATCAGTATTTTCCAGATTTTTATCACAGAATGTATTTTGTGGTTTAGTCATTGAAATCAACATTTATAGATACATTTAAATCTTTCCTAATGCTCATAGGTATTTCTGTGGAATAGTTAACAATGATATTTAAAAACATTACTTTATCAGGAGAAAAGATATCAAAATTATGTCTGGATAGAAACCTTCCATGCAATGAAGGGCCAAAAAAAATCTCAGTGTGGTGATTAATTAATTTTGATTTTTGTGTCTGTGTGTGCAGAGCCAGCTGCCCAGACTTTTTTCAGAAAGAGAAGTTTAGAAACCTTCTGATGAGTGGTCTGAGTTTGAGGATTGGCTGAAAACTTGAGATGGCAGGAAAATACACAAGTAAAATGTCAAGGAGCTGGATACCACACTGCCTGCTGCTGTCAGATACTGCCTTTTCCCACTTTTTTTTTGGTTTGGTTTGATTTAGTGTTTCTTTTGGTTTTGTTTTGTTTGAGATTGGATGCAGCTATTTTAGCTACACTAGCAGAAGTAGTCTTTTAAAATGACTTCCTAGAAGTGGATGGAATGAATGATTTTGCCTTGAAGAGAATTCAAGGACAACTCTCTTTGTAGTTGCTTGGTGAAGAATTTTTGTCACCTGCTGTTGGTGACATGGGCTGCAAGTTGCTTCCTCTGCCTCAAAAATCCCAGTTTAAAAGTGCTCAGTGACTCAAACCATGAGAAACCATAATTCTGATCTGGTGGTTCACTGAGTGTAACAGACTAATCCTTTAAGGGGTTATAGGGAAAGAAGAAAGGAGTTTTTGATTGTGCCAGAGAACTTTCCCAGCATGGTGTAATTGCCCCCAGGGAGTTGAGGGCTGCATCATCAGGCACAGTGAGGGCCAGCAGCAGCTCCCTAGGGAATATGGTGCTGGGAGCCAGGAGGAGTATCACATCTTCCCCTCCTGTGTGCAACACTGCCTGCACATTTATCAGCAAAGACCTGTCACTAGCAGGCTCTGCTGCCTTAATAACAGAGAGGGAAGCTGCTGGCAAGACAACACTGAGAGGGATCAGACTAATTAGAGGCCAAACTAATTAACTTTCCAGGGAGAGCAAATACCTTGGATTCTTGGGAGTAGCTACATCGAATGTTGCTGAGCTTGGGTATTTGGTGAGAAGGTTATGGGAGACATAACTGAATCTTTTCCAAAGTCTCCTGTCTCTGAGGGGTCAGTTGTTGTGGAAACTTTTTAGCTTGGAATCTCTCTCCTCTCTGCTGAAATGGGAAGGCAGGGTTGGGTGCTGCCTGGCATTTCTTATAGGCACTTCACATATTTCAAGTGTCAGCTCCAGTCAGGAAAGAATTTTTTGGCACTTAATTTGCTTGTTGTGTGTGTTTGTGTGTTGGCAGATAATGTTGTGTTTGCAAGGCTGCAGTGTTGGGGAATTTCACTGGTGTGTCCAAGGGGGTGAGGAGCTGGGGCTGGGAGCAGCCTGCAGGTGATATAAAAGCCTGAACTGCCACCTCGTTCCCACCAATACTTTCTCTTTACTGTCTCTGCATGGTGACACATGCTTCGGGGGTAAACAGGTATCTTCAGAACGCAGCATCTTGGCAAGATGTATTTCAGGCTACACTGAAAATTCTGAAAACATCTATCATGTTTGTTACATTGACTTCCCTGCAACAAATATCCCAGATGACAACCTACGGTTGCTGTCAGCATTTTCACTGGCTAATAAATAGTATTTTCTAGAGAGGTTTTTACTACTTTTCTATCAACACTTACAAAGCAAAAATTCATCCAGCTTCTCACAGAATGGTAAGCTTTTGTAACTCTTAGGTAGGTGTGTAATCAATATCCATAGTTTTTCAATCCATCCTTTTATGTTTTCTTTGATGTAGTTATGTTACTTTTTTATTAAATCCCATTGAGATTCTTTTTTTGTCTTTCTGAGGATATCAGATTAGCAACCCCTAACATTTACCTGAAATAATTAATTATTTAAAGTATGCAAAAGAAAACATAGTAGCAGCATATGCAGGTGACAGTCATATGCATCTCTATATTTTCATATTTTAATACTTGTTTTACTATGGTTGCTTGATTTGCATTTTCTTATATGTTCCAGAGAAGCTGATGCTGTCCTGAAACACCTAAGGGAGAAGTGTGGTGCAAAGAATTTAGGGGTCATTGGTTTTTGAGGGGGTGGTGTTGATGTAGGTCACCTGATGATCACACACTTGGAATTAAAGGCCAGTGTATCTCTCTATGGTAGGTAAATCCAAGAATGTCCTACAGCAGGCACACATGCATAAGTGTATTGTGTAGCTTAAACACTTGAGGTAGCATTTTTTTTCAAGTGAGGCTATCACCTGATGAGGAGAGATATTTTCAGCAGAGTTGGAAGGATACTATGCAAAGAAGATGGTGGAGAGGATATTCGTTCCTAGTTTTGGAACGGGTCAGAGTAGCCATGTCCTTATTTTGGATCTGGACAGACATACATGTTGTCCTTTGGTCACTTTCCCAATTTAGCTTCCTTTTTCCTGTTTACTACTGCTCTGCATACTTCAGAGCCAGAACTTCACCCGGGAGCAGAGAGTGTTATTTTTGTTGTAGCTGCTCTGTAAGGTTAGATTGCAGTTACTTTAAAACCAGATTTCCTTTTGTGCTCTTCTCAAGAAGCTGGGATAGCTGAGCTGCCCTTTCCTGATGTTCTCAGAATGTAAATTTTGGACTACTAACTAAAGCATTGGTTTTCCCAGTCAGTTTGGAAGAACTCAAGCTTGTACGTACAGAAGACGTCTTTGAAGTCTTAATTCAGATATTCAGTCTATATCTTAAGAAACTGGTTTAAATAGAGTTTTAATCTAGAAAGGTATTCTTTGAGGAGCCGTGATTCCAGTAACTTCAAAAGTAAAGCTAGTATGTATGGCTACATATTATACAGCCATATTCACATTATGAAAATTTCTCACTGCAGAAGTAGAATGCTCTATTTGAGTCTGGATTTCCCCTAAAATGTCAGTTGAAGATTTTGTTTTCATGTTTCCTAGGACTAATCAAAGATTCAGATGATATATCCAATCTCACGAACTCTAAATTTTTCATTTTTACTGAAAATGATGTCTTTATTCCCCTTCATCAAATGTGCTAATAACCTCCATCATCTTTGATTTCTGCATGTTTTAATTTCCATCCTGTGAGTCAAAACTCAGCCTCCTAATAGTGCTTGAAGATCAAAAAATCAAGCAGAAATATGGAACTAGGCATAGAAGGGCTAATGTAACCTAGGCAAATAATGAAATCTATATCTATTTTTAAGTGTCTTTCTTTTGTGGAAGTATGGTTACTAACCCAAGTAAAAATGTTTTATCAAAATTCCACTGCTGTTTTGGAGTAATCTACTCAGGCACCTAAGCTTTGCTGTATGACACTCTTTTCTACTGGTTCTAGGAACCCATAGACCATGTAGGATGTGACAAATTGCATCCATACGTGTCAGAGGCTTTTTGTTCAGTTATAGTGTATGTAGCACTGTCATATATTTCACATATAGGAAATACTTTTGTTATGTCCATGTCTTTGCAGATTGTGAGACCTGCTTTTAACAGATTTTCTAGAATCTGACTGCAAGAGCAGGTGTCGTGTTTTAACATGCTTTGAAATATTCTCCAGTTCCTTGAGATTCATATTAATGTTTGATGGTAAATTAATGTTAATGGTAAATTAATCTGTGTATTATGGCCCTTTTTCATCTATGTTCCACATAAATCACAAGTCCAAAATTTAGGAACACAAATACATTGTTTGGTGAAGCTCATTTAAGAGAGATGAAGCCTTTTTGGGCTTGTAGCCTGGTGGCAGATGCGTATTTAGAAGGTGATGTAATGGAGCACATCTTGTTTCAAAACTTGTGGCTAAGGTTATTCAGAGGGGGTACTATTTTCTCAGATTACCTGTGGCTCTGTGAAACACTATAGATTCCCAAACTGATCAGTCTGATCAGTGTGCAATGCAGTCTGCAGACAGGACATTTTAATGTGAGACTTACAACCACAGCTGCTGCCTGAAGAGGAAATCTTACATTTCAAAAAGCAATCCATGTTTTTTTGCATGGTGTATTTTGTTAGCTCGTCTTTCCATCAATGATATGACAAAATTCTCCATGTTGCATCACCTCAAGATTGCATCCACCTCAGCACCCAGACTCCATTTGTGGCCAGCAGTGGCTTTGTAGGGAATATTCCCCCCTTGCTGAACATCTTGGCAACCTTCACTTTAGGGGATTTCTGAGCTAGATGTTGCCACTCCCGCACTGTGTCGAATGGCCACTGGTAGACCAAGAGTCTGTGGATTTGCCAGACCTTTTTGGAACCTGCTTGAACTGCTGATCTCTAGCACACCTTGTGACAGTGACTTCCATGGTTTAATTATGGCTCATAATTAGAGAGGGAGGAAGGCTCATTACCATTAGTTTGAAACCAGCTGCTTCGTATCTTCATCGGGTGCTGGTACTTCTAAAGCTGCAAGAAATCCAAACATGAGTATGTCCCCTTTCACCCTTTCAGTGCTACAGATAAAGACTGTATGTAATTTAAATGGGGTGAAAATGTAATTTAGGGAAATCTTAATTTTACTAATGACAGTGTCTCAAATTAAATATACTGTCAGGGAAATATTTATTGTGGTGTGTCTCATGTAAAGATAGTCAACAGTACTAATGACCTGTATTTCTGTTAATGGGATTGTAAAGGCTTTCCTCCTTTACATGCTGCTAATGGCCCTCCATCTTTCCCATGTCTTCAGAGAATTCTGACCTGAAACTGCTGATTAACTGTTGATTTCCATGTGACACCACCTATATGTAATATATAAATGCAGCTGTTTCCTGGGTGATACAGCTGTCATAACACATGTTTGCCAGGAGAAGAATGCAGAAGTCTGGAAGTGTATTGTGCTTTAATTACCCCAGTGTCAAACCAGGATAACTCCACAGTAATGGTGTTCCATTAACGCTAGAAAGTTAGTTAATGTGGGAGAGGACAATCAGGACGTCTATTTAGAGAATAGCAGTCATTCATAAATTCTGGAATGGCATGTGAACTGCAACACTAACACTGTGACTAAGCAAAAAGGAAAAAACCAAACTGAGATGCAGCATTTTCTTGAAATGAAAGGGTAGATAGCTACCCAACCGTATCATCATAGTTATTTTATATATATACACACACATATATAAAAGCATGTATATATGAATAAATCTATATATAACATATATTATTATAGTTACTACAGGTACAGCCAAATCTTCATGATAAAAATGTAAGTCCCCGAGTAAGAGCTGGAAATGTGAGATCTGAAAGAGGTGTGTGTTTACAGTGTGAAGTGCAGCCACCTGCATGTACGGAGAACATGGATGCATTGCATTAAGTTTTGACTTCTAAGTGAAAAACCAGCACATATTGCCTATCAAGGAACATGAAACAACAGGAAATCAAATTAAAAGCAGTTTAGTTTCCAAAGTTTAACGTTAATATTAAGGTAAAGTGGAATAAATTCTTTACGTATAAAGAATTATTTCCAGGACCACGTGACTGAGAAAGTGGAAATGTGGTTAAACAGCCGTAGTGCAGAGAAGGTTCTGCAAGCATTGATGCTGTTTTTGTTTTCTAGGAATGATGAAAACTCACAATTTTTCTCTCATTTATTTGACTGCTGTTATCTTAAGCTGGTATGGAGTACCTAAGGTCCTTGAACGCTGTACTTCGTAGCACACAAGTGGGAAGAGCCAAAAATGTAACCCAAAAGGGCTGGGTTTTGAGCCTTATGACTTTGCTCTGGAATTCTTGGATAGGCTTTTTTTCATTTGTTTGACTTTAATTTAGGGATTGCCAACAAAGAGCACTAACAAAGTTATTTAGAATATGAGAAAACAGCTTATATATGAGGACTAAATTGTAAGGCAGAAGTTTGGTAGACTAGTGAGCATTTAGTCTGTGTTTCAGATGTGCATCTGAGGAAATAGGGAATTTTCGATTTCTAATACATTTAGCTTAAGGTCTTTAAGAAATAGTCCTAATAACCCCATAGAAAGAAAATCAGGAGAATGGGAAGGAAGCAAGGGTCAGCCAGAGACTTTAACTGAAAATGAAAAAAAATGTATAACATACCCTGTGAGAGGATAAAAATGTCTGTATTTTAAACACTTATTGTATAGCATGTATGTACAGCAATCTAGAAAGCTATTACTTCCTTACATGCTACTTATTTCCATTCTGAAAGAGAAAATATTTGTCCTGTAGTATATAAGCTTTGCCTTGTATAGAGCTTTGAAATGACATCTCTACTTCACTACCTCACCCTGCTGATGACTTTAAATAAGTCTTTTAGCCATGGATGAACAGTCTAAGGAACTAATTATGCCAATGTAATGTTTAAAGGTGGGGCTACCCCAACCTTCAAAAACGAAGAAACACCCTTTAAAAAAAAAAAAGTATTTTCTAGCTGGATTGTTCAGCTAAATTAACATTCCGAAACTGAAAGAAAAAGCCCTCCAGGGCTGAATACCATTTGGTGTAAGTTCAAAAGAGGGGTTGGTACTCAGCTCCAGCAGCTCCTCACAGCAGCACACCCCTCCTACGCTCGCAGTGAAACGAACGGCTTTAAAAAGAGTGGCCTTCGTCACTCCGCCAGGCACAAAGATAAAGGCAGTAGCTTATGTAACTCTCTTTTAAAGGAGCCTGATCCTTGCGCTCACCCCCTTCGTTTTGTGAGTTAGTGCTTTGTGTGGGGACCCAATCAGCCGGAACCACCCACGCTGCGCTCCTGCATCCTGCCCCTACTGTCTCGCACCCTTGCTGGGCTCCAGGTATGTGTAGGTTTATTTGGGTTTTTTTAACTCATGGCTTTTTTTCCTCAGAAATGTAGAACAAGTGCTTGCGAGGTGTGACTCAGCATGTTCGGGAGACTTTCGTTGTATTTGCAGGCAGAGTGCAAGCTCATTTAAATGCGATTGGGGGTTACTTTCCTTCTTCTTTTTTTGTCTTTTTGAGATGATGGTTCAGAAACCTTTTATTTTCCCTCCAGAGGTGGGGAAGGCCTCTGAGGAGGAAGACTCAGGAGAGTATATTGAAAGTGATGGTGCCACACAGCAATATCTTTATATTTTTCTGGCTGTAGATACAAGTATCTGAAAATTAGTCATTGTTTAGTCTTCCAGTAAGTTCTCAAGTGCTTCCAGGTAGAAATGGTGGTACACCAAGGCTGTGGGTTTGCAGTCCGAAAAGAATAGCTTTGATGAGTGTAAGAGAGGGGGAATCAATTTCTAAGTAATGTTTCAATAGCATCTTAGAAATGGAAAAAGATGCTGTTTGCATGTACTACAGCAGATGCAGAAACACTGAAGTGTCTTGCCTATGCTACAGAGTTTGCAAATCTATATGGCTTATAAACCATGCAAGCCAATGCTATCCCTCACAGTCTTGTATCTGGAGCTCTTTTCATCAGTGAATATATCTACATCTTTAAATACCTCATGTTCTATGTGTTGCTTTACATTTTATCAGATAATATGAAATGTTTGCAAATAAAGTCTGTAAGGATATACTGCTAAGGGCATTGCATTTGTGTTTCTGGAGTTCTGAAATATATGTTTCTTCAATATTCAGTCCCTGGTTTTGTTATATTCTCTGATTTAGTCTAATCAAAAGGAAATACTTTATGAATGGAAAATTAGTTATGAACTTCTTCCTATTATATATTTGCACTGTATTTTGCCTTATATGCTCATTTATTCGTTCATTTTTTACTGGTACTTATTTTAAATCAGAAGTCCTGTATGTGAGCCCACACCATGTAGGGAAAAGAGGACGCTTATGGGTGGGTGTGGCTTATTTAAAAGAGAAAAGGTAGAGCACTTGTATAGATGTGTGCCCAGAGATAATACAGCTTTCAAATACGACGTAGCTTGTCTTGAACTGATCTGAACTGATCTGCAAAAATGAAATCTCCTGGTATCTGCAATCTAGCCCTGGGGATACTGCTTGGGATATTCTGAATTTTAAAATCTGCGAATCCAGAATATATCGGTCTCTGAAATTCTGTCCAATTTTTCTGGCTGCCAAGTTGTTTCTTGGCTTTCCTAAAGCTGTCCCTTTAGAGCCACAAATCTTTAAGTCCTACTTGTCCAGGGACAGTTCAGTTATATGCTTTTTCCTATTTCTCTCTGTATTTTTGACAGAGTCAAGTTTGAAGATCTTTGTTTCTGTGCTAGCAAAGTTTCTTTGGCAGTACACATGATTAATCTGTAGAGAGCTTAGGTAAAACTTTATCTAAATTCTTTCCATGTTCTTAAATCATTTGTAGATATTCTGTGAATATTCAAAGGAGTTATTCAGGTCTGTCCACTGAGTTGGTTAACCTGGGGTTGATGGCAGAAAATCATTAACTTGAGTCCAAGGAGCTACATGTGTGTTAGATTCTGCTGGTACTTTTTGACCTTTGTGAATTACTTGTTTATTTTAATTTAAGCAATAGTTTGAAAAAAATTAACCATACCCTACTCCATACCATAACCATACCTACCTTCTTGATTTGGCTCGACTTAAAGATTTTGGTTATGTTCAGTTTTCTTTTTTTCCTATCTTGGAGTTTAATGCATTCTTTATTTAATATTAAAGAAATACAATTTTATACTCTTACTTTTGCTGGTACATTTTTCTTGGCACCTTTCTTAGGTATCCTTCTTCAAAAGTCTGCAACATCTGAGGCTACAGCTGTTTAGAAAAAGGATTTATTGACATTGAAAATTACAGTTAGGTAATATTTTAAGTCCCTGGATGAAAACATAATGCTTAATCTATGTGTAATTATATCTTTCTACACAGTAGCTGTTGGTTTTTTCTTTCAAAATGCTAGGTCTGGTATTAAGCCTTTACTCTCTACCAAAGAAAGCTATGCATTCCTGACAGGAAATACACATGATGAAGAGTGGAAGGACTGGCTTCATCGCTATGTAAATAATTTGTGATGGTTGCCTTGCTGCTTGCTCATAACTTTATTTTAATTGTACTACTTACTGTAGGGCATGGACATCCTATCATGTACCAGGCCCCTGCTGAAGAGTTTGTAACATAAGAAAATCTAACTGGAGTCTTATTTGTATTAAATAACCTGGTGGGCTTATTGACTAATGCTTCATTTTAGATCAAACAGTAACGAGCATGTTCATCCTATTACTGTAATGATTAAAAAATGCAGTAGTCTGAAGTACTGCCGTCTTTTGAAACTCTTCAATATGGCATACTTTGATATTCATTGCTGAATATTTTTTGTTCTTTAGCATCACACATGGCCAATGAATCGAGTCCCTGCCCATGTGATATTGGAGACAGGTTTGACTATGGAGGCCGTGGGCAGGAGGTGCAAGTTGAGCACATCAAGGCCTATGTCTGCAAACCTCCTGCCGGTGCCGACAAAGCAGTGATTGTGATCCACGATATATTTGGATGGCAACTCCCAAACACCAGATACATAGCTGATATGCTAACAACTAATGGATACATGTAAGAAATACTACTGTTTTCAAAGCGTCTTTCTAATAAGAAAGTTTGTTGAACCAACTGTTTCCTTTTTTCATATAAACCATACAAACACAAATAATTCCACAGTCTTTCTTTATCCTTTTCTCCAAGGAGTTTTCTGTTAAAACAGTGAAAGAAGTCTAAAATAATTGAGTCACCCTACCATAATGAGTTAGTATATAGGCACAAAAGAAGAGAGAGAAAGCAGAAAATTTTCTTATTCTGCATTTTTCATCCTCTATGACCCTGAAACAGCCTGCTTCCTCCCTCCCTCTGTGCAACTTGGCTGTTATGGTAAAAATTTCAAAGAAGCTGAAGATCTTTCTATGAAGGGAAAGTGTACTAGCATGTGCCAAATAGAGAAACAAATCCTCAAATATGTGAAAAGCATACTGAGTATCCTCTTTCCTGTGTTACTGGGTTAGTGTCCCTTCTAGCCTAAACATAAGTACTGTGTAAATTGCAGTTTGTTTGGTTTGGTTTTGGATTTCTTTTTTAAGTTTGGTAGGAAACCACCAAGGATTTTCAGTTACAGTTAACTATTTATCAAATTAAGAAATTAATTTTAACAGGGCAAAATGTAACTGGAAATTATACTAAGTCCTCATATTAGATATAGAAAATTATTGAGGGTTGCTGGTATAATGCTTTGATGTGGGTTAAGTACTATGTATTCAGCAAAATGAATTCATTGTGTAGTACATAGGGTCTTCCCTTTAATCCTTTTTCAGTATTATTTCATGGACATAAAATATTTTCATTTTTCTTGCAGAGCCATCTGCCCAGATTTTTTTGTGGGACAAGAAGCTTGGAAACCTTCTAATGACTGGGCATCTTTTGATGACTGGCTGAAAACACGAGATGCCGGCAAAATAGACAAGTACAACCATTGTTCCTTGACCAGCAAGTGGACATCCTTATTTCATAGGAATTTTTGCCTCAGTAAAGAGGCATTAGATCCTAACTTATTAGTGGGTCAAATAAAGCTGGATGTCCACAAATGGAAATTTCATGCAGCTCATGGGACAAGCTTGTGGTTATATGAGGGGTGCTTTATAGATAAAAGTAGATGTTTGAACAAGAACAAAAGTGCCCAGTGTTTGCCTGTACAGAGAGTAGAAGCAAAATGAATGACTCTAAAGTAAGGAATCAGCAAAAGCTAGAAAATGCAGCTCACTCCTGCCACTTTGATTGCTCAGGGAGGCACAACTTCCATGGATTTTAGGGTGCAAATGCAGTCAGCAAACACGATTTTATAAAACGTTTGTCCTCCTTGTGGGATATAGTTTACATATAAGTCACATTTGTGATAACAAGATGCTCTTGACTGGCAGTGTGTCTCAAACTTTATTTGTATTAGCCTATATGATAACTATTGCTATTTGTGAAATTAATTGGACTGCTGTTCATAAAATCACCTCCTGTCCTAGTAACAATGATCTAGGAAGACTGACTTTCTCCTTTGTCTTCTCCCCTGGAGTTTGTCTTGTATTTTAGAAATTAATAACAGTAAAGTAGTGTTGTGGGTTGACCCCAGCCATCAGCCAATAACTTGGACCACCACTCGCTCCCACAAGAGGAACAGGGGAATAAGAGAAACAAAGCAAGAAAACTTATGGGTTGAGATAAAGGCAATTTGATAAGTAAGGGAAAGAAAAACAGGGAGTGATGCAAGACAGTCACTCCATTCCAGAAGCAGACTGATGCCCAGCCAGTCTCTGAGCAGCAGCCACCAAAGAGGCCAGAGAAACAGGGCTAGAGCCTTAATTCACTTTCATTTGCATGTCTCAGAGAAGTTGATGTTGTCCTCAAGTATCTAAAGGACCAATGTGGTGCGAAGAAGATTGGTGTCATTGGCTTTTGCTGGGGTGGAGCAGCAGTGCAACATCTGATGCTGAAAAATCCTCATTTAAAGACTGGAGTGTCCCTCTATGGTAAGCCTGAAAGACCTGCTACATTCTGAGCAGGATGCCAGTGCAGGAAACAATTCTCTAGGACTATTACTGTAACAAAATTCAGTTTGACATCTAGTGGAAGAAGGTGATTTTATTATAAATAATCTGTAAGTGATTTGATTTTTTCACACTCGCATTTTTACACTTAAGTGCACCCAGCAAAATTTTATTTAAAGAGTGGCATGACCAGGATCACATCTGTGATCATAGTGCCAAATGCCATGGCCTCACTGTGGCTGAGGTTCCTCTTGGCTGGCAATGACAAAAGGGCTTCTGGGCACATCTTTTATATCTTTTAGACAGTGGTCCCTCATTACTAATAGGAACAGTTTTAAACTCTCTGTTTTAACCCTTCACACTTTAATTCTCAACATATTTATGCTAACTTTGATATTTTTCTTATAAACCTCTGTACTTCTACATAACCAGAGCAATTTATATTAGTTAGAGGTGAAAGAAGATTTAAGGTATTTTTCCAGAAAGCTTATTGGGACTGTTTTGCTGCACTGATATGCTGATCAGCTGAGTCAATTCAACAATGTTACTTGCTAATTTTTTAACTTTTTCTGTTGTAATAATCTCAGGAATGAAAAGAGTATCTAGGGTAGCAGCTGGTTAGTTTTACTGTAACTTTAATTCAAATATATTGGAGTAGTTAAAATTAAAATGTCAATTTGTTATGAAATTGTATCAGTATAGATATATGTACACTGAAGTCATAACCATGTAGGTGGAATGATGAGTATTTACAATTATCTTAAAAATGGCCTTCCCAAGCCAGAGGTGAGCAGTTCCTAAGTGTCCATCTTTCACAGAATCCTGTCTCTGACAGTGATCAGAAGCAGTTGCTCAAAGCAAACCACAAAAATGGGACAAGAGTAACAATTCTTCCCTGATTTTTTCCCACAGAACCGGTCTTTTCCTTTTTAATGGTATCACAAATTTTCCACAACAAAAAGGACTTTTAAGCAAAGTGTGTTAAATCCCATTACAAACTGATCATCATTAGCTGATGAAAATGTCTTGAAGTTTTTGTAGATTTTGTAGTGGTTTAGCTACTTTAGGTAGCATAACTCATTGCATGTATGTTTTCTTCTGCCTTAGGAGTGATCAGTCGTTTTGCAGACAAACACAGTTTGCTGCATCCTACCTTCTTCATTTTTGGGGAGAAGGATGACATCATCCCATTGGAGCAGGTGAGTTTCCCATCACAGATGCGTCTTTTTAATGCTTTTCATGTTTTTTTTGTATCTTGGTATTCAATGAAGAGACAGTAGAAAACTAATTTGCACTTTTCTTTCTCTTTCACTAACTCTTACAGTACTTCTACACAAATGTATGCTGCTTATCCCCAAATCAAAAAGTTTTACCATGACACTAAAAATATTTTCTGTTCCTGTTTGAAAATATGGCTGATTTTCATCAGTTCCTAGGAAAAGAGCAAGAATCCAAAGAAAGCCTGACAAGTTTAAGATAGGAGGCTCTCTTTAGTGATACCGATGGTCCATAAAATCAGCAGAAATTCCCCACCTGTACCAATGGAATCACTTGTTGCAGGAAAATTAAAAAGACCCTGTGGCTATCCTTCTCCTTTTTCCACTGTCCTGCAGAGATTCTCCTTTCTATTACTCAGTCAACAGCCTTTCTCTGGAACCTGAATGTAGAATGATTGGAGAAAGATGGTTATCTGCCAAGGGGATCAAGAGAAACATGTTTTTATTGAGTGATGTTGGCTTTAATTTTCCTGGCAAAAATTCCAGTTACTTTGAACTGCTATTTTTGTCTCTGCTCCTCTTCCCCAACCTCAAATTAATTCAAACTCTTGCTCCAGTTATTTTATGTGAGGTGTCTATCAGTAGCAACTCATACAGTGCTCACTACATGCTAACCTTCTCATGATGCTGAGCAGTAGGTTTTTTACATTTACAGATATTAATATTGTAATCCATATAATTTTTTTCTACATTTTATACAGTCACATACTGATATTTTACTGGGAAAAAAAGCCTAGTTAAATAAAGCAAGTGCAGCAACAGAAATGCATTTAGGTATAAAACTAGTAGAAAAGAAAACGGTGGCAAGGATAAATTATGTCTGTCTTTCAGAAAAGTAAAAAATGAGGACAATTTGGGGACTGTAAATGTAGAACTTTTTACCTTTGTGCTCAGCCAACATAGAATGTTCTGTGTTACAGGTCACGTTGCTGGAGCAGAAGCTTAAACAAAACTGTAAAGTTGATTATGAAGTTAAAATTTACCCTGGACAGACACATGGGTTTGTGCATCGGAAAAGAGAAGATATCAATCCTCAAGATAAACCTTATATTGAGGAAGGAAGAAAGGATATGATCAACTGGCTGAATAAATATCTTTAGGTTAAATTAATGTCAACAAACAGAATCAATTGTCGTAGGAAATGAGAAAATAATACAGACTATATTGCTTAAAATGTTCTTACAACCATGAAAATATTTTGTATAACTCTTCTGCAATAACACTACTTGTTTGCACTTACCTTCTAAGTAGGGGCTTAGAGATGGCTTTTCAAATGTTGAAAGCTATAAATGTAAAGAAGGTTTTTAACACTGGTCTTGTGTATCTTAAAATGATTAGAATATCGTGTGGCATATTTCCTGGCACCTGAAAGTTTAGTTTTTTATGTCAATGTCAACATGATTAAAAATCATTGAAACTCTGACCACGCTTGAGAAATTCTCTCCTTAAAGCTCTGTTTAGAGTTGTTTAGCTGTGAGACTTTCAGCTCCAAGATTTTCAGCTTTTAGGTAAATATAGTTCTGGGTTGGAAGGCTGGGTCATTTTCTTGGAAACAGAATATCCTATTCAGAATTTATGAAATGAGAGCAAGAAAAGGGAAGGAGAAAGACAGTGGAAATCAATGTATGTGAACTGAGGGGAACTCCAAAAGTTTGGGAGCCATGACTGAAGAGACTAGAGAAAATCACATCATTTCACCATCATCTTGATGCAAATCCTTCATCTCTCATGGCTTCAGGCAGTTGCCCTACCTACTGAACCTAATTCAGAGTTGAATCTAAACCAACCTCCAACGTTACCTCCTCACCTCCACAAATCTTTCCTTTATCCTCAGGTTTCTCTCTGCTGTGATTTAGTTGTGTACTGTTACTGGTAAGGCACAGCCCATTCCTGGTGAGTGGGGGAACATTACCATGTTTCAGCTCCTTAGGACTCTCCCAGTGCAATTCCCAATAACCATGTGGTGAGGTCTTGCCTGCGTCTGTGATGCTGAGGGAATAGATGTGGCTAAAATATTGTACTGAACATTGCCCATTTTCCCCTCAGTGAAATAAGTGTGAGCCCAGGGAGCTCTCACAGAATATTGCCTTTCAAGTTGCAGCCCCTCCATGGTTTCCATTGCCCCACAACATTTTTCTTTTTGAGTTTGTTGCTGCCAGCCATGCCTGGCATCTCCCTCACGAAATCACATTCCCTTTGGCTCTTTCCTAGCTGGGGGCGTGTGCCAGGCCAGTCTTAAGCAGTCTGTGGTGGAGCTGTAGCTGCATGTGTGTCTGAACTCCACAGTGTCTCGGCTTTGGAGCCTCCCACCATATGGATCCCACCTCAGGCCCCAAATCCCCATTTCGACCCCCTTCTTCACATCACTCCTTCCCTCCTGCAATACACTGTATATGTCCCATGAGAAAATAGTTTTCTCTGCACCACACTGAGTTGATATCAAAGAAAATCTCCCATCTTTCAAAAAGATTTCATGCAGACCTCTGAGACAAAAGTTCAGAATCTTCCCTTGCTCCTTGGTTCATGCCCTTGGTCAGTGATTATTGCTGTTCTGTGGTTTGAACACTGCAGATTGTGTTTCCATCTTCTTGCTTAATGATTTCAGGAGAGATGAGCCTTCAGTTCTTAGTGGGTCCAACCAGTGCAGGGAAAGCCTCTTCAGGTCTGCAGGGCATTGCTGCTATGAGTCATGTTGGTAGAAATAGTCCCTCCACACTGGAGGTGAGAAGTTCCACAAAGCCCTTGCTGATCCTGCCCTTGTGCTCGATTTGTGCAGATTCCCAGTGACACAGACAGAGGGAAGGGCCAGACTTCTGTGCTTCCTGCCAGTCCTGGCATGGTTCTGTTCTCAGCATGTAGAAGAGAAACACTTTCACATGAGAGGACTACAGACACCTTCATGCACTGGCAAAGGCACATCTCGTGTGTACCTGTCCAGCTCTAGGGAATGGGAACAACAATGTACAAACCTTCCTGGAAGGAAGCAACGTAGGTTTGTGGTTCAGGTAATCTATAAAGTGCAAATTCAATTCCCAGCTCTGGATTCATGCCCAATTTATCAGGGTTGCTATGAGAACAGAGAGACTTGATGAAATCAAACGCTCTACAATTATTTTCTCATGTGGATTTTAAATAAAAGAGCCTTGGTTTCTGTGAAGGTAATACCTTGGTTGGCAAACCTGTCCAGCTTGGTTTTTTACGTGATTGAACAGATGTCTTAGGAAAAAGGGCTAAGAGCTGCCAAATTTTCTCTGAGACAGGGAAAGACTGTGAAACTGAGGAGTATTTTGCCAAAATTCATTTTCCTTGGAGAATTCAGAGTCACTTGTGTAGGACAGGTGTTGCATTTTATTATATATTTGCTTTTATAGGAAAAAAAATTGGGTGCATTAGAAAAGGTCATTGCCAGCAGGTAAAGGGAGGTTATCCTGCTCCCCTACTCAGTTCTGGTGAGGCCACATCTGGAGTGCTGTGTCCAGGTCTGGGCTCCTCTCTACAAGAGAGACATGGAGCTCCTGGAGCGGGTCCAGCAGAGGTCAGCAAAAATGCTTAAGGGGCTGGAGCACCTCTCTTACAAGGAGACACTGAGGAAGCTAGGCCTGTTCTGCCTTAAGAAGTGATGACTGAGAGGGGACCTTATGAATGTCTACAAATATCTGAGGGGCAGGTGTCAAGAGCACAGAGCCAGGCTCCTCTTGGTGGCGTCAAACAATAGGACAAGAGGTAACAGGCAGAAACTGAGGTACAGGAAGTTCCACCTGAACATGAGAAGAACTTCTTTGCTGTGCAGGTGACTGAGCACTGGAGCAGATTGCCCAGAGAGGTTGTGGAGTCACCCTCACTGGAGGTATTCCAGGACTGTCTGGATGCAATCCTGTGCAGTGCTCTAGGATGACTGCTTGAGCAAGGAGGTTGGACCAGATGACCCACTGTGGTCTCTTCCAACCTTACCAGTGATTTTGTGATTCTGTGAAATACAGTATCTAAGATGAAAAACTCAGAAAACTCAATCACTGGCACAAGCATTTTTGTCGCATCTGTTATCTTTAATCAGTTTAATATTATGCTGACTTCTACTCCTTAATTGGATTACTTTTTTTATTACATGACGAATGGGAGCTGTTTTACGGGTTTCAGTTTAATCTTTATGGCAAAAATTTTTAATACACAAAATGCCTCTTCAGCTCTGTTCCTTTTTCTGCATTGCCCTCTGTCAGGTTCACATTTATTGCTGGGTGGTTTTTTACCGTGGTGTTTAAACCAGACAGTCACTGTTTTAGCTTGTTAATTTTCCTCACCTTCTTTGACTCCTAAACTCCAAACAGGAATGGGCTTTCAGTGTACAGGCCATACACAAGGACAAAGAAAAG
Source organism: Corvus cornix cornix (assembly GCF_000738735.6). NCBI lineage: Eukaryota > Metazoa > Chordata > Aves > Passeriformes > Corvidae > Corvus > Corvus cornix. The sequence continues at coordinate 81,231,407 of NC_046333.1, forward strand.
CATTCCCCCTCCCGTCATCCCCCCAGTGCATACATACGTAACAGTGCCAAAATTCCCATAAAATAATGTGCACTTGGTCAGTATAAAAAAATGCCCTCCATCTTTTGGCTTGCAGGGAAGAGGGCATCTATGCTTTATGGTACATTATAAGAGACTGTGCACTTGCTTTAAAAATGTGTCTCTCTGCACAGTGTCAGCTGCAGTCATATGGGGAGCAGTTCTCCTTCCTCAGCTGCAACCTTTGACTCTGCTGCTAGGTCTTGAAAGGGCTTTTTTGTCTTATTTTTTTCTTCAGAGCAGGCCCTAGGGAAGGAACTGAATGATTGCTGTGCTGGATTAGTGAGGCTTCGGGGCTAGAAGCCTGACCAGAAGTTGAACTTGATGGAATTTGGGGAATTGACGGAAGATGTGATAGAGATGACTACACAATGTAGATAACTACAGCTCATCTGAATGCCTTGTTGTAACTAATTTTGGCCACACTCACAGGCATACTATGTTTTCCATTCAGGACTGTAGTTGCCTACAGAGGTTGTGATCAGACTGGACTCCATACCTTTAACTAATGAGATTTCAATGTGTTTCACCACAGGCCAGGAGTGGTAGCTTAGGCTCTAGAAAGGTGCACTGAGAACACAATTTTTCAGAGACACAAAAAAATCTAGTTTCATTTTATTTGAGGCTAGAAAAAATAAAGGTAGACCCACTTAAAGCATTTTAGTCAGAGCTCCCATTGGAGGAGCAATGGGAATTTGGTACCTATCTCCTCTTTAACTTCAGAAGCCTCCAGCACATTTTACTTATTTTCTGGTTTCTCATGTTAGGCACTGAAGTTTATCAAAGCCCAGTGAATAACAGAATGCTGAATTTCAGAAAGTGAGGAGCGGAATGGGCTAATAAAGCTCCAAAACAAAGTTCCCCTTTCAGACCATCAGTGCAGCAGATGGTGACACCTGTGGAAATACGTTTCCTTTCCTTCCCTTCCTGCCACTACTATGTTAAGAGCTGGTGAGGAAATTTTGCATCTGGGCTGGTAGTTTGCCCAGAACTTCAGCAAAGCTATGCTAATGTTATTCGTTAGGGGGATTGCAAGTTATTCCAACTGCACTAATAAACTGTTCTTCAGTTTTACTTCCAGGTGTTGAGCTTACAGATTGTTGAAAATTTCTTTAAAGTTATTTCTTTTTTTTCCAGAATCCTTATAAAATTAAGGAAGTTTCTAAGATACTTTAGATGGTTGGCTAACCCCAAGTAAAAAACCTATGTCCTTCAGTAAAGAAAAAACATTTTTGCTTCCTCTGACTCCTCTGAGGCAAAAGTGGAAGGTAAATTTAGGCACGGGTGTTTGCAAGAAGAAAGAGATGCAGGGGGAAGGGATAAGCTCGCATTTTGTATATATTTGCAAGAACTATAGTCTGTAGTGCTCTGTGATGTTGCTTTGGAGAGCAGTGAGCTGTGAAAGCTCTCCCTGTCAGTAGGACAGCAGTAGGGGAGCAGCTCAGGGTAGGTTAGCAGTGCAAGGTAAGTTGATCCTGTTGAATGGCTTGAATAGAATGAGAGCTTGCTATTGTCCCTCCTTTCCCCTGGTTTCCTCACCCAGCTGGTTTAGCTCCAACTTCACTCAGAATTTTTCTTTCTGAGACACAGAGAAACCCTGGGTGAAAATTAAAAGGACAGGCTGAGTCATATGTGTTATCCACTACAGATGAAACTAACTTCTGGCTCCACAGCGCAAAGTAAAGTAGAGCTGGCCTCCTGCTCAGGGGTGTTCCTGATGTGTACAGGTTGTATATCACACACATATCTTCAGATGTGATAAGAAGAATGTTCTCTCTCTATAGTGAAGTATAAAAAACAGTGTAAGAAAAACAAAATAAGTAAAACGGTGGAACTTTTTGTGCTGATATAACTGTGAAATCACATCAAGAAAATCCCTCTAAGCTGGAAAAAATGGGAGTAATAAACTCTTGCAGCAACATTATTTGTAGCTGCTCATTTCCAGCCCAAATTTTGCTGATGTCTCTGTGCTTTGTAACACCAAGGCAGAGGTTAGCACTGTTGTGCTTAACTGTGTCAAGGCTGTTGCAAGCAACCATGAACTTGTTCTGCTCACAGCCTGAGCTGGGCTAAAGCTGCATAGCCTTGTCAGATGGGTGCTTTGCTTAAACAATCTCAGCAGATTATGTCAGGTGGAAATCATTATTCATAGCAAAGTGGGACTGGGACTGCACTGACTGGCAATAGGGCAGAGAGCATCTAGTTCTGTATTTTTTGCCTCTGCAAAACACTGCTGAGGCCCAGACCTAATTATCTGTCTGCATAACTTTTCACTCTTTCACATTTGTCACTTTTTGCAGATTAAATACCTGCGAGCAGCTACCTATGGCAAGTGAATCTGTGCAGAGCAGCAGAGACCACAGAACAGGAAGAGATGGCACAGTTTTAGGATCTTTCCAGTAGGCCTGAGAAGAAGGAAGCAGAAGGAGTCTGATAAGGCTGGAACAAAGAGTGAAGAGTTATCCTGTGGGATGAAGAGGGAACACATAGTTGGCTGTGAAAGGGAAAATGTGTGAGGTGGTGTCCTGGGGTCTCAAACTGGGACCTCAAAGGTGGGCACTGAAGAGAGCAGAGAGTGGTGTTGGTTGATGAAAATCAGAGTTGTGGGAAAAGTAGAGCATTCCAGAACTTCAGCGAGAAGCAAAAGTGACACTGTAAGCAGGAGAAAAGAAGATCTGAGACTGACCCTTGAAGATCACTTTCACTAGTCCATGTCCATCCTACCTGTTCTGATTTGCTTTACTAAGAATCTGTTGAATAAGTCTCTGTGAGGTCAGCCAGCTGAAAAATCAAATAAGCAAATGAAAGGTGGTATAGAAGAGAAAACAGAAAAGTGAAAGGGAGAGGTAATGCAGGAAATGCAGATGTGGGGAAAAACACTGGCAGTGATGGTGTTTCCTGAAAGTCACAGATATCCCATGCCTCTGCTCCACTTTCCTGACTTAATGAGCCGGGAATCAGCTCTGAGTGAGCACTATATAATGTTAGTAGAGGTGCCTCAGTTGGAGAGGAACAAAAATCCAGCAGTACTAAGTGGAGGTAGAGCCTCTCTGTGGAGAGAGATAAAGGGAGATCTGCTTCAAAGGAGAGGCACTGAGTCAGCACTGGAGAGGCAAGGCAGGGGACATTTCTATTGCTGGGTGCCCAAGAGATTTGAGGAGATAAACACTTCTTGCTGTCACTAAGCCTTTCTCCATCACACTGTGAGCAATGGCACTGTAGGAGACAGGTGGCCTTGTGTTGCTGCATGGCTGTTGCTGGGTGATTTGTAGATCATATGCCAAAGTCCAAAGTGAAATTTCCAGGAATTGCTCAACTCAAGATAATGTCAGGAAGTAATCAGCAAAATTGGTGAGATGATGGAAGTTATTCCTCAGTAAAACAAAAGCTTCTTGGGGAAAATTGCCATCTGGGATTTTTGTCACCCACCCCTTTCCCTTGCTGAGCCCTAGTTGCATTGCCTCTCCAAATGACCTTTTCTGCTGGGCTGATGCCAAGTGGTACATGCAAGGGGGGCTGAAGAGAAACATGTCAGGATGTTTCTGTAGAAAGTCAAGGAAAACAATTCAAAGCAGGAGGCGAATCAGGAATGAATAAGGTGGAACAATTAATTATTACTTTCCCCCATGTAAATTGGGGAATGGTGAGTCTGAAGGCAGGAAAAGAGCTGGAAGAGAAAGGAAAAGAAAGATGTCTCTACTGGTTCACCAGTAAGAGGGAGGTGGGGAGGGCTTGGCAGATCCCTGCCGGCTGATGGGGTGGAGAGGGTACCATTCCAAGCCTTATTGCTTTCCAGCTGGCTCAGATTGATGGTGTTTGCTATTCCCATGATATCTCTGATATCATCTGCTGATGTACTAATGACAAGATGCTTCATTCACCACTCAAAAGAGGGATTAGGGCTCAAATCGCCATTCCAGCTTGTCACTCACCAAGGAATTAAAATCTTCTTTGAATGTGGAATTTACTGACCCCATGGGAGAGCCTAAGATTAAGGAAATGATGCTTTAAACATGAGATCATGGAAATAAAATAACGCATTAGCTGGAAAGTGTTCATCTTTCCAAGCTGTGGCGAAGAGCCACTGGGCAACATTACACAGGCACCACTCTCATGGTCCAGCCAGATCATCACAAACACCCCAGACATTTCCTCCTCTGAAGAAAGAGCAGAGTATAGTGCAGGAACCCCAAGAGATGGCTTTTAAGGAGTTTATGTGGCTATTATGGAAGAGACTTTGATCAGTGTCTTTCCTAGTGGAGGAAATGATCTACTTCAGATCCTGATTCATCACTGATAGCTGGCCATGGTCACAAATCTGAGTCAGGGGCTGTGCAGAAAATCACTTTGAATTTCACCTCAGCTAATGCTGATAGGGATGCCTTAAATGAACTTATATAGATGTGCCCACATGGGAAGACCAGCTTCCTGCAGTGCAAGCCTGTGATCTCTGCTAGCGCTGCTGTGCTATGAGGTTTTACAGTAGAAAGGAGCGGGTACTGAACTAACTGTGCACAGTGGTGGAGAGCAGCAATGTCTCAGGAAACTAGATGGTTGGGAAATGGTACACAGTCATTCTAGGTGCTCTGGGTTCCTCCAGAAATTACTGACCTCTGTGGTTTTAGAAAGTCTGAGGATAGTGCCTTCCTACTCCCCTTCTTGCTCCTCCCCCCTCCCCCACTGCCCCAGTTTTTGAAAAAATGTCTTTAGAATTGTCTAGGAAATAAGATCCTTTAAGAAATTAACAGTGGATTCCAGGTCTTACTATTTTGCAATGGTTGGGGGTTTTTTTTCAGTTGGTTGGTTGGTTTTGTTTTTGTTTTTATGGGTTGAGGGTTTTTTTGTTATTGGAACCTGGAGAGAGCAGTGAGTTTTCCCTCCAAGAATAGCCCATGTACTACTCCTAGGAGTAGTTTTATTCAGCATCCTCATGGATGAGCTAGGGGAGTGACTGAACTCCCTGCTTCCCTTCCTCACAAATTTTTGGACAGCCCCAGAAGAGACACATCCAATGCCTTGACATTAGACAGACAGCAACACTGGGGACAGTGTCCCAGCAGCAGTGATCCCTAGGAGCTGGTTGGTGGAAGATGACTTGCAGGGTGCTGGCCTTCTTGTCTGTGCAGATGAAGCTATGAAAAATGAGCTAGGGTAGCACAGAAGGGATCAGCCTTTCTCGGGGAGTGGGAGCATCTTTTGCCTTCCAGACCACTACTAGAGGCAGGCAAGAAGCTGCTGAAGAATTGAGAGGTAGGCAAGAGCCATCATTTTGCCTTGCTCCAAGGGTACTGATAAGTCTTGATGGCCCTGACCAGCCTCTCCTGGGACTCCCTCTGCAACATCTTCCCATGGGGCCAGGAAACCCATTTCACCTCAGCCCTGGGCTTTTAGTGCCCGCCTGAGCTGTATTGTGGTCTATCTTTCCCAGCTATGCCTGGCTGTATTCACTGTTTGTCTGAACCCTGGCATGACTTCCTTGTCTTAACCCAGGCTTCCTGGCTTGACCTCATACCTGCCTGGCAATCACTGGCGCTGACTGCCACCACCAGGATTGACATTGACCTGCAAACCAGTTTCTCAGCTAGACCTTGGATCTGCTTTGCCACCACAAGCTCATCTGATGATCAGAGGAACCTGAGTCTCTCCCTGGGCCTGCCTGCTCTCACCCTGTAGCAAACTGGGACAAGACTTGGCTGGAGAGACCTTGTCCTGCCAGCTTTTTCTCCCTTGTCTTCTGGATCCCAGATGCTTAGGAGCAGTTGGACTACCTCTCTGCCCTGACAGAAGAAAGCTTTCCCAGTAAAACATGTTGTCCCTGCCCTGAGTCCCACTCTTCTGCAAGTCCAGCCTTTTTTCACTACAACTCTTCCCTTCCCAGTATCTGTCACCAAGCCATCTGGAGCCCTGGCCAACTCAGCTTCCTGCAATGGCACCATCTTACCAGGCTAGGTGGGAGCTGCAAGCGGAGTTGCCTCCTGAACAGTCCCTAGCTGTACCTGTGGTCACAAATAAGTCATTAAGTCTCAGGCAGAAGGCTGATGTACACCATGGTTACTGGATATTTTATATTGTTTTAAGCCCTGGAGGACAGGATGGGAGAGATGGAGAAGGTTAAAAATACAGCAGTTGTGGATCCCTGTCCGTGTGCTGGGTTGGAAGGGCACTGCCCCAGCATTGTTCTGAGGCACTGGCATCAGTGCTCATGGATTCCATTGGATTAGCACTGCCTCTTGCATTCATTCTGCCCACAATGCACCTAGCAGCAGCATGGAGGGAGTAGGTTGAAGTGGGGCTGAGCAGAATGCTTTGAAGCATATGCCATGTTCAGTGGGTGACCAGAGCTTTCAGGTGTGAGGGGTATTGACAAAGATGGGGAACATAGCTGGGAAGCACTTCTGGGGGGCAGGGCCCGGGCTCAGCATGACTGTTGTGTTAGCTGGAAAGTGAGGTGGGACATTGTACGGCATTGTCAGGAAGGCAGCCAGCAGATTCCTCAGTGATGGGGTAGCACTGAATGACCTCAGAGCACAAATGGTCTGTGCAGCTGGTGGACTCCTCTGAGCACCCTGCCTGTGCCAAGGAGAGCTCAGGGCCCCACCTTGTAGTACCCTGCAGATTGGCTTGCCTGCCTGTCTGCTGAGGCTGGGGGGGAGGAAACTGTTGGCAGCTCACAGAATTATTAACGGAAGAAGCAGAAGGGCAGTGGGGAAACTCAGAGAGTGATTCCCACCCCAGTGCCGGGCACAAAACTGGATCTGAAAAAGGCCGAGCAAAATTTAATGCTGGAAACTAAGGGACTGGGACTGCTCTGGAAAGCTGCTATCAGAAACGTTCTGAGTAAATGCTTGTGGTCAGTTTGAAAATACAGAGACAAACTGAGCATTGCCATAGACTTCAGCATTAAAAGAGCAATGCCATTTTAGGCCCTTCTAAAAGAGCCTGATGTTCATATTTCAGCAAATTTCTCTCACACATACCCCTGCTGATAAGCCTCCACACCTCCAAAGAGTGCTCTGTTGGGTTGAAATGGCATCAAATCTTCCATTCCCCTAGGTGCTGTCGGTGCCTCTGATAATATAGAACAGGAATTAAAGAGCCCTATGGGGCTGGGTAACTCTGAAACAGGAGTACAGACCTCCTCACCCAACTCCTGTGGAAATGATCAGAGTCATCAGCCAGGGATATTGTGAAAAAGGGTTCACACTTGAGAAACTGTGTCCTGCTGAAAGTGTGTTGGGACAGCTAGTTCCCTCCATGGTTCTTAGGGTCCTTGCTGGAGGATGGTGGATTTCTCTTTGGAAGGGCAGTGTTCCTTTGCAACCATACATCTGGCATCACATGACTATAGAGGACTCTCTATTAAGTGATCAAACCTGATCCTTTAGGGCTGTGTATGGCTGTGCTTGAAGAACTGCTGCTGTTCTGATGTGAGTGAAACAGCCTGCTCTGTGTATGCTGGGAATGAGTGATAAGGGAAGAGAAAGAAGGATGGAAAGGAGAGCCCTTCTTGATTATGTCCCTTTACTGTAGCTACTTCAGTCCTGCTGTTTCTCATGCAGTTGTCACTGCTATGACTTTATGACACTGGCTGCCATGTCTGGCTCTTGGAAATGTTAATGTTCTGTTATTTTTCTTTGTGCTGCCTATTCTGAGCCAGACATGCAAGAGACAGGATATTCATCATGCTAAACCAACCATAATTCGGAGGAGGAAAGGGATGCATTTTCATACAGTATTTGTTACATATCAGAGGCCATCCCTAATGCTTGTGTGTGTCACTGTAGTGGGTTGACCCTCGCTGGATGTCAGACACCCACCGAAACCTCTCTATCACTCCCCCTCCACCACTGGACAGGGGAGAGAAAATATAACAAAAGGTTCCTGGGTTGAGATAAGGACCAGGAGAGATCACTCACCAATACTGTCACAGGCAAAACAGGCTTAAATTAGAGATAGTAATGGAATTTATTGCTAAAAAAATCAGAGCAGGATCATGAGAAGTAAAGACCTTAAAAAAACACCTTCCCCACACCTCTCTCTCCTTCCCAGTTCTACCTCCTCCATAGCCTGGGATCAAACTTTCCAAGACATGAAGGCAATTCTGGTTACATCATATTTCCATATTTTGTAAGTGTTGACTTTGACCAACATCTTGGTTGCCAGTGGGACAAAATGTGTGCAGCGTTGGTGAGAGAGGTGTAGGTGTTAAATTACGGAGGTCCTGAAATGCACCGGTGTGGACTTCATTAGTCGTGCTGCAGCCCTAGGGCCTCCAACAGCTGTCCTGTGCCCAGTGCTCAGGGAATGGAGGTCAGGGATTCTCAAACACACATGTGATACACGGTACGTGACATATTCCCTGTTAATGAGGAATGCAGGGCAAGCCCTGCAGATGTAGCGTCAGATGAATGGCAGATCAGGGGCAAGCCCTCAGCAAAATTGCTACTTGTCAGTGCACTCCAGGTACAGCTGTGGAAGAGGTGTCTCCTCTAAACCAAACCCCTCAGCAGGTGCCCATCTCAATAGAAATAGATAATGTAGGGATTCTGTCTCTCAAAAATTAACTGGAAAATAAGGAAGGCTACTGTATTTGGTTCCTATATTTGGAAGCATGTATAAGATCGTGATTGGAGAGAAGGAGAGAGGGACTGGGGGAGTCAGGGAACCTGGGCTGCTTTCCCAGCATTACATTGTAACTGTAAATTGTAGCAAGTCCCCAGGGACATTCTTCAGTTCTTGCTTGTCTCTCAAGTAGAGGCAACAGTCTCACACTTTCCACCAGAAGACTATAGGTTATACAGGGTCCCTGTTCCCGGAGAGCAGTGGCTACACTACCCCATTTATCCCAGTGCTGAGTTCTTGGATGTTGGATATATTTCTTCAGTACACTCACATCACCCTTAGCTGTAATGTTCCTGCCTGTAGGGACTTTGCACATGAAGGCTGTTACCAGTCACACCTTCCAGAATGGGTGTGAAGGAGCAGCCTTGAATGGCACAAGACCTTTGGGTCATCAGTACAACAATCTCACACCCCACCTCTTATCCAGAAGCACAGGGACAGCTGGGAGCCTGACTGTGCTACTCCTCTTGCCCTCTGATTTGCACCATCTCTGAGTGGCAGCACACTGGCTCTTCACAGGCCTGTATGGGCAGACCAGTTCATCTCACCTCGCTGCCCCTGTGTGGGGCAAAGCACTGAGTGACAGCCCTTCATACAATTATTTTCCCTTCTGAGATCATGTGAAAAGGTTCAGGCCTGTGCTGGAGACCCAGAGTACTTATGTTTATGGGGGCTGCTCTTCTCTCCTCTCTTAGACTGTCTTTCACCTCTCCCAGTCTTCCTCCCAATTCTCTGCCAGGGAGTGCTGAGGCTCATCACTACAAGTGTCCAGCATGGCTCTGGCTCTAGGGAACAGGGAGGCCAGTGCTGTGACACACCTGTGTCACAGCTGCATGCACCACTGCTTCAGATACACAAACTGATCCACTTCCTTGAGAGAAAAAAAACAGTGTTTAAGAGCCAAGATATAGGACCTGCATGGTGTCCATGCACCCAGGAGATGTTTTCATCTTCATGCTCAAGTGGAAGAAGGAAGACCTTGGCACAGGAGTATACTCTGGGGTCAGGTACTGAGAACAGCTGAAATGCTTGCAAGTCATCGTAGTTATCATTAATAATTTCAGCCTCACCATCACGCTCTGCAGCCCTGGTGTGTGCGAGGACCCTGACCCACTGGGCCTGAAGAGGGGTCGTTGAACCAGCCATGGTTTGTGCCTGGTCTCTGATGCTCACTGGCATGGGCACCTTTGGTAGCCAAGGACAAGCACTGGCAGTCCACGGTTGTTCTGATCGCTTCCATCAGGAACGGATTCTTACTTGGCACAGCCCCAGAGCAAGGACCACGTTCCAGCCCAGGGAGCTGCTTTGCTCCCTCAGCTGGAGCACAGAGCTGAACAAGGCGGGTCTGCCAATGGTCCCTGTGGGTTTACAATGCTATGGCTAGAGCAGAAACAATCCCACCCCGACTTCTGAAACACATCCCGCTCCATTAAGACGGTAGATGGATAGTCCTTTCCTCCCCCCTTTCCCCCTCTTTTCTTCCCTTCCGAAGGTCACCTTCAGCGGGGAGGCAGTGTGCCCCCAGGTCCAGAGCCATGGGGACGGGGCGGAGCGTCACGCTTGGCCCCGTAGCGCCTGGCAGCCCCCTCCGGCTGCTGGCGCAGGCTGAGCCCGGCGGCTGCGGCGAGGGGAGCGCGGCAGTCGCGACTGGCTGGCTGTCCTGCGCTGCTGGAGAAGGTGAGAGGCTTAGTACAGGCGGGAAAGGAGAGTGGGAAGGGAAGTTGCAGCGGTGGCAGGATGAAAGACACTGGACAGGCATATAAAAGGGCACCCACCCCTCTCAATCTGGTTTTGGAGGCTTGAGAGTGGTGTGCCGGCACAATGCGGAGCGCGCCCATTTCCCACAGCGGGCTGATGGAGAGCTCGTTGGTGGCTTTGCCCTGGGAGGCTGCTTTGCGTCCACTCGTGTCCGGCCGCATGGTGCTGCCGTACTGGCGGGTTGGCTGGGAGAAACGGGTGATGTGGCTTGGTCCCAGTGGGATTGCTGCCGGTTTCTGTCCGAGGAGGCTGCTGTGCAGAGGTTGTGGTGTGCTGCGTGCTGTGGAGAGGCTTACGGGGCTCTCCGGGGAGGCTGCTGAGTGTCTCTGCCCCAGAACAGCAATACACAGTTCTGCTACCGGGACAGTCATGCCATGCTCGGCAGCGAGATGAAGCACTAGCCTGCTGACGAGTTTTAGAAAGAAGTTCATAAATCTACCAGTAATAAGGCCAGAAGCAAACATTGCGATAATCTGTTCTTATCCCTTGTCGTATTAAACGTGGTTTGCACCAGAGTGGACCTTTTAGGAAAAAAAAGTGCCATTCTTGAGCCAAAAGTTAGGGGGATGGAAGGATATCCTTCCATATTATTTGATGAGACTTTTAGGGGCAAATATCCTTCTTCACAAAATCTGCACCACAACAGAGGTCTGAAGTGGCCTCACTTCAGCGTCTTCTGTTGGTTTTATTATAATGATTCTACCTAATTGGGAGAGCCCTTTTTAGTGAAATTCCAGTACTTGGGAAGGTACATACAGGTGATGAGTAACTTCTTCACTATCTGTTTGATAAGCTATAAAGACAGCTCCCCTGGAAGTTTCCCCTGTAATTTTCAACCCTGTTGTCATTGTCATGACTTTCTCTGGTCCTTTTTCTGTCAAACTGGGGACACCAATGCTAGCTTGCTGAACTGTGGGCTCACCAGTATCATTAAAAAGATAGAAAACATCCAGTATCTGGTTCTGTTGATCTATCACCTTCCCTCCAGAAGAGTTCAGGAAATTTACCAAGGCTTTCTTCACATCAATATATTTTTAACATTTCAAGAAACATCGGTATATTTTTAACATTTCAAGAAACATTTGTATTCAAGAAGAATACAAAGCAGAGCAAACTGAGAAAATTAATTTATTATAAAAATACAAATTTCACTGGTGTGTGATATTCTCAATTGTAGAGAAGAAGCTGTTAACAGGTGGCCAGCTCTTCAGAAATACAGCTTCCCTAACTCAGCTGATTTTCAGAGATTAAATTTCAGACTGCCTCACGGCATCTGTATGTAGGAACCTCTGCAGAAACTGGAGTTCACTGTAAGAGGCACATCGCCTCAGAACAGATCTCTTCTTTTGTTACAATCATCTCAGCCTACGTGAAGCTGAACAGCTGTCTCTTTTTTGTTTACAGTGAAGCTTACCTTCTTAATTTAGCATCTGGAAAATGCTAGTTTGCCTCTCACTGCTGATGTTTTCTGTGTCTAATTATTTTTGGGCATTCTCTTCAGCAAAGTGAATGCAAAAGTGGAATCTGCAACATCAGTAACCCTTGTACTGTTATGCTCTTAGACTTGTATCTGTATCAGTAAGATGTGTATCTCTATCACTGCAGATTATTCCTACTGCCATTCTGTATCATCCAATGTATTAAAGCCTGCAAGGGAAGTGAGGCTATACCAGATCTACATTTCTGGATTTACATAGTGCCCATTAAGCAGCATGAAGAATCTAGATGTGTCTGATTAATATTACTTTTTTTTCCTGTCACCTATCTAATGCCAGACTAAAATCCTGACTTCTTTGGTCCTTTGAAACACTTTTGTATGTGTGTATCTGCATGCACTAGTTTTGTGAAGCAATGCATTGTCTACCCAAACCCTTTTTGTGCCATTTGCAAAAATTTTCTGGATGATTTCAGTGTTTTTGTCTAGATCATTGACAAAGGTAAAAGTATTATAACAGAGTCAGGATTTAAAAAAAAAAAAAAAATTGTTTAAGGTAAGAACACCAATAAAATATGATATTTTCCACTATATACTGGGCTTTCAGAAATTAATTAAAAATGTGTGGCTTCTTGGTTTAGACCAATGCCAGGATGAATTTGTACAGATAACTTCCAGGAAACGACCAGAGAATGGGACATTTCTAGCAGGTGCTATATGAACCAATACCAGCGTGAGAACTGCTTCAAACCAACAGTTTAGAGGATGGCGGGAAGTGCCTGCAGGTGGGGTCCTTACACAGCCCCTAAGCAGAAGTTTTATAACAACAGAATGAAGTGATCTGAATTACTTGGTACACTAAATCCATTTGAGCAAAATGTGCTTTACTAAACATGGTGCAAAAATATTCAGGTAAAAACCAGGTAGGCAGCACCCGTAAACGGACAGGAAGAGGAAGTGAATTTTTCCCCCAACATTCCCCAGTAACTGGGAAAAACTCTGAACTCATAATGGAAATATAAGGTAGTACAGCCTGTGTGTTGTTCCCACAAAAGGAGATCTTGAGGCCACAGAATGAGGCAGAGGGGAATTCTAGCTGAGTGTGTGACAGGAGACATTCTCCCCAAGACAGTCAGGGTTTTAACATGGGGGATGGGAGGAGAAAAATGATGAGGCTTTAGAACAGGGCCATGAAGCAGATCTGAGAGCTGGACAATCGGGCTGGACAATCTGAGAGCTTGGTTTGACAATTAGACAGAAGGTTATTTGAAGGCATTGAACCAATAAGAAGACTGAGGGGTGTCTTGATCAGAGAGCATAGAGATGCTTATTCTCAATTCAAAATGTGACCACATCTTCTGGAAGCATCACATCTGTTTTTCAGCTAACTGGTGCAGGCACTACAGAAGCACAGTGTGACAGGTGCTTTGTGAAGCCTAAGTAAAGCATTGGTTAAATGCATAGCCTGAGCTTCAGTCTGATAGTTTTAGTCAACATAATTAACTGCAAATGTGTTCTCATAGCCTGTGGTCATACCTCTGACCACAGTGCATATAAACCCTCCAAGAGTCCCAAGAAATTTAACAGATATTAAAAACCTATTTTCTCTATCTGAGGAACTTCATGGGCAGGTTAGGTAAATTCAGATTAGGGTATCATATAAATGTGTAACAGCAAGAATTTTTACACTGGCATTTATAATTGACCAATTGTCATTGGATCAAGCCTGAATGACTTTTTGTAAGAGATGCCCCAGATGCTATTTGTCATTTGGTTTGTATTAAGGTTCTGCAGAAGGTCAGACAAGAAAGTGGACTCCACATGCCATATGCTCAAGGCCAATTTTAATGGAGTATCTTTGATATGAGAAGAGGCTGAAACAGCTGAAACTCTTCAGCTTGCAAAAGAGAAGGCTCAGAGGGGACCTTATTGGTGTATATAAATATCTGCTGAGAGGGAATGAAGAAAAGGGAGCCAGACTCTTCCAAGCAGTGATCATTGGTGGGAATCTCCATCTGTGGAGATATTGAAGACCTGGCTGAACACCTTCCTAGACAAGATGCTTCAATTGCTGTTGCTTGAGCAGGGGAATTGGATTAGATGATCTCAAGAGGTCCCATCCAACCTAAACACCTCTGTGTTTTTGTCATCATGGCACTGTCTCTGTTGTACAGAGATCACACTGTCTTTGGCTTTTGACATGTATGAAGTGCTTTTCTGCACTAAATACATTAATCATTTTGGTTGAAGAACCAGAATAACATTACCTGGACTAGGACATTGTATCTCCATAGGCTAGATCCCCCTCAGCTTCTCAGGTGGTTCAGAAGTATCCTGTGATGGTGTAAAGGATGTGAGCTTTTTGCTGCTGTAATTAGAGATTCTTTTGAGGAATTACAGTTTCTCACAAGTCAGCAGGCTGGAAATAAGACCTCTAGCAGGGGTGAAGCACAGAAAGAATAGTGGAGGAAAGAACAGTTTTGAATAGGACTCTGCCTGCTGCCTTCAATACAGCACAGCCAAATGGTGAATGCATCCTGGTCAGGGCCCTGGAGACCTTCTCCTCAGTGCTTGTCAATCTGCACAGGGAAAATGACACTTTAGAAGGTATCAGAAGTAGTGCAGATCACCCAGGCACACTTTACTCAGCAGTGACCCAGACTTGATCCTCACTTACCTTCCTAGCTAGTCGCAGTGGCGTCTCAAAGAAAGACCTGACAACGCCGGCTATTTTCTCAAGTATGGACTTTGTCTTGCAATTAATGACTTCAAGGGCAGCAAGGGCCAAAGTCTGCAAACTGTTCTGGAGTGACTGCAGCTGGGGCTTCCTTCATAAGGAGCCCTGATCAGACCCACAGGTCACAGGCCCTCAAGAAACTTTACCCATATCCTCTTGATGATCTGTCCTACCAAGCTGGCTCATTCACTTTAGTGCTCTCCTCTGAGCCTGCACCATTTTCCCTCCCATGCTATTGGGGCCACAGATGGAAGTATGGATCTATTCCAGCTATATTGCAGTTCACTTGAACTGTGGAGTGGAAGAATACAAGAGTTTTTGGGATTTGGGTGGTTTTGGGTTTTTTTATTGCAAAAGCTTATGGACTGAAATGTTTTGACTCCCTGAAGTGAACTGAGAACCAAGGATATACAGAAAAACATATCCTCCCACTCACAAAAGCAAGTGTTTGCATAGTAAATAGGAGAGAAGTAATGCACCTAATAAAATGGATGAATCATGTTATAAATAATGGAATACAAATAAAACATTAATTAATATCTATCTAAAAAGTACATAACTATTGAATAATACGTAGAGTTGATGCAACAGGAAGATTCTAACCTTTGGGCTAAATAGCAGTAACAAGTGGCCAGCGTACAACGGAAGAAATTTTACCTGACTCACGTTTGAGATTTTCAGCTATCTAAGAAGACTCTGAACCATTTTCTGACAAGAACTTGTATATGACCATGAATTTGATATAGAAGAAACACTGCCTCACAGAAAAGCTATTTTGATATTTTTTTCCACAAATACTCATATAATGTGTTCTTCAAATGACAAGTGGACATCTCTCCTATTGTTCCACTCCACTATTTAATGTGGCTTTAGCTTATCTAATATCTATGCCTTTCCCAGGCCTATTACATTTTAGGTGTTTTCTCTATATTCAACTTAAATTTTTCTCTCTATAACACCTAAATGTGGAAGCACCAGTTTGGAAATATTTTGGCAGGGTGGGTCCATTTGTGGGTTCTGAGATGCCCTTGCTGTCTGGAATTTCACAAGCCCTGTTGGCTGGGGAGCAAACAGGAGGACATCAAAGCAAAATCTCTAAAATACTTCCCAGACACTCTTTCCCAGAGTTCTCCCCAGCCTTCCATTTATTCCCTCCCATGCAAACATTTGTTCATTGTTGTACTCCCTACTGACTGTACTAAATTTGACTGCTGTTGACTCTCACAGCAAGCCAAAGCCTTTACAGAAAAGTAGGGCCATTTACTTGGCACTTCTGAATTGGATAAGATTTAGAAATGCAGTCTAGGAGAGAAAGAAGGGAAGAGAAGGAGAACCTTCCCACAAATAGTCCCAGGATCCTGTACAAATCCAGCCCTTTTGTAGATTTCCCAGGTTTAAATAATTCTTTTTTCCAAATTTCTTTATTTTGAAGAATGACTGGATTTAGCAGCAGTGGAGTTCCTTTGCAGAAGAGAAATGCGGACATACCGGAAAAAATCCAGTCTGTGAAGACAGTTAAGATATTGGAATATCTCTCATAGGAGGAGAGGCTAAGAGAGCTAAGACTTGATTAGCCTCAAGAAGAGAAGGCTTCTGATCAATGCCTATGAATACCTGCAAAAACACACAGCCAGGCGTATCACAGCATCAGATGATACTGAGTGACAGAACAAGAGGCAGTGGGCCTGAAACACAACTTCTATTTAAGCATAAGTAAAATCTTTTTTACCACAGAGGTGAATGAACACTGGAACTGGTTACCCACAGCAGCTGTGGAGTCTCCATCCTTGTAGATATTTAAAACTGGGCTGGGCACAGGACAACGTGCTCTAGCTAACCCTCCTCTGAGCAGGAGGTTGCAGTAAGTGGTCTCCAGAAGTACCTTCTGGCCTTGACCATCATGTGACCTTGCTCCAAAACCAGGAGGGACTCCCAGGCCCAAGGTGCCTTGTTCAGAGCACAAGGAGGTAGACAGGCAGAGAGTGCTGACACAGAGGCCTTAAAATGCTGCATTGTAACTCTCTTGGGAAAGTGAAAATACACTTCTCTGAAATAGGTCTGAAGCAGCCGGCTACAGTTCAAAATGCCATTGATGTTCTAGCTTACTTCCTGTATAAGGCTGCACAGATGAGTGACTTTTGGTCAAAAATGTCATCAGGCATGTGAGGTACTGAGCTCCCTTTGCCTTCCTCAGGGCACTCTGCCTTTTTTTCATGTGCTAGCTGTGCCTCTGCCTAAGGGACAGGTCTGTCTCAGCTGCTACCACAAGGACTTTCTTCTATAAGCAGTAGAGGTGGGATTCTGAGCAGAGAGACAAGGTCCTGCTGCAGTAAGCTAAGGTGGGTGGCTGGGTCATGCTTGAAAATCTGGGATTCTGCTAATGTTTTGCCTGTTGTCTAATATTGGGCAAAAGGATTAGAGGACTGAAGGAGGCTCCCTTCAATACAGAAACCTTTTCTACGAGGAGGGGCTTTGCCCAGAGATGTTCTGTATAAAAGTGCAAGTTCAACTCAAGCACAGCAGCAGGAGTGCTCAGGCTCCAAGTGGCAGAAATATGCCCTGCCATGGCATGGTTGTGCCACGTGTCCTATTGGCTTTCCCTGTGCATGCTCTGTTGTTCCTGACTCCGGCGGTGGTGTTTCTGCAGCACTCAGTGATGGCCGAGAGCTCAGCTGTGACTGCAGCAGCAGTGGGGAGAGCAGCACCTACCAAGCTAGAGGAGCTCCTGGAGATCACTGCTCAGAGCCTGGTGCACGCTGAGGTGGCTGAGCACTATGAGGTTATTCGGGAGCTGGGCAGGGGCAAGTATGGCCACGTGATGCTGGTGACCCACAGGCAGAGAGGTAAGGCACTAACTGCGCCCTGTGAACTATTGTGCCTTGTCTCCTCTCCACTCACCGAGGCACAGGGCATGGGGTGGGCTGGTGGCACCTCGTGGCCAGGAACCAGGCATGGCTGGGAGGATTCCCAGGGAGACCAACAGGATGGGGACCTCCCCAGCCAGGAACCATCCCATTACATGCAGCCAGGGAGCAGGTGATGCCAGGGGACAGCCCAGAACATCTGGCAAGATTATAGTGATGAGACAGGAGCAAGGTCAGGCTGGGAAGTTAATCCACAAGTCAGGATCAAGAGAGTTCACAGATAGGCACCAGCACAGATGTGATATAGATGGAAACAGCAGTCCCACCCCAGGGCTCAGTCAGGGAGTGGAGCCCCAAGCCTGGGCTGAAGTGGTGCCCTAAGGCCCATGGACAGAGGGTGTGAATGAATGAATGAAGGGTGGGCCATATGAGTGCCCTGACACTGCTCTTCCCCAGCAGTCCCAGTTCAGACTGATGGGCCCACATTCCTGAATGTCCCTACTCTGCCCAGGGCTCTTGCGTGTGCCCAGGGCTCCAAAGTCATACCAGTGGCATTGCCTGTTCCCAGACCTGGTGTCCACAGGGTATACCCTCACAAACTTTGGACTAGAGATCTCCCTGTGGCTGTGACTGCCCAGATCTGTGGCTGCTCTGTCCTGCCTTGGTGTGAGTGACTTTCAGAGGAGTCTAACCCACTCTTCCCATCCCCAGGGACTCCTATGGCTCTCAAGCTGCTACCCAAAGCCAGTACAAAGCTGCACACCTTCCTGTATGAATATTGTGTAGCACTGTCCCTAGCCACCCACCCTGCCATCATCAGCATGTTTGGAATTGCCATCGAGTCCAGCCAATACTATGGTTTCCTCTACGAACCAGCGCTGCACAAAGACCTCATCTCTATCATCAAAC
The DNA here is from genome assembly GCF_000738735.6 of Corvus cornix cornix. Taxonomy (NCBI): domain Eukaryota; kingdom Metazoa; phylum Chordata; class Aves; order Passeriformes; family Corvidae; genus Corvus; species Corvus cornix. The sequence goes on from NC_046333.1 coordinate 81,249,789, forward strand.
CCCGCGTGAGTGTTGCTACAAGGCCATGGGGACTGGGGCTGTAGCATTTGGCCCCTCTGAAGCCTGGCTGGGTCAGAGGGAGGGAGGTGAAGGCAATGGGCTGTGGGTCCATCTAGGGTCTGCAGCACTGAAGGAACCGTGGGCTTGCAAGGCAAGAAACGCGAAGGTCTTTCCCAGTGCAGAGCATTCTGGTGAGAGGCCGGCTGGCAGGGCTGCCGAGGTGCCCCGTGTGCCATCCCGCCCGTCTCTCTCCCTGCGCAGGACGGGATCCCTGAGCCGGCCGCAAAGCAGTGTGCCAAGCAGCTGGTGAGCGCGCTGGAGTTCATCCACAGCCGGGGGCTGGTGTACCGCGACATCAAGCCTGAGAACGTGCTGCTCTTCGACCCCGACTGCCGCCTCGTCAAACTCACTGACTTCGGGCTCACGCGGCCCAAGGGTACCAAGCTCAAGCTGGTGGCCGGTGTAATCCCCTACACTGCCCCCGAGCTGAGCAACACTGCTGATGCCCAGGGGGTGCCCATCGACACCAGCATGGATGCCTGGGCCTTCGGGGTGCTGCTTTTCTGCCTGCTGACCGGCTACTTCCCCTGGGAGCAGAGCCTGCCAGAGGACCCTTTCTTTGAGGACTTCATGCAGTGGCAGGAGACAGGCCTAGAAAAGGACGTGCCCCGGCACTGGAGGCGCCTGACAGCCGAGGCTGCCGGGATGCTGCGGAGCCTGCTGGCTCTGGATCCCGCCAAGCGTGGCCCCGTCAGCGGGGTGCTGCGCTACGTCGACTGCCCTTGGCGGCTGGAGGATGGGCGCAGTGAGGAGGCTGCCGTGAAGTCCTAGAGCCTGCTCCCCATGGCAGGCGGGAAGGAGGGTCTCACCCTGCAAGGGGCTTCAGGGTTTGGGGCACTGTGGTGGCCTGGCCGTGAAGAGGCTATGGTGACACAGAGAGCAACTTCTCTGCAGCACTGTCCCTGCTGCCACAGAGTCAAGCTCTTTCCCCAGCTGATGGTCCTCATCCCATGACTCAGTGCTGCCCAGCACCACCTCTTTTTGTTTCCATGGAGTTTGAAACACAGCTTGGAGCCTCCTTTCTCTTGGAAATGACTGTCTGTGTGTGAAGCATCTACTTGTCTCCTAGCCACAGGAACTCCAGGGAGTTATTTAGGCTGCAGCAGCACCTGCCTTGTCTCAAAATAGAGCAAAATATGCACTTTTGTGTTTCTCTGTGTGGCTCTTTTTCCCTCATAATAAATGCCTGGCGGGACCCACCTGCTGTCAGAGAGCAGGGAGCATGTCAGAACTTGCAGCCATCTCAGGACAAGCTGTCCAAGGCAGGGGCCATCTCTGAATGCTGCCTAGGCCTACACCAGGACCCTTGGAGGGTGGCTTTGGGCTGGTGGAGTGGAGGGGCTGGGGAGACCCTAGCATGTGGCTGGGGAATGATTATGGAGTTGAGGTTATCTCATGCCAGCCCAAGCACATGTCTTCCCTTGTATTGCCTTCAGGTCCTAAGACAATGTCCTTCATGCTCTTTTAGAGGCCTGGTTACACCTCTAGAAGATCTTCCTTCTCCCCTTTCCTATCACTTCTTTAGCCTGTTCTTAGACACACACTTCTCCTAATCCTCAATATCCTCCTAGGTGCACATTTTAATCCTGAAAAAGGGTAGCAAAGAGAGAATTAGGGATTAGTAGCCCTTCTTACTTTTCTACCTCTTTCCAATCCCCAGGATTATGGTGTTGGTAATAATCCCTTCCTCCATTTAACCTGGTCTTTTGCTGGAAACATTCGCAACTCATTTTCCACCCTCAGGGGCTTCCTAACTTCTAAAAATGCAGTGTTCCAGCACTATACTGTCTAGCATCTCATCTTTTTTTTTCATCTCAGACCCTTTCCTGCACACACTCTTTCTTCTATGCTTCCCCAACCTCCAGCTCTTTTTTTCCAGCTTCTTCTCACCCACTGGCATTTTATCACTACTTAACTACTCTACTAACATTACCCATCACCTGGTAAACACCTTTTGCTCACTCCTCTCTCAGCAACATTACTTCTGTACTACTATTTTGTGCTGTTCCTGCTCCTTACATCACCTATGCCTTGTGTCTTCCTTCCAGCTCCCCAGCATACCTTACCAAATAGCATTATGCTCACACTGTCCAAGGTACAGTTTTCTTCTGCTTACTTCCATCTCTTAGAATCTTTCCTTACTTGAAGTCATAATAAATGCTGCTCAATTCCAGCCTGCTGATATTTGGCTTTAACTGCTCTTTAATCACTGTAAGAATAGCAGAGGAATGTTAAGGTGCCAACACAGTTCCTGTATTTAAAGTGAAGAAGCCTTAAGACCAATGGATCTAAAGGCCAGGGAGCTGGCAACTATCCAGTGAAAAATAATGGAAAATTTATTACAGATGCTTGTTAATAGAGAATTACAGAAGAGGAATGTGGCTTTTTGGAATGAGATATTCAATTTTATTATAAAGTTGTGTTTGATAAGGTACATTCATAGCATTATGGTACAGAGTATTTGTAAGGCATGAGCTATTGATAAAAAGAGAATTATGGTATGTTGTAGTGATTCAGAAGATGCACTATGCAAAGTCCATAAAATATAGAGCAAGTGGATTGAGAACTTTCAATGGAGAGAAGAAATAATTGTCTGCTTGGAATGCTCTTTGGTTATTTTGTTTGGTTTCTGAAGGGATCAGTTGTTAAATGAAAACTGATTAATATTTCCAGCCATGATTTTAAAGAAAATACAAAGCCACTGCAGGTAAAACCCCATAGATGACACAAACATGAATAGGGTGGTAGCAAGAGGAACAGGCCACTCAAAGCCTGGATCTGGATAACTTGGTAAGTTGAGTATATTCAAACAAAATACATTTTCTTACCGGCAGGAGAAACATAATCAGGTAGGAGCACATAGGAATAAAAGTCATCCTTACAAAAAGACCCCTAAAAACTTGCTGAGTCACAGAGGATACACTAGATTACATGAGTTCTTATTGTGCTGTCCTGTTAAAAAGGCAAATGGGCTCCTTGCATGGCTAAAGAGGTGCAGAGAGTAGGGGTGGTCAAATCTTCAGCAAAAAGATCTAACAAGATTCCTGCTGGCCTAAATATGAGTGTGGAAAGTAGGAGTGAGTGATCAGTATTTGATGCCTCATGGGAAAATCCTGGGTATGGCATCACATTTACAGGCAAGCTGGAAAACTGGAGGCAGCTCAGAAGAGAACCATGGTGGGACTGTGGTTTAAGGCTGTAAGAAAGCCTTAAAGAAAGCAATGAGCTAAACTATTTAAAATAGGATGACTGGATGGTGATTTGATTATGGTATAGAATACTGAGAAGAAAATACCACCTACTAATGACCTATTTCAATTTGAGAATGATCCAAGAGCAACCATGAGAGGTTGAAGCCAAACACTACAGTAGTGAGGTTCTTGCCTACTGAAAGAAACCATCATATGAGCAGAAGCTGAGAGAATGGGGAAAGTTCAGCCTGGACAGGAGAAGAGTCAGGGTGGATCTTATACCTCTTCAGACTTCCAGGCACGAGTACAAATTGTGAGAGGGAAGGCATTTAAACATGACAAAAATGGCTTTATGTTGATGGTGGCCAAGCTTTGTAACACTGGTTATGTGTCTATGGCTTCGGAGATACTCAAACGATGATTGGACAAGACTCTGGCAAACTTTATCTAGCTGTCTCTTTTTTGGGAAGGACATTGGTGTAGGCAATCTTCATACATCCTGTCTGGTATCAACCATGCTGTGATTCCACAACATTTTTTTATTTTGAAGACACTCTGTGTTGTAGCTAAGGATGTTTAGGGCTCCCAAATGTCTCTCTTTTGGAATTGCTCCGCATGGTCTCAGCAAAGCTCGGCAATAAATGCAAAACTAGCTTGACAAGAAAGGGTTAGCAAGATTTTAGGGTTTATTCCAAACTAAAGTGAACCTGAACTGATGGAATGCTGACATATTTGGGGAAACAGATCAAGCTGCCCAATGCCATCAGGACCCAGGCTGTTTTTTTGCAGGAGCCAATTATGTCAATGTGGATCAGGGATTCGGTGCTGTCTGACAAAGATGATGTGGCAGAGGCTAATTGCAGTGAGAAGAGGCAGTGACCAGGATTGTTTCTCTGTCTCCTTTGTCACAGAGCCTTGAGACTTTGGTAGAAGGGGTTTCTGCTCCCAGAAGGTTGTGTGATGCAGAGTGAAGTGATGAAATCAGCACTGTGACTACATCATGCATGTGATGGTGGTGGGGACCGGGCTGCAATGAAGCAAGCACAGATTTGAGCACAGTGGCAAAAAGCCCTGCCTTGAGCCAAGTCCCCAGCCTGGGCTCCTTTTCTCAGTAGCTTGTTCATAACTGCATCTGGATTTCTTAAATCAATGAATAAACAGACCTGGCAAAGACTATCCCCAGGAGGTCTGGAAAAGGATCTGGTTGCCTCCATCACCCCCAGAGCAGCTGTTGGGAGAGGCTGAATGGAACGGAGCTGTGTGCAAACATGCCGGCCCTTTGCACGTGCAGCCTCTGGCTGCAGGAGGGCTGGCCAGGTGCCCAGCACTGTAAAGGGCAACATTTCAGCTAATGTAGGCACGAGGGATGGGGTGGATCTGGTGTCATCCCCAAAGGGGCATCAGGTGGCTCTTAAGGGGAGGGAAAAATGAGGTACTTCATTCTTCTCTGGGATGGAATGAAGAGATAAAGTGGGTAATTACCGAGCTCACCACACTATGTGAGTTCTGGCTGCAGGTCCAAGAAGTGTGAATCCAGGCCCTGGTGCCTGCAGCACACTGCAGGAACAGACTGGGAGCATGGATCCCATGGCCTTTGGCGAGCTGTATGGTCTATATTTCTGGATCCCCTTGTGCACCTCACTACGGATTCTGCTTCCACTTCTGCACTGTGGAGTCCACATGTCTCCTCAATAGTTACACTCAGCAGCAGCCTGGGGAATGTGGTGCAGATCAGAGACTGTAGGGTGTAGAGAAAGTATGGGCCAGCACTTCGGTACTGCAGGGGGAAGGGCGATGGGTTGAGCCTGGATCTGTTAACTGCACAGACAGTTTGATTGTAACTCTTCTCCCAGTTAGGAAGTGTTTTAGGGAGAAGTGAAAGTGAAAGTTGTTTGCTAGACAGAGATGTGAAAATTCAGGCAGATTTGAAAGTGATGACCCAAGTCGTGATAATGGTTAAACAGTGCCCCGGATAAGTCATCTCAGAATTTAAATACTGAATGTTAAAGAGAGGTGTAGGCAAATTATTTGGGCTAACCACAGGTCAGCAGTGTCCCCAGCACAGAGACTGTGTTGTGACACTGGCTGGACTCAGGACATAAAAGGCAGGGTAGGACCAAATTGCATAGTGGAGTCAAGGTCATCTCCTCTTTCTACAGGAAGAATGATGGAAGTCACCCTTATTGGACACTGGAGCAATGCCTAAAGGCAGGGTAGAGGCCCAACCTTCATGAATTTAGCAGTTAGGCTTCTGGAGTAATTTCTAGAAGCTTCCATGTAACTTTCCTTCTGCCTTGTCCACTCCAATGCTATGTTATTTCCATCCCTTCCCACTTAAACCCCCTTAAGTATCATTACTGTGTTTGAATCAGTTTCTTAGGAAGGGTAGTATTTCCCAGCTTTCCCTGAACAAGACCACATGCTGACCACCCTTTGTGACCCTTCCCACTCCACCCACAAATGTCAGGTCTTGATACTGCAAAAGGACTGAGCACCAGATACCAAAAATGAGTGGGGGAAAGCATCTCAGGCCAGGGAATATGATAGGGCAGATGCAGGACTGCATGATGTGTGAGCCTGACTCCTCCCACACTGCTTGTTCTTGAGTTTTGACTTTCACTTCAAAGACAAATCAGGCCAGAGCTTTGTTAAAAACCATAAAATATGTCCCTGTTCTGAGCAACTCTCCTTCTGAGCACAGGGATGGAAAGAGAAAGTAGATAGGGAATAGAAATGGTGAAATTTGTTACCTTTCATTCTTACTTGTGTAGGGGCATGTTGATGATAACTACAACCCAGCTGTTGTCTTCTAGAGCTGCCTGTAGCTGAGAAGCCATGAGAAGTCATAAAATGCCATTGTCATGCAGAAGAGTTGCAGGATATAAAGTGGCTGGAGTACAAGATACCTGGAATTTCAGTTTTTAGCCTTTTTTATCTCTATCCTGCATCCCTGGGTGGAGATGAAGAAACCAGAGGGAAACACCTCAGACAGTGAGATCAAAGGAACCACCTCGGTGTTTTTCACATCCCGTAGCTTGGGTTGCACAGCACCTTGCTACCCATACTGTAATTTTAGTTCCCCTTGTGCTGCACTGTGCTATCTGTGTTGCTGCTGACCACAATAAGAGAAGTTAACACCACTAAATCCCCTAATGGCCAGTATCAGCCAGTATCCTAGACTTCCCTACTTAGGATGCACCGAGGTCTGACAGCCAGGCACACCAGCCAATACTCTGGGCTTGCCCATATAGAGGTCTGCCTGTTGCTGTGGTGCATTTGTTTTTTTTCCCCAGGGCTGACAGGCAGCTGGGCATGTTTATAAGCCTGGTGCCTTGGCTCAGCTTTGCGCAAGAGAGGGAGGAAAGGGGATTTGGCCTGGCCCAGGGTGGTGACAGAAGGCAGTCATGGTTGTCACACAGACTAATTGCACTTCTAACCCTCTTTGCTGTTTACAAGCTGCCCCCCACCAAGGACTTGTGACTCTGGCTGGCACCTGCATCTCAGGGTAGACTCACACAAGGCTCTGGCTTCCCTGGTAGCCACCTTCTGTGTGCTAACTCAGAGTGCAGCTTCCACCTGTACTTTGCTGACGTATTTCTTAGGGGATAGCAGGAAAAAGGACTCATGACTGAACAGATTTATTTAAGTGTGGTGCTTAGAAGAAAATTTATCTTAAGTGGTAAAACTAGTTTTTTTAAGTGTGTATCTGACATCTAGATATACAGAGCTGACTTCAAGCAAAGCAGTCATGTTACCATGATAGAGGTTGTGCAGATGTCTTCAAACAGCTGCTTGAACAGTGCTCTGTCCTTGACCCCAGAGCTCCCCAGTGCCTGGCTCAGCCAGTTGTCTTCCCTTGCACTGGAGGAATAGGAGATGGAAGCAGAGCAAGGACAGAAATGTCAGAACATTGGTTGACATCTGCAGAATCTGCTCTTTCCAAATTCAGGTAGAGAAAAAGTGGCAGCTTTCACATCCCGTTGTTCTGTCACTAACAGTTGTTGCAGCTGACATTTGCTTTGAGATACTGTTTTATCTTCCTCATCAGGACAGTAAATCTCGCAGACATTGCCAAATGCAGAGCTAACTCATAATTGTCTTCCCCAGCGGCATCATGGACAGGCTTAACTCCAGACAGTTCCTTCAGCAGAGCCTCTCTCTGCTTTATCCTGCACCCCTTTCCACAGTTGCTGCATAACTTTTGGCTTCTCAGACCTCTTGGAAGGAACCAAGACACATTTAGTTGTTCATACCTTTATGATATGATAAGGCCTTTGTTGCCTACAGGTCAAATCCCTGAGGTGTGGATTTGTTTACCCGTCCAAACCCCTGGAAGTGAGTAAGATGAGCAAATGGTAAACCTCCATGCCTTTGAACTGGACAATACAGATTAAGTGCAGGAATTTCACAACACACCAGATTTACATGATGGATTGAAGTACAGACAGACCCACGCCTGCCCGAGTCCAGGACTCAGCATTGTTGCATACAACCACATCTCTATCATGGAGGCATGATAGGAAATAACTGTGCTATCCTCAAAGGTCCAGATCATCCCAGGTGGGTGGTGAGAGCTGCTCCATGGATATGAGGCTTTGGTAAAATTACAGTGCTCACACTGCTATGCACTGACATCCCTTACACTGAAGAAAGAATATTACCAGGGATTCTTTTCCTCCTTCATCTATGAGGAACTTTCAGGAATTTTCCTTCTGTGGTACAGCTTATTTTCTATTTCTTGCATTTTGTTCAGTCTCTCTCACTCCTTAATCTCTGCTTCTGTATCACTTGTCCATCCACATTTTCACCTTGCTGGGATCATCCTGGTGCAAAGGAAGTATCCTTTGATACCAGACCTTGGAAGACTTTATATTCTCAAGAAGCAACACAGGGCACTCACTGTACAAGTCAGTGGCTCCTTTCACTCATGTGGGAGAGGTGCCACCCATTTGGATCAATTCACCTCCTTGCACCACTGATCTGGGGACTGTAGCAAGAAGCAGCATGCACTTGTGTCCTCAGGTTCTCCTCTCTCACAGCCAGACTGCTCAGAGTACTTCAGAGAAGACTGCAGTGCCTTTATCCCATCAGGACTGTTTATGCCTCAGCTGGAAACATAGGAGAACACTTGCACAAAGAGAAGCTCCTGTTTGGGTACTGCTGGTAGTGGGGTAGGAGGGGACTTCAGCAGGCAAGTTGGGTGGCTTCTATTCCCAGCACCGGAGGAGGTGAGTGCTGAGGGAAGCTGGACCTCCCGGTGATTCTCTGCATGTCTTTGAAGGTATCCATTGCCAATCTCTGTTTGAGTTTACCGTTGCTGGGCTGTCCCAGGAACTGCTGAACTCATTGGTCTCTTCTGTACTGCTCCATAATGGAAATCTGGGGATGAAGTGGGAGCCACGACAGGCAGCCATTCTGCCCTATCCCTGCACAGCCTGCTACCCTCCCACTGGTTCCTGGCTACACAAGGGCATGTCAGGAATTGGATAGGGCTGGCAGAGACCTGGCTGTAACAGGATGCCCCTGTCCTTTCCTTTCTTTCTGTAACAGGAGAGAAATGAGTTTATGGCATGTGGTGTGTGGGGGCTGCCAAGTGGCACTGGTGAAAAGAATGGTGGCACCTCAAGAGGGTAGCTTGCCACCCACCACCACAAATCTGTTTGGTTCAATGAGTGGAAGCCTTGCTGATAAGCAATTTGGACACAAAGCAAAGTCTTGAGCTGCAACGTGGGTCGCCCAGCAGGCTGGAAACTATACTTTAGTAATCCTGACTTCAGGTCTCCTTAATCATATCACTGTTCTTCCAGAGTTAGGCAGAGAACTGCAAGTCCTGACCCTGACTGCTCATTTTCCTTTCCACTCATTCCCTTCTTACCTCATGCTAGCGAAAGCAAGGGCAATAATGTCTGTATGGACCCAGGTCCTGTTTCCTGTGCTTCCAGTTTTTGGCTGCCAAGCTCTGATACAGGTTTTGTTGCTGTCCTTTAGCAGCTCAGGGGACTGTTTTGAGCTCGCTAGCAGAGACAGGATGGCTGGGTATCATCCTTATGTTGGAATTATGCAGGGGAGAGTAGCAGGTAAGGACCAATGCTCAGGTTGGATTAGGCTGGATTTCACATCCCTGCTTCTAAATTTTCATCTTCTTAAGGTTTGAAGAAAATGGCATGGGGAAACTGCTATTTTCCCATATGTAATCCTAATTAGATAATGGTAAAGGAAAAGAAACTCTTTGCTAGAGGAGAGGAACCCTTTCTTACCAAGAGCAATACCAGAGCTCCAGGTCTGCTGCAGATCTCTAGCAAGGCTGGCTCACTTTAGGCTGGATACTGTTCAGCTCTTTCTTCCGGCTCTTCCCTTTATTCTGGGGTCTCATGGGATACTGGAAGAAATTTCCATGCTGTCCACAAAGCTGTTGCTTTGCAAATCTCCCTCATTAGCCTCAGCTTCATTGTCTTTGTGATTTAAAGATGTATTTACTTCAGAGATAAATCTGGTCACCATTTCATTGACAAATAATTTTCTTGCAATTAGGAGGCAAGGGCTACTACCTGGCAGGCTGCAGACAAGGGAAGAGCTTATGTAGACACATATTGCTTAGATTAAAGGAGTAAATCTCACCCTTCTGTGTAGCTTGTCTGGTAAGCACCAGCACACCAGTCATATCTGGGCAGTCCCTAAAGCGGACAATTTCTTGCCTGTGTCATGGGGCTGAAAAGAAGCATTTAAGAACAGAAAATCAGCCAATACATGTCTTGAGACAGACTTCGCAGCCTCAGAGAAGAGGAATTTATTGGATTGTCTTCACATTCACACATTTTCTTTCCTTATAGTGCTGTCACTAGGCTACTGATTAGGGAATAGCTGAGAATAGTTGCTGAGAAAGGGGTTTATAGCCTTCTCAAACCTTCTCAATTTTCAGGTCTACAGCTTTGCCCCAAGATTTAGTTATATTAGTATGCAGAGAGGATAAATATACGTGTTTACTGTAGGTTAGTAAATCAAGCACTAGATAAATTCAGCATTACATTAGGGGCTGGTAAACTGTGGTAGCATGTAAACTGGGGTATGTGTAAATGATTTCCTGCACATCCTTTCTGTATCCCTGCTCCATGATGGAGCACAGCCTGGGTGTGCACTGTTACTGGTCACTCAGGTCCTGACTTCCACAGAAATCCTGACACACACAGCAGAAGCCAACAGGACCAGGTCTCTGATGTGGACAATCAGGACACCAGATTCACTGAGTTACCCTCTCTGTGTGCTTGGCAAGACTCTGCTAATCTCATCTGTGGCACTGCTTAAACCCTCATAGGAGCTGGCCCATCTTCCTTTAATGAGCTGGAGCAGAGACTGCAGCTCAGATCTGGAAGTAAGGATTATACTCCCACACTAACTACCAGTGGTGTGTGGTCCTGTCCCCATTCTGCCTTATCTGCAGAGCAATTTCTTGGAGCAAGGTATGATCTGCTTTTTGCATTACCTTAAAGGGACTGTTTCACTACAGGAATTCTCACTGCCACATCTCAGTCCCTTGGATGCTCACACTGCTGCATTGCAGTAGCTGAAGCTTCCAGTGCTGGGAGCACGCCAAGGATTCAAACACCCATGCCCACTATAACTCCTGCCTCAGGAATCCAGATTTGCCTGGGACTTAGTAACATGACCTGTTTTCCAGCAGCTCTAAAGTGCTCCCTCCAGAACTGAGTTTCATCTCCTCCCATACTTATTTTCAGCCAGGGAATGAAATCACTGCAGCAGTCTCTGAACTTTGTTGTCCCAGTTAACTTCTGTACTTCTACTGAAAATCATTAATATTCACTGCTCAGTTTTGGAACAGGTACATCCTCTGCTCTCTGATCTTCCTAACAATCAGGAGCTGGAGGCTACATACTTTCTATATTAGCAAAAGAGAAGAAATTGCTGCAAACTTCCTTTGTCAAGGAAAAGAAGGCAAGGCTGTGATCATCTGTCCATCTCCTGGGAACTCACATGATCCCTGCATGAAATAGCAAGAGAGAGAGCTTGACCCAGATCCTGGGGAGTCAGAAATGGAGCTCCCATGGGATTTGTAGCAGTAGCTTTTCTTAGGAGCGAGTCAATGTAGCTGAAATGCAAGGCAGCGTAGCAAGTGTTAAGAGGATGTACCATTGCAACCTTGTGCCGAAGTTACTTGGCTAAGGATGTTTCCTAAGTGGATTTTCAGTCATTTCAGTCACTCCTTCTTCCCCACTCCTTGGCCCAAATCACCTTCTGTCCCTCTGTGCTCACTCCCAGTCACTAGCACTTGCACTCACTTAACCTTAACTATTAGTGCTGCCCTTAAATCAAAGGCAGTGCTGGAAACTTGCCTTTCCCAGCCTTTGGCCTTCTTCCAATTGCAGCGGACGCGTTAATGAGAAGACCTCATATCGAACTGTCTAGTCAAGGCACTTGCAAAATGCCAGCCAGCACAGTAGCTGGATGTGGAAAACAGAAACCAGCTAACGTCAGCTCAGAGCAAGACTCAAATTCAAAGAGCAGCAGAGAGCAGGGAGAATCCATGACTACTTGGGGCGAGCACATCAAGACATGGTTCAAGGGTTCTTGGAGAAGTGTTATTTTCACTGGAAAACCCAGCTGAGTGTGGGGACCATCAGCTCCTGCCAGTGGGTTGTGGGTACACACACCTAGCAGCAGGCAGCTGGGGAGTCAGTGGTGCACACATAGGGGAATGGTCAGGAGATTGCAGAGGACTTCTCACTTGTGAGCTGGGTGATGAGAATGGTCAGTGAGTGATGAGTACAAGCAGCTGGTAGAGAATTTCCCCACGAGACAGTTCAGTTTAGAGAGTGGGAACTCAGCAATTTCAATGTTGGGCAGTTTTTTTATGATACTCTGAGAACTAGGTGCCATAAGGCACATAAATCAAATCTTGAAACTGAGACAGTGTGAGACCCTGATGCCCTGAGATCAGAGCAGCTGATGTGACACCAGATAGTTCCCTGTGTACATAGCCTCTGTTTGTGCCAGCAGGGAAACCACTCCCTCATGATCTGGAGAGAAAAAATAAATGACATTTTTTAGGAATCAGCTTGGTTACTTACGAGTTGTGGAGAAACGGATGATTTTCTTCACATGGTATAAAAAGGCACCATACTGCATCAGAAATCACAAAACCTTTAAATTCAAAACAGATTTTTAAATATTTGACTTCTATTAATTTTTCTTTTAAAACCAAATAATTTCAAATTAAATGTGAATTCAAGGAAATCTTTTCAAGACTGTTCATTTAATATTCAACTAATCAAAATATTTAAAGGAGGAAAGCAATGTTGCTTCAGTGGCATCTCTGTAAATTTTAATGAGTTAAAAGTTTTGTTAATTGAACTTATACAAGATTGACCCAAATATAAAAAAAAAAATTGTTTTCTCACAGAAATTAGGCTATGGGAAGAATGTACTCTTCCTGTAACTTTGGACTATGCTCCAGGAAAAGAGGTACATCTAAAAGTCTTAGATGTACCTCTTTAGAAGTCTTAGACAGCTACATATTTTTGACAATTGCCTTGTGAGAATCAGAAACAATCTGCCAGTTCACCAGTGTTAGCCAGTTACTCCTTGCTCTTTACATCAGCTAGTTTTATCTATAGCACAAAGTTTGAAGAGCTTGTCTCAACATAGTTAAACTTCCACATTAAACCAAGGGTTTAACCTAATCCAATATCCTGTCTCTTAAAAATAGTTATAAGGACAAGGTAAGCATATAGTCACAATTCCTCAAAGACACTTCCCAGCTTTCAGCAGATTTTGACTTAGGAGGAGCCTGCAGATAGGTGGAGAATAAGTGTAGCGGTCTGTTGGAGTGAAAGCTCCTCTGGACTCAGGCCCAGGGGGAAGCCAAAGCACAGGGGTTGAATTAAAACCTTTGGACAAGCTGACATACATGAAGCCACACCAAAGTGAAATAGAAATAGAGATTTTTAACTTTTAGTAGAAATATATGCTAAGTGCTTTCAACATTGAAAAGCTGCAGCAGAGACCTCAAACACAGTTCTTACTGCAGCAGTGTTACCTTTTCACAGAATTTTTTACTTTAGACAAAATAGAGATAGAATTATACTGCTCACATTTTTTAGATAGAGTGTTCACATAAACAATAAGAGCTGATAGAAACTGTACACACAAATCTGTGTAATACCTATGTAACACTTGTGTAAGACTTAGAACTGTTAGAATTAGACCAGGATAGGTTAAGAAAAGAAAAACTAGAACTGTGTGTTAATCTTATTGGTCAGATAACAAATATAATCCACACTTCTGTAAGAAAAAATATAGAGTCTAGAAAATAGAGTATATAGAGGATAGAGTATAATGTATAGAGCATATAGAGCATATAGAAGAAGAAGCAGCTGTTTTTGCCTGCTGCTGCTGTTGCTGCTTGCCCTTCGAACTCTGCCTTCATGAGACTATGAAGTAAAGAACTTAGCAGAACAGCAGCCTCCTCTGCTCTTTTACCCTGGTCTGAGAAGGAAGGGTACCCCACCAAAAGCTCAACAACAGTCCTTTATAGATGTTTTCCTCCCCCATGGATTTGAGAATTAAACTGCATATTGCAGTCCAGGGAAGGGAATATATATCTTCCTTGGCAGCACAGCTGGTTCATACAGAGGAGGAAGTTTTTTATTGCTGCTCCCTCTTCAGCCACTGCACTGGAATACTTTGAAGATGACACTGAAGCAGTCATTATCTTTTCTTCTTGTCAAAAACCACTGTATCCCATTATGGGCCCTACTTCAAACAGATAAAGAGTTGGAATACACACCAAGCGTTTGAAATCCTGGGTTACTCAGCTGCTTGACTTTTCTGAGAGGGAGAGAGAGCTTCTGCTAGTACCTCATCCCTCAGAGCTGATGCCTTTAGCAGTCCATGACAGCTCATACTGACATCTATTTTCCTAATTCTAATATTTTATATTTCTTTACAACCTGACTAAAGTTCCAAGTGCCCACCATTCCCTGTGATCAAGTTATCAGATTGTGCTGATTTCCTTGAGATTCTCCATCTTTCCTTTGCTCACTCTACTTTTGCTTGAACAGACCTTCTTGCTTGTACACTGCAGGAGAGCTGCCCATGTCAAAGAGTAAGGACTCCTTCAATAGCCTTCAGAAATTCTCTTTCCAGACTACTTCTGGCCACTGTTCTCTTCCAGAGATCCTTGGCTTCAATGCACCCAAACAAAAAAAAGCAGGGCAGGTTCAGTCACAGTGACCAGGGTCAGTGAAAAGTCAAGATCACCAGGCAAGTCCAACTTGACAAGGCAAAACTGAGGACAAGCCAGAAAGCCAAACCAGCATCAGTATCAGCAAGGCACAGGCATAACTGAGACATAGTTCAGGCAAGCAGCAAGGGCATGGTCTGAGCTTAAAAGCAGCGCTGGAGCAGAGGAGGGAGAGCTTCTCCCCAGCTCTCTCTCACCCCCACCATTTTCCCATGCTCAGTGAGCACCTAGGCACCAGAGAGCTGGCAGAGACCTGTGTCTCTCAGTGCCTGTGCTGCAGTGAGCCAGGAGCCTCACCACAACACCACTACTGGTCCCAAATAGCTTGGGGAGGAATCTCACAAGGAACACGGATTCTAGTGCATGTATACCAGGCAGGTATCACAGAGTCCACATCTTACAGAGAACAGACTACAGCTTTACTCCAGAGTCATTTGAGTTTAGCAAAGTGTCTCTCTTGTGTCACAGAGATGAGTTGCTTATAAAGCAAACACTGTCAGTCCAGTTAATTAGCTCTTTAACGTGGTGAGAAATGTTCCCTGGCAGAAG
Source organism: Corvus cornix cornix (assembly GCF_000738735.6). Taxonomy (NCBI): domain Eukaryota; kingdom Metazoa; phylum Chordata; class Aves; order Passeriformes; family Corvidae; genus Corvus; species Corvus cornix. The sequence continues at coordinate 81,264,846 of NC_046333.1, forward strand.
GTTCCTGGGAAACCCTCCAAGACATGAAATGGAGAGGTACTTCTGTGCAGGGAGGACAAACAAGGGTCTCCCAGACCCAAACCTAACAACTGAGTCATCGCTCCTCAGATGATGATAATGAGAGTCCAGAGGGTGTAATAACCATGCCCATGGCCAATGTAACAGCAATTATTAATACTGCAAGGGACAGTCCTGCCATCCTGCCACAGAGGAGAGCAGCTACCATGGTGCCCGCTTTTCTGCGCAGACTTAGCATAAAAACATACAGCCAAGGCAGGTTCTGGAGCCACTGAGCTTAGATTAGGTACGTCTAGGTATCCTAATATCCAATTGTCTTGATATTAGTGGGAGAGCTAACAGACCTGCGGATTAGCAAAACCTGCTTGATTTGCTCCACTTATGATCCTATCTGTAAACTTGTCAGATTGGACCATTGGGATGGGAACTGTTCACATCATAAGGCATCTTTCCCCATGCAGTATGCAGAAATGATCAAAAAGTGACTTTTTTCCTAAACAAAGGAAGAATTAAAGTGTCTGTAGAGAAACGAAAGTTGCTTCACAGCTCTGCTTAATCCTATTCCTGAAAAAAGTCCACTCAGACTGTGGCGCACCTGAAGTCAAAAGCTCAGCCCTGGATGCACGGCCCCCCACAGCTGCTACAGTCTGAGTGTGACCAGGAGGGAGCGAGAGGAGTCTGTGCACTGTGCATTGTGCTCCTGGCAGCCTTGCCTTGTGTCCCTGCAATGAGGAGGAAAGGAGCCCAGGCTTGGCAACACAGCAGGAGAGACCAACAGATGAGGCTGGGGAAAGGCAGCTGGTACCAGAGATAGAGGTAGCAGGACATTCAGGCAGGGCCAAGTTAAGGGTCCTATGACGATGTGACAACTTAGATGTAAGAGGGCACATGGAACTAGTAATGAAATTATCTCAAGTAACTGAGCCCTCGAGGGGAAGTTGTAAAGATTCAGGTCTTGCTGAGGACATCCATGTGCGCCCTCAGTGATGCCGGGAAAGACCCGCCGGCTGCCTCAGCTCGATTTTAAAAAATCCACATGCAGTCTGCCACGGCAGTGATGGGTGTAGGTTGCCCTCCGGTGGTGAACCCTGCATTTTCCCAGGAGTCATGGAGCAGTGTGTGAACTGTGGGCCCATGGACCTTATTTCCAAACACACCAGCAGGCCAGGCTTTTATTGCCCAGTAGTTACAAATGCACTGTGATTAATTTGAACATCACTGTTTGCCTTGCCCAACCTTGTTGTTATTCAGATGTTTCCTGTTTTGTTTGACCAGAGCCAGACCAGCACACAAATTACCAATATGGGTATTCCCACTGTTCTGTCAAAGCACAAATGTAATTACTCCTGCTGCGAAAGTGTACCAGTTTGAGCTGCAGTCGCTGCATTAATTTGGTTTAATACTTCCAGTTTCATGTTGCATGCTGTGATGAAAGCCATTTGTCCTCCAGTTGCCTTGATGCAGCACTGACTGACAGTGCTAATGCCACACATTTGTTATGTTGCAGAAGTACAAACCCCTGAAAAAATGAACCACTTCCATTTCTTACAATTTTATCAAAGTCCCATTGCCAAGCTTCAGACTTCCCATACTAAGATCTAGTTGAACATTAACAAGTATTTATATACAGAGCACAAAATGTTTATTTCCTCAAGTCAGATCAGTAAAGCCGTAATTTCAACTTTCAAAGTCATTTGTCCTGTGCTCCTAGGGGCTTCTGTATTAGGCAGCAGTTTACAGTCAAAAACTGTAACTTCATGGAGCTTAGATGGCAAAAGGGGTTCGACCATGCCAGAGGAAAGAAGGTGAATAGTAAAACTGGACTGTTTTCTCACTTCCTTTCTACCACATGGACAACTTCACCATGAGGTGAAAGGGGTACATTAGTATAACTACACCGCTCCCTTTCAAGTTCTAGCTGCAGCTGTTTTCCTCTTGTATTAGCAAGCAAAGTAAGAGGTGGCTCTACATGAGCCCAGGTATTTATGGATTTTTAGACTCACACAACCCTGAACAGATTCAGAATGCCTGAGCTCAGCAGCAGTAAAACTGATAAACTGTTGCTGCATCTAAATGAAGCTGATTTGGGAAAAGTCAAAAGAGTAATGATGAAACACCTACGACTAATTTTTTATCAATGACAATAAAGCTTTGCATGATTCCTCCTCTAACAGTTCTAGAAATAAAACCAGTCCTGTAATTAGTCAACTTGTTTCTACCATTCTTCCTCTATCAACACTCACTGAAGGGTTTTGTTTGACTCAAGGGAGGTATAGTCACAGCAAAAACCCATCAGAACATGACCTGCTAGCAAACAGTGGCCAGTAAAGAGCTTCCTCTGCCCTACGTAACACAAGTAATGCCAAGTTGGCATTGTTATTTGTATTTGTAACACTTCCCTCACTTTTAAAATCTTTCAAGGAAATCATACATTAGCTCTGGTCTACCACTTGTTTCTTGCTGACAGTTTCACAGCCAAGGCACTTTACTAATCAATCTTACTCTACCACTCTAAGATCATACTGGGGACTTTTTAAGTAGGCGCACTCACCTGTGGTATTATAGACAAAGTTTTGGGAAGAACCCTCACTTGGCTGAATGTGTATGACCCTGGGAAAAAACTCTCCTTAATCCTCATAAATCAGGAACAGGGCAACAAGAAGAGAAAAAAATGGAAGCAACTGGAAGCAAGAAATACAGTTCCTTTAAATCTTCAGATTGAAATGTTATACTTAATATATTTAACATATGAGAATTACTGGAGGCTAAAATAATTAGTTAATATTTACTTAAATTTAGTTAAAATAATTGAAGTAATTTCTGCTAGTTTCACTGAAGAGTGACAGACCACTTAAAATGAGACTCTATGAGCTTCCCCCATAAGGAACAATGGAAAAGGATCCATCACATTTTACTGCTGCATTATTTATGCTTTTTTCCCTATACATTCAAGAAGTGTTTTCTATGAATACTCACACCTGTCTAAGAAAAGATACAACAATACTTCTGAAACAAGTCTTGAAATCACCAGTGCTAAATTGTTTTATTTCCAGCAACTAGTCATTACAGTATGTGAAACAAAAAGTGTCCAGAATAAATAGCTGAAGATGAAGCATCAGAATACTACCGTCTTCGCTACTGCTGTGGCCCCTTAATGTTTCCTGCTTTTCAACCTTCACTCTTCAGATTCCCCAGGCCTACGGATATCATCAATCTTCAGGATCATCCTAACAACCTGCGTTGCCAGAGAAATCTGCTGTTTCTTGCCAATCAAGGTTTCTATAACGTGCTGCTGCTTCATATCTGCCAAAAGGAAGCAGAAAAATTAGACACCCTCCTCAAATCTGGATGTAACACCTAACCTTTAAGTGTTAGTAATCAGTGATACTAAATTCCACATCATTTTAAAGAACACTTTGAAATTACTACTCTTGGCCATTGTGGTTTACAAACATAATTTGTACAAACAAGAGTTTTACATCTGGGTTCTTACCAAAGATCCTAGGACACTAAGATACAACTCTTTTCCCAACTAGATTCTGCTTTTCAAAACGTAATGCAGAATGGTGGAAAGCAAAATTTCCATAAACATATATTAAAAGCACCCCAAAGCTGACCAAATGCTAAAGAAGTGAAAGTTCAAATGCCATCAAACAGGAACATTTAATCAAAGAAGGGTAATGAATATACAAGTAACAGTTTACCACATTCTTTTCTGAAAAAAACCAACAGAGAAAGAAGGTGAGAAGTGTAGATCCAGATGAAAATAACATTTTATACACTGGCTTCTTAAGTCTTCACATATTTGCTCCAGGTTTATATATGCAGACATATTGGTGTCAATATCATTGTCTACAAATATTTCCAGCCTTTTGTCCACAAAAAGCTTCTTCACAAGCTGTTTCTCAAAACAACTGTTTCTAGGACTGTAGTGTAACCTGGATCACTAAAACTGCAGTATTTAAAGCACAGCCTACTCATCTCATCATAAGAGCAACCTTCTTTCCAGCACTACAGTATCAGTCAACATCTTTAACTAATCTTGACACCAAATAGAGGTTTTCAAACAATTATACATTTTCTTCCTGGAAGACATGCATGTACTCTCCATGCACATTCCCATTTATTATGGCAAGGCACAAGAGTTAGAATAATTCAAGTGATGCACAGGTTTAAAAAAACCACATTGAGTGTTTTGAGCTTTTGAGAAAGAAAAGCTTTTATGCTCCTCCATCTCCACGTTGCAGTTTCTTACCGTTTGTTCCTTTCTGCAAACAGTCAATGCCCAGGGCAGGATTATTTTCTTTCACCTGCCTCGCCCGCACTTCGGTCATCGTCTGTATTGGATTCATACCACTGTTCTCCGAGAGGGCCATGGGAATTACTTCCAGGGCATCTGCAAAAGCTCTCACAGCATACTGTTCCAAAGATGGGCACTAGAGGAAAAGAAATTCAAATTCATAAGTTATTAAACTTCAATGCTAGTAAAAGCAGATTTTCATGCTAGATATAAAATATATACACACAATATGCAGGTTTTATTTGGGTTATAATAACTTAGCGAATACCTCTGGATGATAACTACTTGAAAATTAAAGAAAAATTAAACTGCTCCTAGCACAGAAGGTAAAAAGTACTGGTAATGACTTTTTACAGGGAAGGGAAGGATAACTTTTAACGCTGGTTATCAGGGAATGTCAGAAAGCGCATGTTACGGAACTTTCTGGAAGATCTTTGAAGTTCTTCTGGAATCTCTTTAGGCAGGCTTAATCCTTCATACATTAAAGGAAGTTTTAACTGTTCCTTTCTTACCTTATCTGCTGCCTCACTGACTGCCAAGGCACAAGATATTTCAGCAGCGCCACCACCGTACACAATACGATTGTCACGAACGAGATTCCGGATCACACACAAGGCATCGTGAAGAGAGCGCTTTGCTTCTTCAATGATCTGGAAGCACAGAATAGCGTGTGTTGGACAATACACACATCTGAAGGCTGTGAAGATACAGTTCCTAATACAGACATGGAAACTGCAAATAAACTGTAAGATCTTTTTATGGCTCCAATGCAGCTCTACTACTGCTATGGTACACTATTTAAAAATAGAGAATGTTAGACATCCAGTGGCAAAGAAGGAATAAAAATATACACAAAAATACACTGTTATTTGTTAAATCTATAATTTGAAATAACAAAAGCTTACATGGATAAGATTTTCAATCTTGCATATGTACAAGACAAAAACCACTGAACTTTAAATGCCAACATTATTTTCAGGCTGCAGTTTCTGTCCTCTCTCCGCTTCAAGAGATGTAGGAGATTAAACAGAAACGCTAACCTTTAAGGCAGTATTTCTGCTTTCTTAAAAGAAATTTTCAGACTAGGGTATGCCCTTTTTTTCCCAAGGTTTTTCATTTAAAGTAAGACTTGACCTATAGTAAATATAATTTAACACTAATAGTGCAACCAAAACCCAGTTTAAATACATAAGCATTTAAAGTGGTTTCAGTTCTGGGGGAGTGGGGGATATAAGGTGTTGGGATATACAGTTTGCACTAGTTGGGGGTTTTTATTTTAAATAATTTTAACTGGACTAAATCAGAGGTGATACAACTAGGTCTACAATAAAACCAAATCTTTCAAATATGCTAATATGTCTTTACTCATAAAAGTGGCCCTCTCATGAGAAAAAAAAATTAAGAGCATCCACAGGAAAAATTATTTTTGTATTTATGAACTATATGGTCTAACAGAGAGAAAACAGAAGTTTTCATTCAAAAACATAGGATGTAAATCTGACAAAGTTACTTCTGACACACAGTCCTGACTGCCTATGAGCCTTACCCATTTTTATTTGCCCACACTCTAAAAAAAATGTAGACAAAAATCAAGAAGGGTGTACTAATCTGCTTTACAAAGAAACTAGACATTCTGCAACTATGTAACAAACCAAGCATCTCACCATTTTATTTCCTCCTCTAATGAAAATGGTCACAGCTCTGGAGTTCTGACACTGCTCGATGAGAAGCATTCTGTCCTTGGTTGTTCCGAAGGAGATCTCTCGCACCACACCCGCAAAGCCCAGTTTCTCTGCCGTGAGCTCGCAGAAGCGAGGCACAATGCGCCCTCCCGTCGCAATGGCGATCAGCTGAAGTTAAACAGCCACGAGTTATTCTAACAGGGTATTTCCATGGTGTTTTCAGAACATAAAACTAGTGGAAAACCATCTGTCAAATGCCTGCTCCAAAAGGTTATCTTCCCATCGCTTCAAAGTACTTCAGACACTGTTTTATTTCTGCAAACGTCAGGACTAAAGCAGAAACATTCCTAGACACCTACAACTTTTATTAAGCAATATGCACATGCTCCAATTATAAAGCATAATCCCCTTCATGGTAGGTTCTTCTCAAAAATCCCCAACAATTTTTCTCCAGTACCCACCCCATGTACACAATTATGCAGTTCTACCCAGAAAGCCTGAACTTTTAGCTGGTACAGCCCATTACTTCACCAATGTTTTGACAACTGGTACAAAGTCCAGTTTTACTTACTTCTATTTCAGGTCCACCAACCCAACGAACAGCAGGCAGCTCATTCTGGAGCAGCAAGTGATTTGCCTCATCATCAAAACCCCACTGGCAAATGGCAAGGTTTGCACCAGTGTCTTTTATCTGAAAGCAACACAAATCATCAAACTTCTGATCAGAACTAACAAAGGAATAAAAAACACTCTCCATGGTTTTAATTCTCCCAACTTACTCAAAAGACAATTCTCAAGAAGAAACCTCTGGCACACAGAGAGATCAGAATATATTTTAAACCAAGCTGGCATCTCTTTCTTACATAAACTTAACTTTGATTCATAGTATTACAATCACTTGGTATGTTGCTTCCCACCAGGATTAGCAGCTCATTTACAGGAATAAATCAATGCACTATGCTGTTTTTTCCTGAAGGCCATGAAAGACAAAGAAAACACATATCATCTTAAAGGTTACCTGCTTCACCATCTCTTCAAACTTCTCTTTTTCATATTTCTGCAGTGCCTTGTAATCATCCACAGATGTGACATCAAGCTTATGTTTGGTTTTAGGCTTAGGTGGCTCAAATGGACAAGTAAGGATTGCAATTTTAGCATCTTTTAGCTCCTGGGCAATTAAAAAAAAAAAAAGAAAGATGATTTTTGACCTCATTAACATAGCTTTCTTGTATCTGCAAAACATACAGACATATCTTTATAAACGCAAGCATAGCAGGAAATGTGAAGATCATTTAACTTATTCTGAAGTGAACTAATTACAACAAAATAATTCTGTCAATAGTCTCTATAAACCACTTAGAACAAATTCCATAGCTCCAAGACACTGTTTAAGCCCTTAACGATCTTTACCAGTGATGCGTTTTTATGGTTTAATGTTTCACAAACAAAACCAATTTCAATTAAACCATGCCTATGCACTGTGACCACTGAGAATACTACTCATCTTTGTAACAACCTTTCAACTACTAGATGAGTGATACTTTCCACTTGTCTTCCTTTTCACAGGATACAGTGTCACCTGCTAGAAAAATATTTTATAACAGTAGAAGTTTTCTTGAAGTACACTGCCCAAAGACTTGGAGACCTTACCTACACCAAGCATAAAACCAAGGACAGCTTCTGGGGTGTTCCAAACAGGACAACATGGCAATTCATAAAGGTTAAGAATCTCGACATTGCATTGCACTAAGCATATTAAGCATATCACACATGAGGAATAATTATTTCTACACAACATAGAACCCTGCACCTGTCCTCACTTAGTAATACAGTAATTCCCCCCTTCCACCACAATTTCTCAATATTGTTGTAAATTCTGACTTGATCTCTTCCAATATGAAAAATGTCATGCTCCTTGTCCCTTCCTCTGCTGATACATGGGTCAAAAGCCAAGCCAAACCACAAGACGGTGTAAATACTTAATAAATGAGGGTGACATCTGAGGTAGACTAAAAATTCTTATTTAAGCCGTTACACACAAGAAATGCACACAAGGACATCACTTACTTTAGGCATCTGTGGATGACTGAAATCTTTATCCACAATCACTCCTTTAACCAACTGAGTATCTTCCAGTCTACCACCCACTTTGCCTTGCACTTTGATCAGCTCAAAATCAACATCTTTACGTTCCATGTCTGCTACTGTCAGTACGGCGTTGACGGCAATCTCTGCCATTTGCCTGTGACAGCGGTTCACTCTAGGTTTGAAAAAAATACAATCAAGTTGCACTCCATTTCCCCAATTTGGAAGAAAAAGGTGATTTTATCAATCAATCAATCTCAAACAGCAGAAAGTATCACTATAGCAATCAACTTTTGCACACTACACTAAAAGAGGAGGCCCTGCTTGTTTGTTTACAGAAATAGAAGGTGCTGGCTATCGCAGAAAACAGAACACACAATATGGTTAGTGTGAGGAGCCTTTGTGAACATAGTCTCAATACAGATTTGGAACAAGTCAGGAGAACTAACTACTACAGAACATTCAAGAAACAGAAACCACTCTTAAGACAGCTCTGCAAAGGAAGCCCTTCTAATGTCTGAATTTATGAATTACACACAGAACCCATAAAGGAAAATGAACTTAAGGAACCATCCTAAGTTAAAATTTTTTTAGCGGGGAAAAAAGACAACAAAAAATGACACATAATTATTTTTAACAGACTTATATTACTTTTGGAACCTGCTATGATGCAGAAACCTGGAACTAACAGGTTAGAATGAAATTGATGCTGCAGCTGTTTAACTTCATGGAATTGACCCTTTAGAGACACAATTTCTTATCCTGAGACATGAGTCCACTGAGGAATTAGCCAAAACAAAACACAAAAGAGCCTTCAGCAGCATCCAATAACACAAACAATTTAATAATCCACCAAAACACCAGGATTTCTCCTTTCCACGCACAGGGTTTTCAACGGAAGGTTAAATACTCTGTTTTTATGACTCACACTTTAGAGCCCAGAGTTGTCTTCGCTGTCTGGATCAGAGGCTCAATGTTCTGTGGATCAACTGGGAAGCTGTCACTGATTTTGTCTAGATGCTCAATAGCAATGCGTGCTGCCTGCTCATAACCATCTGCTATTCTGATGGGGTGAATGCCTCGGTCTAGTAACTGCTCAGCCTGTTCCAATAATGCCCCAGCCAGAACTATAAAAAAAAATTAAAGGTTACTCTTGATTGGTGCATAATTTTAAGTACATTATCAACAGATTAAAAAGTACACTTTCTGATTTTTTCTGCAGTATTTTAAGAGTTCAAGGTTTCCTAAATAACAAAATGAGTCCAAGAAAACCCCTACTTGCTATGCTTAGGAGAAAAAACCACATTATGTTAAGACCAAAATAAAGCACAGGCACCAAGGCAGGACAAGTAGATTACAGAAGAAAATTATGCAGAAGAATTTTGAGGGTATAAAAAGGGCTCTCAGCACTACTTTAAAATATAACCATACTTAAAATGGACACAAAAATTTCTTTCTAATTAGAAGACTTCTAATACAAGAACTCACAGGAATACTGCAACAATAAATACTCTAAAGAAGAACTTCTCAAGACGTTTCTTAAAATAGCTGAAGCACCTTGATTTTAACACTGGAAAAGCACAGTTAAATTTAAAAGACTTTCTTACCAACGACTCCAGTAGTTCCATCCCCAATCTCATCATCTTGAGATTTAGCCAGCTCCACCATAAGTTTGGCTATCTGGTGGTCCACATCCATCATATTCAGGATGGTAGCACCATCATTTGTCACAGTCACCTCACCATCCTTGTCCACCATCATTTTATCCAAGCCTAAAAAACGTATGTTGAAAGGATGAAGGAAAGTCTAGAAAATCCCCCCCAATAACTACTAAGAGAGAACCATTAGAAGTTTTTCATTATTACCATTAGGCCCAAGGGACGTTCTCAGAGTACTTGCTACAGCCTTTGCTGCCATTATGTGAGACTGTACAACAAAGGAGAATAAAGACAGAAGTTAAATCATTATCATGTATTCTGAAATCACAACATTAAGCTATGAAAGACACAGTGAGTAGTGCAAATGCTGTAATTCAACTGACAACTATGACTGGGTTTATGACAGAAACATTTCCTATGCCTTTTCTTGTATTGCTTGTGCTGGCTGTGATAAAGCATTCGAAAGGAGAACAGCCAAATGACAGCCCTAATGCTCAGAGCATTACTAAGAGCTGGCAATACTAAAAAGAGAAGGCAGTGCAATTTCACCCATCACAGAATCATCACAAAATGGTTTGCGTTGGAAGGGACCTTGGAGATCTTCCAGGTCCCACCCCCTGTCAGGGGCAGGAACACCTTTCACTAGACCAGGTTGTTCAGTGCCCCATTCAACCCTCCCTTGAACGCTGCCAGGGATGGAGCACCCACAACCTCTCTGTTCCAGTGTCTGCTCTATTCTTCCGTCGGAATTTGTATCACCCGCAGTCAGCCCCGGCCTTCCTTCGGCGGCCAAGGTTCAGGCGGCGGTCTAAGGGAGGGGGCAGCGGGGACCTGGGCAGGAGCCACGGGGAGAAGCGCGCTGCACCCACGGGGGTGACTGCCCCAAAACCCCGGGGCGGATCTGCGGCACGGAGACCCCACGGACGCCGTGCCGCCGATTCCCAGCACCAGGGGCGATGTCTTCTCTCTTCCTCCATCTCTCCCATGCTTACAGGCCCAGACCAGGCTCCATCCGCCCTGCGCTTCGGGCGGGGCTGGCGATGAGCGCGGCAGCGCCTCGCCCCAGGGGCTGCATCCTCCCGCCCCTCGCGGCAGCATGGCTCTGCACAGCATGGCGCGGCGCGGCCCAACCAGCGCGGGCCCGCGGGCGGCCCCGGCGGCCGCCCCGCTCGCTCACCTTGAGCGCCTCCAACCCCATGAGGCGCGTCTTGCGCTCCTGGTCCTTGAGGATGAGGAAGGGCCGCCCATACTCGTCAAACGCCAGAGTCCCCATGGCCGACATGGCTGCGACTCCCGCTCCGACCGCCGCCGCTCGCGCGCTCCGCCCGGAAGCCGCCGCGCCCGCCGCGACTCCGCGCAGCGCCCCGCGCCTGCGCAGCCGCCGCAGCCGCGCTCTATTTCGCGGGCGGGACCTTTGTGGCGCCCCCAGCGGAGCCTTCTGGAAGCGTCCGGCGCCGGGGGAGGAGCGCGGCGCTCGCGGCCGCATCCCCCCGCTCACGGGGGCGGGGAGGGAAGGAGGGAGGATGTACTGAACGGGGTGGAGTACGAGCGCCGAGCGCGGCGGCAGGGGGCTGCGCCGGGTGACGTGAGGGCGGAGGAGTGAAGACAGGCACACGGCGGAAACAGTGTGTGCGGCGCTTCTCTCCGGAGCGTCTTCAGAAAGGTTTCGGTCCCCCACCATTGCGTAGTGAAGTGGTACTGCCCTTCTGTGTAAGTGTTGCAGGCCGAGCGTAGTGCTGGGCTGGTCATTGGCCAGTCGGGGCGTGTTCAGGGATATATCGCTATGTCCCAGGGAAAAGTTCCTCCGCAGAGCAAGAGCAGTAACTCCGGGACGTGTCCCCGGTCGCGGGCTCCCGGGCGGTCCGTGGCGGGAAGGTCCCTGTTGAGCTGTTCGGGGCCCGCTGCTGCCCGCTCTCGTGTGGAGGGCCGCAGGTTTAAATGGAAACCGCATTCCTGCCCCCTCGTGCGCCAGCTTTTCAGCAGCTGTAGCATTTCTCTGGGATCTGGGAATCGTCTGCAGGGGAATAAAGTGCTTTTTTTTTTTTTTTTTCTCTTTTACGTCCCATCTCTTTGCTACAAAATACTGATTTTTCTCAAGTGAGCATTTAATAAATGTGACAGCGAAAACACTCTCTTTGTCCGTCCCCAGGCGCGATGTCCCAGGCGGTAGCGAAGGAGATCCCGCAGGAGCAGGGCGAGGGCGGCTCCCGGAGGAGCAGCTGGGGGCTGCTTGTCACGGCCGGTGTGGGAGGGACCTTGGTGGCCCTCTATGCTGTGGCCACCCCCTTCGTGACCCCGGCCTTGAGGAAGGTGTGCCTGCCCTTCGTTCCTGCAACTGCCGCTCAGATCCAGAATGTGCTGAAAATGCTGGAAAACAGAAGTGGCTCCCTAGTTGATATTGGTAGCGGGGATGGCCGCATTGTAAGTTACGGATGTTGTCTTCCTCTTAGATCACCTCTTAAAAAGGTGCCAAAGTGCTGGGGCTGTATTTTCTCACACTTATGAGTGTCTTGTCTTTGGCATCCAGTGGTTTTACCTGAGTCTTATGAAGAGGATCAAAGCTGAGAAAGGTTTACATTCAGTTTTGATGAGTAGTAGTTTTTGCTGCAGTCTTACCAGCAGCTTGACCAAGGTAGTGGACAAAATGTCGTTGTGCTGACTGGAGGGAATCACAGTGCATTCACGTGAAAAGATGGGATCAGAGTCTTGATACTGATTCCACAAAGGTGTGTAACTGCAGCAAATGAGGCTGTGAGGTGCTTAATGTATAAAGGTGATAGAAGTGCAAAAAGAAATGAGCACTGAGCGATGGATTATAAAAATAAAAATCCTGGTGTGGCTAGAACTGTAGTCTTCACACCTTTGTGCAGTGCTGGCTTCCCCACTTCCAAGTCCATGTGGTGAAACCAGAATAAACACCAAGGGAAATGGTGAGAATCATGAAAGACAAAGTGATACTGTGTTTCCAGGGTATTGTTTGAGCCCCAGTTTGTGAAATGTGGTGGTGAGGATATAGAGGAGAACATTGTCATTTGGTTTTTCTTTGTTGTTGTGATGTTCCGTGTGCTTTCTCATAACTATCTGCTTCAAGTCCTATTTAGCAACAGGGTGGTGGTTTTTTATGGAAACAAGCAAGTTCTTGAATGCTACGTTTGTCCATGTTTTATGTGAATGAGTCAACACATGCGAAAAAAAATTGATTTGGAAACCCAAATCTGTGAAGATTGCTTGAATTGTGCCTGGGTAGGAAAAAGACCAAAAAACTTAGGCGTAACGTAAGTGCAGTTTCTGATGCCCTCTCTGTTCATCATTCTGGCTGCTGACTCTCATCAGAGGTATCTAATTCGAATAGGTATTGCATCGTTAATTCCGATGCGTTATATACGTACCTAAATGGAGACTGAAGACTGCTTGGAAAGCCAGGTACCTAAAATTGAATGCTTGGTGCTTCCTTAATGCATCTGTTTTGAAAAAAGTATGTTCAGATGCTTTTAAATATTTAGCACTTACTCAGGTGTAATCGGCGGATAAATATGAAGATATTTACCACATTTCCATGTCAGGTTTTTGGTGAATTTGCAAGTGCTCTCTGATGGAAGATGCATTATTTTAACAGTGTGAAATATACTGTCCAGGTAATGCTGCTTGAGAAGTTTTGGTAAGAAATGTGACTTCCTGATTTCACCTTGCTTGTTTTGAAGTTAACAGTTCATCAGGTGATTCCTGATTAGAAGTTGGCAGTAACCTTTTAAATTGTGTCTCAAACCTTTATTCTAGAAATCAGTGCATTTTTGGATTTTTTAAAATGTAGATTGACAGATCACTTTCAGACTCTTTCTATTGGCATGTCATTTTGGCTCTGATTCAGGGGCTGCTCAAGTGCCTTCCCCTCACTGCTTTTCAAATAAGTGGTCTAATTTTGAGCATTTTTGCTTGTGAGTTTCACTGTTCTCTCAGTGGTACTCTTTAATTTCAAGACAGCGTCATGAATGAGTTAAATTAAACTTTCATGTAAGTCACAGATGTACTGCAAGCTGACAGCTTTGCTCTGTGAATGTTTGTTTTCATATTGTTTGCCTGACTATATTTCAGTTGGACTAGTAATAATAGTAAAATGTAGTTTTGAGTTTTTGTTCACTATACAACTAATCTGTTGGGCATTAAAACCTGGGTGACTTAGAAAAGTGCTTTCCCTTATATTTTAAATAAAACTGTGTGCTCCTGTTTAGGTGAATAGACTTTTATGTTTCTAAGTGAAGATTTTTTTTCTTCCTTGTAGGTGATAGCAGCTGCTAAAAAGGGATTCCAAGCTGTCGGTTATGAATTAAATCCGTGGCTAGTCTGGTACTCCAGATACCGTGCCTGGAGAGATGGGGTACATCAGAATACCAAATTTCATATTTCAGACTTATGGAAGGTAGGTAGTGAATTATGTAAGGATGAATCCGGGGTGATTGAGAGATTTCATTAGTTTGGAAATACTTTCCTGAAAGAGCTGAAATGCTGTCTGACCACAAGGTTCTATATTGGGCTTTGAGTAAAGTACTTGTGCTGGGAATCTGGTTTCTGTGGGCTCAGTATGCTGTTTGCTGCTTTTGTGCTTTGTTGAAGTGATTCCTTTATCAGTAGAGGCTCCTTGAGCAGGCCTGGGCCTGATGAATTATCTGGGAGGTTTTATGTGGGTACGGGGGTTTTTGTGTTCAGAGAGAAGCATAGGAGAACTTCACGGCACTGACTGGAAGAACCCAGTCACTAGAATGCCTAGAAAGTTTTTCAAGCTAGCTAACATTTAACAAAAGAAGGGGCAAACTTAAAGCATACATGATTATATCATATACAGGAGTTGTGAGAATAACCCCTTACTTATTAGTAAAATCATGTAGGTATTTTCTAAACTAATGCTTTCTGTGCTACTAGAATTGGTGCTATATTCTTGGCCAGACAGTAGAAGTTTTTTGCTGTTCAGCAATATAAAGTTTTCTTTATGTGGAAATTTTTGTGATGAAAAGTTGGTAAGGGATCTCCTTACATATTTTTGGTCTAAATCCTTGTTGAAAGAAGTGCAGCTAGAGGGATTGGGAGAAAAAAATGGTCAGAATTTTTTCAACTATAAATACCATTTTCAGTAAGATTTGTTCTCAAATTTTATTTCAGGTTTCTTTTTCCCATTATACAAATGTTGTTGTTTTTGGAGTACCTCAAATGGTAAGCTTACTGTTTATTTTATATTTTTATTATAGTATTGTATTTTATTTATTATACTGCTTAATTATTTGTTACAATGTTTAGATATTTTAATACCAAGGCATTCAGTGTTAATACATTCATCTGCAACATGGATCAACCTGCAGACGGTCAAAGGTAGTCAGTAACAATCATAGAATCATAGAATATTAAGGGATTGGAAGGGACCTTAAACATCATCAAGTCCCAACGCTCCTGTGCTTGGGATACTTCCCACTAGATCAGGTTGCTCAAGACCTTATCCAACCTGGCTTTGAACAGTGCTAGGATTGGGGCATCCAGAACCTTCCTGGGCAACCTGTTCCAGTGTCTCACCACCCTCACAGTAAAGAATTTCTTCCTAATACCTAACCCATATTTCCCCTTTCAATTTGTATCCATTCTCCCTTTTTCTATCACTACTGTTCCTGATGAAGAGTCCCTCTCCAGCTTCCCTGTAGGCCCCCTTCAGATACTGGAACATTGCTATGAGGTCTCCGTGCAACTTTCTTTTCTCTAGTTCCAACCACCCTGCCATGAGCAGGGGCACTTTTGACTAAACCAGGCTCCTCAGAGCTCCATCCAACTTGGTTTGAACAATTCCAGGGCTGGGGCATCCACAACTTCTCTGAGCAACCTGTTTCATTGCTTCACTACCCTCAAGTGAAGAATTTCTTGCTGATATCCAATCTAAAGCTACTGTCTTTCAGTTTGAAGACATTCCCCCTTGTGCTGTCACTACATGTGCTTGTAAAAAGTCCTTTTCCATCTTGTAGGATCCCTTCAGGTACTGGAAGACAATTAGGTCACCATGTAGCCTTCTCTTTTCCATGCTGAACAGAGCCAATTCTGTCAGCCTTTGCTTCTGTATTGCTTGTTCCTTTGCTAAGGCAGATGTGAGATGAAGTGAGTGAAGAGCTGTATGTGGTGCCATACCACACAGCATACACTGAAAACATTTCTGCAGCGGTAACAGGAAGCAAAATAAACCTTTCTATTCTGTGCTTTTTTGTTTGCTTGTTTGTTTTTTCAACGGCACTGGAAGTAAATCTCTACTTCTGATTCCAGTTGTAACCAGTATTGGAAACTGAAGTGGATGCGGGTGGGGTATTAGTGAGCGCCGTGGTACTCCTCATGCTGCCAGCTCTGGGTGGTACGTGCTCTCTTGCCTGAGTTCCGGCAGGGGGCGCTGGAAACGTTTGGATTTGCCGTCAGGAATTCTCTCTTTGCACCGAGAGGAAAAGTGCTGGTGGGGAAAGATGTCTCAGTAAACTAGGAATAAACAAATGCCCTGGGAAAATGTGAGTAAGCCCAGCAGAAATACTGAATTAACTTTTAAATGTAATAAAACAGGATACATTAGTAACAACTGTGATAGAATGGGTTCAGAATAAGTCTCAGAATAAGTTTTGTAGATCCAGTAAGTACTAGGTTAAATTCTTTCAGCAACAGTACTGTCATAAATGCAACAGATGCAAACATACGAACCTCCGTGTTTCCTGAGTATTTGTTTGCTTATGATCCCCTTTAAATTTATTTCAGGAGCTGTTAATGCTCAGCCTCCTGAATGACTAACTTAATTTTCTAGAAACCTTAATGCATTTCTTCTTTTTTACTGAGGAACAATAGATCTCTTTAGCTTTTTAAATAATGCTGGCCTGATCTGATGCTGTCACACAGTGCTTTTATTTCATATACAAGATTAGCTTTAAAAACCTGAATTTATTGATCTTCAGGGAAGACTAAGACCTCTCTTGTTCTTGCAAGCATCTGGGGGGAAGGTGTGTTTGTTTCTGAGTCATTGCAGAGAGAGACTTACTTGTTCTGGGTGGGATGATGGAATTCTTACCAGGTGTTCATGTTTGCAGCTCCTGTGTATTTTAACTGATTATATACTGTACAAAAGGTTTACTAAACTAGATATCTCTGTTGACACACCAAAAAAAAAGCCCAAACTCTGGCTTCACATAAAATACAGTATGATTTTAACACCTAATGTAACTGATATATTTCGATTAAAACTAGCTTGACTGGTTTAAGGATGCAATTCTTTTTGGCTAAACTTGGCTGAACTATTAATGATGTTTTCTAATTTGAGCTAATATGGACAATGCAGTGTCACTAATTTTCATAATTACTCCTAAAAAATTAGTCCATATCTGTAATTTCTGTAACAAATCAAAAAATTTTCTGGTGCCTCACCTCAGTTTTAGATAACAAAGTGGGCTTATTTTTCTAGTTTGTTTAAGGTGCGGCAGCAAAAGTATTTGCAGTGGATGAAATCAAAGCCTTAAAAATATTTGGAAGTAACTCTTTGATCTATTAGATCTATGACTATAATTTTACTAAAATACTCCATTGTTAGCTTAAATGTAGCTGTAATAGAATATTACATCAAAGGCACACCCTGCATGTATGTGATAGTGGAAGCTCTTTGCAGCCTTTGGAAATACATTTTCTTCAGTCAGTCT
The DNA here is from genome assembly GCF_000738735.6 of Corvus cornix cornix. Lineage (NCBI taxonomy): Eukaryota > Metazoa > Chordata > Aves > Passeriformes > Corvidae > Corvus > Corvus cornix. The sequence goes on from NC_046333.1 coordinate 81,282,283, forward strand.
TACTTTCTAATAATTTTCTTTTGGGTTTTGTTTCTTTTTTCTTTTTTGTGAAATTTTATATATTTAGTGTCTTTGTGGCTTACTGCCCTCTTAATTTTTTAATATCTAAACATTACAGCATGATATCAAAGTAAATAGTGTTTTACATGTGATAGAAGTAGCCTGTAGAGTTTGCTGTTAAAATTATTCATTCAGATAGATACAATATATAAGAACAAAAGGAACTCCAAATGCATGTGCACTGCTGATCTCCTTAAGCATACCATCAAACTTTTCCAAAGGACAAAAGTGGCTAAATCTGTTACGTTTCTTTTTTTTTTCCTAGAACATAATCGCTATCTGGGATGGGAAAGAAATTTCTTTGAAGTCTACATGTGTTAATTTATTTCTCACTTAATCCATGGCAGGATTTGCAAAGCACTTAGTAGAAAAAGAGCATCTGGCTGTTCATGGTGTTGCTCTGCTCCAGGAGGGTAGTGATATTTCCCCTGACTTTGATCTCCTCTCAGTTTTTGTGAATGGAGGAAAGCTGGACTGTAGGTGTTCAACCAAGGAGAGTTGCATAGTGGTTTGTGACACAGTTCCCCCCAGCACCCTGCTCTCCAAATTGAAGAGAGATGGATTTGGTGGATGGACTGTTCAGTGGATGAGGAATTGTCTGGATGACTGCATTCAGACAATCAATGTCTCAGTGTCCAGATGAAGATCAGTTACAATTGGTGTCCTTCAGGGGTCTGTTTTAGGAGCAGTCTTGCTTAATATTTTCATCAATGACATAAATAGTGGGATTAAGTGCACTCTCAGAAAAAATTGCAGATGACACCAAGCTGAGTGGTGCAGGTGACATGCCTGAAGGACAGAATGCCAGCCAGATGGACCTGGACAAGAAGTGGGTCCATGAGACTCTTATGAGGTTCAGCAAGACTGAGTGCAAGGTGCTGCTCCTGGTTGGGGCAACCCCCAGAACCAACACAGGCTGGGGGATGAACAAATCAGAGCAGCCCTGCCCAGAAGGACGTGGGGGTGCTGGGAGATGAGAGGCTGGACATGACCCAGCACTGTGCACTCACAGCCCAGAAAGCCAAACGTGTCCTGGGCTGCATCCAAAGCAGCGTGGGCAGCAGGGCGAGGGAGGGGATTCTGCCCCTCTGCTCTGCTCTGGTGAGACCCCACCTGCAGTGCTGCATCAGCTCTGGGGTCCCAGCACAGGACAGTTGGGGACCTGTTGGAGTGGGTTCAGAGGAGCTCCTTTCCTACGAACTCGGGCTGAGGGAATTGGTGTTATTCAGCCTGGAGAAGACTTGACTCTGGGGAGACCTTATTGTGGCCTATTAGTACTTAAAGGGGGCTTGTAAACAAGATGGGGACGAACTTTTTAGTAAGGCCTGTAGGGACAGGACAAGGGGTAATAATTTTAAACTAAAAGAAGGCAGATTCATATTAGATATAAGAAAGAAAAATTTTGTGAGTAGGGTGATGGAACACTGGGACAGGTTGCCCAGAGAGGCAGATGGGGACTGCACTGAGCTCTGAGCAACCTTATCTAGTTAAAGATGTTCCAGCTCATGGCAGGGGTGTTGAACTAGATCACCTTTAAAAGTCCCTTTCAATCCAAACCATTCTATGATTCTACATTCCATTTCATGGAATGGTGCTGAAGGGATTCACGTGCGTATGTTAATGGGGTGGGGACTCAACTAAGCTCAATTTCAGTATTATTTAACGTAACAGTATTTTACCACAGAGTGACAGCATGTTTGTTTTGGGTTGTTGTCTGTGTGATGTTCTGAGTGTCCCAGGATCTGTCTTGGGGTTAGACTGTAGATTTTGAGTGGTGGTGACCTTTGAGTATCACTCAATAGCTCATGAACCTTGGGGTGTCATAAATAGCATAAATTCAGGGGGCTGAACTTTTATTCTCTACAGAGAGGAATCCCACTGAAGAGAATCATGAATTGGAGCATGCAAAGTCTCTTCTTTGCAGTTTGGTTTTTTTTTTTTTAATTTAAAGGATAATTTATGGGTTTTGGTTTAATTTTTAGAACTTAAAGTTATGATTTCCTTGATCTTACCCATCTGGGCACAATAACCATTTTCTGGTTTTAAATATTTTTTGTCATGGCATCAAAGTCAAAACATATATCATGAATACTTTCTTAAGATTAAAAAAAAAAAACAACCTGAAATCTTGGATTTGTCTTGAGCACTTGAATTAGGTTTTAAAGAGAATGCTTCTGGTTTTTTACTGCTTCTGAGAGGTTTTTCTTGTAATTCAACAGATGCCACAGTTGGAGAAGAAGCTGGAAGATGAACTTGAATGTAATGCCAGAATCATTGCCTGTCGCTTTCCTTTCCCTTGCTGGATTCCAGATCATACTACTGGAGAGGGAATAGACACTGTGTGGGCCTATGATTTGAAACGTTCTAGGGGATGCGAAACAAAGATCTTGGAAATTACAGCAGAGACAGAATCCTAAACATCTAATTCGGTTTTTTACTGAAGTTTTTAGCTTTGACTGGGCCTGTTGAAGATAAGATTAACACAGATAGAGCCCTGGCATATGAAGATCTATATTCACTATAAAAACTGAAGTACAGTGATTGTCTGAAAGCACACCAGGGTTACTGAAAGGTGTAGTTAAATTGCTTAATACAGTGTCCTGGTTTAACGCCTTCTGGCAGTGAAATAACACACAGATATTCACTCACCCCAGTCCCCACACTCCCCCAGTAGAATGGGAAAGAAAATTGAAAAAAATGTCATACCTATAACCATGGATTAAGATAGGAATAGTTTAATAATTGAAATAAATTTAATAATAATAACAACAATACCAAGAGAGGAGTAAAACCCAAGAAAGACGAGTGCTGCACAATACCCTCGCTCACACCCACTGACAGATGCCCATTCCATCCCAGAGCAGTGATTGGCCCCTCCCAGCCAACTCTTCCCAGTTTGTATACTGGGCATGATGTTCTGTGATGTTCTGAATAGGCCTTTGGTCAGTTCAACTCAGCTGTCCTGGCCATGCTCCCTCCTGGCTTCTTGCGCACCTCCTTGTTGGCAGAGCATAAGAAACTGAAAAGTCCTTGGCTTGGAGTAAGCACTGCTCAGCATCAACCAAAACATCAGTGTGTTATCAGCATTAGTCTTATTCTAAATCAAAAATACAGCACTCTACCAGTTACTAAGAAGAAAATTAACTCCCAGCTGAAACCAGGACATGTTGTTAGCCAAAATTATGAAAAAGTTTTTATAGAGGTGGAAAACTTTAATATGGAAAATGGGTTAGAACACCATTCACTACAGTTAGGGGGAATATATGTATAAGTTAAATGCTCAAATTGGTGAATTTACACATTCTTTCAGAATTGTTATTGGTGTTGGAAGTGGTGTGCAAGTGGCTCCTCAAATGAGCTGTTTCCCAAATGTCTGAATTACGTATGCCAAGTGGCATGATGCTGCATGCACAAAACTGATCCAGATGGAGTGTGATGATGACACCGATGTTTCACACCTCAGCCTTATATGTGTACTTTTAAAAGTTGAGTATGACTAAAGAGGCAAATATAACTTGTCATTCGTTCATTATCACAAGTGCCACCTCTGATTATATTAATGTACTTTTATTTAACTTGTGTGCTGTTTTAACAGCAGCTGGAAAAGAAACCCCAAGTAAGCCCCTCCCCTTCTCCTTCACCTCTTTCAGTAAGGGAGGGGCAAAAGCAGAAATTATGGGTTGAGGTAACAATTTACTGAAAGCACAAAGCAAGAATAAGACATGGCACAGGAACAACAGCAATATTAATAGCAAAAGGATACAAAAAGAGCAGGTATTTTACTGACAGAAAAGGTGTTCACCACTGGGAACAACAGTAAGATGGCGGATGCTTCCCATAGATCATGTCTGCATGGCTTCCCCAGACATCGGCAGCATGATGGCTGGGGAGGCAAAATGGCCAACTTTCAGTGGAGCACCAGGATTTTCCTTCCTACCGAAACCATCCCCCCAGCAAGGGTTTGGGAGGTATAGAACACCAAAACACCAACCTGGCCACAGCGCTAAGCTCTGACCCCTCTCTGCAACCAGGACAACTTGTTATGTGAACACAAAACTGCAGAAGGATGGATGCTCTTGCTGAACTCTTACTGGTATAAGCTGTTGCAGAAAACCATAATTTTTCCTAACCTTTCTGATTTAGGAAGGGTTTCAAAAGTCATTTACTTGTCACAGAAGTGCCACCAATTCTGTGTGCTCAAACTTTGGATAAAGATACGGATGAGAGTTGCTTACTTGAATACTTGAAGTCTGTCTCTTGATTCCAGAGCTAGTTGTTCTGGCTCGTTTGTCTATATCTGATTAAACTTCATTTAATTTATAGTGAGATGAGAAGGGAGGTTTTCATGAGACTTGTTTCCCAGTCTGTTTTTCTGTATCATTAGATGAGATCTCAGAAACTCATGGTATCGCTGTGTGGCTTTTCCTTGTAAGTGAAGCAAGTTGTCCCTGTCCTCTTGCTGATGCTGGTTTGCAGTGGAGTACTGTCACTGCATGGAAGTTTTCCTTTTCTGCCATGGTTACAACACCTTTCTGTTGTATCATGTTCTGCTTACTTGTTCTTCTTTTCTGGTTCCCAGGTAAAGTCTTACTGTGTTCACCCATTAGCAATTAGTGAGAGTTCATAGTCAGCCTCCCCTGGCCCCAGTTAACGTACAGTCTCTTTGTTAAGCAGTAACTATGCAAGTTTGTCAGATCTTTGCATATATGTTTCCCATAGAATGAAGCTAAAAAAAGCTGGGCAATTGTCACCTGACTTCAAGGCAGTCATTACCACAACTAAAATGATCTCAGTCCAAGAGAAGTGCTGAGACCCTACAATTTGAGGTAAATACAAAGTCTGACATTTTATCAGGTGTTGGTAAAGCAAATTTGGCTGGTCTGTAGAATCTGACTTGAAGAGAAGTTGGATGTTATTTGGGATGTACCCTGGCTTTTTGGTGCAAGGGGACAGGAAGGAGAAGTTAAAATGTAAGTATAATAATCCTGCTCTGAGGATTTGAAATGGAGCATGGTTTTGTCCTGAAAATGTACACAAAGCAGGAGAAGAAAGGGGCAAATATATTTGGAGTGTGCAAAGGAGAGGTGATTTCAGCCTTGCATGGAAAGGCACAGCTGTGAACATGAGGACTGTGTGTACTGAAGAACACCAGTGTCTGGTAAGCAGTCTTACAGACTTTTGCTGCAAGAATGCATAAAGCATCTTGTAAAACTACACTAAATTCTTTCTATAATGATTTAAGTGTTATGATCATTGCACAATGACATGACAAGGGATAGAGTGGCTTATCTAAAATGCCTGAATTTAATATCCCAAGGCTATAAAACTGGAACCTCAGACAAAGCAAATCTGAATGTTTTCTGATGAAAATAGACTAACAAAGGGGAAATTGGCTAATTAAGCGAAGTTCTTCCCTGAATGATCATAAAGGAAAAGAGGAGGCAAAAGATTTTGATCCCTTGAATTGTGACTCATCTGCAGTGCAGTGCTTTGACCCAGGTTTCTACAGCCTGCTTTCACTAAACTTAGTTTGTAGGGAATGAAGCAGTTATGTATTTTTCTCCTGTGTGACTATATATTTTTCTATTGCATTAGCCTTTGTCTGTTAAAAGTTAAAACTGAGTTTCTCATTTTTGCCTGTGGTAGAGGTTTTGGGATGTGCACTTCCTAGTTACCACCTATTGCTCCAGAACTACTTGCTGAGGAGGGCACAATAGAATTAATGATGTGGTGACCTGAGCTTTAGGAGTACTAAGTCCTGTCCTCAAGGCAAGGAGAGATTTATGAATGTTTTCAAGTAATGCAGAGGGCTGTTTCTTGCTCTGGCTATTTACTTTTGGGGGCCTACACTGAATTAGGCAGTGGTCTGAAGGTTTGGGATTCCTTATGACATAAGGAAATGTGCTGTATTTCCTGTTTCCGTGGCCTAAGTGTGAAATGGAAAGCAAAGTGTTCCAATTTACACAGGAGGACTGGGAAATAATTTTCTTGATATATTGTCCTTTCCTGTCACTTGCTATGTTCATTTGATAGTTTTCAAGATTAACTACTTGACTGTGACTTTAGTTACCACTGTATGGATTATTATGTTGATACACTTCTAACTGCTAAAGTAATGTATTATGATTTTGTTGATATGATACTTCAGAATGAAAAATTGTTTCTTCGGAAAACCAGGAAAGAGAATTACCTTAATCAAATGATAGCATAGGTCTGAAGCCAAAAGGAGGAAACATTCAAGCTACACATGCTGTTCAATACCAAAGTAATTCAGATGCACAGAAAAACCTGTAGTTTTTCTTTGTTTGTTTCTTCTAGTAGAATCACTTGCCTTTTGGAGTTACTGATGTTATTCTTTCCTTGCCCTGCCAGATTTTAGCAAAAAAAATTGCTGAATGACTAATGCTTTCTTGAAATACTGTAGAATTTGATTTGTTTGTAAATAGTAAAGGTCAGGGTCAGACCTAGAAATGTTTTTGTTCTCCCCCCCCCTCCCCTTTTTTTCTTTATTGAGACACATTATGTCCATGCAGGTTTTGTGATGCAAGATGAATTGTGCCACTGCAGCATCTTAGTGCTGCAATTCTAATTTTGTAGTTTTCCATTTCCATTTTTCAGAAATTGGCTTTGTAGAGAGAAGGAGGTGGTGGTATGGCTGCAAGAAAGACATGTGATAGGCAGCTTGCTCAGTAAGTTGCAGTCACTACAGCCACACAGCAGTCAACCAAACTTGTCCAGATTTGTTTGGGAAATATACACATTTTTTGTGGGTTTTAGGCATTTCTGTATTACTGGGCATATTGAAGTTCTTGGTTTATCCTCTGGTCTGATTACATGCTGCTACTTAATCTAATACTGCTCCAAGGAAGTTAATCCTCTGTTTCTGAGCTACTGTTTATTTCTGAGTCAGGAGTTGTAGCCAGGTAAGAAGATACAGAGTCCAGTTTCAGATTAAGCACCACACAAGCCAGTTGAGTGAATATGGTCTGTGGAAAGAGTTCCAAATTCCAGGCTTTGGGGAAGTCTTTCACCTTTCACGAAGGACACAGCTCAGAAGGCAGCAGAGATCTCCTGAATTCTTTATAATTCAACAATGACTTCAGCGTTGCTTTTCTCACGTGTGTTTTTACAAAAAGTTTGACCACTGTAAGACCATTTTAAGATCTGTAGAAGAATTAAGCAAAGGCAGCATTTTAGTTACTATTTATATTTGGAGCTAGGGGAGGAAGGGAGAAAGGGGATCTTATAGCTCAAGTATGGCAGTTTGATCTATTTCGGAAGCAGTTTGACAGACTTGCATCATCTGTGTGTACTTCTCACTGCGTAGGAGAATCCATGCCACAAATGGGCTGTGATGAGCATTCACTCAGAAATGGGTTCATGTCTGATACCACTGCTCTTGGATGAACACTGATTATTGATAGCTTGCCTCATACCTCTATAGTTTCACTTTCCGTAGTTTGCTAAACACTGAAGCATTTATTCAAGAAAGGACACGAGTCCTTCAAATTCATAGTTGAATTTTGGACTGTCATGTGCAGGGCCAGGATGGAGTTCAATGATCCTTGTGGGTCTCTTCCATCTTAGGATATTCAAAGATTCTGTGGTTGAAGAGGGCAGCCTTACATCAGATTTAATGCCAGTAAATTCTGCTGTGATTGAATTATTTTTCTTTTACATTTGCCAAGATTGTGGTTCTGTAGTTTTAAAATGTAGCCCCAACTTGCTTTTCGGAAATAATATATGCTCCTTCTAGAAGATCTCTTGAATTCTTGATAAGATAGTGTGGCATCTATGTTTAACTTAAAAATCACCCTTGAGTAAGATTACAAAAATACTCATTCTGCAGCTTTTTTCTTTGCATGATAATCTTGCTGTTCATCCTTGTATGTTTTACTGAGGGAGACTTATACATGGATAACTACCATTTTTTCCCCATTCTTTTCCTGAGTTCTCCCTCATTTTTAAGTGTTTGCTTTAATTTTTCATATTGTCTTTTTACAATTTGGCTGACTTCATAAATGAGTCAGTGTTTAAATTTCCTTTAGGTTTTTTTTCCTGTAAATTAGTTTCCTTTTTTTTCCCCCAACCACTTTGAAGGAAGACTAAATATGTTAAGGAATGTTCTTTTTCTGTCTAACATTTTAACCTTGATTTATTTTGCAGTCTGTGTGCTGACATAGCATGACTTTTGTTTCCAGTATATGAAAGAAAAACACATCCACACCAATGGTATTTAGACTGAAAAATAGCCTTGGTCTACAACAATTCTGGCTATTTAGTAGTTTTAAGTACCTAAAAGCACATTTTTATAATATTTCATCATATGGCAAATGAATACAGGCCTTTTATCCCTTTGGTAGTTCTTTGGATTTGGGTTGTTTGTTCAGGTGTGATTTTTGCTGATTTCTTTTTCTTAGTATAATGTTGGTATTTCTATTAGAGGCTTTGATTGAAATGTCAGATGGATGTTTTTTTCTGCAAGTTGGTGTGTAGACCTGGAACAATCACTGTGATATACTCCTGTGAACTGCTGGCATTGGTAAAAATTATGTGAAACCTGCTTACCAGTAAATGCACAGGGATATTTTTCAGCTTACTGTGTATGTTGTGGTTTTTAAAAGTAAAGGAGATTCTTGAAGACCATATAGAACTTGTGGCACAAAGAGGTCTTTGCAAGGTCAGAAGCAGTAAATTACTGGCTTTCAACCTGAGGTTTGTGGCTACCTTCTGAGGAATCCACAAAAAGTAATTTAAAATTAGATCTACTATTGGTAGGTTTATATTTGCTACCCATGGTTGTGTTCTTCCATTGGAAAATTGTAATGTGCCTGAAATGATCATTTGAGAATCCCTGAACTAAAAATATGGGTTGACGTAAGGTATTAGCCTAATGGAAATGAGCTTATCAAAGTGAGGAAGTTTTTTTTTCTTCTTTCTGTTGTTGCTTGCCTGGATTGTTGAGCTTTGACCCTCTGCAGTGTATGGGCCTCTCTGTCTCTTCTGATAAGCATGTAACTTCCTATTCTGCTATGTGAGAGCCATTTCATGGTTTTGCACATTCCCATTGCATTCTAATAAGTCTGGCTTTTCAGGTAATCTATGATAGATCTGCTATAAGGATCTAATTACTTGGGTTTTGGTTTAGGATCTGCTTAAACATTAAAATTACATCTTCAAAACACCTGATAAACTGCCACTGAAGCCTGTCTAAAAAGCCAACAGAGCCTGTGAAAGTCTTTAATGCTGTAATGTCTGCAGCTATCCATGCCAAAACTTTGGTTCAGAGAGGCAGAAATGTGTGTCTCTCTTGTATATGCTCTCTTGATTCTTGATTTTTTGATTGAGAATGGAAGTGTGAGGAGAAGACACAAAAGGGGTTATCAGGAGGAGGATCACTGCGAGCTCTGTAAGACAAAAATGTGAGTGGTGAGTGATATAGCCAAAATCTGAGCCATCTGTGTCACTCTAGCCCTTAAGGTTTGATGCTGTCTTTTTTTAATTTCCCCTGACAATTGTGTAGCTCTTCTTGAAAGTATACTTCTTTTTCTTTCTTTCCTATTTTTTTTCGAGTTTTTCAGAGTGTACACAAATCAAAGTAATTTATATGTCCAAATATGCCATTCTCTAAATTGTGCACAGGAACCCTCATCATCCATGTTCATGTATATTTTATTGCTGCTTCCTTCTTTTCAGTACACAGAGACCAGACTTATACTCTGAATACCTTTATATCAATACATAAATAAGTTTTGTGGGTGTGATCAATACCAATTAAGTTTATTTGCAAGCACAGATCTCACACTGAAGCAACTCTAAAAAGAGTTAGAGCAGGAATGGGACAAATAGTGGTCATCATGGGAAAATACTAATGTTACTTAGAGACATTGATGGTAGAGTCTTCTGCCATTGAGGTACTTTTAACTTCAGTGGGCAGCCTGATGTGTCAAGCAAAGTCAGGGAATGAAAGACTAGGAGCAAAACAGCACTGTGTGGGGTGCTTTAAAAGAAATTTATTTTTTAAATCTGTCTTCAGAGGCTGCCTTCTGGTTTCATCTAAGTTGTTAACTACAGTTGTTGTTCTGATAAAGAGTATGTTGGTAGGAGAATATTATTGGCTGAGCTAATACAACTAGTGAGCATCTTGAAGTGTTTATTCTGTAAATAAATAGATAAACAATTCAGATAATTTTTTACCCTTCCCTCCACCCCACAAATGAAAAAAAAAAACCAAACCCAAAACACAACAGCCCTTTAGAGTGACAACGTTGCAGAATTAAAATGGAAGCTACCTTTATCACCCTTGGAAATTAAATGTTAGGAAACAACTTCCAATATCAAAAAAAGTTTTCAGCTTCAGCAACTGGCTCTTATTTACCAGAGAGCATTACATATATTGTTGGTTAGATCCACACTGACTTAACAAGTTTAAGTTGCTTAGAAAAAGTTACTCCTTCTTGTGAGTCTCCCAGGCATACACTCTGACTTAGGTTGTTGGCTTATTATAATAAAAACACTGATCAGATAGCACTCCTCTCAGGATTGTTTGTCTACTGTAGGAAAATAAAGCAGTCTGAGCACTCACCATGCACAGGAAACCTGGATGCTGGATCTGTCATGTTTTGTCTATAGCTGTTTTCCTCATGCTTATCTGTACTTTGGGAGAGCGTGAACATCAGATGACTGGAGTGGGGACATTTTTCCACTTGGGTCATATTTGCATATGTAAGGACAGATGAGATGTTGAAGCCTGCCTTTAATCCCTTTCACAGTATGTCATCAATAGTGATCAATTTTCTAGTATTGCTTTAGTCTAACTGCTGAAATTTTCATTTCCACAGGCATAAAACCAGATGTTGCTGATCATTCATCTTTCTAATCTGTTGTATGTCTGAAGACTTTATGTTGGCAATACAAGTCTATTTCCATTTCTGTGCATAATACCCAGGAGATGTTTTGTTGTCCTTGAGCACCTTAATTACTGTGGTGAGACAGTGTTCCCTCCTGGTGCTGGATATGCAGGTCACTCACTGTCTGAGCTTGTAAGTGCCAGTGTTGTGGATGCTGCTGCTTTCTTGTTGGGGTGCTCCAAGCAGTGCTGAAGCCAGGATACTGGAGCTGAAGCTCCACAGCAGATAATCCATTAAAAGGATTGAACTTTGCTTTGCATTTATTATTGTTAGCTCCTCCCTGATCATTACACCCCATCCCATCTCCCCCCACAAGAATAAACATCCCCTCACCCCAATCTCATCCATCAGAATGTGTTTATTTGCTGTTCAGCTGCTGGTGCAAATGACCACATTCCTTTCCATCTTTGTCTAGGCCGTGGGCCTACTGAGACCTGCTAGGTTTATGTTTTGATGTAAGTAGGCTCAGCTTTAGTTTCACCAGTGTCAGTCAAGGGTCTGCTTAAGAAATCCTCAGAGTCTATGAAGGTGCTGAAATGAGCAAGCTCAGGGTGCTGGAGATTTCCTGAAGCTGGCTGTCTTAGCATGATGGAACACAGCATCAATGTTTTTCATAGACTTTTATAAAGACTGCTTTAGCACTGCTGAATTTTCTCTCTCCCCCACTTTAGGAACTCTGCTAAGCAAAGGATAAATTCAGTCCACTTTACTCTCTGACTAATAGTGGTAGAATATTGTGGTTTAATTTTACACTGCTGTTTGTTTCTAGTATAGTCTATTTATAAAGTTTCCTTCACTGGAGGGAAAGACCTTGGAATCCTTCCTCTCCAGCACAAACTTAAGAGCAAGGCTCTTGACCTGAGAGGCTTCCCCTTTGGAAAGTCTCTCAGCAGCACAAAGGTCCTGTACCAGGAGAGATGGGAAGGCTTTCTCTTAAATTCCTGTTGCTGATATAAATGCTTTTTGTCAGGACCACAATTAGGAGCGACTCGATTTTCCACCAAGACTTCCACCAAGACCTGTGACTTAAGGTTAGTCCAAAGGGGTTGATACTGGGTCTGGTATGGAGTGTTGGAGTAGCAGGACTTCATCTATTTGCCTTTTGGGGGAATGTTGAAAACCAAGTTTTGGTCCTTATGATAGCATAATTTCTATTATATGTCATTAAAAGTATCATAATGTTTTGATATAATGAAAATATAAGAATAATCTTCTGGTACTAATACTCTGGTAATAGCCTAAGCTAAATGCTACCGAATGGAGATTTCTAGGTTGGAGAAAGAAATTTCTAGGTTTCCCTTCGGTAAGTATGTGTTAAGCCTATTAACTTTAGGGAATTTGTTTGCATGTATTTAAAAGAAATAAAAGTAGATGTAGAAGATAGCTGTTGGAATGCTAGTTATTTGTTTGCATTCAGCCCTGAAGTAAAATGCAATGTTTATACAGCAGTATTCATTTTCAAACCGCTACTGAATAATAAATCTAGAAACACTTTTTTAGGATTGGCTCATATTATCTTCACCCTTTACAACTACAAAAATTGTAGCAAAGAGCTAATTTGTTCGAGACCACAAAAGTAATTGGTGGCAATGCTGTGATTAAAATGAAGCCTGCAACTGCATGCCTGTGTCTGCAGCTGGAAGAATGTATTTTTCAAATTGTTGCTCCTCAGGGTGGCAGTACCTGTGCGCTTTCAGAACGGATGGAGCCAGAGATGGAGCTGGCAGATGCTCACTTATGCCATGTAGTGCTTTCTTACTGCTTACAACTATCAGATATAGCACCTACAGTGGTTGTGTCTGTCAGATTCATGATCTTGGTTTTGTTTGTTTGGTCTCACTTTTTTATTAGTTCTTACTAGGTGTGATGTCTCACAGTTACTGCTTTTAACTGCATTTGCATCCTTCTGTCATTGTTTAGACATGCTACTTCACAGCTAAACTTACTATTTCTATTGAAGTGTACGACTTTGTGTTTTGTACTATATCCTGGTCTATTTTTGTGTGAGACTTGATCTGGTTCTCTGTTTTGGTGATTTCTATTTGTGACAGAAAAGTTCCAGGCTTAAATTTCTTGTTAATGGGAGTATTAAACATAAGTTGTCTCCAGTCCAGTATAGGTGTTGTGACTTTTATATCTTACTGTTATACTTGCCTTATAATTTCTTTAACCTTTGTGCATGGGCTGTGTCTTAATTCCCTGAGGCCACTTCACTAAACATAAATGAAACTTGATTCTTATGAAGTCATTAGATCTGTCATGGCCTATATTAGTAAGCCTACATGTTCCTACTACTAATTTTTATTTCTATATTTGTTCGTGGGTACAAATGAGATGATCTGAGAGAAGAACTATTTTCCTTAGGCCTTAATAACTATATCCTATGTCAAAATGGCATGTAAAATAGAATGAAAAAGTTTTCTGTTGGTGTGACTCATCAATAGCTCTTGCTACTATAACTTTCTGTCGTGACAATCCCAAACTCATTTTTACCTGACATAAGCATTAGTTTTAAGTACAGTTACTTTCTTGATCTTCTGGTTGAGAAGTAATCAGCTTAACCAGCTCAAAACCAGCACTTGAAAAACAGGCTGCTGAAATCATGCGTGGAATCTTGCTAGATTATTTGCTTTGTCTTATTTTTCTAAAATAAGAGGCAACAACTTGACATAAATTCTGAATATGAACAAACTCAAGACAACATACTTTCTTTACCATATGCAGGAAAATGCATAGTGAGCAATGCATGAACAAATACACTACCTCCACCCTGGCAATCAAATACTTTATCTATTAGTTAAGTAAACATAGTCAAAGTTTGCTAGTGCAGAAACAATGCAGTAAACAGCGTTGCTGGTTTCTGCATCTGATCACTGAATCACAGAAGCAATCACAAAATCAGACCAGTCTTGCCAAATAAAAAAGCAATTCAGAATGGCTATATAAAAAAGGCTGCTTGAGACCATTATCTACACTGTAACATGAATTATTTGTTTGGGGGCTTTTTCCCCCTAATTGAAAGATTAGTGACAACTCTTCCCCAGCCCTGAGACTGCAAGACTTTCCTCTGCATCCCCTTATGCAGAATACTACTTTTGTTCAATATGTTAATAAATGTAATTAATACCACTAGAATTACATAAAATAGGAAAAGATACTGGGGAGAACCGTAGTTACAGGCAGTTAGGCAGAGTTATGCAGCCCTAGTAACACTCGAGTGCTCAGTCTGTGGATCTGTCATGCCACATTGGTACAGCAAGAGCCCTAAGATTGAATAAAAATCAATATGCTTTTCCAGCCAGGGCCAAGAGTGGAATGGACAATGCAAAAAGGCCAACTGAACTGAGAAACATTAAATCTTCCCTGAAGAGCAAGAAGCTTCTGTGGTAGCTGCTTTCAAAATGTTTATTGAAAAGTGATAGAGAAGAAATGTGTATCTCTTTATTTAAAGTGTTTTCCTTATTACAGAGTTTTTACACCATCTATTTTATCTATATGCATTAGGGAGTGTCTTTTCCAAAGACTGCTTTAATAGTAATTGATTATGCTGATAAAATCTATCTGAAAAAAAAATTGTCCTATAGTTTGTATTTAAAAAATAAAATGCTAGAGCAGCTGAAACCCTCAGTTCAGTGCATATCCAACAATTGCGGAGAACCCATTTGCTCACACAGGGGTTTTCACTTGGGCATCTGCCTCTTCTGGAAGGGTCAAGCTCTTTTAAGTGTTGTCTCCTGGTATTTTCTGAAGCAAACTGGGTGTGTGTCAGCAGGCCAAATCCAAACATGAGATGTGGTTACAAACACTACAAGACATGATGAGAGGGCTCAGCCTTCCCTTAAGTGCATGCTGCAGAATTGGCTAGCAATGTCACAGTAAGTTCAGAGCCTTTTTCTTGCTATTGGCAAGACACTTATAGTTGGCAGTGCTCTTGTGACTTACAAAGTAGAATTAGCTTTCTATCTCTTGAATTAAATCTAGGTGGTGGGAGTCAAGGTATTAATTAGCCTTTCCTAGTGATAAATCCCCCTGAAGTGTCACTGGTCTGGACCTACTACTCTTTCATATTTGCTGGCTTTTAGCTGATTGAACAGTTGCTTGTCCTTTGGCCTATTGAAATGGAAGCTGATCTCAGTATCAAGGTTGAAGACATCTGCTGTGCATAGGGATTTACATGATCACATGCAGCTTTGCTGAATCCTACTGAGCTGTAGTAAAGTCGTCAAATTACGCTGTCAGGATTCAATGAAACTGTAACAAATTGGGAATCCCATATCGCAGTAACCAGTCCTGAAGGACAGCTTTGGCAGAAAGATCCTAACCAAATATGAAGCAACTTTTCTGCCACCAGAGGAGTAAATTTCTCTCACCCCGCCATGTCCCCTCTGTTCCCCATATTTTCAGCAATGCGGGGCTGTCCATGCATTATCGTGGTACAGAAGGGATGTGGAAACTTCTGCACCCTGGACAGGCGCTGCTCCAGCATTTGCCAACTGAGGAGCTGCTGTCTGCTCACTGTCCTCCATTATGTTAAGGAAACTTCCCTGTCTGATCATCCAGGAATCACGCTTTCAGTCACTCTCGCACCATCTGACTGGGACTGAGGCCCTTTCTCAGCTACACACCCCACACCCACACAGTCAGGCCAGGTTTCCCCTCAACAGAGTCTCAGACGTCCAGATCCTTCAAATACTGTAATCCGAGGAGAGACCCAGAACACAGAGCTACCTGCACTACACTTATTCCTCAAAACTTCACTCCCCTTGTGGGTGAGGAGTGCAGGAAAAGGTCAATGCCAACACTGGGCATGGTTCTCCTTGCTGTGTCCAGGTCTCATGTTTTAATGATGCTGCTAGTGATGAGGACAAACCTCTTCCTGAGGCTATTTACAGAGCTGCACCAGCTGCATGTTCAAGCTGTGTGAGGAGATTCACAGAATCACAGAACATCCTGAGCTGGAAGGGACCTACAAGGATCATCAAGTCCAGCTCCCAAATGAATGGTCCATAAAAGGATCAAACCCACAACCGTGGCATTATTAGTACCATGCTCTAACCAAGCCTGTTCATCTTCTGCCTATAAACACTTTAGGCAGCACTAAGGCTTTGTTTCTGTCATAGTAAACCTTTTCGGTTTTTTGGATTTAAGTGACAAATGAGACAGACAAACATGTTGCTGTCCAGGAAAGTGTCACTTTGGATCATGCCCTAAATCCATATAGCTCTGACTACCAATATATGCGGTATGTTTGAACTGGAAAAGTTATCTCAATCTCCTGATCTTATGGTATGCATAAAATAGTCAATATAAAAACTTAAATATGGAGCATTATTTAAAGCTTCTTAATATGCAGTCCTTTATGATGGGTTTTATTTTACATTCTCTTGCAATGCATAACTCAGTACTGCATTCTATTGTAGCACAGTGGAAACTTGCAATACCATGTTCATATACTTATTGTAGTCCACTATATTTTAAATATGTGAAATTTTTTCTTTCCCTTTTGAAATATATTATTTTTTTAATGTGCTTTGGGATGACAGGGACTAAAACCTGACAAAACTTTAACTACTACAGTGTTATAGTAGGGCTATGCTGGAAACATTGTAATTTGTGGTAATTAATTGAAAAGTTTGTTAGTTCATCTTCAAAATTATTTGCAATAGTATCAAATATCTCACTAGTCTTTTTTAAGGCAAGAGAGTGCTAAATTTTATTTGAGTATGCGTGATCAATAGATGGAACTAGGGTGCCTGTTTGTTATTTACACAAGTTTGCATCTTGCATTCATACCAAGAAGGTGAATGACGTATTTCATATTTCATGTAATTTACTTGAAAACTTTCAACAGTTAGTCATCAATTCCTTTCCACATATTGAATTAAAAATTTGTGATTGAAAGACCCTCAAACCATGATGTTGCTTTCTGAAGATGGATGTTATTTGAAAATTAATAAACCCTGATGCTAAAGGGAAGAGAGTTTGAGGTAAAAATTGAAAGAATGAAAAGTATGTTAACATTTCAAATCGCAGTTATTGTGGCAATTAAGTGACTGTGTGAAACAAACAGAATTTCAGAGTGCAGTAAGTGTGCTAGTCACATCAATCTAAATGATAAGAAAACAAAACCAGAATAATACCAAGAAGGTTATAATTTGAAAATAAATCTTGCAGCTCAGTTCCTGTGCGCTGAAGTGCTTGCTTTTTCTTATGAAGTGTTCCTACGTGAATCCATTTGTAGCGTAACTATTTTCACTTAATTTGCTCATCCTGACAAAGACTTTCTCATTGAGCATTTGCACATCATGAAAAAGCAATGAGGATTTGTTTACAGAGTCATATTTTTGCTGTAATTATTGATAACAGTCTGTAGTTGCAAGGTTTTCAAGCAGTTACACTTTTTGGATTGTTTTTCTTTCAATGGAAAGCAGTAAGTGTAAAGGTATTTCTAAAATAGAAGTATTCATGCAGTCTATCACCTCATGTTTTAGTCTTCTGATAAATAGCTTTTTCAAAAATGAAATGTTGACAAAACCATTTGCCTCAGCAATGATCTGAGGTTATGTATATATATCCTGGCAAAAAGTTGATTTCAACCATTGCCTGTTCAGTTGCATTTTTTGTAGTTTATTTTCCATGAAATTGTAAAACCACATGGACGTCAAATAATTTACTGCATTCAAATCTGATACATAAGAAAAGGTCTCTGTTTTGATGTTGGTACAGGGAAACAAAGGGTTGTTATTTCTGAAGAGCAATTTCAGCAGGGTGATTTTGCTGTCTAATGTGAAGCTGTCCTGTAAGCACAACAATTGGAGAGAGTTGTTGATTTTCTTTCTGCAGAAAAATCAATGGATGCAACTTAAAAAAAGGTGAAGTTTAAATATCAGCTTCCACATGAGATTCCTTTAAATTTTTGTCAAGTTACTTTTTGTACTTTTTCAAAAAGTATGTTCAGTTCTAAAAAGTGAATGGACAATAACCATAAAAAAAAAAAAAAAAAAAAGGATGACATTATAATGAGGAGAAAAATAAGAACTTTAAGGCTTTTTCCCTGGAATGATGGAAGCTTATCACAATATCTTCTAAATAATGCAAATTTTATAACAGCAGCTGTTGTTTTCTTAGTATGCTTGAGGATAGTCTTTGATATAACCAGAAATTAAAGTTTTTAGTAGTATTTTGGAGATGTGAGCTTAGCCAGAGAGTTGTCATCTGTTTTTAGCAAAATGGATGTCACAAGACAGTTATATCTGTGTTAATGTTCTATACTTTCTTTCAATCATCAGAACATTTGAAGCATGTTTAGTCTTTGAGTGGAAAAATGCATATAAGTAAATAAAGAGAGAAGTCTGAGGTTATTGGAAAAGTGAATAGGGATCATCATCTGAACTCAGCAAACTGCCAATAATGTGTATGAATATTGAGTTTGTGTTTATTTTATTTTATTAGTTTAGTGTATTTTAAAAGTTGAAGATAGAAGATTACTTTATGTAACTGCAGGCAGGTGAATGCATTTCAAATAAACCATTAAAATATTCAGATGATTACTGAGATAGTGCTATGCCTGTTGATTTGTAGTCTGAGAGGAGAGTAATTAGTTATTAATTTTAAAAAATATAATTACTATTCATGTCTTGAATTTAATTGTGTAAGTATGGATAAAATTATACTGAAGTTCTTAAGCTGATTATTTTTTAAAGGCCAAAATTTCAGCTGTGGGCAAATAACTGCAGAAAAGCAGAACGGCAAATACTTAACTACTTGCATATGTTTTTGTCTTTTTTTTAAAAAACTCATATTTGAAATTGTTCTATATAAGTCCAACGTTTTTCTTATGCACTCATGAATTTTTTTTCTTGAACCTCTGTCAGGTCCTCAGGCCTCAGTCGGCAGTTCTTTGGACACTGTAAACTCTGGTGGTGCAGAAAGGAGGGGAGAACACAAAGGGTATCAAAGGTTAAGCATCCTCTTCAGGAGCCATAAGCATTAAAGGAGATTCTACAGTAGCTGTAAACCCTCCATGGTACCTTCTGACTGCTGTAAAAATCTGGATAGCGCACATCCAACGTGAGTTACAGGTATTTCTTTGGCAACCATTGCTTGTTGCACTAGTTTGAAAACAAACTAGTGGGAGACACCAAGTCAGAATAACAATTTAATAGGGAAATAAAAGGAGGGGGAAAGAAAAAAACAATAAAAGCAGATAACACCGGGTTAAACTGACAGAGTTAGGATACAACCTGGCACCCTGTTAGTCAGGGTGGTGGTGGCAGTCTGGTAGAATGGTGGCTGCAGTCCTCCCGAAGTGGTGATCCTGTAGAAAAAGGGTCTGCTCCTCCTCAGAAGGTCCAGTGGTGGCTGTGTAGCTCCTGTCCTCTGGAAATCCAGTGGAAAAGCATCTCTGGTGTTCAGAGTCCCAGCTTATATCCAGGATGGGATGCTTGGTTCCTCCCTCTGGGTGGAGCATCTCACAGTGGGATAATGAGTCATGAGGCCAAGTGTTGATTAGGCTCATTAACAGAAGATGGTCCAGAGGGAGTTATCTCTGAGTCAGGCGGCAGGACAATGATGGGCAATTAACAGGAAGATAGTCTGGGGGGAGGAGGCAAAGAAACACTGCCCCACCTGGTTTCAACGGCTCCTGAGGATGGTGATAGAATACCCTGCAACCCAGGACACTTGTGGTGTGGGTTCTGTCAGTCTGCTTTGTGGAAGCCTCTTGCTTTAGTCATCTAAAAATCTGCTCTGAAGTTTCTGCTGCCCACTCTTTAATACTGTTGTGTTACCATGGGATATGTGGGGAGCACATGGCCATGCAGATTTGAAAGCAGGGGAGCTTTGGGACACTGGGCTTAGGCATAGAACTAAATGGTCTGGCGAATATATTTAGACAAGCATCTTCCCGTGTTGACTATGATGTATGTTGAATGTTGTACTTGGCTTAGTCTCACATACCACCATGAGCTCTATGTTTTGTCAAGTACTTAGAGAGGCTGGAAGTAATCCTCACCTTCTATTGAGAGCTGTGTCTGAACTGCTTTGAAGGGGTGAGAGCCCCCCAGCTCCCACTGACATGAACTGAAATGGTGAAAACCAATACTCAGTCTTAAATGCACCATATTTTACAAATTTTGCGTGCCCAATGGAACCGGTTCAGGATTAATTTGGGTAGTCAAGGAAAAGCACTGCCTTACCAAACAAACCTTCAATTAAAACATTAGTATCTGGAAAAAAATCATTTGGGAAAGCAAAACCCATTGCCTCAATATATGATTATTTCCTTAAATGTACAGAAGATAAATTCGGATCTGTTACCAGCAAAATCTAATGATAGACATCTTTACATAATTCATGCATGTACAGTTTTTGTTTAATTACTTTGATTTTTTTCTTAAGATGGATTTTCTAACACCACTTCACTGATGTTTTATTGAATTCCAGGTAATAGGAATTTAACTACTAAGTTTCTGCCCTTCTCTTCTTACATTTCTTTACTGTTTTCCTCCTTTACTGAGTTTGCCTTTTATTAAGGAGCCTCCAGCTTGTCCAGTCAGTAACCAAGTGTCTTGTGGCATTGCTGTGCATCTTGACACAATGGGACAGCTACAACCAGACCAGGCAGAGTTCGAGGGCAGTGGCCATTTGCCAGGTGTTGAAGTCACTGGTAAGACTGTGTGCTATGTCCAGCAAGGAATTTGAGTGAGCCAACAGAAAAGGTTGCCAAATGCATTTATATTCTTTTGTTGGTTTGGTGGGGTTTTTTTGGTGTTTATTGGTGGGGTTTTTTTAGTTGTTGTTGTTTTGTAGTTACATTTGTCTGTTGTATGTAGTCTTCTGTTAAGAGAAATGGTTCCGATTTTAGCAGGAGCTTTGGCCCAACTCAGCTATTGTTTTTTCTTCTGAAGATTGTCATGGAGAGGGGAAAGGTCCTTGAAATTCTTTGCAGCTGAAAGTTGTCCTGTTGAAATGTTAAGTGAGATTTTCTTCAAAAACCTAGAATGTTCTAACTGAGTTTTCTTTTTAAAGGTGTGCAGAAAGATTTACTAGTGGTGGTTAGCATGAGACAGACCAGATGCGCTCAGCTCTGAACCACAGTAACTGCCTAGGACTGGAGAATGACAGGATCTTGCTGGCATTGACTCCCACAGCATATCTATTTCATGGTAATTAAGACAGCACTTTCCATTTAGTTTTCTGCCAGTGCAGTGCTATTGCCTGAGGCATCATTTGCCTTGCTGCAAATGTTGAGAGCATCTTCAACCCAGCCTACAGCTTTCTTGCTGGATTTTTCTGATCACTGTTTTGTGGGACAGGAATGGGATTGCAGAAACCTCAGTGTTCCTGAGCTGGGGAGAAAGGGTAAATTTATACTTGGAAAGCAAACTCATTTCCCTGATTTAGCTTCCCTATTTCCCCTATTCTTATTTTGCTTGCAGCCAGCATTCCAGCTGGAAAGCAGAGAGACTTGTCTCTTTATTTGTATTTTGCCTTTCCTACAATCCTTTTTACTCCTGGGTTTTTATAGTGTATTTCTGTTTTCCTGTAATTTCTATTCCTATTTGTTCCTGTGTTCTTTGCTTAGATTCTGAATCGCGGTCTTCCAAAATACCTTGGTTTCTCCAAAACATTTACATTTTCATCTAAAAATCTCTCTTGAATACTTTCCAGTCTTCTGCTTTCTCTTACCCATACTGTGAGTCTGTGGAGACCATTAAATGCTTCCCTCAGGTGTTTGTAGAGCTCATTTCTTCATCTTCTTTGTTTGCTTCAAGGAAGCTGATGACACCAGTAGAAACTTGGCTCCTAAGTTCCTCTACATTTCAAAAATCATGTCTGTGACACCCACACTTGCAAGCCAATTCAGGAGTTGCCATTGTCTGGCACCACTAACTAATTTCTGAGGAGCATAACACATTAGCATTGCTTGTATAAACGATAGCGTTAGGTTAGGAGAATATCTTTTATAACTCAGAAATGTCTAAATTCCACAAAAGGCTATGTATGGTCTGAGATTCATCACATGTAGTTTCAGACTGGTGTCATGTTTCTTTTGAAATTTCCCCAAAATTGGTTCATCTTTCTTTTCTCTAAATAGTTGCATGAATATGGGAAGAGGCCGAGAAGACCTACCTCAATTTTTTGTGCTTAGGGAGTTAAAAAACTGAATTATTTGGAAAGATTAAAAGTTTATGATTTGACCAGGGGAAGATGGGGTCATTGTATCATCACATTGTATCATCACGTATTCTGTGAAAGCAATGTCTTCTGGTAATGGCTAATAGCTCTTATGCAATCGTATATTTTTGGCATAAAACGAAGGAAACATGCATAGCTTTCCAATTAGATTAATGCATAGAAATCCAGCATATTTTTACATTAAAAAAATAATATTATTTCAACATTACACTACCTTCCAGATTTCCCATAATTCTTCCGTTTCTAAAGAGACAGGTCATATAAATTTATCAAGCTGATTGTGTGCTGAATAATTGCTCTGCCTATTTCAATAAGATGCTTCTTTGAGCCATCTTTCTGTTGTATGTCTCTATATTGTATTGAATTTAGTGTGTTGAGGGTCAAGCCAAACAAGGCTTATACTTAATTATGTTTGCCACAACAGTCCAGATGCAGAACGTAGCCTTTGTGTTGTGCAGCGTGTTGTGCCAGCTGATGGACCAGAAGAATAAATATCAAACCATCATGCAGGTGTCGGAATGCAAACCAGTACCTGTGTGATGAATGTGCTTTGTGGCCTTTGCTGATCAATTTAGCTTGTAATAGTAGTAGTAGATTGGATTGGCTTGTAGCTCACAACGGTAGTTAACTTCATAAAAATAAAGTTGTTGTATAAGAGAGTCTGAAAGTGGTGAAGACTGAAGAAAATGTAATTTCTAAAAAATTCCATGAACATTTTACAAATCACAGTTAAACCCCACGGGCAGATACTGAACTTTTGATATTGTCCCTGTGGGGAAAATGTGATGCATGGGATCATAAGTTGCACTGTTTTACCTTAAATTCCTTAGAAACCTCTGTTGTCCCAGCGATTGAAATTCACCAACAGCCCTGAAACGGGTAAAGTGCTTTCTGTAATAAATATGACAACATAAGCAAAGCTTAAAAAAAAAAAAAAAGCCAAAAACAAATCCCAACCCTCTTTATTTCAGTAGTATTTTTCCAACCTAAAGCTTGTGTTGATTAAAGCTAAATTACAATTCAAACCTTTAGTTAATTATTAAACATAAGCAATGCAACTAGTACCAATATTAGTGGCATTTATATAGCTTTGTATTATGGGGTTTTTGCTTATTTGTCTAAAAAGTTCAGCTTTCAACTTGTCATGGATATTTGTGTTTACAGCCCATAATTACATTTTAGTAAGTGTGGGGGAAAAAAATGTAGGCTTCTGTAATTCCTGGTATGGGATCTTGCATTCACAAGGTCAGTTAAGGCTTTTGACTTACTTTTCCTTTTCTCTTGGAAAAGAACATAAAGGTGTTTTATGACATCAGGGTTCTCTGTTCTGTAAAGTTTTAAGTGCACCCACTTGCCTGTTCTTCTATTGGCTAACATAACAAATGGATGTGTTAGTTGTTTGTGCTGAATTATCAGCCATAAATTTAAGAGCACTGAATAGCACTGCTGGTGCTGTAAAATTAGCAGTGGAATACCAAGTTAACATTAAAGTCTGTGCTGAGCAGATCATGGCTATGTAAACCTTGCACTGCCTTCACTCTCCAACATCTTTTCAAGCTGAAGTTACAATTCTGTTTTAAATGTTCTGTGCTACATTTGCAAGGTTCAGTGTGCAGCCAGTAAGCTCAGCATCCTTTAGAGTGCCACTTAAAATGGGACAAACACATGACCAGGCTGCTACTGATTGGCATCGATGGTGATTCTGCATGTCTGCTGATTGCCGTTCAGAAAGCTGTTGGGTAACTGCATAGTTACCAATATATATGATTATTGTTGACCACTACTCAATTGTGTTGAACTTAAAAAAAATCTGATGCACAGATAAATAGCCCCACAGCTGAAATATTATTCCACAATATTATTTGTCTTGAATACAAATATTAGGAAGCTATAATACTTTATACATGAAGGGAGCAGAAAGCCTGATGTTGTTAGATGTGAACCTTTACATGGCCCAATGTTTCCCATAATGAAAGATCTTGGGCATTGTTAGTTTATTCAGTAAAAAGCTTCCTTTGCTTTTGAGTTATCTCAAACTACTTCTGAGCTATCTGCAGAGAGCATTACTCTGATGAGCAATCCAGGGCACTTATTAACATGTTGATATGAAAAGGAGAGAATATGGTGGAAAGGGAAGATCAAGGTCTATGTAAACCCCCCCAAGTCTTACTTTATGAGCTGCTTCAATTTTTTTTCTAGTAGAGACAAACAACAGCTTGTATCTGGATATGTTTTATTGCAGCATTAGCTTTATTTTCCAGCTTTGGGGAGATAAATACAATTCCATGCTGAAGGTGGAATACTAACCCATGCATTAAGGCAGATATGACCAATTTTCCTGAGTCTGTACACTGTAAAACAAAGTGTGTGAGTCCCTGAGAAAGCTAAAGAGGACTTAGCACATGGTTTGTGGGCAGGGAACAGGAATGATTTCCCCAGTTCTCCACTTCACTGTAATGGTAGGGTTGGACATGCTGGAGCCAAGCAGTTTCTTTGTGTTTGAGCATTGATTTCTTGTATAATGGGAAATGCACTAAAATTTTCCTTCATTCCTTTTTCTTTCAAAATCTCCTCTTCTCCTTTCATGTGAGTAAAAGGCAACAGTTCTATATCAAAGTATTTTTTCAACTGCATAGTTAATTCTTTCTCTTGAGGTATGAGTAGGAAATAGATATAAGGTAAACTTTAATTCTTTACCTTTCTGTGCTGATGATGGCTAAGAATGTTCATTTAATCAGGTATTTTAAAATGCTGTCATATTGTATATGGCATATATGTATTGTATATGTATATTGGTCTAGGTCTATATTAAGAAACCTGTCACATGTTCTTGGACAAATTTCCATGCCTGACCTTGTTTTCAGCAGGAGCTAGACATCTAAGGCACTGAGATCCAAGTCCTGTTAAGTGTCTGACTTCTACTGATGCTCCTATTGTTGATTATGTCCTTAACCGTGCATTTCCTTATCCAGATTTGTCAGTAAAAGCATAGAGATATAAGAAAAGATATTTGGAAAATGCTAATTATAGTAATCAAGAAAGCTATTTTGAGATATTACACACTCATATTCTGGGAAATCTCATTTTTTGCCTTTTTACAAAAGTCTAATCATTTATTTGGATAACACATCAAATAAATTTGAGATTTATTTATTTTTTAAACAGAACAATAAATATATTTTTATGATATGTATTTTTTTTCTGTGAAGACCTGGAAAAATGTATTTAAACTTGATGCTCAAGATGAGAGGGCATTTTGACCTTTCCTGGAGCATTAATTCTCCAGGACAAAACATCAGATTTACTTTGATGAAGGGAATATCTTCAAAATATGTAGGACATAAAAATAACTTAGAGTATTATTTATATAATAATATAAATAATTATATTATTTATACACCTTTTGCATGTGTATATTTACCTGCGTGGACATGTTTTTAAATATCCAGAGACACAGTGTTAGCAGTGAATAAGTTACAAGGGATTTGTTCATCTATCTGTGGTTCAAGAATTTCTAGAACTTCTAGAATTAATAAGAGGTGGGTTTTGAAGAGGGTTTTGTCTTTTGTTTGTTTGGTTGGGTGGTTGGTTGGTTGGTTGGGTTTTTTTGTTTTGGTTTTTTTTTTTTTGAGATCCCATATGGTCTTTTAAAGGCCTGACTGACTTAAAGAACTGATGATTCCTTTTTCTACCTGGGAATGGCATTGATTCATTGATCCTTGGCTGAAACTTCCACTCCCCAAATAGTAAAATCCTTGGGGTTTTGTTACTTTAGGATTAAGGTCTCCTTATTATCTGAGTTCAAAAGCCTGAATCAAACCACACTCATATGAATGTGATTCATTTGCTTGTTGCATGCTACCAGTGGATTTCATGTTACCAGAAAGACCCTTTTGTTGACTGGGAAACAAACAGACAAATCTCATATAATCTGAAGAAGGAAAATGAGATAGGAGAAACCTCTTTCTCTCCAAAGCCAACATCAAAATCTTGAAGAAACATCTAACAGGGAGAAGATTTAGAGTGTTATGTTGCATTTTTATTTGCTTGCTGAATTGGGTATTTAGGGAAGGAACAATTCACTCTGTAGGAATTTTCTCTGGACATCTCAGCTTCTCTTGGGGTCTGAGTTCCAGTTACAATTTCTGAGTGCAGTTTTACTTTTCCTATGATTCCCAATTTCTGCTTTGCTCAAAAATGCTACAATTTGGTTAATTCAGGAATTGTTGCTAAGATGGAAATTTGGGTTGAGATGTATTAGTCAAACCACGTGGGGAAAAAAGCATTTTCCCTCCTCCTTCCTCTCTTCTGGTTTCACATTAAGTTTTTAAAAGCTGGCCAAATTCCTCAGAGGCTGCAGGTAGTCCCAGACGCTTCCTTTGCAAAAAGGAGATCCAAGCCAAGCATACATCTTTTCTATCAGGCTGCTCAGTCCAACTTTTAAGAGATGATTTCACATCTGAATAAAGTATAAGACTCTGCTGGAGACTGCAGAATAAAGTTGAGGGGTAAAGAAAGGGATATGTAGATCTAATCTATACTGACTTTACTAGCGAATTCTACTGGCTGTAGATGCAGTTCATCCTTGCCAAGAGATTCTTTTCCCACATTGCTCAAATAGCTCAGTTACTTGTCTAAATACACTCTTAAACATTGTCTGTCTGGACTAAAAGCAAGGGGGGCTTTCGGGTGCTGCTCTTCCTTTCCAACTTCTTTGGGTCCATGTGCTTGGTTTTCTTCATTTATAGCTTGGAAGGGTGAGGAGAGAAGGGCCACAAGGGTACTTGGGTCGCAGTTTGACATGGAATTAAGGACATGTTGATTGCATCCACAGTATAAGTCATAGTCTGTATTTGCCTTCAGGTCTTTGGCATATAAATATTTGAGTACTTTCACACTGATGTTATGCCAAAAACTTTCACCAGTACAGTAAACATAGTTTTAAGTCCTGAGCATGGAGGTGGATAACTAATGCTATATTGGCAGATGAAAAAAGAGCAGCATTAGAAAAGTATATTTGGACCTATGAATAAAAAATCTAACACTGCCATATGTTATTTGACAAACAATAAATCCTCTCACCAGAAATAAGTCCCAAAAACTTGATAAATGAGCACTTGCTTTTCTGAGTTTGTTACTCAGTCAGAACCATACTTCTGTCCATAAGTAATAGACAGTAACAAAGAGTAGCTATTAAAATAGGCATTTTCTTAACCAGCTGTGGGATCTGAGGTAAGGGTTTTTTGTTGTTGTGGGAAAAGGTGAACCAACCAACCAGCCACACAGAAAAACTTGCATATAGGCACACCTTTCTTTAAACGGTCTGTGGTTGTGACCTGATTACCAAGATGCCATGTGCTTCATTTAAAGTCAGGAATTTGTAACTGGATGGTTTTCAGCTATCTTCCATAGCTATTATTGCCACATAAATTTCCTAGTATGCTGTTTCCACATGCTTATGCAAGCAGAAACTTCAGCGAAGCCATGAGCAACTTTGCTAAGTATAGGAAACTGAGGGTGTAGGTCAGAAAAGGTCTATTTGAATAATAAAAATATGCCTGAGATGTGCACTTTCTTGGGTGAGGGTATTTTATTCTCTCCTGATAACTCTACAGTGAAAGAAAGAAAAATAAAATAAAACATTGTTCATTCAGGACATTCATTTAAAAATACCTTGAGAGTTTTCCCTGAACAGGTTGTGTGAATTCTCCTAATCTTGTAGGACTTCATTTTATCCTGGAAACTGTCCTGGAGAGTCAGATGTAATTCTTTGATTTCGTCTCTTTGCTTAAGTGTTCAGTCATTGCAATTTGAGCATTTGCCAAAGTGGATGAAAGGTTTATATTCTTTAAGATGTGCAGCTGCTTAAGGCATGACCGACTTAACCAAAAAAAGTAAGAGCTAGATTTCAAACATTTCAGTCTTTCAAGCAAGAAGGAAGAGTAGTTCACAGTTGAGCACTGAGTTTTCTGAAGCAAGTGAGCAAGTAGGTTTGGACTACTCTGTCAGTATGATCACAGGAATGCTTACCCCTGCAGGACACTTTTTTTTTGTTGGTTTTTTTTTGTTTCCTTTTGCATATTAATTCCTTGCTCCCTGCCATGTGTTCCTATAATTACTTTTCATGCCAATTCTGAAAATGAAGGCAACATTTCTTTAGAAAACTATAAGCAAACCTAATATTCTTTTTGGTTCTTGGATGCTGGAATATTTAACATTTTTAATTTTAAACAAGTACATTGCTGTTTGTCTTTCCTTAACTCACGGGATTCGTGTTTAGCAAGCCAGGCTTATACTTTTATAATTTCATTTTTATCAGAGCAAGTGCATCTATCATGTTGGAAAATACTTTCATCTTGAGATTTAAACACTTTCCTATATTTCAGCACATTACTTTCATGGCAGTAGATCCAATTCTTCCTTCTTTTAAGCACTTTTATCATAGTTGTCACTGGCAACAGAAACCATGGTCTTTAATCAGTCCTTCCAACATTGCTGTGTGGTAAGTATCCAGAAGGGGCATATGATTTAAAAGTGAGTAACTCAAGCAAATGTGATAAATGAACTGTTGATCTCAAAATCTTTATTGGCAAATGTACAAGTTTTAATTGAGATGGGATGAGTAGGAGCACATAAAATGTGAGTTACTGTGAAAGCTCAATCTGAACTTGCAACTGAACTCAATAGTTTCTAATAATCCAAAAATATTTCTTATTTCTATGCCCTTTTATATCTTCTTTTCCTGTGATATAAAGCTTGCTGAGCTCTAGGACAGCAAAGGGGCAGTATAAGTAGTAAAAAACTAGGAAATATAGAAGTGAAAATTAGTTCAGCATTAGGATAACGTTGAAGTACAAACCTTAAAATATTCAGCAAACAGAAGTGCATTTTCTGCACTGATAGTTATATTTGAATGGCCAGAATTAAAAAAAAAAATATATAGCAAACCCTCCATACCTCATCTGGTTCCTTATATAATGAATAATTTAACTATCCTCCCGAAGAGACAATTTCTAAAAGTAAGTTTCCTACTGTAGAATGAGTTTCACAGGTATCACAGAGATGCAGTGAAAAGAATATGCTAAGAGAGGAAATAATCTGTCTTCATTTTGCAGAGCATGAAGCAAGGTACAAAGAGATTTAAACCTAAAATTGTCACATTCTCTAATTCTGTATGTTCTTTTAAATGCCCACAGTACTTTGAATTATTTAATTTTTTTTTCTTATGAAAATGTACTTTCTAGTGATTTTGGATGTACCTTTTTGCACGATCAGCTTTTCTGTAAATCTGTGTCTCAGCAAATGGATGCACAGAATGTTCAGTGATCAGCTGTGAGAAGTTTAGTTTGCTGAAGCCTGAGAGCTCCAGGACTGAGGAGGTAAAGACCAAATCAGTCAGGTCTTTGAGGAAGGCATTGAACTGCCTTAGCCACACAACCATCCTTCTGTCTCCTGCAGTCAGGGGACTCATTTGGTGCAAGCATTCCCAAGTCCTGTAACCAAGGGTGTAGTTATCCTACAGACAGGAGACTACAGTGGGTGACTTGCAGGAGAAAAATCTTTCCATCTTGTGCATGGAAGAAGTCAGGCTTCCTCTGGAATGAGGGAGAGGTGCAGAAAAACTGAATGATACCTTGTTAGAGTTGAATGCAAGAGTGGGAAGAGCAGAAGCTGTAAGAGATTGAAGCATGGAATTGAAGAGCTGCAGTGCAGAAATTGTCTGATGTTGGGTGATATTTTATATTGAAGTGAAAAAGGGTGTTTCAGCTAACGAAGTATAGCAGCCTACTTGCTGTTTAGCCTGTCTTCTTCTAATCTTATCTCTCAAAAGTGGAAAATTTTTAGTTTTGTTCTACATTAATGTGAAGTGCACTGCCAAAGGTCAGGAGGTGAACCCAGGTGTCCTGAGTTTTAGACCAGAGTTCTGTCTGATGGAGCACAGTTGGGAGCCACATACAGATTAGTTGCCTATCTACTAAACAGTATTTGGGCTGGCAGCCCAGTAATGCTGTGCTGTTATTCCAGGCTTAATTATCAATTTGACATAATGCTAGTAAATGAGTGTAAACTTCTAAAAAAATTAGAGATTTTGCTGCATAATACACTTTACTTTCTCTGTTAGCTAGTTCAGAGCAAATTATAAAACAGACACGTATTTGGTGTACAGGGACAGTTCCAGATCACAATTAATGTACTGTCTCATACATGCTTTTTGAGTAACAGTGAAGTTGAGAGCCTTTAATCATTAAAGAGGTACTCTGTTCAAAAGTCACATGAAGAGATATATTACCATTGTCACTTCATCGATTAGTGCTCCCATTTGTTTGACTTTCAGCGCTGAAATGCAATAAATGAGATGATGCAAAGAGAACAGTGCATTGTAGTTGCTGTAGTTGTGGTGTCTGACTTTATGCAGTTATACAGCAATGCTCTGATACCCAAGAAATTCTGCAGTGTAATTCAAACGTTATAAATTGGTATGAGTTCATTGTTTCTTCTTATGGCCAGGCTTTTCAAAATGAATGCTAAAACGTTTCGGCAAGAATTTCCCCAGTAATTGGTGTATTGTGTTTCTGTTTAAGTGCAGTTTACTAAAGTATTCATCTAAAGAAAACACTGTCAGTCTCTTCTGATGTGTACATGAATTTATTGAAGTGCACATTAGGGAAAATATCCAGTCAGCCAACTCTGTCTGAGTGCCATGGTATGCTTTGAGTTTGCAATATATCTGTCTAGAAAAAAACAACTCTCTTTCATTCTGCATTTTCCAAGTACTCAATTCCACATGTAGCACCTATACGAGCAGCCTTTAAAATAATGCTTGAACTCTTCTTTACAAAGTCATTGAGAGCATAATCTTGACCTCCCTGGGACCTTCATTATCCAAGTGAAATAACAGTAAGCAGAACAGCTCATCTGTTGAAATTGGCTCATCTGGGATGCTCTGTAGGCAGTTCCAGCCAGCTGAGATTCCCAGCTCTCCTACAAGGAAAAATGAAAGAATGTGGCTGCTTGCAGTATTTTGTTTTATGCCTTTTACACCTGATTCATGGGACTTAATTGCTGTCAATACTGATGCAGCCAAGAATTTTGCAGCTGCCAAGGCATCATGGTTGAACCAAGGGATTACAATGTCTAACGTGCCCTTCTACAAGGGTGTGCAGTGGAGGTATTGCCAGAAGCCTTCTTGCTAGACCTTATTCTCAGGGAATAGCCTCAAATAGCACATTAGTAGTGCTGCTTGGAGACTTCATCCCAGATCTCTTTGAGAAAAGAGGCCAATGAGACCAGATTCCTGCTCTGGATGTCTGAGGGAAGCAGCACCTGGCTAGTAAACGAGTGTGGTGACTGTGGAGAAGTCTATCCCAGGTCTGCTCTGATGTGTCCTCTGCTGGATGGCAACCTGGCTTCCCTACCCATCCTGGACCTGCTGCTTCTGCTGAGCTGCCACCTGTCCTGCTCCTGAGGGCTGCTCTCTCATGAGGTTGCAAAGGCTTCATCTTTCATCCTTTTCAAGGCTCTGTTTGTTTGTTTTTTCATACAAGGAGATTCTTATGCAAGAGGTAAGCAAGTGTTTACACACATAAAACTGATAGTTATAAATGGTTTGGGGTTTTTTATTATTATTTTTTCTGTTCATTGATAAATAATTCAAAGCAACAGAAATATTTTCTCTATAAGTGTCAATTTTCTCTATAAGTCTAGGTCTTCCTAATATGCAGGAATTCCATAAATTTCTTGAGCTCTCTGGCTGGAAACACCAGGACTTTTCATGGTGCCACCGTGAAAATTTCTTCATTCCTGTGAAAGATCCAAATGTGTGACAAGAACTTATTTCAGCAAAAAGAGTGTTACTGAAAATGTAAAAATCTGCCGCCTTTTGCAATTATATTTTCACCAGCACTTTCATCTGCAAGATCTTCTGGTTTTGGCTTTGGACAAGAGGATTCTTATCTTCCCACTATTCTGGAGCCCTTTATATTGCTCTAAAGCCTCCAAAGCTAATAGAAGATTTATCACAGAGCAGGACATGGTTGCTTTTAATTCCAGTCCCAGCTGTTCTCTCTTGGATCTTCTCACTGGGAAAATTACTTGCATAGTGTTTTAGTGTAGCATTTTAATAGATTGCTTCCTTCTACCTTTCCCCCCCCTTCTTTATTTCTTTCCTGAATTTCTTTTATCTACTCTTGTTTAGCTGGCTGCTCTTCTCACTTTTAGTATCAAGAAGGGATATTTTTAAATGAAAATCTCTAACATGCAGAAGCAGTAGCTTGAAATTTGTAATTTAGGCAGAATTTAGTCCATTCCTCCATGTTAACTATGAATGGATTTATCATGCATGTGTAATTGAACATAACTTGATCAGAGGAGCACTATTAAGCTTGCATTCCTTTAAGGTTTTGAAAGAGATCACAGCAGTATTAAAATTGCAGTTTCTAAAACCTAAATAGTTATTAATCCATTTTGTATATTTTAATAAAGAGACAAACATCCTTGGTCACAGTTTTCATTTTCATTAGCTGTTATATGAGATCTCTTTCCTTTTAACAAAATGTAATTTTTTTTTGTCCTACTTGAAATAGCTCCTTGCAAGTCTTCTGTATTTGTAGCAGAGGTTATTTCTTGCCATTTTAATTTACAGCTTTTAAAAATAACTAGTCTGAAACTCTGCTACTTTGTTGATTCTTCAGGCAGCATGATAAATTGAATTTTGTGTCTTAAATAATATATATTTTTAAAATTCATGCTGTTTCACATACATTTGCAAAGTTCAGTTTGTTCTGAGGGGTCTTTTAATCAAAGCTAAACACTCATCCCTCTGTCCCCCATTTGCACACTGGTCTGTTAGCAGAACAGATTAAAATGTTACAATTCATAGCATAATGTGAAATCCTTTTGCTATTTTCATTCTACTCATTAATATATTGTGGTTTCATTCCTTCCTGAACAAACTCTTATTTTCCAGAAGTACTTATACTACTTGTATAATGGCACAGGGGCCATTCTGTTAGAAAATGGGGTTTCAGCAAAGGAATGAATCTTTCTGGCCACCCAAATGTAATACATCTGTTGTAGTGTGTCTGTCTTTTATTTATCAAGGAGCATTGGAATGGTTCAGCATTTAGTTGCAGGGCTTTTAGTCTCAGAACAATTTGTGTATGTGCATACAGTGATTAGAGAGATTAAAGGAGAGCAATGGCAGAGCACATTGAACACCATAATCACTTAAGCATCGAAGCAACTTTGTTTTTGGGGGGGAAACAGATATCATACTTTACTCAGAATGTTGTTGAGAACTAATTTTTATTAAGAATAAAAGAATAAGAATTCCATCCTAGATTAACACACTGCAATCAGAACTCAGATCTCAGATTCTTAGTGTGCTGCTGCCCATGAGTTAGACCTCAGCCAGGTTGAGTCAGGGAGAGGAGGTGCTCCAGGCGCCTGAGCAGAGATTCTCCTGCAGACCCTGGCTCAGACCATGGTGAGGCAGCTGTCCTCCTGCAGACTGTGGAGTTCCACAGGGGAGCTGAGATCCACCTGAAGCCCATGGAGGACTCCACACCAGAGCAGGTGGATGTTCAATGGCAGCTGTGACCCTGTGGGAACCCACTCTGGAGCAGGCTCCTGGCAGAACCTGTGGGCCGATGGAGAGAGGAGCCCCTGCTGGAGCAGATTTGCTGGCAGGACTTGTGACCCTGCAGGCTGCAGTAGAGCAGCCTGTTCCTGGAGTACTGCACTCCATGGAAAGAGACCCATGCCAGAGCAGTTGCTGCAGAACTGCAGCCTGTGGGAAGGCCCCACACTGGAAAAGTTTGTGGGGAACTCTCTCCCATGGGAGTGACTCCACACTGGAACAGGGGAAGAGTGTGGAGAGTCCTTCTGCTGAGGAGGAAGGAGTGGCAGAGACAACATGTGATGAAGTAACTACAGCTCCCATTCCCTCTCCTCCTGTACCAATGGGTGAGAGGACATAGAGAATTTGAGAGTGATGTAGAGCCTTTGAAGAAGGAAGGAGTGGGCAGGAGAAACGTGTTTTTAAGATTTGGGGTTTATTCTTATTATCCTACTCTGATTTTATTGGTGATAAATTAAATCAATTTTCCCAGGCTGAATCTGTTTTGCCTGTGGTGGTATCTGGTGCATGATCTCTCCCTGCCTTTATCTCGACCCACGAGCCTTTTGTTATATTTTCTTTCCCCTGCCCAGCTGAAGAGAGGAGTGACAGAGCAGTTTTGGTGAGTAACCATCATCCAGTCAGGGTCAACCCACCAAAAAAAGGGAGGTGCTTACCATTCTTAGAAGCCAACAATTGTATTTCTCTCCATGTTTCCACCAAGAAATGATCTTGAATTTATTCAGAGTGCTCCTGTACAATTCTATTTTCTTTATTTCTGAACTACAAGAGTAAACAGTAAATTTAAAAGTGAAATGAAGCACATACTGTTGAAAACAGGGAGAATACAAGTATATTTTAGCAAAAGATCACAGTACAGAAGTGCAGCATTGGGACTAAAATGTAAATCTACCAATTCTAGTTTTATCTCAAATGTATGTTTACTTCACATTTCAGATGCCCAACTTTCTGATTGACTAACTGAAAGGAATGATGTATACAGCATATTGATATGCATTGTGTTTTAGAAAAGTGAGATTAGTTCTGTTACTTGACTGAAGTTTAATTAAAACACTAGAAACTAGTATTTTAGAAATTCCAAAATAAAGTTCTTAAAGATATCCACAAATGCAAAGCTACATGATACAGATATTGAATCAAAGATAGCTTAGAAAAGTTTTAATGGCATATTTTGTACATAACACAGTATTAAATGGTGAACAGTTTTCAGGGAGTAATTCCCTGTGTGGGTTTTCTTTTTATTTTAAATTCTGTAAACTCTCTACCAGTTGCCCTTTTCATTGATTTATTGAACTCCATTGTTGCTATCTTTAACAAAAGACTTTTTTTTTCTACACAGGCATTAGCAAGCTCAGTTTTTGTACAAAAATTTAACTCTTTTGTTCTTTGCCCTTTTAAAATTTGTCTTTCCTCAGTTATTCTTTCCCCAACTTTTAGGTGCCGTATTGAAATTTAATGCACATATTGTCTTCACAAACTGAATGAGACAGAAATATTTGATATGATTGAACTCCACTCCCCTTCCCTCTTACCCTTTTTTGTTTTTAATGCCACACCTGACCTAGCCATACCTTACTGTTAAAAAATGGTATCTGCAGGAGCTATTATATGCACCTTGTTGAAGATGACAGACAGCTGCCCTTCAGCACACAGTGGAAGAAATTATCTTAACCAATTTTCAGGGCACTGCTTCTGCAGCATTTCTCACCAGATATCTTAGTTTTGCCCTGTTAAGTGGTTTGGGGTTTTTTCCCCCCTTTTCTTGAATGTTGTGCTATTTCTTTTATCACTCTTTTCTGCCAGAGGCAGGGAGGCCACTGAACAGCACTGCTCTGTGGATGAAAGCAGATCTGTGTGGAAAGTGCTTCATGAAGTGTTGCTTCTGGCTATGTTTCTGTGTCCCACCATGAGCCTGCTTGCTTCTCCTGAGAAGACCTAAATTTGACACTTGCTTCCTGAATATCTGGTTGAGGTGGGTAGCTTGTCAGTGTTTTGAATTTTTTTTAAGTCTATGAGATGTTAATCAGAACAAGGACCTTCAGTTTGTCTCTCGGTTTTTGAAGCCAATCTAGTTTAATTTTTTTTAATTAAAGTGCCTTCTGCTGCCTTGCTTGCTAACTTCCAGAGGAAGAAGCATCAAGTGAAGTCTGCAACAGAGGCATGCTGAACTCATCTGTCTTCCTTCCTTCCGTCCTGTGCTCTTATCTGGAGCACAAGCAAAAGAGCAGAAATAGCTGAGCAGTCTAGGGAGCCCATATAGTAACAAAGTAACAAAGCAAGTAACAAAGACAATTTCTCTCCTTCAATTTTAGCGAAGGCAGGGAATTGGAGGTTCTGCTAAGGCCTGCCATGACCTGGGAGAACACAGTGAAGAGTCCTTGGAGAAGAATTGAGGTTGAGGTTTAGTCAGAACTGATGGGATAAAGTCAGGGCTCAAAACCCTCAGGAAAGTTTGGGATAGCAACCAGGCAGGTGTGCAAATTGAAGTTTAGAAAGGACTTACCTCATGGTTATATCACAAACCATTTATATTGCTTATATATGGAGAAAAGAAGGCTGGATTTGGAGGTTGGGCAGTAAAGAAAACTAATTAGCAGAGAGCTGATAATATTTTGACATTATTGGCAGTACTGAAGTTGTGTCAGGCAGCCTTGTGACAAGCTGTGTGTATGTGAAGCTTTTTGATATATTGGGGCCAGCAGTGGGCCCTCCATGCCCTTAGTTGGGATGAACGGAGCCTGTGTCCCTGTGTCTCTGTTTGCAGGGATTCACTAAGCCAAATGGAGCCTCTGGCCCCGTGTGTCTCTGTCACCTGGCGTTGTTAGCGAGGTAACGAGATAAATCTACTCTTTGCATCTCGGCCATGGTTTGGTGGTCAGCGTGGTTACCTGTACGTGTGGATTCACGCAGCATCCGCACCTGCTGGAGAGGTGCAAGAGAAGAGTTGGCCTCCAGTGCAGACCCCCAGCTGCATTGGGGCAGGATACAAAGATGAGTGAAAGGCAGCCCTCCCAAAGCACTGATGGTGCACCGGCAGGGAACGGGCAGGCATCTTCACCCATGGCAACCACACTCACCAAGGACAGGCTAAAGCACCTCCTGGCCTTGGCAGTGCCCATGCATCTCCACAGGTAGCTGCTCCCGCACTTCCAGAGCCTGCTGGAGCAGCAGGCAGTGAAAGGTTCATCCCTCTGGCCCTCTCGTTCCTACCAGTGCTCGGCAGCCAAACCTCGTGTGGTCTCCAGTGTGCTGCTTACGCCTCTCCGCCGTGTTTTGTGACTTTTCCACATGGACTGGGATGCCACACTGTTACATCCAGGCAGCCTGAAGACCCTGGGTCTGGCCTGCCTCCCTGCTGTTGTCCGTAGTTTACAATGCCCATGAAGCATACAAATGCCCTCCATATAAGGTAGTGTGGGGAAAACTCCTAGGAGAGATGAAGAGATTTTAAAAATAAATAAATAAAAGGAGGAATAACAAGATTTGGAGATTCCATTATTTAACAGATACTTCTATGTCTTGAGTAGAAATGTTCTTTAAGACTGCAGGAAGTGCTGCCCAAATAAATTATGTTGATTGCTTCTCAAGCATTTAGTGTTCTTTACTCTGCAAGAGGTTAATAGACTGAAGGATTTTTTCTGAGCTTCATCAGAGCTAAGAAATCCTTTGGGCCTTTACATGTGAGAAGATTCATATCATATTTTATTTATATGCATCTGGGGCTTTTCTTTTTTTTTTTGCAAACATGTTTTTCTTTGTGTCTTTACTCATTTGTTGGGGCAAAGGGGAGACACATTTACAGAAAACCCAGTATTTTCCCCCTAACAGCGATAACCATGTAATAACATTTATGTTCATAGGGAATATTTTTTATGTGTATGCTGCTCTGAAGCACAGCATTGACCTGACTCAGTGATGATGGATTTTGACTTTTGAAGTGTGTGTCTTATATTAATCCTGCATAAATGTCGTCCTTTAACAATTCTGAATCATATTAATTTTAATCATTTGGGTGCTACAGATAAATTCGAATTTAAAATAGAGACTATTATTTAGTGTCTACCATAAGGTTCTTTTGTGGTTAAATTGGTAGAGAAAATCTTCATGTGAATTATGCTTATCATATTGTGTAATTCACTGTTTTCCTAGATGTAATTCTGGTGAAACACCATAAAATATAGTAATTTCTATGATTTAGATTTTAATCTTGCTTCTTTCCATTTATATTCAAGTCTCACCTTAAGATACTTCATAATAATTTAATTGCAGCTATTAAAAGTGCATTTCACTAAATATAATTCCTGCGCTTTTTTCATAACACGTTGCTTTTTTTATACAGCTAGGATTCTCTTAAATTGTGTTTTCTCCATATTTCATTTAAGAAGAAATCTTACTCTCCTCAGTAGTAAAGACTATTCTTCTTGTGGTTTTCTGTGCTGGGAATTCTTAAATCAGTCTCTTATTTGAGAAGAATATCAAAAGCGTAGGCCTGGCTTAACTGATTCCAAGTCTGTTTCTGAGGAGAAAGAAGTCTGCTTCTGTTGTTGGTCATGTTGGTCTGAATAGGATTTCTTTCATCCCAGTCAGGGATGAAACTAAAAGAGGGATATGCTAAACTAAATGAAAATACTATCAAACCATATGTTTCCTGTATAGTAGTTATTTTTACCAGGTAAATCCAAGGTTTTTGTCATGGGACAGTGTAATTATTCTTATTTTATGAATTGATTGGTTGGGGGTTTTATGAAAGGTGTGGTAAAGAAAAACTAGAACTAGTGAGGTGAAATGAGAAATAGTTTGATTGTCTAAGGCTGACAAAATTATTTGCTAAAATTTAAGTAGTATATTGTTAGAGGTTTCTGTTGTCTTGTACTAATTTGGGGCAGTTAAGGTACAAGATACAATTTGAGTGGGTTTTTGGCAGTGCTTTGTTGAGAAACAGGTTTCCTGTGCAGGGCTCCGATGAGACTATCTGAGGATTTCCAGTGGTATCATCCAGCCACAGTGCTGACCCTCTCATCAGTCTTTGTACCCTTGTTACTGTTTGCAGGATTCTGCTGCACCTGATAATGAACATGGTTACGTATTAACTCTTTCTTTCTATTATCGAGAAAACAATTCTTAAAGTTATGCAGTGGAACAAAAATTTATTGTCAATAAAGTTATACGTCAAGGTGCTATCAAAAGTGATTTAGCAGAGAGAAAGGGGCCTTTTTAGAAGGTGTTTATAATTTTTCTTAATAGCAGCTTCCCATCTATGATGCAGCTGGAGTAACTGGGGTTTATGGAGATCTACAGAATAGAATGACAGTAGGACAGAGCCGGATTAAGCAAGGGAAAGCATTCCTTTGTGCAAGACAACGTGGAAATTACTCCCTAGAAAACCTGCAGACTTAGAGGTTATCTTGGAATATGCTGAGGATTCTCTCAGAAGTGCTGCCAAGCTCCTTTCTGTCCTATTAATGCTCCTTAGTTTGATCTTTGGCTGTGCACTAAGCCTAGTCAAAACAAGTCTTAAACTTGGTGTAAGCATTTCTTTGTGCAATAGGAAATATTTGGTTGGCATGGTGACTTTAGTAAGTCTATTGCCCTTTCCTCTAGATAGGATCCAGACTATGGGTACCCAGCAGGAACACTGACATATGAACTTTGTCCTGGCCATTTAGTTGATGATGAAACATGTTTTGTGACAGTAGTTTCCTTACATTCACAAAGTCTGTTTTAAGATTTAATTTAAAACATTGGCTCCATAGAGTTTCTTGTATGCACATTGCGGTGTGTGTACTAAGGGTCAGAGTGTGCCTTCTGGATAACAAATGTAGAGCAGGAAACCTTCCTTTTGTTCTTCTCTCTGTGCATGTTGTTTTTCTCTTCATCAGAGGCAATCCCAGTGATTGCTTTCATGGCTTCTATTGGCTGCCACAGAGCAAATCTGAGTTGTATTTTCTAGGTAGTTATGGTCAGCTCAAAACCTGTCACTTTATGTCAAATCTCTACTTTTTCCATATACAAAACTTTACTTTTATCTTAACTTTACTTTTATTTTTAGAAGTGAATGTCATTTGCTGTGTAACTGTCCAATCTCTTGAGGCAGCTGTGTGAAGACAAAACCAATGCTGAACTGTGTGCCCTTTACAGGGCTTGTTTGGGGGGCATGTTTTTCTTATGCAATCTTGCAAGTTATTTTTAAAACTGTCCTTCCCCTTCAAGGTTCAAATGCAATTTTTTTTTAGAGCCCTCCTGCCCCATCCCTTGTGAGGTTCACTCTCCAATTTCCTAACCTCAGTGTTCAATAATTAGTTTTGGAAGGCTGAGCAGAAAATAAAACTAAATTAATATGTGCATTTGAATGGTAGCTTTGTGCAGCTCCTCTTCTGCAATTAGAAAATTGTCTCAAGTGCTGGTCTATCAAAGGTAATTGTGAGCAAGAGGTTGAGTTCTCTTTTTTAATGAGTTCTGCCTGATGCTGAGAAGAAAATCTAGTCTTGTGCAGAGTATATTCAATAGTGCTAATTAAACCATTCCTCCCACTTATTTTAAGTCAAATTAGTTTGATCCAATTGAGAAACTAATGTTTCACTAAGGCAGCTCTTTAAGACTTAACAAAATAGTTCTATGTCACCTTAAAAGAGAGGGCTTTTTTTATAAAGGGGGTACCAATCTCCATTGGGTGAAATGTAGCTTTTCTTCTTTTCTTTTTCCTCGTATTATAAGTGAAACAGTTGAGTAGACTCTGCTACTCAAGTGCAGTGATACCAATGGCAATTCTAGGTGTGTTGCAGTTTTCCCCCATTTTTGCATAGAATAACTGGTTTTTATTTTATTAGAAGGAATATGAAAAAAAATCGAGCACTTTTGGTGCTCGTTCCTAACTCAGAGGCATAACTTGTTTTAATCTACTTACAGGAAAGTAATAAAAACTTTATTATCAGAACTTCAGGAGATGACTTATTGAAGGCATCACCCTGAAAGCTCTTCAGGGTGTTAAGGACCAGAAGTTTAAATGCTTAGCGGGGTTGGATATTTTTTCAAAGCAGTTAAACCCAGTCGTGTACTGCTTACCAAATTTCACTGGTTTGATGGGATTATACAGCATGAAGTCTTTCTCTGTTATGATTATAGAAATATTATCAGGAACTGGATTGTTCCTAGCAGTCTCATGGACAAAATTTGCCTTTATTACTACTCAGACTTGCTCAAGCATATGGGTTTTAGGTGGGGGTGCTGCACTACTTTTTAAGGTACACCATGTTCACCTAGATGTTCTGTTTTGGGAGGACATGTAGTGCTTTTCCTGCTGAAGTTGTATGATTGCATATCCACATAGTTAAAACTAGTTCCCCCCTGCCCAACATCACTGGAGAAAACCCCTCTAGTGTGGTAGAGGGGGGAATCTTGCATCTGCCTGTTCACTTATGGGGCTGAGCCCCTGGGTGTGCTCATTATTTGGGTACAGTTTGGGCCTGAGGAGGTGCCACTGAGGATCTCTGTCAATGCTGTGGGGGCTTCACATCACCCCAGCTTCTGTTTCACAAGGGCAGGTTGTGAGGTGTTCTCTGTGTGTCCTGTGAGCTCCAGCCAGTCTGGACTCCAGGGCTGGCCAGCAGCTGAGAGAAACCTTTGAAGGTCCCTGGCTTTTAAATCTGCACTTTGTGGTATGCCTGTGTTGTAGCAGCTGCAGCTGGGGTGAACGAGTTGAGCTAGCTCAGAGCTGCTTAGCTCAGGTACTGTCAACATTACTGCTGCAGCAGGAAAGCCACAATGGAAACTGGTTAAAAACTCTACCCATTGAGGTTGGCTCTTTCTTGCTGTGGCTGCATTGTCAGCAGTACAGTATCCAGGCTCTGCATTTTTGGCTTATCAAGAATGTTTTTGTGAGCTGGGGTTACAGTAGTGAATGCCAGACGTACTCACTGCTCCTTGAGGGAGCAGTATAGTGTCATAATGAATGTACACTGAAGAATAAAGAATACTGGAGAGCTAATTCTGGAGTAAGGACAAACTGGTTGCATTGGTGCTATCCGATACAATCTGTGGTTTTTATATCCGTTCTGATTCTGGGGCACAGGAGCGTGTAATGCTGATTCTTGTTCTGAACAGCTTTCTTGAAGACTTGAGAGCCGTCCCCATGGTAGAAAATAAAATGGACCATAGTGCATTTATGCATTCACAACACACTGTCCCTGACCTCTCTTATCCTACAGACTGTACTTAATCTCCCACTGTCTGGGAGAATATTAATTGCCAACTGTTGATGGAGTATACATGTTAGCAATTAAATGTTACGGATAAGTGTAGGCTGGTATTCAAGCCCTTGCCTTGCCTTTAATTCATTGATATAGGCACATGCAGCTAATTCAGTTCCTTTTTATGAGTTCTGAGTATTCTCTATGAGTTCCCAGGATTTTTCTCTAAACCATTTTGTAATTCCACGACAAGTGGGTTTTTTTATTCCTGTTTTCTCTCAATATGTTGCTTTATATACTATAGAAGTCAGCACAACGGAATGGCTGCAGCAGCAGTACTAAGTAGCTCATTAGCTTTATTAAAGATGAGTGGCTTGATTTAAGCACAACGATTAAAAAGAAAACTGTTTTGCTGAAGGAGATAAGGTGGATCCCACAAATTAATGCAGTTTACACACAAATTTATAATGTTTTGTTATTTGAAAACACTCACCAATAGTAGGAAAAACCACTTATGCATTTGGCATAATACTGGCATATGCAGATACTAAATAGTGTGCATGGTAGGAGGCAGGCTTTTTAGCCAAGAGTTTGCAAGGACCGGCATCGTATCCAGGGGTTTCCTTCATAGTCAGGAAGAAGAAACCAAATACAATGATATATGTTTACTTCTTGGCAGTTGAAATGCAACGCTGTGCCATATTTTTATTGAAAGACATGAGCAAAATTCAGTATCTTGTTACTTTCTCACAGATTTAAATGAACTGTTTTAATTTGCAGTTTATTTTTATTTTGGTTTTTTTTTGGTGGAAGGCCCTTTTCAGTCTCATTTTTAAAAAGTAAAAAAATTCTTGCATGGGAGAGCTGCCAAAAAGTTGGCGGAATAATGTTCATG
The DNA here is from genome assembly GCF_000738735.6 of Corvus cornix cornix. Taxonomy (NCBI): domain Eukaryota; kingdom Metazoa; phylum Chordata; class Aves; order Passeriformes; family Corvidae; genus Corvus; species Corvus cornix. Next base: position 81,325,171 of record NC_046333.1, read on the forward strand.
ATTCTTTTCTCTGAACAAATATTAGACACTTTTGGCACTCATGTTGAAGGTGCTGTGACTGTAAAAACAAAAAAATGTTTAATACTGTATAGAAGGGGAATGGCATTTCATGCTGTTCTTTGATTAAAGTCTAGGCCACATTCTGCCTATGGAAAACTGCCTTTCAGTGTTGATTTGTAATTCAGTAAATGCTTGCTGTTCCTGAATAGGTGAAGAATTGTCCTTAACAGCTTCCATTGTAGGTATTATGAAGGGAGGTCTTACCATTTTGGATTAGTCCTTACTCTAATTGGTTACATTTATTCAAGAAACTTCATGAACCTCATAACCCTTCTAAGCATTACTGTAAAAAGCAAATTGCACTCAGCAGTGTGATTTGTTTCACAAATTTTCACAAAATCATTAAAATTTTATTTGGAAGTGTCCCCTGGATGCCATCAAGTCCATCCTTCTGCTTGAAGCAGGACTGTTAGCAAGTCTAGATCTGTTTTGCCTGACAATTTTGAAAGCCTCAGAGGCTGGAGATTCCACCTATGTGAGTAATATATTATAGTGCTCAACTATCTTTCCAGTGAAGAATTTTTTTCTTAATGTCCCTCCCTCTTCCTAAGTGCAGCCACTCCCTGTTGGCCCGTGTTTTGCCATTGGCCATATCTGATGAGAGGTTGTCTCCATAGTCACTCAAGCAGCTGTAGGCTGTTGTTAGATGTCTCTCTTTGCCAGACTAGACAAGCCCAGCTCTCTCAATCTCTTCTATGGGGCCAAGTGATGGCCATCCTTATAGCCTTCTGCTGGACCTTACTCAACTCCTCATCATCCTTCCTGAACAGCAGAGCCCCAAACTGAGCACAGCTTTCCAGACACAGTCTCTTCAGTGCAGGAGCTCCTTTGACCTGCTGGCTGCACCTTCCTCAATGTGGCCCTGTATTGGCTTTCCAGGTTCACAAGGAGACTGCACCATGGCTCATATTCACATTGGCACCCACCATGGTCCCTGGAACTTTCAGCAGGGCTGTGAGTCAGGCAGCCGCTTTCCAGCTCTACTTGTACATGACGTTATTCTTCCCCAGGTGTAGAGCTTTGCAGTTCTGCTTATTAAGCTTTGGGAATTCCTGTTGCTCTAGTTCACAGGTTTCTCAAGACTGCTGTGAATTAAAACTACCACTCAGTGCATCAACTTTTCCTCCATTTGGTACTGTCCTCGCATTTTCCTAGAAAGTGCATTCTTCCCTTTGACCCAGGTTGCTGATGAAGATGAGGAACAATGTCAGACTCAGGAAAAACTCCCTGATTCTCTTTGTGTTATTGACTACCAGCTGGACTTTGAGCCATTGATTACTGTGAGCCCAATGTCCAGGCAATTTTCAACATATCTAACAGTTCAGTCAGCCCATAGTTTCTCAGCTTTATGAGCTTCTGTGGAAGCCTCTGTCAAAAGCCTCTTGAAAGCCAAAGTGTATCATACCCACTGCTCTGCCCTGGTCCATGCAGCTCATCATTTCATCATAGAAGGCAGTTGGGTTGGTCACGGATGGTTTTCACTTGGTAAATATCTCCTGGGTGTTCCCGATTAAATTTTTGTCCTTCACATTCTTGAAAATCTATTCCCTTTTATCTTAATATGAGTTAGTGGAAAAAATATATCATCTCTTTGAGACAAAGGCACATGAATGCAGTGTTCTACTGGCAGCAGCAGAGGTATTTCATTTCCAGAGGACAGAAGCAGGGATAAGCTACTTTATTGGTACAGATAACTTCTATTTTGATGAGGAAGAGAGATAACTGCATATATGCTAAAGATTAGTCTGTTTGGCCAAGGTAAGATTTTTCCAGTAGTAAAGTGACAGATTAGGAAACTTAGCTGCCTTTGAAGAGAGTCCTAGGAGTAATATGAAGTCTGTATTTATTATTCACTTAGGAAATATTATACTACATGGTAGATACAGAAGAATTCATTGACATCTCAATTGTAATTATAGTCCTTGAGTTATGAAAGCAAAAGAGTAAATCTCCAGATCTTTAATAAGAACAATGATAACTTTCTCTATTTTAGGTGAAATATTGGCTAGAGATCATGAAATTAAAAGTTAATCAGTTGCTAAGTAAATCATTTGGCATTTCAGGGGAGAAAGTGAAACTCTTTTTGAGGGAGAAATACACTGTCTCAATATATAGCAAGTTAGAATTTTGTTCTATAGTATATTTAAAATCTCACCTTCCCGAGTAACTTGAGGGAAACTCCTAAGTCCTACCTCCATATTGTTTAATTAATTGCATTTTTACTTTCTCCTATGCCTATATTAAGGTGAGCAGAAACTATCATTCAGAATGTATGAAGACAAATGCACAAATGTTTATCAAGTCCTAGGTAACATTTCAAATTCAAAAAATCCTGATCTACTCTGCTATTACAGCATTTGACTATTCCAACTTGGGGATTCATAGCACTATTTCCAGTTGCTCTACTCAACACAGCTACATAAGTTGCAGATATGTTTCAATGAGTTAAAAGAAAGTAAGCCTCTGAAAGTTTGCCTGAGACCAGTTCCATTTTGTTTTCATAGAATATACTGTCTTTGCTTTAATCATCTTCTGTCAGACTTTCACAGTCCTGGGACTTCACCAAGTTTGTTAGGAATTCTTAGTATATTTTTGCTGCTCTTTAGATGAGATGATTGATTGATTTGTGTTGGTTTTTGCAGGTAAAGAAGTCACTGGATGCCCTGGCATTTTGGGTTTTCTTTTGTTTTATTTTGCTTTGTTTTGTTTTAGATAAGGCTTTCTGAAGAGGAGAGGAATTTACTTTAATAGCAGAGTGAGTGAAAAATTTCTCTGCATATGTTGCTTTCCCTGGGAAGCCTATTCTAGCTGACCCTACTTGAGCAGAAGGATTTGACTAGACATCCTGAGAGGTTCCTTCCTAACCTCAACGCTTTTGTGATTCTGTGATTCAGCTGTGATCTCCAGTTTTGACTGGTCAAGAGGATGTATGATGTAGCATATTCTGGAAAAGATGTGCTTGCACGAAATTCAAAGCCTTAATGCAGAGAGATTTTGAGACCTTATGTTTCAGATAGATAATATAATCACAGCATCATAGGATAACTGCTTTTGGAAGGAGCTTAAACAGGTCTTTAGTCCAACCTCATGTTCAAAGTAGAATCAGCTATGAGCTCAAACCAGACTACCTGGAATTTTATATACTTTGTACACTTAAAAATCTCCAAGGAAGGAGACTGCACAACTCTTATGTATAGCCTGTTCCTGTGACTGTCTGCCCTTGTGGTGAAAAAAAATTCCCTTCGTCCAGTCTCAGTCTCTCATTTGAAATGCTTGCTGTTTGTCTTCTTCCCATCATGCATCATTTTGATGAACCTGTCTCCATCGTCTCTGTGACCTCCATGTAGATATTAGAAGGCTGCAGCTAGGTTCCTCTGAAGCCTTGTCTCCAGGCTGAGCAAGTCAAACTAGCTCAGTTTCTAATAAAAGGGTGAATTCTCCAGACCTCTGACTGTCTAAGTAGCTCTCCACTGAACTCTGCTGAACTTGCTCCAGTTCATCAATGTCTGTATTGAGAGGGGAAAATTGGCTGCAGTATTTGAGATGTGGTCTATGAGGTGCTTTTATACTAGCTATGATAATACAACCTAGGATGCTATGACTTTTTTTTGCTGCCAGGATATACTTCTGGCTGTCTGCCCAGGGTCCTTTTCAGTACAGCTGTTTCTCAGCCTGTCACTCCCGTGCCTGCCTCCGTGCAAAGGCTTATTTTTTCCCAGGTGCAGGACTTTGGATTTTTCATTTTTGAAATTTATAAATTTCCTGCTGGCCCACTCCTCTAGTCTGTCTAGATCCCTTTTAAGAAAGTCCTGCTCTTAATCATATCAGGTGTTTCTCCTAATTTGATGCATGTGCAAACTTGATGAAAGTGTGTGTGACCACTTACCTCCAAGTCACTAATACGTATATTAGAAAGGACAGGTCCCAAGATAGATCTCTGTGGTGCCCCACTCATTGCTAGCCTCCAGATACAGTAGGATGGGCTATTTACTGTCTTCTGAGACTGATAATTCAAGCAGGTTTTCTCATATCTAATTGCCTACCAATACAGATCATAATATCATAAGTTGCATATAAGAATATTGTGAGAGTCAAACATATCTCTAAAGATGAAAGTAAATGACATCCACTGCTCTTCCTTTATCCACAAATCTAGTAATTTTATCCTAGATGACAATCCACGCTAAGTAGATGGTCATCTACACTTAGATTGACTGTGCTGACTGTGTGTAGTGGGTTCAGTTCGTATCCCAGGCAGAAACACCAGCTAGAGTGTAGTGGTTTGGTCCAAAATACTCATTACTTACTTATTTATCTTCTGTGAGATAAGAATTAGGAGAAAGCAAAGCAGGCACAAAACTTAAAAGAATATAAAGAAGTTTATTAACAGACCTAAAGGAAGGAAAAAAAAAGTCAGATTAAATCTTCAGAACACTTCTCCTCCCCCCACCTTTCTCCCTTCTCCCACTGACAATGTAAAAAGACAACCCTTGAGATTTTCAGTCAGCTCACCACCTCTATAGTAACCTTGTTCAGTTCACTTAGGGAGAGGAGTCTCTCTTGCTCATGCTATGGAGACATCTCCACAAGAAGTTCTCTCATGGCTCAGTCTCACAACGAGCCAGCCACCCGGGATGGTTCTCTGCTCGCATGTGAGAGTCCCTTCTCCCAACTTGCAGCTTTCCCCACAACTGCTTTCAAGGGTCCAATCTTGAGCTGCTGGGGTACCATTTTAAGGTTGAGCTGTTCAGAAACATAAGTTCTCTTTACCCATCTCTGGGAGCATCTTCATCTCTAGGAATAGAGGCCCTCCCCCTTCCCTGGGAGCAAAAGGGAATCCTCTTCATCTCTAGGACTATCTCTGGGAGCATCTCTAGGAACAGAGGTCTTCTCCTTCCAATTTGGAGCAAGAGTCCTCGTCACTTCCATCTCTCCCTGTTCAAACTTCTCATCAAATTTCAGCATTTGCTTATTTCAGCACAGGTGCTTTTGCTCACAAGTACAGTTTGAACGCTCCAACCCCCCATGCTTTCATGAAAGTACAACAGGTACTCTGATGTATCATAGTCTATCACCACCATAGCTTTACAGCAGAATTTCAGCTTCTAAGCATCTCCTCTTTCTCCTCCCTCAGGGTTTCAGCTCTTCCTTCTTTACTGACTTCGGTGTCTCTATGGTGTTGTCTTCACCTTCCCTCTTCCTCAGACTTGGAAGAGGATTAATATCTGCAGGCTTCATCTGTTCTGGAGAAAACTTACAGCACTAAAAGGATTAATCTCACTCGGGCCTTGCAGCTGGAATTCGCTTATCACTGTTGGTCACATCATCTTTGCCAGGCAGCGGGGCAGCTTCAGCTGAATCTTCGGCCACACTGGAGGGGGGGTGTAGAGCCAGGCCGCGCCGTCTGCACGTAACAGGGATGTGGGGGGGGGGGGCACAGATGGAACAGGGCCATACAGCTCCAGGATGGCTGTGTCCCGGCTCTGCTGGGCTGCATGGGCTCTGCTCCATTACCTGTCCCAAGGCCAGAAGCAAGAGAGAGCTGTCCTGGGGTTTGTCCATTCTTAAATGTGGACCACAGAGGCGTGTCAAGCTTTTTAAAAGTGTCTTAAAAAGTTGTCAATATTCAAACTAGCCAGTTGATAGGTTCTGTTAGGTCATAGAGGAAGCTGTAAGCACCTCTTTGCAAGAAAATAATTTCCGTAGCTATGCTAACCCATGACACTGTGCTTTGTGATTTTTTTCCAGAGATCAAAGTGAGACTTTAAGTTCCCTTGGTTTACCTTTTGTCTTTTTCAAAGATTGATACAACATTTGTCCTCCTCCAGTCATGCGGGACCACTGGATATCTATGAGCTTTCAAAGATAAAGCCTTGCAAGGATACAGCCTGTTGGATCCCATGAGCTTGTGTGGGTTGAATTCTCTGTTAATCCCTGAGTCCTAATGGACTGCTGGTCGATCTTCATGACCCCTTTCACTAATCACAGAGGTATGGTAGACCTTAGTGAAGACTGAGACAGATGACATTAAATACACTGGGATTATTTGTGCCTGCTGTTGCTAAATCACCTGTCTCGTTCAGCAGCCCACATACTCCTTGTTCAGCCTTACAGCTATTTTTCTGCTTCTAGTCTCCAACGAGACCTTGCCTTTCACTGAAGCCACTGTAAATTGGTGCACTTCTTCTACTAGAAAAACAAATAAATGTGAGGACCTGTAACGAGGTGTTACAGGGTTTACAAGTAGCAAGTAAAATTTTATTAGGTAGCTGTGAAACTTGGAAAATTTAAACCAAAAACTGCAATGCACTCTTTGTTTACAGTCTTTGCTGATGGTGATGTGCAAATTGTGGTGGCCCTAGGGGTGCCAGCAGCCTTGAGTGTCCTTGCCCAGCCCTGCCTTAACAATGCCCCAGCAGAGCCTGGTGCCCAGCTCACTACAGCCCTTCCTTGTCCTGCTCTGCCCAGTAATGGGCCCCACCAAGCTGGGCCCACATCCCAGCTCATTGTTGTTCCATCCCCAGGGAGGTGCCCAGTGCCCAGGGTTCCCTGATGCCCTGCAGCTGCCCTGCTCATGACTGGGGTGGTGGGATGGACACACACAGACCCATGGGCAACCACTGTTCTTTTGCTGCTTCCTGCCACAAGTTGTCTTTCTAGGGGGTCTTTTGGGGATCCACTCCTATTTTCCTCTAAAAGCAATGGATTCCAGCTTTTGTGAAAAAACTTATTACTGGGTTCTGCATCTTCTGTCTCAACAGAGTGTTTTGAAGACACTGCTGAAAATACCTTTCAGTTTTGTTTGACAGGTACTTTCTACCATGCGAGGCATATGCTAGCTGTTTGTGTCACGTAGCGGATCTACTGCATTTTGTGTTCCTGCTTCTCAGTTTAGCCCTGTGCTGGGAAAGGGATGGAATCCAAACCTGGGAGAACTTGCTGAAAAGCAGCATTTAATGCCTTCAGATCTTAGACCTCCGTCTTGACTTCTTCACTTTGATGATGTCACATATTTTGCAGTGTTAACCACAGTCCTTGTACGGTAAGCAAGGGCTTTCCCTTAAGCAGGTCAGCTATCATACTGTGTCATAGGTTAGCAAGCATAGTCCCAGAAGGGACGTCCTTGCTAAGGGGTGCTTACAGCTTCCTCTGGGAACTGATAGAAGCTATCAGCTGGCCAGTTTGAATATGGACAATTCTCTAAGCCACTTAAAGTTGTGATCACCTCTGTGATCCACATTTAAGAATAGGCAAACTCCCCCTCCAAGCTCTCTCTCATTTCCGGCGCTGGCACAGGTGGCTGCAGGCCCCGTGTGGGGGCCAGCGGGCCCGGCCAGGCCCTGCTTGGGCCAGGCCGGGCCGGGCCACGGCCATCCTGAATCCATGGACCTGTTCCAGCCGTGGAACCCCCCCCACAGCCTTGCTGTTGGCAGCCGGAGCGGCTCGGCTCTCCCCCCTCTCCACTTCGATAAGAAAAATTCAACATTCCAGCTGCAAAGCTGCAAGGCCGAGGTGAGATTAACCCTTTTATTGCTGTGAAGAGCTGAAAACCTGAGGGAAGAGAGAGAGGAGATGCTTAAAGCTGAAATTCTGTTGTGAAGCTATGATATATCAGAGTATCCTGTTGTAATTTCATGAAGATATGGGGGGTGGAGTGTTCAACTCGTGAGCAGAAGAACCTGCGTTGAGATAGGCAGATGCTGACGCAGCTGTAATTTCATGAGAAGTTTGGACAGGGAGAGATGAACCAGATGAGGACTTTTGCTCCAAACGGGAAAGGAGGAAAACTCAGTCCCTAGAGATGAACCAGATGAGGACTTTTGCTCCAAATGGGAAAGGAGAAAACCTCAGTTCCTAGAGATGCTCCCAGAGATAGTCCTAACGATGAAGATGATGAAGACCCTTTGCTCCCAGGGAAGGAGAAGGGCCTCTGTTTTTGTTTCTGAACGGCTCAACCTTAAAATTGTACCCCAAAAAACTTCAAGAGTGGACCCTCGAAAGCAGTTGCGGGAAAAGCTGCAAGTCGGGGGAAAGGACTCACACGCAGGCAGAGAGACTCCTCTTCCTAAATGGACTGAACAATATTTGGAAGTGGGCGGCTGTCTCGTTGTGATAATGTTTTCATAGCATGAGCAAGAAGAGACTTCTCTTTCTAAATGGACTGAACAAGGTTATTATGGAAGTGGTAAACAGACTGAACATCTGAAGGGTTGTCTTTGAACATTGTCAGTGGGAGAAGGGAGGAAGGTGGGGGGAGGAGGAGAGTTCTGAAGGTGGTATAATTTTTTTTTTTTTCTTCTTTTAGGTCTGTTAATAAACTTCTTTATATTCTTTCAAGTTTGGTGCCTGTTTTGCATTTCTCCTAATTCTTATCTCACAGCAGATAAACAGTAATGAGTATTTTGGACCAAACCACTACACTAAATTGGTGTTTCTGCCCGGTTACAAACCGAACCCGCGACATACTGCCTTTTTAGTACTCATCTCAGTAATACAGAGACATCTCAACCTCTGGCAGTAATGATGAAGGCAGATGGGCTGTACAGACTGGCCTTTTTGGCTTTGAAACTGCTTGTGACCCCTGTACTATGACTATCATGCATGTCTCATGCCCTTCTGATGGCAGTGCTTAACAGCAGATGGAGTAAGGACAAGCCTTGTAGGATATCTCCATTGCACCATTCTTGAATGCCAAACACTCCATCCTCATCCAAGCTAGATAACAGAAGGATTTTTTTCATTGAGAATCTCTGCTGGGCCTGTTAATTTGCATTGTTAATTGATGTGTTGCTCATAGAATAACTCTGCCACCCGTGGATTTGCTGCCTGTGTGTGCAAATGGGTTTATGATTCTTCTGAACTCCATTCATCTTGAGACAGAGGTTTTCTCTTTTCCTTCTTGCCCTGCCCTGGGACTTGGCCTGTTTGGTACCGTGTGCCTGATTCTGCCTTCTGGATATAAAACAGAAGAAACCCACCAGCAAAGAAATCTTTTTACACAGCTACAGAGTAGGCCCTTCTACCTGTGACTAGACTTCTGAAGAAGGATGACCTGTGTCTCAAAGTCACAATGTCACTGAAGTTTCTATTGATTTCTGCAGTATTGGTGGGTGCTCAGCAGTTTTGTTCTGCTTGCTGACTACATGCATGGGTTAAATCACACTCAGCTGCATAATGAGACAAGCTGTTGAGACGAAAGTCCCCAAACCCTACTTTTACCTTCATATTCTCTTTCAAATGCAAGTGAAGAAAGGTCTGAATTAATTAGTGGAGAAGCTGCAGAACACCCAAGAGCATGTCTTGATTCATTTGTTTTAGAACAGTTAGATGTAGCAAAATTCATGGAGAACAACACTGAAGTGGGTGGCTCCTAGGAAGCCAATACTAATTTTTCATGAAATGCTCGAAATTATGCACATTTTTAATATCTTTATTCACTGTATGCAGTGCAGTGGATCAGAGCCAGACTTCAATATGAGGATTGTAAAAAATATCTCCAGTGCTTTTTCCATTTTTATTTGTTATGATCTGTTAATCTTAGCAAACAATGCAACATTTTTTGAGACTCTTCCTTCTTCCTCTTCCCCTGTGCTTGACATGCCTTCTGGGCTCCTTTCCCACCCCTTATAAATTTAGATATTGAAATGACGAAGTTCAGAAGCCTGATAACTTCCTCATTATTGGGGCGGAAGTTATTATAAATATTTCTCTCTGCAAAGTACCGGGAGGTAGGGTCTGTGCTCTCACTGCACTATCCATTTTGTAGCTTAGATCTGAATGAAGATATGGCTGAAGGTATGATGCACATTCATCAGCTACGAACAAAGGCCTCAGCCTACGTATAAATACAAGTTGTTGAGTGCTCAGGATTTGTTGTTTTATTTGTTTCAGGGTTTTTTAAATAACAATAAACTGCGAGTAAATAGTTCTGAGGTACCGGACTGATTTCTGCTGGCAACAGAGTGTTAAGTGTTTTTCAATAGAGAGCAAAGCTTCAGCAGCAGAAGTAATAGATATACTGTGGCTGTTTAGCATTAATCAATTAGGCGCTCATGCAACAAAGTTTTCTTCCTAAAGCCCTCCAGCTGTGGCCATAGCCTTTTTCTAAAAAAAGGTTTCTGCCAGCCAGAAAGAGGAGGGATTTTAACAGAGAATTGTTTACATGTTGTTCTTACACTGTTTCCTCTGAGTTTTCTCCTCTTCCTTATCAGTATGTTAATGTTCAGGGAAACCTTTTTCCTCTGCACTTAATTCTAGTTTTCTGCCTGTTACTAATTAATTTTTTTAATGATTAGGGTTTCCTGGAAGCAGATAATGTCTTCTTGAGCCTTTATCAGACCTGATGAATTTGATGAATGACACTAAAAGTCTGTTTTTTCTTCCTATTTGGCTGGACAGGTTCTCTGCTATTTTCCATCCCAGATAACTTGATCAAGATAACATTTCCAATCTAAAACTGGGATCTATAATCCCGTATGTCTGCTTTGAAATAAAATGAAGTCTATTTATTCGATTTATTTTTTCTTATGTGGTAGGTTGACCCCATCTGGAGGCTAAGCCTCCACCAGTCACTCTCTCATTAAGCCCAGCTAGGGGTGGGGGGATAAAGAATCAGAGGGACAAAAGTGAGATAACTCAAGGTAAAGACAGTTTAATAGGTGAGACAAAGCTGCAAGCAGAAGCAAACCAAAATAAGGTGTTCACCCACTATTCCTCATCACCAGGCAGAGGTTTAGTGGCTTCCCAGAAAGCAAGGCTACATCATGCCTAACAATTCCGGGGGAGGATAAATACTATAGCCCCAAAGGTTCTCCCTTTGTCCTCTTGCTGAGTTTTTACTGTTGTGCACATGGTTATATGGTTTGAAGTATCCCTCTGATAAGTTTGGGTCAGCTGTCTTGGCTATGCTCGCTCCCAGTCTCTTTCACGCCCCCAGCCTACTTGTCTGCGGGAGCAGAGTGAGAAGAAGGAAAGAAAAAACCCCACTAAAAACCCCTTGATGTACAAGCAGTGCTCAGTGATAGCCAAAACACTGGTGTGTCATCAATGCTGTTTTAGCTTTTAATCACAAATTTCCAAATTCAAAACACGCCGCCATACAGGCTTCTATGAAGACAATTAAATCCATCCCAGCCAGACCCAGCACATCTTATTAAACTTTTGAGTTAAATGGTATGTGCAGATGGATTTAATTAAGGTATTCTTGGTCTGATCCATAATCATTAGTAATTTAAATTGAAACACTTTTTTTTTTTTTGGTAACATGTATATTTTGTTTTGCAGTAAATTGTTGAGAAATGGTTTTTTAATTGAGTTTATGTTTTAGAACTTCTGGGAAAAAACATATAAATTTTAGTGTTAGTGTTCCCTTCTTCATTGACTGATTTCACTAATTCAGACATGCTGTTAAATAGATGTGGATCAAAATTCCTCTGCAATCATCATAGGTCAGGCCAGCTATAGGTTTTCAGGCCTTAAAAATGCAGAAATGTCTTTCAATGCTAGACTCTTGGTAAAGAAATCTCTCTGCCAAACTGAAGTAATGCAGTCTAGCTCTGGAAAGATGCTCATCTAATATTTCCTTAATTCAAAAGTCCTCAGCAGATGAAATAGAGGAAGAGAAGACAGACCAACAGGATTTATCAGGGAAGAGAGTAAAACCTGAGCTTTGGAAGAAAGTAAAATACCACAGTTTGAATTAAAATATTAACTCCAGTGTAATTTGTCCTACATTCAATTCATGCATAGTTCCGGCGCTTTTATATTCCTTTTATTTAGGGATACATGGTTTACTTCCATAGCTTTTAGATTTTGGGGTTAGAAAGATCCATACCCTGAAGCAGGATTAATATTACCTCTAGGGGAATGCCTAGCAGTGCTCTCTGCGAGCAGATGACTTTCAGATGTTTGGCTTTCCAGATGATTTTGTGGCTCACAAACTACAAAAAAAAAAAAGGCCTCTAGTATGAACAGGTCACCAACAGGCTGGGGGACAGCTGCATTTTTGATATCTGGAATATGTTGTAAAATCACAATTCCATTCTGTATTTGTAGATCAGAATTTATTGCTATTGTGACTCTGAAGTGGGAGGAGAGAGAAATGCCCATCTTTCAGACATCTCCAGAAAGCCACAAGTGGTGTCAGGGAGGGAAAGTGCTGTTGCATTCTCTTGTGCTTGATTTCATCAGATCTTTTATTGGATATGAGCTTTTAGTGGATATGAGCTACTGCATCAGCAGCTGAGACAAAAAACAGGTGTGGAGAGAAGTAAAATGGGTCAGCTTACATCAGTTGTGAAGGTATCTAAGTCATCTTACTTCACTGAAGATTTGGCCTTTGTTTCTCAGCAAAACATTTAGTAGATTCTTAAAAAGTTAGAAGCCATCCATAGCACCAGCACTGAAGAACTATAAGCAGGACAGTCTCATCAATGAAGTGGGTATTTGTAAGTATTATGGACTTATTCACTGGATTTCCACAGATGATAATTCCTTCTTCTTTCCTTTCTGTAAGACAATGAACATTTTACAAATTTGTGCTTTGTTATCAGGAACATCCCATTTATATGATTTTAGTTTTGAGGATATATAACTGGGCTTGTATTTGGTTTGCTGATGGTGATTTTTGTTGTTTTTCAGAGCTTTTTGTAAATACTTGAATCTGGGCTTCTGGGATGCCAATTCTGTATAGTAGTTCTTCTTTGAAAGATTAGTTACTTAATTTGCCTGAACTGGTAGCATTTTGTATCCTTTTTTTACACTGAAGTATCTGACTCTTGATGATTAAATGGAAATTTGAATTCCTTATATGTCTTTTCAGCTTTGAGGTGCTTTTAATGCTGTAATTTGGAACATATTCTGAACTTTTTAAAAATTTCAGAAGAGTTTCTGAAACTGTTTCTACAAATTTTGACAGAAACGCCCCAAATTTTCATTGGTAATTCACTCTCAGTTTCAAGTCACTTGTCACTGAAAACTTGTGAAATCTCCTAAAGTTTACCTTCTCTAGTAAAAACATCCCAAATTCTCCATATTTGGTAGTGCAAATAGTCGAGTGTATTGGAGTAAGCCCCAGTATATTGTAAAACTGTAACATAAAGCAGAGGAAATTTAAATTATTTTAATACAGCAATTAAACCACATAGATACGAAATGTCAGGTAAATAAAAAATATAAAGGTTACCATAGTAGTAATTGCTTGATTATGCTGAGTGATTTGTGTAACATTGTTGCCATAGTAATACGTGCATACAATTATTTGTTAAGTGCGTTCAGTGTGGTAAAATCAATATTGCTCTGGGAACAATAACCTTATATTATCTTGACCTCTGCATATTGAAATGTTTGCCTTTACTGTTGCATTAAGTCTTATAATTTTCTTGGATTTAAAAGATATTGAAAAGTGCTGAGGAGGTGGGGCAGGTGTAGGGAGCAGAAAATCCCCAGCTTACCCGGTGAAACAATTATAAACCTTAACAGAAATGAAAGTAAACTAGGCTTTAATGCTGTAGGATTGTTTGTTTTGTGTTGGCGTTGACCTCTCACTCAGTAGTTCCCTAATAGGTAAAATCATGTTGCACATGAAACACACAGGTAATTGGTCAACGAGAAACTCTGTGAAATGATTTTTTTAACATGGTGATGGATGTAGTGAGTCTCTTGGAATCTCATAATTTTAAACTGTGTCATAACAAATGTCCATCATTTTTCAGTGATACTTAAACTAAATTACTGAACTGGATATGGGATCTCTAAAAGTGGAGAAGAACAAAGTGCTAATAGATTTGCTTTCAGCCTTCTAGCTGTGGTTCACATGAATTGTGGTAGGGTCTACACTTATATAACCTAACCAAAATTGCGTTTGTACTACTGTGTTCTAACGTGTCATAGTTTTCCTAGTGGCTAATTCCATGACCCTTAGATATGTTGCTTTTACATACTGGATATACCTTGCCATTCACTCAAATATTTGTGGAGCAAAGTACTTTTCAACCTGAAAAATAGTGCAGAACATTTCCCTAAACTCATCAGTGGATGTTCTTTACAGTTTTACATTTGCCAGTACAAGTACGATAACATCTTCCTTTGTATCTTCAGGAAGAAGAGCAAGACCCAAATACTTTACTGGGTTGGTTTTGGTTTGGGGTTTTTTTTTTATAGATAAATCTCCGCGTTCAGGGATTTGTCAGCCTATGTGTTTCCCTATCTTTTCTCCATTTTTGCTGTACTTATAAAACAGCCTTTTTTGCACAAATAGAAGAAAAAACCCATCACGACACAGGCATCAACTGTCATGTTGATGACTGTTAAAATAAAGAGTTCAGTACCACAACACTTTAATACACATAATATTGATTAAATGAAGGCCAACCTTGCATTTTGAGCATTGTCACAGTAATTTAGACCCTTAGAAATATGCAGGGTGAGTGGACATGTAGGGTGAAAAATGACAGATTAGAATAGCAACTCTTGAATTTTCAAACAGTTTGATGCAGACCACAAATCCTTTCCCACATGTTACCATAGATCCAGAGTTTAGAGCAGAATCGGCATTTGAGGGCTCTGGTTCATCTCTGCTTTCTGTAACAAAGAATCCTCTCCTGTGACAGACATCTTCTCCTCAGGGGGAGGATCCTAATGTGCCATAGGGTGACCTTAAATCCGGCTTTCTCCAGAAGGACAAGAGCCCGTGTCACTGGCCTTACAATCTCATTTTGAAAAAAATCCACACAATTAAAGCAGGGAGAAGGGAACAGCTCTTGACTGCATAGAAATTAGATGTCTTAAACCTTTAAATTTGAAGACATATGCTAGTTACTACACCTTCCATTGAAAGCCAGTGACCATTGGTGGGTAATGAGCACAGAAGTTTTGGAGCAGGAGCTGAAAGGAAGATGTGTTTGGCCTCTTTTTTTCTACACCAACACACCACTGGACACACCATTTTCTTCCATGTTATGTCTTGACTTTAGACTTTAACTATGTCTTTGTTACCAGTAGCCATGGTTTCACAAAGATAAAATATCCGGCCTTGCTTCTGAAGTTGCTTTATGCATAATGATAGCTGGCTCTGTTCTGTGTAGAGCGCAGAGCACAGGCTCTAGTTTAGCTCAGGACACAATCATCCTATTTTTTTTTTTTTAGGATGGGCAGAATATTTTATGTGTTCAAAGTCCACTAGTGCCTAAGGCAGAATCTCCCACACATTATAGACAAGTTTCTTGTAAGTGATAAGGAAATCCTCAAATGAACTCTTTGGAGAAACAAGCGAGTGAGGTTGTGGTGACACATACAGAGCTTTGCAGTGGGTGTTGTTTGCTCTTGCTTGTGATGAGCTCAAGCGATGGGGGCTGCCCAGTTTGTAAAGTCTCCAGCAGAGTCATAAACTCTTCTATGGGACAGAGACTGAGCTTTAAGGAAGAGAGGAATGAGTTTGAGGAACTGTGAGAAATGGACTGCAATCTCTTCCCTAGAAGGCTGTCAGGTAGAATTGTGTGTGTCTATATTTTGCCCAAGTAAGCTGCTGAAGCAGGGTTTAGAACCCAGTGCAGTGAAGTGAAATGGGAAAACAAGCACATGAAAAAATAAATAAAAGCTGAATGAGAAATCAAGAAAATGGTTTGGTGATTGAAAGGATTTTTTGCAACCTCAAACAGATTGTTTATTTTGTTTACTTGTAATAAAAGCAAGGGTAATATAGCACTCCATGCCAGAAACAGGAGGTCGAGGAGAGGCCAGTAGCCTGCAGAGAGGGGCAATAAGAGATGTCTGAAACATGGAGTGTCAGTTTGGCCCTCTGACCAGTTGGATTGGTATCCATGCCTCCAGGGCTAGGACATTCTGGATGTAACGCTCTCTGCATTACAGCAGCAATGCATTATACCAGTAATGCAGTACCCCTGGTACTCCTAGAGGTTGCTTTGTCACTGACCCCTTGAACAGCCTTCACATATGGTGAGTGGGAAAGACTAAGACCATTGCTTAGGGTTCTTCTGGAGGAATGAGAGAGGTAGCAGGCACCTCTTCAGAGAGGATCGAGAAAAGAATCCACGTACCTCCAATTAAAAATGGAGCTAATGAGCAAAATGGGAAGGCTTGTCCTCCTCAACTAGAACTTTGAATCTTGCTGTGGATTTTTCTTACTTGACTTTTATTGGAAGTTACCTAAATAAAATATTTTGAAAAATTCAGACATTCAAAACATAAAAAAACCCCCTCAAACACTAAATAGAGATGGAAAAACTCATTGAGGTCACCTAACTTTGCTTCTGCCTCTGGGAAGGTTTTTTGACTTTTTTTTGAGGGGGTGGCCATTAATTTTTATATTTGGACGGGAAGATTTTTGTTTTGGACAGAAATTCTTTCTTTTATGTAGCCACACATTTTACTTAAAAAAATATTCAAACGTGATATGTAGAATGTTGTCAGTGAGATAAAATTCTGATGTACTGTGCTGTTTTCTCAAAAACTGAGTATCTATATTGGTTTTAGCAAAAGTTTGTTACCCTTTCTATTAAGGTCTTTGTCTTGCTGCTAGTTTTGATCAGAAATCCAGATAGCTGAAATAATGCTTTGTGAAACATTTGGAGTTTTTTATGTTTCAACAAGAAGGAAAAATCTGAATGTTGATAAGAAATGGAGTGCTCCTGCTGGAATAGTTGTTACTATTTAATTTGTGGACCAAATGATGAATGACATTGTTAGTACATTTTTGAAGTAGAGCCTAAAAATCTGTGGTGCCTCTTTAGTGGTAGCATGTCTTAATAAACAGTTTGTGGTTTTTTGCACACCCTCCAGCATCGTTGATCTCTATTCTGACTGGGGACTTCAAATAAAAAATAACAAAATACCTTGAGGGAACTACTCTCATAGTGTTAGTTAACTTAGCTACATTAACTCACCATCATGAAACGTGCTTGGAGAGGAGAGAAATGAAATATTGTTTGACTGCTGCTTGCTGAAAACCCTGCCACTAATAGCTGACAGATTTGTAGTGTTCAGTAAAGAAGTAACCTGTAGTAGTTAGAATTGTGCATGGCACAGTGAATTATGGTGAAGTGATTGCTCACCTAAGGCTGGAATTGCCAGTGATGCATTTCTTGGGGCAGTTCTACTAGGAGAATAGTTTTTATAGCACATAAAAGATACCAGGTATGGGAGTAGCCACAAAGCAACAACACTGAAAATGGTGCGCTGTCATAAAATATATGAAGGAGCAAAGGGAGTGGGACAGAGGCAGAAAAGGACCATTAGTTTTGCTGTACTGTTGGCAGAAGAACTATACTGATAGATGCATATGGCTCTCCTTTGCTCCAATTTGAGGAGCAATCAGCAGAATGCACTTTCTGAAAGTGTGCTGCTGTGGTGATAAGTCTGTTAACTTCAAGAAAAAACACCCAAAAGAGAGCTGTGATTCAAAATGCTCTGCAGGTGATGTCCCTTCTCTCCCAGAAGCACCATTTTCAACACTGCTACCTCTTTGTTCATGAGGCTATTAAACAGAGGAAAAAATCAATACATAATTTATCTTTCCACATGTGGCAGAGTTCAACAAAGTGAAAGAAACTGATAGTAACTGAAGAAAAAAGCAGTGGTTTTGGTATTATGCTGGAAAGGAAAATCAGGTTTTGTAGAAGCAGTTTTAATGTGCTTTAGTATCTGTTGCATATGTCAATGTCATATGTGAAAGTGAATGTTGCATACCTACATTTGATAGCTGGCTTTGTGCAGGGGTTTCAGGCAAAAAATCAGGAATTGATGTGCACTACTAGGGATGGGAGGTGGTAACAGCAACATTATTCTAATCAAGAGTGCAAATCTCCACTCTAGAATATGAAAAGCTCAGACTCAAGTCTTCCTGTGTCTAATGAGGCTTTAAAACTCATGTTTTGCCTTCCAAGAAAAAAAAAATTAAAACATCTTAAGAGAGACAGGTTGGTTTGTTTTGTCTTATATCTTTATTGTCCTGGATTCACCTCCATGAGTGTGATGTAGTGGCTCAGGAACAAGATACAGCTCCATGGGAATTCTGCATGCAGGAGTGTTTCTCTGGGAAAGGAAATAAATTGGAGAATCTCCAGGTGGCTTCCTCAGAGGCTTGTTTTTGGGCTCATGAGCTCCAAATTTTGTGGAGCTCCCGAACAATCTATGGAAACAGGAGAGTTGTCAGCTCTCCAGACTTTTAAAAATCCCTGCCGCTAAAGGAAGGGCTTCCTCATAACTGTCTGACAATGACTCTGCCTAATGAATGAATAGTTCTGTAATTGTGGCTATTGCAAATGATCATTTCACTGCCAGCTGTAAAGCATTAGGAATTGTAGTTTGTGCACAGTGTGTGCTCTGAAGCTTGTTGTCTAGAGTCAAAATTAAAATGGTTTGTGTTTTATTCAGCTATTTGTACTTCATGCAGCAGAAGTGTTTAACAGCATTTAGGCTATTGTCAAAAATGCTACTGTGTTTATTCATCTTTGCATGTCTCTGGCTGTTCAGGGGCATGAGAGACATATGCCTGGTGTATCTTGGAGTTTCTCTTCAGTTTTGGGCAGCTGGTGCTGCAAAAGACAGGTCA
Organism: Corvus cornix cornix; assembly: GCF_000738735.6. Taxonomy (NCBI): domain Eukaryota; kingdom Metazoa; phylum Chordata; class Aves; order Passeriformes; family Corvidae; genus Corvus; species Corvus cornix. Next base: position 81,343,799 of record NC_046333.1, read on the forward strand.
GTTTTTCTGGCAGTCAGTTGCTATGACAGTATCACTTTACCTCCAGGATTTCCTCATTTAGGTGTATTATTTATTGCTATGTGAGATCTCGGGAGCTCACTGTAATTGTCACTCTCTAACACAAATACCTTGACTATGAATCTCCATCCTTTTCTTGCAAACACAATATAAAAGCGGAAGTGTATTCTTAATGTGATATTTTCTAATTCCCTTCACTGGTCTTTTGAATCCAGGTGAACAAACTCGTTAGACTGGCAAACTGATGTTCTGAAATAGGTCAGGAGCATGGAATTTCTGCCAGACCTTCATTCCGGGCCCTGGCTATGACCATGTTTAAATTTTGCAATTGGAGTTTACTGGTTTGGGCTTTGCAAGTATCTGAGGATATTTTGAGGACAAGATAATTCAGATTTGGAAATTGTTGGAAAATGAACCAGTGCCTATACTTGATCATACAGCCTTAAACACTTCCCTTAAAGGAAGAATTTCCTGCATTTCTCATATTTGCATTTAAGGATTTTTCATATTAAAATTTTGAATGACTTGGTGCCAACATCCAACTCATAGTTCTGCCTTAACAATAGCATGAATCTCAGTTCAGTGAGTGAAGAGTTTTTTATTTAGCATGCTTGAGTGATTTTCAGCCTCACTACTGAAGTAATTTAAACCTTCCAATTAGGCTTCAAATGTTTCCTGAGATAATACCTATATTTACATAATTTAGAGTTGTTGTGGTTGAGTCCCCTTAACTAATGTATGAAGAGAGATCTTCCTGTATCCACCCATGATTAGAAGACTATAGCAATTTCTTGTACAATTAAGAAACTTACTGCCATTAAATATCACATTGGGGTTAATTGTTTAGGGAGTGCATCAATATGTGCCCCTCCAAAAATTTACATTGGTTTTCTTCTGTGCTAAGGTGTCAGCATTTTAAGCAGACAACAGATGAATATTGATCGTGTTCTCTGAGGCTGTGTATACATTACCAGCCTGTTATCAAGCAGTAAAATACATTCACAGAGATCTTAGTTTTCAGGGTGCTCATGATGCACGTGAACTAGGTATCTTTCTGAGGAAATTAATCCTCAGACACTGGAGGCCCTTTGGAACAGCCATAATGGTCTAACCAAGAAATATGCCAGCCCACCATGAAGTGCCTTACATGCAGCATGAGGTTCTTGAGCTGAGAACTCCTTCAGCATGTTGGAGATGTTCTTGCACTGTATCAAGGAATAAATGCCACCTGTATGTATCCTTCACCAGCTCTCAGTGCTTTGTTTTGGCTGATGCTCCTTCCTCATCCACCTACATTTTTCCTGGTGTATAACCTTCTCTCCTTTTGCCTGTTTCACCTTCTGCTCCTCTGGTCCTTTGGCAAATCCCTTTTCCATTTTTTTCACAATTTTTGAAATTCTTTTTTTCTCCCCACCACTCATCTTCTCCTGTGTCAAAGTCACATATAAAGTCTTTTAGTTGAGACTTACTGTTCCAAAAGACATGTCACAGCCAGACCCTATGACCTGTGTAATGCAGAGGCTGAAAACAGACTGTGCTGTTCCACTGGTATGCCCTAACCTGGTTTAGATGGATATTTTAACTAGTGTCTGATGTGTCATCTCTCTTTTTTTAAATTATTTTTTCCCCTCAGTAAGGATGGAATGATTGTATTGCTGAAATATGTTACTCACATAATGTAATTCACATTGTTAAATGGATGTGCTGGAATTGGGAGTGTCTCCATTCTACATAGAAGGAAAAAATAGAGGCTAGGTGCCCTTTGCCCTTTGTTTTATCCTAACAAGCTGTGAGTAGCCTTTCCTTTGACTGAATAATCACTGAAACTCTGCTGTTTATCCAAATCATGGTCTTAGAGAAGATGCAGGAGCTATGTGCTCCATTGTAAAGAAAATCCAGACCAGGAAATACTGGCAATTGAATCTCTATCTACATAGAACATTTCTTCTGTTTTTTGAATCTTCTTGGGCCTATCAGTGAAACCTAAATAAGAAATTAATAGAATGTCTGTGGCTTCGGTGTCTGACACGGTTAAGGAAAAAACCATGTCTATTTCCCATGCAGAGGAAGAGAAGATTGATTTGTAAGGGCTTTCTCTTTAAACAAAATAGCACAGCCTACTTTAAAAGCAAGTAAGTTGCTTGCTTTCAGATATTTTGTATGCCATATTTGTAGCCCTTTGATTTTATACAATAGCCTGCATCAGATACCACAGAAGATAACAGAAAGTGAGAGAGACTGGAAAGAGAGCACAGGCAAAGCTCTGCCAAGCCTGTCAAATGTTGTTTGTAGGCATGCACCAGTTCAGTACATGTAAATGAGTTTTGAAACTTCTTGTGTCTCAGCCATGTCAATTTAAGGCATGTGTTTCATGATGGTGCTCCTGTTCCAAACTGTCTTAAAATATTGCAGAGAAGGATAAATGTGTTCAGCAGAATTTCACAGCCCTTACATGTAACAAATTGCAAGGTTTTGTTTTCATAAGGAAGCTATACTCATCAGAAAATGTTAAGATGCTTGCCATGCAGATGAGCTGAAGTGGGCAAAACTGGAAGAGGAATGGAAATTGCTTGTGAATTTTATCTCTGGCAGTGGGGTCGTGATCAAGAATGACTCCACCACTAGTAAATTCTGCTGTGCCAAGCTTTGATATCAAAACATAGGAAAAGTAATAAAGTTTTCATTTTACTACTGTAAGGCAATACAACACTCATCAATTGTACGATTATAGTGAGAAAAATAAATAAATAAATAACCCTCTCAGTGAATGTTAAGGTGTTGGGGATTGCAAACTGTTATAAAAGACAATAGTTCTGGAGGCTCTTACAGGTTGTTGAACCTTGTTTTTACATCAAACTCCAAGTTCTTCTAGCCTATTGCTAAATTTTCTATTTGTTCATTGGCGTTAAGAAGCATTGCGAGACAAACTAACAGAAAACAGTACAGGTGCTCTTTCAGGCACACAGAAGCAGTTTGTGTACATTGTGGTTATCATGTGCAAGAGATTTCAGAGTGCCACTGCTCTGACATGCCTAAACAGGGACACTGGTATCGTAGATGATAGCAGTGCTGCAGCTTTGGCTGAGACTGGATGTACCGTGCTGCAGAGTATTCAAAAGGAACCGGATTGTCTGCTTAGTGCTTGGGGAGAGAAGCTTTTCATGTTGCTTCTTTCTCAACAGTCTTCTCCCCTTAAAATACAGCTGGAGGAAATCAGAGATTTTGAACTGCACATCTGCTGCTCTGATAGCTGTCAATTTGTATTTTTTTTTTTTTGACAGTGCCTGCCAATTGCTGACTGTTGTTAGAAGCTGTGATTTGCAAAGTGTTACTAATATTCTAAGTAACCACTACATGAAAATATGTGCTGCTACTGTCTGAGTAGTAGGGCATGATGCCTCATTTATAATCTTACATTTTTCTCCTGAGTGGTATTTTTAGGTGCACTAGGGCTCTTTATGTAAACAGATATTAATAAGAAAAATGGGCAAAACATTTTTTATACATAAGCATTAAAAAGATTTTATAGAATATTGATTTAATAGAAAAAGACAGTTTTTATGTCCTTTCTTTTGAAAGACAAAATAGAAATGCATTAATTGATTTGTAATTAGAAATAATTAACACTTAAACATGCAAAAGGTGTTTGTGTACTTAATCCTAATCACACTGCCACAGAGCATGGGATTATATTTTACAACTCCTTACCTAATTATATGGATCCAGAATACAAAAATTACAATGCCTAACCGGTATAAATGATAAGTGCTCATGTAACTGCCTTTCATATTTTGACTGCCTATTAAAATGCAATAATGTTTGGAACTAAAAAAGTTCAGTGTTTTGTTCCTGCAATATTTTTATTCTTTCCTACCAAATGAGGTGTTGATGACTGCTATGAAAGTTGTATTATTCTACTTTGTTAATATTTAAACAAGTAAAAAACTCCAAATCTATACAAAAATGCTGCGTCACCTGGTCTTTATTAGGTAGACTAACTTCACATTTTTTTGTTAAGTTAGAGCTGCTTCATGGTCTTTTTTTTTATATTTTACCTACTTTTTCACTCATTCCTCTAGTTATTTTACTTTTGCAGATCAAGTCCTGATCTACCTTGTCTCACTTTTTAAAGTCTTATTTGCACTTTTTTGGACTTATTGGATAAAACAATGTAAAGCTGCTAGGGAAATTCTCATTATTAAATTAATTTTCATTTTCTCAGTATGTTTTAGGCATTATTAATTACAGATAGCTTCTACTGCTGGAGCAATGGCCAATAAAACTTGTGTCTAAATTAGCAACTTGCAAATACTCTATGACAGGTTTCTTGTTTCTATTTGGTTGTTTTACCAGTAAGTGAATCCAGAAATGTACCATAGTTATCCTATTTGCTATCTAACCTTATATAGTTTTTATATTTTTGTATACTCTGGTGAGAGTCATTGTTGGGCTTAAATTAAACCTGAAAAATGAACGTATATGCAAATCCTGGTTGTTTATGCATAACCAAAATGAACAGTTTCAATAAGCAATTAATTAGATTTTGTTCTAACCCTGCAGCAGGTCACAGGCAATTTTGCTTACCACTTCTCCAAGTCCTATTAGAACATGTATCATTAATGTTGTACTGCATTTCATTATAAAGTATAAGCTGTGACTGGGTAAAAACATAAAACAGGCTTGAGCTGGGCGTGGTAGTACTTATCCTTATAGATATTTGTCCTTACTTTGGATACAACGTGGAGGCAAGGAGCTGAATTAATTTAAAGTTTTCGTATTCTGTGCATAAGACTGGAGCTAAGAGAAAGTTTCAGATGCCTTAAAGATGTTGTTGATTCATTGTTTAATCATATCTTTCCTTCATTTTACTTGTAAATATTTAAAAAGAAATCTAAAGAGATTAGGATCTTGAAATCTCTCCCTGTGCAAAAAAACCAAGCCATATTAGACGTAAGGAAATTTACTTCCCACTTTCCTAGATTATTTAGAAAAGCAGTAATCTTAAATGACCATTGAGAACTAGGTTTTACTAGTTCCCACAAATACAACTGAAGGAATTTGCAGTTAGGTTGTCAAAACAAGTCAGCTTTGGAAAAATGGATAGCCACTGATGTCAGAAGACAAATGGGGTTGAGAAGAGATTTTTACAATGAAGATATGACATAAAAACTGAAGAAAAAACCAGAGTGAAAACAGATTCTTCTATGAATTTCCCCAATAAAATATAGTATCTTGTTTTGTCCAATGGGAATAAAGTGAATTTTTTTCAAAGAAGGCTTACTACAAAATCTGGGTATAAGGACACTTCATGTTAATCAGCATAACCAATCCCTTATCCATGCAGGAGGAAGCTCAAACAGATTAGATATTGCACTCATTTATTTTCATGGCCCTGAGTTAGACATGTCATTTTGCTCCTGGAGGAAAGAGATGTCCTAAGGCTGGACTTCAGCAAAACTTCCTCATCAATGCACAGAGGAGCATAGAGAAAAGTGGCACAATCTGCTTTAGACAAGATGGGTGTCTCTTCTTCAGCTAAAGCAGAAACATTGTATAAAATAACTTTCTTTGAGTAGGTATTGGAAATCATCCATAAATATCTCTTGATCTCTGACAGGCTTCAAGAGAAAAGACAATAATTTCAGATCAAGTGTGTTTAGGGTAGTCAGATTGCCAGCTAATGAAAGGGATATATTTCTGCAAAAATGAATTGCACTTTTTTGTTCTACAATGTGAATAACATCAACATTGCTTTATAAAAATATATCTAATAATCTTAGAACACTTTATACTTTGTGCCTAGTTGAAGGCACTTATAATGTACCCAGAAACAAAATGGTGATTTCAGGGGCAAATAAATTTCCCATAGTAGGGCTGAAAAACTGAAAATGTGACTAGACTAGATTTGTCAATGCTTACAACATCCAGGAGACTTTCCCTGGGGTACATTTCAAAATGGAGACACTTTGTTCATGAGAATGGACACTTATTTATTTCATGTATGGTGGAATTAGGGAGGATTCTGTGGCTTAGCCAATGGATGTGATTTTGGTTTCATAACTGCTTGAATTGTGGAGAGTAGGGACTTATATTACGTGCTGTGCCAACATTCCAAGCAGACATAGGCACACTTGGTCACTGTTTGTGGACACACAAGTTATTTAAGGCTATCTGATCACATGACTAGGTTTTTCCAGTTCCTGCTGCAAGTTTTGTGTATGTTTGACAAATTGTCACAAGAAGAGGTCTCCAGGTTAGCTAAACCAACATTTTTCATTCATACAACCTCACTTCTGAAGTCTACCACTGCACAAAAACTAGGAATCAGTCACAGAAACAAAGTGTTCCTAATGTTTCTTGTAGCAAGGCTCTCCTTCAGCATTGTGTTTCCTTCATAATCAATAAAAAGATAGGGCTAGAACACATCTCAGGAGGCCAAATAATTCACTGTCCTTCCCTAATAGATTTTTCCCCCTCTAAGTGGATTTCAGCCGTCTGTTTTAAGCTAACATGATCAGCTGATCTGTTCTAGGTTGTCTCCAGTACTAGTGATTCTGCCACAGATTTTTGTGCCTGAATATTGTTATTGTTTTTCTAATACCCAGCCAGACTCCTGCTTGCTGTGGTTACTTATTTTACTCTCTGCCATGGGCATAGAGAAAAATGTGCTCTGAGTAACGTTAAAACTGAGATTTTCTTTATTGCATTTATTTTCCCCTAGCATATAGGGGAAAAATGAATATGCATGCACATGCACACACACACATGCACACACGCACACATACATATGTGTGCATATGTAAATGAACACACACAGTTTAGTCTTTTGTCTAATCAGTCTTAGGTTTTTTTTTCAGGAAGTCTCTTTGTAGTTAAAAAAGGTCATCAATACTAGACATACTACTCTCTTCTTCCCTGTTCTAGAGAGAATGCAAAATTCCATTTTTCTTTATAAATATGTCCACACTGGGAATATATCTATATGTAAGCATTGCCGAAGATCTTTTCACTGGGAATACCTGTGGGAGGGATCCCAAGCTCATCTCTCTCTCTGCATGTGTAATCTGTGAGTCACCTTTGAGAGGGACAAAATAGATAGAGATCCACTTAGATATAGGTGCTCTGAATGTGATTTTAAAAAAAAATTATCCTTGCTGTCCAAGCTGCCAGATTTTTTTTTTGACTTTTTTCCCCCCCTCTATTTTTAAAGAGTACACCTAGGATCAAATTTTTCAGGTATGTGTTCAAAGTAGAAGCATGCATTTCCTTGTAGCCTTGACTTGGGTGCTTAGCCCAGGGTGCTAGCACTTCTCTGAATTTCACTGCAGGGACCTGTACTCTCCCTGTGAGATTTTTAGTGATCTGTGTCTGTTGCATTGCTGGAGTCACTGGGACCCAGCACCTCTCTGGTTAATCCCTTCACAGACCTGAGCATTAAGCTCAGTGTAGGCACCCTCCTTCTCACAGTGTGTTTCCAAGGATTACTGCATTTAACTTGTGGTTGAAAGCCTAATATTATAAATCAACAGAAAACTAAATATGAACTGATTCCCCTGGATTTTATATGTGAAGCATAGATCTTTTAGCAGATTCACACTGTATCTGAAGAAAGGATAGCACACTGTATCTGCACACTGTATGCACACTGTATCTGATGCAAAGACAGCAGTACTCTTACAGGCATCTACAGTCTAGAGTGTATGTGGAAATTATGATAAAATACAACTTTTGCATAAAACAGTGCCTGACAGATATTTTTTCATCTTCTATCTCATCAGTATCTAGTCCTCTACTGCCTGCAAGCTGTAATGCTGAAACCTGTCAGAGGATAGACTTAGAGTGAGTAGTCATAACTTTGTGCCCTTAACCTTATTCTGAACAGCTGGACACTAAAGTAAAGTGTCTATAAATATATGTAAGCAAACACAGATATATTCGGTCTTCAAACTCTTATCAGGTAAGTTCTGTGTTGCTCCTTAGTTTGGCTGTAAGTTTTTAGGGAAAAAGATGTGTCTATTTTTAGAAGAATATTCTTCAACATGATAAGTAATGTAGCTTCTTTGTTTGTCTTATGAGAAGGACATTAATTAAAACTTAAAATAGGAAAGATGATCTTCTCCTTCCAATTCCTTCTACTAGTCTTCTGAGGGGCTGGAAGGCTTTTTTGAGTTTTCTGTTCTTTTTTTATAGTAGAAATAAGTCTGATTTTTTGGTCTTATTGCAACTTGTTTATTACTTGCTCTATGTGTTATAAAAGCCTTTTTAAAAACATAGGTTTCTCATCCATTTCATTTAATTGCAGTGAGTGTTCTCATGCCCTCCATAAAGTCCTTTAAACATGGATAATCATCAACATTGACATTACTGGTATCATGTTTGTCCAAAAAGCACACTTTTCTAACATGTGTGCGTGACCTTTATTCATTTCGTACCTGAAAACAGGAGAACAAGAAGCTCAAATCTCTGTTTGTTTTTTTTACATGCCCTCTTTTAAATTAGGTGGGCAACAAAATCAATAGATCCTCTAGTTCCTGTGATCTTCATTCTGCAAGTCCACTTCTACTCATCAGAAACCAATGCTTGTTGCAATCTAAGGATAAATATGTGTGCATGACTGGTGTAAGTGAACTCCTTATCAGAATGTTGAGAGAAGATCCCTGACCTGCATAACCATTAAGAAAAGCACCCTAGTTTTAAGGAGTAGTGTCCAAAGAATAGGAGAGAAATCCAAATGGGAAGCTAAGGGGTAGTCTTTTCATGAAGGACAAATGAAGGAGGCGTCTTGGCAGCCCATATTGAAATACTATTTTCCTGCCTGAGCAAAGGACTTTCCTGTCTAAATGTGTGTTAAAGATAGTATTTAATCAGGACTGGTCTTCACAGCTCCATGTCCTCTGTTTTAATAATTTTTAAACCCTGATTTGTGATCTCGAACACTTTTTTTTGTGTTTAATCAAATTTTTGCATTTTTTTACAGCTTGTCATTTAGACCTCTTTAAAGAAATCATATTGTTTTTAGATTGCAGAATAAATAGTACATAATCATAATCTTACTTGATTATCTACCTCACAGTATTGTGTAGTGGCTTCAAAGACTCCCTCTAACTATAGAAATTGCAGTCAAATCCCTTTACTAAGAATATTCCTGAATAAAATCTGTAAGTACACAAAATACAATGAGTTTCTCCTTTTAACTGAAATTGCTCTTCATATTCTCAGGCACACCTCAGCAAAACTAAAAGACTCCCTCATGAATAGCTTTATTTGCTTGGATGGCATGGAAATCTAAAGTATTGGGGCGGGTTCTGCTGTTTGACTTCAGAGATCACTGCAAACACATCTGTTTCACTATGTTTTCTGACTTGTTTCTGTTTATTTCCCACCATAAGGCCTTCACCATCAGAGGAAAAGGTTTCATTTTGTTCCCTTTCTATCACGCCTGTCAGAGTGGCATCATGTTATAATTAATTATTTTTAATTGTGAAGAGTAGTCATCAAAGAATTGATGGTAATATCAGATGCCTGCAGTGGTGGCTGGTTTTGGTTGGCATTAGGGAGTGCAAAGTCATTGCATCTCAGATCCATATGATCACTGCTGATTTCTGAACCTCCAGCCTGCCCACTCCTTGGCATGCCTGCTTCAGCTGTTACACATACCACCTTTGGGCTTTGCACCTCTTCTTGTAAGAGTAGGATTGTCTAGGGTGACATGAAAGGTCATGTCTTGGTTTGATTCTACCTTTTCTTAAAATGTCAAATTACTTCTTGAAGCTTTCCACTTGTTAAAAGTGATTCATTTTGTTCAAACTTCTATTCACCATTTCTTGAAAAATCTTGGGTAGTTTCTCTGTATTAGCCTTTTCCCAGGTTGAATTCATCAAAATGATGGCTAAGGAAAACTGCAAACAGAAACTATACTGAAAACTTCCAGATGAATGGGTGGTATCACCTAATTCTTCATCACAAAACAGGTCATTCTGCAGTGACCCATCAGATGATACATTGCACATCTGTGATAACACCATTTGTTCTTGGGAGTACTTCTGAATGTGTTAATGTGAAGAGCATGTCCCTTATCCTGCTCTAAGTGTGTATCAGAGAAACTGAAGATGCATGAAGGGAGAAGAAGGATGTTTTGTGTGTATATTTTATTGCACTCGCTGACTGAATGTTAAGGCTTGTAGCAGTTCAGAAATGTTCTAGGACTTCCTTGCTGTTTTGAAGGAAAAAGGCAGAAAAAGATCAGGTAACAGCTCTAGGTGATGTGGGTGTATGGATAACTATTTCAAAACAGTAAACTCTCAACCTGCTGAGTTATGGCACAAACCACAACATTACACTCAGTTGCATCTCTCTGCAGAACAGGCATAGACAGTGTTTCTATCTTTTGTGTTTTGCAACACAAAGAGTAAAAACTGTGATCAAACCCCTAGGTTTGGAGAAAGAATCATTGAAATTTATGAAGCGTCATCAGCATCATAGTAATCCAAATGAAAATGATAGTAAACTATTCAAAGAAATAATTCATGTGTGCTACATACATTATATTCACATTCAAGTGACAGATGAGACAGGTTGCAGTGCAGAAAAAAGGTCAGCTCAGGTATTTCATATTTGTACTCACTCATAGACTGAAACATTTGGATGACTTAATGTAAGAAGTACATTTTTCAGAGCTGTCTGTAAACCAGATGTCACTTCCCAGGATCAGAATGGTATTTCCAGGCCTTCAATGGATTCTCTTCATCTCTTCCACATTTTTCCTGAATTGACTAATGTGTTTCCTGTTTTTCCTGTGATGTGTGCTTGGTCAAAAAATGTCATATTGCCTCTTCACCCTCAGAATCTTTCTCCACTGTCCCTGATTATTTTGACTCAGTGTTTATTTTAACTCCCACAGTCTCTTTTCAAAATAGGCAAAATAGGTAGCCAAAAAATCCAATCCTGAGGAAGTTGTTTTGGTTTTGTTTTGTTTTTTTTTTTTTTTTAATGGGCTTTTTAGCTCATTTATTATCCATCTTAAATTATTCCTCATGCATCTGAATTTGTAGATTTTTTGGAAGTAATCATGGCCATGATGAGTTCCTATAAATCAGCATCTTTATTGGGCCACTGTTTACATTTCTGGTTTTGCATTTGAAATACAGCATTTAACATGGCATTTGAAGTCAGGCTCTGATGAAGTTCATAAGTAACTATAAGAATAAATGGCTGTTTAGAAGCATGTATTGAAATGCATGGCTATCAGTACACTGCCTTCATCAATTAGTGTTTGTACATTGATGAGCAGCCTGAATAAATTCTCTCCTCCTCTCACAGTTTTTTTTTTTATTTTTTCTCTGATGTTCAGCTTGCCTCTTTCATAATATTTAAAGAATGATAATTATAAGCTGTTGTTGGGGGCTTCTTAATCTTGGGAGTCTTCTATTACTTACAAATTTAATATTGGCTTAGCTTTGGTGTCTGAAAATCTTCCTTTCTAGAAGGTCTGATGCTGTGAAGGGGAAAAGGGATATGAGAGTAATTTGAAATACTGTTTTTATTTTTCAGGACAGTTTGTTGTGGGATTTTTTAAGGCTTTTATGTCTTGATACTCAGGTTTAGCTGTTCATCTATTGAATTTTTCATCTGTGTTAAGAGGAAAGCAACTCTATTTGTAAGTCTTTCACAATGGCATTAAATTCTATTTATATGCTATTTATTCTAATTATAATAGGTGGACATTCTGAAGGAAAGTAGTTTTGATAGCAAGACTTACAGCGGACATCTGTGCATTCCTGTCTCAGCTTCAGTGTCCTGAAAGCAAATCAATATATTTCTGCCCTAATGGGATTTTACAACTACTATCAGTTTACTGTATGTAAGCTCCAAAATTTATTTTAGAAAACAAGAAGAAAAACAATTTGAGACACCAAATTCTGTAAAAAAATTAAAAAAGTGCAGTTAGGTTTCTGATTTAATACTACTACTCTAGTGTTACCTGAACAAATTGAATTACAGGACTCAAATTTGTCAACAGGCAGCTTTTACAGTAACTACTATTACTACTATTTTTTCTTTTTTTTTTTTTAGCAGATATATACTTTTAAAAACTCATAAGTTCTCTTTCTTTTCTCAGTCATTTTAAATGTACATTCAGTATTTCTAAGAGATTCAGGGAAAAGATAACGTAATGCAGAGTTCCTCTCTGCAATGTAAGAAATAGCAGTCTTTATGAAACTCTTAAGACAATTTATCACAAGTGCACTGTTTGACGGTAGTGACAGCAGGAGTTCTTGAACCAAGTCTCTTTTGGACTTGCAAGTTGATCCTTTCTGGGCCATCTGGAAATAAACCTGAGCAGTATGTAGTCTCCGTGTTCCCAGATTTTTTTTTTTGGAAGCTTTTGTTTTTTAATAAGTCTTGCTAAGAACTGCCAGCATTATGTTAGCACTCCCAAGAGATTTATTTGCTCTCCCTTTGAAACACTGATCATATGAAGTAGTAGTTTAGGTGTTGAGTAATGAAACAGCAGCCAGCTGGCCTGTCAGTAGAGGGGTACTTCTGGATAATCATAATTGGCATACATGTTTGAAATGGTCCATTTTTCTCCACCTCTTTTGTTTCCTGGACACATGAATGTCAGGAATCAGGGTTATCAAAAGTGCCAAAATTTACTTTAGAAAATAAGATTTCTGGCACCTTTTTCTTGGCTGAGTTCTGTACATCCATATTTTCATCAGAGCTGCAATGTGAATCTGGAGTAAACTTGACATAATTTCAATAAATTGGCAGAATTACTGCTGATAAACAGACTATTCATTTGGTTTGAATTTGTTCCTCCTCTGACTCCATCCCTTGTGGTTCTTTGGAGAGAAAAGGTGACTTTTGGGGGTTTGTTGTTGTTGTGGGGATTTTTTTTAAGCAGACTGTGATTAGCAGGGTTTTATCCACAGAAATACAGCTGATACGTATGCCTTGCCCAAAGCAATATATTTATGAAGCACCTAGCTTCAGAGCATTCTGGGTCTGAACACTTCCAACCCACCCCTCACACTAGGTTTTGATACAGTGTGCATGTCTTTGCCATTGGGTAGTTATTTGTGAGCATTGTTATGCTGTGCCTACTGCCTGCTGTCTTGAAGTTGTCTGAGAATTGTGCTGATGACCTACATTGGAAGGCAACATTTGATTCCAGATTTTTAAATGAGGCACGCAATTTATAAAATTTTTGAATAAAATTACATTCTGGATCGATGTGAGGAAGAAGATCAGTAAAGCTCCCATTTATCTCTTCCAACATGTCCAAAAAAGAGTGAGAATAAAAGGTTCAAAAGCCTGGGATTTATTATTTTCTGTGCCAATTCAAGTCTGTCTTCATGTGCAGTGTACAAAAGGCCATTTGGTTGTTACTGAAATTGCTGACTAAAATGCCCATAGCTGACACATTTGTCAGAAGACTGACAAGCATCTGATTCAATAAAGATTTCCAGCCTTTTGTTTGACATTTGGTGGTTGGTTATCATTGTGAAGGGGATTGTTTGTGAATTATTTTCATTCTGTAGTGCATACAGATATAACTTATTTTATAGCTCTGCCATTGCTAAAACCTAAAGCAACATTTTCTTCCTCTCTATATGCACTTAGGTGAACTTTGTTTTTAGCAATACCACTGTTTTGAGAGAAAATACTTTTTTAAAATCTGTAAGTTCTTAACACTGCAGACTACCATTATCAGTGCAGGCAGATGACTGCTAAATCTGCGGGTCATTTCCCAGAATTTCATTTTTTTAATACCTTCATTTGACAGAACAAGTACTTCATGACTCCCACAGAATGCCCATGACAAAAAAAAATGAAGTGTAAGCCTCATGCAATAGTATTATTCCTCCTGTGGTAGAAAGTTAATCTTTGAGGTTCAACAGGTATTGACAGATTTTAATATATTAGCTAAGTAAACTTTTGTAAAGTGGTCTAATCCTTGAGGCAAAACAGCAAGTATGCTGGGGATTGTAATAGGCTTTCTTTGTCTTCTCCTTACAGAACATCAGGTCTGGGTGAAAAGAATTATTACAAAGTATGCTAGACTGTGTTAAGCCAGAAAGAAGGAAACTGTCTTCCTAGGTTCTTGTACTGCACTAGATGATCTTCCATGTATTATTTGTAGGCAATCTTTTATTGTGTGATGAATGCAGGAAAGGTAGCTTTGGAGGGCATAGGAAGCATCTCTTTCCAGTTGTACAGCATTCTGCATGTACAGCCTAAATAACACATAACACTAAATAACACTATTCTGCCTCTGAGTGTTAGTGTGGCTCCAGTTTGAACTACAACCTTAACAGATTTTTGTTCCAGTTCTGTATGTCTGTCTCAGTGGAGATGATGGAATCATAGAGTCGTAGAATTGTTAAGGTTGGAAAAGGCCTCTAAATTAATTGAGTCCAATGGTTAACCCAGCACTGTCATGTTCAACATTTAACCTTATCCCCAAGAGCCACATTCACATGTTTTTTTGATATTTAAGTTTCCTTAAACTACCTCTACAAGGTGGTTTATAATTTAGTCACTGCTCTATCCCCACTATGTTTCAAGATGGAGTGTACTTTTATGATGTCTCAGGGTTACTGTGCCTTCAGATTCGTTGCTGAATTTGGCAAAGAACCACCCATTCTTCAGGCAGGCATCATCTCTATCAAACACATCAGTTCTCACAATGATACACTCCAGATTTTTGAATAGCTCAAGCCAGCATCAGTAAGCATCAGTGCCCTTTTCAGCATCTCCCACAGTCCTGATTTGATGTGCCAGACCCCCACAGGCCTTCTGTTTTTTTGTGAACTATTTCAGCAGCCAGAAGGATGACACTGGTTCTGAGGGGAATGAAAACCCAACATGAATATGCAGTTTCAGAGCCTGTAGAACATTTTGGATCTGCTTCTGAGGTTGTCATGTTTTATGGTGACAATACTGTTATGTTCAATGATAAGAAACTGGTACAGGATTGCTGCTTTTCTTCAGGTGCAGGAGAACATCCTTTGGCAAAATGGGGATCTGAAATGAGTAACCTGGGACAGGGAACCCCTCTGATAAATACAGAGAAGAAATGGTTAGACTTTGAGACTCTTGGATCAGATGGTGTCAAGAGTAGATCTCAGATGTATTTCTGACGCCAAGCCTATGTCTTTGCTTCTCTTTTGCCTGTTGCCACCTAAAGACAATATTCAAGGCTAAATTTAATTCCTTTAAGGGTGAAGTCACACCTTGCAACTTTGGTTTTAAGAGAACTCTTTCTTATTATGTTTACAGTGCTCACTCCTAGACTTGGGAAGTTCTGTTTGTATTAGTATCTACAGATCCAAAGGAAAATCCATTTTCACACAGCCAAATCAATTTGCACCTTGACAAAATGCTCCATTAGAGCTCAAGCTCTGTCTGGGACCTCACTGAAAAATTTCTTCTATCACAGCATTTACTTAGTACATCTTTGGAGCTGAATCCCAGTCTTTAAAGATCTGCATTTCTGTAGAGATATTCACTATGGACATGACTTGGTAGGATGATGCTTCAGTTAGTGCCTCAATGAAGGACATCAAGATCCTGATACCTGAGCCTGGAGTTCTTTTAAACTATTATCTGTGTGGACATGGATGTGGGCAGTCACTGGAAGAAAAATGAAAATTACATCCTAGGAACTGCAGTTTGCCCATAAATGGAGCATGTATATGTAAATGTTTTGAAGAGTTCTAGTTGTAGGTAAGTAACTTATTTTATGAAATATGGACTGCATCAAGGAATTTGAACAACATAGTATGTACATACCTTGACAGGGCCTGGAAAAAATCCTAGGGCTACAGCTTCTGGATAGTCTTCAGGGGAGTTTTGCAATTTTGTCTTTGCTTAAATGCATTCATTCACAATTGCAGGAGTGTGGAGAAGGCAGATATGGGCCTCCGATGCTTTCTGATAGGACACTGACTACATTTTTTTGTCTCACGTGTCGTTTTTGTATTTCTAAAACAGTGAGAGAAGTACATGTCCTCCTTTCAGTCCCCATTCCAGACTGGAAGTTTCTCCACTGATATCTCTCCCTGGATGGGTGCCTGGGCTGCTTTCTCCATTTCTTCAATAGCCCCATTAGTAGTGACTGGAAAGTTTAAGAAAAGTTTGAAAGAAAGGCTGAAAAAATCAAAGTTGTTTCAAAGTTAGTAAATAATGTAATTAGGATATCATAAAACTGCATTATAAAGCTTAAATGAATGTAAGACTTGTTTTTCTATAATCTGCAAAGATCTCTGGTTTTCAGGACTCTGTGATATGTTTTTTATTCCTAATCAGTGTCATACATCACCAAAATGTCTTAAAATTTTTATGATTACATATAGACATTGAGAAAAATGTCTAGTGACTGTAATTTGTGATAGAGTTAGAACTGTTGTATTGCAACTTTGCTCTAGGTTTTCCACCTGACTAGACTACAGAATTAAAGCTGGGACACGTATTAATTTTGAATTAAATCTTTATGGTGACCTTTGAGTCCACTTGAGTCAGAGATGGATGAAACCCTTGGTACGTTTTGTACTAAGAGTATGTGGGGAAAATGTGTCCTTGGGAAGCTGTCAGAGAGGATCTTACTACTCATTCAGTTTTATCAGGAGCTACAATAGGTCCCTCAAAACCAGGAAATGATGAGAAAATAAAGATTTGAATAAAAACACTGAATTTCATATGAACCTTTCCTGCTTTAAGAAAGTTTGTCAGGTATAGGTTTGTCTGATTTTAACCTACCATGGACTGTCAAGGTCACTGTCAAGAGCCATCTTAAGACAGTAGTGATAGGGGTAAGTGTAGCTCACCTAGCACTTGGTGAGACTGGAATTTAAGAAAGAATCTGAAGGAAGTGCTATTTACATGAAACTGCATGTTCTGTCCCACTAAAAAGAAAAGAGCTTCTCTTTCCTGTTATTTATGCTTGCTAGGAAGAAAGTTGCTTTGGTCTTGGAAATGGCTAGCATCTATCTTAAGCATCTAAGCCTGAAACCAATTTCTTCTTCCATCACCTCTGACTTGGGGCTTTTTTGTCTGTTTGAAGAAGATGGAGTTACCTTTATCTTGAATGTTTTGTTTTATTATTTTTTCTTTCCATTTCTGACATAGCCCCTCCTCAGGATGTGTCTTGGAGCTTCACCTATGGCAAAGAACTTGTGTTCTTGTGACATCTGTCTCTTTGCAGCTGGTATATTGACAGCTGGTCTTTTTCTGTCTTGAATTAACCTGGATTTTAGTTCCCTCAATTCAAATTCTCTACTGAGGACATGTTAGTGTCTACCATTGATTTAGTCTCTTGTCTCTTTGTGGTTTTGTTAACCATTAGGAAAAAACAAAACAAACCAACAAAAAACCTCCCAACCTGTTGGCCTGAATCTCATCCTTATATTTCAAGAAATAATCTGCAAAGTTTTAGAAGCTTTGGTTTTTCTAGAACCATGGAAAGAGTTAGAAGGATTTATTGATTTGAATCAAAGGTACAAATTTATTCATACCAACATATTTATAGAAAGGTCTAACCTTGAAGTTACATCTTCTCTCCAATGAAGAAATGCAACAGAAATAGAAGCACTGTGGTCATATGGTAAAATGCCTAGTCTTGTCTTCTCACTGCAATTTCAGTCTGCTGACCTGAGTGCTAAGCAACCAACTAAATGGTGTCAATCACAATGCTGCCATCCTGCAGTTAGACAAAATGAATTTCTTCTATTTGCTCTGTTATATGCTTCATGGTTGGCATCAGTTATTTTCCTTCCTTTCTCCATAATTTTCTGGCATTCTGTGATGTTACAATAGGCAAATTTGCATAGCTAGTGAACAAAAACAGGATCTGCCTGCGCTCCACATTATTAGTGAGAATATTAGTTTTGTACTTATTCTGGAATGTCTTGCACAGAAAGCAGTGCATTGTTGGAATTACATATGAGTGAATAATAGCTGAGACATATGTTTACACTGACTGTTTCTCTCGGCCCTGCTTTCTGTTGTACTTCAGGTAGTAACACTACTCCTGCTGCTATTCTGTTCTGCTAGTTGAACAATTGTCGTAGTATTAAGTCTTGCAATGACTGCACTTAGAGTGACTTCTAGCTAAGAATAAATATTGTTGTGCCTTTTGAGTACAAAATGTAAATGACAGGATTCTATTCATATTTTAACTTGAGTTTTTGTGTAGAATTACTGTGCGAGAATAGTAACATAATTTTTCTTATTTAGGCATTATATTAAAAACATATTTACATATAAATACTGAAGGATTTTTTTTCCTTGTAGTAATCAACTTTGAAAGAAATAATAAACATTAATTTTATTGATCTAATAATTTAAAAAATAGCTTCAGTATGATTTTTGACACTTTCTTTCTCCACGTTATGCTAATCAAGGATGTTAGTGCACCTGATTTGGGTGAGTTTGAGCTTCTTACCAACTAGGGTGTGAGGGTCTTTTGTAGTATAAGCCTGTACTACTTCACTGAGTCAATGCATTGTAACATCTTCAAAGGTTTTTTTGGTAGGTCCTTTGCACTTCATTTATTTTGTTTTCTTTGTAATACTAGTGGGTCACAGGCATTTTCTCTGGAAAATATGTAATTTTATTTCATGGTTTCACAGGTTTTTCTACAGATTTATATCTGTGTCCCCTATCTTTGTAACATCAAGTATTTGTGGTTTGAGATTATGACTTTTAACTGGACTACCATAAGATATGAAATCATGTAATAAGCAATCACTAATGAGTAGAAAACTGTTGACATTGACATGGAGTTTCATTTAGAAATATTCCTATTCTCCATCTCTACAGCTACAGATTTGTGGGCAGAATTATTTCGAGTGAGATTTTGTGTAATGACATACTGTGAGTACAAGATTTCTCATTTAGACATCCTGTGTAGATAGGCATATTATGAAGTTAAATATTTAAGTGGTAATACTGAATGTGCCCCCACATAATTGCAGGTACCTGTAACATATGAGTGCAAAAGTAAAGGCAAAGCTTAAAAGAATCTTTATTTCTTTTCTCTCATAAAAAAGCTGGAAACCAGTGTGCTCTCTTTTTTTTTCTTCTTCTTTTTTTTTTTTTTTCCCAAAATACGTACCGTGCAAATTAATTCAAATTCTAAGCAAGAAACACCTCTCACCACATGAAACTCTAGGCTAATGCCTCAGCAAAATGGATATAGAGTTTTTTTTTTCCTGTAACAGTAATAAGATTTGCAGAGATGAAATTGTCAGGATAGCTATTAATACCCCAAATTAAGCCTTACTCATAATCTTCAGCATGCCGAAGATAGTTCTTGATATATCCTTTGAGAAATCCATACAAAATGCTTTGCATTGTTCATGTCTGCTGAGTTGTAGCAAAGGTGAACACTTCTTACTCTCCCTCATTTTAGCTGTTTTTTGCCAGATGGAAATTTTTGTAGCCCTGTGAATAAAAATGATATGCATATCTTAAGCTAATGCAATAAAATCCCATATTTGGGGTTTATTCACTTGTGTTAATTAGAAAGGCTCAATTCAGTCCATTTATTTGGGAGCTGCTGAAAAGGAGAAGTGGCAGCAACTGGAAAGCTTAATGTTGGAAAAAGAGAAATGGATGTACTGGGTTTATAGGCAGATTCACTTGGGACAGGAAAACCTGAGCTTTGTTTATTTTCCCAGTCAGTGTATGGGTTTTAGAGTAGCAAACTGAAGTAATTTGTGAGCATAATCAGCAGCACTCATTACTGGCTGCTAACTGATCTGAATTTTAACTGATAGAGGCATATGTGCATAGAGGTTTTAGATATCAGCAAAGCTCACCAGTAAAAAAGGATCTATCTAAGAATGTTTCAGCATCTAGTATGGCTCACTGAGGCACCTAGTTCCCCTCTGCATATCTAGGTCAAAAATTCCTGTGGAAATTTTACCATCAACTGCCTTCTACTTGATGTAAACAATTAAGCAGCCTTAATTTTCAATGGCTGTTATCATCTGTCTGTGTCTCACTCCCTCATGTATTAGAGATGGTCTGGATGGTCCTGATAACATAAGATGTAGTTTAAATCTTTACTTGAAGTTCAAGTCAAATGTTAATTGGTGCTTGAATACTTCTGATTTAATTATTTGTTCTGCCATATCTCTTTCAAAACAGATGCTGCACTAAGAAATGCTATTCTTTTCTCTTTCTTAACTGGGCACATGATATACTTGAATTTTTAGAGGAACACCTTCCTTTGATAGAATTCTGTCTCCGTTTCTAAGCCTAAATTTTATATGCTTCTGAAAAAGTATGAAAACCAGGCAAAAGCTTATGAGTTTGTGTTTTTCTTTAATGTAGTATGGAAAAATAAACATACAGTGCATAATGTAAATACAGTGCAATTCAAATGGTGTTAACATTCAGCACCAGTTTGTAGTTTCAGTACTGAATATCCTGAGTTCTAGAAATGTGTATGTGTCCATTTAGTGGCCAGCCTATGCAGGAAAACTTGCAGAACTAGGTCCTTTAACATTTCAAGGATCTCAAGATAGGAGTCAGATAAACTTGTACATTTCCAGACAATGTTAATGAAAATGTTAAATAATTCACACAAATCATTGCATAGAAAATACTTAGAATAGGTTTTGTGAAATTTATTTTCAGTTTTATAATATTCCCACTGCCATTTTTTGAAAATTGTAATTTAAAATGCATAATTCAGTAATGCTTATAAGAGTTATTACCGTGAATTAATACTTCAGCATTTTAGAATGTTCAGTATAAAACTTTAATGTCTTTGTTTTTATTAAAGTGGTTTCAGAAAAAAGCGTAATTTCCTTCTATGTGACAGATCTTCATGTCTACTATTCTTAAAGAAGTAAATGAGTACGATGCCTTTTTGTGTGAAGAAGTAAGTCATTATTTAAGCCATTATCTGGCAATGCCCTACTAATTTGAAAAGTATCACTAGTTCGAAAAGTCTTTGCACTTCCACGACAGGGTTTATTGTATGGGTCCGGAGTGGTGGGGGATTGCTACCAGTGTGCACTGCATTTATTGCTGTCAACGTAATTTCTACTCAGCACCTCTTGGAACTTAACTCTCATTTGCCCTAAGGTAAGAAGTCAGTCTAGTGGCAGTGGCTTGAAAATACCTTCAGTTTAATTGCTGAAATGCTCTTAAGCTGATTTGTGTCCAAAGAGTAAGATGTAGAATCATGCTGGTAAAACTAGCACAACTCTCGGTTATAAACAAAGACTCAGGTGTAAGTATGTGCAGAAATTGCACCAATTCCTCCTGACTGTATTTAAAACACTGACAACCCCTGTGCAGAGTCTTTGAAAGTATTATTTTAAGTTTCAGTGAACTAAAGATTTAGAAATAGAATTGGAATCTATTTAGAACAGAAATAAAACTAATTTAAGAAAAAAATTCCATTCAATCAAAGCACCAAAGACCAATCACTTCCTGGGTTGTATCAGCATGAATATATCCAACAGTTCCAGGGAAGTGATCTTTCACCTCTTGACACTCGTGAGACTGTATCTGGAGTATGGTGTCAATTTTTGGGTTTCCAAAATAAAGGATTGACGTATGGGAATGAGTCCATTGAAGGGCCATCAGGATTGCCTGGGAAGTGGAACACATGAAATATGAGGAGATGACTAGGTAAGGGAAGGCTTGGGAGAGATCTTCCTATTCCTTCAACTGACTAACTGGAAAATATAGAGAAGATGGAGCCAGAGTCCTCTTAGTGGTGTGCAATGGTAGGATGATATGCAAAAGACAAAAGCTGAAAAATGGGAAACTAATTAGATATAGTTGTTTACCATTAATGGTATTGTTTACCATGAATGTTATTACATGCAGGAACAGGTTGCCTGGAAGACTGTAGAATCTCCACTGTTTTCAGGGCTTGGTGGGTCACAGCCTGAGCAACCTCATCTGATGAGACCTGCTTTGAGCAAGTGTTTTAGATATCTCAAGCCTGTACTATTCTGTGTTTCTAGGAAAACATGCTACTTGGAAACTAAATGAGCATGCATGCTGTGCTTTGCTTTGGCTTCACAGAACGATCTTAAAATTTTCTGTGTACTTGGGATCTTCACTCACTCTTTTTTCCCCCAATTTGTCAAGTTGGAAGATAAGAAGAAAGTACTTGTAGGTTATTGAGTAAGAATTGAAAGTTGGAGGGCTTTCTGTCCACATTACACTCTGACAGCATCATTCATTTAGTGGCTGTGATTGCATGAACTTCCCAAACTGACCAAAGCAAGCAGCCATGTGAGCAGTGGGGAAGTAATTTAGAAAAAAAATGTCGAGTATGGAATTTCCGAACTTTATTAACATAGCATGTGTGATTCTTATGAAAAGCTGAATAGGCCCTGGAGACAAAGGGTGAATTGCAGGCATGAGAACTTCTCTTATGTATGACTCAAACAATGGTGTATCAATGTCAAAAATATTTGGCCTCCTTGCAGATAGTGTCAGTCTGGAAGAACTGTAAGCAGTGAGAACAGGGGTGTAAATTCAGGCAAAGAGCAAAGGATACCGTCCCTTGCAGATACTTGCTGCATCTGCATTTCATATCTAGAATCCTAATTCTAGGATCAAGATGGTTTAAGCATACTTAGTAAGTAGTTTTGTGTCACTAAAGATAGACTTTTAAAACTGTACGGTGACCCAGGGACATTTCAGCCTCTCTGGCATCTACAGGAGATTGTAAGATTCAGAGTCTGACTTGTGCTTCCCCACCTTCTGTGGCTTCAGGCTGCCAGGCTGAGGCAAACATTACCATACCTGGGGGAAATCCCATTCCTCTCTGTGTTCCTTGTGCTGCCAAGAGCAACCCTGACCAAGGCTTTTCCACCAATACTGGCTGAACCTACTCCTGGTCTGTCTTTCACTGGTCCTTGCTGAGGTGACGTCATCCTTCTGTTCCACAGCATGGGATCTCAGACCATCAGGGAAATACCACCTCTGCTCCAGTCTGTCCCTGTCATCTGAGTAGCTGGTTCTCCTGTTCTATTTCACACTTTGCCCCCAGTCATTTGATATAGATTCTCCTTGGCAATACTTACAGCATTGACCATGACTGGTGTGATTCTGTTTACTGAAAAGTGTTTTCGGCCTTCAGCCAGCTCTAGACCATCCTGGAGTTTCACTAGAAAGATGAATTATTCTCACTTTCTCTCTTTTTTTTTTTTCTTTTTTTCCCCTTCTTTTAATTTTTGGCCTTGTTTGAAGGAGAAATCCTCCACTGAAAACAGGAAATTCGCACATCATACATAGTGTTAGTTGCAGTACTGCTGTCACATTTATGCAGACACTCTGTCCTGCCCTCAAGACTCTACTCAAGTTCCTTGACCTTTGGACTTCTCTCCAAGCATGCACAGGAACTGCTAGTTTATATTTTTTTGTTGGATGAACAACACTAGTTTGAAGATTTATTTTCTGAGCATTTCTAGAGCACTAAAGAAGACACCTCAGCCTCATCTTGTAGAAGCAAATACCCACATAGACAGACATAGCATTTGTTAGGGACCTGGAACTCCTTGCCCATCAATGAGGAATCGCTGACCATGCCCCGAGGAAGATCCTTCATTCAGTTTTCTGAGGCAGACATGAGTAAGCAATTTCTCATTTAAGCTGTTAACTGAGTGCAGATGTACATTGAATGCTGTCTCACTGGTCACTTTTGAGGAGGTGGGGTGTACTGACATTATTAGAAGTGATAAATATGTCACATAAAAGCATGAAAAAGCTTTGGAAAGATTGGTGTTTCACTTAATAGTTTGATATATTTGATAATCAACTGGTTTTTGACAGTATTTTATGCTCGGTTTATTTTTTTTCCCTAATATTTTCCTGAGATCCAGGGCCACCTTTGTTTGAGGTAAGATGACATTAAAAAATTATCTGTGAGCTTTTTAATTCTTCCAGACTTTTCTGGGAGTTGGTTTCCTGTTTGTTTTCATATCAGGACTGACGTAAGAATTTCTGCTCTAACAAGAAGGATGATATTATAACCAAGAAAAGAAAAAATAAAAGGGTGACAATAGAATGTGTTTGAGCCTGTTTATGGTGTAAGTTAAACCTTAATATTGCTGACCTTTATCTCACTGTAACAAAGGCAGAAAGCAGCAGGCACTGTATGACTCATTTCACCTCCCAGAGCTTGACTGTGTTTCTCACCATGCTGTCTTTCAGAAGGAAAGAGGGAACATTAACACTTTGCAGCACAAGCATTCTGCCCTTGATGCTGAAGCGATGTGTGGGGCAGGCAGGCTCTGTCTTGCAACAGGTGTCACTTCACAGAGGTCGTGTCAATTGCATTGCTTATGTGACTAATTGCGATGGTTTAGGAATGGCATTCCCCAATTTAGTGCTCCCACTAAGAGTCTCCAAACCACACTCACTCCCCCTCTCCCCCCTGTGCTGGGTTGGAGAGGAGAATCGAAGGCACAAAAGGCAAAGATCATGGGTTGAGATAAGAACAACTTACTGGAAACAGCAACAAGATAAGAAAACAAACAGTAACAGCAAAAATATTAATAACAAAATTGTCCAAGGGAGAGGTGAGTGGATTCACATTCAAAATTCTCAGGATTGAGTTTACCCCACTGTTGTAACCACTGGACTCTGCCTAGCAGGCTGCTGCTCCCTGAGAGCTCAGCGAGGGTTTCCTCGGGCCATGCGATCAGTCGCATCCCGGAGTCCATTTGGGACAGCCCTGCGATCCGGTGGTAAAGAAGGTAGAGAAGGGTCTCTCATGAGGGTTTGAGATGGCTTTAATCACACCTTGTCCCCCCAATGTTCAGAGGTGGAAAGACAGCTTGGTCTGGTTGTGGGATGGTTTTGTCAGGGGCCCAGGGGCAGTCCCTGGGTTGGCTTGGGATATGGGAACCAATAGGGAGAAACCGGGGGAGGGGCCAAGGCCAGGGAGGGAAGAGTGGGAACGTGTGAAATAGGAAAAGCAATGGTTTAACAGATCCTTACACCCCACTTCTCTCTCTATCATGCTTACTCGACCAGAAGGAGCCCCTTCTCCCCAGAAGAGACTCTCTTCCCCACGTCCTTGGCAATGGCATTATGCAGTATAAAATAACCTCAAGGTCCTGGCCATGCCCCCTCCTGCCTACTGCAAAAATTAAACATGTCCTGGCCAGAACCATGACACTAATTTAACAGTAAGTTTTGATAAGAGCAGGAAAAATTGCTGCTGGCAACAATGAGCTTGAAAGATCACAGGGAATTTTTCTGAGTTTCTTCCTATACCCAAGATTCGAGCAGCAGAAAAGAGATGCTTAGTCATATGTCAGAGGGTGCTGTATTTTAAAATCAGTCCCTGATTGCTCCTTTCTTTTTCCTTTTTGTTGCAGAAATCCATAATAATGAAGGAAATGATAGAATTTATCTTTCTTTAATCAGCATATTTATTCATGTACTCCTGAAATAGGCTTTAAGTTTTCTTCAAGCTTAGGTTTGAATTATTTCACCAGCAGCATGTCAAAGCATCACCAGTAAGAGATATGAAGCTAAAAACCCAAGGCACTGAAAGCTTAAAGGAAAGAAAGGAAATGCCAGTAATTTTGTTGGCAATGTCTAGAAATTTCTACTTTCCCTTTCCTCTGCAAAATGTATTCAGAGAAATGCTCCTGAAACTGAGTGCTTCACAGAATGTGTTTAGTTGCTATTGGAAGAGATTTGCATTTTTTAACTGGCCAGTGCAACTGCAGTCACTCTATCATATGCATTTGTTAGCAATTCTTCAACTTAAATAATAAAAGATTCAAACTTGGTTTTGTCAGTTTTATCCTAATAATACTTTCTTTCTTTCTTTTTTTCCTACAGGTTTGTTTTTTTTCTTTTTTTTTCCAAAGACTATAAGAGAACTTTTGTTTGTCTCTTTGTTTGCTTTTGTTTTTATTTATTTTTCCCTGGAAGATGAAGATGAACAGTGAATTAGGAATACAGATTCTACTTAATTTTGACTACTCAGTCAAAGGCTCCTTCTTGCAGGCTTTGGACTAAAGCCTAACCATAATCTAATCACATCCCAGTTCTTGAGCCAGGTTATTGAACCTGGCTCTGTGACATTGTCATGTTTAAGCTGATCTATCCAGAGCTGTGGCTGAATCCAGATCTGTATTCTTGCAATATATCTAGATGAAGTTTATTATTCCAGTACCTAATATAATAGGTGCTTGAGGCTTAAATAAAAGAATGAGCTACCCTCACTTTGTTCTTGAGAAAAAGGCTAAAATACTTTCTCAAAAGTTTCTAAGCGTTTAAGATTGAAACAAATTTGAGGTTAGATATCTGGCAGGGATATTGAAGCTGTGATTGCGCTTAATTTTTACCATCTCATTTTTGTTGAACTTGTCTTTCTTAAAAATTGCCCCAGGCATTTTTACCAAAAGACTTAATTAATTTATGTGTATTTTTTATTATACTGTTTTATTATACTAAGCAGTGAGGAAAGTAGAAAATATTTGCCAGTTTTGGAATTCCATGAAGTAATACAGCTTTTAAAAGTCCATCTTGACCTTTAAAGTAATGGAAGAATGCTTCTCTCCCCTTCCCACCATGAAGTTACTTTACTATGGAGGTAAAAATGTCTGTAATACAAAGGGAAATTGGAACAGTATCAGAGACGGAATCTGTGTGAAAATACCTGTGATTTTCTCCCTTCTGGTATTCTCAAAGCTCTTTATTTCATGATGAAGGAAATTACTGAATGTGAAAATTGGGAGGGATTCTGTAAGGGATCTCAGCTTCGGAAGCAAATAATATTATTTTATCTTATTTCTAAATTACTAACAGTTTATTACCATTATGGATAAGTTTATGGATAAGTTTATGGATAAGTTTAGTCACTTGAATTGAGTTCTGCTAACTTGAATTGAGTTCTGAGAAGTACTGAAAAGAGAAAAAATATTTATGCATGGATATGTGCAAAGGTGGATCCAAATTAAAGCTGTATCATTATAATTGAAAGTGTATATGTTGATTAGGTGGTACTGGTATGGTATAATCTTTTCAATATTTATCTGCATTTACTTTCTTCTACTTTTTTTTACCTACTCATTCTTAGAGCAGAGCACCTTTAGAAAAACAATAACCTCCAATATAGGAAGGTCTAGTTACTTCAGGTGGCTATTTTGTATTACAACAGGTATGGAATGCTAAATGAGAAAGAATTGGGCAAGTGTGGCATAACATATTCTCTTAGATATTGATCATTAGGTGCAGAAACCTATTTTTCAATTTCCATTTTGTGCTTTGAAAGAGGGGACAATTGATGGTAAACAGTCTTTTGTCTGCATACACAGGCAAACTTTTTCTTCTCTGTCGGATTAATATCTGGAGGACTGTTATGTGACCTCCATTTTCCTGGGAGTCTTGGAATCTTTCTTTGCGAAGACTGAATTTTGTGTGTGGAGCAATTTCAGGATTACTTCAAGTTCTTTTATTGTAGTCTTTGAAAACTAGGTGTGATAATTAAGGCAAGAAAGCAGCACCGTATTGGGGACAATTTAAAAATAAACCAATTCCTCATGTGGGTATATGTTGTGCTTCAGGGGATTTTTGGACTGTATTAGCAGCATGGCACTGAACCCCAAATATTTAACCCACAGCAGAGCTCTTTATTTCTGCCACTATGCCAAGGATATGAGTGATAATGCCTTGGGAAATTAGCAGCCCAGTACCTATGCTTTCCAGGGATTATAAATTGTAATCGTGTCTCTACTTATCTTCAGAAAAGAGGGGAAGAAACCATTTATTTGTCCTTTGGGACCATTTCCTCCAGGCACTCAAAATCATGCCTTTTTCATGTATTCTGCTGACATAGTGCATTAGTAGTATCTGGTGACATGGCTAGATTTTTCTTTCCCTAAGTGCAGAAAGTATGGATATTGGGGTTTTATCTGATTTTCAGAAATTCATGCCTCTGAGAAGAACGGGCCATTGTGAGGAAAATAATAAATCTAAGGTTGAAACATTCATAAAAATATGTATCTTTAGAAAAATGAGGGAAAAAATTAAATCAAAGAGAAATTGTCTAGGAGTAAAGCCTCCCATGAAGGCCAAAACATCTGCTGCCAAAGAAGAAATATAAAGTAGTCAGAGCTGGAACTATGGCCCCAGTATTGCACAGCCTTACCTTCTCATTCTCAGAAACCCACTCCTGGATGTTTCAAGGGCTTCTGTACTGCATTCTACTTGCTGTCATGTAACTTACTATGCTGTTGTATGTACGGTCTGTAAGGTTAAGTTCATGATCCTTTATGAAGTCACTCAGTTTGCCTTTAAAATCAGGCAAAAGTTTGTGAAGCTTGACTTGTAACCCTGAATTTCACTCAGGTTTCCATAATCCTTTATATCAAAGGGTAATGTTTTATGTGTTACATTTACAGCCACAGTTGTCATCAGTTCTTCAGCACATGACTGAACTACGATGATGTGGTATGTTTAATTTTCTCTCTAAAATCACTGTTGGGGATTTTTGAGGTCTTGAAGTCAATGACAATTGGAAGTAGCTCTTGTATGGAGTGAAAGGGATATGTATACAATTACCCCTGAAATACAGAGTGTTGTCTTGTCTCACCTACCAACACCAATGTATTGGTGAATAGCAACAAACCTCCTGCTTGGAAGAACTAGCTAAGTTTACCTCTGGGTACACGGTATTAAGCAGTTATTTAGAAAGTGGATATCAGTAGCAAATGGGCATAACATGAGAAGGTAACTTTCTGAAGAACAGGTGGCAGTTGTTTTATTCTGATCACCCTAAGGTGCTGTTGAGTGATTTTATTGCCCATTTAATATAATTTTTTACAAATTTGTGACAATAATCATCCAGCAGTATGTCTCTACTGAAAATGTATATTAGAGAGGAGCTATGGGAGAAGACTCCCTTTTTTTGAGTTCTCCGTCTCTGTACAATGCTGAACATCACACCGATATTCATCCATGCCCAAAACCTGTGTGAGTGAAATTTCAGTGCTACTGAAATCAATGGTGGGAGAGTTTGAGCAGTCCTAACCACCTTAAAAAGAGCCACGAGAATGCTGCTCTCTCCCAAACCATTTGATAGAGAAGTGAACTGTAGGAGAAAGGGATCAAACATGGGATTTTTTCCTAAAGTAGCACAGAAATCAGCATCTGTAATTGTAGAAACCACAGAAATCTTAGAAGGCCAGGACATCAGCTGCGTGCTTTGGAAAAAATGAGCTCAGAGTTATTAAGGCACATTTACGACTCTGCATGACCTCCCTGTACCAGTTTCCGCCTAACTGGCAACAGAAATCTAGGCTGAAAACAGCAGCCTGATGTGTTCATTTGTTTTGCAGTTACCTAGATTTAAAAAAAACCCAGAGCTGTGTCACCATTCTGATGTTCTTCTAACAACATGGATGATTCAGAGCATCTGC
This sequence comes from Corvus cornix cornix, assembly GCF_000738735.6. Taxonomy (NCBI): domain Eukaryota; kingdom Metazoa; phylum Chordata; class Aves; order Passeriformes; family Corvidae; genus Corvus; species Corvus cornix. The sequence continues at coordinate 81,373,240 of NC_046333.1, forward strand.
CTAAATACTGAGGACAAGACAATACTTCTTTAACTTCAGATGCCTGGGTAGAGCTAGTGGTGCAGTCTCCCTTATGATTCATGGAGAGAAGAGTCCAGCAGTAGGGTATGACTCATGGTCTGGTGTGTATCCTAGGATGAGATAAACTCTACTTTGATGTGCCTGCATCTGCTTATTGGCTATAAAGGTGCTCTAGGCACCTGTCTCAGATGTAATTTTGTGTTCAGTAGACTTCTGAAGGTGAATGAGAATGAGTTGTATCCTTAAGCCTGACTTAAATCCATTTCCAAGTGCTTGCTGTGACCTTGTATTTCTGTTTTATCCTCATTTTTGTTGATTAGACCAGTATATTACATCAGAGCTTGAGAGCTTTACGCTGTAACTTTGGAAACAGCCTGAAACGCAACATAAATCCTGTGTGGTTTTGTATTGTAGTACTTTCCTCCTTCCACTGCAGTTTGTGTAAAACAGAAACTAACATACCTGTTTCATTATATTTCAGTTTCCACTTAATACTCCTGTAACACTCTAAATGCTTCTAAGATTAGCGTGGTAAGGATGCTTATACTGAGGTTTGCCATCCCAGGAATTGCACTGTACCACTGGACATTAATCACTACTGCATAGCGATATCTTAAGATCCTTCCGAGTCCATTCATTCCTACAACCCAGTTTGCTGACATCTTTGAATTTAGTAACAATAGACTTTCTCTTGCATTATTTAGATGATTAATGAAAATCTCCAACAATACCGAGCAGACTAATGTGGAGCCTTGTTAGCCGTGTTAGCAGTACTGTGACTATCAGTTTCACACCTTTTGCAGCTTTTGATCTTGGTTGCCTCACAGCCTTGTGAAAATTCAACATGAGATCCTGCCAAAATCTTTATAATTTATAAATTCCATTGCCTTTCCACTATTCACAGGGCACAACATTCTGCTAAAGATGCACATAACTTTGATTTCATGTGACTTATTCATAGAAGGAACCTGTCTTAATTGTGATTTACTTTTTGGGCTATCTTTGCACTTACAATGTTTTTTATTCTAAGACTTAGAATTTAGGACTTCTAGGAATTTATCTTAATCAAAAATTCCCCAAATCTTTCCTTACACCCTTTGTAAAGATATGTCCTATGTTTTTTTCCCCCTAGATATTTTGTTTTTCCATGAGCTCCTAGAGATGGTAATTTAATTGTTGTACGTCAGCCAGGTTTTTAAGTATTTTTACATGAAATTTGTCCAAACTGAACAGCTGTAGAATATTTAATTTAGCTGAGCCATTTCTTCTCTCTCTAATGCTGAATTTCTATGCTATTAATGTAGCCTCTTCTAAAACTGAGCAATTATCATGGTTGATATATTTTTTTCTTTATGTTTTATTAAAAATTCCTCCTTTCTGGTACCATATGTCGGTAGTTTCCTGTCTCAAGTAATGAACTCATGTTATAACTCTTTTTCTGTTATTAATAATGAAGAAGGAAATAAACTGTTTACTGTGTCTGGGAAAGGTACCAATGGGCCTAAATGTCAGAAAAGAAAATTCAGATTAGATGATAAGAACCCTGAAGACATGGAAATGCTTGCCTAGTGGGGCTCTGGAATTACTTCTCACTGTATGTCTTTGAAAACAGGCTGGTCAAATTCTCTTCTGGTTTTTTTTGTTGGTTTGTTTTGGGGTTTTTGGCTGTTTTGGTTTTTGTTTTTGTAATGACAGAGGAATGGACTGAAGTTCTTTTTATGTTGTTCTATGAAAGCTAATCTAATCTTTCTGGTGAAAAATCAGGCTGTAGATATTTTGAATACAAACTGGGACCTGTAGGTTGCATTTGCTGTTTTGTATTCTTCAGGCAACACAGTGAAAAAATCAGCCAGTTTGTCCATCTGCCTCTCATATGACACTCCTCTGGATGCTGAAGACAATGTCAGGTTACCTAACACAGAGACTTCTGCTGGGGTGACCCATATATCCCAGAACAGATAGTCTGAAGTTACAGAGGAGTTGAGGTGAAATCTGAGAAAGGACAGGAGGGGCAAAGCTCACAAGAAAAGTGCAGAGATTTCTAAAATGTTTGTACCTGTGACCTTGACAGATTTGCTTTGGTTCCCACAAACCTCTTACATGAGACCTTCTTTGCAGATCTCTTGTGCAGGAGACAATGAAAAAGTCACACGAGTCCCCTTTCAGCATTTCTTGTGCTATAGGCTGATAATAAAATTATATTTTCCAGACATTTTAATGCAAATCTTCATCTTATCTGCAACATTTTTAATCTGGGCAAAAACTTCCACAGTTATTTGCTTTTGGTAATACCTTCATTCTGCGGCTTGACTACATATGGAAATGCAAACCAACTCCCTAGTTCTACTACGTTTGTGTTGACAAGGCTCTAGAGAACATCTTCTTTTTATTTTTCTTTTTTTTTCTTTTTCTAAACCCATATTTTTATCATGGTATGTGAGACTGAAACAGAGCTCTTCCTTGTGGATACCTGAAAGGAGGGTGTAGGGAACTTTTACTTTGTTTTACTCTTTCAGAGTGTAGACTTAATTACAGCCTTTCTAATAGTTAGGACAAAGGGAAAAGAGCAGTCAGGGTTGTGCCTTTGCTGTGCTGAGCTGGCCAGTAGCACATGCTCTTCCCTTGAAAACATGGTAACTATTCTTTCCCATTCCACCTTTGCCATGGAACTTGGTATCTTAATTTCAGATTCAGAAGAGAACTGTGGCTTAACATGCCTGCATTGACTTTCTTAAAGTTCAGGTTATCACATTAATCAAGTTCAATCAAACCTGAATGATAGGGAATTCATTTTGAAGTATCTTCTATGCTTTTAGAGACTGGCATTTTTGAGGTAGGAACCAGCCCAATGAATCTTCAATTATCAGTTAAAAATCTGGTATGCTTTTGTGTGTTTCAAATAGCAGAACTCCATAAGGAAGATTAAAACAAAGAAAGAAAAAACTAGCATATGGGAGCCCCGTCTCTCCAGTAAAACACTGGATTGTCAGGAGAAGACAACTATTTTTGTGTTATTTTGTATGACTTCTCATCATCTCTTGAAATACTTTTTCACAGACTTTAGTTGTTTAGAAATTCAACTGAATTCTGTCATAATGAGCTGTCAATCATATAAAGTATCAGAGAATTAATTTTTTATGTTCAACCTTTCTTGAAAAAAGGTGAATACTTGGGTGGATGAGAGCATTAGGATTCATGATTACTATTTAATACATATTTTGAAGATTTAAGTGGAGTTTTGATGGGGCACATTAAACATTTAAGTAAAGTTTGGATGGGGTAGAAAAATTGTCTGAGTAAACATGTATCAGCGTAGAACCTGTTCTTACAGCACAAATTTCACTTATTTCAGAGGTATCCACCATTATCATAACAATTGCTCACCATTCTGTGCTCTTAAGTATGATGTGAGTATTTACTGCTTGGGTGTTCAGAAACCACAGACGTTTGTTCTGCCTTTGAACAGACATTCATATCTTTATAACTTTCTGGGTCAGAGGGAAGAAGGACACAGGGAACAGTGAATAGAAGTATTTATTTTATGCAAGTAATCTGTAAACTCTGCCATGTAAATAAAATCTAGGACTCTTGAATTTTTTGAATGGCTATTTATCAGTGGCTTAATGGTGGCAGGACATGTCACCCTTTTGAAAACTTTTCAATGTGCATAGTGGCTGTTTTGCCTAACCGTGTAATTTATTTGTTTATTTGTAATTTATTTTTGATCTCTGACTGTCATTGTAATACTGTATTGAATTTCTTTTCTTTTTTTCTCTAAATACACTATGCATTTTTTCAAAGCAAAAGCAGGTATATCAATTAAGATACTATCTTAGCACTTTATAGTTCGTAGTCTAAGCATGTCTCTGAAGTTCATGAAAAATGAACATAGTCTGTTCATTCTGAGAACCAACTCAGGTTTGTTGTTTTTCCTCTGTTCTCCAAGAACTCAGTCCAGGCTGTATCTCTGTGCCACATACAATGGTGGAACAGTAGTTGTACAAGCAGCTAAATAGCAGAATCTATAAATTAGAAGAGTTAAGAAGCTGAGGGGAGAGTGTCTCTGAGTATTGTGGTCACTCTCTTACAACCAAGCAAAAAAAGGACTGAGCCACAATCCAGAAACATTATTGTTCTGTGGATTGTAGAATGTTTCAGATGACATTTGTCTGCTTCCCTGTGCACCTGGGCTGTGTCTGGGCCCTGAGGGCACTAATGGGCCTTCACGGCCCTGACCACTGTTCCTCTGTGCCTGAGCTGTGCTGCACGTGTCTGTGCAGAATTCTGTCCTCTGCTACTCCCAATTTGTCATTTGGATTTCCCAGCTTGACACCAGACCTGATTTGCTGCCTTGCCCTTGTCTGGTGACTGCTGGTCTGCTGGTGAATCGTGCTGTTCTCAGCCACCTTGCTCTGCTTGCCTGCTGGGGATCTGTGCCACAGTGAGGGCGGACCCTGCCTGTGCTGTAGTTGCTCTTGGCTCCTGGCTGGTTGTCCCTCATGGATCAGCTGCTCAGCCTTCCCACCACTCCTATGTGACCTCCAGGTCTTGCAGGGCTATGGCTAGAGTATGGGGGTACCTTGCAGCCTGTCAGCCCTCTTTAATACCCTCTGCACCCAAATTAATCCCTGCTTCTTCAGATCATTTTGGGTGAGATCATGGGGATTTATCAGTAGCCTGCAACCAACCTTTGTTGCATTTCCAATGCCCAATCCAGTGGATATTAGCTGCTCAGCAGAAATGTCTTACCAGCCCTTAGTGATCGCCCTAGGCTGGGCCACTCTCTACAAAGCAGCTGCTCAGTGTCCCCATGCTCCAGGAGTCTGATGTCCTGCTCAGTCCTTTAAAGCAGCTTTCTGGGGACTGTATTCATGCAACTGTGTCTAAGGCTGCTTCCTGGAGCTCTAGCAAGGGCTTGGCTGCTGACAGCATTCATGAAGCTGGATGTGGACCCTGCATCTCTGTAATTGCTGGAAATTGTTGCTTTGCACCACAAGCCCCTATTTTTCACTTAGATGCAGGCAACCTTGCTCAGCTCGATAATATCATTATATATATGAAGGTAATTTCTTGTTTCCCAAAAGTGGTCTGTTTTTTTCTCAATGGTGGGACATTTGCTTTAAAGGTTAAGCTGCAAAGCAGAAAGATGATTGTCTTTACATCTCTTCACTCATGGTTGATTTTATTCATAAACATTTGTGGCTTCTGCTCTTAATGTGCTCATTTCTGGCATGAAATAAAACTGTTTACTTTAGAAATTGCATAGTATAGATAAAGCTGTCCAGCCATTAAGTTTGCTCATATACAGCTGTCTTTAAACACAGCAAACAAAGATAGCTGAGCTATTATTATTTGATCAGATAGGAATATCTTTAAGATATTCATTAAGTTACAAGAGGATTTGTTAAATGTCTTTCCATCCTTAAAAAAATAAAAAATCTTTACAGTTCATGTCTTGATTTAATTACGGATTCATTTCACCAATTGCTGTCTCTGTTTCTTTGAACTTTCTAAAAAGAGATTTGTCTAAATGCGGAAAAGTGAGTTCCTTCTAGTACCATTCAGAATTTGAAAATAAGTGGCCAAACTTGAATTTATTAACCTTGGGAGCACATGGTAGTGCTTTGCAAGCTATTTTGATGTACTAGGCAGGCTTCCTTGGCATTTTCAAAAAATTAATAGCTTAAGACTGTAAGCTAGGATCAGTTTCTATTGTGTTGTCATGTGAAATTTTGCATTTATTTTAGCCCAGCATGAAAATATGAACATCTATTATCCAGCTGAGTCTGTGAGGGCCATTGAATGTGACATTGCATTGTTCATAAAGCTGATCAGTAATTATCATTCACAATGAAGTGTTTCAAATTAAAAAGATACTGGTCCATCATTTTTTATACTGCAATTCTGTGTAGTGATAAAGTTTAGTAATACTTGGAAAAGATAGATTTAGACTGTGATTTTATTCCTACAAGAATCAGAGTAAATATTCCTCCATAAGTTCATCCTGCCTCAGTAAATGTGTGTGTGGGAGGATTCTTCATCCCATGCTTGTGCAAAACTGTGTAATGTGAGATATTCTTAGCTAATAAATGCATACTACAAAGGAATACTATTACATAAAAACTTTGTTATATTTTATTAATATCAATGTATTTAACTTAGTCTGAGTTTCAGAATTACAGCCCAGTAACTGATTTTAAAAATGTCAAAGTAGTGCATTCTGTGACTGATGATGACTGTCGATAGGGCTGGGTTTGCTTATTTGTTTGTATTCTAGCAATTATTAATCTATCCTTATTTCTCCTGTAGGACACTTCTTTCTCTGTTTTTCTCTCTGAGTGCTGAAAGAATTTGCTACCTTGAGTCCAGGACAGAGACTGAACAACTGCAATGAGGAGGAAGGAACTTACTGTATATGATTAATGTTCTGCATACGGAATGGCAGAAATCACTGAAAAACATGTACTAGAAAGTTATGAAAAACATTGTTTATAGGTGACAGGACTGGAGTCTGATTTGTCACACTAAACAATACACTCCATTCTTCTGTTTTGATGATGGCCATTAATGACATTCTTTTAAATCTTGGTAGCCCTTGCCTCAAATGACCTTGCTTCGTGGCACAGCAAGTGTCGTACACATGTTGTATTCTATGTTCATAGTATAAAGATAAAGAACTAGACTTTTTTTAATATAAAATATTCTGGCTTGAAGAGATGGATCACTGCATTTCTATAACAAATTTGGGTTGAGAAAGGCCAAAAAAGCCTTACATCTTTTCATTTGCTGTCTGTCCTATTTTTCTCTTTCACTAGGATTTATTAAGGACGATGCATACAGTTGAAAAGGTAACAATGTTGTCTGTAAGAAGGCTGATGAATTTGTCCATTAACAGCAAAGGGTGGAACAGGAACTTCACATCTGGGTTGCAAAATAGATTGCTGTTCTGTGCCATGAAGATTCTGCATGGGATTGACGCTTTCTGTAGAATGTTGATTGCCTGGTAGAGTGTGCTTTTACCTTTGTCCGTGTTAACAGGTACAAGTAAAGGTTCTGGGAACTTCCAAAGTGGTAACTATTTGTGGACTAAATTATGTCATGCTAGTATTGGAGTAAGCTGAAGCTCACTAGGGGGGGTATCACGCCCTCTTGCCAGCTCACCTCAGATAGACCGTTCCTTGGCGTCTCTTAACTCTTGTAGCCTTACACCATAAATTCTGTGTCAGTTCCTGTCTGTTTTCTTTCCTCCCAGCATCTTGTCAAACTGCTCTATAAAAGGTTGTGGACTTTTGCTAATGGTCTGGCAATTCTTTCTGTAAAGCATTGTCTTCTCAGTCAGCAGTTATTAAATGCCAGCTTGTGGTTGCAGTGGACCCTCTGGCTTCTCATCCTTCAAGCAATTATCTTCTTCCCCTCACCTTTCCTGCAACCTCTTTCTACAGCTCGTTGATGACAGATCATTCATGTCTACCAATCTGGATTATTTTTCCAGTTTTACTTCACCTAGACAATATGTTTCTCCCTTAATGCATTCAGCATACATTGCTGCTATGAACCAATCATAGCTATGTGACTGGCTCATTCTGAAACTTCTGACAGCATTTTTTATTGAAAGTTCTTTAATCAGGACAGAAGAGCTGTTTTTATTTTATACAGAAAAAAGTAAATATTGATATAATACATACTACATAAAGACATAAAAATAGAGAATAGATAAAAGCCCCATCTATCACTCAGCTCTATCATCTTCATTTAAAATAACTTGTACAGCTCCTCCAAAAAGTCAGGGTTTCTCTCTGGACTATGAGAGTCCTGTACAGACATGGGATCTACTAAACCTCTGTATCATCATCTTCCTTACCTTAGAAATAACCACGGAACCACTTTATGCTTTTTTGAGGGAAGACTATTTAGAAGTGTGTGAAAAAGCTACTCCCAGAGCTGTTCTTGCTCAGTGCTACTGTTTGTACTCTTAGTTAACCTTCCTTCAGAACCAAATTCAGGAATGTCTCGGGATTTCATTTTGCAGATCAAAGTGAGAGCTGATTCAGGTACAGATGCCACTTTTAACCAGACAGCCTCTAGATCTGTTAATTTTGGACAAGTACAGTGCACTTCTCAACCATTCTATCAGTGAATTCAAGAACAGGGTGCTGAGGATTTCAGCTTTGTCTTCATTCCTGAAATGACTTAAACAACTGATGCATCTTTTCCTAATAAAGAGGTGGGGATAGTTTTTCAGGATAGGGAGAATGTTGGCACTGCTACATTACTTGTTGAAAGGGATTATAACTTTAATTCTCATCTTATATTGATGTGCACTTGTTGCCACACAAGTCTTGGATAAGGAACTTCTCCTCTCCAGTTGCGTCTCTACCAGTGTACAACAAGGAAGGGGGCCTTTTCTGGATGTGAGTGAATGAATCAAGGGGCAATTAATCTACAGTAGATTACCTAGTAGAGGTAGGACTTTAGGCGCCAGCAAGTGGGTTTTGATTTTAGTCAGGTGTCAAAACTCTGCCACAGTCAGTGATGGAGTCAGCTAGTCAGCAGTGATTCATTTGACCAACATGTCTGCTGTAGGATGAGTGAGTTGCTGTCTGGAACCCTCTGGCTGTGCTGCTTAGCCCCTTCTTGACTGCAGGGGAAACCCAGACACCTGCATTAGGAGATGAATTCTATTCTTGGAGTTCAGCTGGGAATGTATGGTCTTTCTGTCCTTGCTTCCAGGTCAATTTCTGTATTTTCTCTGAAGCCTGTTTAACACAAAATTCAATATAAAATCTTCAAGCAAGGCTGAGAGCTCCAGTTGCATTCCCAGAGTTGTGGTTGCTTTGGCATACTCGGAGACGATAATCACGCTATTGCTTAGCAAACTGGAGTAGTGTAGAACTCCCAGTTTCTGAATCTCGTTCAAGCTGTGGCATGAATGATGTGCCAACAAGAGAGCTGGTATGGGAAAGGCTGCTGTATAGACCTGAGACACTTCTGGACATGCAGTTACTCTTCCTGGATTTGAGATCAGCGACTGAAGTGCACGTAGTGTCTAGATGCCTTTGAGATTAGGTGTCAACTGAGTGGGAAACAGAGAAGGCGCAGTTCTGGAGTCTAGTTGCTTTCAGTTTTGCTTTAGTCCCGTTTTATGTACCTACATTTTTTAAATTTACCTCCAGAAATACAAATCTGCAGTAAGTAGATTTGTTATTAAGCATTTCAGTACCAACACCTTTCTGAAATGTGTTCTTCAATTTTTTCCACTGGGAATAGCTTTATAATTTTTTAAAGTTATGTTACACATTTACTCAAGAAAGTATTTCTTCAGCCTGTGTTAATTTAGGACACTAGTGAAAAACAAGGCATCTTTAAATTGTCTTCTTTCATCTCAGTTTTATAGAGCATAGTGCACTTTTATTTTCAATTCTCTTGTTCTCACTGTTGCCCTTCATGAGCTTTTTCCTTCCTTGTGATGCTGTAACACTTCACATTCTCTACTTATTTTTTTTTTTATATATGTATTTTTTTTATTATTTGGCTAATATTTGCTTTTGAAGCTTTTAATTAAGGTTCCACTTTTGTGCTGCTCTTATAACCTTTTTTTTTATTATTTATTTTGGCTGGAGGGAACTATAGCTCATTTACTGTCATTTTCCTACTATTTTTTTTTTTTTGAAGAAGGTTGTTTCTCCAAAAAAACAAAGGCATGTGTTTGCATATATTGCTATTCACATTATTCAATCTAGTGGGCATTATTATTGTCAGCTATTGATTAAATCCCCTTTGTAAATAGTTTCCCTGAATATATTTGGCATGATGAGGTACTGTCTAATTGTGATGGAGAGTTTGATCCTTAATACCACTTGCTCTGTTCTGATGACTTAGATCATCATAATTTTTTAAGTGATTAATTAAATTAAATAATTTACAATTGTATTCCATCAGCAATTTTTTTCTGCCTTGCTGTTTGGCCTCTTTTTTGCTGTGTATTATGTCAGTAATCACCAAAAACCTACTGAGATGATAGATGGGCAAAAGAACTGAGTCATCCTAGGGGAAATAATTGTTGTATATTTTTTTCTTCTGGATTTCTTTTTGTGTTGGGTTTGGGTTTTGTTTGTATGTTTTGTTTTCTTTTTGTCCTGGTGGATATAACTGGTTATGCAACGTGGAGAGTATCTTGCACAAGGTTCATTTGAGGTTTGGTTTGGGAATGGGATTATTGTGTGTTCTCTGGGCAGAAGAGCTTCTGCTTGACAGTAGCTGACAGCCTGGTAGTAAGTTCCAGCTCCCTTCTACAGACAACTTTTTTGTGGAAAAGAGACCGAGGCCGTGGTAGTTTTGAGTGTATGACTTCTCTGACAAACACGCATTTAGTTTAGCTTTACAAAAATATGCTTGGGTATGTAAATTAAGGCTACTTGGAGCCAACTCTAAGCTGCTTTCTGGATGTTATGCAAGGTTTATGCAGTGATTACTGAGTATTTCTACAGAAGGGTAGCAATTACCACTGCAACCCTTACATTAGATGACACATACACAAATAGTGAAATACTGGAAGAGAAAAATAAACCTAGTCTGAACAATACCCACAGATTAAAGCTACTATGAGCAATGCATAATGAGGGGATCAGTGAAAACGAGGTGCTAAACCTTTAACCTAAAGGATGAGTAGAGGACAGCTGTGGAAAGGGGACAGATATCTTCAAGTTTAGGGTGCAAAAGCAAAACACGACTCACCTGAGAGATGGTGGATCACTCCTGCTGGGTGCTCCTCTTGTAGAAGTACACTTCTGATCAGATTTACGTATGAAAAATGACGAGAATGAATAGGATTGGGAACTGTGGGAAACAGTCCATCACCTGCACCCATGTGCTTCCCTAAAATTCTTAACCTTGATTGAAGAAGACTGGGAAGGAAGGGAATGGGGTGCAGAAGGACATCACAGACTGAGGTAGGTTAGCTAGATCTGGAACCTGTCTTCTTGAGACATATGAAGATATCTATTGGTCTGTGTATGCTAGCAGACTTCCAAGAAAGGGCTGAGGAAAGGTCTGAGCTGGATGCAGGGGGATTCTTTGATCCAAGTGAGTAAGTTGGGTACAAAATCATTTTCTTCCCTCCATGAGCACCTAAGATGAGTTTTTATTACTGTGTCTTAAGTACTAGCTGTGCTTTTGTTCAGTGCATGGAACAACATGTTTTACTCCTCTTAGTGGTTGTTATTTGACTTCTTTTCAGATGTCTCCTTAAACTTCACAGCTCTTCCTTTTCAGACTTGTAAGTACACTTCAGGGAAACTATTATTTTCTGGTGATGTTAGGGACAGGAAGGCAGAGGAAAATACAGATATTCCCAGTTATCACTCCCCTCCCTTTTTTAGTGTGTTTTGTCTTTTTGTTTAAAGCTATAATTTAATGAGGAACTGGTTTTGATCTGGGAGCAGATGCAGACTTTTCAGCTTTCAGTAGCACTGGGCACAGAAGTGTGTGTGCAAGGGAAGAAGAGAAAAGGGAACAAAGAGGGGAGGCCTGGAAAGCTACTCTGCAGCTGAGAGATAGTGGTACAACTAAACCAACTCTAAAGATTTCACCCTTTCCAGTATTGCCTTTTCTAACTGAGTGTTCATTCCATGAGAGGTACAGAGAAAGAAGGGAATTACAAGGCGTGTTGAATTCTACTATGATTCCAAACTCAAAATCTATTTTACTTCAAATGTATTGGTCCAGCCATTTCATCACTACTTTTTCCACTTTTCTTTATATGTCCATCAATGCAGAGTAGTTTACCTTCTCAAAGCCGTGGTTTTCATATCTACTGTTTCTTGGGAGAATAGGGAAAAATTTTTACCTGGTTTTGCCTGCTAAATTCAATGAATTCTACGTAGCATATATAGACCCACAAAGTATATTTTATCAGTGATTTTTGTGTGCTGTTAACATTATTACCTGTAAGATTATGTGCATTATAAGTGAGCTGTTATTTTATTGAATGCACTAGTAGCAGTCATTTAGGATACTACTTACAGGTTTTGACAATTCAGCATCATAGAGGAATTATTAAAAACTAAGTAGATTAGCTAGGACTGAGCAGGACTGGCAGCAGAATGATATTCAGTATTTGAACATTAAACAAATTCTAGTCCCATGGGGTTTTAAATTTACTTTTCTACGTCTTACAGAAAATTGGTTAAAACTCCTTCTTACCTACATCAGACAAGTTATATTGAGGAAGAATGAAATGCCATGGAGCTTGCTGACACCTTTTACATCTTAATTTGATTTTTCCAACTAATTTTTTTTTTTTAGCTCAATGGATATTTTCAGGTGAAAATAAGTTTTGATTTATTATGAAGTTAACACATTTCAGTATCTCTGTTTTTAAACATACTGCCATGCATAAGTATAGAAATGAAAAATAGAAATCAAACAAATTTATTTTCTAAATTTCCTCTCAGATTTTTTTTTAATCAATTCTCTATTTGGTAACTGAATTTGAAAGCGAGTAGAACTTATCTCTGTTAACTACTGATTTTCTTTACAGTTTCTCTGGGGACATTTATAGGAAATTGGGGAGAAATTAATCAGAAAGGGTTAGATTAGACTTGAAATAATCTTCCTTCAGTCATAACATGCACTTGGAAATTATGTATAATGGAGGATCTCTAAATGTGACAGCAGGAAAAGGGATATAGAGATGTAAGCAGTAAATTTCTGGTTTCGTTCTCAGAAAAATCTAATTCTGAATGACTTACAATGATTAATTTATATATATATATTTTTAAGAGTTTTGTATCAGCCACTGAAAGCCTTGGGATATCTGACTTCTGCTTAGCCTTTTGCAGGAGATACAAACCAGTCCAGTGAGCCAGCAGAAACAAAGGGATGAACAGAAGATAGTTAGGAAACTGGAGAATGCAAGTGTTGCCAGCTCATCTCAGAAGTGTTCCCATCTGGCTGAGGGGTCCTGCTCTCATTTTCTGAGTGGATAAAGATGCTGCTGCATCTAGTTTGCCATCCCAAAACTTGCCATCACCCCTTCAGACTTGGTGAAATATGTGTGCGCAGCATTTTTAGGTTCAGTTCATGGTCTGATGTCTTAGCACAAACCACACCTTCATTAGCGCCTTAAGCTGATATTCTGCACTGTGAACTGGAATAATTGAGTCATTCATTTCCGTCTGTTACGGTGTGCTAACCTCTACAGAAGAATGACAGGGGGAGTTAGGAATGGTGATAGATTAAAACTGCTTAATTTGTCAAAGTTCATCTGTCAGAACCCCAATTCATGAGTCTAAATCACTTTATTCTTAAACCCCATCCTCCAACAACAAAAAAAACCACCAACAAACAAAAAACCTACAAAATATCACCCACACCCCTCCACGTGTCTGTTCAATGAATTAAAATGTTTTCTACATGAAGCTTGACATTACATATTTATATGAGATGGCATCAGGAAAAAGCAGAGTGCAGCCTGGAGAAGAGAAATTCCAGAGTCACCTTATAGCACCTTCCAGTACCTAAAGAGGACCTACATGAAAGCTGGAGAGAGAATTTTACAAGGGCATATAGTGATAGAACAAGAGGGAATGGCTTCAAACTGAATGAGACTAGATATTAGGAAGAAATTCTTTACTGTGAGGGTGGTGGGGTACTGGCACAAGCTGCCCAAAGAAACTGTGGCTGCCCCATCCCTGGAAGTGTTCAAGGTCAGGTTGAATGGGGCTTTGAGCAACCTGGTAGAAGAGGGTGTCCCCGCCCTTGGCAAGGGGCTGGAACTAGATAATCTTCATGGTCCCTTCCAACACAGGCCATTCTATGATTTTTGATTCTGTGATTCTATGATTAGACCTGATGACCTGAAAATGCTCCTAAGGGTGGGTTGAAGAGTCAATGTCACTTGCATAATCAGGTTTTCTGTTTCATTTTTACATTCTGGTTACATGAATGAATGTTTATCTTTGGGCCTTCTGAAGAGATTTTCCCTTCAAGTGTCAGCTTGTTAGAGTTAACAACATACACAGTTTTCACTTCTGTTTTATAAGAATTGTTTTCCAGATGCTTTTTAAGGTTCCTGAGCTACCCCAAACTTTACCACTTGCACACGTGTAGCTCAGCTTTTCTTTCATATCTCACAAAACTTTCTTCAGCAGGTCCTTTTCACTTCTACTGACAAGTGTAGTCAGAAAAATTAAATGGTTCCCAGATGGCTTTTTTATAGTGCAGCAAAAACCTAAACACCTTAACTACTGTAACTCTAGAAAGAGAGCATCAAGAAACTTGTATTTGCAGCCCTGCATCAGAAGGGAGAGAGAAATTTGTAGTGTGCTGTGTTGGTGGCCAGGACCTCCTATCACCCTCATCCTGGGTGCAGCTGGACCAGCTACTTGTTTTCTATTTCTCCAGGAGCAGCCCTCCCCCTGGCTATTCAGCACAAAGCAGCATCTTGGACTTTTAAATGAGAAATGTAAGCCAAATCCTAGGCTGAACTGAAAAAGCATCCATCTGCTGTGGCAGAGTAAATGCCCCACTCTCTCCCTCTGGCCCCAGTGGAGCCTGAGCAGCCATTTGCTTTCACCTTCTGCTGAAACAGTCAAACTGGAGCTGCCAAATGCTGCCAGGAGAAAATCCATGGGAAAATGGATGTTCAGCTGAGTGGGAATCTGTGCAACAGGCAGGGACAGAAGGTGTAAAACAAAATACGAGGAAGGCAGGAGGAACAAAATGTAAGTCATGTTTCAAACAGCTCTTTTGGGAAGCTGGTGATTTCGGTAGTTTCTGAAAGCATTTAGAACAGCAAAGTGCTTTGCAGTTTATTTCAAGATAAGAACTCAACTAAATGACCAGCCTATTCATGGGGCCTCACTTTAACCACATCTAACTAATATTTTCTGGAGATCACTTTTGTATTCTTTCTGTAGAGAGAATTGACTTATTTTCGGCAGTACTGCCTTGTAATAACAAAGATGTCTGTTCCTCCTGTTTTGTAAATCAAATGCCATTATTTTCTTTCTCACTTGTGCCTGTGAATCTAATATTTTTAATGGTCTAATTCTCCTCACAGTGAGACAAATAGGCTCCAGGAAATGGATAAAAGTGACTAAATCTCGTAATCTTGCAAAGTAACTGTATTTTTCTTCAAAAACTTCTTCCAAAAAAAGCTAAACCTAAAATGTGTACACTGACTTTCCCGTTTCTTAAAGTTAGGAACCTTAACTGGAACTTCGTATGAATAGTGATTAATTCATAAGATGTAGTGTATGGTTTGAAGCACAGCTGTCATGGGTTAAAAAAGGCTGGAAACCATTCTTTATTGCATGATACTCCAAAAAGGTCTGCATAAATAAATTTATTGTAGATATCAAAGTACCTTGGCTAGAAAAAAGTCTTTACAGCTGTGTTTAGATAGAGTTAAAATAATATTGCCCATCTGTGCTGTACTTTAATGTAATTTGACCAGTTAGTAAAACTAAAAGTACATTATTAGAAACATACCACTACTACTGTACAACTGTTCCAGAAACACCCAGGACTTTTTATGCTGATAAGATATTGCATTAACTTTTCTTCATAAAACTAAAGCTACAACCCTCCTCATTGTCTCAGTCTCCTTTATAGAAGAAGATAGGTTTGTAACTTTTAGTTGGATGTGGATACCTCTTTCCTCCTTTTTTTTTTTTTTTTTTTTTTTTCATTTTGTTTTCCTTTTTCTTGCTGGTAAACTTGGAGGATAAGTGTGAAAATATTTAACCCCCCCCCTCAAAAACTTCTTATCCTGCCTCATATTGAAAAATTTAGAATTGTTTTAAACAAGTTGCTTACCGAGTATCTTTCCTGTATGGTCCTGTTGTAGCTCCGTGAGGTGTGCATCAAAATCCAGCAGGCTTTGAAAGACTCTCTCTCCTTCTCAGCTGCTCTGTTCTGAGAGAGTAAAGCTATTGTGCTCTTGTCAGTCTTTGAGAAAATGGTTGAATCACTAGTTTAGACTTATGAAAGGTAAGTCTGAAAATGTGTGGAAAATAAGTATGTATCCATGTATGCAGTGTTTATGTGTGGTGGTTTTCTGTTGGGATATTTTATTGTTGTTTTGGTTTTGGATGTTTTTTCCGTTTGACTCCACCAGTTTGGCCTTGAGGTTAGTTCATTTATTTGCAGAATTGGAAAGCCAGTCCTATTTTGGGGAAGTGCAATTTTTAGGTCATGGCATGTAAGTTCTAACAGAATTAAAAAGTACAAATTAGGATTCATTAAGAAAGATTTATGTATGTTTGTGGCAGTCTTGCAGATTAAGGAGAGCTTGCTGTGTTTTTGTTGGTTATTGGCATGAAGGCATTCATTAGTCAGTTTGGATGTCAGGGTGGCAAACAAAAAGATACACTTTGTGAGCTGAAGGAAAATACTCATATAAAAGAAAGGTAGTTGGGTGAAGGTTATTTGTTTCTCAAGGCTCTGCAGGAAAGTGCATATACAAAGTATTCCTCATGACTGTGCTCTTAACACAAAGATTTTGCAAGTTGTGTTGCTGTGTGTGCAGCCAATGAACAGCCATAAGTAAATAGGTATGTAGTGAGCATTTTAAACAGCAGTTATGAGCTAAGTGTATGCATAATAATCCACATAGCAAGGGAAGACAAAGAAAATAGTGCTTCTGACTTCATCAACTAAGGCAGAATAGTAAATTCAACTAGTATTCCAGTGCACGAGAATATTAAGGGTCAGCATTGATCAGCTTTTCTTACAATACAAGATTTTTTTTTAAATGACCTTCATTTAAACTAGAGTCTGATAAAGGTCACCTTGATTAGTCTTACTAAAACTTGAAATCAATCCTCAAGACTAAGAACTAGTGCCACAGAGGCCATCAGGGGGAAGATACTGCTTGAGGCATACTTGCCAAAAGTCTACCTTTTTTTTCAAAGAATATCCTAGAATTTCACAAAAGCAGTAAGAACATACAGTAAACTTAAAAGTTTAAATTCTCTTCTGTCTGCTGTGGCTGGGGAATCACAAGCAATCATGCTCTTATTTTTAACTCTGATACAGTTGCTGTTCTTACAATCGTTGTAACTTACTGTAATGCTATTTTATGTAACCAGACAAAAAGGTATCTCTTCATGATCTCACAGATGTGTTCTCATCAGGTTGTCCCTGCTGCCTTACGACATATTTCCTTTCTGCAAAACTTTCTGGGTTTTTTTTCTTGATTTGTCACTTGCAGCTTATCTCTTGTCAAAGAGACATTCTGTAACAGAATAAAGCCAATTTCTGATGATCTTGTAGGAAATGGGAAAATAAAGGTAGATTATGCTGAAATGCAGAGAGCTTTGATAAATGATATAAAAACACACAAAAATATCACAAGCATCAGAAATGCTATTTCCCATGAGAATCTTGCTGTAAACAAAATAAGTAAAATCTTACATTTATATTGCTTTTTAACTTGGTCTAAGCCAAGAAGAACTATTCTATTTTCAGTTTACCACTAGAGAACAAAAATATTAATCCATGTTTAGATCCATGGTTTGGATTCATGTTAACTTACAATTCTGGAATAGGCTCACAGGATAACAGCCTTTTGAGCTGAGATACAGATGTGGGATCTTGGCAGGTATCAGGACAAGACAACCAGATTTTCTGGCTTCCTCCAATTCTTATGGTTTGTACTTCAAAATAACTTACATTATTATATCCTGTGAAAGGCTGTAGCAATTATAGTACGGAGTCAGGAGCCTGCAATACCCTGCCTGTGTTATTCCTTGTGTGTTTCTTGTCCTCAGGTTTTTCCAAGGCAGAATTAAGTTGACATGACTGCAGGGAAAGTTTTTTCAGTACCAGGGTTATTCCTAAGTATACTGATAGCTTTATGTAATCTCTTTACTGTGGAACATACCCTCTGTGTCCCTGAGCTGCTCTTCTGTGTTTGGTGAATTCACCCAAGGATCATGACAAATTTTAATAGAGTTGCTTTTAATGAACAGTCAACAGCATGAGTAAGGATTGCATTTCCAGGACTTTAAATTTGTGCCATTTCTAAGATCCACTTTAGCCTGGTTCCTCCTAACAAAGTATTAGCAATTTGAAAAAGTGAAGGATGTAAAAATCTGGAGATTATTAACAGGAAAGATGTTTTGAACAGAAGTAAAAGAGTCACACATTTCCACTAGCACTAATTACTAGTAAAATATTGTTCCTGATAAAGTCTGATTTTAAATTCTGGGTGCAGAATGATTGTCTTGTTATTTTAGAGAAAAAGAGACAAAGTGCATCTATAAAATCCAACTGCAAATGTTTTCCTGTGCTGCCTCATTGATTCATAATGTCTTGCTGTGCATCCTTTATGATTAGGGATTTACCAACTGTGTGGGTCACAGCTTTATTCTCAGCTTTGGTTAATTCCTCTCTGCTGAGGGCCCCAGCTGTGCAGTACAGCAAATATCCTTGGGCTCTTCAACTCTGAGAGATTTCTGCAGCAACTTTGTGTGTTCACATTATGGTCTTTAGCAAAGCATAATCAGTGTATCTGCTGTGGAATTCAGTTTTACTTTTTGGTGTGATTCCACCATGTCTTGAAACTTTTGACTGCACCATAAAAAATACTAGGTGAAGGGTAGCTGAAAACATTGGCTGCTGTTTGTGTTTCTGTTGGATCTTTCCTCCCAGAGAAGTGTTAGAGGGAGTTAACTTTGGACTGTATAATGAGCTCACTGGTAGAATGCTACTGCTAAAATCATCAGCAATAAAGAGGCCGAATTCACAAACCCCGTATTGTTAACAGGCCATTAAAGCTGACAGGAGCCATATTTATCTTTTTTGCCTCTGCTGTTTCAGACTCTGTGCAAGTGAATGATGTCCTGAGTTGATTTTCAGCTGCTGTTATACAAATCTAATTTAATCTTTAGCCTTTCACTTTCAAGTCTCTTTCTCTTCCCATTCCTACTGCTACCTAGACCACTGCCACCACAAGGGAATACTGTTGCTCTTTTAATTATGTAGTGGTTTGGGGTTTTTTTGGTTTTTTTTGGTGACACCTGTCTGAATTGTTGCATGAAAATTATCTGTTTTAAAAATAACCAATCAATCACTCTCCCTTTTTGGGACAGATTATGCATTCTGCACTGCTTTTTTCTGAAGCCATATTAGCAGTTCCTTCCTTTTCTGTGTTTTTGAATGTAAAAGCATCTTGCTAGGACATGATGCAGATCTGGATAATAAAATGTAACTTGTTCTGTTATGTGCAACAACTGTCTTGTCATAGGACACACATGCAGTCAACGTTCATGCTGTTCTCCATCAGGGATTAATGTATAAAATTAATGAAAATTATAATTATTGATTCTATGGGGTTCTAGTTAATTTTTCTAAAGGCAGAAATTAAATACCTATTTTTCATTTAGCTTGAAATATCAGATGATGTTGGTGCAGCGTTAGTATAGTGTCACTAACACAGATCATCCCAGTTATTGGTTTGCCAAAAAGAAGAGGAAAACTATTGCTGTTTGATAACTTCTCTCTTTTCCCACTTGCATTGCATCATCTGGTGCCAGTCACCTCTCCTCACATGCCTACGTATGTACATAAAGAGCTAATTTAATAACCTTATTGAAATTATCAAGGGCGTAATAAGAATTTGAAAATATAAGTCTAAGTCAACTAAATCTTTTGATAGTAACTGTACAAGAAAACGAGTTCCTTCAGTGACAGAAATACTTGATTTTCGTTGATACTGTAGAAGGTTACTGTACATTATGGTATATCAGGTGTTTAGAAACAACGTGTTTTGATCAGACAGAGGGGGAAAACAAAGGTATCAACAAAAAGAAAACAAGGATATCAACAGCAATTAAAAAAAAGTAAAAAAAAATACAAAAAACCCCCCCCCAATAAACTCAAACCAAAAAACCCCTTTATCCTTACAACAAACCTTTTATACTTACAACCAACAGCAAAGAATTGCTCTCCTCAAGGAAAAGTTATGACACTTGTTGTCAGCCTATCAAAATGTGCATATGAGCGGGTGTCCTTTTAGAGGTGTATTTGACTTTAACGCTGAAGATAATTCTCTTATTAATTAGTATTCTGTCTTCTGTTGGCTAAATGATTACCTCGCTTCTTGTGCTAGTCAACGTGCATGCTCAGTGTTTCTCTTCTTTTGAGTCGCTGGGTTTCTAGTCAACATGCATGCTCAGTGTTTCTCTTCTTTTGAGTCGCTGGGTTTCTTGGGTTGGTGGTCTGTGAGTTGGTGGTTGCAATCTGCCCCTGCCAGAATTACCTTTTACCCAGACAGAGCTGATTTCAGCACAAATGCTGAGTTGGCTTTGGTAGTTTCTTCACTGTCTTGGGAGTTCCGCCAGATGTCTTTGTGGCCCTTAAATTCTGCATTCTGTGTGTCCCCTATCAGTGGTGGACATCCTTCTTCCCAAGGTTTGTTAACCTCCCCCTAAGTCTGAGATCACTGAAGCATGTCAAGCCCTAAACCTTAACAAGGCAATTCTACTGACATGTTGTTTATCTTTCTAACACCTGGATATTCAATCCCTGCTGAGATTGGGACAGAGTGGGAAGGGGAGGATGCTGTCTCTCCTGAAGGTCTTCCAGCACAGCCAAATCACTCACCATGGGCTGAGGGCTGCTGCCTCAGCCATTGGCAGGGTTTTGCTGATGCTGGAGATGAGCTCTGACCAATTTGCTGATGAAGTTCCCAATGCAAGGCTGCTCAGTGGAAAACATGGGACAATGCACCTCTTTCTTCCTACTCCTAATCCTGTTTTCCAAAGGTGACTGCCCACCACTGTTCTGTAAATTGATGCAATTGTGTTGGACAAGCATGGATTTGGTGAAGTAAATAGAAGTTGTTATCTTATGCTTTTCTTTGTTTTCTTCTGCTGTCCTGGTCTGTGGGGCACTAGTTCCACTATTAACAAGAAAATTTTATCCTAGAGCATCTCCAGACTAGAGCAGTGGGGCTGTTGGCAACTCCAGCTGAGGCTGCATCTGGTCCAGGCTTCTCTCCTGCCATGAAGCAATTTAAGTGGCTTCCTGTGAGTCATTACCCGAGGTGAATTGATATGTGCTTCTGTGAGTGTTAGAATTAATGAAGACTGGTCTCTGAAGGATTTGTATCTTATGACTACATCTTCTGATGTCTGCTGGAGTAAGAACACCAAATGAAACTTCTTATGCAATTGAGGTCCTGAAAATCTCTTCCTGTGAAAAATTTTTGCTAAGGATCACTGCATGTTATAACTTGTCCTTTAGTGGAGGCCTTTTTTCTTTCCAGTTTTCTAGTTCCATTGAACTTAAGGATGTAATGGCATTGGAGATTTTTATCCTCCTGTTTAATGTATTTGGAATTGGTTAGTAGGTTCAAAGGTAACTGGGGAATGGAATGGCAAATTCTCACGTGCAGATATAGTGTAACTGAGATTTGCTTCTTCAAGGAGCCAGGTTAGAAAGACATGAGAGAGGTTTCCTGCATAAAGATTGCCTAGACTGCGGGGATCAGAGGGCTGTACGAGGCTGTTTACAAATAGAAGCTAAGCTCAAATATACAAGTATGCTTTAACTCTTCACAGCCCAAGATTTCATTGACAGAGCACATTTGGAAAGGCAGGGGCTTATTAATAAAGCTTTACTGATGAAGTCGGGACACTCGGAACATAATATTTAATATACTCATAACTGGCAGTTGCAGCTCAGGAAGGAGCACTTGGAGTTGTCATGACTGCCTCCACAGTTCTCTGAAATCCATTAGCTTATTTTGAAGCAGAAGCCAAAAAAGAGGTTTTTAAAAATATAAAAATCTTGGCCATCATCAAGAAGGATTTTAAAGACAAAAGGGACTGCATCATTTTGCTGTTGTGTAAGATCTTCATGCACTCTCATCTTGAGTACCGTGCAGTTTTGGCCTTCTTACTTGAGGGAGGATAAACTATCACTTCAGAAGGAACAGAGGGCAGGGCAACTAAAATGATAAAGTGGATGAAACAGACTGAGGAGGGACTTACAAAGATCCAGGCTTCTTCAGTTTGGAGCAAAGGTTGAGGTGTGAAGTCACCAAACAATAAACTGTCACAAAGGCAACACATAAGGGTTATTGGAATTGTTGCTCATCAATTTCAAATTGCAAGAATTGAAGGACACTAGACAAAAATAGCAGTAGATAAATTTCAAGCACTCAAAAGAAAGTATTTTTTGCTGAAGGTTACAAACTTTTGGCATTTACTAGTACAGGAAACAGTGGAGATGGATAGTATCAGCAGATTTAAGAAAGTTGCTTGAATTTATGAGCAGCAGCTTCATAAATGGATAGTAAGATCACAGGGAAGGTTAGTACTGTCCACCATTTCTAATCCATTAAGTTTAGACACTGGAGGAGTGAAAAGATTGTAGAAAGAGCATCTCTTACTGCTCTGTTGCAGAGGCAACACTGGGCTTGATGAACCATTGTTCTGAACTGTTAGGACATTCCTTAAGTTTTGTGCTGTCCTGAGCTCACATGTAAGGCAAAAACTAGACCGTAGATTGTAGGTGATGGTGTGTGAAACCACGGTTGAACACTGTAGTTTTATCTGGTCCGTGTCAAAGGCAATAATCTGTTGACCCTAAATGTCAGTCTGGCACGATCATAAAGCCAAGAGGCAACACTTGGAACTGTATTAGAATTATTGCTTAAAGAATAGATTAAAGACTTTTCTCAGTCTGCCTTTGCATATTTTTCAGAGCTGCATGTTGAACTGTGATTAATGAGGGAACTAAATGCAGAAGACAAATGTTGGTGACAATTTTCTTTTACAGTGGCACCTGTGAGTTTCCTTAAGCATACACTGTTAACTGGATTTTCTTCTTTTGACAAGTAAAAACGCCCCCTGTTTCATCACTGTGCTATAAGATTGTTTAAATGAACAATGATGTATGTAGAATAAAGTTACTGATTTGCAAGAGAGGAGATCATTGTATTCATACGCTGATAAGCAAAATTAACACAATGAATTTTGTATGTGTGATCATAACACTCTAACATCAAAGTAAAAATCCTTGATGGTCTGGGGGTGGCAACTATTTCTGAAGCAATCAGTGAAGTATTTCCTAAGTGGTATTACAAGATGCAGCAACAAAATGAGAATTAATTTCTAAGACAAGTGCTGAAATAAAATAATAAATTTAAAAAAAATCTGTGTTCTTACATTAAGATTCTCAAGGTGGTTTTATTTTCTCAAAGACAGAGAAAACCTTCTTTGTATATGTTGTACATTACAAGGTGTTGCTTTGACTGTCTTACATCATGCTAATTACTTCATGTTTTCTTTATCAAAATGAGTTTTTCATCATCTTCAATGGCCACAGTAAGCTGCATTTAAAGTAACATGAAAGACTAAAATACTTTGGAAACTTCAGTGGGTACAAGTCTGTAAGTATTTAGTGGCTGATACTTTGAACATTCTTTGGGCTCAAGAAAGTCTTTCATCTTCTTACATAACCAGGTACTTTACACATGTTGAGCATTTTTTGTCCTACTCAGTGAAACTTCACATGAGTAAATTAAGTCTTGGAGAAACATGTTCTTTCAGAAACAGCTGTTCTCTCTGCAAATGTTAGTCCTCCAACTATTCTTCACTATCTATCTGTCCATTTTAGGGCCAAATTAAGCTGGCTTTACACTGACTGGTTCTTAAAGCTATGAATCATTCGTTATAATGGGAAGTTGCTAAGGTAAATAAGGACAGAGATCCGAAAGGGAGCATGCGGTTATTGCTTTATTTTCATTTTCTTAATGTATGTGTTTCCTGGAAGAAGTAAAGAATATGGACAAAGAAAGAGAGACTGAGACATGGAAATATGAGGAAAACCTGTATAAAGGATGTTTCAGAAAATATCTGGAAGCGGGGAAGGGGAAAGAAATAATTTAATTATTACAAGGGATTTTTAAACATTTCTGTTGAAAGAACCTGCAGATCTAGTGGTATCATGAGGAGTAAAATGGTTAACCTTGCCTCTGAGATGGCACAAAACAAAATAGGACGAAGAGATCACTAAGGCAGAGGGCAAAGAAAACGGAGGACTGAGACCTGAGAGGACTTCAGCTATGGAAGGAACAGTATCAAGCACTTGCTCCTACTGCTAGACCATCCTGAAAGTCTGCAAAGAACAGCGAGTTCCTCACTTTCCTTGAGATACCAGGGTGATACTGGATCCTGGCATGCCTGTTGTCTTCATGATTTCCCTGAATGTGCTTTACCTCAGATATAGTCTGTAGATCTGGTCAAAAGTGTGCAGAGATGATTAGTGTGGTGGCAGAGGCTGGGCTGGCTTGCTAGCAGTGTTCATAGGTTGAGTTGCCTCCCCAGGGCAGCAAGTCTGGGAAAAAGGATTAGTTCAATACCCCTTTGTTTCTACCAAGAGAAACATGTTTACTGTCAAGGTCAAACTTCTTTTGCTCCCTGCATTTACATCAGCAGTGAGAATCAATCGTCTCTACTGAGTCCTTGTGTGACTAATGTAGGGGCTGTCCCTCTGTCCCTCTCCTGTTGCGGGTACAGCAGTGTGGATGGGCAAGCACAGCAGGGGACCTGAATGGTCCATCTTAAATGTGGCCTGAGGTCTTCAGAAGTCTGTCCTTGTGCTGAGGGTGGGGGAAGCTGTGGCCAGGCCCAGCAGTGTTGATGGTGGTGACTTCAATGAGAAGAGTGCGTGCTCCAGGCTGGTTACATGGGGCTATTGTGCTGTCTAGTGAGGGCCTGGGAAGGGTGCTCTATGGGACACCAAGTCCCAAGGGTTTCCTCCCCTTGACAAGATATTCACGAATGTGCTCTGCTTTTGCCATGCTGGCAAGCTCTGCTACACAGAGGACAGGATAGATCTGGATGAAGAGGGATTGTAGCAGGGAAAGAAAATCATGTTCTCTGCCTATAGATGACTTTTTAATCATCTCACTGAAACTACTGCTGGCAGGCAGAAAGCAGAACTTTCTTTTGGGTCCCTTAGGATGTGATGAGTGGCAAGTAGGGAAAGCAACCGCAAAAATGGCAGGCAGCAAAGTAAATGAAGAGCCATGCCAGGACATTGCTCTAGCAGTTTATGGAAAATAGCAGGAAAATACATACAGTCAGTAACCACAAAAAGATGTGAAATAGATGAGGACTGAACACAGATAAGGAAGTTTAAAAACATGAAAAACAATTTTGGTTGAGTGGCTTGACTATACTACAGTTTAGATTGCTCAGCTGATAACTAACAGGAAGCAGAGAAACAGATTTTGAGAATGTAAAAGCTCTGCCTAGTCATGAAAGGAAGCAGAGACACAGACACATGGGTAGATGTAGGGTTAATAGGGGCTAAATTAAGAAGAGTAGAGCATGTTCCCAAACTGAGTAAAGTAAAAGAATTGGTAGAGGATGAGACAGTAACAGTGAGAGTGAGAAGACAAGTACAATAATTTAGTAGCTTGATGCTAAAAAGCAGATTGAAGATATGAACTGGATTAGAATTAGCAGTGTTTTAATTGATGAAGCCTTGTTCAGTAAGTAAAGCTTCTAATTCAAACTTCCCATAGCATTAACAATTTCTTTTCCTATCCATGGTATTTTCTGTAAGTATTTAGTTTGTATTTACTGCACCATTAATGTAGCACAAGTGTCAGAAAAAGCAAGACACTCTGTGTCTGGAAGTGATTTTTGTGTTTCTCCTTTGATTGCTGTTTGTCTTCTCTCTTCAGTCCTAAAAGCCTTAAAACGTCTGATCAGATGTGTCCTTCATGCTTTGAAGGTGTGCAAGATGCCACATGTATTGTTACAGAGAATAGTCCTGTCTCTCTATGTTCCCATGTTCCTGTCAAAAGGGAAATTTCAGGCATGCTAAGTGTGACTTTTTAGTTTCCCATGGGGGCATAGTATCTCTAGGTAAGAAAGGATTTTATCACAGAAGCAATAGAAATTATGACATGGGGGGGGAGGGGGTTTACAAGTAACGTAAACCAGTGGATTTATTTATTTACTTGTACAGATAAAGTTAAAAGGCAAAATTATTTATTTCTCTACCCGTTTCACAGATAGAATCAATTTCTCTGTGAATCAGTGTATCCAGGCATCCAGAAGAACTAAAGTTATAATCCAAACCCCATACAATCTACAGGCTCCTGAATCCTATTGAATACAGTTGGCTTTATATAAACTGGAAAGATAGAGTCTTAAGATCGTTCCTCTTCATGAAAAATTTTCTGCTGAATGTCAGTCCTACAGTTGCTTTGCTCAGACATTGCATTGGCTTTATGCATGTTGTGAGGCAGATATGCAAAAATTTTATCATTTTTTGTTTGGATTGGTTTAATTGCTACTACCAAAATTGATCCAAGTTAATGAATTATTATTTTTGTGGCATCAGTTTCTAAGGTTGTGAATCCAACCTGAGTCCTGACGTTTTGTGTAGTATGAATCTGCATTTTGCAGAACTCTGGCACGTCTGAAGTGTGTCTGTTCACTTATGCAGTTATCTCGGCATTGTAATGAGATGAAGGTTTTATGTACATGAAAATGCATACAGATGAGTTTTTTGTTCCAAAGATCAGTGATAGATTTTAGGCAGGCGAGTGAAACAGAACTGTTGCCAGAACATATTCCCATGTGAGTCTTTAAGCAACTGATATGGACAGTGTCTATCATTGTGTCCCATGTAGCACAAACACATTGCTGATAGTTATCAAAGATGTATCTGGAAAAATCGTAATTTTTGCTTCCACTTTTGGGTGAAATTCAAATGTAGAACACTAAAAATGATGAAATCACAGCTGTTATTCAGACTCTAAAAGTTTGAAAAATGTCTAGTGCATTGGAGGTTTGAGAGAAATTATATCTGAGCTCTCTTTGCTCATGTAAGCAGTTCAGGATTGGAGGAGAGGAGGAGAAACAGAAAAGGATGGGAAGGTGAAACATGATGTACATGTCCAAGTTAATACTGACTGCTGAAATGCTCTTTACCTATGTTATTCTTTTGGGGCTTGAACTTTAAGTTTCAAGGTATAATCAGCATGTATTTCAGTCTTAAAATTTGCTGAGAGCGTGGAATGTAATATACAGAAAGGCGGGCATGAGCAGTATGATTTTTCTGTGGATGAAACTACTAGGGAGAAAAATCAAATAGAGAATGCACAGAACAGACAAGCAATAACCCTGATCCAGTGTGCTGCAGGTACCTTCCCTGTTTTCTTCCCTGTCAAGCGATAGGGAAAGAAAAACATGAATTCTGCTGCCATCACCGTTCAGCTGTAGCCATTGGGGAAAGTGTTAGGGAAAGGACTCTGGTCTGTGTTGTCCACATTGGGGACTGATGTATGTGTTACTTCACCTCCTCTTTCTCCAGTCTTTGCTCAGCCAACAGGAGAATTTTCAAGATGCTGTGAACTGAGTGCCGAGCAGCAAGCAGCCCACTTACTGTATCACAAAACGGAGCTTCAGGAAGGGAAGGGTATTGACAGTAGGCATGACCAAAATGAAAGGTAAGAGATAAAATCCAGGAAAGATGATCACATATTTCTAGGGTTGCATATAAAATAGGTAGTCCATTTATCTAACTATGAGATGCATTCAATGGATCCTGTTTTAGGGGCTGATTAATGAAGCACATAAAGTTGGAAGGAGTATTATGGATCCCTTGTCACTGTAGTGCTGTGACATGTTGTATTGGCTTTCTGTAAGTGGCAATAAAAATAGGAAAAAAATACCCTCTGTAAAGGAAGGAGATGTCTTGCACTAATCCTCACTGCTTTTGAAATGGTATTTAGTAAGTCAGTATCTAGGAAGTCAGAGGCATACCTAAATAGTCTCTCAGAAGAAACGAGCTTGTGGGGTTGGATAAAATTCCTTAAGATTCTCCATAAGTTATATAGGAGTTCATAATTTATATTTCTGAATGTTACTTTACTGGTAGATTTTCAGCACTTCTTTGTTTGAGAAACAACAGATAATACTGTTGTGGTTTAAGCTTAAGAATAAATGTTTTTGTTAAGATATTTGGGGTCAACTGACCCCCAACAAGAAGAAAACATACTATGATGTAATGAAATTACTGCTTTTAAATTCTTACACCCTGAATTCTTTAGGCCAGAAGCAGGTTATTTTATGTGTCTCTGGAAAAGTATTTTTATTT
Organism: Corvus cornix cornix; assembly: GCF_000738735.6. Taxonomy (NCBI): domain Eukaryota; kingdom Metazoa; phylum Chordata; class Aves; order Passeriformes; family Corvidae; genus Corvus; species Corvus cornix. Next base: position 81,401,395 of record NC_046333.1, read on the forward strand.
ATATTAGTAATTTTTTTCTAGAAATACAATTTTGTTCAACCAGAACTACTTCAACTTCTAGCTGAATTTTAAAAAATAATTTAAATGGGAAGTCTGGAAGCCTTTTAGATAACACAACCTGAAAGGAAAGAGTGTATTCCTTTATCCTCCTTTTACTCAGTGATTAGCTCGATCACCTGGGGTATGGAAGGACTGCCTGAGGTGATCTGCAGTTATATAAGAGTGCAGCAGTTGGTGGTTTCAGAAATTTCCCTTGGTTAAATAAGCTAAAATTGGTGCTTTAAGTGCATCTGTTGAAGAGCCAGGAGTATGTATTGGAGCTCAGCAGAAGTATGTATTGGAGCTCAGCCCAAGGTACAGGTTATGAGGTATATGAAGGCACTCTGAAATCTGTCCTTAGTGGAGACTAGGAACCTGCAGTCCCATTCCTCATTTGGACTCTTCTGGTCAGAGGCAGTGGCACCAGCCTGGTGGCTCCAGTGCCCTTGAGCTGAGCCCAAATTCATTTACGGGTTGCTCTGAGTGAAAAGAAACAGTTCCTTGTTATTATTGTCAGGGTTTGTCAAGGAAATAATTTAGATTTACAGTTTGACCCTAACTGAACTGAGGTGTGTATAACTTCTGTGCAGGCTGGTGCTTGTGTACTCACCCACTGCATCAGTTCAATCACCGAATCTTACAGGTGAGTGTTGTGTCACTGGCTCCAAGCTGGTTCTTGGTGCTTGCTGGTGAGTCACCCCTTGCAGCCCTGCACTGCCAGGATCAACATCCACCTCTCCATCCTTGGCTTTATAGTCCATTTTCCCACACTTTCTGGAACTGAGCTGACTCATTGACCATACTCACTTTGGAGGTGAATTCTTATAATGCAGGAGTGACTTGAAGTTTTTGTTTTTCTGTAAGAAAAAGGGTTTGTCTTGTTAGATAGGTTTAGGCTCTCAGATAGGTACTATTTGAAACAATTTATAAACAAAGAACTTCTTAGTCCTAGTCAGTTTTTTAGTAACTGATTTACGATATATTTTACATGATACACTTATCTCTGATGACTATTCAGAATAATAAAATAATATTATAATTGCTTCATGTTTTAGGGTATTACAGAAAGAATGTAAACAAAGCCCTACCTTACACTTACACTCTTCTGTTTCGGTGTGAGTGAGAGGAACCCTGGGAAAATTGGTAATGCTGCAGAGATCTTAGTTTAGAGGTATAAAGCCTGCAAGGTATGAAAATTTTTACTCTGTGATTAATTTTGGTCCCAAATATGTGAATTTGCCCATTAAAACTCAATAAATAACTGACCCAAGTAATATATAAAATCAAATAAGTTCATTTCTGTATGATGAAATTGATTTTGGTGACTTTTTGACATTAAGAAGCTGTATGAATTAAAACCAAAGGGCTTGCACTTGATTTTCTTCACTTTCTTCCCAAATTTTTGTGTGGTTTTAAGTGAAACAAACAAACAATTTAATTTGCTTGCAAAATATACAAAAAGTATATGTGATTTGAGAAAAAATGTAAAAAATATTCTCCATTTTGGGGCAATAATACATAACATGATTAAAATCCCACGGACATTAAAGGAAAGATTTTCACAGGCTTCTTAAGGATTTTGTCAAGACCCTTGTGTTCACGGTTAATCTGTGCAGAAATGCAAAGGGTAAAATGATTCTTTCCTCAACATGCCCCAAATGAGGAATGAATATTAAAATGTGTGGTGTCAACTCAGTAACTCTGTTCTCAGGTGTCACATACACTTCCTTGTCAATAAGGAGATGTGGCACACAAAGCAACATTTAAATGGTGCCATGCAACCTTAAATAGCACCCAGAACTGCATTTCCTGTTCCTCATTATATTTTAATTAAATATTGATGGACAGTTTGTTTACATCAGGATTTTATTCCGTTAAAAGTAATGCCAGCTTATTACTATTGTTAGTGAAATAGCTGGAGCAGCAAGTTGGTGATTAGTGTCAATTTCTCTGTTGACCTGAGAAACATGATATAGGTGAATTAATTTGTAATTGTCAGTTGAACTGCTTTGTTGTGCTGGAATAGATGTAGTTTAGCTAAAACAAGTTGAAGAACCCTGAAGCATTTTACTGTATGTACCTTATGTCCTCGTGAACCTTATGTGTATGAACCTTCTAATGACTTGTGTGAACTGTTATATATAGACAGTGCATAATAGAAAAAAAAAATCTGCAAATGTTATGCAATGCATAGTTTTAGGTACAAGTCTGAACCGAGGAACACTGCTTTTGATGTTCTTAATTGCTCTCCTGTCTACTAGTTACACTGCATATTTTAGTTCTTCTCTGACCACCTAATGCATTCCTAACTTTCATGAGATTTCTATCTCAGTTCTTAAATTACTGAATGAAATAGAAATAAAATAACACCTAAAATATATTACAGAAAATACAACTTTACTAGCAGTCAGAACTGTCTGTCCTATATTTTTTCTCATATGTAATACTCTTCATAATTTTGCGGGAAATAAATCCTGATCTCAATATCCTGGTTTAAGCGGTAGCCCAGAAGAACTTGAAATGAATGATAAAGAAAGAAATCCAAAGCAAACCAGAAGAAACTCTAGAAACATAAAACTACTAATAGAAAAAGAACCATTTGTTCTGGGCAGATGAAAGTAGTGATATAATTGAGAGTAGTTTGTAATACAGAATATTGTTCAACTTCCTCTACGATGACATTGCAGACGTTGTACGTGGAAATATTTATATTGATTGTGTGCTGGGATAATTAAACACCTTGTTCCATGTTACAAAAGACACAGTAAACAATGATGAAAGAAAGATGAATTTTTGAAACAGAAACCCCACTTTCAGTTTGTTGAAGAATTATTTTCTTAGCTAGCAAGGGAAACACTACACATCAGCCATAATTCTCAAAATCATCAATGAAGTTACTTAAAGAAGAAACAATTGTCTGTCCTTAAAATAACTTCTAGTCTATAGAAGGACAGCTTCTAACAAGCTAAGTCACCTTTACAGTTTAGTCTTTGCTCTAAAGAAACCTAATCCTATTGAACTGGCTGGATGCTAATGGATTCCTTAGATGTCAGAGACGTGCTGTTAGTTGGCAAGTCAGGGTGCAAAACCAAGAAGATTACAAAGAACTTTTCTGATATAAGAAGGTGTTTTGATACTTCATGTAAGAAGCAAAAGAAAAAAGGAGAATCTGGGAAAAGTTTTATGGAGTTTTAGCTTTTTTAGTGGGTTTTTTTTGGTGGTGGTTGGTTGGGTTTTGGGTTTTTTTAAGCAAAGAAAGTAAATGGGAGTAGAAAAAGCATTTATTTGAAAGGAAGGATGTATTCTGGAGGATACGAAAGAAGAGTATTAATGAACTGAGCTTATTATCACATAATGATATTGATTGGAAAAGACCGGTGAAGATCCTATTTTAGAGTCCAATCCTCAAACAAAGAAGGGAAAACTAAGGTGAAGTTGCTTTTAATAGCTTTGTCTCACTGAGGTTTCAGTATCTCTAGGGGTAGATATTTCACAGCATCTCTGGGCAGCTATGCCAGTGTGTAACCAACTTCATGGTTAGTTTCTTAATGCTTGATAACTTCTTTCTGGCTCTTCTTGGGTGCCACGTGTTCCAGCTGCCCACTCATCTATCAGGCTGGCTTCAATAAAAACACTCCACATCAACCATAATTCTCAAAATCATCAATGAAGTTACTTAAAGAAGAAACAATTGTCTGTCCTTCTTAAAATAACTTCTTTCTTGCCTGGGGATGCCAAAACTGGACATGGGACTCCTGGTGTAATCTCACAGGTCTTGACTAGAAGGAATAATCCCTTCTCTTGCGGTTTGTTTGCTGAGGCATCCTGGTCCGTGTTTGGCCCTCTTCAACACAAGGGCATATTGCTAACTCATGTTTAACTTGTGAACTTTGTTTTTCTGCAGCACTTCCTTAGCCAGTGGGTGCCGAGGCTAAGGTTTTTCTCTCTTGGCTGCAGGATTTTTGCTTTCTCATTGGTGTCTTGCTGCTGAGCTTTTTAAGGCTAATGTCAGGCCTCATATCCATCCTTGAGGTGTGACAAAAGAGCAGCACTGCCCTCAAGGCTGTCGATCACACAGTATCTGTTGATGAATAAACCCATTGACACATATGGTTGATGATTCATGCTTACCTGGATGCTCAGTTATTTTTCCTGTCTTAGCCTTAGAGCTGTGTATTAAAAATGTCCCGTTCTTTAAAAAAACAAACCACAAGCCCCCACCACTTTGTTCTTAATGTTCTTCATTAAGCTTCCTCTGTGAAAATCTACAGTGACTTTCTTTAGGTGTCTCTTTTCCTGTCCATCAGAGTAGAGATGTGAGGCTTAGGAGAAATAATAGTTGGTATTTAGATAACTGGACTGGTTTTTAAGCGATGGCAAGGCAAGTGTGATAAAGTTGTGCAGGATTTTGAACTGAAAAGAGGAAAAAAATGTGAACCTTTTTATTCTGGGACTCACTTCTCAATGGCATCTCAGCTCTGGTTTCAGAATGGGGAAGAAAAATGGTGGGTACACGGAGTCCCACCTGTCACATCAGGTTTGTGAATGTGAACCATCACTTGGAATAAATCTTGTGAGATAAGTTCAGTCATGGTTGGTTTGGGTTTGGGTTTGCTTTTTATTATTGCCAAATATTTTGTCAGTGATCTCACAAAAAATACAAAGTGCTATTTTCACCCTTTCTAATTGAAGAAGGGCTTTGCTTTGCTGTATACAACATGCTGCCCTTAGGGGACTGGCAGTGGCACTCAGTGGCTGTGCTGGCCTCCACCAGTTTCTTTGGTTTGTTTAGGAGAGGAGGAACAGAGTCATTTGTTTTTAGAAAAATGTGAAGTTTTTATTATCTGATACTGGTTTTCCTTCCCTTTTCTGACAACCAGTTGCTTCAAGCAAACTAAACGAAGTTATCTCCCACCTCTTATTCAAACTGCTCATGCCTGACTGCCTGAAGCTGGTTAGAAGATGCCCACAGGAACCTTGCTCCTGGCAGTGGCATGGTGGGGCTGACACAAACCTTTATGTCATGGCCAAAATGGGTCTCTGCCATCCAGCCACCTGAAAGTGCTCACTTCTGTTTTAGGTCCATTATTGTGGTTGTTGCAGTCCTTACACCAGTGGTAACTATGCCTCTCCTGCTGAAGCTGCTGGTATGTGAGCTAGTGAAATTAAATCAGATGTGGCAGCATGGGCTGCACTGTTGGTTTTTACTGCAGTACAGGTGCTTCTTCTGGGTAGTGCATGCACCTTCTGAATTAAGCCCAAAACAACCTGATTTGTAGACATTGACTTTCTCCCAACTTGATAGGAAGAGGTAACTTTTCAACCAGCCTTCTCACTGACCCTTTTGAACCACACAGCAACTGCCCCTGACGGGGCTGCAGGAGATTTGTGTTGCATGGAATATTGTTCAGGTCTTGCACAGGAGGAATCAGCACGCATGAGGAGAAAGCTGTTGCTGAAGCATTTGTACTCCAGTAATCCTGCATCAACAAATCTGATTTGTATTAAGCTGAGTGCAGGCAAACTTCAGTTGTGAGAGTTGTTCCCAAGCCAAGGTGCTGCACAGATGACAAAGGACTGAACTGTCCTAAAGCACAGGAGCTGATGAGGGGTGTGATTAAACATCCTAACTGGATAGCCAGCAATGTACCATGCCATGCCTTAGCTCTGCTTGCTCGTTTAGGCTTCTGTTTGTGTTGACTTGTCTTGCTGTGGAACTAATGATGCTTATGTGGTATCATACTGTTTCATTTGTAGAGGTTATGGCCAGTTCAGAAACTATGCACCTAAAATACATTCATTGCATCCCCACCTAGTAAACAGACTTTTGCCTGAGTCAAGGGAGTTCAACAGATGGCTGCATCCTGTCCCAATAAGACATCAGTTAGCAAGGTACAGCTCTTCACCATTTACTGTGTCTGAGCAAAGCCTTTTTGGTAATTGACTTGAGATACTCTTATCTTTTTTTTTTTTTTTTTTACTTTAAATTGTCTTTCTTTTAGGAAAGTAAAAACATAATTTCTCACATTTGAATATAGTCTTAAAATCTAATCCTCTCTGTTCAGGTGAGTTTTGCCTGGAGATTCCTAATGATTACAGTAGGCAGATTCTCTCCAGTGTGTCTGTTTTAAAACCTAAAGTCTCAATCCTGATATTCATTTTCATTGCAGCCAGTGGTGTTTTAATCACTACTAATTTTCCAAATACATCATTAACTGGAAAAAAGCCCTCCACTTTAAGGTCTTTTTCTTCACATAACTTATCCTAAAAGCTAGCAGCTTTTCACTCCTCAAAAAAAAAAAAAAAAAAAAAAAATCCTCTTTTACATTCAGTCCTACTTGGTGGTGTTCTATTTGAGTTAAAACTTCGCCTGATTTGAGGATTAACTGTTTTATGGGCACAGCTTCATGGAGAACACTGCTGCTGTATGAAGCCAACTGATAAATGTCACAGAGTGGATGTGATTCATAAACAATTTAACAACCAGTTTCAAGCAAGAATTATTTGAAAAAAGATACTAGAAATTATATGGTCTAGATCTTCAGAATCAAAGGAAATCTATAACCTTTGTAACTTGTTTGAGTTCTATTTTTAGAGAGAGTCTAAGTCCAGCATAATTACAGCCATACTTCAGAAAGCATTTTTTAAGTGCAATGTACTGTCTTGGTCACAGCTTTGAAGTGCACCTATCATAGATTACTAACTTATTGACTGACTCCCCAAAGACAATGACCAAAATGGCTTTTAAACTCAAAGAGCTGACTTTTATTAGAATATTGCTTAGGAACAACCTTTAAATAGACTGGGAAATTGTGAAGACGTAGAACAGGTTAGAAATAAGAAGAATTCATAAGTAACTCTCCCCTTGCCTGTGAATCCTTGCTCTCAGGCTTTGCTTCTCTGAGTTTGCTGGTAGTGTGGATTGCGGCGTATGTTATGGAGTGTCTGCAATGTTTCAAAAGACTTCTTAATTTTTTTTCTATATTCAAGATGTCTGATGCTTTGCAGCCTTTCTTTTACAGTTGCTGCAACACTGTAGCTGCTTACTGTAACACTGCACCCACTTTCTCCTTTCTCTAAGCTCTCCATTGGAGCTCGGAGACCGCTGTCCCTGAATAGAGTCCATTGTTTCTTAAAAATGCACTCCTTCCTCCCTTCTCCTGCTGGGTTGCCGACACCAGTCAGTTGTTTTTAATTTAATATGTACAGAGTCTGAGAGCAAAAATTAAACAGTGTCCATCACAGTAAAATTATTAGAATTTGAGATCTCTCTAATACAATATGCTGTTGTAAATTCCTTAGGTTTATTCTATTAAAGTTACAGATCCAGCATACTAAAACATTGTATCAGTAGGATTTAAGTATTTTCATTTTGACCGACACACAAATAAATGACTATAATATTGTTCAACTCCAATGAATGCTCTGCATTAGACTTAGGTGAGCTAAGATTTTAAGAAACCAATTTAAGCGCTCGTGTTTCTGTTCAAAGTTGCACTGACAGACCTCAGTAGCTAGAAAGCAAGTTTACTTTGGTTCCTTCTCATAATGATTTCAAAGCAAACTTCCAGATGGCTTTTATTCCAACAGAAATTTGTTATATTTTCTAGGTGCATGTGGTTCGTTATTGCACTGAAATCCATATGTTTGTTTTTGAATAGGGCTACTGAGCCCATGAGGGTCTAGTGATTCTGGTCATGGAAAAACTCACTTTTTACTGAAACCAAAGCCTGTCATAACAATCAAAAAGCCATTCTACCAGTCTTGCTCTTTTGTTTATGGCTATTGCACATTTGCCTCTACATTTTTATTAATTTTTTTTTTGTATCACCTTGTTTTGGTTTAACCTCAGCCAGCAACCAAGCCCCATGCAGCTGTTTGCTCATTTCCCCACCAGCAGGATCAGGCAGAGAACTGGAAGGGTAAAAGGTAGAAAATTTGTGGGTTGAGATAAAGACAGTTTAACTGGTAAAGCAAAAGCCACACACACAAAGTAAAACAAGGAATTAATTCGCTGCTTCCCATGGGTAGGCAGGTGCTCAGCCATCCTCAGGAATAAAGGGTTCCGTCACACATAACGGGGACTTGGGAAGATAAATGCCATAACTCCATAATTCCTTCTTTCCCCACATTTATATAATGAGCATGATCTGGAATCACATGGTCTGGAATATCCATTTGGTCAGCTGGGGTCGCCTGTCCTGGTCGCCTGTCCTGGTCCTTCCAACCTCCCAAGCACCCCCAGCCCCCTCACCAGTGTGGCAGTGTGAGAAGCAGCAAAGGCCTTGGCTCTGTGTAAGCCCTGCTCAGCAAAACCCAAAACATCTCCATATTTTCAACCCTTTGTTCAGCACAAATCCAAAACACATTCCCCTACCAGTTACCGTGAAGAAAATTAACTCTACCCAAGCCAAAATCAGTACACACCTTTACTGTTCTTGCTAATGTTTTAGCATTTTCAAAGTACTTAAATCCATTGACTTTTATGGGGGATGCATTTGATACCAGCACTGTCACTTACCATGCACCGCCTGTTTGTTCTTGCCCAAACTTGTACATTTGTAAGCCATGTCATTCCAGGTTCAGCTACTTCCACATCAGGTTTGTATGAACTTTTAGCTGAACAACACATTTGTAACAATAATCTGTAGGACTACTAGGAGAGACAAAGCACATGATATTAAGAACTCTAAAAATAATTTATTCTATGCAAATGTGGTTAAAATCTATGATTAATTAATTTTTCTAATTAACGTTTAAGTTATGCTTTTAGAATAATATGAAGTTTGGTCATGCTTTTCAAGACAAGTTCTAAAAGATCGTCCTCAAAGACTTTTAGTGAGTATGATTGAAAATTATATGTAAATTGCCTAAAATTTCTTGGAGCAAAAACAAGAGAGAACTGTGGCCAGCTGGTGTTTAAAAAGGAAAAAATAAAGTTTAAATTAAGGGCCTCAAAAAAAAAATTAAAGTTAAGAATCTAAAAGCAGATGTCTTAAGATTGCTTTAGGTCTTCATAATCTCTTTCTTGAAATTTGTTTTTGCTTCTTTTGTACTGGGAGAGGATATGTGTACTCATGCATATGTTTATAACCTAATAAAAACTGGAAAAACGGATTAGAAATTCAGTGTTGGCCTTTCATTGTCTTTATATTTGAGTTAGCTTAATAAAGTCATACCAAGCTGACATGCAGCACTGTGTGTCTTCAGCATTATTTAAAAAATCTCCACATTGAAAACTGAACTGGATATAGCAAGCAATATTTTTCTTAAAACTACTGCTACGTTTTCAATGTCAGTGAAATCTTAAGGTAAATAAGTTTTGATAAGGTCTAGCTCAGATTCAGGCAACTGAGGCTATGCCCTGCCAATATGGGTATCAGGGGATGATGGTTGTTATTCTGCTTTAGAATTAGCTCCCTTCCTTTCACTTTTTCCTCCTCCTTAGTGCTCTTCATGACACCACTTCCAGCTTCAAATGAGCCCTTGTCATGTGGAGCTGAATTCTCACCAGAGCATGTCATACAATAACAACCACAGTGAAACTTTAATTCAGTCTTTGGCATTCAGCCTATTATTCCTTGTAAGGTAAATTTGTTTCATTTTGAGGGCTTTCTGGAGTGTTTATTCCACATATACAGTTGCTGAGGTCGGTCATTAATTTGAATTTACTGTTCAAATTGACTCTGTGTATTTTCATTTGTCAATGTAAGCATGCCACATTCTCTGCCATATAAATATAAATTTTCTACCACACAGGTATTGTCCTGACATAGCATATGAACACTTTATATTTTCTAGTTGTGAGACAAATGGAACGTGAGACAGCTTAAGAAATATAAACACACTTGTTTTAATCATATTTGAACTATGGCAAGTTCACTGTTTCATACTGGTATATTTCTGTATCTAAAAAGTAGTCATCTTGATAGGTCTGTATATCAGCACTTTGATATGTTTTGTTCTATTCTTATATCTAAGGATACATAAAACAATCCTGGGTATACTGCATTTTTTCAAAATACATATCTCTTCCTGGGTTTATATTTTTATGAAGGTTTGAGCAATGAGCCTTGAGGAGATATGTGACTGTAGTCTGACTGGGTTTTGTAATGTTTGTTTCATTGTAACATGATTCTCCCAGTGTCCTGCAGGCTAAAAGTACACACATCACATGGGCTCTGTGGGTAAATACATGTTTCAGAATCAAATATTCTCAACTGAAAACAGCCCACAACAGGTCTCAACAAAGTAAGGTTGCATGACCAAGCTGGTTATATTTTTTAGAGTACAGGGAAAAGAATGAGTTATCTCTTAGAAAGCTAAGTCATACTGTAAGTCATACTGTACAGGAATATATAAAGGCTTATGATTTATATACTTATACTTATGATTTATATATGATTTATGTATATGGGGAACAGAAAACTAGGAAACTCTAGAGAGACTTGGTGTAATGTTGTTGGGTTTTAACCCCAGGCAACAACTAAGCTCCACACAGCTGCTCCTTCACTCCCCTCTTCCACTTCCAGAAGGATGGGGGAGAGGGTTGGAAGGGTAAAAGTGAGGAAACTCATGGGTTGAGCTAAAGACAGTTTAACAGGTAAAGCATGCAAGCAAAGCAAAACAAGAAACTCATTCACCTCTTCCCATGGGCAAGCAGGTGTTCAGGTGTTCCCAGGAAAGCAGGGCTCCATCACTAGTAACAGTGACTTGGGAAGACAAATGTTATCGTTCCATTTACCTCCTTCTTCCTCCAGGTTTATATACTGAAAAAGATGATGTATGGCTTGGAATGTCCCTTGGGTCAGTCGAGGACAGCTGTCCTGGCTGTGTCCCCTCTCAACTCCTTGTGCACCTTGCTGTTGGGCTGAGGTGAGGATCAGGGAAAGCCTTGGCTCTATGTAAAAACTGCTCAGCAAGAGCTAAAACATCCCTGAGTTGTCAGACCTGTTTCCAGCACAAATCCAAAACATAGCCCCATACTAGCTATGTTATGAAGAAATTTAACTTTTTTTTCCAGCTAAAACCAGCACAAATATCAACCCAGTATCAGGAAGGCCACCCTGTTCTCCACCAGTAGTGTTACATTATTCAACCAAAATTAGAACTATCGAGTGTTAATAAGATCTTGGTTGACAGACATGCAGACTATTTTTTTTTTAAACTAGGAAAAAACCTATCAAAAGTGTATTGTTGCATAAAAATGGACTTAAAATATTGCATTTAGTAGCTAATAAAATTTTTCTTGAATTGGATAGTTGCTTGGTGATGGACAAAACCTTATTATTATTATTATTATTATTATTATTATTATTATTATTATTATTAAGTTAAATCTTGGCACGTATTCTGAAGGCCTTACTTGAATAAATAAGACATTGCTTATGTAGCCTTAAAGTATCTAATACTGGAAAAGTACTTCAAGCAAGTTGCTGTCATCCTAAGAAAACATGGGCAATAAGATAGATAATGGAAATGAGATGCAAATATAACCAGACTGTCAACAGAGACCAGTCTCCTTCTTCTATTATCTTTCAATTTTTCAGAAAAAAAAGAGAACATATATATTGAGCTAAACTTCATTAAAAGCTCAGAGAATAATCTTCTAGAAATCTTGCAAAGAGGGTCATCAGGAAAATGTAGAGAGTCTTCCGTAAAAGGCACCTTTTAGAGCTGTTCTAATCACTCTCTTTAACTTCTGCCAGCTTACTCAAATTAGTCCATCATTGTCTCAAAATAGAGCTGCTCTGTCAGGTTTATTTTATAGGCTGATGATCAATAAAAAAGTATTTAATTCATAGATCTCAATAAAGTGTCTGTTTTTTGTAAAATATTTTATCTCTGTTTTGTAGGTGAGATAATTAAAGCATGAAGGATGTGAGGGAGTTTTGCAGTAAATCAGCAGCAGAGTTAAAAAGGGGAGGATGAAGTTTTCTGGGTTTTTGAAATAATGCCCTGGCTACTGGGCTGTGAATTAATTTTTATTGAAACTGTGTCCCATGCAAAATTTATATGAAGTATAAAGTGAAAGGGTTTTATAATACCCCGGAATTTCCTCCTGATTCCCCTTCAAATTGTCTCACCTTCACTCTGTGGGAGTTGTTGTCCTGATGAGGTCTTTCAAATCCCCTGCTGTTTATTTCAGTTGTGGAGCAAAAGAAATGTGATTTTATTTATAAGACCAGTTGTGCACTTCAAATTCAGAGTATCATGTGCTTCTAGATATAATCCTGTTGGATTCCTGCAAATTTACAAAGATAAGTTGTTTGCAGTAGATTTGACTACTTCTTTACAATAAATTCACTGTAGGATTTCCAAACTGCTGTAAGGATTTCCTGAGCCAGTGTTTGTATCACTTTATGTTTCACTGTTCAGGACAAAATTTTCTTCCATTGGTTTGCCTAATCCTTGTTTTTTGAAATAAGTTTTAATATTCAAGAAAATCCTAATGCAGCTAGGCTGTTTGATTTTGCTGTGTGAAAAGAATACTTAAACATATTTGGTTTGAGCCCAATGACTGATATTTTTCATCAGGTGACACTCAGCACTTCAATTACCATCAGTGAATAGCTACTCCCTATTCATCCACCACATGCTGCTCTTTGTATCCATTTTATCATCTTCTGCTGTATCCCTTTTATCATTCCTTCTCCTCTCTGCAGCATCTAATTGTGTTCCATTGGTTTTTTTACACAGAGGTGTTGTTATAATTTTTTTTTTCTTTTTGTAGTAGTAGTCTATTTGTTGAATGCAGAGGAGCAGATAGTTCAGGATTTGAGCACATTACTGATATATACTATGGAATAAGGGTCTCTGTTTTGTGCTCTACTTATTTTCTAGTGTTCTGTCGTCTTTCTGGTCACCGGTGAGCGTTTTGCCATTTGTTTCCACAGAGCTATCTGCAGGTAATATAAGACCTCCTCCTTGAGAGCAGCAAGCTCATTGGTTACTGCATGTGCAGCCAGGGTTGCTCATTACATACATTTATTGACACTGAATTTCAGCTGCTCTTCTCTTGCCCAGTTGCTCATCTTCATGAGATCCTTCTGCAACAGCTGGCAAACTCACGAATGTTTAGAGCACCAAGGATATGCTAGATCTGAGTAAACTATCTACTTGCTTCAATTCAAAGATTATACACACAGTAATGTGTGTGCTTTCATGTCAGGTTTCACATGGAACTTTTCTGCATGTGGGCAGAGTTCTTCTTTAGCTCCCGCTGCTGCTGCGCAAGGCACTAATTTTTATTTAGTTCTACTGTAAGTACAGCTTTTTGTGAACTTCTCTGTCCATCACAGAGAGGCTTGAGGGTATGATGGGCGAAACTTTGACAAGCATTTTATGTATGGGCCAGGAGGCAGAATATTTTGTAGCCTCTGAGGAGCTTTGGGAAGTATTAGATCAATGCGCAAATTGCTGTAGTCAGGGCTGTACACCTCACTGGCTCCCACCTGCCTTAATAATGGAGCTGATTCCAGTCAGGCATTGAAATTGTAGGTGAAATGCATCATGATAGTGAGGGGAAAAGCAAAAAATGGTGCATGAAGTACATTTCTGTAAGCTGAAGGGTAATGTGTCCATCCTTGCTTTGGGGGGACCGATGATCAGATAATGCCAAACAAGTGTCACGTCCCACAAACTCTCTTTACTAAGACTGTACATTGACCATATCATTGACTAGACTAATGGCAGATTTTAGGGAACAGGAGTAAGAGATGCTTTCAAGATCATGCTGTATTTTATCATGGTTCTTGAAGACTGTGCATGTAATGCTTTACCAGTGGCTGCTGTTTGGGGATCCTATCATGTACCTAGACTTAGGTGTCTTGGGCAATTTTAGGTGTCTTCTGGTCTCCTGCTTAGTTCCAGCTGCCAGACCACAAGGTCTCCTGGACAGCCTGTGTTACTTTTGCCTCCCTCCTTTCTGAAACAATGATTCCTTCATGACATTGTGAATGACTGTGGAGACTGGATGGTTATAGCCTAGTCAGCTGCACAGAATACTTACACAGAAGGAGAGCTTGACAGTGATTCCACAGCAACAGCAAAACACAATTCAGGGAAAACCTTTAATGCAGGGAAACACTTGTGTATTAAAGTGGATATTTAATTTATATGAAACAGAATGTATTTGGTGAGGATTATGAGATTAATTACTGTGATAATTTTCCTCAAAAGACCCCTTATGACATTTTACTTGGGTAATTTTCCTCCCCTGTGTTTCCCAAATCTTAAGTTCCAGTGAGCAGTTTCTCCTCTTTAATATGAAGATGGAAAACAACCCCCTTATTCTGGGCAGGAACTGACTGGAAATCCATTCACTCACTGGAAATTCATGTGTAATTCTTCTGAATTTTCACAGTGACTTTTCTCTGAGCATCATACCCATTTTTCTGCACAAGTTGTAACAAAAGAATCCCTTCAGATTTATTTCCATCTTTGTGTAAGTTCATTAAAAACACAGCTTTGAAGTGTTCAATGTCTTGTTGTTCAGAACAGTGGGAAAAAAACCCCATTTATGATGACTCCATTTCCAGTCAGAGAAAGAAATCTTCATTTCCACATATAAGATTTCAAAGAGCAGAGTTGGTTTGTTTTTTTGGTTTGGGGTTTTTTGGGTGTTTTTTTTCTTCTTTTTCTTTTTTCTTTTTCCTTTTTTTTTTTTTTTTTTGTATTTTCACAACTTTTAGTTTAATATCTTTGATTATTACATTTCAGTAGTTGGTCAGAAGGCTTTGTTTCTAAACTTTTTAACTAAACCAGACACAAAAGGAGATCTATGTTGGAGTTTATTGGATGCAGTGTGTTCCATCAGTTAATGTTAATAAACAAAAAACGTATTGCTAGAAAAAGATACTGTGACTGAAGTTACCTTAACAGTCTCTCTTCAGCAACTTCGGCTGTGACAGGGTATGTTTTGCAAACACAAAAGCCGTCACAAAATCATCTTTTTTGTTGGTTTGTTTGCTTGCTTTACTCAATCTCTGCACAGCACAAATCACCTAATGGTTTCTATAAAATCATGTAACAAAAAGAGCCTGGGTTATATCTGCTACAAATCCTTGAGCTAACTTATCTTGCAAAGAGTGGGGAAAGAAGGGATTACAAAAAGAAAATAGTTACAATGCTCTGTGACAGAAAATGGTTGTAGGGTAGGTAGCTGGGCTCCACTTAAGTTTACTCCTTGTCTGAGTGTTTGTGCAGATCTGTACACAGCATTAGTTTGCACTTTATAGAGACTTCCTTCAAGAAAATGGAGAACTTTAGTAAATGATTTGCAGCTTCTTGAAAGTTAAGTTACAAATCAGATCTTCTTCCCCCACCCTGGGAGCCCTGAGAATTAGGTATGAACTACCAGATAGATTCTACAAAAAAGAAAGCTGGAGTAATGAGGGATTTGAGTTCCCAGCAAATCAGTCACAAGTCACAAACTTAAAATTAGAGCCCATTATTCCAAACTAGTTTGTTCAATTTATGATAAGTTTTAAGATTGGCATTAGAAGCAAAGAAGAACAACAGTTACCCCAGTGTCATCATTTGCACTTGATAAATACATTTGAAAATACAATTCTAGGATGTTCAGTTTTTCTGTCTTTGTGCCTTTTAACTCTGAAGCTGCTCAGCACAGACACAGAGGAAGAGAAATGGTTTTACCACTGTCTCGAGCAGCAAGTTCTGACAGGTGTCTGTCTCTATATCAGTAACTTATTAGCAGAAGCACAGCTGAAGCAGGGAGCCATTCTGAAGTAAGAGTGGCAACCATCATAACTTTATGTCAGCAATGAAGTTAATGAGTATGTTCTCCTTTCATAACCCATGGAGGGAGCATTATGTGCAATTACTTGCCTTTGCAACTAACAACAAAATATGACAAGAAAAAATTGTAATGGAATCACTTAAAATTCTGTTTCAAGATCATCTGATCTGGTTCCTGATTTTTTTTTTCCAAAGTATTTACAAGTTGCTACTGAGAAAAATTATAATACAGCTTTTAATACCTAAAAATAAACTTTAGAAAAATTGATAGCTTTTGATCCCTCTAACCAGCTAATGACTTCTCTGCATATATTCTATGAAAAACATTGTATGTGGATACAAAAATGCTGTTAGCAAGAAATTTTCCTGCTTCTTTCTAGACCCGTGAGATACTTTTCTCTCTCATGAAGATATTTGCAGGGTTCTGTAAACTATGAACACCTGCAACCTTGCAGAGCTTTGTTTATGGTACAGTAGAAAAATATTTTGACAATGGATGTTTTAGGATTTTAGCCAATCACCCCCAAGGGGTGGCTGATCCTTTGTCCAATTAGACTTTGAAGAAAAAAGTCTATAAAAGACTTTGTAAAATAATTAAATAAATCAATCTTGCTGCACAATTCCTGCCTGCTGGATCTCTCTTCTCCTCCCTGTCACTGCGGGATGCCATAATAATTATAGTTATATTTGTTAAATAATTTTACAAGTTTGTTTTATATTAGGATTATTTTTGAAATAAAATTCAGTTTGGTAAGTCAAAGAAGAATATTTTACCTTAGTCTCACTTGTAGACCAAGCTTAAAAATAAGCCTTAGGTCTGTACAGTATATAAAATAGCTTAAATTAATGATAAAATATATAAATTTGCCTATACTCCTTCTGAGATCTTATCTCAGAGGTCTTTCCAAACTTAATGCTTTTTTTTTCTCACTCAGCCTGGTTGAGAAGATAAATATTCTTAACCAGAGAGAGGGCAGTTTCCAAAACTGGATGATATACCCACTGTCTAGGTGGAACATCATAGTTAAAAACTGTGCTCTCTCTGCAGAGGAGCCATCTATCACCAGCCTCATGAAGACTTTTTATTCTTAAAGCATGTCCAGGTCCAAAGCCTTAGAGATATTCTGAGCTAGATCACTAATAGCTCAATCATTAGAAAAGGAAATTTAACTTTACCTCAAAGTGCTGACAGGTCAGGTTCTTCAAATCATGACTCTGAAAAATGCTGCATCCCGTATAATCTCTTCGAAGTGCCATTGCATCAAAGACACTGCACTGAGTTACAAGCCCTTTCTTATACTTCCTGGAATTCAGCTCCCTTCTTCTTTGATATTTTTGCTTTGGCTGTTGTATTTTTGAGGCACTACTTCCTTGCCAAACACTTTATAGCTGTGTTGTGTTGGAGTTCATTGTGTGCTGTTCAGCTTGGAAGAGGTCACTAATGTATTGTTCTTGAATTCCTTCTCCTTGGAGGAAACGCTCTCAGTCTTTCTGCTGGCAATAAGAAAAGGGACCAGACTCCTTCAAACTGGACATTGCCAGCATGAAGGCAAAGCTTCTGATACTGTGGCAGGCCATTCCAGTTCATCCATATGTTCTCCCCATTTTCTACAAAGCAAGATAGGATGTTATTTCAGAACAAAGGGAACCTGGAAAGAGTAGAAATCGTGTAGGCCCTGAAGCCCTCAAGCCACCCATCCTATGTGATGCTCTTTGAAGGTGTCATATTCCGGCTCACCAGTGCCGTGAAGTTGGTCTTTACTCATCCCTGGATAGAGCAGCCTTCTCCTGTTACCAGAAAAGTGGCCAGAGTGTGGCATCAGACTTTAGAGCTTTATAACTTGACTTTCTGCAGGTAAAAAGTTACAACAGTACCAGCAGTACCAGGGAAGATAACAGAGGAGGGAGTGGGTTCTGGGTCACAAGAAGGTCTGAACTGGGAGTGATTTTGCTTCATGATAGGCAGATGCACTTCTGATGTTTCTGCCTTTCCACCTCCATGTTTCCCTTGGGATTTTCCCATAGATCCTGGCATTAGACAGCACATCTGCAAAAAGAGTGTTATTTCTCTTACGTAGATAGTTTGTTCTTGCATTTTTATTATATTTTGTTGTTTGGTTTGTGTGTGGTTTTTTTTATATGTGTTGCAATTCCTTTATTTTTTAAAGAATGATACACCTTTTTTTAAAGATGAATACCATCTTTACTTCCCAGCTGAGTTTAGACAGCTGTGCCTGACAATTTCAAAAATGACATGGAATGTTGATCTCAAGTCTAGATGACAAGTGTAAAACAAATTCTATTTGTGTCATGGGCCAGGTACAGATACCACCTAACTATCTATGCTATAAATGCACACCAGTAAACTTAAAATACGAATGCAAAATTTTGCATGCTGGGAAGTTCTACTGATTGCTGTCCTGATGAACATCGAGGCTCACCTTCACAAAATGCAGTGAGGAAAAACTGTCTCACCAGTCTATTATATTTGCTCCTTGGGAAAGAACTTAGAATTGGAAGAGAGACTTAAACCAATTCTACAAAAATTTCTTCAGAAAGGAGATCCCTCTCTGGAACTCTATTGACTCCTTTTATTGACAGTTCGGAGAATTTAGTATTTGTAGGCTGGGTATTCAAGTAAGCTCTTGAATCAAGGGTGAGAATTTGGCCTCCAGCTGCAGAATGGCTTAGTCTAGTCTTTAAAAAAACCCAAAATAATAACAAAAAAACCATTCCAATGCAAGTGCATAGGATTCTAAATCACCATCTGATATTTGCTCCAGTTTTGTGGCTGTTTCCATAAAAAGACAGCACTGTCAAATGTTGGCATTTTCAAGGAAATTTGAAGGGAACCCACTATTTTCCGGACTTGAGAGTTAATATTAAACGCTATTAGTTGGTAGTTTTAGTCAACTACAATATCTTGAAATATTCCATTTTGAACTGCAAACAAGTATTTTGCTGGGTCAACTGACATATTTCTGTGATTATACTACTTGTCGCTATATTAATTACTAGATGATCATTAGATGTTTTGTGTGCTGTTGCTTTGGGAATGATTAATGACACCAAAATGTGAAGTCCCAAGGCATTCTCTGGGCATCTGTTGAATGTTCCCACTTTCTCATAGGCAGGAAATCCTGGTGCTCTGTCATTACTTCTACAGCACTTTTTTCCCTTTTCTTGGTGGTGGAAAATGTATTCTAATTTTTTTCTCCTTAAAACAACATTTCACCTGCATATTTCCCTGGTGAACGTCTGGTCTGTAGTCCTGTTGCTTGTGTTCTCTCATTCTTCCAAGTGTTAACAAATCAGCTTTGACACCACATCCATAAGTAGCTAAATCTTGCATGCAGGTGATTCCCTTAGCTTCAATGTACTTATTTACTTAGTCAAAACTAGATGTTTGCTGAGGCCACTGTAGGTTTTTGTTTATTTGTTGGGTTTTCTTTGTAAAAGTTGTAAAAGGAGCAGTTGAAGTCAATCATCATAAAACCATATTAAATAAGGACCATGGGTTTGGACTTTTAAAAATAAATGCCTTTCCCCCTTAATTATTATGGAAGACGTATTTTGAAATAAATCTTCATTTAAAAAATGCACTTAGTAACAACATATAATGATATATTTTTTTTGTTTTCTATTGAAGAATTTAAAACTTTTGACAAATGTTAAAATTTTTTTTATTATAAAAATAATTGTGTCCTGGCAGAAAACAGTGAATTATTGTTATTCCTTGGGACAAACTACAGAAAAATAGTGACATGCCAAATAAAACCAAGATACTTTTCTAGAATTTTAATTTAGGAAAAAAATACTACTCATTAAAACTTCTGGCAGGGGTTTTTTCTCTGGGTCCTAGTTCTAGAGCTGTGTCCTTGAAGTCAGATCTTGAAGGCTGCACGCAGTTCAGCTCCCTCTCTCTCCAAAGGAACACTCTGGCTGTGTATTCATGAGGGCAGGCTTTCCCACATGCATTGCTTCCCACTTCACATCAGGGATGCTTCTGCCTTTCTGCCATAATCTCCTTTGTGCACTGTGCAATCTGCCTACCCAGCTTTTTTGGCAATCTGCACTCTGCTTTGCCCTAGGGCAGCTCTGCTCTGAAAGTGCTATGCTGAGGTGAATATAATCAGCACTTTTCGAATTGGAGCTGCTTCTGTCCACCTTGGCAAGATTGCCTGAAAATCTTGCAAACAGCCCAACTATTTGTTAGTGTGCGAGGCCTGAGTGTCAACTTTAGCTATTCAAGGCTCTGTTGGAGGGAATTAGAATTCAAAATTTGGGGTGTGAACATTATTCAAGTTTAGTTTTAATCACATTTACACTGCTCTTTTCATAACTCATCTAGATTAATTGCAATGAGGTCAGTCAGCAGCAGGGAATATGTTCTGAACAAGGTAAAATTTCACACCTTCCTGCCTGGAAAAGGACAGGGTATCACAGAGAGCCATAAAATCAGGACTGGCATGAAAAATGGCAGTGCGAAATAATTTAATCACTGTTTCTCAAAATACAGGGACTCAACTCAGTCAATGGCACTATTTGATTTAAAAATAAATTAAGTACTTTTTCACACAATGTACCGTTATGTTGTGAATGCATTCCTAGTGCAATCTTGAGAGGGCTAAAAGCATTAATGGGTTTCTAAAGCAATTCCTTGAATTCATAAAGAATAACTCAGTTGGTGACTAGAAGAAAATCTGGTTGGGATGCAGACTCAGAAGGCACACATCTGGCCACTGTGGAGATATACATAGACTTTTTTTTTTAGAGCAATCTCCAGACATCTTCAGCTGGCCATTTTCAGGGGAGAGGATCCACGCTCAGCAGGACAGTGCCTCACTATTGTAGCTGGTTTTGGGCTTCCTGAGCCCGCTTCTGCTCCGGCCTCTAACAACACAATCCCTGAATGTGTGTGTGTGTGTATATGTCTCTGCTTGCTGCTGGAAGGGACCCAGATGAACACCCCACAGCAGAGACTGTGAGGTAGGGCTAGATCTGCCTGTCAGGATTCCAGAGGTGCAGTAAAAACACAGCCTGGGTGGCCACCCAGTTTTTCAGACTTTTAAGATGAACCTTCAGAGAGTGGTTTTGATGAGTTGTTAAGTGAGATGGGTGATGTGAACGGTGGGCCTTGATTTGACCCTCAAATGCTGATGGTGTCATTTATATGTTGGTAACCTGGCACGTTGCTGTCCTATGCTAGACTGGGAAATCATGATGGACTTTCTTTTGTAAATGGAACTGTACAAAACAATGTAGTTGCTACAGGCTTCACACCTGCTAGCCATGACTATGACCAGTGCATGGCTGGATAAATAAATTCACTGTGTATAATGTACATCCCAGCTGCCTTTGTCCTTCTAAATGTACAGTATTGATGTTGGTGGAATAAAGCTTGGAGAATGAAAAGGTAAACGATAATGACAAAGCAAATGGCTATACTGGGAGACACATGGACTCAGAATTGTTTGCTTTAAGACTTCTGGGAAGAAACTCTGATTGCTCTCAAACATTAACATAATCAAGAAAAAGCCATTACTTGCCACCAGCTTTGTCTCATCTCCCCCAACTTACACTTCTAGGGTTAAAAATTGGTAATACTGAATGATTTACCAATATCAGTTATCATTTCTATATTCAAGATATATCTATTCAAAACTAGTGTATTCAAAACATAACTCACTTAATTTCAAAGCATGCTTAGGTGCCCTTGAAATCTTCAGTAGCACATTCATTAGGAAAAATGGGGTCATGACACAATTGAAAGGGAAGGTTTCTTTGTGGGAGTTTATTTCCTTTACTGTGCATTATTTCTTTTATATTTTATAATTTTTAAAGTGCCTAGAATCATGTTGTGTACATTATGAAACAAAATATTAACTCTGTGAGTTATTTCTCTATTAATAAGAAAGACTTAAAAGAGGATCTAGGAGAGCCAGGGACATTGGAGTTCATCACTGTGATCTGAAAAGCTCTGCTTGTGGTAAAGTAATCCCAGAACTATCTCAGGTAACGGTCTCTGAAGTAGTGACACATTCTGCTGATGGGAGCAATCTACTGATGGGAATAATCAGTGTTGGCCCCATAGCCAGAGCTGCCCCTCTGCCCTTGCCTCCCTGCCTTGCTTGGACTGGAACACTGAGCAGAGTGATGTCTATCCTGGTGTGACTTCTGAGCTTGCCAAATGCACAGAGAGGCTCTATCCATGTTCGTGTCAGTGCCCACCCCCTACCTCACAGCTTAATGGTAGCAGGAGGTTACCAGTAAGTTACTGCTTACAGCATTTAACCACTAAAGAGGGGGCATGGGCTCTGCCTTTCTCTTTATCTTGAGTCCCCCACCGTCAGGACTTGCCCTAGGTGCTAGGCTGCCACCTGCACTGAATGCAAGCATTTTCCACTTCTCCTGACAAGCTGGGCCACCGGAGAAGGAAGGAATTAAAAAATTCCTCTGACTATACCAGAAGGCATGGGGGGACATAGTGCAGTATTTCAGGCAGTTGATTGGACAATGTGGATATTTGGATTCCATCAACTGTTCACAAGATCCTTTCAGTTTTCTATTTCTGGACTGTCTATGTATTTTGTTTTAAAATAGTCATTGGATAAAATCCTTCCAAAGTTCTTTAAACATTTACCTTACATGCAAGCATAAAAGGGAAATCTGTAAATATATGTAAAAATAATTAGGGTTATTCTCTGTAATGTCCAGTACTTAAAAACTACATGAAGTACATAGTCTCACTGTCAAAGCCAAAGTTTACTGCAAAGAAATATATTTGTAATGATTTTCTTTTTTATTAATTCTTAACTAGCTGTTAAGCTGTAGTGCATGGCACTTACAACAAACAGTGGAGCCATATTTCTTTCAATATAAAATCTGCAGTCCTCAGTTTGCTGTGTATGTGTCCTTGTTCAGCAAGGCATACAGAGGCCATGCTAGTTAGAGAGTGATGGCAGAAACATATAGAAGATCTGCTGTCTAGATGCATATATTTCTAGCAATGTCTAGTGCAATAAGGTAGTGCCAGGGCCCCATGAAATGAAGATAAATGCATGCCTTTGCTTATGATTTCAGGAGAACTGGAGTTTATCTTCATTCTGGCCTCAGCCTTTCCAGTTGTTGGCCATCTGGATGTAAGACCACATGACTGTGTCTGATATTGCATATACTTATATATTTGGATAAGAACATGTTATACATACATAAAGATGTGCTAGATTTAGTCTAGTCTATGACTAGTTATCTGGAATATTTATTTATCTTTTCCAGAGAAAATGATAGTGTAATTCAAACACACAAAATGAAGATTTTTAAGTTTTTTTGCTTATAATAACAGGGGCTTGGACTTTTGTTGGCTGAATAGTTCTGAAAAGCAGAATGAAAGGTGAACTTATAGAGAAAAGGTCTGAGACATCAAAAGCCGTCCTTGTAAGCAATAAAGGATACTGTAAAAGGGAAAATGATATTACATTCAGAAAGATCAGGCACCCTTGAGAGAAAGAAAAAGTGAATACTATAGAAGAAAATGAACTAAAACTATTAGAAGAAAATTAAAGGGAAAGGTGTACTAAAGGCAGGAAAGAAAATACTTATTGAACATCTTTTACTTTTTTTTCCCTTTTACACTATTTAGGCAAATAAAAGGAATTCAGACACCAAAGCTGAGATAGGTTTCACACTATCCTTTTTGAAAAAGGAGATGGGAGGGAAGATGAGTTTGAAGACCAAAGAAAATCAGGGCACTAAGAGGCTAAGATGGAAGAGAACATGCATAAAATGGAATAATAATGGAAGGGCTGGGTTTTTTTTTTTTCTTTGATATTTGAGAAGACTATTTAGGATTTTTAAATAGTCTGTATAACTAGCAGTGAGAGCAGTACTGAGCCTCAGTAACTGAGCTTCTCCATTTTCTTGTTTTGAAAGGACATTAGAAGCAATCCAGTTCCCTGACTCATTACTTCAGTACATTATAAATCTCTACACAGACAAACATGCAAGGCCTACAGAGGTCTGCTTTTTCATAGAATGGAGACAAAAAAAGAGTGGTTCATGTTCATGTTATGATATGAAAGAGAAACAGGAGACTGCACATATCAGCTCTACCTGGTAGACCCGTGGTTTTATGGGCCCTCTGCATTCTGTGCTGCCTTGTCACAGAAAGTTGGAGCATAGGGACTGGACATGCTTTTCAGAAGTTTTACACGAAAATAGAAATGGTGAAAAAGCTATACTGGCATGATTCATTAAAGGCTTCCTGTCAGGCTGTTCATGAATTAATGTTTAATTGGAAGTATGCTTACAACTTAGATATAGGGTAGAAAATTTAGAGAACAAAGCAAGTGATTACTGGGAAAGCAGACAGATCACAGAAGAGCAAAGAGAAGAAAGCTGTCACATGCCACTTTAGGGACGTGTTGGAACTGAAGGATAAATGCAAAATATAGTGTAGCCTTAAATAATTATTCATCAAAACACACAAGAAGACAACAAGATTTTATTCCTTGGCTTTTCCTTCCTTTAAAAATGAATTTTCATTTCTTTGAAAAATCTTTTTTTTACTGAGATCCATGCTGTGAGAACTGGAGGTAGTGCTTATTAAATCAAATAGGACTATCTGACTTGATATAAGGTCGGTTTGTGTTTTGTTTTCTTTTGTTGGGATTGTCAGATACTGGAACAGGTTGTGCAGAGAGTCTGTGGAGTCTGTGAGGTTTTCAAAACCCTGAGATACTGATGCAAATTCAATGTTAGCTTTGATTTGTAGAGGAAGCTGGGCCTCCTGAGGTTTCTTCTAACCTCATTTATTCTGTGAGTCTGTTTATTAAATCTCTGTTCTCTTTATCATGCAGGAAAAAAGTAGGAGGTGGGACCTTGTGGCTGTGTCCAGACTGAATCTTGTGCATGAAACTGTATGTGCTTTCAAAAACAAACAGAAAAAATCAAAGAAAAAAGTGACGTCTCTTTTCACGTAAGTTATGATTATCCTTGGTTCTCGTAAGTGAAATAAATGCAGAATTAGAGAGTATTTATTGCTTAGGGTTGTTTTAGTCTGATCCTAAACCCACTGCAGACCTCAGAAGTTTTTCTTTGGAGAGCTTCTATGTAAAGGCCTCCTACAGCAGCTTAGAAATATCAAAGGATACCAATTATTGAAAACTTTAACAGCACATTTGTGGCGGTGTTGGTTACACATCTGGCTGACAATACCAGTGCTGGTGAGAGTAGTCCCATCTGCCCACTTTTGCTTCTTGGATGGGATATCCCCAATGCTATGCTGTAGAACAGAATCCAGCAGGCAAAAATACAATTGAGAAGGTGTTAATGGTGATAATTGGGTAGATTATCTTGTCAGAGCTATGTGATTATGTAGAATATCACAGATATAGTGACCCTGATTTAAGAGGGTACTCTGGTAGAGCATATCCTTGATAAGCATTGCCTGGGGGCATGTCTATGGAGCCACAAGCAGAAGACAATATTAAAATTTCCTGAAAAAAACCAAACCCTTAGAAAAGAGATTAATGGAAAATAATGTGTATGTTCCTTGCTGTGTCATTTATAAGGATTTAGACTGGATAAGGACTCAGAGACTGTCACATGTGAAATGTCTCAGCTGGTAAAACCTGAAGCTGATCTTTCTAAAGAGCTGAGTAATTCACTAAGTGCTTTCCATTTCAGAATGTGGGTTAGTGAAATCACACACTCTTTGGCATTAGTTCCCAGTGCATAAAAAGCTTCTGTTCTTTATGGCACGTTAACATATACAAACAACTGGGCTGAGAAAGAGGGTTAAGTGTAGGGTTTCATAAATTTTATTGCAAATACAGCACATAGGCCCTCTTACTGACAAACACTTTGCACCAGGAATCTTGCTTAATTGCATGATGGGTTTTGTCCAGGACTGGTCCAAAAATACTCCCATAGTTGTCCTGGGACAGTTTCAAAGGTTTTTCCTCCCCCTTTTCATCAGTTCTCTGAAAAGTATCTCCAGAGTTTGTTGTTGTTCCCCACCACTTTGTATTTACTCTTTTTAGTGAAAGCATTGCTGCATTTTTCAGTTGATACCTAGAAGATATCTTACCAAAAATCTCACTTTTCTTCTAGAATATGTTTTGATGAAAAATCATTGATCGGCTTTAGTTTTTATGTCTTTCTTTAAAGCATCCGGTATTGACTGGCTACTCGTGCATACATCATGCTTGGCTCTGTAGAGAAATAACTATAGATAAAACCTATGCTCCTTCATAAAGGAAAGGTTAGCTATATAGCAGTCAAATTTCAGATGAAACTTTTAAAATTTAGTTTTGAAATAAGAGTTTGATTATGGGTCAGAGGCAGGCTCAAACAGTAGTTATCTTACCAAGGAAGAGAGTAAGTCTCCCTCAGTCTTACTAGAACTGCAGTTATTTCTTCTTCCCTCAGTAAAATATTGCTAGTAAATCCAGGATCACTGTACCAGCTGTGAAAAACTACATCCACTGTATAGAAGATCTTTTACCAGTGGTGCTTTCTAATTTGATAAAGCTGAAATTACTTAGAGATGAGAGAGTAGAGGGAATGGCTATCAAAAAGGAAATCTGCAGACAGTTCAGCATTTCTCATCATACGTTTTTTCCCTCTTCTAGGAAATACAGCTGTAGCAAGAGATATTGATCTAGCTTTTGACACAACTTCTAGTTTTCTGCTAGACTGAATGTTCTGGGTTTCTTAATATGTGGTGGTGTTTATCTTTCCACAGTAAGGTTCGGTTTCATTTGGCATAAGGTAGCACTTCAACTAGACTGAACTTTGGGATGTGTCACAATGTGAAGCCTGAGGGGCTTTTTGCGTGTTTATGTTGCTTTTGCAAACATGCCCAATGCCAGCTGTGCAAAATGTCCCTTCTGCCTGAGGCTGGGCAGGAAACTGCACCCTGTCTTCCTACGCTTGGCTATGCTAATCCACGTTTGTGATTGCCAAGTGTGATTACTGCAACATGTTGCACTGAAAAATCAAACTGCTAGCCAAGCCAATAGATCTACAGGGAGAAATGGAAGTTTACAGAGAGGTCCCTGGTCCTACTGAAATACTTACTTGGAGTGCTAGGTTGAGTGTTAACAAGACATATCCATCCCATAGCAACCTCCTGGCTTCTGCATGAGCAGTCTTTCACAAGTCTTAAAAACCCCCTAAAACCAAAATCAAACCAAAAAACTCTAGTTCTGTTAAAGAGATTTGATATATCACAAATTAGCAGAGAATTCTGAGGTTTTTTCATGCTCTGTGAAACCCAGCAAGGAAATGTGGCCTTCTCTGCAGTTGCTTTGCAGACTGTTACTCATGGAAGCCTGTAAATATTCTTCCTACACTGATAAGGTTCATTGGAACTCTGTAAAGCTAAGATGTGTTGTTTCTTGGCTGGTGGACTCAGCAGCTGAACAATGTAGGTGAAACCCAGAGGTACTGATATCTTTTTAGTCCCTTACCTTTCATACATGATGTGTTTTCTTTCTGACTCACCCTGGCAGACTGTTGCAGTCCCCAGTCCTTCCTGTGTTCCATAGGCTAGGCAAGAGTAAGCCATGTCCTTCTCACAGCACTGACTTTAGAGCCATGACTTGCTAAGTGCAATATTTTTAGCTATCTGAAGTTTTCTTTATTAACAGAATAATATATATCCTGGATTGTCTTGTTACTGTTGGTGAATGGATTAATTATTTTTACATATGTCTATTACAGAATCTTCTTCCTCTAAAAAATTTAGAGTGAAAGGGCATGCAAATAATCTTCCCAGTGGGAAATAAAATTCCGTGAAAGAACACTGACAAACAGTTGAAATCTTCTCTTGACCATCTGAAATTTTGCATGTCACCATTGTATTTGTGACCTTTGCTCTTCTTTTCCTTTTATGTTCTGTGAATGATTCATATTTTTCTCGTTGCTGCCAAAAACTGAGTTCTCAGTGCCAGTTCCTAAGCTATCATCCAGTTTCAACTTACTTTTGCTCATATATAAAATAAGCTTGAACTATGGAATATCCCTGTTTAATGTTTCCCCCTAGGAAGTGGCTAACAGGTCTCATGCAGCTATTAAAGAAGCAGGTTGGGACTTTGAGACTGTAATCAGTTTAAATTGCTAGTTTTTCATATTTTAACCTCTGCTTACTCCCTGCTTGTCTTCAACTCCTGTTCCCTCCAGAATACTTTAATTCTTTAATTCTTTTTAAGTGTTCACTTTCCTTCACAATCAGCTATGGAAAGGGAGTGTGCATGGAGGTGTTTTACACTGACAAGATATATTTGTTTGTGACACATGATATAAAATGTCCCGTCCACTTAGTAATATCATATTTTTGTGAAGGTAGTGTCTCAGGAACAACTGGTGAAAAATGGCCCTGGTTGGCTGATAACCAGGACTGTATTAGGTAAGAATTAGGCAGTCATTTCTCCTGGAGGTTATTAATTCTGCCTCTGTATATGGAAACTTTGAGGTTTTTAACTTAAGGTGTCTTTCACTTGAAACATTTTAGAGTCTGAACAAAAATAGAAGGGCAGATACTTAAAAACAAATATGATGATAATCAAGTATGAAGAAGTTTATGGGGTTAAAACATCAAAATACAGTACATTTTCAGTTTGATTCCTGTCCAGCAATTTTTTTGTTTTCTTTGGTGGACAACATGAAAGATAATCACTTTGTCTTTCTGCCTAGTAAGATTAGGGGTAATACCTATAAAACAATTGCTACAGAAGTATGTTTCAAGAAATGTATATTTCCACTAGAACTAAAAAATGAACTGAATAACAATGTTACTCTCCTTTGCCTATGGGTTGTCCTTCAAATACTGTCTATTTTACCTTTTTTTTCCCCCCCTGTGAATACTCACTGCAGATGGCTGGACAATTTGATTTGATTAAACAACTTTGTTTAATCAAAGTAATAGCAGGAGCTACTATCACACTTTTGAACATTCAGTTGAAAGTCTTGTGCCATATCTATGGTTTACATGTGCACACAATTCCAGATTCCTGTGTTATGTGATTGATGTCTGGGGTATGGTACTTTAAGAAATTAAACACAGAAGGAAGACAGAACAGGAACACCAAGACACAAATTATTTACAGTTTTTTCTCCCTTAGGGGTTTTGGTCTTTTTTTCCAGTCTAATACAACCACTGTTCAACTCCTTTATGTCATATTTCTTCTTAAAATATGTTTGAGTTTTAAGTGTTCTAGTTATCTTGCCTTGAGATGGGCCACAAGATCTCTTATTTTTCACATTCAAGCAAAACCATACAAAATGAATACAAATCCTGAAGCTGTATGGGAATGTCAATGCTACAGAATGCCAGAAGTCTGTTGGCAATTTGTGTAAAAATGTCCCAGCTGTGAGCTTGCTGGCTCAGGTGCTTCCAGCTGTGCTGCTGCTGCTGCTGTGGCATGAAGTGCAGTGCAAGCTCTCCAAATCTTTGTAAATACTTAATTCAAAGCTGCACCGGGCCTTGGTGCTGTGTCTGCGTGGCTACCACCCAATGCAGACAGTGCAGAGCTGGTTTTCCAGCTTCTACATTAGTTGTAGTCACACTTCTTATTACTGTGTAGACATACTGTAAGGCTTTGGACCCCACATGTAGTCAGTACAAGCTAAAACAGAGAACAGCAATTATTATTCATTATATCTGTTGGTTTGGGTTTGCTTTTACTAGTGTTTTAGACATTTAATTCCATGTCAAATAAGATGCTGTGGCAGGTTGTGTGTGTTTTACAAGGTTAAAGTTAAAAATAATCATAAGGAGAAAACTGAAATGATATCCTTTGAATGTGAAAAAAAAAAGAAAAAAAAAGTGTTTATTAAGATTCACTTATTTCTCTGAAATTGTGGTGCTTTGGTAGCACCATCCTACTCTTCTCTTCCCACCAGTGGTGAAGGATCAGATCATCACTGCAGGAAAGGATGTACTATTTCTGTAACATACTTCTTTTTTTCTGCCTTTGGTCACTTAGTTCTTTCTCAATACCTGTTATTAAAACAAAAATTTAGGTAAGACTGAGATGATTCAGCCACAGCGCATTCCTGCTAAACCTTACTTGGTGATGATTGTCTTTTACTGTGTTCTGTGAAGCACTGGTTTTCAATTGGTACTGCTAAAACAACCTACTTCTGTTTTGTCAAAACCTTTGCTGTCTTTAGACCTGCTTATTGGTGTTTTGGTTTTTTTTCTCTTTGGCCTTCAACACAGAGATTGCTGGGAATGCAGATAAAAGGAAAGACTCCTTCTGTCTCAATCCATGCTGCATCTTTCTTTAAGGAAGGAAACCATGTTCATCTCAACTGTTATACTTTTGTTTTTGTTAACTTGATAAAGTCTAGTAAGCAGGCTGTGCTTATTCACTTTCTGCAAAAGAAATAGGTTTTCTTGATTAATCCCTTTATCTGGCTGTGAGGTACAAAAGAAAGTATTTCAGTTAACATCTACCTAACCATTGCAATTTAGATTTGGAGTGTTCATTACATTTAGGGAATATATTATTCACCAGCTCATCTTAAAATAACACTGCAGATGCTGTGTTACCAAACATTAGTTTTTGTAAGATTTTCATGGTTCTGATGGTGCTTTTTCTCCACATTTGACATGTTCTCAGTGAACGACCTTTCTGTGATGTTCCTTCCTATGTTATTTTTCATGTTCATTTTCTAGCTCCATGTATATATTGCTAAACACATTCTGTAAACCTTGTATGGGATTTAGTGGGATCTTGTAAAAAAGAAATGCTCTAGATGTGCTAAAGTATTTCTGTAGCAGCACAAAATAAGATGCAATGTGTATGAGGTGGTATATGCTAATGGTTTCTCATGCTCTTACTCTCTTTACTTTGTTTTTTCTGTTTCCCTTGGTGCTCTCTGGTGCCTTCTGTTACGGCTTATTAAAATTCAGGTCCTATAGGTGCTATGTTACCAACAGCTCCCTAATATAATCTACTTCTGGTTTTATACAATTTTTTCATTACAGGTATTTCAGCTGTTGCTCCCTAACTTTTCATAATGCCTTTCTGTGAATTTTCTTTGTGTCCTCCACTATTTCAGTTTTTAGTAAAACAGTCATTGATTATCTTTACATGAATGTTGATAAGAGAATATCTTTTGGTTTAATCCAGGATAGACCTTTTCTCTTGACTAATTGAAGGCCATTCCCCTGAAAACATCTTCTGCAGTGAAAAGACTCCAGCTGTCCCTTTTCTCATTCTAAAATTGAGATAATGTCTTCACCCATGAATTACAAACCTCATTTCAGAACAAACTGTTTATGTCAGGTCAGAGGATGTTTATCAGGAGTGTCTGCGTGTCTGCTTTTCTACGTAGTTAAAACAGAGGCTGCATTACCCCTAAGAAGTGACCTCAGGAAAATCTTACTAGGAAAAAAAAATCAAAATAATATTAATGCATGGCAACTCCATTTAGAGGGTAAGTAAATGTACTCATGGATTCCTCCTTGCACAACCTTAGTCTGGCAGCAGAAGAAAGGGACAAGTGAAGGAGAGAAGCTGTACGTCACACATACCAGGCTCCAGAGGTAGCTGGGCATGAGAGTAAGAGGAAATTTCATACAAAGCTGCTCCCCACGCCAACCATTTATTCTGCTTTCCTCAGTGTGTTCCTCTGTGCTCATCAATCTAAAAAAATTTAAAATCTAGATTCCTGGTTCAGAATTGTTTTGGAGCACACCAGCGATTGGTGCCAGCAGAAAGCATGAACATGGACCAGAATACAGTTCAAGGCCAGCAATGTCCACCTGGATACTCCTGAAGCCAACAGCTGAAGATGAGGTATTAGCAGCCCACTGGAGAGTGAAGAAACAAAAGTATTAATCCAGGGAAAGAAAGGGAAGTGACAAGGATGATGTCAAAAACCAGGATATAGTTCCTGCTACGGGTTTACAGAAATAATTAAGACTTTTTTCAGTGGCAGGACCTGGTGTTGAAAACAGCCTTAATGAAGCTGCTTAATTACAAGAAATGAGGAACCCTATCTAAATACAAATAGAAATTACATGAAAATAGCTATTGGCGTCTCATAACTCATGTAGCTGGAATTCTGTCAAAGAGATTTCCCTGGCATGACAATGGAGCTCTTACTAACATGCCTATCCAGTCTGACCATCTGAATTCTGCTGAATTAATATTCATGCACACCAGGATAATGACATGAGAGAGACACCTGCCTGAGGCTACTCTGGAGAAAATTGTTATGTTCAGGGAGTATTACAGCCATGAGTGTTTGTCAGGTGGAGGATTTGGAGGAGGAGCCACTTTTTTATTTTGAGACCACTGGAGTTTCTCTTGGTGTCTCTGGAGCTCTTTGATTCTTATTCATCGAGGACAAGGTGAATGAGGTGACTGACGATATCTCCCTGTTTTTTGTCCTTTGTGATCACTCCATTATCCATAAGTGCTGTTTGCCCTCTGTTCTTCAGGTTTCCATTTGGCTATCTACATTGTTACTTTCCATCTGGCTGGCCTTTGGTCAGCTCCTTTTTCCTTTCTGCACTGATACCTTCCATGCCTGTGTTGAAAAATGGCACTGATGCTGTCATAAGTGCACCTGCTAAAATATGGAGTCACTGTCTTGTTACACTGATATTTTCTTTCTGCAGACTTTGGCCCATCCTCTTCAAAAAAAATAAAATGGTGGCTCATCATAAGTCCCCAATGACCTTCTCTGGGCTCCCCCAATATCCTGTCTTTTTGTAAAATGATTATTCAGAATTAAACCCCTCCTTGTGCAATTTATTGATACATTTTTTCTTACAAAGTTCAGATGGAAAGGCTATTCAGGATATGGTGGGTCATTCTCTTAAAGACTTTTTGGTCCTCCACATAATTTAACTCCACCAGGGCATTGCTACCACCCTGGGTTACTTTCTCCCTCACAACAATTATGTCCTACATATTTGCTTCCTTCAAACTGGCAGAAGGTTTTCCAAGTTTCTGAACTTGAAAATGAGACCAATATTTCCAATTCAGTTCTCCCTGTTCTTTTAAAAATATCTCTATACATGATTTCATCACAATGAATAAATTGAATTGCTTGTAAACAGTAGCACAGAGTCACAGTACATGCATGCCTTCGTCACATGTGGTTTTATTTTTAAACCCCAGTGAACCATACAAAAGCATCCGTGAAGAAGATTGGTTCAGTGTTTTCAGTCATTAATTTTGACAGCCTGCTCTACCAAGTTGGATTTTAAAAGTCAAATCTCTCAATTGTGTTTCTTTGACTGTGTTTAGTAGCCTATATTTAAAGAAGATTTTTAGTAACCTTTTTGGCAGCCAAGGAAATGAGAATGGAGAGAGAGAATCTGAAGAGCTGCATGGAGCTGTTGCTGGGAGGGTCTTCTGATCTGTGGCCACTCTTCAGGGGAGCTCTGTGTGTTGTTCTGAGCATCTGTTTCAGTATTGCTCTCTACTGAGTATTTTCTCTCTTACCTGTTATTATTTCTCCATTAAGCATACTAACAAAGCTCCCAGTTATACCGTGACAGCAAAACTGAATCCTAAATTAAATAATTAAATTATTAAATTCAGTTTGATGTTGTTCAGGATATTGTCTTAAAAGCTTTGGTTGAAATATCTTTTTCCTCTCCAGGGAGATATATTGCACCTTTCAGTGTTATCTCCAGAGTAATACAATTATCTTTTTAATACATATGTGGGAAGAATGGCTCTTCAGACAATTGGTCATTGACGTCTGTGAACATCAGTGAAATGGACTCGCGAATGTCAGCCTGCTCTAAATATGTGCTGCTGGTAGTGAAACACATCATGATTTAGTTTGATGTAGCAAATTAGAAACATAAAGTAGGTAAAAATGACAAAGATAATTATGAACTATTTCATTCAGAGAGTCTCTTTCTCATCCTATTTCCCAGCTTTTATGGGAAAAAAAACTTTCAATGACTGCAACTAAATAAAAAAAAAAACCACAAGAAAATCACACCTCAACAACCTATAGGCTGCAGAATTTGAAAATATTAAAAAGGACACACTTTGAATGTGTCTCAAATTTTCATGACTGAGAGAATGTAGATCTATAATTAAGCCTTTGCCTAAATATAATTATCACGATATAATATTATATATTATATCGTGATAATTAATATCACTATATTTATTATCAAAAGTGGTTATATACCTTCTCTAAGTTATGTTTGAATGCCCACACATATATATGTTAACAGTGCTAAACAGATTTCTAAAACCTAACAGAGTCTGTGGGGAGACATTGTTGTGCTGAGTGTTCAGAGAGCCCAATCCAGCAGGTCATTGGAAAACATACTTGGATCATCCTGTAAAATGCTGCTGACAAAGGAGAAGAGGGAGAAACTATCCTATATTTTAAATAACATGACATTTATTTTATGTATTTGGAGAGATCATCTGCTGTGTTGGAAACTCTGGTTCCTTTACCTCTTCATCCTCTGTAGAGGTTTAAAGCCACATCTCCCATAAGTGGTCTGGTTACTGAGTCCTAGTGATTGCAGTTGTCCTAACTGGGCTTTGCAAGGAGCCATGGTTCCTTCAGTCACTGTTTCCTCCTGTCCTTTATAGGAAATGGTTGGGTACTTAGCTCTTGCAAAAATAAAGACTCTTCAGTAAATGTAGGTGCTTTCTTATTTTAAGGATTTAGATACCAAAGAGAATGAAAGAGGCTAGGCACGCTCTGAAAGCATGCTAAGTCATAAGCTCCGTGTTTGCTAATTTCTGCACACACTGTTTTCTGTGGACTTTTATTCTGTTCAGTCCCCTTTTTGCAGCATGGATACAGCTTCCACCAGACAGAAGATACCCGGGTCCCCTATAGCATAATTCCCAGTGTAAATACAATTTTCTGTCTAAACTCCACTCTTCATCACTGAGCAGCTACTGCTCATGACAGTTCTTCTCTTTTTAGAAGGTACACCCATGAAAATTCTTCTCTTTTGAAAATGCCTACCACTTCTGATCTCTCGAATCAATTTTAAATATGGCCATTGTATGTTATATTTGACCATTTAAGAGAGACACATTGAAGGTCTTGCAATAACATTTAGGAAGCCCTCAAGCTCACCAGCACTTACATCTGGCAAACACACAGCATTTTTCAGGCCTCGGGATATAAACTGCCATGATACCTCTAGGGTTTGCAATAGTCCCTGGCAGTATAGACTACAGCCTTTGAACTGAAGAAGATTAGATCATTCTGTCTGACAAGAATTTGAGCACTTGTAACCAACCCCAACAGTGATATTCACTAGTGGCAGATAACTGCGTTAAAATATTGCTGAAATAAAAATGTGTCAGAAATGGACACTGAAACGAATATTTAAGGTACTGTAAATGTGAATTCTGATCAATTTCTTCCTGATGGGTCATTCAGGTGCAGCTTTTAATTGCTCTTTGCTGAAAAATCATTTTGACATTGTCACATTTTCTGCTCCTTTAATGTGCCCTTATTTTATATTTTCTTTCTGAAAATTAGTGCCTGTAGTGTGTCTGTTGATAATTCTCTTACTGTAGTTCATATGTAGAGTCTTTAAGTAATTTCAATCATCTTTGAGTTTTTCAGGTGCTTATCTACAAAGAAATAATGTAGTTTCTCAGTTTCTTCCAACTCAGACGGTGAGGACAGAAAGCAGCAAGGTTTTCCTAGTGTGAAAACACGTCCATTAAATTACATTACATTCCTAAGTTATATTACCACTTTCAGTAGTACTGCATGAATGCTTGTGATTGTGGGATCAAAGGCTCAAAGCTTTATGCATTTGGAAACCAAGATTATGTTTCTGTCCTAGAACACCATAAAAATCTAAACATAAGATTCAGTGGCTGATGGATAAATGCATGGATTCAATGTGAATTGTTCTTAAAAACAGGCAGATATTATATTTATTTTTCTGTGCAAGACCTTGGGTAGATATCTAAGTGACATTGATCATAGTATTCAAGAGAAACATAATTTCCCATAAAGCGTTAAGGGAAAGTGACTTATTTTGTGTTCCATATACAGTGAAAGTCTTTTACATGAGACACCAAAAGGCATGAAGAAGAATAAAACACCACTACCAAGACTTGCTTTGCTTAACTGGAGCAGGAAACATCATTAACATCCTTTGATTCTCTATGAGGCAATCATATTTCTGCACAGGATAAAATATAAGTGAACAATTACTTGCCCAAATCAAGAAACCTGGCTTAGGAAAATTAACAGCTCAACCTAGAATGTCCAAAAATACTGGACCAAAGAATATATACTACAAGAACAAGCAGCATAAACTAGCAACTGAGTAAATTTTGTGGGGGAAGGCTCAGGAGCACTGCATGCTGACTCAATTGATCACTGGGAGCCCCAAGTGAATTATGTTTCAACTTAAAGGCTTTGATTAAGGAGGTAAACCTGAGGAACATTTCAAATACTTGAGTTTTGATTACCTTCCCCTAAATAGGTTCACAGATCTATCTCAACTGTGGCAGTAAACAATTTGCCATAGTTCAGGCTATATTTGTCATAGAACCATAGGGTTTAATGACAGAAGGAAGCACTGGATCACACTGGCTGATGTCCTGTATACCCTATTACCCAGATCTGTGAGTCTGTGTTGCGTATGATAGATGCTTTTGCATGCACTGTAAATCCACTCCGCTGATCTCACCTTCTGCACAAGAATCAGGGGTATATCTTGTTCACCAGTTTCATCAGACTCACAGCAATCAAGTGCTGGAGCCCCCACCCTGATGAGCCCGTGCTGAAAATGACCCTGTGGTGCACCTCATTCTGTTTTGTTACCTACTCTCTCTCTTGATCTGAATAATCCATGTCTGAGGAAATTTACCCTTGACTAGTATATGGTTTTCCAAAGAGGACACATTAGGCAAAAGCTGTGTCTAATTTCTATTTTTAATTTTTCTGATATCAGATTCTGAACACTAGTATATTTTTTTTCTTTCCTTTTAGTTTCAGAGCTTCATTAGTATTCACTAATTTTTCCACAATAAAGACAGTTGTACTGTACATGGTATGCCAGTTACCTTTCACTTCTCACCATGAAGAAGAAGATGAAATGACAGTTTGAATTATTTAAAACCCTTTTTTTCCCAAACTACAGACTGATTTTGTGACTCTCGATCATCTTCAATTCTCAAAGCTCTTTTAAAAACACAAATGTTGACAATGGTTGTGTAATCTGAGTTCTAGTTTCACTAAAGTCACAGTCAGGTGTAATTTCTGTTTGCTACTACTGATCACAGCTTTCCCCTTCATCTGTCCTTTTGGCATAGCATGACACTGGGAGTTACTGCTGGGCCTTTGTGCTCTCCCAACCAGGGCTGTCTGATGTTGCTTGTTAGACAGATGACTTAGTGTGAAAATATGTCTTGTTTGAGTGTCCCGTTCTGATGTGGGACTGCTTGCTCTGTGTGATGCACCCCGCTTCTTTTTGTGTTCCCTTACATGAAACGAGCAGCTTTCCCAGTCAACACTATAAGCCAGCTCTCATGCACTCAACACGCCCTACACTGTATGGATCTGATTAGGCAAAGTATGGGCAAAGTATGTACTAGCAACCATTCCCTCACCTATCTGCCCTATACCATGCAAACACATCTGTTGTCATTTGTCCTTTTGCTGATTTTTGTTTCCTCTGAATTTATTACAGCTCTCCAGGTCCTCAGTAAAAATTTAATAACGTGAAGCAAGGTCATTTTGCAGTCTTTGCCTGTCAATTCTCTTAAGGAAAGAAAGTTCCCTACTATTCTATGGGATTTCTATAAATCTCTGTCTCTTGTTAGGTATTTCTCAGTTAGCTCTTTCTTTTTTTCCCAATAAAGTATGCATAAAATTATACTGTGTAGCACTGGCTGTTTGATTAGTATGTCACAGGACACTAAATAAAATGCCTTGCAGAGTTCTGTGTTTATGAGCTCTCCACTCCCCAAATTGTTATCTCCTAAAAGTACAAAATGAGGCCGGGAAGGACATTCCACTTAAAAAAGCCCTAACTCTTATTCTTCAAGACTCAACAGTGTCCTCTTCTTTCTTGCTCTGGTATCAATGTCATATTCAATGGCCCACTGAAGTGTAGCTCATTCTGTCTTTTTTGACTTTATGCAAAGGCCAAATTTATTTTTCCTCTATATGCTGTGGAATGATGGATTTGCCCTTTTGTACTGATATGTTCTGATAATTTCTTTTGTTTTTCTGGGAAACGGATAAAAGTGATACAGAGATAGGACATGGGATAAGGAATGTAACCTCCTGCCAGGAAGCTTGAAGTCCTTTTGCACATGTTACTCGAGAATTGTTGCAGCTGATTTGCTGTGGTTGAACAGTGTAGCAAATGCTGTCATGTTTCAGAAATATTCTGTGCTCATTTCTGCTGCTTGATGTGCCACAGGCATCTTTTAGGAGAATCAGTGCAGAAACCATTTTCAGGTGCATGAGAGGGCAGTGTTTGTCTCATCCTGCTGTGAAATGTTATGATGTAAAATCAATGTAGCTTGCCACTGAGCATTCCCATAACAATTATTGGCTTCATAACCTCTTCTGCTCTGCAGTCTGAGGCATATGTTACATTACAGGCAAGTAGCCATTTCCATATGCAGATAAGTATCTAATCAGAGCAAAAGGTACCCTCCTTGAAGCAGACAAGTAGCTTGTTCCCACAGAAAGGCCGGCAGGAACCAGCTTCGCAATCTGCAGCTGTTGAGAGTATCAGCAGTAGAATGTTCAAATGACAAAAGGGCACATGGTGATCTTTACTTCAGTAACATCCTCTGTAGCTCCTACTACACATGTTTTTTTATCATGAGATCTATGCCACCTCTGGATAGGGCATGAAAAGCTGGATGAGTACATGGCTTACTTTTTGTCTATTTTTCTAGTTAGGAGAAGCTGAATAGATTTGAATGTAGTTAAGAATCTTTATAGAAAATCCCCTCTGTGAAGGACAATTCTGCGCCAATATTTCTGTTAAAGATCTCTGTCAGCTAGTTCTTAATCAATAGTGTGTGTGTAAAGTGGGACTTGGCCTTTATAAAAACACGTTAAATTTGCATCTGAAGTAAGTGCAATACATCAAGCATCTTCTTATGCCACCTTTTCCCACTTGGATCACAGTATTATACTTTATAGTGAAAGGAGATAAAACATTTCTTTTGAACACTGGTTTGGAAGGGCCCCTTGTGCTTGAGCTCCAGATTAATATGCAGCCTGTCCTGTTAAAAAGTATGGGAGTTGTACAGCAACTGTGGCAAGATCAGCATCAGGAAAGAGTCACAACAAGACCGAGACACGGAGATGGCTCATTATCCCAGCACTGCAAAAAATCCCTTCTCCAGCCTTGCTGAGGCAGAAAGGGAAGGGGAAGTGATGATCCCTCTGGAATCTGGCTATTAACACCTATCTGGACTGTATGAGCTCCTGTAAAGGGAAGATCTTTCCTCAGAGGAACTTGCTCCCCAGGAGTGAGATGATGATGAAATGCACTGCAGCTCTTTGCAAAATTCTTTTTGTATAAGGTCTCATTTACAGAACAGACAGAATCTGTAGCTGCTCTGGGGTCAGCAACATGCTGGCAAGCTGTGTTGGATGCTGTCTGGCTGCATCTGCAGGCACAGGCAAACT
The DNA here is from genome assembly GCF_000738735.6 of Corvus cornix cornix. Taxonomy (NCBI): domain Eukaryota; kingdom Metazoa; phylum Chordata; class Aves; order Passeriformes; family Corvidae; genus Corvus; species Corvus cornix. The sequence goes on from NC_046333.1 coordinate 81,440,836, forward strand.
CCCATCCATCCTGCATCAAAATAGACACCTGAGAGTCCTTACTGAAAGGTGACGGCCAGATGCTGGCCATGATTTGGGCATTTCAGTCTCCATCTAGTACTTATTTTTGCTGGGGTAAGTTGCTAGCCATATGTTAAACTTGTGCAAGCTTTGTTAAGAAGGAAGATAATTTTTTAATGAATATATCAGACCTGACTCCATTGTGCATAAACAGGTGAAAAGACAAAAATATTTACATGAAGGAATAAATGTATTTTGCCTTGGTAACAACCTGTTCCACTGCTTGGGCAGGAATAAAATATGCAATAAATTTACATCAAAATAAATCAGTCCTATGATGTTGAATCAAAGAAGCATAACTCAACAGTTTAATGTGAGTTGATTGTGTGATATTTACATCAATAAAACATGAACCTTGCTAATTTTGCACATTTATGAAAAATCCCTTTTCTGATATAAAGCAATAATAGTATATGAACTGAGGTTTGAAATTCCTCTGTTGTCTGTGTAGCTGGTTGCTATTGCTTGTTTTGGCAAGAGAGATGGAGGTGCTCCAAGGACTGGTATATATGTTCTGGATCACTGACTACATTTCAGAGAAGATTGGCCATAGCTACGTAGTGTGCATGACTTCCTTACTTACAGAAAAATAAGAAATGTTGCTCCTCTGGGAGCAAGTCCCTCCACTCACTCAGATGTGGCTTTGTTAGAGATAACAGTCTTATGGCTGGGCACAAAATAGGGTAGCACAAGAGTGTCTGACACTCAGTCGTCATACACAGGCAAATGGAAATGGCAGAGTGGGACAAAGAACGTGGGGCTTGTGCTCTGGTCATACCAAACATTGGTTTTTCGTTGGAAAACTAGACATAAGGAAGTTAAACATGTTTTTCAGGTATATCACAGTTTTTGTGATAAATCACATCATCTTCCTCTTCCCAATGTGGTATAATTCTGATGTAAATAGTTTAAATTGCCAAGGTAACATGGCCAGTTTTATATGATGTGTGCAGCCTACACCACCAATCGAGGAGTGGCCATAAATTTGTAGGTGATGGTGATAAGAGGCTGAGAGAGAAGAACCTCTTTTACAAGCACCACTACTTGAAAGAGTATGACTATCTATTACGATTGGGCTTGGACTTGTGTTGCAGGCTCATCTTTTCCTATACATTATTCCTTCCTTAGACCCTGGTTCTTCTACCATGTAGCTTATGATGGTGTTCAATTGTTCTTTCTATGTAATTTGAAATACAAATTTTGTAAGCAGGGTATGCGTAATCACTGGAAAGTGCATTCTCTGTGCTGCTATGCTGCACCAGATCATTTGTGTGTTATGCTTACCTTCCAAAACTACTAGTTGTTATGGTTTAGGAATACTACTCCCCAATTCGGTGTCCTCACTGAGACTCTCCCAAACCAGCTGCTGCTTACTTGCTCCCTGCCCCTTCCTCTCCCCCTTCCTGCTCTGGGGATGGAGTTGAGAGTAGGAGGCACAAAAGATGAAAATCACGGGTTGAGATAAGAACAATTTATGGGAAACAGCAATGGGATAAGAAAAATGAACAGTAACAGCAACAATATTAATAATGAAAGGTATAAGACAAAAAAATGACTTACACAGAAAGTAAAACAGTACTGGACCATTTTGCCCACCATGCTTTTTCCCCCAACAAGAAACAAGAGAGAGAATCCCTTACTCCTGCCCCTGGCGAGTGACCTGAGAAAGTACTGAATAACATTAGTTTGGCCATGTTCCCCTCCTGGCTACTGTAAAAAGCTAACCCTGTCCTTGCTGAATCCAGGACAGTAGTGAAATCTGAGCTCATCAGAAACATAATTCAACTCTCCTTTATCTTACCTGTGGAATGTTCTGTAGGACACACATGCCAGAAATCAGACTCTTTACAAACTTTCTATATAATTCTGAGAAAATTACAAGCAAACGTCTTTGATCTATTTAGTGAAGGCGCTTAAGATTTTTCATTTGGAACAACAAATATTTATCATATTAAAAGAAACCAACTAAGCAAACCCAAAACCAACCCAAACCAAAGTCCAGCAATCTGTACAAAGTCAGTATCACAAGGAAAATTGGCTCAAGGAGCTGAGCTGATAGTGCTGAACTTAGTGATACAGAAAAAGTATCTATTTAAACCTCCTGCTCTCTGAACAGATGCTTTGCAGAAGGACCATTTTCAACCTTTGTTTTTAAGTTTCAGACTTTTTGGTTCTTCTATAAGAGCTCATCTCTTTGGAAATCATTCTAGCTATACTTCAGTGTATACCACAATGAAGTCTTCAAACAGTGCTGTTGTTTGGCCCAATCGTATGATCAGTAATTCTTTCAGCCCTTCATCCAGTGAGGTCATAAAAGAAAGAATGACAGCAGTTCCAAAACTCTCTCATACTGCCCCTGTCTGCTCATCTGTCGTTCATTCTGCAACCTGTCCTTTCAAGCCAACAGGCATTAATTCCTTGTAAAATCTGCCAGTTTTAATTCTGATTCTTCAAATTAAAATTAAATATAAATATATATATATATATATATATATATATTTCCCAGAATATTTGGCATCACAGTGATTTTAAAAGTTGAATTCAAAACATGAGAGACTTGTGCCTCACCCAGAGAGGCAAAGCTTCTCTCTACACTGTTTTAAGAAAAAAACTCAGCTGCTTTATCTGTCAGTCATTCTCTTCCAGGAGAAGAAAATACAGGCACTAATAACAAAATGAGATCGCTCTCTAAAAGCAAAAAGTAACAACTTGAAGCTTTTTTATCTCTTCTATGGTCTTTCGTGATCTGTTTCTTGCTGTCAGTAAGGATATAGCTCTAAAAGCAGTGAATTGGACGAACTTGGTTTTTTGTGCTAAACTTCCACTGCTGATGTAGAGAAAGTATAGAGGCATAAAAATAAAAGAAAAAATAGAAGAAAGGAAGATCATGTATGCCTCTATTTCCTGATTGAGAACAGAGCTCAAAATACCTTTTTGGTAGCAACACCACTGAGGCTTCTTCCCCAGTCAGCTCAGCTTCCAAGTGTACTCTAGTCCCTACATATAATGCAACTTCTTTATCCCCAAATATAAAAAATTGCAACACTGAAACAGGCTCTACATCATCACCCTAAACTTAAATCATCTTTCTAAAAATGGCTAGTAATTTATTGCTGGTGCAAATTATTTCCTCTTCAGTACTATCCATAGTAAATATACTGCTGAGTTTATCAAAGTGTAGCAGCAAATTTTCTTCCCATTTATCTGCAGTGTACTGCTAATTAAAGTGGCCTAATACTCCTGTGGCCTCAGGTTTCAAGTACTCTCAAGTAAGTTTTTAGAGACAGAGATGATGAACACCCAATAAGCAAAGAAGACACAGATCTTGAATCACGAGGACATACCCTGCAGCTTCTCCCAAGAACCCCTCATCTTTATCATCATGACATGAGTACACACTGTTCTGCTCTTACATTGCTCCCAATTGATCTCAAAGCTTTGCAAGAGGTGCCATCCATAGTTGATACTACCCTGAAGACTGAAAAATCAATGATCAGAGAAAAAGGGCCATCAATTACCAACCCATTTAGGTCCCGGAGACAAGTTAGTGATGTTTTTTAGAGAAGACATCTTGAAGTCGTTTTAAAAAGACACCAGCTACTATCATTCCAGATGCTAAGAAAACTAAACAGCTTTCTCTAATGATAGTTGTTCCCAGGGGTAAATAACTCCAAAGGCCAGACTAAAATAAGTAAAGTACTCCTCTATTTCAGTCCAACTGTGCCTAGCAAACTAACATTATGTAAATACTGCTTACTGAGAGAACAAAGCATGTGCCTTTGTGAACAGATTTCAGTCTCAAGCTAAATAATACAAGCCTTCTTTTTCTGAAGGGTATTTACATTTCCATGAGTAACACTGGAAGCTTAGTCCTTAAAATTACTTATTTTTCCATATAATTTGTCATAATGATTGTAATGATAAAGGGTTCTTCAAAAGTTCTGAAGAGAACTCAGCATAGGTTTTTCTCCTTTGAAGGCAGAAGTCTTAAGCAACTTAACATATAGAATACAAAGTCCTAGAAAAATATCTGCCCAAATACATCTTGGTCTTTTGGTGGAGGCCCTTCAAATATCAGAGCCAGTCAACTACAGAGTACCTACATGTTTGAAAGGAAAACCAGCTGGTTATGTTTTAAGAAAACAGTTTCCCTTTTAAAAAGCTGCCATCATTTACAAATGGAACCAATTTGTGAGATAACCAAGATAGCCCAAGGTGATATGTGGAAGAAGAGTGAAAGTTCTTTCCACATCTTCAGATTTCTTCAAATTTCAAATTTCTTCAAATTTCATCTTTATCTTTGTTTTAGGTTTGAAATAGAATAATCTTTAGCCAGGCCCTAGAAGTAATCTCTTTTGGGTATCCTTATCAATTACAGATTCTTTTTGTGGCTTTTTTCATCCTTTTCATGGATGTCTTTCATGAATACCATGTGAAAAATATAACCTTGCTTTATTGGATATCTGATTGATAGGTAATGAGTTTTGTAAATCAAGGGGAAAAGTCTACTCATGACAATTCATTTCACCAAAATAGAAATACAAATAATTTTTTCTGTCTTTGACTTGAGAAAACTGGACTGCCTCAGTCTAGTTTTCTTCTTTCTCTCTCTTTTATAATGCTAAGGACACTTTTAGCTCCCTTCAAGATGCATGGTTCCATACTGTGATCCCTTTCTTTTCTGTAAAATATCTGTGATTCACAGCAAAGTAATATTAAGACTCTCCCTGAGAGATGTTTACAGAAGGTGTTCAACTATTTGTGCATATGGAGTTAATGCAGTTAAGTCTGTTCAATTACTTACTCAAACCCATAGATTTCTGGGCACCACTATCATCCTTGAACTTCAGTTTTGTACAAACAGCTGAATTGGATGAGAAACTGAAGCAAATTGTCATTCACTGGAGTTCAAATGGACTACAAATAGAAATTGCATACCTTCCAGAGGAGAGATTTCCAGTCCATCTGGACAGTCATCTGTAACCTCAAGATAAATCTGTCAGAGGCAGATTTCAGACTGTTTCAGACTGTTACACCACATGTCAGCTTGCACTCATGCAATGCCTGAAGCCAGACCTCACCCTTCCTCCTCTGCAGAGCTGGCAGAGGTTGGTATATCAAGCTGTGGAATGTCAAATAGCTATATATGTCTCCTATCTCCGCTTAAACTGACAATGTTCGTAAAGATGCATCTTTCTCACAAAGCCTCGGTTGCTGGCTTACATAAAGGGCTGCTCATTGGGACCATTGGATGATCCATCCTACATGATCCCTGCTACATGAGCCCAGATGGAGACCATACATGAACATTGAAGGCAAGGGAATCAGTGGAAGACATTTGCTCTTCTTTTAACGATTTCCATAGATCAGATGTTCCCAGAAAATACATCACTAAGTCATTGTAAGCACAAGTATGAAAGAGCCCATTAGGGTTTTTTTCCAACGCAATGGCTGGCAACTATTTATATTTTTTTTTTCTTTTCAGGAAACAATCTCTTGTCAGTTTATGCTCTCTTTCATGGTTTGTCCTTGCATCAATGTCTCAACAGTGAGTAAGTCCAGCTAAAGACCTATTCACTATCAAAAATACCTCAAGTGTTTTGTTTTGCTTCATTTTGTTTTGTTTTGTTTCTGCAGAAAGACTCTGATCTCAGAATGTTTGCAAATATAAGGAATAAGGAATTATGCATGAGTTTCCTCTGATCCCCTACCCAGAGTATAAGAAAAAGGAGAAGGAAGGAATTTGGCTATGTTTATCCTAATAGGTTCTACACATTGGGATAGTTGTACTAATGGATTTCTTGCAGTTCATCCCAGCCACTATAAACAAAAGAGAGGAATATTTTCTATGTATCTTGAGATGAAATAGGCATAACGCTGAGTTTTCATTGCCTGACAAAGCCTAATCAGTGCAGTGTGAATCAGGCCGTGGTGCTGACCACTTAATCAGGAATTAGCTATCAGGAGAAACAGTCCCATGGTGTATAATAAGACAGGCTTGTACCTCCCTCCTTACGACTGGACTCTTTCTTAATGCTCTAACAGTAAATTTTCTGGAGATGTGTATGTATTTAAGTTATAATACTTGCTGGAAAACCCATGCTTCCTGACTCCAGTTTTTAAAATTCTTTTATTCCTAATTACTAGTATTCCCCTTTGAGATGCAGAATACCTAATAGATATTTACTTTTATCACTAAAGGATATGTTTGCTTCTAGGAAATACTGACCTTCGAGAAATAGGTATCAGGATTACATCACTATATGAAGTTATGTCACCATATGTAAAGGGATCTGTATGTGTGTAGAAGTAAGTATTGCACTCTGAGGAATAATAAGAAAGCATAGGTAATGGAAGTTATATAAAACTGGGAACAGAAAAGCTGGATTTCGTGGCAGAGATAATGAGTAAGGTACAGAGAGATGATGCAAAATCCTGAACCTGCAATACCCACTAGATCCAGGCTACTGCAGTTCCTCCGAAAGAAAGCTTACAGAGAGCATGGACAACTGGGAGTACGGAGATAAAAAACCCGTACAAATAGAAGTAGCCTTCTATTCAGTAGCACAGACTTCTTTAATCACTTCTTGTACAAGACACATCACACTCACAGGTAAAAGCTGGAATGAAAGTTGTGGAAGCAGACTTAGGCTCTTAAGTTTTGGAAACAGAAATGAAATGACAAATGAGTTAAAATATCAATAAATTCAAGGATTAAGGAAATATGTAGAATCTAATACAAGGCAGATCAGCTGAACTGCCTAGAAGGCCTGAGTGATTGGAAACTTAATTGGTAACTTATGTACTATCTCTGTTCAGTATTAGAAGATGGTCTTTTCAGGAAAGAGAAACACACTTCACTAAAGAGGCCTTCAGTTTTATTTGCAAATTGATGGTGTAAAACCTACTGAGGATATGCAGTCCAGGAAACATCTGGTTCTGTCCTTCTGACACATTTTGTGAAGTCTGCCAACATCATTTATACATAATTATACTGGTTTTAGCAGGACTACTGCCTCTGCAACTCTAATGAGAACAAATATGTTGCAATGTTGGCAGATGTTTGTGCTTTTCTAAACTTTCTGAACTACAATGCTTGTGCAAGATCCCAGCTTAGGAATTTATTTGCTGGGTTGCATCAGTTCAATTTCTGTATGATACAATATAAGTGCTAATTTTGTTATCATTATTGTTCTTAGGACACCCAAGCCCAGATCAGACACTCACTACATAACAGAGCATATTGTCCATCCAAAATAAAGGGTAAAAAACTGAAGACAAACCAGTGTTCCAGGAGATCAGGGGACAATGCCAATTAAATGTGCTTGTCTTCGACACAATAACAGATTAATAATTAGCAGTTGGTTTTTTTTGGGGAGGATTATTAGGCACTACAGCAAAGATGTGAGTGTGAAAGGACCAGGGAAGTGAAAAGCCTAACATTATGTATGTTTATGGGGAGCTCCATATGGGCTTTTTGAACAAATAAGCAGATGGAGCAATAGGTGGACTAATTAAAGCTTGAACCTCATTCCTGGATAATAAATGAAAAATTATTCATAGAATGAGAATAGATGTAAATGTTTTTAAAAATTATTTTTTTGTTTGTTGTGAGGGCTACTGTCGACCTTGCAAAGAGCTGCATGAGCAAATCAAACTGGTGGGTTTTGAAGTCAGCCTTGGCAGCAGTGTATAAGTAGATGTGCCCAGGACAAAAATGCCTTTTTCTGGGGCCAAGATGTTGTAGTAAGGGAGCTGTAAAATAACTGACCTTAATGAGAACTTTAACAGCATGAGTGGATGAAAAAGGCCAAGTTATAGAGATGGTTCTGCGGGCATAGCAAAGAGTCTAAATTAAACCTGGAATCCAGGTTATGGGTGTTTGAAACTAGCAGGACAGGAAGAGTCCTTTCAGAATCTGGAGAAGAGGCAGGGAAGGAGAGGGAGAGAGCACTCTGTTTTAGCTGTACTGAACTTGAGATGACAGCCAAGGCCGTATCAGCAAGGCATGCCTTGATCTTACCCTACAAAGGTAATGTTTTGAGGGAAGAGAGGTCTGGAATGAAGCAGTATCTGAGATCTTCAGGTAAAGATGATAATGGAGTTTTTAGGTGAGATGAAATCAGAAGGGAATCAGGAAGAGAGGGACAAGAACTGTTGGCAGTGTGCAAAATGTGACCTATGAGGAAATGATGAAGGAATAAGGATATTTTTTCCTTAAAAAGAAAAAAGAAAGTTTTGTTACTGTCTACATAAGCATTAAGGGTAACTGGAAAATGGAGAAAATAAACTGCTCTCCATCACACTTGGGAAAACAACATGTCAGTTTAAGGTAAATGACCACAAAAACCTTTGCAATAATATGGGTAGAAATGCATGAAGACTGTGATGTCTCCTCAGCTGGATTTTTTTAGAAACAGATAGTATCTGCCAAGAAAAGCAAGGTACCAAAGCTAGCTACAGCTGAATTTACCAAGGTAAGATGGTTTCTTGCAGTCTCTTCCAATTTTGACAAAATTGAAGGTCCATGAAAAGTCTAAAAATGGGAGACCTTGCATGTATTCTTCACCTTTTAAAATGTTCATATGCTTCCAGTATTATATGTGTGGGTTTCACTGATACTTAGGACTTTTTCACATCTAATATGATTTGAAAGACTAGGTGATACCTATGAACTTCTGTAGTCATTAACCTGTAGTCCAGTAAATATGACTTTTGCCATCGCTAGCAGAAGGTCACAGGCTTGGTAGGCACCTGGCAACATGGGGGCTTGGGACATGTCTGGCTCTGCCTCGGTGGGAGCTGTTTTTAGCTGTGGTAGAAACTGCCTGGTGGACATGTACGTGATGCTTGCCTACACTGGCTTCACTTTGGGAATGCTTAGGCTGGGGGTAGGCACCCCCATGTAGTCACTGTGGGTCAAACAATCCCTGCAGGGTTACAGGGGTAGGGGAGGCAGAGTGCAGTTCCCAGGTTTTGCCTGGGAAACAGAGAGGAGGCAGGCTCTGATAGGAAAACTTATGAAAATAGCCCCATGGGCACCCCAGGGAATGGGTTTCCAGTCACCAGCACAGATCTAAATCTGATGGAAAATCTGGGATGTTGACAAGTGCCTGTGATACCCTTTCATGCCTGAGGAAGCATGGTGCCATCAACCAGAGCAACTGGCAGGAAACAAGAAGGGTGATCATGACATCAGAGAAATGGGGTAGATTTTAGTAAATTTTTTTGAAAAGCAGTTCTTTATGAGTGTCATTATTAATTAGATTTTTCTGTGTATTTTCTGTTGTTGTTATTATTATCATTATCATTATTATTATAATTACTATTATGAATTCTATTAATATTTTTACTAGATGATTTAGATACCAGTTAGGCTCATTGTAAATGGTTAGTTGTGTGTATGTGGTATATTGCCTTTTGCCTGTAAGTATAATCTTTTCATACGAGGGTCTGATGCTGTCTTAGGTTACAATGTAAGACGTAACCTAAAGTATGTATTCTATCACCATCTGTTAAATCCAGGTGGGGCAGGGTTCTTTATCTCTTCCAGGACACATTCCTGATAACTTCCTCCGGGGGATATCTTCTGTTAATGGGCTGTCCAGCCTCACTGCATGACTCATAAAATGACGCAGTCCTGTTGTGAGATGCTCCGCCCAGGGGGAGGAGCCAAGCATTCCTACCTGGATATAATCTGAGGTTTGGAACACCACTCTTAGCCCTTTCCTACTGGATTCTCAGAGGACAAGAGCTACATAACCACCACTGGACCTTCAGAGGAGGACCAGACCCTTCTACAGGATCGCCGCTTCAACAGAACCACATCTATCACCTCAAGAGGACTGCAGCCACCATTTAACTGGACTGCTACCACCACCCTGCCCGACAGGGTGTCAGGCTGTATCCTGGCTCTGTCAGGGTTAAGCCAGTGCTTCTGTATTATTGCCTTGTTATATATACTCGTAAAGAACTGTTATTCCTATTTCCCATATATTTGCCTGAAAGCCCCTTAATTCCAAAATTATAATAATTTGGAGGGAAGAGGATTACATTTTCCATTCCAAGGGAGGCTCCTGCCTTCCTTAGCAGACACCTGTCTTTCAAAACAAGACAGATGCCTGCCTCTGATTCAAAATTGCTCAATTTATTCAATGCATTATTGTTTTAATTTTAATAGGATACTTGATGGATAAGATGGACAGTTTTGGTGCCATATTTCAAAGATAGGATATAAAAATTCTTTGAACATTGAAGAACTGGGACCTGGATATGTATGGGTATTTTCTATGGCAGTCCTATTTATTCAGAAAAAACTTTGTAGCCTAAAATAGTGGTGTTAGAAACCTTTTACATTATGACTGATGTACAAATTGTTGGAGCATTTACAGTATGAAGAGCCACAACTCTTCCACAGAGGCCACAATGAATTAAACTGATAAAAGGAAATAACTTCCCTTAAAAGCCCAGCCTTGTCCTCAGGCTACTCGTTAAAGATGGTATTTGACTCCCACCTGTACAGATTTTTTCTTAAATCTCTGAATAATAGGGAAGGAAATGCAGACAGCTGTGAACCCACTGTGTCTACTGGAAACAGTGACCCAGTCACACTTCCATACTCATTAATTGAATCCCTGAAAATAGGAATTATCAGAAGATAATCCAGTGCCTTGAAGGGATATTAATCCTGTTCTTCTGTTTGTTTTCATCAATATCCTGTTTTCTTCTCATTTTTGCAAATTTTTGTGTTTCTCCTTTTGTTTGTAAAGATTTATGCCTAATTTTTTCAGTGTGTTCAAAAGCCAGAGGCTTATTACACAAAGAATTTAATTAAGCTTTTCCACAAAACAGTTATTCCTTCATCCACTATTTTTTTTATCATGACCTCTTCAATTAGTTTTCTTTATCTCAGATAGTACAGAGAGGACTTTGAAAATTGTGTTTTTATATAAATTAACTTACTCATATTATTTTCTTCATTAAAATGAAGAAAAAGATGGGTAAGTGCCAACCTATTATCTACGAGATATGGGTGTCTGAAATTTTAATATTTAGCAGACATTGGCCAAAAGCATTCTATTATGTGTTCCTTACTTGTTTTAAATTGTGGCCAGTTACAGCTGGAACCAGAAGCTAAAAGGAGCTGCAAGCTGTGAGCTGGTCTGGCACTGTGCATTCACACTTAGTTGTTTTCACTGGTGCAGTTCTGTCATTGTACTACTTGCAGTTCCTCAATAACCTCAGCAGAGCTCCAGAAATAACCAGATTCACTGACTGACCATTGTTTAACACACTTGAATGCCAGTTGTACTTCTTGCACTTTTTCGTCAAAACATCAAACTCAAAAAGTTCTTGTCAGTATTCATCATCAGATCTTAAACTTATGGCTCAAAATGATCACTTCAAACTGAACTGACAATAGTGTCTTACATTCTGATGCTGCTGGTCAAATAAATAATCCAAGCTGTAGAAAATTGTTTGGAAACCCAAACTCTCTGTGTAAAGGCAAGTTTTGTAGGTTTTTTCCAACTCCACCAAAGATCAGTAGAATACTGTTTTCATTTGTACGCATAGCATTATGTTGCATTTTGCTCAAGTGCTTGTAATACTAATTTTAGCTTTTCTGTCTGATATAATCTGATGAAAATTCATCTGTTATTCTTCATGTACTGCAAGAGGTACTTAAGCACATACAGATGATACAGTTATTTTGGGTCTCAAAGATGAAGAACAACTAAAAATTCTGCAGAAAGACCTCAGAATGTGGAGTGAATGGATAAGAGAGGAGGTGAAATTCCATGTATGCAACTGTAATAAGGCACAGAGAAGGAAGCAACCCTTACTTCATGAGAGTGATGGATTCTGAACTTGGTGTTGTCATTCAGGAACAAGATACTGGAATTGCAATAGCTACTTTTGTGAAAACATCAACTCAGTAGTGGTCAAAATTAGTACTGGATGTTAGGAAGTAGTATAAAAGGATAGAGATCAACCAGGATAACCTCCTATTGCTTCTATCTGAGGTTTAATACTATGCAAATCCATACATGCCTAAGCCTAAAAGGCAGTTTGCAGTTCTGATTCCTCCTGTTTAAGGACAGACAGAAAATTCAGAGAAGTGTATGTGGTCTGGAGAGGACAAATAGGTAATGACTAATCACTTTGCTTTATGATACAATGACTTGGGAAACTAGGTGGGAAGCTGTTCAAAACAAAAGGAAGTGCACCCTTTCAAAGGACACTTCAGCTGTGGCATTCCTCAGCCTAAGATGCTGTAGATGCATCAGTGATGGAAGAAATTTTGGAAAGATAGGTCTGTGAAGGACTGTACAAGTGTGCAGAGATCCTGTGTTAATAGATGCCTGTATGTCCTGAATCGCTGATGGGCAGCTGTATGTTTGCCTTGCTTAACTCTTCCTTAAGAATCTCACATGAGTGACCATCAGAGACAGGTTACTTAGGCTGGATGGACTATTGCCCTATTCCATCTCTTGCACTAAAGAATTTGAGTGCTCTGGGTGCAGGGACTATCTGAATATTGTTTGGCAAAGAATGGGTGGATTTCAGGCATAACACTGAAGAAACATTTTATTATTTGGTTGATACAGTGAAGGGCAACATAATTTTGCCTTTTCCTTTTTTCCTTACCCTTAGTTTTTTTTATCTTTCTCCTTTTCCTCATCTGCTTGCTTTGAATCTCTGCTTCTCTTTAAATTATTTTTCCTTTGTATCAAGCAATCCTCCAGCACTAAAGAAAAGTAGGGCTAAAAAAAGTAAGCACCCACACTGGTGAATGTACTCTGAAGCATTTCCAGCTTTCCTTCTTTGCTCTCGGCTCTCTACTGTGGAGCTGTGCTCAGAGTCTGTGTTCTCCCAGCTATCAGACAAGATCAGGAGATGCCATAGGGTGAGATTTGTAGGGAGTTATAATTCTTGTTTAATGTTGTTCTCTCTTATTGTTATTTTATCTACAGAAGAACTTGCAGTTTATTGTATGCTTGTTCATCAGTTGTTTAGAGATCAGGTTAAAAAGTGGTTCCAGAGCAACAGCACTGTCTGAGCTCCTGGTGCAGCATTGGTGGCTGGCATGCGGGGGGGATGCTGGTGGAGTCAGCCTTGTTTGTGCTGGATCTGTTGTGCTTTCCCTGTGTTTTCAGCATTAAGATAGCAATAACAAACATTTGGAGGGATAAAAGTTTTCCTGTTTTTATCCAGACACTGGTGTAAGGCTCTTATTTCTTTCCAAGATGAATCTTTTCTAATCAGGTCACCTTGAATTAACTAACATAAACAAGTGGGGCATTGACAAATTTTTGGAAGTGCTGTAATGCTTTCTTTTCAGTGGGTGGAATTAAGTTGTCCCATTATTAAATTTCTCTCTTTGTCTTCTTTTTTCTCTCTCTGTCTTTATCTCTTAGTTCTTTTACTTAGAGTTCGGATTGAAACGCAGGAGACGCAGGGTTGTTCCTCGGACTCAGATGTTTATTATTTCTTATCTATGGTACAGCTGCACAGAATGTGCCTCTAAGTTAACAAGGTGGAAATGGCCCCGAGTTCTACCTTCCAAGGTCTTTTAAAGTCCAAACTACCCAATTATGGAATTCCAACTAATTTATTTTTACTTATAATCCAGTAACTAATCATTCATGTTCTGCACTGTCATTTTTTGAACCAATACCAGATCACCCAGGCTTGTGAAGAAGAAGGAAGAAGAAAGAAGAAGAACTAACCTACACTCAAAATCCTCCATCTTGTTACATATATATTACCGTATCCCAGAAACCTAAATTTTCTACATCTCTACATATTCCACCCAGTGACATAACAAACTTCTTTTTTAATTACACAGCAACAATCTCAGTGCTATCACATAATTTGGGAAGCTTTTCCCAAGGCCTCAGGTCATATACAGTGTGCTTTTGAGGATCATTGCCTGTCAGCACTGAAAGACTGAAATTCTCTGAATTCAGGGTTCCAACATCCCATGACAAGCTCCATTGAAAATCCAGTATTTCTTGTTATGCTCTTACTAATCTTTTTAGAAAGTGCTTTAAGTGATATATACATAGCACAATATTTCCCCCTTCTCTATTCTAAAATAATCAAAAGGACTTTGGTAAAACACAGGGAATATGCTTGAAATGAGACATGAGATGTTAATTTGGCCTCTACTCCTCTGCCTTGGCATTAGAATAGCAATGCATTGGCAAGTTAAAACATTCCCTTTTAGCTCCTCATGACCCAAACTAGCTTGAGCCCCCAAGCCATCAGTCTTTCTTCATCTACCCTTCCTTCCTTGAGGCCATTGCTATTGGTTTTATAACAAGCAGGGTCTGGTATCATCAAACTCAGCTGTACACATGCAGAGTGATTGCTGTGACATAACAAATTACATTTTCCACAGGCTTTAGTCATATGTATTTTCGTTTATAATGTTACCAGAAAAAAACACTCAAAACAATCAGCAAGACTTGTTCTTCAGCACTTTCAGTTACAAGGAAGAGAGTTATAAGAAAAAGAAGAAAATAAATACCAAGAAAAGATGTATGTTTGTTAGGTAATTAATTTCTGAGAAGCAAAACATACCCTTAAGGATATTTTAATCAGATATAGTTAGACATTTCATTCCTAGGTCCTGGCAGTGTTAAGGAATTCTCAGATCTCTGTATCTGATTATAATATCTTAACATCTATGGCTTTTTTCCCCATCAGATTTGTAGAGTTTATCTGTAGCAGCCTCCACAGAAAAACACAGTGCGTAACTTTCTATCAAGCAGGACTGCCATTGATTGTTTTTTGATACAACATTAATGTCATTGGTAGATCCAAATGAAACCAGAGTCCTGTTGTGGTAACCACTGAGTAAATACACAAAGTTATAAACTTCTCTGTGGTTTCCTCAGGTATGGTATCTGTAGACAACAACACATTATCAGCAGTAACCAGTACTGTTGTGGTCTTAAATAGATAAACCCCCCCCCCCCCCAAAGAACTCTTCATGTTGCATAGTTAGACAACACAGGATATATGTTAGTTAGCTGTATTTTTAGATGAGTGATCTGAATTTGAGAACTGAAATGAAAGCTCATTTAAAATGAAAAGACTCAATTTTGGTTTTCTTTCATGATCTCGACTAACAAATCCGAAGAGTATTTTGGCACACTCTGAGTTTTTTCCTGCTGATTTTTCAGTTGTATTTGCTATACAGAATATGCATTTGAACTTTGTTTTGTGTGTTCCTTTGTAGGGAGTTCCAAGCAGAATGTAATTGATTCAGGTTTAAAGGATAGTTTTTCATGCTGTGTCACTTTTAAGACTTGCAGTGTACTGCAATATGCCACTAAATTCAGCAGGAACTTTTAGCTTTATTTATTTATACTATCTATTAGTTTTCCTCTAATTGCAAATCCCACTGGTGTGCAAGAGAATTGTAGGCACTTCATTTCCTTAAAAGGCTCTTGGTTGTATCAACCCAGAAATGACACAACCCATTCGTGCTCCCACTAAAGTCAGAAAAAAAAAAATCTTTGCCAAGGATTCACTGTTGACCAAAACTTCAAGGTGCTTACTGGTGTTCTTACTGCTGCTAGTGAAGAAGAACAACCCTGTTTAATCAGCCAAGTGGGAGGCTTTGCCTGACAATCTGCTGTAAAGTATATCTAGGGCATTCCTGATGGCAGCTCCATGTCTGCTAACCCTGGCAACATCAACCATTAAGTGTTGAGTAGAAGTGTTTGAAAATTAATTTCCTCAAACATTGTGAAATAAAATTATAAAACAGTAGTATTCTGTCCATTCACATTGCTTTTGATCACAGCAGCAGAATGAAAGCATTTAGGACCATGAAGAGTTTTTCCAGTTCATACAGTTTTTCCCTCAAATGATAGAACATCTCTCCAGTTCCCTCTCTAAAACAAAAGAAGTAACAATGTGAATAGTTTAGAAAAATGCAGACAAAATCTGAGTACCTAAACAAGTAAAAAGGCAATAAAATCGATTATCCCATATGTCTATTGGAGCTGGTCTGTGCTTATTTTCTCCAAAGAGGCCAGAGGACATGGTGGAAGCAGCAAGATCATGAGGGGTGGAGGAACACAGTTCACACCTTTTCCAGAATATCGAAAGCAGGAGGACCTCAGGGTGTCACCATTCAGTCATAGGAGACAGCCTAGGGAAAACAGTCATCACTTATCTTTTCACAGAGCTTCTTGCTTCCACGTGCAGCTGCTGTGACACTGCATTTGCTTTTGTCTCATGGAGAAATTACTATGTAAAACACTCCTAGAACCTGATGATAATGAATGTGTCACTTTTTTTTACTTTTGTTACATGATTTATCATGCTATCACCAGAAACTGCCAACTGTCTACATGTTGAGTGACTGGTTGCTATTCTCCCATGCATACATACTTCAGAAGAACATGTCTCTTCCTTTGTGCTAGTTATCCACTTTTACTCAAAATGAATGGCTTTGGGGAGACTCTCTCAGGAAAGTCCTTAATTTTTGAATGAGTTTTTATCTCCTGGTCAAAGTTGCTGTGTCTTTGGGACATAATACATAGCCTATTTTTGTGAAAAGTCAAGGATGTTGGCAGGCATGGAGGCTTTGGGTTGCAGCTGGAAGAATGTTTTTTTCCTCCTTTTTTTTCTTGGGATAATTCAAGTATTTTTTCCATTTTTCAACTGCGTCCTATTAATGCCTTCATTTTGATAGAACAAGGAAGTGATTATTACAATAAAGAAGATAGCATTACCCATGTAGCGCCTGTGTAGTTTGTCCTTTACTCACTCTTGTCTTTTTAATTAGAATCTCTATCCCCTGCTGACAAACCCAATTGAAATCTGACATTTTTATGCTCATTATTTCATTAACAGTTTTGTCATGCTACAACTATTTTTAAAATGTTAGCCTTTAAATTCTTTGTAAACATATGGCTGATGGAAGAACAAACAGTGAACGGCCATGTTTTGTTTACGTAGTAGCACCAGCGCACACACCAATGCCCCCCACAAGCCCTCCACTTCTGTTCTGGATTGAGAATGTCCACTAGAGAAAAGAGGCACTTTGAGGTGTGTGGACATTAGAGCCTTGGTCTTCTTTTGGTATCTTCTGGTACTATTTAAAGCATGATTTAAAAGGCTAACATGGGTTTAGGTCTCCTTCCTCTCAGCTTGTGTCATTAATGAACCTCCACGTCTGAATAGGTAGTGAAACCCCTTAGAAATTGAGTTGGAGCTTGGCTTAAATGCAAAAAAAAGTAGCTTTTTTTCTTCAACAGCATGTCTGCACATCCCTCCTCCTGCTTGAGTGTTCTGCAATGAGGCTTATTTATGAAAATTCAGGTTTCAAAAATCAAGTTCTGGCTTCCTAGAGCTGACTCAGGCTAGGTCTTCCCTCCTGAAACAAATTCTCTTACAAGTTTTCAGTGTGTCCAACCAAATAATTGTTATGCAGTATTTTTAATAAAGCAGTTTTTATTATGCAAAATATAAAGAAAAAATAAAAATATTTTGAACATGATACTTCTGATTTAAATAATTTCAATAACTACAACGCTTTCAGGCTATGGAAAGGAATAAGAGGGCAACAAATTTAATAACTGAACTTATACTATACAGAATGCTAATTATTGCTAAGGGCAATAAGTCAAGCACTCAAATGTTAGGTAGTAATAGTGGGTGATTTGATCCTGGATAGACACTGGGTAGCCACCAAAGCCATTCTGTCACTCCCCTCCTCAAGTGGGCAGGGGAGAAAAAATATAATGAAGGGCTCATGGGTTGAGATAAGGACATAAGGAGAGATCACTCGCTCATTGCTGTCACAGCTGAAACACAGGCAACACAACTTTGGGAAATTAACTGAACTTATTATTTATTACTTATTACTTATTTTTACCAAGCAAAATAAGAGTATGGTAATGAGAAGTAAAATAAACCCTAAAAACACCTTCCACCCACCACTCCCTCCTTCCTGGGCTTAACTTTATTCCCGATTTTATACCTCAGCCCCAGTGGTGCATGACGATGGGGAAAGGGGGTGACAGACAGTTCATGACATGTTGTTTCTCCTGCCACTTTCTCCACAGGGAGATGAGTCCTTCCCCTGCTCCAGTGTGGGGAGACAGTCCTCCATGGACTTGTCATATATGAGTCCTTCCCATAGGCTGCAGTTCTTCACAAACTGCTCCAGTGTGAGTCCCTTCCATGTGATGCACTCCTGTAGGATCTGGCTGCTCCAGTGTGACCCATCTGGGGTCACAAGTCCTGTAAAAAACCTGTTCCAGTGTGGCTCTCTCTCTGCATGGGGCCACAGGTCCTGCCTGCAGCAAGAAGCATGGGCTTCCCATGGGGTTACAGCCTCCTTTGGACATCCCCCTGCTCTGGCATGGAGCCCTCCAGGGTCTGCAGGGGGATCTCTGCTCCCCTGTGAGCCTTTATGAGCTGCAGGTGGATCTCTACTCCCCTGTGGACCTCCATGGGCTGCAGGAGAATCTCAGCTCCAGCACCTGGAGCATCTCCTTTCTCTCCTTCCTCACCCACCTTGGTGTCTGCAGGGCTGTTGCTCTCATACATCCTCACTCCTCTTTTCTGTGGCCACAATTACTTCTGTGCAACAACTTTTTTTTTCCTTCTTAAATATTACATCCCAGAGATGCTACCACCATTGCTGCTGGCCTCAGCCCTGGCCAGTGGTGTGTCTATCTTAGAGCCAGCCGGCATTGGCTCTGTTGGACATGGGGGAAGCTTCTAGCAGCTTCTCACAGAAGCCATCCATGTAGCCCCTCCACTACCAGAATCTTGCCATGAAAACCCAATACAACTAAAATTAGTATCACCAAGTGATCCTATTTCCATTTTCCTGCAGTGCTACTTCCAATTTTTGTTCATTATGGAATATAACCTTGCTTATACTCTGAACTGACAATGTCACAATGCAGGCTGATTTATTTATATATATATAAGAATGGAAAAAACAACTCATAGTAGAAAACAGCTGTGCACTTTTAAATGGTCTGCCTGCAATAAATGGATATTCTTTACTTTTCCAGCAAGGCTCACAGCTGTTTGGGAAATGGTGGGATCTCTGGTTTGGGGATCACTACGGGACAGAGCACAGAATGAAGGCTAAAAGTTTGACAGCAGAGAGTTCAGCTCAACCCAGATTCTTGACAGATTTTTGGTAGTGCTCATAGGCAATTTTTGAAACACATTAAAAAAATGACACTTGCTAAATTCACAAGTGATAACCAAGATGCACAAAAACTTTGCAGAACTGCGGGCTGGGCTTCTTTTCAAATTGAGAAAGACATAGGTACCTCCTTATACTCTCATTGCTCTAGTCTGGCCTCAGTTAAACTAACAACAAAACAGAAGACCAGACTGCGAGGAGGGGGCTTTAGCGTCTGAGTAAAATCATCAAAGTAACTAAATTCAGTAGGGTTTGCAGAGTGTGTGTGTTTGTGCGTGTGTGCTGGTTATTTGTTTTTATTTCTCAGTAACAAACACTCACTAGTTTTAATTTATTTTCTCTTTTCTCTTTCCCTACTACTGCTTCTATAGCCCCTCTCAAGTTGTTAAGCTTTTTGCTTTATAACAATTCCAGATTACAAAGACTGGCTGTAAACAACACCATCTAGTTCCTTCTGAGCAGGCAACTGAATACAGTGTAGGAGCAACGGAGGAAAAAATCACTTGAACTGGACTTGTAACTGTTATCGCTGCTATCAATGATCTGATAGGAAGTGCATGGCTGGAAAAATGGAAAAATGCTTCCAATATGTCACACGTCTTGTTAAGCTGCTGACTCCCTTTCTACAAAACCCCTCTTGACAAGTACATCTGCCTTATTGTGTTCACTGTCAGTCTTGGAGAGTGAGAAGGCAGAGAGCATCTTGGTTACATAAATATGCTGTCTGTGCCTAACTAAAGGGGCAGAGGAACTAAATCTCATTAAAGACAATCAAACACTGTATAGGAAAACCCATTACTGGTTAGTCTTTTTTTTGTTAATTTCTATTTAATTTAGGTGCAATTTTTAGTGGACTTACGATATGCTCAAAGCAAAGCAAGAAGGTTCATACATAGGTCTGCACTAATTTAGATAATCACTTTTTAAAAGTGACTTATATGTTGGCCTACTTCGAGAATTCAGTATTAAATTCTTGTGCATGGATAACCACCACCATTTGGTAAGCTTGTTTGAGGGCTCCTAGTGCTAGATCAATGCCACAGAAATGTTGTCCAAGTTATGAGGAATTCACAGCTGGTTAAAATTCCTTTTAGAAATGGTGATGGTCTAATTCTATGAAAGCAGGAGTTATGCCAAGTATCCTCTCTATCCAATCATCTCCAAAAAGGCCAGCACAAAACTGAAGTCTAGATGAGCTCTATATCCTGCGTTTTAGACCTCTTGGCAGTGATGAAGTCATATACATATATATGTGTGTGTGTGTGTGTGTGTGTGTGTGTGTGTTTGTGTGTGCTCTCTACCTAAATTCCACTTGTTCTGCTGGGTGATGTAGTAACACAGGAATTCAATATTAATGATTAGGGACAAGCAGACAGAGAGGAGCAACTAATGGATTGCTAATATATATCCTGGCTTAGTTTGAAGAGGTGTCTTGGGGCTAATATAAAAAAAAAAAAAAAGAAAACTTAAATTAAAATTTAAGCCTGTAAAAGAAAGTTGTGTAAGGCAGCAGAATATATTACCATCCAAAGTAGAGGGAAAAAACCCAAATATTTTTATTACGTATCAATTTAAAAATCTGTGAATCTTGATTCAAATTTAATAGCCCTTATGTCTTAGGTTTGTAACTTTACATCATTTCAGTCTAAATTCTGGTCTATGTAATAGACCAGAGTTATTAATATTTACTATTATTTCTACTCCTCCAACTTTATGACTGGATTTCTCCAAGGCATTCTTCATTTTCACTCCTATCTTCCTCTTCAGTTTGAAAGTATCCGTTCAGGGAATTGGCTGAAAGATAGAAAAACAGACACATAAAAATTGTTTGACTGACGGTAATATTTTATTAATATTCTTTTTTTCCTGGAGGAGATATGGAGGTGAATCAGGAAATGGATGGCATTTTCAGATCATATGAATCAGTACCCGAGAGCTCATCATTTTCACCAAATATCTAACTACTTTTAGGGACTTTAAGTTAGATAGCCCTTATTTAGAACTTACATAATAACTTCTTTAACTGCCTTATCTGTCAGAGACTTTAATGGAAAGAAAGCAGCAATTACTAAAAATCAGCTCACAGATTTATAAATACAAGTGCACATATATTTTTGTTATCTAGCTTTGCTGAAAATATCTTATGCATTCATAAAAATAAACCATTTTGTTTATAAAGAGCCTTAATAATAGAAATGCCATGAGAAATATTATTTTGTTGTCTTTTGATCACAAATATAAACTCATCAGAAGAACGTATAGATCTCAAAAGCCAAGTTTTAGGCTCTCACCTAGCTTTCCCTAATTCATAGATAATATGGAGAACAGTCAGTTTAACCTTCAAATACAGCACATAACACAAGACAGTAATTTAATGGAAAACAGCAAAGTTTGTAACTATTGGCATTTTTTCCCCTATGATTTAAATCAAGTATTGCAATGGTGTCTTTTGCTAAGACAATTAAAATTATGCTCAGTCTGGCCTTGCCCTTTGTCTGCTACTGGGCACACAGCTACAGCCTTTCCTGGCCTGCTTTTTAACAGTGTCCTTCCCTACCAGACCCATCTGAGGACAAGGACGGCAAACTTAAATCCTCTGGGTCATCTGCTTCCCTGGGACGAAGACGTCGTTCCTATTTTTACACATAACAATATCACAGGTGCCTGGTATTTAAATATGGCAGACTCATGGTGATCCAGCCTTGGAAGTTGATGCTGCTCAATGCAGGTGGGAATGATAAGGGCTCGCTCAACTCAAATGAAGCAGGGCAAATACTTTCCTGAATCTCAGTGGGAAAGAAGGAGAAACAGTAATGTAGATCTGATGATTAGGTATTTCAACAATGTCATGTAAGTCAGGTGAATTCAAGACACCAGACTGCACAAACTCTCTGTTCTTTAGCATTGGTTCAGGAAAGGCAGCTTGTTTGTATGCACCATCCTCCTGCCTGGTCTGCTCTGGAAAGGCTTTGGCCACCAGTAGGGTTTCTCCTAAGTAATAAATGATGTGGTTAAAAACACAAAAGTAGGCAATTAACTGTGAGACTTCAAAGTTTTCCTCTGCCTGTTTCTCATGAATTAAACAAAAAATGACTAATGTTTTCAATGGTCTGGAAAAAGCAACATGCAGTGGTAATAAAGACTTTGAACTCTGTGATTGTGAAGCAAGGAAAGTCCTTTCCCTATGATGAAAGCATAACTCAAGGCTCAGTTTTACTGAAGCTAACACCTTCTTCCTTTTCTTTCTTTTTTTTTTTTTCTTTTTAACCCAACTTAAACTTTCAATTTACTGTATCTGACTTTGTTTTTCTAAATGGTGAGAGATGCTTACTATTCAAGATTCTTCGATGGGTAATGTGAAGACAGGCCTTCCCTTACACTGTGACTTTCCCACCTAAACAGATGGAAATCCACCCCCTTCCCTGCTTTCTAACACTCCTTATATCCTGCCACCACAGGAATGAGCTGAAATCTGGCTTTCCACCAAACTGGCCAAAAGCCTGAAGGTGCTGTGCAGCCTTTCCTCTTCCAACTGCAGTACCTTTACTGCTTCCACATGCTGCCATCCCTTAATACGCTGGGCTCTATTTTGTTGGAAGGAGAGATCAAAAATTACTATCAGTGAGAAATACAATGTCAGGAAAATACAAGGCAGAGGAGGAGGATGAGCTCCATACTGGAAGAAAAGTTGGTTGGGATGGACTTGGTCTTCTGAGAGGTTTCTTTTTTTTCCCCTTCCTTAAAACAGACAACAGAGCTTCTCTTGCTGCTTTCTCCCTTGCCTTTAGCATAATATTCCTAGATTATATTAGAATATCTTAAATTATTTTGGATATAGTAACACACTGAGGCTTAGCCTAGGATTGAGACACCACTGTGCAACTTGTGAAGAAACAAAAAAAACCTCAGCGCCTACTTGCAAGGGTACATCTGGGGATTGCATCGCCTAAAATGGCTAGGCTCACTCACTCAACTCATCTGGTTTAACTCTATCATTTAGACACAGCACAGAGTTACATGTAAGATTAAAAATGTTACATTTTGTACCTTTATTTCAAACATGGTTAATCTCACAGGCATTTTCAGACATCTTTGCCCTTGAGCTTCTCAAATAAAATTAAATAAAATTAAGCATTGACATCATTACTGTTCTTCCATGAAACTAGTATTGAGCTATGAAGTGCATGACTTAAAAGCTCTGGGGCTGATATAGAGTCAATATGATTCCAGTGGAATTTTTCTTAGAATGCACTGTATGCCATTAACACAGTATGACATAAAGATATAAAAGTGGTGAGTTTTGATAGGTTTTTTTGCTGGCAGTTGGTTTTGGATACTCAGTGCTTACTTTTCACAGATAAAGTAAGGATGTTTTATTTTTTTCACACAGCACTTGGAAAAATAAATATATCTCCTCTTTAAAAAGAAACTCTAAATGTATTGTACTAGGTGGAGATACATAAAAAGTGTGGAACTTGTTGATGTGAAGAAATATGTCTTAATAATACTCCAAAGAAGTTAACAGATACGTGAATCATCTTATATCTGCACTTACTTTGACGGCAACTTTTAGATGTAAAATGAATTCTTATATTTCTATACAAGTATTTTCTGTATCGGAAGGAAATCACATGAGAAAGTGACCCCAGGCATTACAGTAACTACAGTAGTGGCTTATCAAACTTATTGTTATAAATAAGGAAACATCCTTGACTGTCAGGGTTACATGACTATGAAAAAAAAAAAAAAAAAGTTTGGCCTTTAGTATTTGGGTTGTTTTTTTTAATACCAACAAGTAATCAGAAGGAATGTTCCAAATCCCAGGACTTCATTTTTAACGATAATTTCAAACTTTTGTTAATGTTTCTACTTGAACAAGTTTCTTTCATATTCTAGCCAAAGTAAAATTCTCCCTTGAGCTGGAAGTTTAAAGCAATTTGGATTTGCAGCATTTGGCTTGCTGATAAGTTTTGATGCTAGTTGTTTTAATTAGCTAATTTTTATACGATTACTCTAGCAAGGATCAATTCCATGGTTTTATTTGTTTTAATAAACTCTTACTGCTTTTAGTCTTCTAAATGGAGTTCTTGCTGCGAACAACAAAAGTCAGTTTCTGTCGCAGCTTGTAGTAGAAACGCGCAAATGCTGTCATAAAAGAAAAACACAACTCCGATGGAATTAATTACAATGCACACACGAACAAAAATAACCTCCTGGTTTAATACAGGTGAGCTGACAAAACACAAAGGCATGCGCCGAAATCCCGGTGAGCGCGAAAATGCGAACGCACGTACCTGGGGGAGATGCCTGCGCGCCCCGGCTGCAGCCCCGCATTGCCACGTCTTACTGTCCCACGCACGCCCCGGGACCTTTAGACAGGACTCTCCCAGGGCCTGGAAATGAACTTTTGGGGCTGACACGTCGATCGTGCCATGGGGGGAGGGAGGGGACTGGAGGGGGCGGAGAGGGATTCGCCGGAGGCTCTTACGTGGCGGCAGAAATGTCAGCGCCGGGTCCCCTGCGCAGCGGGGCCGGGGTTGCTGCTGCGGGGCTCCTGTTGCCTACGTGGTTCCACGCCGGCCCCCGCAGACGCGGGGCCGGAACATTGGGGCTGACTGACTGACTGACTGCGGCATGGCGTGTGAGGGGTGAGGAGACCCGGCAGGCGCGCAGCTTGGGAGCTCCCGTGGCGATCCCGTGCCCCTTCCATCCCGGGGCAGTCGCTGGCGCCCGGCTCTCCTTCGCCTCCTCTGTGTGCTGCTCCCCGCTTTTGGTACATTCCCCTGGCCCCGGAGCCCCGGGCAGCGGCGGCGCTGCCCGTGTCCCACCGCCTCCCCTCCCTCCTGCTGTCTCTTGCTGCAGCTCGCCGGGATTTGTTGTGCTTAGTTGTACTGGCGCTGGGGCGCCCCTGCTCAGATCTGATGGTAAAGGAGCAGCCTCAGGTCATGTTTTTGTGAGCTGCGGTGATTAAGGAATAAAAGGGAATAAAAACCCCAAACCCCAAGGACAAATATCTCAACCAGTTGCAACTTCTCAGCTGGCCCGGAGGGGGGAGCGCGGGGGAGGGCAAGGAGTAATGCGGGATCGCCCCAGCCCGGGGCAGCGCCGGCTGCGGGACGAGCCGAGCCGCGCACCGCATCGCCGGGGCCGGGCGGCCGTGGCTGCTCCGCCCCCGCGGCGGGGCGCTGGGTCCGGCCGCCGGGCGAGGCGCGCAGCTGCCGCGCCGCAAACTTGGTGGGAGCGAGCGGAGCCCGGGCGGCTCGGCGGGGCTGCGGCCATGGTGGCGTGAGGCGGCAGCGGGCATCAGCGCGGCGGCGGAGCCCCCGCCCGCCCGCTCGCCCGCGGCAAGCGGCCCACGGCGCCTCCAGGTAACCCCTGCCGGCCCCTCTCCCCTCCTCGCCGGGCTCGGACTGCGGGCGGCGGCGCTTCCGGAGCGCCGCGGGCACTGCGCGTTCCCGGGCGCCCTGTCCGTGACCGGGGACGCCTCGCTGGGCGCCGCGGGGCTTCGCCCCTGTGTCCGCCGGGCGCTCCGGGGGGCTCGGAGGCCGGGAGGGCTGGGGTCCGGGTGGGCGCGGCGGCAGGGTGCCGGCAGGGGGAGCCGGCAGCGCGGCGGAGCGCAGCGGCCGCCGGGCACTGGTGCCGGGGAGCGCTGCCGGCGCTCGGAGCCCGTCTCGGGCATTGCCCGGCCCCACCCCCGAAAGTCCACCGAGCCTTTCAGAGCGGGCGGCCGTTCTCCCCGAAGACGGTGCTGTTTGCTCGGGACCAGAAAAACAGACGGGCAGGCTGCCGCATCTCCAGTGGGGCTGGAACCCGGACCGCGGGTGCTCCGCGCAGCGGGACCCCCGCGCCGCTCTTGCCCTCGGTCGCGCCCGCCGGAGCGTGTTCTCGCCCAGCAGAGTGAGGTGCGTTGCTGTCGCTGAGCCCCGGCTGCGGAGAGGCAGCCGCTGGCTCCGGAACGTTTCGGAGGGGTTTTATCGCACTTCAGCAAGTGAAGTTTGCTCAGGCTCATCTGGTGAGAGAAGTGGCGTGGAAGGCACCGGCAGTTGTGTGAGAAACGTGGGTTTTCAGTGTGATGTTTGCGTAATATGATTTGAATCCCCTATCTTCTTTATTCTCGCTGTTGTTTAACTGGACTGCCTTCGGTCTGTGGCGTGACTGTATTTCGGCACTTTCTGAATTGGGGAGTTTGAGTTTACCATTCTACAACGATGCAGATGGAAACACCTCAGTCCGTTGTATACATCTATCATTCTGTGAGGTTTGCTTACAGATAAATGACAACTGTTAGGGTTTGTTTTATCATTCCAGATGCTGAGTGTACATTGTAGACTGACACAACGATAATCTGCCCGGGATTATTCCTGGGGGGCAGCTGGAGTGGGGGGAGCTGTCAGTGCATCTGTTCCTTCAGCAAACCAGGCTATTGGCAGGAGCAGTCTGTGCATGCAGGCACACGCAG
Organism: Corvus cornix cornix; assembly: GCF_000738735.6. Lineage (NCBI taxonomy): Eukaryota > Metazoa > Chordata > Aves > Passeriformes > Corvidae > Corvus > Corvus cornix. The sequence goes on from NC_046333.1 coordinate 81,467,547, forward strand.
CCTTGTGAAGATGGTTAGAATTTGCAAGATTATAGCTGAGAAAAACATCCTAAAACTAAAACATGTTGTTAAAGTTATAGTGATAGCATGTTCCTGGAGCCCTAAGGTAGTGTGTCTGGAGATCCTACTTTCTGAAAGCTGACAAACCACCCTTGGTTTGAGTTTTGGTGTAAAAGGCTGATGTGATGCTAGCCCAGCTAGAGTGCTGTAAAGTAGATTTTTTTTCATAGTGGAAATTGCAATCAAATCTTACTTCTAGCTGTTTGAGCATCTCCTGGTTGTTATTATATAAGGCTGACTCAGTTCAGTAAAGTTTGACTTAGAATTGTTGAACTTGGTGATGTCATATATATAACACATACTCAATCAAAAGTGTATTGCTGCCTTGAAAGGCTTGTATGGCCTTGGGTACTTTGCTTAGTCTAGAGAAAGGTTTTGGTAGATTTCTGGATTTTGTGCTGTGTTCCCACCTTCCTCTCCAGCAGGTACCAATAATATAACTTTATTACGTTTACTAATGAATTCATCTCATTTTCTTATTTTAATGCTGAACAGCTGCGAGGAGTCCTGCTGAGAGCTAAGGTTTTGCTCTGGAGTGTGGCAGTTTACTTCTCTGTTCGAGAGGTTGTTTTGAACTAAGTAGTGTAAACACTGGCTTCTGAGTTGTACTGCTTATTCCTTGGGATGTTGTAACAGATTTGTTTTGGTTGACAAAGCTGAAGGCATTAATATCTGAAGTGTCTAATTTCTTTTAATCTTTAACTAGTGCTGTTTTCATAAAATACTTACAGGTAGTAGGAGTGCCTGTGCACTTTGTAATGATCCATAAACATGGTTGTAGCATGTTTGTTGCACTCATTTCCTGTTGGGCAGAGATGCAGAGGGTGGTAACTGTGTATCTCTGCTGTTTTCGGAAGAAGGAGTTGTGTGGTCGTTTGTTTTTAACTTTCTTCTCCCCCAGCTACTTAGGGAAACCACGTGGATTCTGACTTCTGTTGATATAGTCTTGCACAGACGCAGGATTTTCAATGAATGAAGTTCATTACTTTTCAGGGAGTAACTGTACACTACAATCTATAAACTGCAGAAATACAACATAAGCCTCCTGCAAATTTTGGCTTTTGTGTTAGAGGTTGTATGCAGGAATTCAGCCAAGGGGAGCAACTGAGCTCCTGGAGGTGAGCAGGAGCAGAGAGACCCATTTCTGCCCTCTGGGCTGCAACAGTTTTATCAGCAGTGTTGGCTGGGTCTGATTTCTGTGCTGTAGGACACGTAAGTGGATAGCTGATAGTACTATCAGTGGATAGTAGGTGTGTACTACCAGTACTATCTGTTGATAGTGGGGAGGAGGGTGTGTGAAATCCGATACTGTGCTACTTCATGTAAAGCAGTATCTAGTAATTGGTTAATATGTTGTGATGATGGACTTCTGAATAGCAGTGAAATACGATTTAGCTTTAGATTTAACATCTGGTTTATAAAATTTTGATACGCTCTTGATGTTTGGTAATGTGTGTTCTGAAGTTACTATGGCTCCTGAGATGAATTGCTATTGCTGTGGCCATAATTATAGGAAGCGGCACTGAGGAGCTTCTCCTTTTCTGTAACATCATTTTATGGAAATGTTTAATGGGCATTCTTGTCAATGCAGAGTTCTCCAAATTATTGTTAATCCGTCTGTTTCTCTTTATTATCATCCTTTTATGCTCTTTGGCATGAGTATACATTCCTATTTGGAAACAGTGTTAAGTTATGGCCTAAATGTTCCTTCTCTCCTAATGAGTTTTGCAAAGCTGTAGCTGATTCAAAAGAATGAGTTGTTGGGGTTTTTTGGTTTGTTTTGTTTTGTTTTTGTCAAACACTATAAACGTTTCTCAAACTGACCCTTTTGAGGTATGTTTGCCAACTATTGGCGGTAGGCTGGATTTCATTTCCAGGCTGCAGCATTGCAGCTGTGACCCGTGAAAGGCAGGTGGCACTCTGCTCTCTGCAGTTCTTACAGACACCTGGGGAACGCCACAGCCCGAGCTGTGCATTTCAGGTACGGTTTGCGTTAAATCTGTTGTTGCTGAAACGGCAAATTGTTTGGTTTTTTTTTTTTTTTTTTTTAAAAAAGGCTGGGGCTTTTATTTTAGTTTTCTTTGTAAATTTGTCCTATGATATATTTAAGAAATTTTCCAGTTTGCATCCAACTATAGCACATTTGCTTAACATTTGTCAGGAAGGTAGCAAATGTAAACCAAGTTAATGATCCCCAAACTGCAGTCTAATTAGTGTCCTCTTGATTTTTTTTTTTGCTAGAATGTATATTACAAACTATGAAGCACTTAAATCTTGTCATTTGGTGGATTTGTTCATGCATCTATTCTCAAATTTATGTTTTCCCTCGGGTACTTTGATGCAATCCAATTGTCTGCTGTGTAGTATCAACTCTTTATCTCCATACATAAATATATTAATAAAATCAATCTCCATTTGGGGAGATTGATTTTGGAAGAAATTTCCTGGTGTCCGAGTATATATTAGAAAGTCAGGCAACTCACAAAAAAGCTGATGTTTGTCAGTGATAGTAGCAGAAAACTGGGGTTGATACACAGTCTGCACCGAGGCCTTTGCAGTGAAACTCTTGAGTTTAACTCAACTGTTGAAACTTATCTTTTCAAATATTATCTTTTCTTTGCCAACAGTTTGAATGACTTGTTCAGAAAGTTTAAATGCTGTGTAGCATGTCAGCTGCGCTATCATTTCCAGACTTATCTCCAATTTGCTTATCTGTGTTATGAAATTTCTTGCGTGACAGCCAGATAACACAGCTTTTCATTCCTTTTCCATTTTTTAAAAAATCAGGATATATCCCTCCACTCCATTATACCTTAGAATTGTTGGATCTTAATTTCTGACAGAACTGGTCAATCTTTTCATGGTTACCAACCTCAGTGATGGAGATTAATTTCGTTTAGGGCACGTTGATTGAGCAGCTCTGAATCTTTGGCGTATGATATTTTGATTTTTTAATCCCTTGCTACATTAATAGCAACATGCATCCATTCAGCAGTATTTTTTTGATTTAGGAGAAGTCTCAGAGAAATTATAACTTAGAAAATGCTGAAATGCAGCCTGTTACTCTCCTCTCTCTGTGTAATACTGGGATACATTATTAGACATTACTAAATACATGTGATGAATGAATTAGAGAACATGTGATGGCTGCAGGATTGGCTTATAATGTGAATTGGGTGGGCTGAAAAAATGGGCCACAAAAAATTGTGAGATCTTCCCATTTCTTTTCTCCACCTCTCTCCAAATTTCAAAATTGAGCTGCTATCTTTGGTGCTGTTGTCCTTCTCTGAATTGCTAGTCTAGTTGGACACCCAGAATGCTATTGAAATGTGGTTTCTGGTTCGACCTAGGTTTAACTGGGAATCAGGAATGCTTAATATAAAATTAACTGTAAGGCCTCTGTAGCTAGGGGGAGAATATTTTAATAATTTTGGGCCCTGTCTTCTGACCCACAGTAATCTTACTGCTGAATCAGTCATTTCTAGTACTGGTGAACTCCACAGACAAAGGCATGTGAATGAGTACTTGTTTGTAATTTTAAAAACTATTAGGCAGTTGTTCTTCACTGTAGTTTCTTCAACATAAAGTCACTTCAGAAATTCCTGTTGCCTTTTTCTTTCACTGTCTGTACATGTTTTTTCACCATCTGTGTCATTTCAGTGACCTGCTTTCACTGGAAGCCCACTAACATTTGCATTGCCAAACCCCCTAGTTATGAAGGGCACCCTGGGAGCATGGCTGAAATGACCTTGTTGTGGGAGAAAATGTGTGGGATGAAATGTTAATGTTGACCCTGTCTGATAGTGACATCGCCAAGTACTTGAGGAAGAACTCCTGGCCATGCCAGTTATAGGTCATGTGTATTGCTTTGTGTCTCTCAAAATCTGGCAGAGTTTTAGGGTTTCTTTACTAAGTCATAGTCAAAGCTGAAGAATGTGAAAAGAGATTATCCACAGTCATTGGGCTGTTACATTACTTGAGTTCAGTTGCTGATGGTCTCTTCTCTTGATGGTCTCACTTGCTTTCTTATTCTGAACTTGCAATAGGGATATATGGTTGTTTTCTTAGTTTTTGTCGTATAAACTGCGTGTGTGTATACCAAATTTTGGCTGCTTCTCATGCTCCAGTGCATGCTTTTCCTTCTTGCTTTTTAAACGTAAGCAATGATACTGAAATGTCTAGGAGACAGTACGAACACAAAATTGCTACTAGTGTCTGATGTTATATTACCCAGTGTTGCACAATGGGACTCCTAGCTTAGCCAAAAGATGGGATTTCAGCTTTGGACAGTTTTCTGATAGTTCCCTTCAAGGCAGATCAACCTGAGGTAGGCCAAGAGCCTGATAATTCTTATGGTCCTCCTCAGTAGCTGTGATGCAGAAGTTGCTAAAGATGATGTTGGTGCTGCTGTTGTGTGTTGTGCTCTTTTTCTGACACTGTAAATCCATGTCCTGGCTCTTGATAAAATACTTCAGAAAGCCCAACCAACCAGAAAACCCCCTTTATTCCTGTCCTCTATTAACAACTTCTCTTTGTGACCTGAAGGCCATGGTATGCTGTGTTTCCCGAAGGCAGGCAGATATAGATGGAGGATGCTGTGCTGTCAGAGAGTGCTGTTGTAGTTTGTTGTCCTCCTTGGCAATTCTGGGACTGTGTCAGTCAGTTGCCTACTGGGTCCTTTTAGTTGTGCCAGCATAGCTATTTGTGTGGAACCACAGTGTAAGGGAACTGATTCTTTTAAACGTTGCCTTTGAAGTACCCATGGCCCCGATCCCAGTAAGGCCCCATAGGTGCTGGTCTCACTGTAACTGCAGGTGTGCATTGACTATTGTCAGGTGAGGAAGGAGGGGAGAGGAGGATTGTGTGTGAAGAATAAAATTCGGATTGGTCCCTCAAATAACATGGAAATGTGTAGGATTTTGCCTGAGTGGTTTAGAGTGTATCCAGACAGCTTTTTGTTATGTCAGCTTTATATCAGGCAGCAAGCTCTGTTGTGGAGGCTGCAAATGGGCTGAGGCACAGCTGTATGCCTGTCTTTACCAGCAGTCTAAACTCGCCTCCTGAGGAGTGAGGTACCTGAGAGGCAACGCCTCCTTGCATTGCCCTTGAGTGTGGCAGAAGTGGGGAAATTCAGGGTAATAACCTGTTAAATACTGAAGTTCAGTCTTCCAGAGCTTGTCTGCCAGACCTTACTCTATTCAAAAATGATCGTGGATTCAGATACATGCTGCTGGAATTGATAGTACAAAGCTGCAAAACCCTTCTACATTTATGTGCCAGGAGCATGAGTTCAGGTGTACAGTTCTAGAGACATGCAAGAGGTGAAGCTGGTGTTTGTGGAAAGAAAAACTTCTCTTGATGCATATGGGTAGAAGTCCTAAAATGCTGCTACCCTGGGCTCTGGAGGCTTGTCTAACTGATGTAATTCTGTTGTAAATCTTGGTCAGAGTTTACAGACTTTCTTGAATTGTCCAAGAAAGTTGCTAGATTTTCCAGTTTATCTTCTTTTGCTTTCCTGAGCGCATAGCGTCAGACTCTTTACCTAAGCATTAGTTAAATCTTTAGTATAGAAGGCAAACCAGTGAAGCCTGGGCATCATCCTTTAATGGCTGGCTACAAAAAAAAAAAAAGATGTAACTAGCAACAACAGGAAAAAGAGAGATCTGGGCTCTAGGGCTGAATTGCTGTTCTTTTTGCCATTGTTGTCTGTTGTTTTAAATTAAATTAATGGTCTGGGTGGAGGAACTTGATTTTTTCCATCAGTATTCTTTCTTTAAGCAAGTTTGCAAGTAGCTTTGATTAGAACATTCTTTTTTTGCTCACTTATCTGTAACTGTCAGGAGAGATTGTTTTGCAAATTTATTTAATCTGAAGGCCAATGAGATCAGTGTTGAATTTTGAAGAAAAATAATCTTGAACTAAACACTTAATTCTTATATTTGAGTCTTTATATTTTTCTCTCAAACCCATAACCATAAAGTGCTCTTAAAATAACTTGAGCAAACATTATTTTTCTTAGAGTACCCCTGTGAACTCATTGCTGGCAATGGCTATCTGCCTCTTGGGAAAAGGACACATTAGTCTTTTTATAGGATGACTGTTGACAAAGCTTGTCCTTCAGCTTCACTTGTAGAGCTGCTGTGTTGTAATTGCTTTTTTTTACCAGAAGGCTAAAAAAAGAACTAGTTTGTTGCAGAGGCATATCACTAATATTTTAATAAATGGAAATATAAAACTTGTTTAACTGGAAATGTAGGGAGCTCTGTTTGTTTGTGGGGAACAATTCATGTGCTTAACTTACCTTTCAGATTTACTGTGAATTCTGTATAAACCAGACCTGATTTCTAATTCCATGTATTTGTTTATTTTTGGGATTTAGCATTTCCCTTAAAAAAGTCATTTAAACAAGAGGTTTGTTTTTTTTTCCCCTGCTAATCTTATCAACCTTGATCTTTTTTATAAGCCCCAAATTTCTAACAATGCCAACACTGAAAATTTTGAAAATGGAATTAAAAGTGAGTGGAGCAGTTGACACCAGGCCTTTTCCCAGCTCTCTGCACAAGCTGACACCTTCAAAGACTTACCTGTAGCCATAGATCTAGTTTAGAGAACCTGATTATAGGTGAAACCTGAGGATCTAGAGATTTCTGGTTTTAACTAGCAGCTTTAGTTTGCTTCTTGCTAAGCTGGGTGCTTGTCTTCTCTTGCCACTTTCTGCATTGTGAAAAGTGTTGCTTTATGGTGTCTGAGTACCTTGTCTCCTTGATTATTTGGTAACTAAAACTTTCTAAGCCTTATAAGAAATTTTGCATGTGTTGAATGTTTTTGCTTCCACATAAAAACTTATTTTCTACAAATCAATCTTCATTTGAAGAATAGTGTTTCTGTGTTTGTATTAGTATCTATAGATAATTGATAATTCGAATGATAGGTCTTCGAAAAAAACTGTCTGTTCCTGAATATCACTTGTGTTGTCTTGTAGGTACTTCTAATGCCATCTTTCATCCCAAAACATTGAGAAAAAACCACAACCTTTGGCTTCATAAGAGCATCTGGGTTTACTTCCATAATTGTATCACTTGTCCTACAAACATTAGGGTTGTGTTAACTAGAGTGCTCATAGGAGCCTTACTTTTGTGACTAAGTTGTAAGGATTTGACTTCACCAGACTTAGTATTATGTTGTTCAGGTTTATGTGTTGTACTGTGACTGAAAGGAGTTTGGAATTGCTCTTGCAGTCAGCTGACTAGGGAGAAAGTGATGAGAAGAAGATCTGGATTCTTCAGCTTTAGCAATGGCAACTGGTATAAAACCTAGTAGTTTCTTCTTCTGAAATGTTTCATATGGCTTCTTTTTGCCAGAGTAGTTCCCAAGATTCACCATTTAAACAGCATTTGGGCTTATAACTGGAGTAGTTATGTTGCAAAATGTGGAATATGTAAAATTTTCTCAAAAAAGAATGTTCATTGATGTTTCATCCTTGTATACTTTCAAGCCTAGTCAACAAGAAGGGAGATTTAATGCATGAAACAGATGGCAGCTAACAGGCAAGCTCTAAGTGATGTCCAGGTGTTAGAAGAACAAATTACTTGTTGGTAGAATCGCCTTGTTAAGGTTTAGGGCTTGACATGCTTCAGTGATCTCAGACTTAGGGGGAGGTTAACAAACCTTGGGAAGAAGGATGTCCACCACTGATAGGGGACACACAGAATGCAGAATTTAAGGGCCACAAAGACATCTGGTGGAACTCCCAAGACAATGAAGAAACTACCAAAGCCAGCTCAGCATCTGTGCTGAAATCAGCTCTGTCTGGGTAAAAGGTAATTCTGGCAGGGGCAGATTGCAACCACCAACTCACAGACCACCAACCCAAGAAACCCAGTGACTCAAAAGAAGAGAAACACTGAGCATGGGACTAATTAGCATGGGAAGCAAGAGAATCATTTACCAATAGAAGATAGAATACTAATTAATAAGAGAATTATGTAACTTGTAGCCAAGGAACACTAAAAAAATCTCTGTTTGCTAAAATGTATAAATAGTAAAAAGTTTTGATGGTGTGCTTGATTTGTGTAGTATCACTGAGCACCCAGGCTTGTGCAGCTCTGAAATAAATAATCAATATCTCTTTTGAGTGTGTAATTATTGGCTTGTTGCACACTGGGTAATGAATCCAGTTTTTCTGGACAACATTTACATGTTGGCCCCAGGAACTCATTGACAGAGAAAGCTGTTGCATCAATTTTCCATTATCCAGTTTTTCTGGGGGTATACCTAGCTGTTCAAAAACGAATGGAAATACAGTATCCTTGCCCCAAGGCATCTACGGATGGAATCGGTTTTGTCTGGTATGATCACTCCCAGTGCGTTCCACTGTAGCTCAGCATGGGAAGTGAAGGATGCAAGTCAACGTGCAGAATCCTTGAAATGGTAAGATACTTCTCATACTTCTGGCAGTAATATTTTCATACTTGCAGTCCTGTAGAAAAGATTCTGTACACTCTGTAGTTTGTATTTAAATATCAGCTCCGAACTGTTTTCTTTAAACCTTCCTTACTTAAAGTTCTACTTCAGTAACTCCTGAAAGATTTACTGCTAACTCTTGCCAAGTTTCTAATGTTTCCAGGCCTGTTGGAATGAGTCCAGAGGAGAGCAGAGCTGGAGCACCTCTCCTGTGAGGACTGACTAAGAGTTGGAGCTGTTCAGCCTGGAGAAGGCTCTGGGGAGACCTTGTGGCACCTCACAGTGCCTAAAGGGAACCTACAAGAAAGCTGAAGAGGGACTCTTCACAAGGGCATGTAATGACAGGACAAGGGGTAATGGCCTTAAGATAACAGAGGGCAGGCTTAGATTAGATAGGAAGAAGAAATTCTCTGCTGTGAGGGACGATGGTGAGGCGCTGGAACAGATTGCTCAGAGGGGTTGTGGACTCCCAGTTCCTGGAGGTGTTCAAGACTGGTCTGGATGGGGCTCTCAGTAACCTGGTCTAGTGGAGGGCTCTCTGATCATGGTAGGGGGTTTGGGACTAGATGATCTACCTGAAAGGAGGTTGTAGCAAGGTGGAGGTTGGCCTTTTGTCCCAGGCAACTAGCAACAGGACAAGAGGAAATGGCCTCCAGATGTGTCAGGGCAGGTTCAGGTCAGACATCAGGAAGAATTTCTTCACCTAAAGGGTGGTAAGCATCAGAGTGGGCTGTTCAGGCAAGTGGTGGAGCCACGGTTTCTGGAAGTGTTCAAGATACCACTGGTTGTGGCGCTTACTGCTATGGTTTAGTAGACAAGGTGGTGTTTGGTCAAAGGTTGGACTCCATGACCTTGGAGGTCTTTTCCAACCTTAATGATTCCATGATCTTTAAACTCCCTTCCAACCCTAATCATTCCATGCTTTAATGATTCTGGTGTCTTACGAGTGTGGCATAAAGTAGGCTGGAGACACAAGCTAATTGCCTTCCTCTGGCGTTTCTTTTGGCTGGCAGCTGCCTGTAACCTGCAGGTGACATGTTCAGTTTGCTCAAGGTTCTGAACCATCAAAGGAAAATGAAGTATAACACATCTCTATAGTAAAACTACAGTGTTGATAGATACTTTAGCAATGTGTGATAAATGTTTCTGAATTAAATGAAGGCTGTGCTAGACAGAACTAATTTGAGCAATAATTTCTGTGTAGTAATTGTTGGGTGGAGCTCAGTGACCAAAATTATTCTAGCGAGATAACTGGTTCATAGTAATGTTCCCTCCTGACAGTAAAACTTATATATAATTTAAAAGATTCATATTAATAGTAAAATGTATCTGTGACACTTGTAATTTCCTAAAGAACTCTTTGCAAACAGAATTTATAAACTTCCTGGCTTACTCTATTAATGGTCAAAATTAACCTCACCTTACAGTTCTTACACAGATATGTAAGGGTGCTTGTTTGGGGGTAAGCTTTTTCCCCCCCCTCTCTACACACATGCATGCATTCACCACATTTTAACAGTCTGTTCCAGTTTGTCAAACACTGGCTAGATAATAGATAATAATCTCTTCATTTGTTTAGTCAAATTGCTGCTGTAGTATCCCACAAAGTAATAGTGGAAGGACAGAGAGGCCTTTCTGCTGGGAAGAACTTACTGGCTTCAGTCCAGTGGCTAGTGCACAGGGCTGTTCCAAAGACAAAGTGAATTGAAACAGAGATCAGGACAGTGTTCTGATAGTTGATAGTTTTATTTTGAGCTCTGAAGAGCTCATCTCTTTGAAGAACAAAGGATTATTGGTATCAAATATTGATTATGTGTAATATCTAAAATTCATAGACTTCTTAACTTCTTATTCTGGCAAGCTGGACTGCAGCTGAGAGTGAAGCTTTGTTGGAGAGTGAAAAAAAGTGAATAAAAGAAATGTCCTTTGAATGAATCTTTCATGACTAGTGGGATCTTTTAAAGGCAGATGTGATTAAGTGATTTAACTGGATTCAGAAAATACAATTGAATCAGAAGAATTTTCATAAATTATGAAGTATGTTAATTTAGATGAACCAGAAACATGGACAGGCTAATTGGACTACACTAATGTACACAGATACTTGAGGTTTTAATATACTTTTCTGAAAGCTGGTGAACACTTTTAAGTGCAAATGTTTTTTCATAGTTTGTCTCTGATTTGATGGTATATCTTGCCATGCACTCTTACTACAGGCTGTGATTAAGTCTCTGTGTTCTGGAAGATTTAAGTGCAGTTGTTGTGTTTTAATTTCTAAAGTCTTCAGATTCTGCTGCCTCAAACTACTGTGTAGTTCTGAAAGTGGCATCAATAGGTCCTAATATGTTATTTCAGGTAAAGTGCAGTAATATGTTACTTTTGTAGGGCTCTTAATTAAAGGTTATGTTGCTTAATGTTAATGAAGAGGTGTGGAATATTGAGGGTTGACATTTAGCTCTGCTTCATGTTAAAAAAAATTGGAAATAAAAGTTCTACACAGTTTATCTACATTTCAGATTAGCACAGCCAATAAAATGAGCTCTTATGCTCTGTTGAGCTCGTTTTTGCTGTGTGTACATTTGAAGGCAAAGCCAAATTGGGATATCCCTTGCTTTACTGCTTAGTAATTTGGCTCAGTTCTGCTAGATCTGTCCTGTGCAGGACAATGCCTAAGGTGTAAGACAGGCTGGGGTGCTCCTGCATTCTGCTTCTGGGTTAAATGTGTGTAAATGTATTAATGAACAAATGATTCTCTAGCAGTGCTGCTGTAGTTAGCTGATCCCTCTCTTCCTAATCCATCAACGATAAGAATCTGTTGTGAGTTTTGTAACTAGGTGGAATTACACTTCTCTGCTTTCACTCTGCAGTGAGTCAGCCAAGATGTGTCCCAGCAGGTGAAATTGTGTCTGTGAGCAAGCCGAAGGTTGCCATCAGGAGGTTGCCAAACGCCCTGTTACTGCTATCACATCTGAGACATGCAGGTCACCTTTCCTGCATTCCTGTCACCCAGGCTGAGTGTATTGCTGTCACTGAACTCTGAGCAAGCAGCGGGGCTTGGGCTAGCAGGACTCAGAGCTGTCAGTTTTTTTCCTGCTGCTTTGTGTCCTGAAGCTCAGGACAGAGAAGGGCAGCTGCTGTAGTGTAGGTGGGTGGAGTTTTTTTCTTTTTATTTAAATGCATCATTCAAGGAGCAAAGATAATGATGTAGGTGGTGGCCAAGAGGGGAGAAACAGCTGGTAGAAATAAGAGATGAGATAGGATGTTTTGGATGAGTGAGAGTGGAAGGCTTCAGAGGAAATCAGAGCCCGTGTGCCATAGGAGAACAATGGGGTGGGAGCTAGTAGATGGGCAACTGCAAAGTTGTGAAAGCCTTTCTCCCTTCCCTCCAGCACTACACGCCTGGCACCCTGCTGGGGGGCACAGTGTTACCCTCTTAGTCTCACCCTGACTGCTGCAGCGTCAGTCTCCTTTTGGAATAGACCAAAAACCTGTGTTCCAGCTAACCATATCCACTGCTGCTGCACTGCTTTTCTTAAGTACTTAGAGGTATACAATTAGCTAATGAATGCTTAACACAGAGTTTCTCATACATGTAACTGCGTGAAACTTGATGGCTGTGTTAATGTAAATAATTGCCAGGCAGGAGGAGTTGCTATATAATAGGACCTACAGAAACTGAATTCCAGGTTGGAAAACTGGGTCAGGCTAATTGAAGTAATGTCACCAGCTCTGAGAGTGGACACTGCTCTCATTTGCATGTTGAAGGTCTGTGGATCTACAGGGCTTTCAGCTGTTCTCCAGGTATGAACTTCATGTACCTTGTTTTTTATTTGTTTTGTGTTTCTTTTGTGAATTATTATCTGCTTTGCAGTGGAAGTCTAATAGGGATGATATGGTCCTATAGATGTGTTATGGAAATAAACAAGTTAATTTTTCAAACTTAAAAAATGCACCCTGGTTTCTGGAACCCAGAAGAGGTCGGCAAAGCCATCCCATAAATTAAAGCATGCACTCAGTGTGAAATGATACAACTTTGTTTTATGTCTTCGACAGAGATCTTTGTGTGGTTTAGTGTGGTTACTTCATAACCCAGAGCCAGACTCTTTACTCTTCACCTTTTATTTCTGAAAAAATTAAAAAAGTAATGTTTTTTTACCAAAGCAGTCAAAAAGCCAATCTTCCCATTTGTCTGAGAACTTATGATCATCAGAAGACCTATGAAACATTACAGCTTAGTTTGGTGTGGGAACACAGTTGAAATAGGTTGGAAAATCATGGTGGACTTCTGCCTGAGTTCCATTTATTATGGCGAATATGGAACACAAAATATTTTCTTAAATTATCTGTACTACAAAGCGTACTGTGAGATAATATAGTAAAAAATTCAATACAATTTCTTTATTCCACTGTCAGCACATCCAGACTTTCCTTTTTTCCCCTGTGTCTTTAAATATGTTCTTGAAATCCTTTCAAAGGTAGTTTTATTAACTTAAATGTAGTGCAGATGTTGCTAGCTTGGGAAATAAGTCACAATGACTTGTAGTATTGTGTCAAAAATATCATTTAGAGGCTTAGAATGAGGGAGCAATTAATGAACAGTCTTCACTATGAACAAATAAATGTCAGAGACTCCTCCAGGGCTAAGCTGCTTCTGTGCCCTATTCATTAATTGTTCTTTTGAACAAAGTTGGTGTTGATGAGTGGGTTTAATTAAGCATACCTGATAAAATCCACAAAAACAGATCAGAAGTATTAGAATGAAAAATTTGCATTTAATTTAATAAATAAAGGCTTTTTCCTTCTCAGGGGGTTTCATGCTTCATGTAACTGTCTCTGGCTGACATTTCTCCCTGACTACTGAGTTTTCCTCACTGGAGAGTGGCTGAAGATGTGTCCTATGGTTTGCCTCAGGATGCATGCCAAATACCATGCTCATATTTAAGTCTCTATTATTAAATATGTATTAAATATGTCATAATGGAAGATATCTCTCAGAACAGTCTCAGTCTACCTTTTGAAAAATGGCAGGAAAGGGAAGAAGCACATGTGAGTAGAAAGGTAGAAATCTTAAACTGCTAAAGCTCATTCCAAACTTGCTGACCCTATACCCTGGTTAAAAATACCACCTTGGGAAAAACCTTTGTATTCATATATTTAAAAAAAAAAAAAAAAAAAAAAAAAAAAAAAAAAAAAAAAAATTCATATGTAAATCTGGATTGTTCAATGTACTTGGTGGCTTACAGGTCTAAATTGAAACTTGATGAATGGTGGCCCCCAAAATCCATCTTATTATGTGAAATACAGTAATACATGTATCGGCATGGGTTCTTTGTTACATTTTTGATTCTATTTTCTTAGTTATACTGCTTTAAGTTATTTATTCTGGTTTTATTTGTAAGTTCTGTTGTGTAAAATCAATCAGAATATGAAGAACAGTTTGGTGAAAGTACTCACAGTTTGCAGTTTTGAGCCAAGTGGTAACTGGAAGCTTTAATAGCCTTTCAGTACCACTTCAGAAATGGAGATGTGCCATTGGACAGACATGTCAGAACTCAGTAAAAATAGCATATCCTACAGTGGGCATTCATCCAGAAATCTAAAATTAGCATTGTATCCTGGATATAGTACTGCAGGTGGTCACAAGCACTAAATTGTATTGAGCACCCTCTGTTATTCAAGCAGGTCTCAACATACTTATTTTAAACATTTACTGGTTTTATGCAAGGCTAACTTACTGTCATTACTGTTGTTCTTTATGTGGCATCAAAATATCTGACATGTTTCATAGGAATTAAAACAAAGCCTTAGCCAGAGATGTTTAGCATGGTTCTGTGTGATTGGAAGTCAGTGGCACAATTCCAGCTGACTTCAGCTGGGAGTATCAGTAGATCCTGACTTCTTTCTGTTAATATATATAAACATGCAGCCTGTTGGCAGGTTGGAGTGTGATTTATTTCACATTACTCTATTTTGCTTGTAGCGTTCCAGTAGAGTTTGGCCAAACAAGCTTGAAGAAAAGTTCTTTCCTTGTATCAGGGGAATGTAAAGCTTGAGGAGAAACAGAGCTCAGGTATTATGGTTTGGTTAATTACTTGAATAGTTATGCAAATTACAGTAGGCTCTGATGAGTGTTGTATGGGGAAGGTCTGTACTGACTTTGTTTCCATTATTCTGCTCTCTTCTTCCTGTTTCTGGAAGTATAGTGGGACACAGGCTTTTTAATGACTGTCGGCAGCAGGTTTCTTTAAAACCCACTGGAATGACCTGTAGAAATAAGATAGGATTTTCTTATGACATAATTACTAAGTACAGGTGTTAGTTATTGTGTTTGTTTTCAGATAGGGTAACGAGCATATGTTCCTCACTCTCTCTATAGATGTCTGTATGTGTGTGGGCGGGGTGTGGGAGAGACACGACAGAACTGTGTGTATGTAAATATTCTCCTAGAGGATGAACACCTAAAGAGAAAGAATGTTTCCTTTATTATTTATTTCTTAACTATATATGACCACAATTTTTTAAGTCAGAATATATTGTTTAATATTTTGGAGGTCATAGATAGACTTCTGAATTTTAAACACGATCTTTAAGTAAGGTGAGAGACTGCTGTGTGATGTTTTCAGATTCATCTGTAGATCATTATTGTTTTGGTCACAGTTGTTTTTTTTTTAAAGCAATTCCTTATGTTGAATAGTTGTGAGTATTCCAGCAGGTTCTTGAGTGATAAAATAAATTCTTCATTCTTAATTTACATGATGTCTGATATTTTCATTACTTTCACTTGTAAGAGTTTAAGTAATGCAGGGATGAAGAGGCTGGATTTTTAGGTGTAGCATTCATGACTGCAGTAAAAAGAAAGCCATTCATGTGTACTGAAGGGGGCACAACAAATACAGTGGGTAAGACACAAGTGTAATTTTTCTGAAGATTCATAGCAGAGGCTTATTCTGTTTATTTGCCATAGTAGATTAGTGGCAGGCTTCAAAACACTGATAAGATTGAGCAGTACTTGTGCTTTGAAAGCTGAGGGCAACCCCCCCTCCCTCCCATAAAATGTTTAGTAAAGGTAATTTTAAGTGATTGCAAATGCATCATGTATTTATGGATGTTCCCAGTAAACCTAAACACAGTGGCCTAAGCAAGTTTGCTTTTTTCATTATAAGTCTTTGCTTTTGTAGGAACAGTAAATAAAAAAAAAAAGAAAAGTTTCAGGAAGAAAAGTAAGCTTTTGCCCAGCAAAATAAACGTGGCATTAATGGGCCTGTAGTATGCTGTGGTGCCACACTGATCTCAATTTCTTATTTACATCTTGGAGGTGCAGATGTTACAGCCATGAAAGTGAACAATGTTGATGCCTTTTCCTGGTCTTAAAATCAAGAGTCAAACATGGTTAGAAGGGAAAAAGGGATTTTACCTTGGTATTTATTTTAAGGATCCTTAGGTACACGACATCCAGGTGGAATGCACCGCAATGCACACCCCCAAAAGATTGGGTATAACATTACAGGTCTTACTTATTGGCATATCTATCAAAAATTCCCCAATGAGAGGCTTGAATGAGCCCCCTTCCCCAAGGAACCTTCCCCTGGATGGTTCTATCTTGGTTTACAGAATGTGTTCTGGAGAGGACCTTGGGGTCTGGGGCACACTGGTCCTTAGCAACGAAGCTTCTAAAATGTTTAGTCTCTTAGCTTGACAAACAAGTCCAAGAATGTAGGGAAAAAGCACTAAGAATACAGAAGTTGTGAAAAAGGTATAACAGGGGTATAAAAGAAAAGGGAAGAAATCATCATGGCATCAATGTTACAAAGGCAGCAGCCCCAATGAAACTTAGTGCATTAGATTGAAGCAGAAATGAGTTCTGCAGATCTGGTTTACTTTCCAAGTGAAATTGATGTGTGTGTGTAAATGGGAGCACCAAAAAGAACCTTCTAAGAAGGCAGACTGTACAGGATGAATTTCGGCAAAGCTGAATGCTTTGTCATGAGATCTGATGAAGTTGTAGTTATTTTCTTTGCATGATATCTAATATAAAGGCATATAAATAACAGATTCAAAAAAATACAGGCCTATAATGCCTCTCTCCTGTCTAGGGAGAAATTAATTTGTACATGCTGCTTGCAAAACCTTTTGTAAAGGAGTTCAGACTCCTTCAGCAGAAGGTGCTATATAGGCAAATAGGTCAATTATATCCAAGTTCAGTGAATTTATTTAAAAAATTGACCACTAAGGAGGTACTAATACCCTGATAAAGAAAAAAATCCCATTGTGTTCTAATGTTAACCTGGACAGCAACACAAACAGTTGAAAAACAGATTTAAGATTGAAGAATTCAGAACAGTTTCGGCTTCTCCAGTCTTTCTTTTTATAAAATTCTGATTATGTTCTAAGATTTAGGAAAAAAAAAAGGTAACAACACCTTCCAGCCCTTTCCTGAAAATGACCATTTTAATGCTTATTTCAACTACAGCAGTTGTGCTGGCCTAGATGGGAGCTAGTGAAAAGAAAACTATTGAAGGCTGAGCTTATTCATGGACTCTGCTTCCCCCTCAGCTTCTGTGCTTCTCAGTAAATTCACCCTGTGCAGGCAAAGCATTCTTGATTCATCTCTCTGAACAACCACATCTGTGGCTTAGGTGGTTCATCTCTTTTTATGAAAAGGATTTAAGCTTCACAGAAATAAATTATTCCCATACTGTTGTTAGTTTTAACAGTAATTTTAGACAAAGTTGCTTTAGATGTGGGGAAAAAGAGTCTCCATCTTGTTTAGGTGACAACTGGAGACTTGCATGAGAAGTAGAAAATGTGACTAGTTCTTTATGATATGACATTTTAGGACAGATTGACAAACAGCTTGAATGACATTTGAAATGTGAGATGTTGTAAGAACTCACTGCCTTTGCTATATGTAAACACTACTGGGAGAAAAACAAGCTTTTATTTGAAAAAGAAAAAGGATGAGGGAGAGAAGAGCAAGTTATGCTTTAGGCTATTTCCTTGTGTGATTAACACCTGGACTGTCTTCAGAAAATGGCATGTCTTTCTGCTTCTATAATTTCAGAGTGGTTATTGACTGACTAGTAGGGGGCTTTTTATCTGGTGCCTTACTGAATTCTTTGCAGCCTCTTGACTCTGTTAGGAAGCTAAAATAGCAATTTTAGCTATCAGACATAGAAATCATTAACAACATTTATTGACTTCTAAACACTCTTCTGTTATCTCGATGCTGTCAGATCGCCCTTGCCCACTTTCTACAAAACATAATTGAAAACAATGACATTTCTCAATTTTTGTGGACAGGTTACAGACTGGAGAAGATTTTTATCTGAGAAAACTTCATTCAAGATGAAGCTATAAGAAGCTGCATCTGCAAGCGGTAAGAACAGCTTTAACAAAGAAATCTCAACAAAAAAACCCCTGTGTGCCTTTTCTGCTTTGTCCTTTGCATTAAACTAAGAGATGTTTTTCAGAGGTCACATAAGAAAGTTGTAGTGGAAGTGACACAGAAATCCATTAACACTGACTTCAGATTTCTATATTTCAGTATCTGTAGCTTCCTTGCATAGCTCAGGTCAGTTTTATAGTAACAATTAATGCTCCGGTTTTAATTCTTTAAATTTGATTTATGTATGAAACTCCTTCGAAAGAGTAGGATAGATAACATTGCAACAGCTTCAGGGTGAGGAAGTGAGCAAGAGTAATTAAATGCAGCTTTAAGGTAGTTCTATTTATCGAAGAGCATTCTACATTACGAGTAATAGTATCCTGTCAACTAAGAAATGAAGAAAGGGTAAAGGATAATTTAAATTAAAAAGCAAAGAAATCTTTTAATAGACCAGAAAGTAGGACACAAAGCTGAAAAGCTAAAAAGGAAGCACAGTGTAAAAATGTAAACTCTTTTTGTAATACATTAGCAAGTCAACATATTTCTCTTATGTTTCACTTTGTATTTGGAACCAAAGCTACACACAGATACATCTTGCTGGAAATGTGTGATTATTTTTATTTAGAACCTTGCAAGGTTCTCTGCATATTAAATACAACAAAGGAGTTAGTAAATGGATGTATTAGAATGTTAGAAATAAGGTAAAAAGTAACTTGTATGCTTACTGTTGTGAAATGCTGACTTTGACAGTCTGGGTATGCTAAGTTCTCCCATGTTTTGGAGTACATGTGAAAATTGGGAGTGGTGACAAAAAAGTCTGCTTTCTAATGCTGTATAATAATATCAGTTCTGTATAATAGTATCTGTTCTGAGGGTGACATGGCTGGAACCTTCTTTTCCCCCTCCCTTCCCTCCTTTAAGAAAACAAAATACTACACCTGTTTGCTGAGCTTTGTTCCTTTTTGTCACCTTTGTGTGCTTTTTGTCTCACAGATTGTCCCTCCTCCATAAATTTACCAGACAGTAACATAATCTACTTAGACATCCTATACCATGAGACACTATGAGCTTAAAATGCTCATCAGATCTATGTAGGTGAACTGTATTATTTGTCCTGATCTGGAATCTGTCTTTATTATTATACTTTTTGAATGCTCATTGTGTCATACTGCCAAAGGAAAATAGTTCTCCCTGCCATCTACTGCATTTTGTTGAATTTAAGCAGGTTTTACCAAATTTCTGTCAGGTTGCAGTGCTGTGGCTGTGTGTAGATTAGATGCTAAAAATTGTGTGAGAAGGATAAAAGAAAGGTTGAGAGGATCGGTCAGGAAGTAGCAGGGTGTTAGGAGATGGGTTTGGAGTGAATTCAGAGTGAAGAGGCTGATCAGGATGTGTAGGAAGTGGATATGTTGTTCTCAGACATAAGATGCGGAAGGCTGGTATCAATTTGTTGGGAGGAATGTGATGAAAAATGAGACTCTGATAACTGTTTGAAGGTTTGAAAGCAATCTTTGATGTATTGTGAAGTACGTGTCTGGGGACATTTTCTAAAACCAAGGATGGCAATGCTGTCAGCTCCATTTTAGATGAGGTCTTTAATTGTTTAATGCTGCTACTCTGTGAGTAACAGAGTACAGAAAGTCGCACTTCTGCTAAGCAGTAGAAGTGTTGAGGCTGTGGGGTGCACAGGGAAGGTGCTTGAGACGGGCTGTAAATGGCACCTGAGGCCGTGGTGTGGCACGGGAAGCCGTGTCACTGCCATTGCTACAGCCAGCTTCACGCCTGCCAATGGCCAGGAGCAGTGGGGGACTTCATGGAGAGCGGGTGGTGTTAGCTCCAGAAATAGCTCTGAGGCACCGTCCTGTTGCATCACTTCAAAAAGAGTTAAAGTGATTATCAGGCCATGCCCACAGTGGGTACTCCCTCCAGTAGTCCTCTGGCAGAGGTTTGCCCTCAGCTTTTCCTAAGTGCCTGGGTTCTCCCTGTGGTTTCTGAGGTAGTTGTTTCTGTCACTGAATGTGTGCGGATCACAAAGGTAGCCAAACACTCACTGGTGTTGTGAACTCAAATTTACTGCCTGAACAGTGAATCCCAATCATTATGGGGCACCTGACATTTAAATAAAGAAACAAAATGCCTCAGCCTTGATAATTCAGCTTGCTGCATTCACATACTCATCATTTTGATTGTACAAGGGAGGGAAGGAAAACTTGCCCTGACATGAAGTGCCAAGTGCAGCCAGGCACCAAACTGCAGCAGGTGTTCCCAAGGGATGAAGGACTTGCAATTTGCAAGAAGCCTACTTGGGAGGAGTAGAGGGCTGTCTGCTTTTGAGCAGCAAATTTGCAACTACTTGTTGAAACTTTTGCCTGATGACTGTAGTTGCTGTTGGCCTCTATGAAACATACAGAAGCTTGCTTGCTGTACCGTGGTGATTAGAAATATTAATTTCATTGCACACGAAAATCCCTAATGAAAAGTCCCTAATTAAAGGTTGACCATTTTCTGCCACTGTTAATTTTTTAAACTTTTTTTTTGCAAATGTAATTGCTGCTATGATTACAGAATGCCAAATTGAGTTTGGGGACATATGCAATATTCTTTTACCACTAGTCTAGTCAAATAATTTTTAACGAGACAAAGAGCTCATTGAACAACCAAATTGGTTTGTTTACTTCAGTAGCTTAACTGCATTAAAATCAAAGAGCTTTCATGGGCAGGGGGTAATCTGTGTCATTGCTGGACGCCATTAATCACCCCCTCGACTGAGGGCAGCACTTTTCAAAAGTGACTTATAGATGATTGAATAACTTTACTCTCTACACCATTAATGGTTCCCAGCAGGCTGCTAGCGTGCAATCACAAACATCTGTGCGTTTGAAAGTTTCCACTTCCCCAAACAGAGACACATTTTACAAAGCAAGAAAGAAAAGGGGAAAAAAAGGAGAATTTGTTTTGCATGAGTGGCCTTTTGGAAAAAGGGCTAACGGAAAATGTTCATGCTTTAACTCTTATGTGTTACAGTATCATCTGAGTTTACCTTGAGATCTTTATGCTCTCAATGGCATTAGAAGATTTTTTTGGTTTTAATTTGTTTTTGTTGTTTTTATTCCATAGGATCTTTCTGACATTTGATATCCAGTAGTGAAAGAAAATGTATCCTGCTTGCCTAGTAACTCATGGATGTTTTTGTTTTAACTGTGTTTAAAGTAAATGTAGCCACTTACCCCTAGACACTGCAGAGTGTGCATTATTTATTCAAAGCTGATGATTCAAGTCCTTTTGGAAACCAGCTTAACAGAACAGAGAACAAAAATCGTTTCTGCAGGCAGTCTGCTACTTCTAAAGTGGTCTTTTAGACAAGCATTTAATTACTCAGGGAAAGAGTGCTGGGCATTGATTGTGTTTCCTCTCTTCACAGCGTCACTGTGCTTCCTCACCACACCTGTCCCAGGTGGGTGCTGCATAGCTGTTGTGACCATCACAGAATCACTGAGTGAAGGTTGCTTGGGACTGGAACAGATTGTCCAACCAACCACCCATGTTCAAACCATATTTGTTTTCATTTAGCCTCTTCTAGCACGTTTTATAGAGTATCTCAGCTTTTTACTCTTGAGGACTTCCAGTACTTGTCCTACATATCCTGTAGAGTATTAATCCAAGACTAACATCTTAAAAGCATGAGATTGATGATGCTGTTTCACAATTCACTTTTCACTGTTCTTGCAGTGAAAAGAGCTCATCTAGAAGGACTTGATAAGTAGAAAAAGCAAAAAAAAAGGATGACCCAAAGGAAAGACGAAGAAGGAAGAATGCCTCCGTTATCGGTCAAAGATAATTGGTTCTGTACTGAATACGCATTTTAAGTTATCTATGGGTGAGGATATGACAGGATTAATCAGTTTCATGAAGCAGTGAAAATTTACTGCGTAATTGAGAGGTGAAAGGTTTGCATCCGTTAATCAGATTGGTACTTGGGTAAGATAAAGATAGCCTTGAGTTAGAAGTCTAACAATTAATAATGAAAAGGAAAGTGAGATGAACTGTGTGTGCTCTCTAACAGCTATGCAGAATGGGACTCCTAGGTAAGTATCTGCTACTCCAGAGTATAACAAAAAGTTGAGGTACAGTGGGAGAATAGGACACCTGGAATTTCTGTTAAGTACCTCTTTGACAAAGCTAACTATGATTTTAGAATACTTGGCATGTTTGCCTATTCCAGCATTGCTCCTGGGAGTGGGAAATGTTAGATGGATTCAGAATTCCCACTTTACTACCAGATTTTTCATGCTGTCTCAAATAACTTGTCCAGATACTTAGGCATCCTCTAAGTTGCTGCTTAACGGGTCTTGTGTCCCTAAAAATTCTTCCTATCAAGTTGCTTTTTATGTGAGCTTCTAATCTGTTTAACTTCTGTGGCCTGTGGTTTAAATGTGCTCATCACCAGTGTCTTGGACTGAGCACCCAGGGGGTGATTCTGAGCAGAATATATGAGTTTTGAACTTCCTGAATGTATTCTGGCATGTCATCTGATCTGGTAGTTCCTATTGTTGTTAAGAAAATGGTGGTAAAATCATGGCTGGTAGAGGGATCATGGTGTGCCCTTTTTTTTGCCCACTCAACTCATATGTTTTATCTGCACATGTGTTGCACTACCTGTTTCCTTCTCTTTAGATTCAGAAAATTACTTGATTATTAAAAGCAAATCCACAGTAAGACAAAACTGTCCCATGTACAAATCCTTCCCAGCAGGAATTCTTCTGTAGCCAGAGGAATTTAAGCAGCTACAGTAGCAGTGAAGTGGCAAGGATTGGTCAGAAAACTTCTTTGCCAAAAGGGGATTTTGTTTGGCCTTATGTCCAGCCATACAGATGGTCCTGATCTTGTTAAATGCTTTCTACTACCCAAATTATTTTACATGTATATTTATAATATGCAAGAGAGGGGCTTTGTTTGTCAGGACCAGGAAAATGAGTTTTCATCCCATCAAAGCAGAATCGATAACAGGAGGATCATTAGCTACTGGCACTTGTCCTGGAACAGAAACTGCAGCTGCTATTAAAAGAATGTGTCTGTAGATTAAACCTGTCTTTAGCATGAGTGTCCTGTAGAACATCATGAGGACAGCATATAAATCATATTCAAGTTTTAGAATCCTTTTCTTTTATAAATTAAATTAAGAAATTTATTTGTTCTCTGGATTTCCCCCCCCCCCCCCATGTCCCCTAGTGCCTGTAGGTAGTGTTGGATTATTCAGCTGCAAATAGTTTGTTGAGAATTTATCCCTAAAATTCAGTTTCTTTTTTTTTGTTTGTTTGTTTGTTTTTGGGTTTTTTGTTTTTGGTTTTTTTGTTTGTTTGTTTTCATTGTTAGTGACTGAAACTTGGTTACTTAACTGGTCTTTGTCTTCTCTGCTGCAACTGTCAATGCCAGTGCTCAATTCTGCTGATGGATTTAGTGATACAAAGCTGGGCTCCGATCACCAGTGTTTTCTGTAGGCGGAGGGCAAGCGGTGATATCCAGGAACCGTAACGAGCTGAGAGTGGGTCTGGGCAGGTGCTGGTAGGCACTGGCTGTAGATACCGTGTTCACTTGTGAGTTACTGGTTTATGTCAGCTCTGAGCTTTTCCAGTGAAATTTCTCATTACAGCTTCTGAGCAGCCGTGCTCTCAGGGGGTGGAGAGGGCTCCCTGCACCAGCCCAGTGCATCCTGCAGGCTGCACAGCGTGCTCTGGCTGTTATCTCCTGCCATGTCTCCATACAAGCGAGACCTTGTGGCCTGGCTGCAGGAAACCATCGGGGTCGTTGCAGAAATGGGAGACTGCACTGAGTGAAATGTGCTCTACACGGATCTACAGGTGCTCTGATTTGGAGCTTGTGTGTTTTAGAGATCACAGTAACTAAGGCTAAACAAACCCAAGCAGCCTTTAAAAGAGGTAATATAAACAAACAAGCATGTACATCTCTCTTCCTAGATGCCTTCATTATTCCAGTGGTTTGGAAGTGAGGCTGTAACTAATCTCTGGAAGTGTCAGCCTCCTTTGTTTATACCTGCTTTCTCATCTGAATGATGGAGTCCCACCCTCTCTCATGCTTGCAGTAAAGTTAATTTGGGTTTTTACCCCGCCTTCTAAATTGGTAATCAAAAAGTACAATCATATGTTGTGCTCTTGACTAAGTTTCTTCTGCATCTACCTTTGTTGACACCAAGCATTCATAGCAAAATTTTATTCTCCTGTTTTTGTAGAGAATTGTCTAGCTGAAAACTGAACTCTAAGAGCATGGGGAAAAGTAGTGTGAGCAAAACCAAGCCTGGATATTTAAAAAGAAAATCCAAACTCGTACCTTTACTAATCAGTCTGAACTACGTATAGATGGAGGTTTTGTATTTTGTGAGAACATGCTTTTAGTGTCCTGAACCCTTTGTCTTTGCTTGTAGTCTGGCTTAGGTGTGGCAGCAAAAGCTGTTTGCAGTCTTGCACCATGGCATGGAAATGGCCAGACTTCAACAGCTTTTATGTATCTCTGCTGAATTCCACACTCTAGTGATATTTTTAAAAGTAGCTTCTGGTAAAGCAAAGGCCTGGAAGAAACATTTTTTTCTGGAAGCAGTACTTGTAAAGGACTTGAGGAGTAAGGTACTAGTTAGGGCTTTTTAAGAATACTGAGTTAGTAAGAGTTGCCTTTTAATAAAATAAGATCAAGTGTGTAAGATACATTTACAATATAGCTCTGAAGAGTGTATATGTTCCTAAATCACTGCTGACTGTTTTATGCTTTTCATCCCCAGATGTGAATTTTGAGTACAAATAACAGTATTTAATACTCAGTACTAAAAGTAAAGTGTATGTTTAGTCAATAAATTAAGGAATTATGAAAGGAGTTTTGGATGGTCTGAGTTCACATGTCATACAAAGATAACAACATTAGCTTTATATGAAAAACATGGATCTTTTTGTCCACTAAAGGAAAAAGAGCAACTGCTAATCAAAACTACAATGGGATAGTAATAAATAAATTGGACAGACATATTTTGCTGTGGGTCAATTATGCCACATAAAAAAAGAGTACAACTTTCTTAGGTGTATTAATATAATACAGCACTAGGGTTGTCTCCAGTGTTCACTTCATACTTACTGACACCAGTTTTGACTGGAAGCTATTCAGTAATCATAGAATTGTAGAATATCCTGAGTTGGAAGGGACCCACAGACCCTCAAGTCCAACTCCTAATAATAATGGTGTCCATTTTCTTTTTCCTCTGCCTCTGCTTCTGCCTCTCCTCTCCTCTCTTATTATTCAGCAGGGAACAGTCCAATTGTTCTGGAAGCTAAATACTCTGGTACAGAAAATGTAATACTTTTCATGTTACGGTAAGTGCGGGGAGGTCCTTCTCACAGCGTGGATAAGCATCCAGGGTAGTCTGGCCTGCCTGCATCGTGAGCCAGCAGTGCAGAGTGATCTGCTCTTGTGATGCAGAGTGTTGGGCAGATCAGCTCAGTGTTGCAACCACTGTGGGCTGTGTAGCAAAGGAGCTAGGAGTCCTTTTCCAGTGGGAGCTAGAGTCCTGGTGCTTGGGCTCGTGCATGGAGATGTCAGTGAGAGTTTCCTGGCACAGAAGTTTCTTTCTGGCAACACTTTTAAGCGCTTTTTGTTTTCAGTCATGTAAATTGTGTGTGAGTTGCAGAACAAGGTATATAAAAATGGAAAAAGAGATTAATATTTCTCCTTTGCTAAAGAGCAGGTGGTGGAAATGACACACCTAGCTATTTTGTGCTTTTCACAACTGGGCTGTTACCACCTGGTTTGCGTTAGAAACTGTGAATGAGACTAGTAAAAGAAGTGAACAGAAGAAACTGGCATCTAAGCTAACTACTTTCCCATATCTTAAGGTAGAAATTAAAAAAACCTGACTTTTTTTTATACTTGCGAGGGTAATTACAGCCTGATGAGTATCCTTATAGAAAACAGATTTTTGGCCTTGGGATACTTTGGATTGTGGAAGATAGGCTTCCAGAATAAAAACAACATGTTCAGGCATTTTTAGGTTTTTTTCTAAGAATATGCAATAATTATTTCTTAGCTTAAAGACTTTAGGATAAAAATAGATAAAGCAGTGAGTTGAAAAAGTCTCTTCTGCCCTGGCCAATGGGTTATTGTCTGCTCTTTATATTTAGCTGTATACAAGCAAAGATATGGAGAGAACTCTTCCCCCCCACCAAAAGCTTTGAAGGGTGCTGTTCTTTGTTTCTGAGTGGGCTAGAAAGGGTATTGCTCAGCTTCAAGCCTTGGCTGTCATTTCTTTTAGTATGTATGGAAGTATTCCCCAGCTTCCAGGAACAGACCTGTGAAATCTGTGAGATGAAGACTGTTTTTTAACAAATGTAATCCTGGTATTGGTTTGTGTACTTATTAAGTTACATTTTGAGTATAAATTCTTTGTTTGCAAAGTGCAGAACACAATTTGTTGCTAAACAAATTATAAGCTAATGTAGACTTTTTTTTTTGCAACAAGTCATCTATGATGCTCTTATTTATCTATTTTTATATCAAATACCATCTGTGTTCTTTATTATAATACTGTAGTTTTAGCAATTAGCGCTACATTGATAGAGCTGTACCACATATGTTAATTTCTTTACTAGTTGGCATTGATTTTTTGTTCCATGCTGTTAGTTCTTAAATCTGGAACTCTGTTGCTTGCCTCTGAATTGCTGATCCTTGAGCTGTGAAATATATTTCAGGTTGTTTTGCTATTACGTAGATTAAGCTTAGGATATTTTAAACCCCACAATGCTGTGTGTGTTGATTTATTTATTATTTAAATACAGTACAACTTACCTGAGGTAGCGCAATTCAAATGCAGAAGACATTTGCAGTGCCTCCTGCCCTTTCTGGGAGTTACTGCTCCTTGAATAATTACTGTGTAATCCTTATGCAAGTAACTTCTGGATGAATTGGTGTGTTTTGTAGTCAGAGTCCTTTGTTTGAGGGATAGGGTATTTGGCCTTTTGAACAGGAGGATGTCTCATTAATTATCCACCAATGGCTTCCTCTGACCAAGGAAGAAGTGATACTGAATACCGAGAGGGGTTTGTGATCATCTCTGTTCTACTCTGACTTGACTATAAAGTCAACTGGAGCTAATTCTGTTAGTATAATTCATCCCTCTTGCAGATTAATCTGAACTGGTCAGAAAAATTAGAGAAAGATGACTCTGTGGGAAAGTATCTGATTTCCTCATTCCCACTCCTACAACACTGAAGATGATGGCTAGTTAAGGACCCTCCCAGAACTACCGTTTCCATGTTGTTTGACTCGGCTGCATTGAATGCATCCTGGTATTCAAAAACAAAACAAAACAGCTTTGTGTGATCAGAAGCACAGAGGTACTACTTCTTCCTTGGTGTCCTGTCATGCCTCTCGTTATCATGCTCTGAATGTGCCCACACAACACCTAAAGGCAGAAGGAAGCTTGTTCTGTTTGTGGTTCAAGCTGGCTGGCAGGGAGCCAGCTCCCATCTGAAGGCAGTGCAACTTTTCAGTTCAATGAAGTGTCAGACTTAAGTTAACACAATTCTGCTGTGTCTACAAATCTTATTTTTTCCCCTGGGTTTGTTTGGGCAGCTTGGAGCTCAGGACGTATGACCTTTTCTGCAATAGATGACATAGCTGTATGCTTTATCACATATGCCTTTTTTTTTTTTCTTTGGCAAGCAATTAATTGAGATTCTTCTTAGAAACTTTAAGGCTCTTCACTTTTTGTGCTCTACCTACATGCCCAAATTTGCTGTTTGGAACTTTGAACAACAACAGTTAATGGTTTTGGCTTTTTTTTGTGTTCAGTTGCTCTGTTACTGCAGCACTTAAAAAACAGGGTATGGAAGAAAACCAAAGTAAAGAATTTACAATTTAGAAAATTTGTAGCTAACTTTAAAATTGGAAAATCTAACCCAGGGATTTTATATCTGTGTTGTGACAGTTTAATTCACATTCCACTTGCAAGCTAGGCACCCAGAAAAAAAGGGAGGTGCCTGTGGGAAGTTATGTATATGACTTGTCAATTACAATGGAGTGAAGGGGTACTACTACCCCCAAACTTTGGCTGGAAACCTCAGCTCCGTTGTTCTTTCCTCTATAACCCTCAGCGTTACTAAAGTGAGAACCTACATGTAGATGGCCTCTTCCTGCTCCAGACTCTCCAACTATAAATAAGTGTGTAATAAAAGTGCAGGACTGAACATGAGATGTTGGAAAAGGACAGAGCATCAACAGTCTGGTGAGTGAAACTGCAAAGCTCAAGCAGCTTCCAGCACTGGCTGATGAGCCTGTGCATGTAACGCAACCAAGTCCAAGCATCAAGTGACAGACCAGTAGTGGCTGAGAAAACAGGGAGTGGAATTAGCAATTTGAAGTACCTGTGGTTAGCTTGAGCTGTGCAAGGGCCACCGTTCAAACATGTTTTTCTGCTCTACATGAAAATTTTGAGTCTGTGGATTGGCTGCACTCTTTCTGTATTTATCAGAAAGGACCACTAGGTGCAGGAACTGAGTTGGTGGCAGGTCACCTAATTCCTTTGACCTTTCAACTGGAATAGCAAAAGAAGCCGAAGTCACACTTTGCTTACTTTTTTAATTGCCCCTCTCTAAGGCAGTCATGGTATTCTTGATAATACAAACAGAATTCATTTTTATCAGCAACACTAATTTTATGCTGGTTTCAAAAACTTGAAAATGATCTTTATTAGAAACTGGAGGCCGATCCTTTTGAAAGAAGGCATGATGAAGTCATGAGGGTGCAGGCATTAATCACATCTGCTTGCTGTCAAGCAGGTTTTATGTTCCCTGGATAATCAGAAACCTTGGCTGCTGCTTTGTCTCTTAGCAAGGCTAGCTATGCTTTTACAACCAGAGAAAAGAGAAACTACCTTTTTCTTTTCTCAAGGTTCATCTAGATAGCTCTGGTAATTTCTACACATCTGTTAGCTGGGACTGAAAATCGTTCATTAATTGGCAATGTTCTCTGCAGCAAGGAAATATGATCCCAGTTGTAAGATTAAAGCGTGACCTGTTCCTTTTTAGTGCCAGACCTATATTTCAATATTTGTAGTAATTTTTTTGAAGGGCTTGGCCTGGACACCCATTAAAATGCATTTTTTTAACACTTTCTCCAAAACCTGATAACAGTTTCTTTTTTTAAATGTGCAAGGCTGTGATTTACAGCCCCTCTCTCCAGCTCTGGGGGCACTGTCAAGACCTATGGCTGCTTCAGCATGTGGGTGGGTTGGCAGGTGTGATAGCAGTGCCTGGACTGTGTCTTTTGATTCCACAACAGTTTCTTGTCTATCAAAGATGGTGTTGACCATGAGTTTCATTATTTAAAAGGGTTTTTGTGTCTGTGTGTGTGTGTTGCTTCAATTTTAACACCTTTAACTTAGGATTCTGAAAGGTGTGTTGTTGTTGTTACTTATTTTAAGGAAAACTACTTGAGATGAGAGATTGCTATGTAGTCATTCTTTTAATTTGTTATTTTTATTTTTAGTTTCTCTTTTGTTGCGTGGTTGGAGCAATAGAGCTGATGTGTGTGCAGGATCAGCCTCTTGCTTGTCTTTGGTTCCTCACAGTGTGCATGAGAACTCAGGGGAGTTGCAGATTTAGCAGTTTGTTCTTAGTTGGAAGATCTGATGTTAACCATGATAGTTATATGTATAACTTCTGCCTGTTCTCCACATCAAGGAAGAAGATAAGCTATGGATTTTGGATTCTTTGGCTTCATCTGGGGCTGGATTAGAGGACAAGGACATCGAAGATTACCTTGTTCTTCACTATTGTTTTTCTCTCACTCGTCCTTGTGATTGTTTCAAACCTATGTCTGTATCAGTCCCAAGACCAAGTCTTCAGTGGTCTTGGCTTTGCGGCTGTTTTATGACTTAAGTTTGAAATTTTTTGATTTCAACCTTCTTTAAAAGTTCTTATGGGTGAAGGAGTTATTAATCCTATCTTTCAGAATTTGATACTATTTGGTTTTATAGCTTAATTGTAATGAGTGTTGCCATCTCTTGCGGAATTTAGTATGTCTTTTTTATTGGACATAATGGAATGCATCTTATGGATGGGGAAGAGGAAGCCACAGGGAAGTACATTTAATTTTTTCTGCCACTGAGTCAGAGGACCAAATTTCCCAGACACAGGGCTCTATTACAGCTCTTCATCTACCCTTTTTAATAATTGCACAGCTACCGCCTCAGTTTGATTTGGAAGACTTCACCAGAAACTGGCAGTTCCAGGAGGGATGCTCCTTCCTGTCTGTCTTCCGAGGGCTTGTCCTCACATGTAAACCTCTGGCATACTGTTTGCCAGGTTTGATGCCGGATTTCAGAGGACCTTGCTGCTGTGACCTGGATTTGCTCTGTCTATGGCATTTCAAATTTGTATTTACTTTCCAAAGTACTCAGTCGCTGTCAGATTTGTATGAAAAATCAATCTGAATTCCTGTTCAACACATGTAGCTTACATTTATGCAGCCTTTAGTCTCTTCTCTAAACTTTACAAGAAGCTTAAAAATGTAGAAATTTCCTTAGATGATGATATTGTTATTATGATTATTAGTGGTGGTTGGTGGTATGTTGTACAAAATTTTGAGCACTGCAAAGAGTAAAGGACAATACAGATTGTTTCTGATTGCGACAGAAAATGCATGTGATATAATCAGAAAAAAATATGCAAACGATGATCACGTGTGCTAAATGAAAACAAAGGAAAATGTGAAAAGAAAGTGTAGGTAAATAAGGATCATTTTAAAAAACACTGACAGGAACCTAAATTATCAGGATGGAAAATCATACATAACTTCAGAGAATGTTTGAAGGAGGTTTTTTGGAGTATCTGCAGAATAAACATATATTCTGTGCCAGAGGAATGTTTTCCTGGTGCCAGGTAATTTTTTTGTTGTCCTGACTGAATTTTTTTTTTAATCCTTCTAATCTAGATGAGATTAAAAAAAGCCATAAAACCCTCTTGACTACATTGTTTTCAATATTTTTTTTTCTAACGCTGTCTATTGACATCCCTATCTTATTTTGGTTCTGATACTCTGATGTTTTCTAGTCACGTCATTGAACTAAGTAATATATTTAGGCTTTCTGCGAGATTTAGGATCAAAGGAGAAGTTTACAAGAGGCCAGTTTTCTGGTGTTACAGGTGACTCTTATACTTGTGAAACTGTTATTTTTCCTCACTTCTGTGTCTCTCTTCTCTGCAGTAAAGTGTATAAATCCCACCTTTATTGCATCTTTTTTTTCTTCCTTTTAAATCCAGCATGTCAGCTGTCTGCATCAGGAGAAAGGCATTGTGTGTGTTTGTGTGAAAAGTGTGTGATATGGATCACTACCAGTCATGGAATCTGTCATTCAGGCCTTCCTTACATGAGTTATTGAAGGATATTAAAGGAACTAATTTGCTGCTCTTGAATTTTAGGGCTGTTTGCTAAGGGGAAGCAGGGGTGGAGGCTGGAAATCATCGTAGAGTCGTAACTGGTGGAGTTAGAAGGAACCTTTAAAGACCATCTAGTCTGATCCCACTGCTGTGGACAGGAGCATCTTCCACTAGACCAGGCTGCTCAAACCCATCCAGCCTGACCATGATAACATCAAGGATGGAGATGTTATCAACATCATGGAGTGATGGAGAACTCAGAGTTTCTCTGGGCAACCTGTTCTAGTGTTTCACTGCCCTCATGACAACAAATTTGTTCCTTATGTCCAGTCTAAATCTTTTGATTTAAAACCATTGCCTCCTGCCCTGTCACTGCAGATCTTAGAAAGAGGTCTCTCTCTGTCTTTTTTACAGCCCCCTTTATATATTGTAAGGCCAAAATGTTGGTTTCCCATGCAGTTTCTGTATGGACTTTGCTGTCTGGGTCACTGGGTCGAACAAAACATTATTGTTTTGTTTGTTGTCTACACAGCCCTGTAAGTATATGATATCTCTACTGTTTCTTCCGTTTGTCCCCACTTTTGTATTGTTTCTGCTTCCCTAACCATCCTGTCTTGCCTCTGCAGGCTTTCTGTGCGTGTCTGCTCTGTGCTGTTCAGTCCTGATCTGGCCTCCTGAAGACTTGCTGTCCTATCTCCTCATAGTCCTTCCTTCCTTTCTGTTCCAGCTAATCCTTAATTCATTGCACTTGATAATCTGACTTTTAGCCTTTTTTTTCATTCAGTAATGCAATGTCCTTAAGTTGTTTTTTTAAAAGGTCAACCTTTGCATTTCTTTTCTGTTTAATTTCTGGTTTCTTGTTGAAGTTTTTTCCTCCTTCTTCCCTTCCTTTTATGTCAGGTCTAATGGACTAGCAGATCCTGATTATTATTGTTCCCTCCCTCTCTTGTGCTTTTCTTCCTGAGCCTTACATGGCTGCAGTGGTCTCTTTAACCAGCCAGAAGAATCTGATTTTCAGGTCAAATGAACCCATGTTGTGGGGATATGTAGTTCTCTGCTCATGGCTTTTTTTTTTTTTTTAAGAGATCCTGCCTCAACTGAAGCGTTTTGGTGCCTCTACATAGCTTCCTATCCCCCTTCTTTTCTTCCTTTTTTCCCCAAGCAGCTTCTTTCTGTCTTTGGGTGTCTCAAAAGAGAGTTGCTGCTGATGCAGGAAAGCCCCTGCCTCCCACTGTCAGTCCTTTCTTGTTTTCATCCTTGGTGCAGCTGGATCTATGGGCTGACTTCACTGAGCCTGAGGGAGTGTGCTCTGCAACATCCACATGTCAGTGAGCTGGCCAACTGTTGCTGTTGAAAGATGTGATTTATAATGGATATATTTGTCTCATAGCATTTGACTTCGGCCTAAAGAGAGAGCTAAGTGGAGAAAGTATAGACCTTAGCTGAAATACAATGTACAGCTGTTCTCCAAACATACTGTGTTTATGATCCAGGATAATTCAGCTAAAACTATCTGGAAACCTTCAGAGATAAAATGTGTCATTTAATGGTTATACCTCTTATTTTCTGAAGCAGTAGGAAGCTTGCACTCTTTCACTTTTTGATAGGTGAACAGCTGGAGCTTGGAGTCTAGGATGGGCTGGTTTGTAAGAACAAAAGATCTCAGTTCATTTGGACAGGCTGTATTTTCTCCAAGAGCTGGACCATGCACCTGGTGGATGACAGCTTTTCCAAAGGAGCCAGAATATGGCTGGAAGACACTTCATTCCACCCTGTCGAGTAATAGTGTTATACTGACAGGGAAAAAAAAATTCAGCATGATAGATACCACTCAAGATCACTCTGGACATCTTTGTTTTCACCAGCATATGATGAGGGATCAGCTTATAGTGCAAGGACTGGAATGTGGCCAGGACCATGGAGATGGCTAGACAAGTTACTTATGTGCCTGAGACGCTTGGCCTGAGCCTGGCATTGCTTTTTTTTCCCTCTGTAACCTCTCCAGAGTGGAACTGATGTGCTTCTTATTAGTAGTGCACTGTAACAGTGGTGTGTAAAGGAGGTAAATAACATTTGTTCTCCCATCCGTTAACACACATATTCAATACAAAATGTCAAAATACGTGACTAATAAATGGTGCAAAGTTTCTGTGAAGAATGCCAATAGTTTTTTTTGTTCTCATTTCCACTTAAAAGTTGTTTCTGGTGCTCCAAACAGAAAGCACTGTACATGGCAGTAATTTTCTGTGTGTTTGCTAGAGAACTGCAGGATAGTATCTGTTTATTAACTCCCTGTCAACTTCAATCAGACGTGCTGAATTTTAACCCTAGAACACTTTAACTAATGTGGAAGATTATGATCTCTGGCCTGCGCTCCAGAACAGAGGGAAATTGAAACGGCAGACTTGTAAAAATATTGTGTCAGTCAATATTTGTCTTTACAAAACATCCTGAGGTTGGAAGGTGTTGTAGGTGTTCAGTTCTAGGAAGTGTCTAGCAATTATGTGGCAGTAGATTTTTCTTTTCCTTTTCCAGCTTGTCTCAAGATGTTGCCTAACAAGATTATCTGTGTGCTTGCTGCCACTAGCAGGGCAGTCCTAGTTCTAGCTGTGTGCTGGGTCTTCCTCTATTGAAGGGGACCTGATTCACCCCCAGATGAGAACAGTTTTCTGTTGCTGAGAGGAGTGAACTGGCTTGCAAAGCATCACAGTGAACTCCGAGGAGAGGACAAAGAAAGGTGGACTGTATCCATCTGCTCTGTCAGCAGTACGCCCTTTGCTTACCTCAGCCTCCTTGGCTAACGTAGCAAATGCCACTTGGTTGGTATAGCAAATTTAGGTGGAATTCACAGCAGCAATAGGAAGATGTGTGGTGCCCCATCCTTCCCCTGTTGCCAGAGGCAATGGAATGTCTCAGAAAACAGTCTTGACTAGTCTTCACAATGGTACAGTGTGAGCAAGACCCTGTAATGACCTTGGTCCGTGCAGTGGACCACCATGTAATGACCTTGGTCCACCATGACCTTGGTCCACGCAGTGACTGAACTGTTCAGCTGCAAGTTCCCTGAACTGTTCAGTCTGCTCTTGCCACAAGAGGCTGCAGTTCAAGTGGGTGAAAACAGAATGTGATCGTGTGAGGTGTCGGACAGCCTGGATAGTTGGCAGGGCCGTCCCGCCAGCTCCAGCAGCTCTGCTGGTGCACAGCTCAGGCTGGAGGGAGTCGGGCATTAGGGGAAGGGAGGGAGAAGTGAGGAGAGGAAAGAATAGAGAGAAACATGGAAGGGGAAGAAGTAAAAACAAATGGTGAAAAAGAGAAAGGGAGTAGAAAAAAACCCTTGCATGAGTTTTATATTGCATTAAGATTTTGTAAGGACAGTGTAGTAAAAAAATTATAAGAACAGGTAATTACTTGGATTCCCAAAACTGTCGTCTGATTGCCCTGCATTGTAGTGCCTGACAGATTCTCCTTCATATTTCACTGAAAATGTTTTGGATGGTCAGCTAGAGATTTGGCTGTGGTGTGAGGTGGTAGGGAGGGTCACACTACCTGGCAGAAGCACCCACACTGTCACTCCTCCAGCCCTGCCTTAGGTAGGAGACAGTACTAGAGTTATGCCTGACCTTGTTGCTTGCTTGTTCTGTGGGCCACCATGGGAGCTGGGCATTTGGGATGTCTTTTCTTTCTCCTTCTGGGGTTACTTTGTTCATCCGCTGGCTGTAGCAGGGAGCATATTTTTAAACATGGTAGAATAAGATGTGAGGTGAGAGGATTTGTGATGTACCAGTCTGACAGGAACAAAGATTTGAGGTCCAGCAGTTGGCTTTTGGGGGAGCCATTTTTCATGGAAGTCTTCTGAGAGGGCTTGCATCTATATTACTGTTCTAGTCCCCGGCTGCTTAGCTGAAGCAAACCTCTTACCACAGTTTTAACTTGCATTTTTAATCACAGACCTTGAATCACAGACACTGGATTCCTCACCTATAAAACAAAACAAGAAGGTGTTCTTTATCTACTAATGGATGTTCACACCACGAAACCAGACTAGAAATAGAATGAAGTGAAACACCCCAAAATGTATATGGTATAGTTATGGACATTGTGTTTTTACTGTCGGGGGAAAGTTTTATACAGAAAATGGCCTTTGTATATTTCTTGTTCATTAATTTTCAGTGGCTTTATGTCCTTCTCATTTCAAGGGTATGTGGCTATAGTTACAGATGGTGAAACTTAAACTGGGGAACAGCCTGTGGAAGAAGGACTGGTGGTAGAGGAGGTCCATTTCTGTGTGAAATGCCGATTCCAAGTGGATCCACAGGGATTGGCAGCTTTCCACAGCCTGAGCTGAGTGCTAGTGATCCCTCTGCCAGACAACGAGTGTCACCATGCTAGTGTGTGTTTATACCCGCATTCCAGTTTTGACTTTGTTATTTATAATTTGACTGAATTGCTATAATTATTACTCACTCTTAGGCCAATAGCTGTTGCACCAGATGGCAAAAGTGATCATGCTATGACTCTGCTTTGCCTTGTTTAAGAGTTCTCAGCATCCAACTGCGCCTGCAAAAAAATGCAATCCACTTACTACAGAGCACTTCTGGAGGTTTGACTGCTTTATTAAGGTACTTTGATAAGAATAAAGTTCCAAAAAATCTAAATAGATTTTTTAAGTCTGCATGTACTATGTCATATGAACTTGCAGTGCAGCTGAGCTTGATCTGTAGATGCATTATGGAAACTCATGTCAGCTATTCTGGGCATACGCACACTCATACAAGCTCTGGCCTTAGTTTCATTAACATATGAAAACAGAAGAAATTTTGTTCCTGGTATGAAAATGGATGGATTGCAAAGAAGTTAATTTGATTCCAGTGCCTGGGAATATTCGTTGGTACTGTTTAATCAGCTCGTGCAGATACAGTGTTGGTGGCTTCTATTAGATCACATACAATTAAATAAAATGTTGGAACAAATGATAATTGTGTTTCAATGGCAATAAAATTGCAAGTGGTACTGATGGTACTTTCATGTAATAAGGTACTACTTGTGTATTAATTAATTTGGGCTTCATGCCAACCTATAGCTGTCTGATTTTAGATCCATTTTTAATAGATTGGTGCGTGCAGTAGGTTGGTGTGGTGTGTGCATGCGTGGCATTTGTGCTCTGCAAAATCTTCTAATGGAAATGAGTTCAGGGTGTGACTGAATTCTCTGTCAAAGGTCAGTGGTGTCTCTAAATGAAACCAGGCTGTATCCCATACTTAGATCCCCATAATTCTAAATAACCAGCCAGGGAGTCCACACCAGGTATTTAGACAAGCTAATCTTCTGCATATGTTTCACAGGATTAATCTATTAGTGTGAAAATTAAGATTATTTTTATTCTCTATTGAAGTACATGAAAAACCATGATCAAATTTGCACTGTATCCACTTGGTTATGATAGGGGAAGAGCTTTGTGGACAATATGTTTTTTTAGAGCTGTCCCATTAGGAGCTGCAGGGAGGCTGGTCTGAGATGCTTGTAAGTTTGTGCATGAGGTCTCTGCTCAGCTTTCCCTTAATGTGGCAAGAAGTGGGGGAAGAAGCTTTGAGTGTCAGCACCTTATGGGAACAGAGCTCGTTGTAGGTTTTGGAGGGAGATGCTGGAGATGTCCCCTTAGCAGGAGGGGTGATGTAAAAGGAAGAATGGGGTGAAGGAGGACACCTCGATGCGGGAGCAGATGTCAGAACAGAGGTGTAGTCTCTCACTGTATTTAGATGAGCACAGCTTTTGCCAAACTGGCTATGCCCTCTGCTATCTGTATGTGTTGATTTTGTTGAAAAACCGGGGAGAAGAAATTACAATGCTCTTAGTTGTGCTCTGAGACCGTGATTCACTTTTCAGACTGTTGTCAGAGCTGCTTGGAAGCAGCTTCCACAACAGTATTTAAAGATAAAATTGATTAAGGTTTCTATCAAAAAAGTGTAACAAATTTCTCTGCTTAATTGAATAAAATCCAAGCAGGTATGCATTTGAACCAGTAAAATACTATATTAAATTTTTATATCTGCACTGAGTCTGTCTGAAGGGCAGACGTGGGAACAGAATACTGTCACTAAGCTCTGCCTTCAGGGACCACAGTTGTACATTTTGGAGCTGTCTCCAGGCCACCATTGCAATCAATATTTACTGTAATCACAAATGAAATGAGGGAGTCTTAAAGTGGTGGGTGCATTTAATAAGATGTTATATTAACATAGCAATGAATTGAGGATTAATCGAAACTTTTTAAACTGGTGCTGAATTGATTTAGTGATTTGCATTTGGCTTAGTACTGTATGCCTGTTGACAATAATTTATTAAAAAAAATTGCATTGCAATTTCCTCTTAATTGCACATGGTATGCTTCAGGGTGGCAGGGAAGATATTAAAATATGAGTAACAGATGTGATGTTTGCTAATGGAGCATCACATCCTGTATATTTTCCTCATCCTGTTATTTATTTATCTTTTAGAAAGAGAAAGTCCACTTCTTCCTATCTGTTTTTTTTTCCCAGAGGGCTGAACTAGTCATCTTCTCTCATAAATCAGTAAGTGGAGAACAGCCAAGTATAGTGGTTATGTACCATAATATTATTATTACTTTAGGGTTATTAAGTCTCAGTTTGGCCTTCAGAATTTTAGATGTGCACCACTGTTTGGGATCTGAGCTAAAGATGCCTGGAGATAATAAAAACTTTTGCATTCATGTCAGTGAACTCTCTAGGAAATCCTTTATAGCTGTATTCTGCCAGATGTGTTCTGCTCCAGATGTGGCCAGGTAAAGTTGCTCTTGTCCTAGGTTAACTCTAGGGAAATTCTGTTTTCAAGGGCACTGTTCATATGTTGACCAGCTTTGACAACGTGTGCAGATCTATATATTCTGTTCCCTGCACTCTTGCTCTTCCTTCTCAGTGCAGACACTGTCTCTCTTTTCTGCCATGGGGTGATGCAGCACCTGAAGGAAGCCAGAGGTCTTGGGGTTTCTTTAAAAGCAGGTACAGTTTTGGAGATCTGGTGATTGGAAGGTACTGATCATGGTTCCCAGGCACTTCTCTTGCAGCCTCTTACCCTTTCCCTTGAGAAGAGTGGTGTCTTGCTTAAAGACTTGAAAGGAATTGTTGCTTTAACTCATTGTTTAGCTTGGATTAGATTTCTTTGAAAATAAATTGCATTTCTTTGCCTAGAAGTATTACAAACTTGAGATTTTTGAAGATTCCCCCCCCCCCCCCCCCCGCCTTTTATTTAAGTAAGGGAGGAAAAAAACCAACCTCCAACATGTCTCCCAACCAACCATTAGTAATTATTATTACCAGTAACTATTGCCTGTGCATTTACTTCTTTGGTCACATATCAGAAAGCTTGAAAGAAAACTGTTTAATAAAACTTTGATATAAGAGAAAATGACTTTGCTGAAAGCATAGGAACTTCAAGCTATTTTGGTTTGAGTTTCCTATTAGTTTTCTCTGTAGGTCTGTTGAGAAGTAAAATGTCCTCTAAGACACAGAGCTAGTCTTGTTGTGATGAAATAATATCCTTTAAAGTATTTTTCATATTCTAATATAGCAGTTGTCTTTACTCCTTCTGCTGATACTTAGAACTATAGCCCAGTGTCTTCAGTGGGTGAGAACCTGGTGTTCCTGTTTTGTGAAAAATAATCTCAGTCTGTTGCAAATCAACTTCATGGTCCATGTAACTTCTTGCTAAGAACACATATTTTTAATAGTTTCAGTTAGCTATTCCTGTGTGTTTCCATGGAGACAAAATGGAGCTTTTGAAACAGTCTTTTTCATGAAGAAATGCTGCAAAGTTTTGTGCTCTCTTTTGTTAATAATTCTGATTAATTCCTGTTAATTTCTAAGACATCATATTAGTTTTCTGATTTGTTTCCTTCCAAGTTGTACTGTTCAAATTATCATAACCAATTTCTTTACCATCCCCTAATCATCTGTTTTGACTCCAAACAATACATATTGTATGAAATATGGGTACTAGAAAAATGGCTTTATGCAATAGATATTGGGGAGACTTTCACCAAAAAGATAGTTGCTACCACTGCAAATGAAAAATAACGGGGTGCTACTTTTCCATTACAGTGATCATCCACATAATCCTACATGAACTGGATAGGAATGCTCTGTGCTGCGACTAATACCCTGTTTCAGAATAGCCAATGTTTGATGGGATGCATCACAAATGATAGGACAGATTGATGTTTAGTATTGCCTTTATCCACCTGCATGACCTCTGTGTAGCCTAGGAGTGATGTAGTTGTGCAGAAAGATGGAAAGGTGTGCTGTGTTACCAATAGATTTTTGCTAGGAACAGCCTTTAGAGCATTAAAATGGAACCTAAACTGGCTTTCTGTGGTTTGTATTACAGCTTTGCTGTATTGATGGAGAGTGTGATACAGAGAATAACATCCCAGGTGAGGCTGTGGAGTTTCTATCCGTGGAGACACTCAAAAGCTGCTTGGAAACTGTCATGGCCCAGCTTAAATAGGGCTTTGGACCAGATGACCTCTAGAGGTCCCTGCCAACCTCAGCCCTTATGAGATTTTGTGATATCTTTGCCAGTGTAGTTGCTTCTTAAATGAAAGGAGTAAAGTTGCTATATTGGTAAGGTACTCCTAGTGTAGACTTGACCTGTACTCATTTTGTGCATGGTTTACTATATTGTACCTTTGTTGTCTGTATGGCATTGCAGTAACTGCTTTTTTCCAGCAAGACTTTAGGCACAGAATGAGGGTACTGTACAGTAAGCTGCATTCACTGCTCTGAGATTTAACAGACCTTCTTGTTCTGACATCTGGAATTTTTGTGACCACTGACATCCAGGAATGCATAAAAACAAAAAAATATGGAAGTGCCTATAGGTGAAAAATACTGAGGAATTTTTATTCTGTGTTGTACTTTTGGTGGTGAAAATAGTATTTCTGGAAATTTTTTTTGGCAGGTATGTGGCAAGTGTAATCCATTAATGTGAAAACAACTAGCATTTGTATATAGCTGATAACAGCATTCCAAAAGGCAAGATTGCTAGCTTCTGACAAAATAAAACAACAGAAATATCTGTTTACTGCTTTCCATTTTTACAAATGGACAAATTTGACTTCATTTAACTGAAGTGCTTCTTGGCCCTACCCTCCTGCATATGATAAACTTCAGTAGTTGAGCGAGCCTTGCCAAGATGAACTGTTGCTTCTTCTTGCCTTTTGTAGTGTTCTTAAGCTCCTAAGTAAAGTTGTTCCTAAACTGACCAGCTTTTTTTGGAAATGAACAATGAAAACAAAGATGTATAGGTAGTAGTTAGATGAGACCTTAAAACAGTTTTTTTGTAGGAGCAAACTGTCCTTGACAGTCCAGCTGCTTTTCTTGTAAAACCTGCAGGCTTTTCTGGGTGTGGGCAGTGAACAAGTTGTGAATCTTTGATGTTTATGGCCTTGATGTCTGGCTGGGTGTAATGCTGTCTGGAAGAGTAATGAGAGGGGCTACAGTTCTTCTACCCAGATCCTGACCCCTCTTTAGCCTGCCAGCGGGGGGACTTGCCACATCTGCAAGTTGTATCCGACTGGTAAACAACTCCAGGGTAGATGGCAAAGAGGTTCAAGGAAGGGACCTATCTGCAGGCACTTCCTAGGTGGTTTTTCCTTGATTGCCATGCCTATCAGTTTGTTTTTAAAATCAGTCTGTTTTGTGCTGCATAAAACATTCGTGTGTGTTGTTTCATGGACCGCTGTGTTCAGTGCAATCTCGTGTACGATAAGCACGGAGCTCGCTGCTGAGCAAGGCATGTGTGTAGCCGTTCAAAAGCAGCCTGTGCAATACACACAGAGACGGTAGAAAAGCATATTTGATCTTAGGGCAGCCAGGAACTGCTTGCCTAGCTGACTTCAAGGAAAACAGTTTTTTGCTGGAAACATTGAGTTCAAGTTACTGTGGATTTCTGAGTTTGCTAGACAATTTGTGGGTTTTTTGAAACTCATCTGAGGTGAAACTGAACTCTGAATTGCATCACGAATTTCAGTGCTAATGTGAGTAGAACTTGTTGCATTTTTATATTCACAAAATAAGACACTTAAATTAACTGTTAACACTTGATCTGGGACAAGTCGTGGTTATGAACTGCTGGGTGAGCAACCCAGTCATTTCACTCTCCCAAGAACCAATACTGGTTGTCTTTTGCTAGAACGTTTTTCTTTGTACTTGCTTAACTATTTATTTTTTGTGGTTTTATCATACAAAGGAAAAAGCAAAATGTAAGTAATTGTTATGCAACTGCATAGTCAAAATAGGACTTCATTTAGACATTTTCAGATATAAGTTTTCAAATATAAGTCTTTGACACTGTTTTTATAAAACAAAAGCATGTTGAAATGGATAAAGTGATTTTTGAGGGAAAATAGGATAAAAGAAAAGTTTTCAAACCCCCAAATCTTTGTATATAAAAATCATTTTCATTGACTCTTTTGTAATGCCATGTGTCAAAAATTGCCTTTTAGCAAAAATGTAATCTGATTTGTGGCCTTCAAGGAAAAAAGTATTTGTGATTGTGAAATATTAAAAAAATTAGTAGAGCTTGTGAATATGAATGTGACAAAATAATAGTGTATTGAGGTAAAATTTTGTTTATTCAATGAATGAATAAATACTTGATTGGATAATGGCTGATTAACATGTTGGATCTGGCCAATCTACAAGTGTGTACTTGAACTAGAAGGACTGTGAGGGTTTACCCCTCTTTGTACTTCACAGAGAAGGTATTTTAAACCTCCAAATGTGCAAAATACCCCCAAGTGAGAATTATGTAGTTTTACATTCAAAGTAGCAACTTGTACATTCTTCCTGAATTTATAGGGCTAAAAAGTAGAAAAGGTTGGGATCAAGACTTTAATGAAGGTTTTTAATGAAACAGGAAAGGATCAGTAATTTGGAAATAACCAAAATGACCCTCCTAGTAGAAGGGCTTGGAGTTTTCTTCTGCAAATATATTTATTATTCACTATTAATCATTAACTTAAAAGTCTGCCTCTGCTTTCAAAGTATGTCTTGAAGGTTTGTGCATGAAGGGATACAAACACAGGTTTTCCAAAACAAAAAATAATTTAGATAAATGTTCAGAGAGGAGCCAACTATTCGAATTTGGCTTTGGTTGTGTTACTACTGCCTCGGGACCTGTGGCATAGTTCCTTTATGTAATAAATTATTCTGCCTAATGTGTTTAATTTTTATAGAATCATAGAATATTCGGAGTTGGAAAGGACGCACTAATGATAATATTTGAGCACTAGTGTTTAAGCACTCATTAATAAAATGCAAGTAGTTGTAAAGATGGGTCTCAGTAACAGTGTAAGTAACAGTTCATGAATAGTGGGTCGTACTGAGTTGCCAAATCCGACTTCTCTAGGTACTGAGTTGTGGGGAGGACCATGCTGTATTGGGGAGGTGTGACTGACATGCACACGCATATTCCCAAGCTGGTTTTCCTATATCTATTTCAGTGACTGATGGGTTGGAAACATTGGTGACTTGAGCTTCACCCCGAGTTTAGATTTGTTGGGACGTGATCAGAGTCATGCCTGTCCTGCTATTG
Organism: Corvus cornix cornix; assembly: GCF_000738735.6. Lineage (NCBI taxonomy): Eukaryota > Metazoa > Chordata > Aves > Passeriformes > Corvidae > Corvus > Corvus cornix. The sequence goes on from NC_046333.1 coordinate 81,510,498, forward strand.
ATACCTATTCTAACCAACATAAAACTGAATTGGTATGTCTGCAGCATAGATAAACTCTGAAAAGAAAATTTGGTGAAATGCTGCCCTAACCAAATTGACCAAGGGTTTCCACTGGCAAATGGTTTGCAGCATGAGGAGAAAGGAGCCTTTTTTTCAGATGTATTTACAAGCAGTTCCACAATAACCATAGCCACAGAACTGTGTGGGTATTTCCTTGTGTAAACAAGCCCTGCCCTCTGTTTGAAGAGGGTAAATGTGCAGTCTTTCACTATGGTAGTGAGACTTTGGCCGTAGAATGTTGCAGATAGGGAGCTATGTTTACCCTCTGTCTTAGATTTGCCTTGTGAATTTTGAGTCAGAACTCATTTATGGGTATTTAAGGAGTGAGGAATAGCATCATTTGGTTTATAATTCAAACTGAAGTGATCTCTTCACTGCTTGTTAATTGTGTATGTTCACATAAAGGACTGGAAAAGTGATGTTGACAGGAGCTTGGAGTAACTTTACTATACCTGGAGTCATGGGTGTTGAATGCACAAATGTGATTAGAAGAACTGAGTGACTGGTTAAAGGAGTTCACCTTAAAAAAAAAAGTAAAATTAAGGAGATTCTCTTATAGAATGAGGCTAAACATTTGGGTTTCTAGCTGATGACATTTTTGGGTCTAAACTCTTATTCTGTTCCACAGAACATAAACATTTGTTATCTTCCTGGTGCACAAAATACCTGTGTGCCCACTCTGTGATTCATGAAAAAATCATTTGACCAGGAACTTGTAGTTTGGCCAATACTTATCTGTAAAAAGTAGATCATCTTGCAACATTACTCATTTTGAAGAAATTTAGTGAGAAAACAAGGAAAATATTTCTGAAATTTTGTATTTGAAGTCATGTGGAATTTCCTGTATGAAAAAAATCTACTGTAGACTTGGCACACACAGATATGAGTATTTTAAGTTTTTTTGTTTCTATTCTACTTAAAGTGCACTTCCCAGCTGCCAAAGTATTTTTTGCTTTCCAGTTTCCTATGAGGCTGTTCTTTTAATCAGGAGCTGGCTGCTCACATCATTCTTTAAAACACTTGCTCAGCTGCTTCCTAACTCAGGATCAATAACTTCATAGATAATTAAACTAACCATCCCTTAAAAATAGATGCCATCTTCCATATCCCTTATACCCTCAACCTCCCACTTATCCTGTTTGACACTCTGCTTATGCTAGTTTGCCAAGCTGAATATTAATACCGCAGTGCCAGAATGCCTGGCCCAAGCCAGTGAAGGATCCTGGGCAGACAGCTGCACTACCAGCATTGTAACTTCATAGCTTGAAATGCAGGGACTTATTTATTTATCCTAAATATAACTAATGGCAGTAGAAATGCATTTTTTAAAGTACTGCACTTAATTATCAGCCCAGCTGTTGCTGTTACGAACCTTTTCTAGAAAATACTGTTTCAGAAGTTCTGATTTAGTTTTTTTACTTTAAAAGTAAAATTAGCATACACTAACAATATTTTTGAACCTTTAGACACAATATTGAACTTGTGATTTCTATTGAAACACAACTCGTTGACTGTCACAAATGCATAACCTTGAACAACTAAACTGACCTGAAATTTATAATTCTTGTTATGAAACATGACACTGTTCTGCAACAAAAGACATTAAGCTGGTGTAATAAATGCAGTCTTCATTTATTGTTCTTCCTGAATTGTGTTGTCAGCTTTCCTGGAATAAATCATATTTTGTCTATTGATATTTTCAATTGGAAAACAAAGCAGGTATATTCCTTAAGGTAATTCCTGTGTTCTTAGAAATTTTTACTTTACAAAGTTTACTACTGTCAACTCATATTGCATCAAAGAAGTGTGGAATCGAAATCCAGACTTTCTCTGTTAAAGGTTGAGAGATGTTGATAATGGGGATTAGACAAAATCTCTAAAAAGGTTGTCTATAAAATGCAGATTATGGGCCTTTGGGTTGTGTTTTGTAAGAGTATAGACACTAACCTTTTTATCTGTGAAATGTTAGAAAAAACCTTTTGCAAGATCAAAGGAAGTTTAAGGCACAAAACAGAGTTGTGTAAATTTGTGAGGGGGGGGAAATATTTCTGTGCTTAGGTTTCAGATCTCTGTACTTTCAGTCAGTGACATTTTACTTTTGTATGACTTGCTGTGCTGCCTAAGATTTCTGGGGGAAAATAATGCATAAGAATGAGATTATTCTTAAAAGGTATTTGTGTACTTAAAATTTTGCATTCTGACATAGAGAAGACTGTTGCTTCTAAAGTACCTTGAAACATAGAGGTTTTTATCAGTAAAGCTCTGAGTTTGTACTGTGTAATTGAAAGGCTTTTTCATTGTTTGTAAAATTTGGACAAATATCAGTATGTTTAGAAGTCAGTATCTTTCTTACAGGAAATACTACTTGGTTTCTCTGTGAAAACTCTGTTGAAACAGATTAGAGTGGCTCATATGTGGGCCATGATGAAAGACCTGGTAGCATTTGAGTTGTTGTCTTAGTACTTAAAATTACTAATGACACTGAATAAAAATGAATGAGAAATTATGACATAGAGAATAGTAGAACATAATTTTTACAAAGTCACTCTGTGTCTTGATATATGTAGACAAGTTAATTTTTTTTTTTATACACAGCTGTCTCAAAAAGCATTCAGGAACAAATTGCCACATGTAAAGGAAATATATGTTTAATATGTTTAATAACTGCATTCCCATTCCTCTACTGCACCTTTTTTAGTAGTGGATACCTTTTTAGTATTCCAAAATACTGAAGCTGATACAAAATGAATTTGTATCGATCTTTCTATGAATACATATTAGAACATTCAGATGTAGTGTGAATATTCTTATAATCGCATGGTTGGGGTGAACTCTTTTATTTTACTCAATTAAAGTTAAATCTTAATATGATCATTTGGACCTAAGCTTGGGAGGAAGGTGAAAGGAATCAGTTTTCTCTGTAACAAGATGAACTTGTTTTTCTGCCCCTCTCAGCTTCCTCGCAGATTAAAGTTTAATAAAATGTTAGTAACATAGGAACTTTTTAGACATCTTCTTTTTTAAAGTACTTAACTGTTAACACTGTTTCAATGGACTTTAAAGAAACAGTTGAAAAATTTCTAATTAGTAACTTTAACTCAAGTGCTGACAGGTTTTTAATAAACTTTGAAGTAATATGCAATAAAATTTTTTTATTCCCAATAAAAACCACATTTTTATTCCCAATATAAATGCATTAAATAAATTAAATTAATGCCTTTAAAATCTTATCTATTGTACTAGTAAAGTTAATAAACATCTACTGATTGCTTATGTTATGATTCTGATATGACTCTGCCAATACCCACTTGTTGCGGATGATGGAGTTATTTTTCTGAGACGGCTGTGTTTGTAAATGATAGTGCAACATTTTTCAAACTCCATTGGCAGTTACTCAATACATTTCTCCACAGTGTCTCTTTTACTAATGGAAATACTTAGTAGTGGAAAGTATAAATTATCCTTTGCTCAGATGTTGAGGGTTCAGGCTAGTGAAAATCAAATTAGTTTAAAAAGTAGTGGAAACGCCTGGCCTGGGATACACATAGGACTAAACCCAACTGTTCTTTCTGGTGGGAGAAATTTTTTTACCCTCTTGTGTCAGAAGCGTTTGGTTGGTCTCAGCATTTCCAATCTCCTCCCTCCCTGCACTGGGCAGCAGATGTTCCTGCACTGAAGAGATCCAACAGCATGTTAACAAATTCCAAAATATTTTTGGCAGCCAAGTACTATTCATACTGGGTGACTTGAGGAAGATCCTAGGAGCATTGTAGGAGTAGTTTACTAGTTTGGCTGGGAATCCTTTTGGGATGGTGGATTTGTCAGACGGCACAAGTGCCTGTAGTACAGATGAGAGTAATCTTTGCTTGAAATCAAAGCTTTATTTAATTTGAAATGAATGGTATTTATGACACTGGATGATGGATTTTGGTAGTGGGTGGGCTATGAGCTCTTAAAAAGAGATAGGGAGGGGAAGAAGGAAAAAAATAGGGTTGTTATTTAAAAAAAAAAACCCAAATCAACAATATACTTTTCAGTACAAGATACTTTGGAAAATAGGGAAGGTGGGCTGCAAACAAAAAGCTTATTTGTTTCAGATCTTATGAATTTGATATAGTTGCAAATGTTGTATGTGACCTTGGGTCTCTGACTAATTTTTATACTTTTATAGCCACACTATTTCTAATAAGAATAAGGAATTTTGATTTTTCTCTAAATGTGTAAAACTGGGATATGTCCTTTAAAAGCCAGCACTATTTGCTGCAATATTTGCCAAAACTGGGAGGGCTTAAATCAACACAGAAACCTGAAATTATATTCCTTTTTGATAATTTGATGCTGCACCTGCATGTCTGCCTTTGAGTATCTATGGCTGGTGACACACAAGGGTGAACAGCAACATTTGAGTGTGGTGTAGTATTTCCAGCATTGCTTTCAGCTGGTCTAGGGTTGTTTACCATGGATGTGGTGGGTTGACCATGACTGGCTGCCAAAAGCCCATCCAGCTGCTCCTGCTCCTGGAATCTCTGTGTCCCTCCTCGGTGTTTCCCGCACGGTTCCCCCGCTCAGCCCTGGCTGCCGGGCAGCGTTTTGCCCTCCCTTGGCCAGGCTTTTTCCGGGGCTCTCGCCCGCCCGCCCGTGGCTGAGGGGCTCAGCCGTGCCCTGCGCTGGGGCCGCTGCAGCCGTGTCAGCTGCGGGAGCTCCGGACAGATGCTGCACACAGAGGCCGCCCCTTCAGCCCGTGCTGCTACAACAGCTTGACACCTGCACCCAGGTACAGGCACGCGTGTCAGGATGTACGGGCTCTGTCACTGACAGGGGAGGGCTTCATCCCTGTCCTCCAATGCCTTCTGCTCCCAGCTGTGGGGTGCCAGCCTTGCCTTGCCCTGGCTGAGGTGGTTACTGTGCAGTTGCAGGTCACTTCAAGCTGCTTTAAAGGCCGCTTGTGGAGCACCTTGCAGGTGCAAAAACATCAGGGAGGAGCAGTTGTGCCTGTCAGCTGTGTCCTCTCAGTAGTCTGCACAAATGCTGATAGATGTTGTCCCCAGAGGCTTTTTTGTTCATCTCCAGAAACAGGGAAGAACAGGAGCAGGAATAGACTAGTTTTCAGCTTAGTACCTGGTCTCCCTGATTTCATGGCTTTGTCAGTGATGGTGCCTGCCTTGCCCTGGCTGGTAGCTCAGGATCAGAGGGTTCCTGCCACTTTCAAGGGCTTCTTTTGGCAAGCCTTGCCCAGGGCAGAAGGTTGATGGCCTCCCAAAGGCACTGGTCCCTCCATCTCTGTGTGTAAGGTGTCCCTTCTCCAGTTAGAACATTTTACATCTCAAGGATCTAAGTGGATAAGTTTTGAGTCTTGTTCTACCTGCTTTTCTAGAGTTTTGTACAGTGTTTATCTTGTGTGGTGGTGCTGAGCAGCTTCTTAAGGCACTGCATGCAAAAGTAGCATGTTTCCCCACTAAATTCTGTTTTTGAATTTCTAAATACACCCTCTGGAAAACAGAAGACTTCACAAATGCAGTTAAAAGGGATGATCCTGTTTTTCTTGCAGAGATAATGCCGGGTTAGGATTTCAAAGAATGCTTGTCACTATCAGGCTGTGTGCTTGCACAGATACAATCTTTTGTTTGCATGTGTTTGGCCTGAAAGCATATCCCAGTTGTCACTATGATGTGTTACTCTCTTAGGAGCACGTAATTATTTCAGAACTGCGTACAAAGTTCTCATAGCATTTTAATCAAAGGGACATGCAAATATTTCCTCATGGCTGCAGTGTGAAATATTCTCAGCACCCATATAGATGCTTTTCTTCTTTCTACGTCCATTCATCCAGATTGCCAGTAGCATGAACAGCTCAGTTGAGATCTGCTTTGGAGTGGGTTCAGTTTTGGAAGGAGAGCACAAAGCTGCAGTGTTAATGCTTTTCTTTCTTTTCCCACTGGCCAGGTTGTTTTTATCTTTCCTCACTGGATCATCGTGTCAGGGACATAAAAATTGCCTGGAGTAAGAATTACTGTTCCTATTTCATATAAAATGATATACTGGTGTTGAAATTGTGGAGTAGTAGTTCTGACAATACAGACCTCTGAAAATTATTTGGTTTTAATGTACTCAAAGAACGCTGTATGTTTAAATGGTTAGACTCTAGTTTAAGAAAAATAACAGAAAAATTGTACTTACTTCTTAAAAAACAGTGCTTGCAGTCTGATGGTGTTTTTTTATGTCAACACTTTTGAGACCAAGATTGTGATTTGTTTGAAGTTTATTGGTCAGTGTGAAAATTTACTGTGAAAGCTGTCTGTGTTTGTCAAGTTAATTTTTCAGGGGTATGAAACTCAAACTTTGCAAGTTTAAATATTTAGCCTTGAGATTGGAAGCTAATGCACTTCCTATCAAAAATGTTCTAACTCAAATTGTAAGCATAGTGAGTTATTCCAGCATTCATATGGGTAATTTTTATTCTGTTTGTGTGATTAATTAATGCTTGTTATGTTGCAGTGAACTGCAGGATGCTAAAATGAAGAAAAAATACTATATGTATTGATATAAGCTGATTATTTAAATATATTTGATTAATTGAATTTAAAAATTACTTGGGTGTCTTGAAAGCAACACAGTTTAGTCCGTCACATTTTTTTTCTCTATTAGTCTTCAGAATATGTGCTGCATGTTTGTTAAATTGTTAATGACTTGTTCAGATGTCCCCATTCTTTTAAATTCTTAGGAATACTGAAATTGCTGCATGTTGAAGTGGGATAACAAAGCTCTCCAGAGCTTGTCAAATGCAAGTGGAGAGTTATAAATTGGAACTGCTTAATGATTTATGCACACACAGCTCACCAGAAGTTTTGTGAAAAATGTTTAAATTTACGGACTCTTGTGAATGATTACTTTAAAGTTAATTTGAAAATACTTCTGCAGCTGAGAAATCTGCCTCTGGCTAAAACTGCAAGGTGCTACAGTCACAGAAAGGGATAATATGATAACTTGGCTTCATTTCTCCAATTTGTGGGCAGCAAGATCCTAGTACTGTAAAACTGGAAAAATCAGTTTCAGGGTGCCTCCTGATCAGTGTGAAGTTTTGGATTTATTTGTTTCTTATGCCTTTGCGTTTTGGTTAGCTTTTGTGTTCAAATAACTCTTTCTAAACTAAATTTGTTCTTTTTTCTTTTAGCTAGCCTGTTTTTTTCATATGTGAAATAGTTTTCATTAAAAAGTTTATAGTTGTAGCTCAGGGTATCAGTTTTGCATCTGAGAGTATCTGGACGAGTATATTGATCAGTATTATTGTGAGGATAGAAATCATAATGCAACTAAGATGACTTCTTTTAGAGTTAGTTGATCTGGGGATGGGTTGACAGAAGTCTAAACACAGGCAGCTGTGTGCCCTGACAGTGCTGAAGGCTGGCAGTGTTCTGGGTTGTGTCAATGGGAGTAGAGCCAGTAAGTGAAGTGATTATTCCCCATTATTCAACACTTATTAGACCATATGTGGAATCCTGTGTCAGGTTTTGGCTCTCCTGGTACAAGAATGCTGATAAGCCTGAGTGAATCCACAGCCAGTAAGACAGTCAGAGGACTGAAGCATGGAAGGGAGGGAAGAGATTGGGACAGTTGTGCTTGTTCAGACTGCAGAAGAGGTGGTGTCAGGAGGCCTATTAGCAGATACATGGGAGAAAAATGAGAAGTCCTAAATTGAAGCATGGAGCTTCCAGTTCTGAGTGGGGAAAAAAGTCACTATGAAGATGTTTTAGGACTGTAAGCAGTTGCTCAGAGACACTGTGAGCTCTCCATGCTTGAAGGATGTCAAGACCATGCTGGATGAAGCCCTGAGTAGCCTGGTCTAAGTTCTCTGTTGTCCCTGCTTTGAGCAGAATATTGAACATTGCAGCTTGCACCCTAGAATTCTGACAGAATTGCCCATGAAGTCACTGGTGTGACAGCAAAGAGTTTTAGCAACCAATCTATCAAGACAAACACAAATACTTAAGTGGAAAAAAAGGTGAGTGGAAAACAAGAAAACCACCATCTATCTCATATCTCATTGTTCTCATCATGAGAGCTGAAGAGAACAGTTTAAAACGCCAGAGCTATCACCTAAAACACCTGTGTGCTTTGCTGACTTGAAAGACTATACATGTATATTGTCACTATGGTACTATTTATTCAGCTCTTTTTTTTTTTTTTTTTTTTTTTTGTGTTTTTGTTTTGTTTTGTTTTGTTTTTTTTGTGTATTTTGTGTTTTGCTTTTTGCCTTAATTCAGAGTTACTGTCTTCTGTTGTGGTCGTGGGTTTTGTATTGGAACTATATAACACTTTGTAGATGCCTGAACAATAAGCAGCAATGGGAATATTATTGCTGTGACTTGTTAAATGTTTGCTACATTTCAGGCCTTTGCTGATGTGTCAGGGTTTGTGGAAGAGCAGGTATGTGGTGATCCTGCTGTGGCCTTGCTGATATGAATCTGTTAATTGTTTTCATGCTCCTCGCTCAGAACTCACATTGACACCCTGTATTTTCTGAAACCCTTACTAGAGAAGAGAAATTTTGGATGTGAAATATGTATGGGTCTCTTGTTCTGAGATGTTAGGATGCAGTTTCAAAAGGTACCAAGTCCTTCTTTTATACATTTGAGATTTGAAGCATTGCCTGCCTCTTCTTGCACAGGGGATTAATCAAAAAACCAAAAAAGCCAGCCAAAGCTCGCAACTGTTAGTTGTCTGAAGTAATACCAAAATTTTAAATGAGGGTTGACTGAATACTTAATGAAACAATCAGATTAATTTTAAATAGGAAGATCATTTTTAAAAAATGAGGTGTTCATTAATTTGGGGAAGCATTCCTTTCACTAAAGCTGTTTTCCTCTGCATATAGAAGTAAATGCTAGAAGTTTGGGTAGTTTTTGTTGCAGAGACCAAAAAGTCCCTTTTTCATGCTAGTTGCTCAGATGTTTCCCCTCAGAAAACCGGGATGTGTGGATAGGTGATTACATATGGATGTGATATAGGCATACGTTCTTGAAAATACTGATTTAGAAAGCGATACAGTGTTAAAACACTTAATGTTTACTTAAAAAGAAGCAAAAAATCTGCCCTAAACCCACTAAGGCCCCAAAACACTACAGAGAAATGAGGTATTGACAGTTAAAAATGAACTTAACACTCCATCTCCTGAACCAGAATTAGGAATCTTACTGGATTAAATAATTTGAAAGAGTCTTGTGGTATAATTTTTAGTTTACTCTGAAAAAAATTGGTGTGAAAGAATGTAGATGTCTTCAGTAGTTTTTGTTGTGGGTTTCTTTTTTCTTTCTTTTAATTGACTCTTGTCTATTCAGGTCTATATATAGGATCTACATTGCTTTAGCATTCATTGATTTCTTTCAAAAGCAAGTTTGACATGTCTTAGTTTAATGAAGGTGAAATTTTCTTTTGAAAATAATCATTATAAAGATTGTTTTTCAACTTGTGAAGCATTACTTCTGGGATGACTAATATTAAAAGTAAATAAACATCACCTTCTGTTTTTTTGCATGAAATCCCAGTTTAAATGTCAAAAGACTTACTTATAAGAACACATTTTCATTACGAGTTGTGGAAGTGATGGCCATCTTTTATATTTCCCTTTCATTCATTTGCTAAGGCCACTTTAGTTATCAAATAGAAGCAGATTGTTAGACTTGTAATGGCTAATTTTGGTTTTTTGTCTGAATAAACAGAGCCAATCTGAATCTCAAGATACAGCTGACATTATATCTAGAAGATATAAAATAAAATTGAGCATTCTGCTTGTAATTCCAGTTGAGGGTGCAGTCCGGAGAGTTTTGCTTGTTTGGCTTGCTGAAAAAGAGACTCAAACCAGGGATTTTGTATTGGACAGTATTGTAAGGAATTTAGGATTTGCAGTAGAGAATTAAGTATTTATATGGATTGTGAGGCATGTACTGATTTCCTGTAGAAAGACCAAAACTGAAGCATTCAAAACACTGAACCACCCCCCACCCTCGGCCCCCGCCCTTGACTTCAGACTGCCAGGGTGGTAATGGTTTGTCACAGTGAGGTATCTGAATAAAATAAAGCTGTTAATAAATGACATGCATAGTAATTCAGTACAGTGTTCTAGTTAAACATTTGCATCTTTCTGCCACTCTCATAGATTAGAGAGACTGTTGAACATTAGTGGTAACAAGATGCACCTCATATGCATGCTAATGGATTATAACTTTTTATAGGTGCAATTTGTACCTGTCTCTCAGTGGATTGGGAAAGTGGTGCACGAGGAACAGATCGTTAAGCATCAGTAGCCAAGCTTTGCTAATTAGCACATCTTCTAGTGCCAACTCTCTTTGTCCACAGAGAATGTAAATTATTCTTATTTTCTCCCTCAATCTTTTGGGCTTCTTGAGCAACGTATCTCTTAGACTGGAAGATAGAGAGTGCAGATTTGTAGTTTTCAATTCTCATGATTAATTGAAGAACATGCATGGTTTATTCAAAAGCAGGGATACTGCCAAAAATGATCTAATTGGTTAAATAAATAACCCTAAGCTTTTATTACTCAATGTGTTTTTCATTGAATTATTAATGCTATATCACCCTCTGAATCAGTAAGAGTTAATGACTGATTTGCCTGAGGCTATTAATATTTTTCCAATCAGTGGTAAATTGCTATGATGACTTCTTTTGCTGCCTTGTATCTCACTGTATTTGTTCACTTGGTAAAATGGGGTTGATGGTAAGAAAGCACTGAAAAATAGCATCCAAATTTCAGCTTGTTCTAGTTGTTTTTTTGTGCCTGAGGAAATATGTAATTCTGTTCATAAAATTGGTGATGAAGTATGTTTTGGGATAGGGGAAACAAAATGAGGAAATACTTTTTGAGAACCATTTGTTGTAAGTGGGATTAAAACCAGAAAAACATAATGCATTTATTTAGCACCTTTGCTGTGAAAAAAGAGGAGGAATTTGAGCATTATATGATTTTGTAGTGATAAGTAATATTCCCATGTATGAATAGAGGTGTGCACGAGGAAGTGCTGCAATGTAGTATGGAATTGTTCTGATCAGGTGTCCAGAAAATAAGATGAAATAGGCTCTGAACTATGCAATGCACTAAAGGTCTTGAAAATTAAGTTTGAATCCTGTTTCTTTACATTTCTTTAGTTCTAGGAAAGAACCATCACTAAGCAAACCATCACTAAGTGCTTCTAAGTACAGGAATAAGATAGGTAATCATCTAGTTAACTGTATCAGATGGCCCTTATGAATGTGTATGAAAATGTGGGTGTATTTCTGAAAACCAATGAAATAAAAATTATTTTAAAACCAGAAAAACAGTTCATGTTATTAAATATTAGTGGATGATATTACCATGTCTGTATCCAAGCTAGTGTTGCTTAGACCTTTTTGTTTCAAATGTTAGCTTTTGTCCAGCACGTCCGATGTAAGTGAAGTGGCTGTGAGATGCACTTTTTTACTTAACAGATGTTCAAATTTTTTTTTCCTCTTGAAACTTTTCCAAGTGGGTCACACTGCAGTAAATATCAGCCTCTTCCCCTTTTTCAAACCTTCATTTGAGATGAATAGTCACTAAGAGATGGATAAATACAGTAAGAGGAAGGAATAAGGCCATGGACTCTTCATGATGGAGAGGAACAGACTGTGTGTGGGGAAGACAGCTGACTGAGTTTTAGGAAATCACAATGTGGAATTCGGGGAATTGTCATTTGTTAATTCCTGTGATACAAGAACAGAGAGAAACTTGAAACTCAATGATACCCAAACAGCAGTGAACTCCTGGCACTTGCGGCTGCATGAGGTAGTGGAGGCTGATGGTGACAGATGAGATCAAAAAGGGAGCCTGTCTAATTCACATGCCACAGCTCTGTAAGGAGGTATTAGAAATATTGCCTTCCAGCAGCTCTAGTTCAAGAGCTACAGAAATTGGCAAACCTGTGTGTCCCTGTTTGAGACAAATTCAGAGGAACGTCCGAAATGAACATCCTCTGATTCAAGGCAGGTTTCAGCCTCCCCCACCAGGTTTGGAAGAAATTTTCCTCGGCAGAAAGTGAAAGGAAAAAACCTATTTATTTAACAAACACAAGAGAAAAGAATACTAATGCTAAATAATAAAACTCTCCACAGTGAGTTTCTGTCACTGTGGAGAGAAACCTGGGAAGATGTTAGAGTTTTTCTGTGGGTGTGGTCCATCTCTCTCTCCTCTTTGGAGCTGGAGTTCGGCGTGGGGGTGTAAGGTCCGGTGTAAGGTCTCCCAGTGAGGTTCTGATTTTCTGGTGTTCTGAACAGTTCCAGATGAGAAGAAGAAGCCAAAGTCCCAGAAAAACAAAGGAGTTTAACTCTCCATCTCTCTCTTCCCAGAAAAGGAGCCAAGGTCTGGGAAAAGCAGGAAGGTGCTTTCCTCTGCTCTTGCCACCGCAGAAGCACGCAGAGGAGTAGTGACCTTGGAGCACAAACTGCTTTGAAAAGTTCGTCTGGCTTTTTTTTTCTCCTTTCTCTTGCACCCAGTGTTAAAGACACAGAAAGGCACAGGAATCATATCTGGGCATAGAGCGGTGATTGGGGATACACATCATAAAGTCGCCCCAAGACACTGTGGTATTCCTGAGACTCATCTCTTACTACTCTTGGAGATGCAGCACTGGACTAGACACACCTTTGGCCTGACCCTGTGAGGCATTTGCCAGTTACTTAGGGACACTACTATTGATGCATGGAACCCATTTGTGCAAAGAGAATTTGAAGTTCCTTCAGCTGCTGGCCACTGAAATTTTGTATGCCACTGTAGCTTCTAACCTGAATTTGGGATTATCTTTGAGAGGAAAGGATGTAACAGTACTTCAGCATTCTGGTAGTCTCTTAGCTTCCAATGTAGCTTCTTGTGTCATTGAAAAAGTGGATATACCATAGAACAGCTTTGAGGATGTGGGGTCAGAAAATACCCGAAGGCTGGGAGGGGGAAAGTCACTTTGTCACCTTTTGTCCTTTTCCACTCTTGTATGTGTATGTGATAATACTGTTGCCACGAGAGGGTATTGGAGTCTGAATAAGTGCTTTGAGATTAAAGTACTAGCAGTGGATTAGATTAGAGTTCCTATGTCAGTTTTTGTGCATTTGCCTTTTTCATGCAGTCCCTGTAAACTATTACTTTTTTTTTCTATTTCTTGTTGCTAGGTGAAAGACCCAGGGAAAACAAAAAAAGATGGTGCCTGCCCTCCCCATTTATTATTCTCAAGAAACAGTAGTTTGGTGTGTGGAGGGAAAACTGGGACCACTCTCCAATACTTTTTTTAATAGCAATAGCATAAGTTTATTTATAATAATAACAACTAAGTGGTATTTTTAGAAAGAAATACTTTAAATTACTTACCGTTATAAACTCTGCTTCAGTAATAAGCTGGTATAAGAAGTCCATTGTTTACATTAAGAATCGGGTCTGGTTTTGTCACAGAGATTTGGTCAAGTTATAAAATAAACAGGATTTTATTCAGTGCAATGAAGGGAGTTGTTTTCTTGGCTTTTATGAGGATAGTTACCTTTTGCATAGACTTTTATGAAGTTTGCATGCATAAGCCAATCTAATCAGAAGTGTTCTGCATTAGAAAAATACTGCAGTGGCTCTCAGAGAATCAGAGGTAAGGTTAGATGACTTGATTCGCCTTTTGCATTTTCAGTTTTATATTTATGGTTGTGTGATGTAGTTTTGTCACTGGAAGAAAGTGAAAAGTGTGTGTACAGAGAAAGAAACAAAGGCAGAACATGCTGGGGTTTTTTTTTTTGTTTTTGTTTTTTTTTTAAATACTAGTAGTTCTTTGCTCAATGTATTCTTTTCATTGCTCCCTGGCTTTTGGTTATTTTTCTGATGGTGCAAAGGTAGGTCTGTGTTTTTTGCATATTCAGTTTCTTGTGTTACAGGGTCTTAAAGCCTTTTCATCTTATAAAGAAACATAGTGAATGAATGTTTCTTTAGAAAGGGGTTGGATTTTGAGTTGGAAGACCATTGTTGTTGTAGCAGTTGATTTGCTGGGTGATCTGCCTGTGGCTTTGGAGTGGAGCCACTTACAATGCAGCATTCTACAAGTGTTTTAAACTCTTGCAATGGATGGTAGTGCAACGGTTTTAATTTTAAAGATTTCGGCTATTACAAGATTATGTCTACCCGCAAAAGTAATTTCTAGGTCCTTGTAATCAGGAATTTGAGTTTTCCACAGTTCTGCTCAAAGGTATTCTCATCCTGACATTAAAGGTAAGAAGAAATCTTCGAGCAGAAATGCAGTGATTGTGACCAGAAATGGTCACGTCTGTGAACGTGTTTTTTTTTTAAAGTCACATCCTGGTGGTTCATGTGTAGAAATTCTTCTAGACCCCCCACAGAACAGACTTTATCGTGATGGGGAGCTGGGTTAGGGATCAAGCCTGTAGAGAGAGAGGAGGGTGTACCAATATTAGTGTGTACCAATATTTACATTGCTGTGCTTGTACATCAAGGTTATTATCTGAAGGGACATATGTCTCCTGAGAAACAACAAAATATTCAGCATCTGTGCTAAGCTCTGGCCAGCTGGCACTTAGAATAGGAAAAAAGACCCGAATAAAACAAACAAAAAAACCCCCCAAACTTTGTTGCAACTTGCTTCATTTAAAGAAGATAGTGAGAACTTTCTTGAAACAAATAATGAGAATGAACTAATTGACATGATGGATTAGTCATAGCAGAAATACCACTGAGACTTGTGAATCGAAAAGCCTTGAATTCCAACAATGGAAAATGGCATGCTGCCTGTCCATATTTGCCCTGTAAACATCATGATCTGTCATCTTTGTATATGGCTCTGCAGCTGATAAGGATTTAAATCTCCATTTGTCTAATGTTTGGCCTTACATTTTGGGGAATAATCCTAAGAAACATTTATTATCAGATAAAAATTTGGCTATGCATTTAATTATATTATTTATATTTTTAATTCATGGTGTTTATTTGCCCACCATTAAACACATAGCATAATTTTTATTTCCCATATAATAATACAACCAGAAGGTTCTAGTACTATTAGCCACATGTTTGTGCAGGAAGAGAAGGTTCATAAAGCCAATAAGTTATTTTGCATTGAATTTTGTTCAGTACTTGAAAATGAATTTTTTATAGCTATATCAAAATTCTAGTAATACCTGTTCTGGTCACTTCACCTATTCCTGTGTAGCACTTTGACAAGTCAGAAAAGTCAGGATTTCCTTTCTGTAACCAGTGACTTGCCACAGAGCCATTGGGTCCTTCACACAGTTGATTTTCAACTGTACTTGATCAGCTGACACTTGGCCATGCCCTCCTAGCTGCTGCTGTGACGCAGTCCAGGTAGGACACCTTAGTGTATGTTTTGTTATGTGATTTTTTTTTTTTTTTTGACAAAATGGGAACAAGGCTTTTCCATCCCTTTCTCACCTCCCTCCTCTCAATATCTGACAAATCACATTTTGTGCTATTGACCTACACTTTAAAAAGCAATTTTTCAGTGCTTGGAAGCTGATTGTTTTCATGCATGTGAATTGGAAGTAATGCAAAAATCTGCCTCGTGTGCCTCGTTTGAATGAGTTTATGTGAGAGTAGGCCCTTCTCCACTCACTGTCCTACTGACTATATCAAAGGATATGCCACATAAAGCTTTTAACACTTCATTCTCAGTTAGTAGGAAATAATGAAGGAAATCCGTGCCAGGCTGTAGTTGCTGTCTACATCAAGGGCCTCTCTGGTTACCTGGAAGATTTGCTTTTCTCCCTTTTCTCCCCAGGTGTCCTTGCAGCTTGTGCTGCTGAGGACCCCACAAGAGAGACCGTATCTGGTATATACAGATGTAACAGAGTCAGTTAAATGAACTTGTGTTTTTCTCTTGCATTTTAACAAAAGCAAGCCATATCTCACTTTAATCTTTCCCTCTGATTTCTCCTTGTTAGTTTTGGACTTCTTTGTTTTTTCTGTGCATGTATGTGCCGCCTTCTGATTAGAGTACTGCTGACTAGCTAAGTTGCAAGCTGGGTGTACTGAATGCAAAACAAATCTGTTAATTTAGTTCAGTGATGTGCAAATGCTTTTGCTGTTATTCTGCTGGACAAAAGCTACTGGTAAGTATAACCATTTGGAGTGTATTTTCTAGTGCTCTGGACTTTTGGGGAAATTGATTGGATTGGCTCTGATGCCAAGCCAGTGTAGGGGTTGTTTTTGACAATATTTGTATCTTAGCTGAAACTACCAAGACCTCTAAAAACTTTTGTGTGTAAGAATACTGAGAAATGTGAAAAGAGAAGTCAGGAGATTAGAGATACCTGCCAATTAACAGCTAAAATCTGATTTGAAACTTCAATTACTAACTTGGATTAAGTGGTTTTAAAATACTACTTTTTTTTTTTTTTTTTTTTTTTTAAAACAAGTGATGATTTTTTCCTTAGACTTCTAAAACCAGTGTAGTTGCTAAGTTCTACTCTGGTCAAAACTGGATGAGGTATTTAGTCAGAACTGCTATTTCAGAACGGGCAGTAGTTCAGGTGTTGGCATGTGCTCTAGTGTCCCTGCTTGAACTGTGACCCTACCAGGAACTGCATCTCAGCATGGACTGTGTCAAACTTTGTGCCTTCCTGTGAGTTGCTGGCCTAACTATTCTAAATGTAAAAGTGAAACCTGTATTTGTAACTTCCCTAATTCATTTTAGGTAGGTGAAAGCTGTTTTGAGTAAATCCATTTGGTGGTATTTTTTTCTCTTTTTAAAAATTTTTTTCCCCTGTGATGATATGTTTGCATACGTCTTTTGATGAATAACTGCTTCCTAGAATGCAAGAAGTGAAAAGATGAATATCTATATTTAATAATTGTCTGATCAACTTATTTTTTTCTAAATTCTTATCATGATTTTATTTATTGACACATAGTGACTATTACATAATTTCTTTTTAAAGTAGAAAAAAAGAGTTTGGAAGTGGTGATTTTTCTCCTTGTTATTTTATGAACAAGCAACCTGTTCCATTGTTAGAGATGTATTTTGGACACTGACACCAGCTTCAGTCAGGAGCAAATATGCAGCTGAATGTGTTTAGGCTTAATACAAGGTGTTGTTAGTACATCCTGAAGGCTTTGGCACTTTCCCAAATTTATCAGCTGGAAATCATGAGACAAATGAAAATGGTTTATTACTACTCTGTGGTAATTGCTTCTTCCATCCGTCCTTCTTGATTTCCAGCTTCAGAAGAATGCGGCTGACGGGCTGTTCATGCATCTCTTGGGTTGTACTTGCTTCTTCCTCAATCACATGCAATGGGTATACTACTTACATCTATATTTTACTGAAATGTCTGCTTGAAAGAGAGATGTTTGCTCTGATATAAAGGGGATAAGATGGTAGAGTCCAATTAGATGTGGCTTGTATCTTTTAGGCTAATTATGCTGTGGTTTCATGGCAGTAAACCAGTTGACTAAAGAGGAATAATGCTGCAAAGCTGATTATCATAAAAACATGGAGTTTAATAAAGAATTTTGTAAGATAAGAAACAATGGAACCAGTGTAATCTGTTGTCCTTTGATTTTTACCTTGCTTTTCAATGCAAAGTCGGAAGTGGTAAATGTTATGTTTATAGTGAATTTTTGAACAGCTTGAACTGACTGGATTTTATTTCCCTGTATGTAAGAGCTTGCTCCCTTCCAGACTAAAAGGAGGCAGAAAGTACTGTATGTGTACTCAGAAGGGTATCAACCTGTGCATTGTGTGCATGTGTGTGTTGGCATGGTGTGTATGATGGTTGAGCTGCAGTGATATCGGGAGATGTGAACACAAGGTGAGCCACCTTTGTCTAGAGTCTGCTGTGATGTTCTAGAAGTTCAAGATGTTGGAGGAGCAGGGGATGCAAGATGATGGAAATCTTATGAACGAAGAATTAGAACTTAGGCAAAAAAATGAAGCCTTTTAGATTCCTAAAGCATTTGTGATCTGTTCAATATATGAAGCTGGAGAAAAATTAAACAAGAAATGGTTTTATGAGCTTTAGTCTCAATTAAAAAAAAAAATAAAGAAAATAAAAGGGAAACAGGATGCTGGGAAAAAGGTATGAAATAACCAAGATAGTCAAGCTGGAATAATTTGTGTGTGAGTCTAGAAGAATAAATCTAGATAATATTGATACAAAACCCAGTAAGGTCACTCCACATGCATCACAGATCAATTGTAAATAAATGTTAGTTCCCAAGGCATTTTTGAGGAGATCTAGTCTGAAGTTAAATTTGTGTTTTCTGAGATGAAATTTCTGTCATTGTAATAGATGCCAAGTCTTTCTTATTTTGTTAATGTAAGGGATCAGAACACACCCTCATCCCTCCCCCCCACTCCATTAACCCCTAAAAAAGAAAATGTTCTTTGGTTATTATTATTTGGAAAGTCAAGATATAAATGTCAGGGAGCTGCTTTATCCATATTGCTAGAAATTCAAATGATGGGGTGTGATTGGCTATGTGAGTTTCCTACAAACTCCATGTGGGCTTTGGAAGCTGCCTTTTTACAGGGCTAGTTCTTTCCCCAGTATTACTCACACCACAGGGGCACAGGTTTCTAGAAACTGATGTTAATGTTGGTGTGGTGTGGTATTGCAGACTTAAATGTGTGTTCTGTAGATGCTTGTATTATTTCATAGCTCTTTGCATTCCTCAAGTCTCCTATTACTGTTAGAACTGGAATTGCTGTTTGTTTTGACTGGCAGGTAGTCTTATTAACAGGCTGATACTGTTATGGATATTTAATGAGGAATATATTAATTGTTGATAACACTATGGTTAATGCTTTGCATTTTATAAGCATTAAGTAAATATTCAGTGTTTAGTGTTAAATGTTAAGGGAAAAATAGTGAAGCCATGTGTTTCGAAAGAACTTCTCAATGGGGAGAAAATTTCTGCGGGTACTCTTTTGATTGCATGGTGTTAATAAATGCTAAACAACATTTACTTCTTTTTACCCCCAGCATCAGTTTCTTTATGCATATATTTTAAAAATATCTGCATGTAGATAATTAAGAGTACATTGTACTTGCCCTGAGTTAGCTATGGAATGCTCTTTTTATTAGAAATTATTAGAAGCTGATCTAGTTTCATGAAATCAAATACTGTAGGTATGCAGTTACTTCTGGTGAGACAGGTTTATAAAAATGGAAATAGAACTAAATTTAGTTTTTATATTATACGCATCTCAACAAATTTGTGTTTTCTGTAATTAAATAAATTGTTAGGTATTACTCATTTTTGGCTGTGTGCCTCATAAAAGCATGCCTGTTCCTGTTTTTCATAATCCAAGCCAAGATGGGCAATTTAGCAGGCAATCTCTAAGCTGACAGAATGCCAGCTTTGTAGAGAAAAACACTTCAGATGCGTAAGTGATGAGCAGAACACTTTTTTATTGAAGCTGGGTAAGTTGCATAGAAAATGCAAGTTAGAGATAACTGAGTAATATCTTCTTTGTAACCTTTAAAGCAGCCATCACACTGAAAACTCTGTGTTACTGCACAGAGAAACAGCCCTGATGTGGCATTTATTTTCACCTGCTGTACACTTACAGTAGCAAACCATCTGGGACTTTTCATGGTAGATGGTTACATTGTCTTAGAAGATACAGAGGGAATTTCTGCAGCTCTATCTTAGCTTAAAAGCGCAAACATGGTAAGTCATGAAGTTGCTGTCTTTTTAAAAAGAAAACTTACATTGAAGCTGGAAATACTGTGAGCTGTATTCTCCTACACGCTCTTCTAATAAACACGTAACGGTTTGCATTTTTTTGAGTTGCTTCATGGTAGAGAAGAACATCTATTTTAAGAAGTTTAAATAATTTATTTTATTTTAATGGTTTTGGTTGGGTTTTATTTGTGTAGCTCTCAATGTTAGGTTTTTATACATACATGTTTTTAATATGTAACACATATACAGCAAGTGAGTAGACATTGTTTTATGTAGGAAAAAACCACTATAGAAACAGAGTTCTAAGAGAAATGCTAGTGAAGATAGGTGGTGAGCTAGGAAGACTTTTACATTGCTTACTTGGTTCTTGAGGAGAAAGATAGATACAAAGGAAGGAAATATGTAATCCTTTGTTTCTACTTTAGCAAAAAAAAAGTGTTGTACAGAGATATCAGATCATATTTTTATGTAAAAAATTATTTCCTGGAGAGGGTCTTTTGAATCTCAAAGCCTTGTAGTATTGTTTTGTTTCTTTGCTCTAAGATAGAGAGAGAACTTGTGTGGCTTTCCTGGCATGTCCATATGCCCGGCCTTGCTCCATTGGTAAAACTGGGGACCTGAGTTTCCAGGGCAGCTGCCCTCTGTCCAATCTCACCTGGTGCCATTCCTTCCACAGCAGCCAGGTCTCAGCCTTTCTGGCCTCCTCTTTTTAACTTCTCTTAAGGGTGATCCTCTGTGACCCACCCAGACACATAATTTATTAGTTTATGAACTATAAAAATTAAATGTATATGGTTTATAGGAGATAATCCTCTCTGAAGTATTGCTTATCTTTGAATTACAACCGGTTATTTCTATAATAGGCACAGGCCTAATTGCACTGATCACTGTGACTGCAGTTCCACAGGATGACCAGCTCTTTTACCAATAAAAATCATTGAACAGAGTATTTTACTGAGCTTATTGAAATCAGTAAAATGACTGAAAAGCTTAGTGCTGAATACAGAGTTGCTTTTTTTTGTGATGTTCTTGTGATGTTTTACAATGCTTTCGTTGAGATAGGGGTGAAGTTGTTTCTCTCTAATGAGTACTTAATTAATATGAAACCACTTCATCTTCATTGTTGAGACTTTCTTAATCATTGTGGCATAACAGTAGCATAAATAGGAAATAATAAGTCTTGCTTCTTGCTTAAAGGGATTTTGGACTTAATTGAAAAAAAGAATTATATTCTTTATATGAAGAACTTCTCGCTTGTTGTTGTTTTTCTTTTTTAAGGATTTGGACTAATTTACTAGGAATTTTAATGTAGGAAGGTAGGCTCTGGCAAGTGAGTAAAGCCATGATACTTCTTTTTATTAGATAATTTTATTGTGTTTTCTTGCCATGTGCAACCTAAGTTTTATTTAGATGATACACCTTTTCATCCACAATCCAACAATGTATTTATGGTGTTCTGCTTTTATGAAAAGTGAACCTTTTCATCTTGTATGACTGTATCTCTTGAAAGATCATATCTTTTAACATAAAAAAATTGAATAGATTGCACTTCTTATCCGGTATTTCCTGGGTTTCATACTTGTGATGGTAACTGAAGTCAGTGTGCTGTTTTCCTGTGATTTCCCTTCTGACAGGTATTGCTTACATTGGGTCACTTACACTTATGGGATTTCTCACCTCGCACTCAATTGCATTGAAATATATCCATGGAAACTATTTATTTTCTGCATGGGCGTGCTCACTATAAATATTGTATGTGGATTTTTATGAAGGATATTTTATTATTTAATATTTTATTTTGAAAAGGTAATTATCATAAGAGTTGGTCTCTGACTGTCGCATTTATGCCCTCAAGTAGAGGATAAAAGGGAGATGTTTAATAATGAAGAGCTGTAATGAGAACTGTTCTGTTAACCATTGAGGAAGCCTGGAACAAGGCAAAATGTTTCTACCTTAAAATAAAACAATGCATGATGATTTGAAGGGAGTACCCAGGAACAGTGAAACAAGTCTGTCTTGTGTTGTGAACAACGGTGCTCTTGCTAGTTTTTCTTAAGGCATCAACAAATTAAAGTAGGGAGGGACAGCAGAACAGGGAAGGGATTTGCAGATGCTGATGTGCAGCTTCTCTGAAGAGAGATGGAGTGGGAGGAAGGCCTGGTGGTAAATTAGCAACAGTGGCTGGTTGAAAAGGCAGGTTGAAGGTAAAACTAGCAGTAGGTTTTGGAAAAAGATTTTCTAGGAAAACGCTTGTTTACAGTCGTGTACCTGAATGTGTAAGAACAGGCCACAACTGCATTTCCCAGTTAGTGAAAGATGTTGCAGTAATTGCACTTTGCATTTCACCTCTCAAGCATATGTGGCATGGATATCAAGGACCAGGCTTCAGAATATGTGTGTACATTAGATAAAAGGGCTGCTTTGAGTATTTCAGCATGAGAGAATTGCCTGCATGCAATATTGCTGACTCTGATGTCTGTCATGGCTGCAAAAGCCTCCAGCACATTAGAATATCAGGTGACTTTGGTAACTGCCCTGTTTGTGAAAAGCACGTTGCACTTTTTTTCTCATCTGCTGTGTGAAGATGACGGGGAAAGGGTGCTTTAGAAAAGTGGCTGCTGAGGTAAGAAGTTACTCACAACTGCCTTCTGAAAGAAGAACATCCTTACCCGTTCAAATCCCCCAAAATTTACAAAATACTTCAAAACTTTAAAGAATTCTAGTGCTTTTAGACAATTATGCCTTCAGCAATTGCAGTCCTCTGGGAAAGGGTTTTATTTCTTAGGGAATTTTCCCATGAGCTAATATGGTAATTGTTTCACAAAGCATGTTTAGGTAAACTTTTCGATGTTTTCAATGTGGATTCAGCTATAGGGTTTTGTGATTTAGGAGTATTCACATTTATGCACCTTTTTCACTTAGCTTTTAAAAACATTTTCTACTGTTGTATGCAAGAAGCAAACAAAAATTAAATTGTGCAAGCAATAAATTCTGTTTATGTAATCTGTAGGAGAAAATGATAAAGCTTTTTAAACCAGTGGTATTTTTCGAGTACAAAATTATTGAGTTATAAGCTTATGTGCTTTTGTTATTACAGCTGGGTCAGTTTAAGCTTGTTTCTGACCTTAGGTTCCCTTCTTCCCTTTAACCTTTTTGTGCCTCAGAGCTCACTCAGTTCATGGGAAGTCTGGCAGAGAGGAGACACTTGCAGTGTTTGGACAACTGAGCATTTCTAGATACCCAACTGTCACGAATTGTTCTTCGTGCACTTAGGAGGAGGCAAGCTCCAGTAATTTTTGCTAAATGTTTTCCTTCCCCCCACCCCCACACCTTTTTTCAGTTTTACTTTTTAAGAGTAAGAAAGTTGTGAAGTTGTGTTCTGCTTCAAGTACCCTTCTGCTGGTCCTCCTTCATCTGGTGAAGTGCTGGACTATTGATGACTGTGACCAGTGCTAGTTTTAAACCATTAAGCAGTTGGTATTTCCAGCCATTTTGCTGAAGAGTTTAATTTTTTCAAAATCCATCTTAAAAAGTTTGTGTTCATGTCGGGAAAAGAGCAGCTTCTTTTACAGCTTCTGTATAATATGCCAAGAGCTGCAGCTGATTTAAAACAAAGGTTCAGAAAAACCAACAAGGTCTATTCTAAACAGGCTCTGAGTGTGAGTAAAGCATTTCAGGCACATCAGAGGTGAAAATTCTATCCCGTCATTATGTCTCTAGAAGCTGAGGGAGTTGGAACTGATCAGACCTTCTGTAAAGCAGAGTGCAAAGGAGTCATTGGTGGTGTTTTTCCTTGTGTTCAGGATGACATTTTTGTGCTGCATTTACAGTCTGAGGACTACTAGCTGGTGAAATAACATAGCTCAAGCACAGTGTGGTCCTCAGAGCACACAGTGGTCCTTGTCATTAGGCCATTGTTTTTTCATGGGTTTGGTGGCACCAATGTTTTTGTAATCAGATTTCAGTCAGTTGTGATTTGTAACTGGTGAAGTACTTTAAACATCTTGATGATGATGTGATCAATCCCATGAGCTGATTACTATTACTTCTATCATTCTTATCTGGCTTAATTCTGGAGTTTTCTTGGAGGAGGGTTTTTTTTTAATGCTTGGCACAGACTGTGGTCCTTTCTGTGCCTCTTTTTGCATTATTTGCTTCTTGCAATTAAAAGAAACTGTTCTCTGTTCTGGTTAACACCTTGAACACTGTCCCATTTTGTTGGTAATTGTTGTTTCTGTTGTACCTCCATTCTTATCTTTGGTTTCCAGATTGTCCTGAGTCATGGCTGAGATGTTCATATTTTTCCACTTTTCCCTAAAGATGTGCTCTTTATTGGTGGCAGTGTTAATTGTAGGATCCATAGTGTTCAGTTCTTCTCAAGGAAGGGACTTTAATTTCCCCAGTACAGGAACAGAAGGTGATTGTCCTGTGGGGTGACTTTGTTCCTTGACTCTAAATGCATCTCAGATTCTGAACTTCAGTATCCTGATAGCATCCTAGACAAGGATGAAGTAGTGTCTCTGGAGATACCTTCTATGTTAGAAGCTTCTATGTTAGAAGCAAAAAGGACAATGCAGTGTGTGCATGCCTGGATATTAGAAAACTGGGGTTCTCTAAAATATTGTCTTGGGACTTCTGCTGTTGCTTTTTATTTAAATGTATACTGCAGCCTTTTATTTTTAAGTGAAAAATGTTTCTTGGCGTCAGTTCTCAGCTAAATTGTATGTGATGCCCATGACTAGGGATGAAAGAGTTAACACAGTTTTCTAGCAGCTTATTTTTTTCCACTGTTTCATGATTAAATATTTAAAGATTTGTAATGGTTTGGATGACCATGATAAGTGATTCTATTATTGTTCTCTATTTCATATGCATACATGTGTATACGTGTGTTAGAGTTACTTGAATTTTAACGGTGATGGATGATGAAGTTGGAAATAGTACCTACACATCTCTTTCTCTGTTTAAGTGTGAATTACCTATTCAAGCACGCACCATAAAGTGCAATTAAATGTGTGTCTCTTGTGTTTAGGATTGGTGGTGATGGTTTTACTTGTGCTTTCTTTTGTTTACCTCCTCCTAAGTATTAAAGTTCCAGAAAAGGGAAAAACAGTGCAACAAAAAGGGATACTGGAATCCATAGAAATAATTGTAAATTTTGTCTCCTTTTGTAGCTGGAAGTGACCAGCTTTTCTTAGGACTTTAGTGAGAGTTTAGTAAAATAAGTGGTATAGTTAAAATAAATGCTGGATGGGCTTAAGGGATGATTTTTGTTGAGTTTCAAACTTCTATTGTATTTTAAACATATTTCTCATTTTGGTTCAGTTTAATAATCCACGATGTAGAAGTTCTTAGAGCTGTTTTGCAGGACTAAGTTATGGGGTTTCTTTTAATGAAAAACCATGAGGGAACTCAAAGCTTGTCATCTGCAGGATGAGGTACTAGCATTTTAAATTACATTTTGATTTGTGTGTGTGCTGGAGAAAACTCTTTCAAAATACAGCAGGTGATACATTTAAAAAGAATTTCAGAAGAGTTGCCAACCTGTTTGAAGTCTAATTTGCCCAGCCTTGCTACTCATAAAAGTGTTTGAGAGCTCCAGGAGACACCTTTACTTTGTTTTTGTTGCTCTTTGAAATGAGAAGGTAGGGGGATGATTCAAGATAAATAGTGAAGAATTACATTGTAAAATTAGATAATTAAAAGAGGGCAATAAAGCTCTGAAAAACCTTGAAGTGTGGGCCATTTTCTACTTTCACTATGTGTCTGAAGTTCTAGTAGACCAATACCTATGATTAATTTTAAAACAGCATCAGTGCTGCAGAGTATCTTTGAGCAGAAGTATTAGTCCTTCTGTGGAAAGGGAAGGACATCCCGTATTTAGTAAAGAATTTTGCATCTTGGTCAGTTTTCTTGAGGATCAGTTATAACTATTGCCTTGCAAACAAGAGTGTACCCATGTCTTCCTGGTAGTCTGGAACCTGTTTTGAGGAGTAGGGTAGCAACTGAAATGATGTCTGAACTGAGCAAGTTGTCCAAATCCATCCAGAGGTGTTCTTACGTGACAGATAGTTCTCCCTCGTTCACTGTCTCACATCTAATTTGTTTCAAAGGACCTTACTGCATTTTGTAATAATAAATAGAACCATTTTGTGATACAGTTGATTTAAAAACAGGACTGTCCAGGAAGAAAGGCAGAGCAGATGAATGCTCTTCTGCTGTACAATGAAATTATTGGAAATGTTGGATCCATTAAAAATTTAGTTCCCCCACTAGTTCTCCCAGTATTTTAAGGATGAGCTTCATCATGCACAGTATTAAGTGTCTTGCTTTCTGATTATCTGTCAGTATTTCTTAGGAGATGGACTACTGGCTTCCTCATTAGTCCTTTGGGAATAGTTACAGGTATTCAAAGGCTGAAATTGGAGTTGAATCACTTCCAGTCATGTTTGGTGTTTTGTGGAGACCAGTGGGAAAGCTTATAGCGATCTGAATGAAATTTTTACCACAATTGTTGCTCTCCAACTCTCCCTGTACCTTTGCCATCAAGGGGATATCTCTGGCATGCTTAACTAGTCTTTTTTCCCTAAGGAAGTGGATCACACATCATAAGTAGTATGTCTGTAAAAACAAATTGAAAGAAAGTAAAAGCTACTCCACTTGGTTATGCTGTTGTAAATGAAGGTGATTCTTCTGAGGCAATTTTTTTAGAGTACATCCTAAAAAAGGGGTGGTAAACTTATGTTACTGTCCTGACTTTTTCCATCTTTTTCTTTCTTTGAATCTCTGATACACAGAGGCAAGTAAAAGAGCGTAATATGTTTGATGGAAAACAGGCTAATGCAGAATGGGAGAAGACACATGAAATTGTGTTGCTATGCAGTACATAGCATACACAGTTAGCGGTACTAGGCGGGCAACTAACTTAGGGTTTTGTACAGGTTTCTCCACAAGATTTCCACCATGCACTTTGGGAATTCAGAGCTGAGGTGCTCTTGAGCAGCTTTTATTGACTTTGCATCCCATAGTTCTGATAAGATGCCTTGAAAATGAGCTTGTTAATTTTGCCATACTGCTGTCAAAAGGCTTTGACATTTCTAAAGGTGTCACTGAATACGGTGTAGAGAAGATATTGTGATAACTGTAACTTTCTTCTTGAGCTTCCTCTTATTAATTTTTAGTTTTTATGTAGAAAATTGATTTTAATTTGCAAACTGCAAGCCAACCTTGGAACTATGTCTTAAATCCCAGTGATATATCCTCTGTTAAAAATTATAGTAAATTCTGCTGTATTTAAAAAAAAAAAAAAGGAAACCATACTGCACATAGCCTACCCATCCATTACCATTGTCTGTAGTGACTTTTCTGACTTACAGATGTTTCAAGACATGCAGAAATGGAGCATGAATTGGGACGTTGTCAGGGAATGGCAAATAGCAGTGTCTCTTGTTGCATTTTTAAGCATGTAAGAATGTCTAAACAAGAACAAGATTCTTGCTGCTGAGTTTATTAACCTCCCACTTGATGACTTACCTTATCATTTCAATATTAATTTTGATTTCCTTTAGTTACTGAATCGGGATTTCTCCCTCTTCTCTGCCTTAATCCCTACCTCTCAAGTGGGCTCTGCTTTTGTATTTACAGACTATGCAGCACTTTCCTACTGATGCTCTGTATGAAAATGAGGTGTTTTCATGACTACCCAATAGAAAAGTAGATGATCCTTATACTTTGTAAAAAAGGAAGGCAGCCTGTATACCTAAAACTGGTGTATTAAGAAGTGTTTATTGCAGTCTTTCATTGTTAGTATTTTTCTGAGCTGCCCTTCAGTGGATAGGAAGAAAAGGATTTACTGAGTCACAGGAGGGCACGTTCTGCTTTGTGTTTTGTGCCTATAAGCTCCATTCTAACAGCTCTGAGATATAGCATCAACCTGCCATAACAAGATGTGCATAATAAAGTAAAAACAGAGTGCTCATCTTTATTTTCCCTGCGGTTTGGTCTCTGCCTCGAGAACTGCCCCATGCTGCATCCCAGACTCCTTTGATGGTCTGATTGTCTATTTGCTCTATTGTTGCCTTTCCCTGGTCTTAAAATTAAGAGCCAGACACGGTTAAGGGGAAAAGGGGTTTTTACCTCGGTGTTTATTTAAGGATCCTCAAGGTGCACCACTTCCTCCAGGTGGAATGCGCCAAAAGGCACCTACAC
The DNA here is from genome assembly GCF_000738735.6 of Corvus cornix cornix. Classification (NCBI taxonomy): domain Eukaryota; kingdom Metazoa; phylum Chordata; class Aves; order Passeriformes; family Corvidae; genus Corvus; species Corvus cornix. The sequence goes on from NC_046333.1 coordinate 81,538,477, forward strand.
GATAGATCGCGTATACAATTTATAGGCCTTGCCAATTAGGATATCTGTCAAAGATTCCCCAATGAGAGGCTCAAATGAACCCCCCCATTCCGAGGAATCCCTCCCTGGATGGGTCTATCTTAGTTTACAGGATGTTCTAGGGAAGACCTTGGTTTCTCAGGATAGCATAGGGCTTTCTGACCTCCAACTGCTAGGCCTCCAGGATGTTTGGTCTCCTGGCTTAACAGAATATTGGGTCTAAGCTAAGGTATCAGACTTAAGGAATTACTAGTATGCATTCTAAAAGCACTGGAGATACATAAAAGCTATATAAAAGGTATATATAAAAAAAGGCAAAAAAATCATCGTGGCATCACTATAAACTTTGAGACTTTAGCCGTGAAGTACAAGACCCATAGGTGTTCCCCAGAACAGCATGTTCCAACAGGGAAATAGAAAAACCTTTCCTATTCTTCCCAGTAATTGTCAGTAGTAGCACACAAAGCAGTGAGAAAGATCTATTTCTGGGTAGAGAAAATTTTCATCACAATGCTGCATCTGAACCATGACCTTAAGAGGATTTTTTGGGGAATGAGGAGGGACTGTAACATAGGTTAAAATTGTATAAAGAAGAATGTTTTTGTGAATTCAGAGCCTAATTTTGGGTAACTGGGGAGGTGTATTTGATCTCTCAAAGACCAAGTTGTCCAGATATAACACAGTTAAGACTATGACTCGAATCTTTGTTATGTCACTAGAGGAAATACCTGAAGATAACTCTTTGCATAGAAACGTGTGGACACAAACAAAAGCAAAAGGCATCTTTTGGCTTTATTTTGACTGGCAGTGGAGGGTAACAATAAACTGGTTTTAGTTTCTTTTCTACCACCAAGAAAGGAGAGGGGGGTATAAGAAATTAACAGAAATGAAAGAGGGGGAAAAATAAAACCCAGCACAAATACTGCTTATTTTTTAAAAATTGATTTTGGTGAAGAAAGGACTCTTCTATTAACAGCATAGTGTAGTCCTCAGGCTGGATTAAACAGTTGCTTAATTTTAATTTGATTGAGACAGAGCAGAGCAAGAAGCTTCTACCAGTGTATCTGCTGAGTGCCCTGCTGGGATGCTAATGTTTTCAGTAAGTCAAGGTTGCATATTTAAAAGTAAGTGGTCCCTTTGCGTTATATCCTTCTTCCTGTGGCTAAAAGGAAGAAGTTTTAGTTAGAATTCTGTTTAACTGGAGCCTTCACTATCGCTCAGAGTTTCTGAGGGAGAGAAACAGAGGGTCCTCTTGGATGTGCAAAATATGTGTGCTTTTGGGCCAGCACTGACTGTGTGGTGTCATGGTGGAGGAATGTCTCCCACATGCTTACAGCGTTTTTGTTCAGTTTCATTTCATCTGTGATGATGGTAAAGTAATACAATTTTTTGCAAAATGGTTTGTCTTTTTTAATCCTATTACTTTAACGTTATGCTGTTAAAATCCCATTCTAACATTGTGTTTATATGGGAAAATTTAGTATACCCTTCTGTGTGGTCTAATTTTCATTTGTGATCTCTGTGTATCAGTACTGCCTCCAGCACAAAGTGAAAGCCAGATTAATTTGTTTTGAAAAAATTCAGACCTTGGGGTAGAAAGTGAGAGGATAAGTTGTGTGGTAGGTAGAAGCACTGACAATTTCAGCATGGGCACCAGGTATATGTATTTAGTCTGTGGTAGAGTTTGAAGTTTATCGTAGGCAAAGTGTGATTATCTCACAGATTTATCTGCAGTGCAGTTTCTCTTTGCTTTGTTGCATTGTTTCAAGTTATCTTACCTTTGAAAGCTGATGAGGACTTTGTAATATGGCAGCTTTTCCAGGAGTATTGTTTGAATTTCTGAAGGGAGTACCAGTCTTAAAATCAGAATTTCCATATGAAGTTTAGGTGTGTCTTTGATGTTTCTTCTTCTTGTTTGTACTATTTATTTCCTGCAGTTGTTCTAGGAAAATTTTAGTGACTTGCTCAGATGCAGATGTTCTAATTTTCTTCTTAATTGTATAATTACAAGAGATCAGACAGATTTGAACAGGACATGCATCCTACTATCCTGTCCTAGTAAGCAAAATCTTCTGTTTCACAATTCAAATTCTTGTATGCTCCTAACGGTGTTTCTAATAGGAGTTTCCTGTTAATTGGTGAGTTTACTGCAGTTAGCTTCGTATGAATTACTGATTCATACTGTTAAGTTGTGAATTAACATCTGAGTTGTAAGTGTTGCTTGGTGAACTGTCAAAGATAATGAGAGCCAATACCTGATACTGAAGTTAACATTGCATTTTAATAAACGCTCCTCAGGACCATGCGCCTGTGCCTATGCATACTTTTCTGCTAAGTTCTCCCAAAGTTTGAGTGCCAAAAATTCCAGATCAACCCCAGCACCAGCTACCAAAATCTCTTTCTCTCTCTGTTATGTTCTTGTATGAAAATGGGATCTCAAACAGACTTGAAATACAGGATCAAAATCAGATCTAGGTATTCTTTTCCAGCTGCCTGAGGTGAATGCAGAATCCTGTACTTCATGCTCTACTCAGTGTGAATGTAATATGTTAATTGAAAATAAATATAGATTCTGTGGATCAGAGATACTGGAGGAGGGAGAGCTGTGAAAGGAAGTTCATTGTGGGCACAGTGCAGGGCAATTCTGGGATCTGTTGCCTACATTTTTAAGCCTAGTGCACAGCAGAGCATAGAAGGCGTTTGTTTTTAACGATCGCTTATGATGAACTGGGTGTTGTAATCAAAGACTTGACAGGGATCCTACTTGTATATTAAAACTCTTCTTCCTTAATCTTGTTAGTACTGAACACAAGAGAAAAATATCTGTTGAGGAGCTTGGAAATTATTGTGTGTGTCCTCCCTGGGATGGTGCCCAGGACTGAAGTGTTTACCTCTGTCTGTTTGCTTAGCGTGAGGCATTTGTGATTGCTTCAGCACAGTGAGCAGCCAGGAAGATGGGAGTTTGCATGCATGTTGGGTGGCAAAGGGAGGGGATAGGCTGCTAGAGGAATGCCAAAGCACTGCATGCTTTCATTGCTGATGGGGAAAACATTTGGCCCTGGGTAAGAATATTTCAGACAAGGCTTGGAATATGTCCATATCACAACAACCATATTCTTGCTATCTCTTCAGTCACCTAAAAAAATGAACCCTAAACTCCACAGCATTCAACTTCATGCTGAAGAGAGAGTAGAAGAGCTAAGAATCTTGCTGGGGGAAGCAGGGAGCATCTATCAGTTTGGGATTTATGGTACCAGATGGACTGTGCTGTGTGTTCTGGCTCCAGTGATGGATATGTTAAGATTTGTCTTCCTCTCATGCATGCTGAGATGGAAAAAGGGAAAGCATCCATCACTGAAGGAGAAAAAAGAAAGCCAGAAAAAAAAATTATACAGAATATGAAAGCACCATAGACAAAGAAACTGTTGTTACTTCTCTCTCTTACATCATAAGGGATCTCAATACATTTGGGCTGGGAAATCTAAACTGTATAAACCTTGTTGACGTGTTGTACCAACCAATGCATACACACACTCTGCCCCACTCAACCTCCCCTCCCATAATGTTTAAGGAGTGTCCCCCCATTTGGAAAAGCAGATTACACATCAATTTTTCTTTTCTCGATACATAACAAATAAAACTATTAGTCTTACATAGGATTTAATATGATCTTCTGTATTTAAAATGGAATGGATATGATTTCTTTAAATCGTTTTGGAACACTTAGACTAACAAAGTGGATAAGCCAGCTTTTGGAATAAACTGACATGTGTAAAAACTGGCAGAGTTTTTAAACACTGTACATTTTAATTGCCTTTTGTTGGGGTATTATTACTTCAGCTGCATAATTATGGGAGCCTGCTGCATATTAGCACAGTTTTCCAATAACCTCAGGCTCTATGCACTGAGTTGGATTTTCCTCTTCAGACTATCATCTTGGATTCTCCCAGACTACATACCACTGCTTTTTTTGTCTTTCTCTGTAGCAGTGCATGCTGTAGGCAATAGTGAGTGTAATACTTTCTTCATTGTTAGGAAGTGAACATTATCAGCAGCTGCAATATTCAGGATTAGCCTTTTTGTTATTATTCGGCATCTGCAGTACCTACGTGAATCTGTTCAGTCCTGTTTCTCTAGAAGGCAGCTGGGCTCTCTGACTGAGAGAACACAACCATAAACATTTCCTGTAATTGTCACTATCCTCAGGAGTTCAGTCTTAATTGGAACTGCAGTTTTTCCAATGCAGTTCACTGAGATATATAAAAACTTGCATTTTATTTAAAAAACAGGGGTTATATTAAATGACATCTTCACGCTTTATAATGGTGGAATGGGGTCAGATCAAGGTTCTCAAAGCTACACCACAAATCAGTTCCTGAGTGAGACCTATAATCCAGGTCTCACAACCCCAAGCTTCATCCTTGGTCTGCTAGCAAGCAGATGTCTCTGAATTAATTATGCTACAGAAAATGTATCAGCTGGTATTCTGCTGTACAGCAAATGTATTTCAGAATAGTAGATAAAATCTAGGACTTTCCTGGGGCTTGTGGACTTTATTTTTCTCTAGGAGGTGTCTGTCATCTAAGCTTCATTTGAATTTTTGAAAACTGAAATGAAAAGGTTCACTGGCTTTTGAAAAGGGTCAGAGAAAACAGTATTTCTATTTATTTTTATGGTTACGTGTTTAAAGATGCATTGGCTAAGGACTGAGCTTCCATGATACCCATAATTTTGGTTTTACCTTTCTTACCTTACTTGCCACCTTTGGAAAATAAAGGAGCCATGTACTGGTTAATGAAAGAGAGGAAGGAAGCAACTGTTTCATGTAGACTAAATTACAGGGTATTCAGTTTTTCTTGTTTTTCCTAAATTGTCACAGGTATCGAAAACCATGGTGATCAATGAAATTTAAGATTTACATGCTAGCATCAGTTGCCAGCATGTCACTTAAATCAGAGAATCAGTTAAGACATGAAATTACTTGGAAGAATTCCAGAAAAGGAGTAACATTTTATTCCAAGAATAGTTGCACTCCTGTTAGGGTGGGTGGAGTGATGTTGAGACTATTTATGCTACAGGTGAAAATGGTAGAAGAGGTAGAAGCAGTACAGTGTTGCATTTTAGGGAAGAAAGGAGATTTCTCAAGAAGACCATTGCATGGTATCCTTCTGCAAAATTAAAATGCATGTGCACACAAACATACACACAAAACCAAACCAAAATGAACAAAAGAACCCCAAACCAAACACAATACATCTATTTAGTTTCATCTTAAGGACACCCAAAATTGCTAGAAACATTTTTTTTTTATCTAAATCTTGTAGAGATACACACAGAAACAAATCTTGTGTACATATGCTATAGTGTTCAATAATTCTTTTGTTTGACTTGCATTATGAATTTGATTTCTCTGGTCATGACACTTGTGGCTTTTTGTGTCCTCAGTACTAATGCCATTTGGCTGAAAGGTAGTAAAAGGTGTTATTCTTGTCAGTATCCTGGAACTGGAAAAGTCTGCCTGGATCATCACACCAGTGAAATTCAGGTTCAGAAAACCATGCAAAAGTTTGGAGACATGTAGGCAGCAAATACCAGTGGCAACAGAGCACTTGAAATGTCCTATAGACTTCAGTCAAGACTAGAAAGCACAAGGATACATGGTGTCACAGTCAAGAATAAATATTTTCAGAAGTTTTGCTGTCACGCTCAAGGAGATCAGAGTTGTATCAGAACTGTTTTATTTTAAATAAAATTATTCAGTTGTGTAATTTGCAGAAAGTTGGATAAAAGTCATGTTTTCCCTGCTCTTTGAAGTCGTCATGAAAAACATGACTTCAGTGGGAGCAAGACCACAATAATTTCTCTTTCGTTACTGTTTTTCTCCATTTCTACCATTTTAAACAAGGTAACACTATTTGTTCTGTCAGCAGTCTTAATAATGTATTATACTTTAAAAATGATTATTTTGGGATCATGGATTAGGTTTTGGAAGAACTAAGTGCTGCTCTTGGACTATAAATCTGTGGTGGTTAGTTAAAAGGCTAAATGAACTTTAACATGTCCTGTCACTTTGACCTCAGTGGAGTTAAAGCAAGTAGCAGGGCAAGTTCAGTGGCTTTAGATGAGTTATTATTAGTCAAATCCTTGCAAAGCCAAATAAATGTTACATCATTCTGTTTTGTAATTTTCATCCAGAGAGCTCTGGCTGACTGATGACTTCCCATATTCTGGTCCATGCTTTCCTGCTAGCAATACATTTCCTGTCCTGATACTCCAGTCTCTACATTTCTTCTGATTTTGGCCTAATGGAGTCTGTTCTGATTCTGTTGCGTTTACCATGCCTATGGAGTCAGCCTGACAAACTGAGGATCAGTCAGATCTGTTCCTTATGTGATTTGCCTGCAGCTGTGTGTGTGTGTGCACATGTCCGCAGTTCATGACTGGAGCCTGTGCTCAGCGAGGCAAGAACTTAAGAGAGTCCTGGTACTGCTCCTGTTTTGATCGGATGTAATTTCTGAGTTGAACCAGAAGACACATGTGTCAAGACCTGGAAGTTTCCCAGCCCTGCATGTGAAGCAGAAGTGCACGTAGCACTCTGCACATTGAGCTTCTGGTCTGCAGTACGTGTCTGCAGGTGCCTGTCTGGGATGTGTTTGTATGGGCTGGTTCTGTGGTGTCAAGCAGTGGTGGCTGGGACATGTTCAAGGATGTTATTGATTTTTCATTTGTTCTGCTTTTTCCCCCTAAAAATTCCTACCTTTATTTTATTTTGGTTTTACTCTGCCCAATATTGCGCTTTGGAAAGCACATTAAAAAAATACAGATTTATAAGAAGGCTATTCCTATTTCTTTCATGTTCCTTATGCCTAAATTCTGCTCAATAATTGCCATCTTTCCATGTGCATTCTTTAGTCAAGCAAATAAGCTGAATTTAATGAGATCTTTTTCCTTATGCAAGGACCTTTTCAGCATGAAGAGAGAAAGATAAGTAGTAATATTTGTTAGCATATATCATAAGGAGAAATGTTAGTATTTGTAGAAGGAACACAAGGTTGTGGATTGCAGTTGTAACCATTCATCCTTGAATGATTCCTGAAAGTAGGGTATATTTGCATAATGCAGGCGTGTTTTGGAGGAGGGAAAGAGGAAGGAGAATATTTTTGTCTTTTTATTCTTACTCTTGTTTTCCTCTCTCATTCTCAGTTCTGATACAGTTTCAGTTTTGACAAGATTTTCTCTCTTGCCAGATATCAACACAAGCAAAAATGTGTTCAATAGCAGTACGTGAAGTTTACTTGTATTTGTTCAGTTCTCCTGTGCATAGATGGTGAGAATACTGAAGTGGGGAAAAACCCCATCCACCTGGTGTTCCTGACACTTCTACTTTAGCTCCAACATCAGCCAAAGTCACTTGGAGCAGCTTCCTTAACTCAGGTTGTCAACTTTGTGGAGCAAAAGCTGAGGCTGGCTGGTGAGATGATGTGGAGCTGGCATGATCTTATCCTACTGGTGTCCTTTTTTTGTCTTGCGAGGTGAGCAGGGGTTGACATTAGGTGCTGTGTGAAGATCTTGAGTGCCTGGGCAAGCTCTCAGCTGACTGGGTGAGGTGAGGTTCTGCTGTGGCACACTGCCTGAGCAGTGCCACACAGCTACAGCAGAAGTGGGAAGCCTCAGTGTGCAGAGGCTTCTCTCTGTCATGGTGTCTAGACATGCTGTGATTATTTCTTTGCTCAGTTCAGTGTGTAGCCAAATGTCTTTTCAAGTATAGTAGAGAGGTGTGAGCACAGTGCCTGCACCCATGTAACAGTGAAGGTGGTAACTGCGTGTGTGCTCCGCCAGATTTAATCACGCAGCTTGGTCATACCAGTGACTTTAGTACCATATCCTATCAGCAGCAGGAATCAGCACTGCCATGTGTTTAGCTTTAAACCTTGTGAAGATTTCTTGAAACCTTCCACTAATATACACCTATGTGTATTTTTATCCATTTGCACAAGTCCCACCCTCTGCCCTGCTGTCCCATTCTTTTAAATTAATGGGATTCTGGAAAATAAAATGTATCATGGCTGAATTCCCCTCTTGTGTACCTGTGTTTATCATTGAGAGTAGGGACAAACAGCTGTTTGGAAAGTGAGTTTGTCTGTTGTTTTTCCTGACCATTTTCATGGAAGTTTTTGTGTTAGACTGAAACTGATCATCAGTTCCAGTAGTCATTTTGAAAGGAAAGAGTGGGAGACAGAGGCATGAGGCAAAGCCACACCAGCCTTTTTGCTTTAGCAACTGATACTAAACCAAAGCAAAAGGAAACTAAACCATGGTTGCATACCTCCCAGTAAAATAATTGATGTGGTTTTTTTGCAGTTAGACTTCTAATTTTGGTGACTTTATTTACAGTTTCTGTAAGACAGGTTTGGTGTGGGCTGTGTAGACTGAGTTAGCCTAATTTTAGCTTAAATTAGTGAATACTCAGGCTAGTTTCTGGTGTTACCGTACCCACAGCATGTACTGTGTTGTTCTTGATGAGAGTGCCACCACAGTCATAGGAGCAGCAGGGTTGCCATATGAAGAAGTGTAAGGGAAGGAAGACGTGAATCCGTAGAAATCTAACCTTTATGTATTAGTTTTTATGTGCGTGCACGTTTTCCCTAAATCAATACGGTAGGTTCATACTCCGCTTTCCAGTTTTGTTTAGGCAATTGTTAAGATTAGAATAAAAGTAAACTTGCTATAGCTTTTATTTTGGTCAAATAAAATCTGGTATATTTATGTAGAAATAAGAATTGTGAAGTGAGTGGTGGAGGGACAATGGTCAGGTTCAAGTGGTTGTAGAAAGCACTGGTACTGTTAGGCTTGTTTAGGAAAATTGAGGTGTATATAGCCTTCTTTTCAGAAGTCTAATAATTTCAGAGTCTAATAATTCAGCTGCTCATTCTGGTGTCGTGAGAGCATACATAAATCACTAGCACACTGCATCTTGGAGATGGGTTGCTTGTAGTTGTCTGTAGAACTTACTGCATGGTAACAGTTATAATTAATTACTTGACAGACTGAATGTCTCAGAGTAGTTTGTCATCAACATGCACTGGTGACGGGTAGTTTGAGTGTTGAGGTGTTCGAATATTCTTTGGTACGTAGTAGTATGAAAAGCAGAATTTGGTCCTCTTCCAAGTTTTAAATTTGTCCTTGCCTTTCTGAAAAGTGGGAGGCAAAGAAAAGGTAATGCAATGTCTTGTTGAAAATATAAGCTTCTCCTACCACCTTGGACTATGAAACTGAAAGTGACTTTCTGTCCTTTAGCTTTGATTGATCCCTATGGCATGGAGAAGACCATCTAAATCTGCTTTTGGTAACTTCTACAGCAGAGTTTGACGTCACTGAATTTCACGGAAGGGTGTGTATATGTGCACATATGATATAAATTCTTAATTTAGGAGAAAACATGTAAATTATAATCTGAAGTACTTGGCGATAGGGAGAATGGGATTCTTGGGAAATTTTGATGTGGTAAACATAAATCTGAATCTTTGTTGTCTAACCTGGGGAATTCTTCTTGTTCGTAAGATGTTTCCAAGCATTTTAACCTTACGCGTTTGGTAGATTTCCTGAGACTTCCATTGTCGGTGATTGAATGACGGACCCAGACCGGCAGGGAATCTGAATCATTTATTCCAAGGAGCGAGTTGGTTTTATACACTTTTCTAAGGCACAGTATTTCCTTACATGGCGTGACCTATCCTGTGTTGCCACATCACCAACACACTTCGTAGGGGTCTGCTGTGTGACACCTCCTCCCCCAGGGACCGGTGGGGACAAGCCTCTGTGTGCTGCCATGTGCTTCTTTGTGCTGCCATGTGCCTCTGCAGGCAGGTTTTACAGCTCACAACCCAATTCTATCTTATAATTCCCCATATTCCATAAGTCAAGAAAGCACTGGAAAAAAATCACAAACACTTCTAGTCATCTAGTACACTCATTTCATATAAGTGAGTAAACAGAGTGGAACAATGACTCCTTTTTTGCCTCGTGTCTCTGTTTAGGTTCAAGGGTGAACTGTTGATTGCTAGTGTATTTTTTCTGCTCCGTAGACGTTGTCAATCTAGGAAATGAATGCTTAAACTGGACAGAGTACTACTGTTCTTTCTTGTGAAGTGCCGTTTTCTTGAGGTGTTGAGAGCCGGAAACTGCTGCATGTTTCCTGTCTTCATGTTTCAAGTAGAGATAGCACTTGATTGATTAGAAACGCTTTCTTTGTTTCAATAAATAAAAAAGCAAGATAATTTTTTTAATATTTATATTGTATTTGTCATTCCTACAAGATGGGTTATTGTCTTGAAATGTGCTTAATGATGCATCTCTTTCTTGAAAATGCCCTTTGTATTATTTTGAGATATTAGACAGTAACTGCATTTTTCTCTTGAACTTTATCTTTTGTGGAAAGATGGAAGAATACTAAAGTTTTACCCATCTGAATTTTGTCATGGATTTTACTCAGGGACAGATTTAAGTCCATGTATTTGACCTGTTTAATTTTAGTGGTGTTAAGGCACCAAGGCAAAATTTTATAGTAAGGATTTTTCTCAAATTCATATCTCATGGATTTCGGTAATTCTGCAGCAAGTATTCCTCTTCTGATTCTCATCCCAAACTGCCAGGTATTTTAAAGAATGATTTTTTTTTTCCTGTCTCTTTCCATTTGGTTCTTGTTCACACTGTATTGTTAAAGTGCCTTACATTTCTAATTTATTGACTTGAAAGACATGTTTTATGTCTTCAATAAATGTCTGAGAATTGCTGATGAGCTGTCTCCTCATTATCTATTATCTCTCTTTTGTGTTTCCTTAACTCCTAGGAGCCTTCAAGGTAGACCCACTTTTGCTCTGCACAAATGCTGAACAGAGGCAGTACGTGTTTACAGAGGGATGGTGACTAAAAGGTGGGTAAGAGACTTCATTTTGTTCAGTCAGTAGATGATGATGTCATGGAGAGATTGTAAGATGATGTCTGGAAAAAAGACTTGTGATGTGACTTTGTAGACCATTACAGTTGTTCTGCCTTTCTCTTTTCCCTAAGCGAAGGAAATTCAACAAATGGAAATGGGAGGAAGAAAAAGAACATGCAATTCTCCTCTCATCTTACCTCTCTTAAATTATGCTCAATTTCAGAAAGGGAAACTATGTAAAAAGGGGGATGTTTGTTTAAAGTGACACTTAAAGGGTAACTGTAAGAGTAACATGTTTGTAGGTGACTATTTCAGGATACTGTTTTGAAGGCTCCACACAAATGCTTACCATCAGTCTAAAAATGTCTTAGGAAAAGGAAGCCTGTATAGCTAAATGACAAGGTAGAGGAGACTATTAAAAGCAAGAGGACATCTTAAAAAAAGCTGTGTCTGTGTTCAGAGAAGGAAATAAGACCAGAACATTCCTCTATCAGGCAAAACAGAAAGTTAATAAATGCTTTTTTCAACCACACCAAGAGCAGGAAGCCAGCGTGAAGAGTCTGTGTGGCTGGTGTATGACACTATGAAGTGAACGATCCGAGATAAAGCAATGGCAGAAAACTGAGTAATTCCTGTGTGCATGTGCTCACCACTGAAAAGTGTGGGGTGGTTCCTGTTTTGGAAACCTTATGGGAGGCTTAGGAGATTGCCTTTCTGGAACAAATTGCATGTTCTCAATTTAGCAGGTCCAGATGTAGTTTACCCAGGTTTTTATGAATGGTAGAGTGAAATGGACCAGCTACAGACTGCAGTAGGCAGCCCCTTGCTTTTAAGTGTCTCAGCAGTTGAATACTTAGAGATGTCTAATTTGATGCTGTATTTCAGAAAGCATTCATGTGGACTCAGGGAATCTAAAAACCAACGGGCCTCTTGTTTAAACTGAGTGGATTAATTAAAAAAATTAGATTAGTATCTCTGTTTTAGAAAGGACATTGAGTATTATAGTGGGGATACTGAGAAAGGATTGATTTCTGTGAATAAAAGCCTGATTAAGAGCATATTTAAGAACTGGTGAACTGGTTAATTTTATCCTTCAACTACTTGAAGGATGCTTACAAAGATGAGCCACTGATAGAGCCAATGTTCCTAGTTGTGGCAAACCATATATCAGGAGGTTAATGTGCAGATTGCAAATTAAAGTATTCCGATTTGGCATTGTAGGAAAAACTTTTTCCATAGGAATGTAGTGCAACACTGAATAAAATTACCTGGGGATGTGGTGGGGATGGCACCTCTCCCAGGGGGGAAGCTTTCAAGTCTTAGTTGAACAGTGCTGCCGCTGACCTGATCTTCTGTGGCTTTTAGTGGCTAGTCAGACTGGATAGCTGGATGAATCCCAGAGATCTTACCTAGCTGGCATTTTTGTGATTTGAAGTCAAGTCTTCCTAAAATGCTGTGGTCTTTTGAAGGAGACAACTGGCATGCAGATGAAAGACATCATTGGATGTATTGTTCTACTTAATTTAAGAAAAAGTATTTCATATTCAAAGTTCTCTTGAAAGTTTTTTAAAGGAACTAAACAAGCACAAGTTAAGGAGGAGGACTGACAACTGTGTAAATAATTGGTTAAATGGTAAGGAAAAAAAACTTCAGGAGAAAAGTGTGTTGGAAATCACCAGTGGATTTCCATAGATATCCCTGTGAGTGCCCAGGGGTATTTTCATATTCATAAGTGACTTGAGACAAAAGTGTGGTGACAAGGTTTGTTTCTGAAACTAAGTTATTAAGGACGAAAGAAGGTAAAAAAAAAGGGGGCCGACTGAAAAAATGCAAAAGAACAGTATAAAACCAAGTGGCCATTAAAATGATGGAAGAAATTCAGGATCAGTAATGTTAAAATACTTTGAGTTAGCTTGAGGTCTTGAGACTATAAGCAGCAATTTACTGAAAAAATCAGCCCTATGCTTTAGTAGCAATCAAGAAGTAAATTTATTTCAGGAATTGCTCTGAAAGGAGAGAAATCAAAATATTAGAGTACTTTCTAAATCTGTGATGTTTTACATCTTAGATATGGTGTGCTGTCCTGGTCTTGTCATCTCAGAACAAATGGAGTAGAACAGGAAAAGTTTCAGAAAAGGGCAACAAGAATGAAGAAGAGCAGCAGGATGCAGAATTCATACATGGAGCAGCATCCATGCAAGAACAACTAACTAGATGAGAGTTTCCAGACTGGAAAAGAGATAGTGGCCAGATGCTAATGCTAGGTGTGTATAAAATTAAAGGAACTGTGAGGTGTGTGGATGGGAAATGAATACTCAGTGCTGCCTAATTTTGTATTAGAAAAGAGATGAGGTGAAACAGGCAGGGAACAGTTTTAAAGCTAGGAAAAGAAGTGTTTTGGTTTTTTGCATAGTGTGTAAGTCAGTTCTGAAATTTCTTGCCACAGCATGCTTTGTGTGCTGCATGGGTATAATGTGCTTCTGAACAAAGTTGGAAAAGGAGGTGGGAAAAAAATAGAAGACAAAAAAAAAGAGGTGATAAACAAAGGTATTACATCTGGGTAAGGAAGTGACGGAGCTGCAAACTGTGGAAAGTGTGAAGGGCTTTGGGAGGAGCGGAAGAGAATTTTTGTATATGACTGCTCTGAGCATCTGCTCTTAGCTGCTCCTGGAGACAGAGTAGGAGGTCAGGCTGGATGTTTTGTCTGAGTTGGTTTTGTCATTTCAGCTGGGCTAAACAGCCAGCCTGACCCACTGTGGTGGTTCTTACATACTATTTTATAAACAGTAAGGTTGCAGGGTACAGTCCCAGAAGAGAACTCTGTTGCTAACATTATTTTAAAAAATGCTAAGCTGTTATGTAATTTGAGCTCTCCCACTGAGCTTGGAGCCTTTTCCCTCATTGTGAGATAAATACTTTTAATCTTATTTTGGCACTTGATAAATGACAATTGAATTTTTTTTAATATGTTCAAGCTGTTTCTTTGAGAGTTCAATTCTTAGTCAAAAAATCTCAGTTTTCTGTTTACTGTGTTCCCTGTACAGTCTGTAGTGCCTGTCAGGGAGCGTGGAATTACCAGAACACCTTTTCTCAATCTGAAAGTTCTAGTGATCCCTGTTTTGGTGTAGAGACAGTAGACTTCAAGGGTAGAGATAAGCCAGATGAAATGGCAAAGCCTAAAGGAAGTACAAAGAGAATGAGAAAACACTGATAAATTTGGAGATATTTTTGTGCTTGCAAATTAGCTCAAGAAGCAAAGTGTTGGAGTTATCATGATCAAAGGGGAAAGGCTAAAAGTGACAGTGTTTCATAATGATAGCAGTTGAAATGGAACAGATAAGACTACTGGAAAAAAGATCGTTGTGGGAGAAGATTAGAGGAAAATAGGTAGATTGATCTGAAGGAATTGAATGAAAAGATTGAGAAACTACTGAATAAAATTCTGAAGAATTAACAGAATTTTAGGAGCTTAGAGAGGAGCAGATACTGGGAATGAAAGAAACGGTGTGTTTGGTTTTCTATCAGTGGTTTATGGATGTGAGATGGATGGATCCATGAAAGTATTAAAGAGTATTCCAATGTCCTGTACCAGTATCTGTACTTCTGGGAAGTTTTCCAAGAGAACTTGAAATAAAAAAATTATGGAGGGAAAAATTGGTTGTTTTTTTTTTTGGTTAGGTCAGAGAGGTTAGTAGCTCTTCGCAAAAATGAAATTTGTTTGCAAAAATGAATCTAAAGAAACTGAAATGGAGACTGAGAATTTCTAAGTAATATGGCCAAGACTTGCAGAGACAAAAATGATATGAAAATTTGAAATAGTGATGTACAGTCCTGAAGAAAGAGTATTTTTCTTGCAGGAAGAGGGGATACAAGGGTGTTGTTTTAGATAAATGGATAGGAATTGCAGAATAAGAGCAGTTAAAAGGGAAAGAAGAAGAGGTATATAACATAAATCATGACCAATTTAAAGTATTGCTTAGGTCAGCCGTTTCCCTACCCACCTAATTCTTTGACCTCATCCATTTGTGAATAAAAGTTCTTCTTCCTGGGCTTCTAACTCTTCTGGTGTCTTCCTTGTGGCACTGTGTGTGTAGTGATGGGAGGTTTTCCTTTGTGCCGGACCTGTGGAATTTTAACAAATGAAGCACAACAATGAAAAGCTCATTAGCAATAGTTCTTTGTTACAAGGAACCTGCATTGCTTCAAAGCAGCAATAGCAATTTCCAAGTCGAAGGAGCTTCATTCTCTTTCACAAATTTTGTGCCTGGTGTGTAACACAACTGCAGATCACTGAGCTGCAAAGAGCTTTGTACTGAAGTGATGAATTGTGCTGTGCTTGAATCTGCATATGAGGTGAAGAAGGATCAGAGAGGGATGGATGAGGTCATTGTGCCTAATGGAAGAGTCTTTGTGTCTTGCTACAGAGAATGAGACTCTTCCCATTAAAGCCAGTTAAATCTCTGAGATTAATGGCATCTAGAAGCAGGGTTTTAACACCTGGTCTGAAACTAAATGGTCTTTGATTTATAATTTTAATCTCTCTGGTTTTTTTCTTATGCTTAAAATTCTAGCTAGGGGTAAGGTTAGGCTTCCCCCCCACTGGCACAACTGCCCTCCTTCAGGTCACACTGCTTGCAATAGAGATGCTGCCTTTAATTTTTCCAGATATCTCTCATTTGTCCAAAGTCTCAGGGGATGCTTTCTCTTGTTGTGATGATTGAAAATGTCAAAAGAATTTGTAGAAAAGGGTACTGCTTTGAGACGTTTTGAGCTGACTCTGTTGATCCAAGTTTGGTGCATTTATATATATTTTTTTTCCCACACGACAGAGATTTTTATACTTGCAGTGTGTGCATTAAAATATGTATAATCTGTTTGCTCTGGAAGTCCTTTTGGCAACACCACTGAAGCAGTTTGAATTATTTTTCACTCGGATTCAGATGGTATCTTTATAAAATGTGGTGAAATCCAGTGCTGGAAAACAAGCAAGATTGACAGCCCTGGAAATTGAAATCCCTGTTAATCCATGTCCTAGCTAGCACAGCCTAGCTGGAGCAGACTCTCTATCTTGGCAGCACGGCTCATGGTTAACCTGATGAGATGACCTCTGCTTCAGTTATTTATTGTTTACAGAGCACTGAAGGTTTGCAAAGATTTTTCACAGTGAGAACAATATGTTTCAGTTTCTGTTTTCAACATCTTTCTATATGATGTGTTCATTATGGTATAAATACAGGTTTGTGTCTTTTTAAAAAGCAGAGCTCTGAACTTTGCACTGAATTTCTTCTGTAAAAGTTATAGAAATTGGTAGGGCTATAGTGAAAGAAACAGAATGCATTATGGTGACATGAGCAATTTAGGATTTCTGCTAGGTCACTCTGCAGCTGTCCCATCAGCATCATGGTGAAAGTGGTATGTAACAGAAGAAAGAGTTGGCCACGTATGAAAGGATGGGGGGAATTTGTTCCTATATCTGAAGTTGTGTGCCCCAGAGAGAGTCCCATCCTCTCTTTGGGGTGAAGCATGCTGAGGTAGAGCATAGCAACCACATCATGCTAGGAAGTTTGTTATTACTCTTTGGTAAGTTGAGTGTCATTTGCATTTTCAATATTTGTCTTCTCAAGTTACACATTTCCTAACACTGCCATAAATTGCCAGCTTTTTACTTGGCCAGATGCCTACAATATAAGCAAGTTTCCTTGTTTGGTGTGGGGTTTTTGTGTGTCCAGTCTCTTTTTTTTTTGCCCCTCTCTAGGTCAAAATCCGCATTTTATTATTGCACAAAGTACCCAGTGGAAAGGCATTGAATCCTCAGCATTTTCCTTTTGGGCTCTTTATTTTGAATTCCAACAATAGATTCCACAGGCTCTTCTCATACCTGTGATACTTGCATCTAGTTGCATCACTGTTGCATAGAGGGACACTTTTCTGCTCTGACTTTTCAACACCACACCCACAGCCAAAGAGAAGGGTTTATTTGTAAAATATTTTATTGTACTTGTGTTTTACCTTGTGTCATTAATAGAGACCATTTCCAACGGTTCTTTCTTGTTTGGTTGGTTGATATTTTTATTTAATGGCCATTTTTCCTTGGTATTCCTTCTAGAGATTTGGTCTTGGACTGTTGTACTGGAAGTAGATTTAACAACAAGTCTTTCTGCAGCAATATGCAAATGACATTAAAGCAGAGACTTAGTAAATAAAGGAGAAAGAATATAACTGCAAAAGGATTACAGAAGAGGAGAAGAGATGAAGACTGTGAGATCTTAATATTGTAAGAGCATTTTTAGTACCACTGTCAGGTGAAGAAAAGAAATAAAAGCAAATACAGGAAAGGAAAGGTAGTGTTTTAGCATGTTATTTGTGGTTAAATGAATCCCCTCTTCTGCTGATGACAGAATCTTTTTTTTACCTCGAAAATGAGAGGAACTGAGGTCTACAAGACTGGAAGGCTGGATGGACATAGAGGAGCACAAAAAGGGGTGCAGGCTGTCCTGTATGGTTTTTGGGTGTGCTGTATACATAAAACACACCCAAAAATATATTCATATGTTTTCCTGGTGGCCTCAGGCAGCACCAGCTAAGGATCTTAGAGACTACACGTTATCCAGCCTTGGCATAAAATGAAGGGATGGTCAGGAAGTTTCCCTTTAATCAGCTGTGGGGGTTCTTGAAAATACAAGCTAAGCAGCCCAAGAAAGCTGAATCTGTGCCTTTACTGTTAGAAAAATCTCAGCAAAGACGTAATCATCCTATGTGTTTCTATTTATGAGCTCAAGGTGACCTTGACACATTTGGTCTCTGAAGTGTAGATTCCTCAAAAGGAGCAGTCAGAGCTATGTTTCAATGTATGCAATCTGTGTGTACATACTGTATGCTTATAAGATTCCAAAGTGATAAATGAGAAAGGATGGCTGCAAAGCTACTGAAGTGATTTTGGATATGATGGAGACATCAGTGACACTTCATGTAATTTAGTCTTTGACTGATGAAAGCTGTCAGCCACTGGGAAACCATTGGGATAGATGTCACTAAACAAATTGGATTTTCACAACATTGTTAATTTGTGAAATAACTTTATGGAATAGATTTTTTTCCTGAAAGCTTGTAAATAGAAATCACTAAAAAGAGCGTCATCATTAAGAATTAGATAAAACATGGAAATCTAAGTAATCTAAATAAAATAAGAGGATATATCAGACTTGCAAAAAATAGAGTATATTTATTTTATTATTTTTGTGACACAAATACACAGAGCAGCACAGTGCGTGCTCTGAAGAAAACACACAAGAGGCTTCCCTTTATTGAAGCAAATATGTCAAGAACCATTCATTCCTCATTTAACTTTAGGTTATTTGACATTTCCTTATTTGTTGTTTGACAGCTTAATCAAGAGCATTACACCAGATAGTATATGATTTCTATTGTGTCAAGTCAAGTTTTACTACTTTTAAACAGACTTAAAAATAGAACTGAAATTTTTAACTGTTGTGTTGGAGGAAGAATATAAAATTATGATTTATTCTCCTTAGAAGGATTTTTTCTTTCTTTTCTTTTTTTTTTTCCCTGTTTTTTTTTTCTTTTTTTTTTTTGTGTGTGTCATGCTATATTTTAGGATCTAATAAAAAATAAGCAAGTTTGTACTGACAAGGTTCAGGCATGTGCATGGATGTTCCTCATATGTGTAACACCTATATATGTGAATACATGGGGTCTTGAGTATAAGCATTGTAGTAATAAAGAATTTGGCCTTTTGTTTTTGCAAACTCTGATGGATCGGATGTTTTAGTTGTAGAATGGTCTTTGAAAATCTTTGTGCCTTCCATTGTTTTTAATTTTACCTGGTTTATTTTAGGAAAGATTTATTAACTTGATATTTTGCAGAAATTTTAAAATACCTGTATCTTACTTCAGGATTTAGTGAATAACTAAAACTGTGGATGAACTTTCAGAAAGATCTAGCAGAAATATTTTTTTTTCCTTCTGGCTCCTTTCCAGGACTCTGATAGCTTTTCAGGGTTTCCTGTGTTTCTGATGAACATCTTCAGAAGACAGAACTGATACTGAGGGGAGTTGTCCAGTTTTTCTGTTGCAGTTCTAGTTGAATCAGAGATCTATATGCAAAATCTGATAGGGAAGAGTGTCGTTTGAATTGGTGGAACCCCCTTTGCTTATAGTCATGGGAATTAGAGGAAACATTAAACAGTGCTTTCATTTGTGTGTTAAATCTTTGTAAGTGTGTAGTGAAAATTTTGTTGATGTATAAAATATCTAAATCATCATCTTTGCAGTGATACTGTTAAAGAACAACAAAGTGGAGTAGTAGCCTGCTTGCCCCTTACGCAATCTGCTCTAGTGGGACGTGTCTCTGCCTGTGGGACGCCATGACCAGGGCTGGTCCTAGATGATCTTTAAGGTCCCTTTCAACCCAAACCATTCCGTCATTCTCTGATACTCTAGGCATTTTGTATAATCAGTGCAGACTGACCCATTGGATGGTTCAGGCCACCTATCCCATTTGATACACTATTGCTTATCCAAGAACTGGTGAAAGAATCCAGAAGCTTCGTGAAATAAGTAGGTGTTTTGAATACTTACTTTGATAGAAAAGCTACATATAGATGAATAGGTGGGGAACAGAATTGTTCTGTAGCAGTGATGTGGGATGGGAGCCTGAGCTGCCTCACCACTCCCTGTCCTTCATATCAGTCTGCTAAACTTTGCTGTCACTTAAGCTGTTGCTGTGAAGACAGAATATATTGGTTATTGATGGAAAGAAACAAATCAAAAGCTGGTAATTAGATGGAAGTTGAGAGGAGTTGGGAGTCTGAAATGCATTTGCAAATGGGGCCATGGGGCTGAGTGGATTTTCCATAAAAGGTGTATTCTCCTCCCCTGGTTTGGTTGTCTTAGCTGTGACCACCATGCATTTGCTGAGAAGTGTTTATTTAATACCCACTGCCCTTTAAAACTGTACCAAAGAACTGCAGCACTGAACCCACTGCAAGAAGATGAAGTTGCCTTTATTGTCCAACTGAAGCAGGATGTCACAATAGTAATTTCATGACACTTTGGAGCTCATCCAGCAGTTCCTTAAAGTAGTAACTACCTTAATATAATCTTTATTTTGCAAGTTTGCCTAGTAATAATGTTCAGAATACCCACTCACAGTGTTGTTTTAGCAGTAGAATTTTGTCCTTTAGATTGGTGATTCACATTTGAAATGTATTATATTAAGTTTCTATGAAAGCTAAATACCAGCTACTATCAAGTACTTTTATACAGTGATACACAAAATGACAGAGAACTGTTTTAAGTTGAATATATATTTTTAAAAAAAAACAGCTATTTGAAATTGCTGTATCACTGTCTTCCTTCTGGTTTCTCTTTATATCCATGTACAAATTTTGGCATGTTTTTCAGTACAGTTTACAAATATAAAAAGTGTGTCCAGATGGCTACAGCAATAATCTGTGGTGTGATGATCTTCTTTTTTAATTATTCAACACATGTGACTCCAATCTCTCTGTTGCCTTTTCCCAATTTATATAGAATGCAACAGCTAAGCTTGAATTACTTTCTTATTGCCTCTTTTTTACCTGCTTCTGTTAACCTTGCCTTTGCTTGAAACTACTTTTATCCATCTTCAAGATTTGACAGAAATTTTCATCCAACTCTAATCTTAATCTTTTTCATCCTCTGCTCAAGTGATACAACTTCTCTCTTCCAAGCTAATTTTTTCCTATGGTTATCTTGGTGCATTGTCATCTGCTGCTCTGTTTCATGGATGTCCTTCCAGTCCTGAACTTGTGCTTTTAGTTCAATCAATCCATGTTTCTAAACCATTTTTTTTGGTGGGTTTTGTTTAGTTTTTTGGACAGCTTTCAAAACAGAAACTTTTTTGTAATTTAAGAGTATTTGTATTTATATAGTGAAGTTTCAGCACACTGTTAATGCAAATTAAATCACAGCTTTACTTGTAGTTGTGACTCTGGTCTCACACAGATTCCTAATTCTCACTGGTGAAATTTCAAAATTCACTTTTTCTGTGACTGGAAAGCTTGCAGTACAAGACTCAGACCTTAGCAGAAAATGGGAACATGGCTGTGCTTGGTCAGAGGGGCATCCAGCCCAGCATCTGGTCTTTGTCAGGAGCAGACAGCACGTGGCTCAGGGAAGAGGGTAAGACCGCAGCAATCAGCTAGTGGGATTTTTCCAGAACATAGTGGCAGTTTCAGGCTCAGGATTTTCACACCGCAAAATGGGAGTTTCTAGGTATTTTATAGCTATCAATGGGTCCTTTTTCTGAAGGTCTTCCTGACCCCGTTTTGAAACTCTTTAATTTTTAAAAATGAACAGGACCCTGTGGTATGGACTCTGTTCTGAACTGCTATTACTCTCAGCACTTGAAACTGTGTTTCTACTGCAGAACAGCTTGTGTTCTGTGTTGTTGATGGTGTTGACAGTCTGTTGGGTCCTAAGAAAATGTGTTTGGTTTGTCAGTAATAGTACCAACTGGAAAAGGAGCAGGCAAGTGTTGCGTAGAGAGAAAAGAGAAAATAAAATGCAGGGGTGTGTGTGTCAATCCCTTAATTGCTACAGTTCTTCCTTCTCCATTTCCTTTTCCTGCCCTAGATGACACTTCAGTTCTTCCTTCTCCATTTCCTTTTCCTGCCCTAGCTAACACTTCAGTTCTTCCTTCTCCATTTCCTTTTCCTGCCCTAGCTAACACTTCAGTTCTTCCTTCTCCATTTCCTTTTCCTGCCCTAGCTAACACTGCCATCCTTTCCTGGATCATTTTCTTTCACTTCATGCCTTTCCTTTGTCTGTTAAACCTCCTCTGTTTTTTTCTTCCACCTTTCAAACCTTTATTTGAAAACAATCATTACCATTTTATTTTTCCATTAAAGATATTTTGTAAAAGAAAAACTTTGCAGGCTTTGTAGTTTGTCTGAGGTGGAGAATCCTTCCTTTTATCACCTCATTTCTGATGGCCAGTCTAAGGATCACAGTTCAGTGGACGTCCCAAGCAGTGCATGGGGAAAGGTGCTCCCAATGACTGGAACAAGAGACTAGGTATGAGTGGAAGGAAACTTTAAGTAGGAGTCTGTGCCTTGGGAGGATATCAAAAAGGCTGAGGAGCTAATGGATAGCTAAGAAAAAAAAAGGATTTGAAAAAAGTGCTGAGATGTTGCTGGAACTTGGGCCTAGTCTGTGCTGATTTGACTTTATTCCTACCCTTAAGTTGCCTGTTGTTCTCTTCTGTGTGGGCCTGCTGGGTTGGCCTGTGCTTGCTCAGGAAGCTGTGGTCCACTGGCTCTACACCCCACTGATGAGGCGGAGAAGCCCACAATGTGATAATTGAGTTCCGAGGTGTTATTACAAACTCCTGGCTTCACTCAGGTCACTGTTCTTGAAGCAGTGCTTCCTTTGAACAAATCACAAGTATCAGCTTTTTGAGAAGTGCTGGAGAACTAGCTTTGATGACAGATTCTTCTTTTATTAGTTGTCACCCTCAGCTACAGATATTAGCAGTCTTTTGGCAGAATGTCACTATGAATTCAAGGATTGATTTTTGACTGCGTTAGTCAATGACAGCTGATGGCTGTCTGGCTCTTGCAGAACTTAAAATACATGCCACTGCAGAAATGAATGACAGTATTAAAAGTTGAAGCAACTCAGTAATCAGTTTTTTAATTGAAGCTGACTCTCACTTTATGCAAATACAAATTAGAATATGCTACTCTGCTGCATAGTAAACAGTCTGCATTGCTGGGTCCAGTGATGAGACGTGATAGTGTACAACTAGATTATTTCACTGAAGAAGATCTATAGCCTCCAGTCTCATCTTGATGTTGAGTGAGGTGATCTTTGAGCTGTTGCTCTAATCTAATCGTGTATCTGACTGATAGGCAAATTGTTTTTCTGAAGCTATACTGAGTAAGGAATCTATTTCGAAGTAATTATACTATAAAGAGGTATAGGTTTGGGAGTTTTTGTGCCTTTGACAGGAAACAGGATTTGCTACAGTAAAAGAGATTGCTTGGGTGTTTTGTTTTGGTTTTTTATTTTGGGGGGGGGTTTGTTTGTTTTTTGTGGTTGTTTTTCTTGGAAGAGCCCTCTTGATGCCTGCTTCTGGCCTCCAACCTTTTTTCCTTCTGGGCTCCAGGGCTTGTCACTACTGGTGAATTGAGAGCATACACATTGCCTTAGAATTTAGCTATTTTTTTTGGTAGGTGTGATGACAGAGTCTTTTTAATATATTCCTTTCTCCAACAATCTTCCTCTCAAATGTTTTGTATGAGTTTGAGGGGTTTGGTTTTAACAAGTCAAGAAGAATTACAGAAAGAGGCACTGAGCTACATCGTAGAGGTATTAATGTACTCCAGTTTTATGAGCATATGAGTGCTGGTACCCTCTTTCCTGATTTGTCTATATGCTTACTATATACCCAGCAGTGTGGCCTTCTTTTGGTGAAGAGGAAACAACAGTTCTCCCTGTTTCCTTGTCACTTGCAGCAGGAAGCGTTCTCTTCTTTTAATAAATTGTAACAAAGGTACAGCTAGCAATACAGTAGACAAATTAGGTATTTTTCATAAAATTTTCATGACCAAAGATGAAATAATTATTACTATTTTAAAGTGTGTGCAGTAGCAATATGGGGACAGTATCTTTCTTTGTATTCATAATTCTGTTCTAATGAACCCATGTAATGTATAGTGTGTTTCATTAGTTCAATACTTTTTTTTCCAGGTTTGTGCTACTGCAAAAAGGTTATCTGGAGTTGTTACTTCACATGAGCAATTTTTTTTTTCAAATCTTTACTATTTTGGAAACTAAGATGTCGAGCAAAGTGTCCAGGGAAAGTGGAATGAGTCTCCTTCAACGAATTACATGAGCAGTATCTGCAAGAGTAAACACTGGTGTGCGTGTAAAGAAACCCCAGACCTGCTTGTGAATGCCTGTACTCAGAATCAGCCCTGAAATTGGCATCTTTTAAACATTCCAGACTGCTGTTAGTATACTTATATTGACATAAGCTCACTTCGTCTTTCACTAAAAGTGTAGTTTTAAACTGACACTTACAGAATCAGTAAAGATAATTATTTGAAAGCATCTTTTCTTTGGAACAGCTGCAGCTAGTGTGGCAGCTTTCTTTTGCTTAGCTGTGCACACTTTTTCTGTTTAGCAATAGGTGTCTTTTTTGGCTTGGCTAAAACAGAAGTCTTGAATTGCTGTTTTTTTCTTCGTCAAATACTGTTGTTGGAGAAACCAAATGCTACATTTGTAAGATATAACCTTTGCCTGATGTGCCTCATTCGTCTTTATGTTTTTTCTAGGCAAGCTGGATCAAAACAAAGGGAATGAGGGATAGAGTAAGTGCACAAGACCGTTTACATACAGAAATAAAATAATATATTGAAATAAATTGCATATTGTAGCGCTGCTTATTCTGCTTTATTTTCATTTTGCATCCTCAGGTGGTTTTACAAACTTGTAGAATGCAATTTGTTGAAGTCTGAATAAAGGTCTCTGCTGGAAAAGTTATGCAAATAACAGGTCAATATACAGTCTCCCCAAATATTTAGCAATAGTTATAAAGCTGGTCAGTGTCACTATTTGGATATGTTTTGAAGAGTTTTGACCTGACCATTATTGTCATTGTTGAGAGAGATTTGCATATGAAAATTATACAGAAATCAGGGAAACCAGCCTAATCTTTTCGTGTTTAGGATTCTCTTGGCTTTGTCTTGTCTTGCCTTGTCTTATTGCTTCAGGCTAGCTATCACTTCTTGGCACAAAAGCTGCACTTTCAGTAAGGAGAACAGGTGATTTCAGGAAAGATTGTTTTGTCTGCTTCAAGCCTTCTGACTTTTTGCAGTGTTTCGGGTCTGTGTAGTGTGCTTCCACAGGCTCACTCTTACAGCTGTTGTCTTGGGCAGCGATGGAACTCGCGCAGCGGTCCTTACTCAAGGGTGTACAGAAGGGAGCAATCTCGCCCTTATAAGTTCTGTGGAAAAAGATTCAGTTTTGAAGTCTTTTCTAAGGTGTCTGTTCATTGCTTCGTGCTGTGGGTATATGCTGAAGGTGTTTGTTTCTTTGGAGGGGCTTTAATTGTATTTTTTGTCGGGGTTGGGGATGTGTGGGTCTTTTGGTTCTTGGGGGAGGAGTTTTGTTTGGTTCGTTTTGCTTGTTTAGTTTGGGGATCTTTAAAAAAAAACATTTTTAATTTTTTTACTCCAGCAGTGTATTAGGTGCAGTCTCCAAACTCCTTTCTCCTTCCATGCACGCAGTTGTGTAATGAAGTGGACAGTGACTTAAAGAATTTTTGATGAGGTTTCTATCTAGTGCCTTGATTTACTGTTCTCTTGCCAGTTAGGGCCTCTGAAGGCTCTCCTTTCAGTTGTTGCAAGTAAGCGTCTCCTCACAGTTCCCTACAACAATATTTTTAAATTAATACATCTAAAACCACTAATAGACTTAAATTAATAAAATAGTGCAGTGCATTTAAACAGCTAGAGGTAGAGGTAGAGAAAAATTTAGACTGTTATTGTTTTTTTCTGAGATATATTGTCAAGTGCATTCACACACTTCTTTGTTTCTCCTTTCTCCTTGTCTTTGGATATTGTGATTGAGAGAAAGGAGTGCTTCCTGCCTCAGTTTTTGCCATGTGAGATGCAGGCAGTGAGAGGAAGAGTTCAGCTAGTACGGAAGAAAGTCCTTGGCCCCAAAATTCTTCCACAGCATGACTATGACATGTAAACAACTGTGTCAGAGACCACCTATGGCATGTCAGTAGTCTGATAGGAAAGAGGATACTGTATGGATTTAGAGACCAAGGAAAGGTGGTGGTGTGAAGGAACCTTTGTTTCTGTTACTGAGTTCTGTTCGGGGGGACATTTCAATTCAGGGAGGAGTCCTCTCGATACCTCCAGAGCACAAGACATCAGACCTGTTGACATTTACATCTTAGTCCTTACTAATACCATGATTAGTCCCATGAAGGTAATCATCCTTTTTGTAATGAAAACCAAGGCATCCATACCTGTGTACATATTTAATATTTGGATGAAGAGTAGTGGTGCTTTTCTTTCTTTCTGGAGAAACGGGATTATCTTTCTGTTGTGTTCTGAGTAGAGCTGGGTTTTTTTGAAACTTGGCTGCGATATGGAAGCCTGGTTACATAAAGACCATGGGGCTTCATTTACAGCCAAGGAGACAAAGAAAGCTGTGATTTCAGTACAAATGTTTCATTCTTGTTTAATTCCTTTCCATTATATTCACACATTTATGAGTATTTCTGAGACTTTCAAAATTAAAAGAAACAAAAGGGTGTTTTTTTGGTGGTTTTTTTTAATAACATGAAAGTACTATATTCCTAGGTGTTGGGATACTTGCTGCTGTACTGTGTGCAAGGAAAAACAGCTTTTGAGACCTTCATGAAGGTATTAGACCTTCATTTTGCTTCCTAAATGTACAAACGTAATCTTACAGAAATATGAATTAGAAGTAGCTGTTAGTAGTGTATTTGTATGATCTGTAAGTTAGGAATAGGAATGCTATAACCCACATAAACTGGGTGAATTTGTGTAAGAATAGTGCATAATACATTTAAATATCAACCTTGCAGAAAATGGACTATCAAACATTGGAACAAGTGCTTTATGCACTACGTGCTTCACTACCCAGAATTTCTATGAACAGATACTGCCTGTTGTGAGCCACAAGCAATTTGTAGGGCCACAGTCATACTGGTACATGACATCATAAGATACTGCTTAGGAAGGTAAGACTATGAATTTAATTGCCTAGAAGCTTCCTCCCCTTTTTTTCAGTGACTGAAAAAAATTTAGCAGAGAAGCTAAAATTGACTATTAAATGTGCTGCTGAGATGTATTATGTCTTTGATGTATTTATTTTAGTTTAAATTAATGAGGGTTAGAAGTGTCCAGGCCTAAGCTGGAAGGCAACTAAAGATGGCAAAATAAGGTGGTAAGAGAAGAGCAGTTTCTCTTATGAAGGCTGGTGCTAGTAATGTTAGGGACCAATGTTTACTGTCCATCCTGCCTTCTGAGTGTAGCTTTTGAAACACACTGCTGTTATTGTGGAGTATCCTTGCATTAACAGCCCTTTGTTTTATGCATTTAGGATGTTTATTTTACATAAATAGAAAGTTTCCACCTTATTAAACAGCACACTATAATTCAGTGAGATCAAACGTATTAGAAGTCAAAATTGCTGATTTTCTTTTCCTAAATTGCTCCATAATTTAGCAGAGTGACTTTTCTGCCTTTATGGAGCTGTCTCAGATCTCTGGTCTTCCCTCATGAAAGGCAGTGATGTCTCATATCTGCATGTTATCAGCATGCAAGCCTGTGTGACTCAGTAAAGCTGCTAGTGGTGAAAGTTTCTTTCGGGTTGTATGATGAGGTTGTTACTGCTTGGAATGTTTTTAGTGATAAAACTAAAGAAACTGGGTTGGATCTAAAATTATATTGACACTGTACATATTCTATTACTTATTTAAGTGTCTGGTTATTGGATGTTTCAAAAGATCAGGGAGTTGAACTTCAGCTTTATTCTGATTCTAAATGAAAACCATTGCACTGCTGATTGGTAGCTTAGTTTTACTAAAAAGGGGTCTTCATCATTTGAGTCTGCAATTCCGAGCCTTGTCATCAGTCTTGGCAAATGGATGGGGACTAAGCCAGTGTCAGAACCAGTGACCCTCACTGCTATAAAGCAGAAATATGTGTCAAAGCACTGAGGTGAATCTTGTCCTACCCCTTTCTGTGGTGTTACATCCAAACTCTACAGACAGGCAAAAAATACATGCCCTAGGGCTGTTGTTCTCTCAAAGCAGTCATTCACATGAGGGTACAATTCCTTTTCTACCTTGTGCTTGGAAGAAGTCAAAGCACTCCTTCGTCTCTGAGGAAAGCAGGGCAAGAAGCAGTGGATCCAAGTGAACAGGGAAGATGATTTAGATATGTTTTTTCTATCCAAGAGGATAAAATAAAAAATGTTGGAGAATATTCTTTTCCCCACAAGTTACAAAATAAAAAAGAGGGGGTAATGAATATCAGTTTTTTAATCCTGCTTGGTGATAGATTGATTTTCCTAAATTAGGTAACTGATGATAGGTTTGTGAAGTAATTAGAGGAGCAGCTGACAGCATACTTTTGAGTAGTCAAATGCTACACAGAAAGAAAGCAATATTGTTGTGTTTTAAATGTCAAGAATTGTCTAATTTTTTCTGTGGTTTGCTCTTGTTCTTAAATAAATTTCTTTGAATTCGCCAGGTGCTTTTCCCACATGAGTGCAAGAAGAGTAGATAGTTAAAAGAAGTGACTGCTGTGGAGGACAGCATGACCACCATGAAAGGAAGCTGCCTCCTCACACTGCTCTTGGCAGGACTTGGGGTGTTAGGAATACTGGAACCAACAACAACAGAAGATACCCACTGCCACAGAGCTGAGCATCCAATTATTGCATACAAAGGTAAGATGTAAGTGACAAAAATCTTTTCCAGGACTAGGCTGGAGATTGTGTAATCACTTCATGGAAACCTCTGCTTTTAATGTAGAATGTCATGAGAAAAATAGGTGCATTCAGTGCTGTTAGATAAAAATCTGGGCTGTATTCTATGGAAATTAAATACAACTAGGCTTGTTCAGAATTTGTAACTGAATGTATCACTTAAATGTGGGTGACTCATTTTCCTTTGTGATTAAAACCAGCCTGTACTGTTGCATGGAGTTATTCCTTTCCAAGTGCCCAATTCTACATGTGTACTCTTAATTTCATGAAGTCACTCTTGTCCCCTTCCTTCACCCTGTCTAGGCCTCTCTGGGTGGCAGCTCCACCCTCAAGCTTATCAACTGGTTCTCTGAATTTGGTGTTATCTGCAAACTATACAGAGAGTGCATTCTATTGCCTCCCCTTCTTGATTAAGGTGTTAAACAGGATGGGTCCCGGGATCAACCCTTGTGTTATTCCACTTGTTGCTGGCTCGGGTGGAGTAAGGGGTGTTGAACATTTGCTCTCTAACTGGTAGTTCTGGAACCCCTTCTGCTAAACAACAGATGCCTTTGATACCTTAGTTGTGATATTGAGTCCCTCAGCATCATCCAGGTCTGCTGCCGCTAGGTTACCTGTCCAAGTCAGCAGCAGGCTGATATTTTCCCTGTTCAACCTTCCATTACTACTGGAGCAGTAGAAGCTGTTCCACTTGTCCTGATATTCCATGCAAGTTGTAACTCCCACTGAATTTTGTTTAACCTGATGTAATCCCTGCATGTCCACATGGTCTTTCTAAATTCCTCCTTGTCCCTGCTTACGCCTAATACACACAGACTTTTTGCATTGCAGCTGCACCACAAGTTCCTTCCTTCACCAGGACAGTCTCTTCATACATGTGGTTGTTTGTCATCTTGAGTATTGGGGTGGAATGTGGAGGAACAGTTGGAACAAAGTGAAGAATACTTGGAGAGTATTTTCTGTAAAAACCTGAGGCAGTTAATAACTTACCTGACCTTTTTTTTGTTTATTTGAATTGAGATATTTCCATTAGTGTCACAACTTAAAATGAGTTCCAAACAGTTTGCAGTTATGAGGATGTAGGGATTAAGATGTATTCTATTACATACTGCATTCCTCCTGTTTTTCTAAGAAAGCACATGTGTAAGTTTTTTGTTCCAATGAATTAAAATTTATTGAATTTTAATTGAGAAAAGATTTGTTTCCATTCTTTTCGTAAACTTAGAGAAAATAGTGTTGTGTTTTTTACAGAAAGTGTTTTGTTCTGGCATTTTAATGGTTTAATAATAGTAATAGTACCTGCTGTCCTGTTCTTCAATACACTGGAGAATGAACTCTGTACTCAGAACAACAAACCATCTGTGTATTGTGAAGGAGGGACCTTTATCACTCACTTATTGATGGGCTAAATAGTATGAGTTATTCTGATGAAATATCTGGTTTCCTTAGCATTCATATTGTGCGTATAATTTAGTTTAAAATGCTATTCTTTATCAGAACACGCATACACAATATTGTAAATTAAAGTAATTAAAGTAGCTCAGTTAAAATTATGGCACTTAGCTTTTTAATTTCACAAACTAAGAGATAACTGCATGTACTTTTTGGTTTTGTATATGCAACTGTGAGAGAAAATAATTGAGACTCATTACCAGTCCTGTGTTCTAGGAGCTGATTAAAAATGTGTCGTTTTATGAATCTAATTCAGCCACTATTTAGGAGAGTTTCTTGAATTGAGACTTATCCTGCCTTCTAGACTTCTCTTGTTCTCCGTCATATTTAATTTCTAGTGATGTTCTTCCAGTTCTAAGTCACTATGCTAAGGCTTTTTAGGGACAGAAGCCATCTTGTTGCAGTTGCATCTTTTGGTATAGCCAAAGGTAGTGTCACAGTTAGAGTTTACTGAACAAAACCTATTTCTTTTTGCTGTAAATATATGTGGGAAATAGAATTATATAGCAACATTTATGGTCAGATTTTTACTATGAGATCTAGTATGATTTTCAATGCCAGAGTTCCTCTTGACCTTTGTGGTAAAAATACCATTAATTAGTACATGTCCATGACATACCGTAGCCTTTATGAACGGACATGTCTTGAAAAATATTCTGACAAGCTGTAGTTCACACTTCACACAATAATCTGTTGGGAGTCCTTAGTAACTATTACAACATACATCTAGAAACATATTTGCAATGCAGTATACAGCATGTGATAGCTGGGTAACCTAGTTGGTGTGGGCACATGGCATTTGACTTGGAGTTGCAGGATTGACAGTTAATGGAAAAACAGAAGTTTTGAAACCCCAGGAAAAAGTGCCTGAGAGGTTTGTCTTTGATTCTGTATGTTAGGAATGGATTACTTGGGGTATCAGAGTGTAAGAAGAGAGATGTGTGTGAGAAGGCACTCTCCGAATGAATCCTGCAATAGGGGTTGGCAGGTTTCAACCAGCCATCATGCTGATATCCATATTCTTCCTCTGACATTTGCTGACTTCACGAATGCCTATAGGAAAATGCTCTCTGTATTTATTGACGTTATTAGTGCTGCTAGACCAACATCGAGTTGAGAAATCAATTTGTAACAGTTAAAATCCCTTTGAGTGCTGCATTAATGCCCTACTCTGTAAAGTCACCTAACAGTATTAGATCCACCAGAGCTAAATACTGTGTGGGATGCTGAACATCAACCAAGGCTTTACAGAGATATCAACACTTTTGTTTTATTTATGACTGATCAAAGCCTTTTTTTTTTTTTTTTTTTTTTTTGTAGTTTCTGGTATGCCAAAGTAGCAATGTACTTATTTGATTTGTCTTCCTTTGAGAGGTATGGTAGATGGAGTATAAACTATTAAATAAAACTAATGGGGTGAGAGTCTGGTGTAGTGTATGGATGAACAGCTGCAAAAAAACCTAATAAAAAGACAAAACAGTCCCCAGGAGTTGTCACTGTGAAACATGGAAGAGGAGTATATCTCCTGAAAGAGCTTACTTTCTTTCCCACTGCCTATCAAAAATTGCTCACGTAGGTGATGATTCTGTCAAGCTACCTTGTGTAGAGATGCATATAACTATTTCTAGCACTGATTTTTCCAGCTAAATAGTTTTTAGTTGAAGACTGTGATATATCTTCTGATAGTAAATGGCAAGAATTTAAAGTTGAGAACTTTTACTCAAGTACTTCGTTTGTGGTGGAAGAGGAAAAAGAAGATGCAGTAGCAGGAGATGCACACACTTCGAAAGCATTTTTGACATGATCTAAAAGCTTTCATTTTATGTCTCTCATACACAGTTGCAATAACCATGTTGCAATTTGTTTATCTGCATAATTAATATTAGGACTGCATAATGCACCTTTTTGCTCTCCCAGAATCTATAAATATGAAAGTCTGCTATAGATCAGAAAATGTTGCCACTTCTAAAATTTCTTGTCATAGAGCTTCCTTAAAATAGAATAAGGCACTTTGTGTCTTCCTTGGAAGCTGGAAATTTCCTTTTCTCATAAATTAAAGTTGTTAGTAACTATCACAGAAAACAGATTTATATAATTTATATATATTTATTTATATAAAATAGACCTGCAAGTATTGGAGGGATTGACAGGATCAGCCCAGGAGTGTGCAGTTCAGTGTTTCATGTGGTGAAACTAACTGATGGTGCATGGTCCCTCTATGACATTCCTTTCTCTCTCTCTCTCACTAAGGAGGAGACTGCCTCTAGATGTGCAAAAATGTGCTAATCTCTTGAAATGCAGTCTTAATAAAAAAGTTTAAAAAACCCAAAATCTGTCTGCATATGTTATATGCATGTACTAAGAATTCATCAGCTATACTAACTAATTCCAGTAGTTGGAGTCAAGGGGCTATAAATCAAGTGTAACTTAGAACTGGGTGAATGGAAAGAAGGTGCAGGTTACAGAATGGATACACAGAGCTCAGTGTAAGATCCTTGATCTTTACACCCGTTTCCATATGTTTACAATATGAAAAGAAAGAAATTATACTTGAAATAGCATAAGAGTTAAGAGAGAAAAAGGATTTAAATAAGCTACTCATTAAAAATAGCCTTACAATTTTATTTCTATTAAATTTTATTTTATTTGGATATACTTTCGTTTGCATGTAGATATGGAATGTTAGCTCTGTAAGTGTATTAGGGATTACTGATGGTCTGCTTCTTGGAAAAAAACCATTCCCTTATTATAGTAAAGGAATTATAGTGTAGTGTTTAACCTAAACAGTTAGAAAAGGCTGTAAAAACCACATTTGCTCTATGAGACACAATGATGCTTTATAAAGGTTGAACTCTTCTTAAGCAAAAAAACCCAAAGCAAAACAATTGACTGGTGTAATGTTTGTCTAAATATTTCCAGCATTTCATAGTCCACCTGCTCTACAGAGCCTTCGTGGTAGCTCTGTGTGGACCTGACATTTTATTAGATTAAAAAAAAAGAACAATACCAAAAATGAAAACAATCAACAAAAAGAATAAAAGTAGTTACAGTGGCAGCTTGTTTCCCCAGACACACACATTTGCTGAACTTGAAACACCAGACCTGTCAAAACTCAGGTGAAGACTCGTTCTGTAGACAGACCCCATCCTTGAGGTAGAACTGAAGGGGCTGTCACAACTGCTCAGCAGTGTGTGGGTGAGCTGGAAAAAAAATTGACCCAAATCCAGTTTCAGCTGTGAAATTTTAAGTGTTGACTGTCCTGCAGTTTACCTGCATAAAGTTGCTTTTTTTACCAGAAGTAAAGTGCAGTTGTGAACTTGACTTAATTGGTACTGAGAGAACAGCAGAGAACATTTGCTCTGGGGCAAGTCTCATTCTTCTAGGCTCCCATAAAATAATCAGAATTTAAAGTTGTGCTGTCTCAACAAAAAACCATCAATTTACATAATTTTAGAAGCTATATTTAGCGATAATTTAAATACATACTGGGCTGTAACAAAGTTATCTGTTGAATAAACATGCTTAAAAATAGCATGTCTCAATCCATAGAAGAAATGAATTTAAACCCTTCATTTCAGCTTGAGGTTAACCAGAAAAAAAAAAAATAGCACAGTTATTTTTGATTCCTTGGTTAGAGAATCCTAAGAAATATATTATTTTAACCTTATTGTCTGACCACCACAGAATTCCCTTACTTGATGTTTGTCTAAGTAATATAGACTCAGTGCATCGCTCTGCTCATTTTGTCCTGTGGTTTGTGTACGGAGTGCATGCACTTAACATATGCCAAGAGGAAATAATATGTGGGCTGAATGAAGAAGGATAAATGGCATATGAACTTGTTTTTGTTTGTACTCTTCTCTTTCCCCTAATCTTGTTGCAAGTTTTCTTTTAAACTCAATAGTAGTCTTCTATGCTGTTTAGTTTTTACTTCTTTTTCCTTCTTTTTCCAGTTTTTCATAAATATATTTCAAAGACCTCCTGCCAGAAAGTGCAGTGGGATTAAGGTGTATTGCTTTCCATTCCCTACCACCTTTTGGGTTTTTCCTTAAATGAAGATGATTCATCAGTGAAGAAATGTTGATTGCTAGATACTGCAACTTTGGTTTGTCTAGATGATAGGGCTACGAGATTGATTGTGCTACCTTGCCAAGAACCAGCCCCTCTTAAGGAGAAAAATAATTCCTTGACCAGTTCCACTTTTTTTTTTTCAATTGAGTCATGTTTGTCTTTACCTTTGCATAGGAGATTAAGCTCCTGCTATGGAATGGCAACCTTCAACTCTTTACTGTTAATGAAGAAAATATCTTTAGAGATTGAAGGTTACTATCCCCCTATATTTCCCTAAATCACCCCCTGTCATTGGTGCCCAGTCCCATAAAAATGAGGAAGTGGCAGGGGCTGAATTCTCTAAGGAAAGGACTTGCATACCAGCTACTTTTTTCTTTCACCCTGAAAGTGATCATGTTTTTAAGCAAGCATCAATTTAAATTGTTTTAGCATCCCAGCCAAATTCTGGACCTTCATGTAATGCTAATAATTTTCATAATTTTTGATAAGATAAAATTATCAGTGGCTACAATGGCTAGTGAGCTGTGCAAACATGTCCTATGAGCCTTTCCATGGCTGATTTGTTCCTTATTGCCCTAATGTGGCTGTTTAGAGCATGTGCAGTTCTCTGGTTGTTAACAAAGCAGCAAAATGAGTGAGAGGCTCTTGCTGCATTCTACTAGCTCTACAAAGTGGGCAGATGGAATTAAAATCTGGGGTTTTGGTACTTTTTGTTTTTTTTCTTCTTCTTCAAAAGAGCTGAATTTTTTGCTAAAAGGTTGTAAATCATCCAAACTGGGATCTGTTAAAGAAACAGATCAGCAATCAAGAAATAGAGTTCATAAGCAGATGAAGTTCTGTCATGTTTTTTTTGTGTGTGCTTAAAGCAAGAGGGAGCACAATATTGCTCTGACTTTTTTCTATTTTATTTTTTTTTTCCCACCAGATAGAATTTCAATTTTTTTTCATAAGAAAAGACTGGAGAAAAGGGGGCTCAGGTGTGACCTTATCGTGCTCTACAACTGCCTGAAAGGAAGCTGTAGCCAGATGTGGGCTGATCTCTTTTCCCAAGTAACAAGTGGTGGGACAAGAGGAAATGGCCTCAAGTTGTGTCAGGGAAGGCTTATATTGGATATTAGGAAAAACTTCTTCATTGAAAGCATTGTTGAGTGTTGAGCCAGGTTGCCTAGGGAAGTGGTGGAGTAGCCATCCCTGGATGTATTTGAGACACATGGAGACGTGGCACCCTGGGGAGCTGGTTTAGTGGTGACCCTGGCAGTGCTGGGTTAACAGTTGCTTGATGTCTTAGTGATATTTTCCAACCCAAACCATTCTCTAATTCTAAGTATCCTAGACTACTAGTTCAGAAAATATGTCAACAACTGCAGTTACTGGCCATCTGATCCTGGACAACTTTGTTTTCATACTTGGTAGTTACACCGTTACTGGGAATACTCATTCCAGTGGTCTTCCCTTCCAGATCCTGTGCAGTGTTTTTTATGGGGCCTGTGTTGCAGTCACTTGATGGCACCTTACTGCCTGTCACTGAATGTCACCTTCTGCTGCCTTCTCACTTTGGCTGAGAGATTGGGGAAACCCTGGCCCATCCTTGGGCCTTGCTTGGAGCTCTAAAATTTCCAGGAAATCTTAAGAGTTGGGGAAGAAAAACATTAGTTAATTTTTTTTTTTTCTTCTTAGTTTCTTAAATAACCTTATCAAGACACTTTCTGTTTATTGCATAGATTGGGTGGAAATAGAGAACCATAGCCAGTGCTTCTTCAAAGTGGGGTTTTTTTTTCACGTGCTTTCTTCCCTGTCTTCCTTCTGTGGCAGTGTTTGCCTGCTGTTGACAAGACTGTTGGACAGTGGGTAGCAGCTGATTTTGTGCAGCTGAGCATGGTAGATGCTACGTGACAATTTGTCATATTCAGGTTGGACCAAACTTTAACTTGTCGTAAGCTTGTCTTTCCATTTCCAGTGCTCACTTCAGATTTTGTTTTGGTGGATTTATCACTCTTTTGTACCATTTCTGAGAATTAGGAGGTGACCATGTTACAGCCAGCTCTACAGTAAATCAACTAAAGTAGTTGTTAATAGTGACAAAACCCTGGAGTTTAACAGTGCCTTTTAGAACAAAAGTAAGTTCTACAAAGAGAAGTGTTAATAGTAGTGTTGTGGTTCTTCCTTTTCTTTTTCTTGCTTGTTGCTTTCTTTTTTTTTTGGCTTTGGGGCATCTTTTTGTTTTTGTGGTAGGGGAATGGAGGGGGTGGGGAGTATATTCCTCTTTGATCTCCTGGCTCCAAACTCTTGGAAAGATTAGTGTCAGGCTTTGCTCTCCACACCCTTTGTGTTACAATATGTCTTATTTTGCTGAGTTTTGTGTTTTTTCATGAAATATCATCAGACATGAAAATATTTTATGAGCCCATAAAATTGGGCAGAATTGGTAGGATCGACAAATTTTATTTTGCTGAAACAATGTAAATAAAAAAGTTTAGTATGTTCATATGCCAACATAAGTAAGGATGCATTATTGCAAGATGGTCAATTCTAGAAAAAAGTCTTGCTAATTGAAGCATAGAAATTTTCAACAAAAATACCAGGGCATAACTGTCTGTGGGCAGTTGGCTTTATGTTTCTTCTCCCTACAATACATGTATTAAAATTGAGCAGATTTCTTTACAAAACTCTGTCTTGAGACTAAATACTGATTTCCCATAACTATACGACATGATTTCCTTCAAAATGAATTCTTTGGCTGGCTGCCGAAGCCAGCATTTAAGTGTTAAAATGTGAAAGATTAAACCCCTCTGAAGAGAGTGCATGACTAAGGATGTCAAATGTTTTTCGTGGTCAGTCTGTCCCTCCGTCACATTCAGGAAGATTGGCAGCAGCAGCACAGGGGCCACAGCTGGTAACTGTAAGGAGTAGCTGCTCTCCCTGGGAAGAGCATTAGGGCTCTGTGCTGGATGAAGTGTGAAGTCAGTGGTTTTTGACTCTGCTGGTAGCACTGAAACCACTTTTATCTAGGTGGGGGTTCAGTCTTTTTTCCCTTACACTTTCTTATATTTGTATGCAATATGTGTGTTTGAACAATGAAGCATAAACAATTCCAAACTCTTGTTCAGAAAAATAAGAAATAAGTAGGCATTGCAGCAGATGTTCCTGTCTCTTCCCTGAGGGCACAGACAGTCAGAACCCAGATTCCCTTTAATTATCCCAGTAATAGACATATGCACACACATAAGAATGCAGCAATATGTACTTCTAGCTGGGGGAGCTCTGGCAGGGCAAAGAAAACAGGAATGCAGGCTAGATTTTAGACCTTGAAGGTTAGAGTGGATTGTAAAAACAGGTGAGGGACCCAGGGCAGGGCAACTGCTGTGACTGCTTCTACCCTGCCTAGAGAGCAGTAGACAGGCGGATGGGGCAGCTACTTTGTGCCTACTGAGAGAATCAATGAAAGATGGGAGTAGCTGGGCAGAAGGAAATAAGTTTACCATAGTCTTAAGAAAGAAATTCAGGTGTTCACAGTTAAAGTCAAGAAACATGAACTGTAGGAAATATGCTTCATTTTCTCTTTTCTCCATTAATAATAAATTACTTACAGCCCTGCCTCATTACCTCCAAAATTGTTCTGAAGCTGTAATAGCTGTTCATAAAACGAATGTGCAGTAAACAGGTGGTGAACTTTCTGGAAAATATCAAGAGGTTTATGGTCTTGGGATTTGTTTTATTATAAATGATTTAAAGTGGAGGGGAGTGTGAGATGCTAGCAGAGCTTCTAGATAATGCTAAATATAGATATTTATTTCTTGGCTTCTGCAGTTCTCCTTGTATGGAAAAGCAAGCTTCAGGACTGTATTAACTTTTATTGGTTAGTAGAAGGAAGGCAGGTGACTTGTTTATGTGATCTAGAGACCTCCAGAATACTGCATCTTGAAAGGGATCTGTAGTTTTGAGGTTGCTTTGTCTTTTTGTTGGTTCTTTTTCCTTTTTTTTCTTTTTTCCTTCCCCCTTCCCTATAAGCAAAGATGAGCTCTGAACTGCAGATGGAGATCTGACATGTTTTCATGTTTCCAAAGGAGAGCCAAATGTAATGTGGTAAGACTTAAAAGTGGAATCTTTTAGTTTGTGGTTGCTGATTTAATCATTCTGGGCAACTTTGTAACTTCATATTTTCCTTTATAGAGGATTGGATTGCATTAAATAACCCTGCCTAAACAAAATTTTTATTTTTTTTCCCTGGTGGGAAGATGAGATGTTTTGTTTTCTTATATCTTCCTGGATGCCTATTTTGGAAACTGTAGAGTTCCTACTGTCTAATCACTAATTGTGATTATAGACATTTAGACATTCTGTGTCACTAATAGACACAGAATGTCTATATTTTTCAATGAATTATTCAGATTAAAACATATTCATAATTTCTATGAGAAATATTTTTAATTTTCAATTTTATTAAAAATAAGGGATTGACTAAACATATAAGCATATTTTCTCATGTCCCAGTTATGATGTCTACATGCTTTGTACACAGCCCTGGTGTAAATGAGTTCTGTATTGCAAGTGCAATGTCTTTTTCATTAAAGTGCAGTACTGAGTACTGTAACAGCTCCATCTGTCATAATCCTTTCATTTTACAGAAAAGCATAAAACGGTGTCAGGGGATGCTGTTTTCTTGTTGTTGATCTAGTGCTCTTGTCCTCATATGTTGTGTTCAGCCTGCTTCTGGTGTACTCCATTTAGATTGTTGAAGCCTTCTGGTAGCACAGACCATTAGATCTGTTTACATCCATGGCCCTCCTTAGGCCTGACATATGGATGTTTGTACCTTATCCATGAAAAAGTGGATATGCCAACTATGTTCTAGTAACAGGTGGACCAGGAGTTTTGCTGGAGCATTGAGCTAGGATTGTCTTCTCACTTTTTACTTTTTCTTCTAGAAAACATTTGTCTCTTTCTGTGAGGTTTAAATGTTAGAGATTTGCTTTTTCCATGTTTGTTTATTTGGCTAAAGTTCTCAATGCAGTAGTCTGTCCTTCTTGTGTATGAAAAATTACAGAAAAAGCACCTTCCTGGTGTCTTTTAATTCATCCTGGTGGTGTATATATGTGCCTGGTACTTTATGCCATGTTAATTGGGTATTTTCTTGCTCCTTCTAAGTAACTTCAACTCTGGAACCAAAACGAAGTGCTGGTCCTGCCTTTAGGCTCTACTATTGTAGGATGCATTAATAATTGTTTTGTCTGCCCCTGCAATGCATACTAAAGGAAGACAGCATTAGCAGCCATGTAAAAAGAGTTAATGAATACCCAGAGTGTTGACCCAGGGCTGTAATTGTATTGGGTGTGCCTGGCTTTGCATCCCATAACACCTCTGGATGTACAACCTAGGCAAGGGGCACTCTACAGAATCTCCCTGCGGGATTTTCTCCAGTCCTCTTGTGGAATAAATCTCCCCAGCATGGGCAAGCCAGTCACCGTGGGGATGCAGTTCTGCAACGAGCATAAGCAGACTGCATAAGCAGTCAAGGTCGTAAAGCTCAGGAGGTATATGGTCCTGGAAGCAGATCTACCAACATAACGCTGCCTATAGAAAGCATATGTCTGCAATGAAAGCTTTTGGAAAAGCAGCCTGTAATGGGCAAGCCTTCTCTGCTTTGCAGTGAGCTGCTGTCTTCCAACTGCTTGGCTTCTACCATGGGCCTTATGGAAGAAGAGCAGGACAGATGTTTGTGCTTAGATTTAGAAATTAGTATAGTTAGCATATTGGTTTTGCTGGAGTATTGTAACCCCTAGAATGAATCTTTTCTGTAAGAGATATCAAAAAAAAATCTGCTGTGTTAATTATTGTTGTTAGATGAGGGGTGTTTTTTTTGTTTGTTTATGGTTTCTTGGTCATATCTTTGATTTTCTTTCTCAAAAGAAAAAGAAATTTTAATGATTTCATGGTTGATGCGTCCAACAGGAATAAACCCATTGGGAAAAGTCTGCTCTGGCCTGTTTAGCAACAGAGCTGAGCTAAGGCTAGCATAGTAATTTGGTTCAAAGTAAGTAAAAATAAAGCATGACTTTACAAGTATGTAAAGACTTTATGAGTAGATAAAGAATAACGTGCATTTGCATGGGTTTACACACTTTGTACCAGTAACAGAACCACCATAGCTGTAGTGGAGCTTCACAGCAGCCTGAGGAGTGCACAAAGTAGTTTGTTCAGGTGCAGTGTAGGTTTCTTTCCATTACAATGACAACCACTCAAGTTGTGATGCCTAATCTAGAAGTTTGTTTGCAGCTGTGTTTTCAGAAGCTCGCCTGAGGGGAAAAACCACCTGTATGTGATATCTTATATTGTCAATTACATGTTTGTAAGTATAGCTGGTTTCTACCCAGTATTTACTTTTTTTTTTTTACTTATTGATCAAAATTATTTAAAACATGGAGTCATTGCACAGAAATGCTGAGCAACACATGCCTTGAATAAGTTCTAGAAAAATAAGTTATACTTTTGACAAACTACGCTTCAGCCCCTTTCTGATAAGAAGGGGTGTGAATTTTGATTGGTTTCAGAAGTAATACAGCTGTTCTTTTGCTGAACTTTCTCGAGGGAGTCCTCTTTTTTGTTGGAACCTGTGGAATAGTGTTTGCACGTATTTCCTTTCTTCACTTGAGCTGTGGTGCCTTTTTTCCTTTCATCTGCAGTGAGTCAATGACTTACCACCAAGGGTGTGTTTAGTACATTTCTGTGAGGAGAGAATACAGTGTAAAAGAGGTAAGAGAGACTGGTGATTGGAAGTGTAAGAAAAAAGTGTAGACAAAAGTGAATCATAAAAGATTCTGCAACAGGCTCTGTCATACCATTTTTCTTGCCTATTTTCCCAACATGGAAATCGTTATCCTGAAGTGGTTCGGAGTGAATTTATTATTCACAGATATATTTATAATATAATGGAATTTTAAAATGAGAACTTAACAGTCATGCTGAATTGATACCAATGATGTGCAGAAATGGCTGAAGAAAATCTTGTTTTTCTCAAGTCTTGTTTTAAGATAGAGACTGTGGAGTCTTGATGTCACAGCAGAGCATTTTCAAGTGCTCCTAACTGTGTCCTTCAAGCACAAATGTTGCAAATAAATCCCCAGACAGGACACTCTGAACAGGTGGATCTCCTCTTGCCAGCCCTGACACCTTGCTTAATAGATTTCCTCTGGGGTTAATGGGGCTGTCACCAGGGCACCGGGGGTGATGTAATGGAGTCAGTGTGGCATATCCCTAGGGAGACTTCTGACATGTCTTGCTGCCTTTAAAGAGGATCGTAGTGTAACTTGAGTATCACAGGAAGAGATCTAATTTAGGCTAAAATTATTATACAGCTTCAGGAAGATGGGATTATTGTATCATCCTTAGATTAGATACGTTTAATTATAAAATAACTTCAGCATGCAGAAATATATTCTAATTTTCTTCTGATAAGATTAGTGAATTTGTCGTACTGATGCCACCCAGAGACTTCTGTTAATATTGCAAATCTGCTAGTTTTCAACTGTGGTGTTGTTGTTGTTGTTGCTGTTACTGTGGTGGTATGGTTGTTGTGGTATTATTATTATTATTGCTATTGTTGTTGTTATTTTGCTAACAGTTTCTTCAAGAAGGTGCTACTGTGCATATATTTAACTTTGTGCTCACTATTTTCAAAAAGGACACCATGGCATGAGGTGTCACATACATACACCATAAACACTACTGAAATTTTTAATATCTATGTTAATTTTTAAATGAAATCAGGAGGTCTTTATTGTCTTTTGACTTTGTTATTTGCCAAGTTGTATTATTATTAAAGATCACTTCTGAATTTGTTTCTAAACATACCACTTTATTCCTTGTAAGTAATTTCTCAATTTATTTTACTGTTTACTGTAGCTCTACTTTGAAGTGCTGAATAACGAAACTTAGGTTAGAGAGAACTTTGCAATTTCATTGCAAAGAACTGTAGAGCTCAACCCTTGGCAAGTCCTTGGACAATGTAAACCAAACAAGCCATGGCCTGTTGGGCAGATACTAAATTTAAAGTAAAACAGAGACAGATTTCTGCTCTTTCAGGATTTTTTTTTATATGAGTATCTAATGTCCTTCTGCCCAGCTTTGATAGTTACCCTCCTTTGTCTTTAAACCTCTTGAGGAGACTTCCTTGACCTTTCCTTGGAGCTGAGTGGAATTTGGTGTGTTTGCTTTGCTGTAGATTTATGAACCACGACAAACTTTGTTTTATATTAAATCTAAGCTATTAACCCTCACCTCCAAAACCTGAACCCCCCAGGAAAACCCATAACATGTGATTCCCAGCGTGTGAAAGAGAGCTGTAGCTTTCTCAGATTTTTTTTCAATGTCCGTCTTTTAGTTCCATGAGAAAGAGTTTCTTTTTGGAATGTTTTTGAGTTACAAGGCCTGAAGATTTCAGTCCTATAATAGCAATATTTTTTTTTTGTTTGTTGCTGCTAAGGTTAAGTATGTTTTGAATTACCTAAGGGACCTGGTGTGTGTTGGTAATCAGCAGTTGTCATGACTGCATCTATACCGTGATAGTTTTCCCTGGACAGCTTTAAGTCCTAGACCAATTTCTGCAGAATGGCAAACATGCCTATGTAGCTTTAAAGGAAAAACAAATCCAGGCTGAAGGTGTGTTTCAATAAGTGTTTTCAGTGTCAGGTGTAAGAAGAGAGAAGTCAATAAAGGGCGTGGTGTTTTTACTGTAATTCACATGAAGTGAAGGCAGAGGAAAGGGAGGGGAATGCCAGGAAGGGGAGGATTAGGATTGGAAAGGGTAGGGATGTTGCTGTTTGTCACCTGTGACCAACAATGCAGTCAGGTTATGTGTTGGCAGGGCAGCTTAACTGCCTTACACGTTTATTTATTTATTGTGCTGTTGTAGTACACAAAATGTACAGCTATGTTGTTGTGGAAAGCTTGTCATGTTGCATCTGCATGAAAACCATTAATAAATTG
The DNA here is from genome assembly GCF_000738735.6 of Corvus cornix cornix. Classification (NCBI taxonomy): domain Eukaryota; kingdom Metazoa; phylum Chordata; class Aves; order Passeriformes; family Corvidae; genus Corvus; species Corvus cornix. Next base: position 81,581,480 of record NC_046333.1, read on the forward strand.
AAATTATTGCTTCTTACCACTTTACCCTTACAGTTTAATTGGAAGAAAAATAATTTATAGGCCTTTAATAACTAATTATGAATTTTTATCTCTAAGGAGATAAGTCATAGCAAAACTAAAAAGTCTTGTTTCACCAATGGATTTTGAGCTAGATTTCAATGTTTTGGTGAAAAGAAGTTTAATTATTCTGTTAATTAGTTACATAAGCTTTTATTTTTGCAGTGTACTTGGGGTTTGGTTTTTTTTTTGGTAGGCACTGTTTTTTTGTTCATTTTCCCTTACGGAAGTATCATGAAGTTGTAGCTTTATCTCATAAATGCCTATTTCTGTGTGACACATGCTGCCACAGTGACACACAAGAGAGAGTTTCAGAGTGTTTTCTGAAAAAAGAGAGCTCTAGCAGCCATTTGCTCTTCCTGACCTTATTCCCTCAAGCAAGAACACTGCTTAATGCAACAAAGACAGGATAAAATAATTTATATTTTGGAGGGGAATCTGATTTCAGAGAGATTTCTTAGCAAGTCCTCATTCTTTTTCTCTAGCTTGGGCTTGCCTTGCCCTGCCTGTCCCCTGCTCCCTTGCTCCAAACCAGGAAGAGGTCTCAATCACCTGCTTGCTGTACCTTGAAGCTTTTTTGTGTCTTGCTGAGACAGCAGGACAAGTGGAAGAGAATTGAGTCTTTGAATCTCAGTCTTCCCTGTAGTCTTCTGGCACTGCAATACTTCTGTGCACTGAACTGTCCCTGGCCTCCCAGGCTGTGGGGAGCCACTCCTCTCCTCTTCTTTCAGAAGACCCTGGGTCTCACTTGTCCTACCAATATGGAGCTGAGGTAATTCCATTCTCAGCTGCTTGTCTTGTCTCTCTTTCAGAGACTGATGTTTCCACAGTGGGTCAGGCTTTGTTTTTGTTTTGTTTCTCTTTTTTGGTTTGGTTTTTTTTAAATCTTCTTTCTCCAGTAAGTGAGATTCTTCGTGATTTACCTCTGGATTTCCTCATCTTCATGTCCTACCTAATTTCTTAACTTTTTAGAACTTTGCAATTGGTTGTTTCATATTAAATGCATGATTGAAAAGTTAAGGTTGCAAAATCAAGTACAAAAAATTTAAGAAACACCTCTTTTATGCTTGCCTGTGAAGTCCTATATATATATATATTTAAATAAATATAGATAAGTAAGTATATATAAGGCTATACAGGCCTGTAATGTATATGAGTGTTTTTCCTCCCTCACAATCCTGCTGGGTTCTCTGCACAGCATCTGCAGTAATAGCTGATGGTAGCTGTAATCACAGTTATCTAATATGTGGCCACATCCCCTTTGCCTCCCAGTGTTTGAATCCTGGTGTGAGCACCTATCCAATGCAGATGGAAATCAACAGTGAATTTAACTGCAAGTACTGCAGAACAAGTACAAACTGGCATTGCGAGCCTGAAATTGCCCAGATGCATACAGGCTGACATTAAAAATGCAGAAGTTACTTTTCTGACATCCAAGTGATTCTGCTTCACAGTTCCATCTGTTTTTCCAAAGTATATGATGATACAGCTTCTGCACAGTGCATTTAATGGTTGTCTGCAATGGCTGAACACGTTTTGACACAGAATAACATGTTTCTCCTGGGCCCATGGATAGCTCTCTTGTGCTAAAACTTTAAATTAGGAACAAATCATCCTGAAACAGGCACCAGACATGGATTATTTCAACTGAGACATTTGCAAAAGCAAAAATATGCTCATGAGTGAAGAAGAGAGCTTAGAATGTATGTTGTTAACCTGAGCTGCAGCTGATGATACCAGTATCAAAAATTGCACTTCTGCAGCACCCTCAGGGGGATTGGTTTTGACTCCGTATTCTAAATGGTCATGACCAGGTGCTCGCCTTTGGTCTTTTAATTGACTGTTTCACATGTGTAGTCTTCAAACAGACAGTCCCACAGTCCCACAGCCTGTTGTGCTGTACATACATAGCCCTCTTCATCTTTCACGTAAATTCCAGACCACTGCTTTGAGACTACATTAAAAAAAAAACCAAAAAAACCTTCAATCAATGTCCTGAGAATTACAGAACTCTAGAGGATGAGGTTTTTGTACAACTGGTCTTTTTTTTAGAGAGCCATTTCTATTGTTACAGCAATTTTATGTATTCTGTGTGTAATTTAAAAGAAGTAAAATTTAAAAAAAAAAAATCTTGCTCTGTTCCCAAAATACTGTGTTTATTTAGCCAAACTGTTGTGTGTCTAGTTAGTGATATGAATGAAAAAAAGATACACTAGTAATGAAAATACTTAAGGGTTTGATTTGCAACTATTTATGTGTATTTAAGTTTGAAAGTAGGAATAAGTTGTATTCTGAATACAAGTAATGCCCCTTGCTGATTTTCAGCAACTCAAATGCTTGTCTGCACTGCTTAATGTAGCACTAAATTGGTCTGAGAAAGGGAGGTGAAAACAACAAGGTTCAATGAATGTCAAGCATTTTTCCTTTTTCATCCCTCATTTCTCAACCTTTTTATTGTGAAAATGATGAAAAGTCAAATTTGCTTGTTTTTCTCATTGTTTTTTTACTTAATCAGATCCTTTTTTAAAGAAAATAAATAACTAAATAGCTAACTAAAAAAACCCTCTAGTCTTCAACTGCTTTTGATGCGTGGAAATTTCATCTACCTTTGCTTGAGTATGTACCAGTGAATTGCAGTTATACTGTGGTGTTTTCTGCTTTACCCGAGGAGGAAAAACAATTCAGGACAAAATATGGATACTTGATTCAAGTGTGTATCAGGTGGCTGCCCTATATATTTTAGAGGCCTGTATTATAAATTAAATGGCATGGTGGTGAAAGTCTCCTATGTTTCCTTAGAGGACCATAAGGAGAAAACTTGCAGACCCACACAAAATATCTGCAAATTTAATGGTTCACCTGATGTATTGCACCTATAACATTTATAGTAAAAGCTGTATTTCTTGATTGTTTTTAGAAATTGCCCCTTGGCTACACGTGTTCAAAGCAGAAGATGCTGTGGACTTCTCACAGCTAACATTTGACCCAGGACAAAAAGAGCTTATTGCTGGAGCAAGGTGAGAAATCTATTTTCCTTTTTGTGTTGCACCAGGTTTTGTTCTTTGTTGATAAGCAATATTTAGCCAAATTCCAATATCAGTGTGCTCTTGTGTGACTCCCTTGCCTTCTAGCCCCATTAAAATGAATGTTATGTTTGTTTATTTCTCTTATCCCTGACCAGAGTTAAAAGATGGACTGCCTGCCTGGTCTCAAGGTTCATAACAGCTTACACTATTCTAATTTTTCAGAGGGCTGTCCTGGATACACAGTCTTTGGGTGCATACAGTAGAACAAGCAGGTGCCGGATGACAATGTGACAAAAGTTGCCATTGCATGAAGCATAGGATGATCCCAAATTTGGCTACAATATGGCTCTTTGTGTTGGGATGTTTCTAATAATTATTCACTACAACGCCGGGAGTGATCTGCTCAAGACTGCAGAATTAGTGGTAAAGTTGGTGATAGTCACTGTTTGCACAGCAGGAGAGCGCTCTGCAAGCTGTGATCAACAGTGACACTGTCGTAGATGTCAACATTGAAGCAGTGACAGTTCTTGAGTACTACTTTTTTTTCTCTCAGCATATGAGGTTTAGTAAAACAACATGGCTGGCCAAAAAATTTTAATCATCTAAAGTTATTATTCACACCTGCCTTCTGAATGTATTTTACTTTTGAGTTAACAAAGTTCCAGTCACTTCACTTACCTGTTAGGTTTAGCACTGGAATATATTTCTGTTTCCCAGTTTGCTCCTTAGCTGAAAATGAGATTCAAAATGCAGAGTCATAAAATGCACTGCAAGAAAACTTTTTTCCATGGGCCAGTGGAAGTTGCTTATCTACAGGGGAAAACTTTCTGAGTGTGGAAATAGGTATGTGTGTGTGTATATGTATTTTTATATCTTTGGGCCACATGAAGTGGTCTATTCTGTGTCCTTGTGTTGATTTTTCAATTCTGTAAGCTACCAAATGAAACGAGGTGTGAGGTTATCAACTGGTGCTACTCCATAAGGACTGTCACCATAAGTTGTCTGAGCCTCTCCCCAGACCCATGGAAATGTGTGTTGGATCAGTGCACTCTGTACAGATATCCCAATAGCTGTTCCAAAAAGAATATTTTTCCCTTTTTCCCTCCTTCCTCTCTCTTTTTTTTTTTTTTTTTCCCTCTCCATACTGTTAGTCTGGGGTTCAAATCTGACCAGAAGTTAAGCTCATTTAAACTGGTGCTTTTGATGAAGCCTTTTGAATCACTGTGGGATAAGCTTTGTATGATTTTGTTGAATAAGCAGTGACCACAAAAAAATGTCAGCTGTTAATTCTGCTTTTTACAAAAGATCCCATTCATCAGAAGATTTCTTTTTACTATAAGTTTATGCTGCTTCAGAGCTTTATATCTCTTGTTCTGACTAAAATTGGAAAATTAAAAACATTCCGGGTTATTAAAATTACAACAGAAAATTTGTTTTACACAGTTCAGTATAGTTGTCTGTTATTTGTTCATAGAAGTTATTAGATTTTCCCTTTCTTTGTTCTGCATTTCAATTCTAAATTCTAAACTTTCCAGTGTTGTTGTGTTTGGCCATGGAGATCTTACTTTAGAATAACTAAACTTGTCAGCAGATTTCTCTAATTGTATATATTACTGATAGCAGTATGTCCTTTTCACTACACAGCTTTCTGTTCTTTAAGCAGAAGGGCCATCTGAACAGAGCATTAAAATTACCATACTTGTGCTATGGCTTGTGGACAAAATTTTAGTACAAGTTTCTTGAACATCTGCCTCACTGGATTCACATATTCAAAGAGCGATTTGAAGAATTAATTTTCTGTCCTAAGCAACAACTGTGCTCTCGTAAAGACAGTGAAGAGAATGCACTGTTAATTGGTTCTTCCTGTAGTATCTTTTGATACTTGGTTATTTCTCTTAGAATATTTCAATTTTTTTATTATTGTCTTCTTGTACTAACACTTCAGTACTGAAAAACTAATTAGCATGTGTTAGTCATGATTTCAGTAAGATCTGAACAGTGAAAAGTTCCCATTCAGTTGTGAAAATTACCATTTGTAGCCTTCTAGCATGGATTTCTCTTTGCTATCCAGTCACTGGTAGAGACAGAAAATGGGAAATGGGGCACATGACAAAGGTACAAATAAACTTATAATACTCTAATTACTCTTCTATTACTCTACTTATATTACACTGCCAAGAGAAGTACTCTCATTATGATTTACTTGTCCAGCATCCACACAAAAACAGTGTACTGGGCTTGCATGGCAAGCCTCTGGTATGGAAGGGAGCTACTGGGGTGGCTTCTGTGAGAAGCTGCTGAGAGCTTCCCCCATGTTCAGCAGAGCCAATGCCAGCTGGCTCCAAGACAGATGTGCTCCTGGTCAAGGCTGAGCCCATCAGCAGTGGTGATGCCTCTGTGATAACATATTTAAGAAGGTAGAAAAGTTACTGAGCACAAATAGTTATGTCCACAGGAGAGAGGAGTGAAAAACTGAGAGAAACAGCCTTGCAGACACAAAGCTCAGTGGAGAAGAAAGGGGAGGAGATGCTCCAGGCTCCAGAGCTCAAATTCCCCTGCAGCCTGGGGTACAGACCATGGTGAAGCAGCTGTCCCCCTGCAGCCTGCGGAGATCCATGGGTATGCAGAGATCCACCTGCAGCCCACGGAGGAGACACACTGGAGCAGGGGGATGCCCAAAGGAGGCTGCGACCCTGTGGGGGAACCAGCAGTCTGTTCCCAAGGGACTGCACCCTGTGGAATGCATCCATTCTGGAGCAGTCTGTGAAGAGCTGTAGACTGTGGGAAGGATCCATGTCGGAAAAGGAGGACTGGAGGACTGTTTTTCATGGGAGGGGACCCCATGCTGGAACAGGGGAAGGACTGCTCTTCCTGAGGTGGAATAATGGCTGAAACAACATGTGATGAACTGACTATAACCCCCATTTCCCTGTCTCCCTGTGCCGCTGGCAGGGAGGAGGTAAAGAGCCAGGAATGAAGTTAAGCCTGGGAAGGAGGGAGGAATGGGGCTAAGGTGTTTTTAAGATTTCTTTTACTTCTCTTATCCTACTCTGATCTTGATTGGTAATAAATTTAGTTAATTTCTTTAAGTTGTTTCTATTTTGCCCGTGAAGGTAATCAGTGAGTGATCTTTCCCTGTCCTTGTCAATTCATGAAACTTTTGTTGTATTTTCTTTTCCTGCCCAGTTGAGGAGGGGAGGGATAGAGCAGTTTTGGTGAGTACCTGGTCTTCAACCAGGGTCAGCCCACCCCATCCTTGCACCTTCAGGATTCTGCTTTAGTAATTTGGTGGTATTCTAAGCTAGAGTAATGATTTTCACTGCTAGGAGCTCTGTTCTGGCTCAGCTTCTGTTCATAATTGATTTTTTCCACCTCAATGGAGTTTAATGAAGTCTTCTTAAATTCCTCTGTCTTAGAAACCAAACCAAATACTATTGTGAAAGTTTGACACTATTGGAAATTTTTAAACCCCTTTTCCATTATTGATATTCACTGCAGGTGACACTTTTTCATTTTTGAAGTTCTACAGCCTCTAATGATATTTACAATTTGTCTTATTGAGAGTGGTAGCAAAGATCCCTCCTGGGATCCAGACTGCATTCCTGTTGGGAGTTGCCAATGTCATGCAGCTATGTGGAAAGACAGGTATGATCCTATGATGCCCCAAAAGGTGTCTCCTGAAGTTGTATAGAGAAATTTTGATTTCTTTGCACAAGATTCTTGGGAGACCTTAAATTTTGGTAGTGTGCGTTATTCTGTTTATATATGCTTGAGCAAGGTTAACTGAAATTAGTTATAAACGTAAGGAAGGACTGCTAAAAGGCAGATGAGAATGAGGTTGGAATTGTAGTGCAGGATAACAAAGACTCTGCATGTGCACAGTGCCTGCCCACAAATCCATCAAAAACATCTAGGGAAGGTAGTAGCAGTGTAAATGGAACAGTAGTGTTGACAGAAAACTAAATAGTGTAAGTTGGCCACAGGTAATTTAGTCAAGAAACAATGAGTTCTGTCACATTTTGCTGAGGCAAAAAAAAAAAGAACAGAAATAATTTTGATATAGAGATCTCTAAAGATATGCAAGGGACTTTATTCCATGGTATTTGCCATAGCAGGCAATAACTGGGAAGGTAATTACTTGTCCTACATTGCTAAGGTTAGTCTTGCTTGTCCAGTTTGGGAAATAAAGGTGGTCTTCTGATGTCCGTGGGCATTCTGTTGCTGTGCAGAAATAGGTTGTTTGTATCTGTTCCCCCTATCCCTAGCCCCAGCTTCCACAGGTTGTCTTCCCCTCCTTGTGAGAAGGTTATCACTGGTTGATAATTTTTTTTTTGTTCTGCAAAACATTCCAGGTATTGAGTTGGTTAAGCTGGAGTCTCGTAGCCTTGTTTCAATTTCCTTACACCATCAGGAGCAATCTGTGAATGGTACAACTCCACCACAAGTGTGTACCTTCACATTAATCATGCAATCCATGCTCCCATGAAACTGTATTTTAAAATTTGCCCCAGGCATTGTTCTTAATATGGTATGTGACCTGGCAGATAAAAATAAATGAGTTCTATTGCAATCTGAAACCTTCTTGGGAATTCATTTGTTTTCTTAGAAAAAAGCCAACCCATATGGCAGGGCAGAATTTACTTTTATAATTAAGTGGCATCAGTGAAGGATTACTCTCAGGGCATCAGCTCCTCAGTAAGCTCAAGGAAATGAGAGACTGCTTGTTTATCTTATTCTGATAAATTCTAATAAAATATTTGAATATTTCATTTCTCTGTGTGTTACTTGGTGGACTGATTTAGCATGTAATAAAATACTGTAGTGATTTCTGTATTTTGAAATACCAGTGAGCATAAAGATTCATGCATTTCTCCAAGAACAACCTTGCCTTCTTTGCTGTATGAAAGTGCTTTGCCATATGTTTCTTTGGAAAGGTCAGTTGAAGGGGGAGAAGACCAGAGTAGGGGAAGGATACAACAGTCCGTGAATTGCCCAGGCAAATTGTGCATTGCCTTTTTTCCTCTTCATTTCCTGACAATGTAGTTAACACGTAGGACCTCTAGTTTTTATAAATCAAAAATTGCTAAAAGCGTTCCAGCCATTTTGGCAAAACAAGAGTTGACTAGAAGCAGGTCTCGAACCCAGTACCTTAGGGCAAGATTTTTTTTTTCCTTTTTTTGTGACTTTTAATTTTATCTTTTTTCTTAGTGATTTTATTCAAACCATGCAAGAAGATTATATCTATTTTTAAAGGGAAGATGATGTTATCCTCTTTTCCCAAGCCTCCTGTGCTTGAAATTTTGAACTGGTAGCAGCCTGGATTGAGTTCATTCCTAAGATGTGGAAAATTTTATTTTATTTTATTTTATTTTATTTTATTTTATTTTATTTTATTAATTCAAGTTGGGCTAGCTCAGCTATACTTTTAAATGATATAGTTACTATCAGAAATAGGTCTCAATGCTATTCAACTTCCTTTTTAGTTGGCTAATATATATTTAGACATATCTTTTTTTGGTTTGTTTTTTTACAGAGAGTATCCTATTAGTGGTGGCTTTCTCCTATATGTTCTCCTGCAAGTTAATTAAACCTGCTTTTTAGGATTATAACTTGCTTTGAGGTGGCTTATTGCCTCAGTCACTGCTTATCTCACTGATGAAGGACTGTAACAGTATGCCTTCTCACTTAATTAGATGTGTGTTTGGGAACGTTAATTTGAACCATTACCGCTACTTGCCATAATAACAGAAAGGCAAATTAAAGGATTCATTAACAGTGTCTTAAGGATCTCTAATAAAGAAATAAATAACTGTACAGGTTTGCTTCTTGCTGTTGTCTGCTCCCAGCAGGAGAATCTGAGAGCTTCTTGTTAATGAGATGCTCTGAGGGCTACATGTATATGTTAATATAAAGGCACAGGGATTTGGTGCTGTGCTCTTTGAGCATCCATCTGGGTTTCACTGCTCATTTAACACTCGATTCAGGGTAATCAATGTCTGTCCTTCCACTGATTGGACTGGGCTAATCTAATCTAATGTATGGTTTAATGCTAAATCTATGAGAAATTATCATCTTACTGCTACAGAAAGAGGTAGGTCTTTTCCCTCTACTGCTTGTCTTTTCTACCTTGCTGGCAGGTTCCTGAATATTTTTAAAAGCTTCATACCTTTCCTGATCATGCCTCATTCCACTCTGCACTTTTCTCGTTCTTTGCACCAGTGCTGGTAATAGTCTGCTTGCAGAGTGACACTAGTCAGTTCACTAACTCCACAAAAGTCACTCCTTTCCTGTGCTGATTGAACGTCTTGGCATTTTAATTAGAGTAGCTGACATGGTGCATCATCACAGGAGCCCTGGAGTTGACTCAGGGTAAGAACAAAAGAGAAACTATAGGGGTAAATGGAACTTCTTTGGCAGAGAATGGTGCTATTTCAGTGTAAGCCAACTTTAGAAATTATATCAGAGGAGTGGTGTACTAAAGGTACCTGTATTTAATGAAGTCATGACTTAATGTATACACATTGCCTCTGAAACTTCCGTGCCTTGTAGGAGTTACAGCACCCTTGTGGATTAACTGGAGAGGCTGCACTGCTCTTCTGGGAGGGTTGCTTGGATGCAGTAGGTGTGGAGGTCTCAGTCCTCATTCCAAGTGTAGAACCAGAAAATTTAACAGCGCAGGGTGTTCATACTGTGCACCTAACTGTCTCCTCTTTGATGGGAGCAAAGTTGTGTTTTATGTAGGGAAATGTTGACTTCATGTTACATTGGTATGAATCCTGCTTCTGAATTTTCTATGTACATTTTCTATGTACATTTTCTACGTACATTTTCCCTCATTTCATTGAGGGAAAGGGCCATCTTGGAAACAAACTGCTTTGCCAGAAGTCTACCAGGGCATGATCGCAGAGGGAAACTCAAGGCTAGCCTTGATAATTTGGGCCGTCAAGCTTAGATTCTCCTTCCTTTTAGTAGCTTTAGCACTAATGTGGCTCACTTACATAATATTTGAACCTTTTGTATTTGCAGTTTATTTTCTAAATAAAAAGAAAGTTAATAAAGAAAATATCCAAACTTGGGATACTTTAGACTCTTTACTTTCTCCTCCTGACCTTTTTCCCACCCTCTGCTCCAACAATTCAAGCAAACTTTATGTGCCCAAGTTGATTACCATAGTAGGAGACCACAAAAAGTTTGAACTGTCTTAAAATTTCTGGTTTTAAGCCCATTTCCATTATCAGTGTTTTTTTGGAGGAGATGTAACAGCTACATTTAAATTTAACTTCAAATTAATCTTGAAAAGAAACAGAAGATTAATATATTGAACAATGAAAGGTAACAAGACCACACAGAATTTGCATGGCTCTTAATTTGAGTAAATACTGTACAGTATATGTAATATCTGCCAAAATAGAAAAACTGGGGGCATGTACTTTGACATATGTGTTGCAGGAATAAAAAAAGTATTAAAGATTCAGTTAACCACAGTTATGAAATACAGGATTAACATTTTGGTTGAGCTGATATTTCAGGATAAAATCGTACCCAACAACAGCTTACTAAATAAATAGCTGAATAACCTCACAAACTCATCTGGACTAAAACATAATATTCAGAAATATCCTTGACCTGCATGCATCAGAGGCAGACAGGTGTCAAATATTGCAGGGCCATTGGCAGCTGGGGAACTTGAGTGCTGTTTGTGAGAAGCCAAGGCCAACAGGGAAAATTTAATGGAAGTTTGAGATGACATGGCATGACTTCAGGAGCAGGGTGACCTCCAGAGCTGCAGGGGCCCTTGGTACACTTCTGCTTTTTCTGGAGAAGCCCATGGCAAGAAATATGTAGAAGTGATGCCTGGCTGTTGTTGAACAGCCGTGCAGGAGTGCTGTGTTCTGTGATCTCCAGCATTGCTGAGGCTGTATGAGGAGCCACTGGGAAGCAAAGTAAGATTTACTAATCCAGAGGAGAAAGCATCAGAGAAGGAAATCAGATTTTACAGGACCCTTGAGTGGATTAATTTAATTTTTAATGGGATTCTTTCCTAATTGACTCCCATAGTGTTTTTCTTACTCTGTTTGACAAGCTCATTGTCTCACTGGTCAGCTTATGATTGCGTGAATCTTTCCTTTGTCATTTTGAATGTTAATAAAACATGGTTAGTCTTCATTCCTCAAGAAAACCTGTAATTTTAGAAATTATTTAAAACAATTTAAGAACAACAGAAATCATTTCTCCATAATTTTTCGGATGGATCAACATGACCTACTAGTCTGAAAATATTTATCTTTGTGCATATACTGTTTTCACATCTTTAGCATTTATCAGTAAGCTCTCATTTCATTATTCTCATTTGCTGAGGCTTCCATTTCACTCAAAATGAAGATAATTTATTACTTCTGGCCATTCTGCTTTTTGTTATTGTAATTTGACTATTTTCGTAAATGGTTCAACTAGAACACTTGGATTAGGTTTCTTTCATTTCCGATGTATCATCCTTGGCTTTTTGAGATTTTTTTTCCTATAGATTCATGATTTAATCAAATAAATTTTCTATATAATAGTTTTATTTATGTTGATTGTCTGCTTTTGTCCTATTCTTCTTTAAAAATTTTCTTTCCACTTGCTGACTTTACTATATTGCAAAATTAGAATTGGCTTTCACCCAGAACTTTGCCATCTTAATTGTGGAGTTGTGAAATTTTGCTCAATAGTTGACTCTTGTGGAGTTTATACTTTACATCTTCAGTCTTTTTTTTTTTTTTCTCCCAGTGAATTGAATAAAATTTTCTTCTTTCATGTGAATTAGTTGCTTGAAAGAAGTGAACAGGAGGTAATCTTTTGCTAGTTTATTTCCAGGAGATATGGCAGCATGTCTGGTCATACCTTGAGTGTCTGAGTTTGCTGCAACCCCTATTTATTGATTTAGGCTTTCAATTGCAGATACGTGTGGAGGCTTAGGATGGGTTGTGGAGATTTTTTGCTATTTATGTTATATATTTTGCCATCTTTTTAAAAAAGGCTTGATCTTGAATCCATGTTTTCCTGAACTGTGTGTGCCATCTTAATGTTCTAATTCATGTCCGTGTCTAATGCAGGAGTGTTTATTGTTGTTCTATTCAGCTTTTATAGCTTGCAGTTTCACAAAGAAAAGGGTAAAATGCTGGATTTAACAACCATAACTAACAAGATATACTTTTGAATCTTTATTCATTTTCAATTGTTTTTGACTTGGACTTCTTCAGGGACATACGGAAGATTAGTTTTATACTTTTAGTTTTAGTCATACTGAATGTACTCACTGCAATAGATTGAAATATATTATTGTGAAGGAGGTGACTGGAGCATGCTTTTTGTGTGCTTTCATTCAGTTCCCACTGATAATGGTGGAAGTCTTTACCCTTGGGTTTGAGCAGGCTCTTGACTAATGGGCTTTAGTTATAACAGCTGAGCTAGAAAAGTTGTTCAGTGCTGTGAATGTAAAGCAAATGCTTCCTGCCTGCTGGATCTCTGAAGGAGTAAAGGATGCTGCTTTATCTCAGTGTTAGTTGTGTTTTCTTCTCATTAAGCGTCCTTCTGTTTGCAGATTTATGTAACATATTTGCTTTCCTCATTCATTAAGCACCAAATGGAAACAAATTTGCCAATTACCGCCAGTGTCAAATCAGTTTAGTTCCAGCGTGCAAAGTTGTATTTGTCTTGCTTATTGGCACCATATTTGGAAAAGAAGCAGGGCTGTGTTTTAAGAGGTCGTATCTGTGCTTCAGAAATGTAATTTCATTTTTATTTCTCATCCTTTGTTGCCTTCAAAGCATAAATGCACTGGAATAAAGCTGAACAGAGGTTGAAAAATGGCAGTCCAGGGCATAATCACAATAACACGTTGAAAAAATGTTGTCACCTGTCTCGTGAGGAGCATAATGGCTCTGCACTTGTCATGAAAATTGGCATTGACTTTTTCTTTGGACTGCCAGATTTATTAATAATACATTTGGTATGTGTTTTTCTACTGTCATGCTTTTTTTCTTTTTCTTTTAGATTTTTTTCTCATATATATGCTTTCTGAACAAGTTCTCACATGCTAGTGGTGCATGCTGTAGAATGTTAAACTGTTGATTTTGTAAAGCTGAATGTAGTCCTGCAAGTTTTACTGAAGTGGACACATCTAGGTAGGAATGGCTCTGATTGCTCTCTGAGTGCTAGTTTGCCCCTTAGCCCAGCATTATTTATTAGTCACAGTCAGTCTGTGCTGTCCATTTGCCCAGTTTACGTTGCTAAGGTGTTTTTACTGTCTCTTGCACATTGCTTTTCTTATTTAATTTTCTTTCTGCTGGCTTTATAAAGCTCAAAATATTTTAATTGGTTATTGGCAGCCACAGGAAATTGAAAAATGTGCACTAATTAGCTCTGCCTCTTGATCATTTGCATGAATATAGACATTTTAGTCTCCCTAACACTTATAGGGTCAATTTTTCTGATTTCACACTGAATATATTAATGTGTAGAAGTGTTTTGCTCTACTGAGTAGGATAAAAATCTCATTTTCTAGGAAGAGAAAGAAGAAAAATGTCGAGTGTCTGTTTTTCTTCAGGCTGGCACTATGTTTGTGCATTTATGAGTTTAGAATCTTTACAGATTGGGACAGCAGCTTATTTTTTAATAGGCTGAAATGATGTCAGAATTGAAGATGATAAAAAGACATTAATAATTTGATAATCTGTCCTAAAAAGGCCTCATTAGGCATCAATTTTCAGCAGATATCTGAAGTACACATAGCGATTGAAATGACACTGTATTGAGTACTGACCCAAAAACTAAATGTGTGAGACCAGACTGTCTGCTCACATATTCTGCAACAGAGACTGCATTTATTTGTAGAGTGAGATGGGGCATTTATGTGCCATTCCTGTGAGTCTCATACCACTGAGTTAAGAAAGCAGTTTATACCTGCTGAGGACGCATTTCAGTTTCTCTGGAAGAAAAGAAGTTGTTTTGCAACAGCAGTGAAGTCGGTTTCTTTGATATCGGAGTGAAAGAAGTACAGTGATGGGTGATGGAAGTTTAAATGCACAGAGATGAGGAGCAGACCAAGGATTTATGCTCCCTGCTGAATCCTTCTGGGCAAGAAATTCTGCAGAAGTGAAGGTATTTTTTGTCTTTACAGAGAGGGTGTAGAAGTGTTAGAAAGACTATAACGCGTTGCTTCCTGGTGTTTTGGTGAAAGTCTTCCAAGTCCGCTTGTATGTAACTTGGTGAAGCTTTGTGTATACATTGGTGTGCAATGTATTGTTTTCTTTGTTTATCCACTTCAGGTCCCTTCATGACTCAAACCCAAGTATTTTATATCTGTCTAATAATAAATATTCTGTCTTTATTTTACTTTCACATGAATTCTTGCCCTTAATAACCCACATCCTCCATTTTGAGTAATTCTCTTTAGCAATACTCCGAGGAAAGACTAGTGACATGGTTCCTGTACAGCAACAGTTTGAGTAGACCATATGTGTACCAGAGTCAATAAATAAACAGCACAGAGCTGTTTCCCAGAGTCCATACATAAAGATACTCATGATAGTGGTTGTGTTTCTGAGTTAGACACAATTTGGTTTTGTTCTTCTCCCCTTCCCTGCCGTCTCATTTAAAAAAATTAATAGGGATGTAAACTATAGGTCCTGAGCATCTGTGCCCATTAACAATACTTCATATCTCTTTGGAAAGAATTAGAATTATTATCTCAAAAAATGTGGCCTAATTTTAATTTTGATTACATGTCTATCAGTTGCATGGTTGTAATATTACAGATAATTTTTGAAAATTGCAAATATTTAAAGTTTAACTTTACTCATCTCTTTATCGTCTGGGGTTTTTTGTTACTTAAGTGAATTTTTAAAAATCTCATAAGTTGATGTTGCAGATTTGTTATGAATAAATTAAGATTGAAATAATTTATATTATTATTTTTAAAATCCTTTTTATTTTCATCTCTAAAACATAATCACTCTGAAGCAACATTGGAAAATCAGAATTGCTTTAGATAAGGTAAAAATTAGGCAGAAGAGGACTGAAGAGTATTATTTCTGTGAAGATGCAGTAAAAAAACTGAATAATGGAAAGAAGAAAAAGAGGTGTGATAAGAGCTAAGAAAGAAAGAAAACAATGGTGCAGGAGGAATATGTCTTGCTTGTGGGTTGCCTGGACTCCTCCCAAGTTCTGTAGGTGCAGTGATGCTGCTGTAGAGAAAAAGTGGAGTGAGAAATACTTTTGCAATAAACCCACAGGCTTTTGAAAAGCGTGCTTGTTTTGTTTGCGTGTAGCCCCTGCTGTGGGAATCTCAGGCTTTGAAGAAATTAGACCACATATGGCAGGACTTTGCTCAAAATTGTGGAAACTCCATGGCTTGTACAGATTCACCATGATACTGGGATCCTTTGCTTCAAACTTTACATATATGTGGCTGAGCTAATTGCATGAGGTTCCCATCTTTGTGGGGAGAAATGGAGAGCTTTAATCTGCCTGTCCACGTATTCTGATAAAGACATCCAACACTGGTGTCATGAATCTGCCAAAGCACTGAGTATTTCTTCCCATGGATTCTAAAGGAAGACTGGAGCAATGAATCAGATGTACATGCATGCAGTATAAATATCTACTTTATTCATGTTCAGCCAGTCCTTCAGACTGAAAATCTGTTTTAGAAATTAGCTTAGTCCTTAGCCCAAAGGGCTGTATGTTAAGACAGCCTCTGAAAGAATTTGAAGTCCTGAATACCTGTCACTTTTAAATTTTTTTCTGCCTTTATCATCATTAATTGTTTTCATTTAAACAGTGGTAACATTTGGGTTTTTTACTGAAATATTAGTAACAATTCATTTTTATCTGCTATCTTTTTAACCCCAGAAACTACCTCTTCAGATTGAAGCTTGAGGATCTCTCTCTAATACAGGTATGTTTATTTCTTTTTCCTTATTTCTTCTGCAAGATGTAGGTAACCAGATGTTTTAAAGCAGATAATAAAGATATTCATAAGCTTCATAGCTGCACATAAATATGCATCTGTTTTTGTCCTTTTTCTGGCCTCTTATTACATAAGTTATATTATCCCTTTTAATTCCAGATTAGCCTTTGTCCCAGGCCATACAGATCTGATGTTGCCTTAGTCTGCTGTGATTTTGTTAGAGTGGATTTTCATAGTCTTCATTAATACAATTTTAAATTAACTACCTTTAGATTCAGTACTATCCCTATTAATTAATGAAGTAATTCTCTACAGCCGAATACAGAAAAGTAAAAGGCATCCAGGTAAGGCTGTACTTGTGATTTGTAAAACAACTTGTGTATGCTTTAATCAGGCTTGTTGACTTTATTTGCCTTCCTAGACTACTAGAAACAAGATCTGATGTTAGCTTATATTTAATCAAAATTGCAATATTAATAAATATTCAATTTCGTTGCTGGTGTTTAAGGCTGTGACACACCAAGCACTTTTAATATACAGAATTTGGGCTGTCCGCTTTCATCTTCTGTGCCATATTCAATATCCTGGCAAATAATTTAAGTCCTAAAGGTTCTTGTTGAGAGGCTGCACTCAGAGGTCTCTGATGGTGCCATTGTACTTTATCCTGCTAATTCATAGATAGAAGTTCATGACTTTCCTCTGTTAGGACCTGTATTAGTAGACTGAATTCACTAGTGAGGGAGAATTCTGCAGATTACAGAGGTTTTTAATTGTGTTGACTGATTGAACCAGACCCCTTCTCACCCCAATCCACAAAAAAATACAAACTGAACACAGAAATCATAGTGTTGATGTTGTAGTGGGTTACTGGGTTTCAGTCTTATGCATGTTAAGAAGCCTTTAAACAGTCTTCTCAAGCTGCCTTTTGGTAAAGTTTCTTATTCTGTCTTCAGTGTTGTAGCACCACTGGTTTGTCTCTGTATTTTCTAACATTCTTCAACAAATCTTTGTGTTTCTAAATCAAAAGTGTTGGGTTTTTTTTCTTTCACCAGCATATCTTTACTATCTCTACACGTATGGTTCAATTTTTTTCCCTCATTTTCAAGCCTACCATTATGATTCCTTCATATTTGTCCTTCACAGATCTCTTCCTCTTCTTTGCCTCTATTTCTTTTATAGTTCTATTAGAGTGGTCCAGGACAGCCATTATCCAAAAGATGTGTTTCCTTGAATGTGCCAGTTTTGGCAGCTCCAAATCAGATGTGAGGCAACTGAGGCCTTTGCTTTAATTTGTAGGGTGAATTGTTCAGGATTCCTAAACTAACTAAACAATACATTCAGGTCTTGTCATGTAATCCGGTATTATGGGTGAAAAAGACAAGAGGAAAAGTGGGAAGCAAAGCAGAGGCTGTATGAAATCCTTGCAAAAGAGAATGATGGAATTTCAGGGGAGAAATAAAGCTTGCTGTGGTTTAACTCGTTGATACTGCATGTGCTAGTTAGCATTTATTTGCCAAAGGACTGAGCACTTCGATATTTCACTTATGGACAGGAGAAATTTTTTTTTACCATTTCTTTTTCTTCACACAGTTTTTGTCATAGTAATAATATAAAAAAAATCTCATTTAATTCTTCTACTTATGTTGCTTGCTTTGATTTTTTTTTTTTTTTTTTCCATGAGCCAGCTTTTGTAAAAACATGCAGATGTTTCACAAGCTAATAAACCATGTTTTCACATCTGGAAGAAAACGCACACAGTGAAGTGCTAGCTATGATAGAAGCTTTCAGCATAGCTCAATAACAAGAAAGAAAAGGCTAGAAACAAGACAGTCTGTATACCTGTTGTTTAATTGTCTTAGAAAATTGCTCGAGCTCTAGTTTTGCTATTGTGTGTGGGAAGCAGGAGAAAAATTACTGACTTCTTCCTCTTTCACAGCAAATACTTCCAGCATGGAAGCAAATTGGAACAATTTGCATCCTCCTTTTCTACAATTTTCAATTGGACTTTTATAACTGTTTATTTTCTTAGCATTGGCACTTTGTTGTTTGTTGGTTTTTTTTTTTTTTTTATAACCGATTCATCAGTTGAATCTTACTTATTGTATTTTTCCTTCTGGAAAATAAAGGGAATGCCTCAAACTAATTTTTGACCATTGACGCACTTCAGTTATTTTCATCTAAGCTCGTTTCCTCATCTGTCATGCTTAAGTGTCTGTTGGAATATGTTATTTTGTGCGCACACTGCCGCTGGGAAGACAATAGGCTTCATGTTACGTGTAATAAACTGCAGCAGTAATAATCTCATATTTATAGAAAAAGCGTATTTGAAAATACTTTGTTTACAAATTTCTGTGTGTTTTTGGAAATATAGACATTTTATAAATAAAGTGTTCTTTTGGAGTATTATCAGACTTTGCAAGATTACCAGATACAGTTTTGTAATAGGAAAGCTTTCTAAAAAGGAATAAATTAAAATAATGACTCCTTGTTTGCAAACTTTTCAAAAAATTTCTTTGTTCCAAAATGTCCTGTCTTTTACAAGTGTGTGCCTGGAAAATAGTTGGGAAATAATCTTCCTTGGAAAAAAAAAAAAAAATACAACAACCCAAACCAAAACCAGACATCCATTTGAAATGCAAGTTATCACAAAAGAAATGCAGCACATGTATTGAAAGGGTACTGTTTCCACCAGTTTAGTGGAAGTTAATCCCTTGTTAAAGTGGGGTTAGAGTGCTTCCAGAGTGCATCAGACAGGATGTGCATTTAAACATGAGCTGGGGCTGTGCACTGAGACATCGTCGCCCATTGTGGGTACATCAAAGTTGTCATCCCACATGTCATGGTTCTGTGCTCCATAGTTTATAGGAACAGCATGTTGTTTGAATAAGCAAGTTTCATATGATAATATCTTTAGCAAACCAGTATTTGATGTGTCTCAGCAATTTTCTTTGTGTAGCAGGATAAAGAAGAATACAGCAAGTGAAAGCCTTTTAAGCTCTTGACGGAGAAGCCTTAGAGTCAAATTGTTCAAAGCTGGCTGTTGGAACAATGCATGCATAATGATTATGGATTAGGGAAGAAGCACTCATTGGGTTGTGGTTATAGAAGAGCAAATATTTTATCACTCTCTCTGCAGCAATAGTAGGCTCACAGACAGAGAAAGCCTGACTCTGTGTGGATTTGTTTTGTGAGCTTTGCTTTGTTGTGTCTCACCTCAAGTAACAGTAACAGGATGATCCATAAAAGCATTGGCCAAGATGAAAGCTAGATTTCCTGAAAACTCTTGTATTTCTTAAAATATAAAAGCAGAAATCTAAATGGTAGTTTTTAAATGAATACATTTATTTTCAAAAATATACTTTAAAACCCATGACATCTAGCAAATGTCAACATTCATAGTGGGGCTTTGACATTATGTGGTGGATGGCTGTCACAAGTGTCTGTTCTCACGTTCTCTTTTTTCCAAAGTTTTTGAGAAGAGAGCTTCTAAATTCAAACGCTTATTTGTGTCTACCTACATGACAAGTCTGCTGATGTGTATGTAAAGAATGGAAAGCTAGTACATGCTGGCTTATAAAAGTCTTTATGCCACAGTTGAAATAAACAATATGCCAGCCTGCATAATCTTTTCACAAACCTCATAGAAAGTGTGCGTGTTTTCTTCTTCCATAAGGTAAACTTCTTTATAAACTCAGGTTGTTAAGGCATTTACAGGGCACATGCTTGAGTTTGCCCTTCTCATATAAATGTTCCATCTATAAAGTCTATTCGCAATTTGAGATGCCCAGAAGGTTGAATATGAGCCTATTCCACCCATTTCTATATTTACATGGTTTTCCACAGGTTTTATTCTCATCCAGAACCTACACATCTTTCAGTTAGGGCAACACATACCTCAAAGTCCATTTTTAAAGGCAATTTTAGCCCATTTTTACTGCAAGATTGAAATTAAATACTTTATGCAGGCTAAGAAGATCATAGTTTCATTTTTATGTGTGTTAATCAACTTTAAATTCTGGAGTCTTGATGGTTTTGGTTTATAGATATGCTTGTGTTTATATATGTTTATATATGCACACCTGTTAATAGGGCATTCAAGGAATTAAAGGCAAGATTGGAGCTATGAGTTTTCTGGAAAAGGAGCTACTTGGTAAAACAAATATTGCCTGAGAGAATTCTCACTATTGTTTACATGTGTCAAGAGTGTCTGAAATACCTGTTACATATGATATACCATATGATATAACATACCAGTTCACTTTGACAGCAGTCATTAGTGGCTAGATGGTAGGCTAAGTACTGAGTTAATTAAATTGTACTATTCTTTGAGTATATATTTTGTGTTTGCCTATGTGAAACAGAGGGAATTTGATTCAGTGATTGAGGTTTTTTAAAAATTCTAATTTATAACCTGAAATGCTTTTTAAAATTTTTACCTGAATTTTAATATAGAATATAAATATTAACAACACCTGATTTTTAATTTTTTAAAATAAATCAAATCCTCACCAGGGCTGTAATTCCATTTTGAAAATAACAATTGCTTGCTATTATTATAAACAGATCTTTCTGTATCTTTTGTGAGAAGCCTTCATAACCTTTGTTTGTCTTTTGGTTACGATGGTACTTGTCCAAGTCTATAAAAAATGGAGGCACAGATCACTCAGACTGTCCTTACAATTAATTTTTGGGTCAGCGCTCTCAAGTTCCCTTTGGTATGAACAAATGAAAAGTTGTAAGTAGTTACCATGTGGGATCAAAACTTTAATTTATGCTCATATTATACACTTGTAGTTATAATCAACAAATTCAGAGATAAAGGTAATGAAGCTTTAATCTTTTAATCTCAAGTTTTTTGGGTAACTAAATAAATAGAATCCTTAAAAGGCTTCTTAATTATGTTTCTAGAACTTTCATTCATTGTATTGCAATCTATTTCTTTTCTGTGTTGTATGTTGCCGTCGCTACTTGTGTAACAGATGTCTGATTTGTGAAATACATGAAGGAAACCTAATGAATCATAATTTTATTTTGGGGTGAAGCAACTGTGCTGAAACGGAAATACAAGAAATACTTTCTCTGACATCACACTTGAAGGCATAAGGGAACCTCAACTAAGGATGTCCTTTGTCCTTAACTGGTGACAATCATAGGTTGGCAATATTGAAATGCCAAGCAGTCTGAGATTTAACATTCTATTTTGAGTGTCTAAGCAGGGAGAAAACCAGCAAAGCAAATGAAAAAAACTCTCTTGGGTTTTCCTTTGCCTGATACCTATTTAAGGGTGAGGAAAGTAAAGAGTATTCCTCCCTTTTACAGGTACTTTTCTCCCTTCTTTATGTGAAGGTAGCATCAGCCACCAAAATATTTTTTCCGCCTAGGCCCTTCACATTTGTGTCTGGGACACACAATGGATAAGCAGAGTGCATAAGTTATTGTCACTTTTGATGCTATTCCAAGTTCCTCAAAGGGTTGGAAGTGAAGGGAGCAACTCGTGTTTGTAAAACTTTTCCAAAGAACACTGAGGTGACCAAATCGCAGAGTGACCAAAAAATAGTAGAGCTGGTGCAAACTTCTGTTTTGGTGCTAGCGATGAGCCAAATGTGCAGAAGTATTTGGACTGTTGCCTTTTGTCTAAATTGGTGCTGAGAGCAGAGTTTAAAAAAGAAAAAAATTAAGAAAAGGCAAAGAGCAGTACATCTACATATAGCAATGCCACCACTATCAAGTACCTCTTCCTGTTGTTGATACCTTTCTGGTGGCAGATTGTTGGATTTGATTATACAATAAGTGCACAAGTAATTAAATTAGAGTATTGGAAATTTAAAGAACAGTTAAAACTATTTGTGAAGCCAGAGCTAGTCCTTTGTAGCAGGTATAGATGGATGTCGTGGCTAGTGTATTCTAGTTTTTTTTCTGCGATCCCATTAGTATTTTCATTATCTTGTTTTCTGTTTGCATGACAGTAGTTTCTGGCCAAAATTACAACTTTATCAAAGCCAGAAGAGGATGAATTCAGCTAGCAGTGCGTAATTTCACTTACCTAATCGTTACCCAAATGACCTCTTTTACATGCAGCTGAAAGCTAGATAAAGCATGTTAGATCCTAAAGCTAGATAAAGCATGTTAGATCACACAAATCCTGACATTCCCTTTATAAGATATTTGTGCAGAAATCAATTACCAGCAGACAGTGCTTCATTTCTTTTGAAAAAATTTCGTTATTGAAACAGCTGGTGCTCTTAGATTCACCTATGTATTAACCAGAGGATGGTTGCTGTCCTAAAACCATTTAGGTCATATTTGGCCAAGTACTGATTCACTCTGCATTCTGAATTTTCTTTCCATGTGTGGGATTTTTCATCTGCAGGGGTGTGGTTACATATATCAGCTAATTGTTTGAGCGTTTTTTTCCTGTGTGTGTTGTTCTAGGTTCATGTGAAGACCCCCACTAAAAAGCTATACAATAGGCATGTGAGGCCTAAACTGGATGTGTTTCTCTTCTGGTCATTTCTGCTAGTTATTAGTTTACACCTGGCTTCTACAAAATTGGAAGGTTTTAGTCTCCAGAATTTGTAATTTCTTACCCTTCAGTACAGTTGAAATTTGTCATGTAGATTTAAAAAGAGTCTAACTGAAGGAAAAGAATGCTGGCAAATTGGCAGGGCTTTGCTGCTGCTTTGGCTTATCTGTATGTGTTAGTATTTTCAGTGATGGAGGAAAAGAATAGAAAAAGAAAGGCAGGCAGAGATGTAATTTTTCATTTATTTGCTGTATCTCTCATTGTTTTGTTCCAGTACTAAAATACAGGTGCAAGTGTATTTCTAGACAAATGAGTCCATTTAGTCAAGAAGCTTAGCTTTTTTTTATTCTTTTTCTTCCCTTATGTCTTCTTCTTAGGCTGCATTTCTTGTATGTTTACAGTGATCTTCTGTTCTGGTTTCACAGTAAAGAACAGAATAGGTACTAAAATTTTTGCCTTCCACTGGAGTAAAGCTCCTGTTTTCTTTGGATATTAAAAATTTGTGGGTTTTGGGTTGTTTTTTGGGTTTTTATAAGATAAAGGGGAAGCCTGGATCACCTGAATATATAAATGAGTGCATTTGTTCTCATGACAAATACAGGTGATATCAAAAAGTATGTGTGTACATTTTTCAGCTGTTACTTCTGAAACAGCTGATTTGGATTTTATAGTGGTACAATTTCACCCTTTCCAATAATTTTCCTGGGTATTATGTATGGTGGTCACCCACACTTCATTACATGCACAAAAGGTAATTGTCAAAATGTCTTTTCCTAAGAAGGTGATGCTTGTTCAAGTTTTCACTAAAATGATAAATCATTAGAGTTCCACAAGAGTAATCACCAAGTAGAATCTGCTTGAAAATAAATCAGGCTGCTGCTTGCCAAATCTCTGGGCTGTATAGAGCCCTGGTGAGCTTCAGCTAATTCTGGACTCAAGCAGCATCCCGTGAAAACAGAATGATATTTATGGAGAGACAGAAGCTCTCTTTGACAATCAGCCTCTTTCAGTGTAGCCTTTATACTGAGAAAGTTCAGAAATGTTAGGAAACTGTAGAAAATGAGAGCAGAAAAACTGATATAGAGACTGAAAGCAGATTGTCTTAATTCTTATATTGTCTTGCCCAGGTGGAGATTGCCACAGGCAGTTGCTGATGGAAAGTTCCAGCTCTTTGGCAACTGGATGCTGCAGCACTGAGCAATTTAGAAAAGAAATGGAATATGCAGTATGCTCTGGAAGACATTATATCTATAATACAGTGTCTGCAAACATATTTTATCAATTTTTGCTTGCAGACCCTGATATGGAACTTCATTGTGTGTTCTGGCCTGTAACAACTAATGAGAGTTTCAACCACAGTTTTTATGCCATGCATATTCAAAGAGGAGGCTTAAAGACACATTTTCTCAGCCACAGGGGGAATTGTCTTTTCCAGTACTACAAAGATCTGTTCAACAGTTCTTCAAGGTTAGGGGGGATTGGGCATAGATGCTTTTGGGTAATGCTACAGAGTGGAGATGAGTTCAGCTTACCCCTGTGTTTTAGTGGTCATCAGTACCTGGCATAAAGGCATTGTTTGGCCTGTAGTATCCCCTGCAATTGGTTTTTGAAATTATAAAAAACCCATGAAATTAAGAAGACCAGCATTTAAACCTAGAGTAATAGAAAAATGGTGGAGCAGCCTCGTGTTCCCTTGCCACAGGGCCAAAAAATTTAAGATACACATCTTGACCTTCAGGTCTAAGAAGCCTTTAACACAGTGACTTTAAAGGATGCACCCAGCTGCTGAACTGTGGGAAAAACTGGCTGTTTCTGTAAGGCAAAAAGTTCTGTTCCCTTCTTTGCTAGGGAGGAGGTGTAAAAATTTTCAAGGTTAGGAGACTAGTTTTTTGCTACTACGATTTTGGAAAACTCAAGATTTTTAAACTTTTAAGGAAACAAAGCAGCCATACTGAGGCTGAGTCATGGACACTTGTTGCTATAACCAAAGCAGAAGGAAGGATTTGAGGAACTTGCAACAAGGACATTAGTTGGTGAGGATCCCATGCAGAAATGTGTGGGAGGGAGGGTCCTACTCTCCTAAATGGTTCAGGGCATGAAGGGAGGGTTGCTGTCAGTATGTTACCTGCCTGGTCAACACTACTATACCCAATTTATGAGGTGGATTGTTGCTCCTAAATGTTTGAGAGAGACACTGCTTAGTCATAGTATAGGAAGCTATTCCTGTTCTGAATTGAGAATAGAGGACTAAAGTTGTTTTACTCCTATAGGTTTATCCAATATTTTGGGATACCTTTTTCCTTCATTTTGCCTTATCCTTATTTTTCTGCTGCCTTTTCCTAACCCTGTTTTTAGCTCTCTTCTGTTTTGGCATGTATTGTCTCACCCATTCCAGATGGTACCTCAATATGATGCTTCTGCTGTCAAGTCTGGGACCAATAAATCATGTCAAACTATGGAAATCAATCAATTTATTAAAATTGAAAGCTAAATGTCCTTTGAAATATCTGGGTTCAGACACATATGTGAGATTTTTGTATTAAATTTTTTGTTTAGCTCTTATTTTGGATTTATTTGAAGGCAGGAAAATCTAGACCCCCACAGACCACGAGTAACTCCTAAAGCTCAGTAGAGCAAATAGCCCTCTAAAGGACATAACCTTACCCATAAAGCAATTAAGAGAAATAATGTCACTGTTTAGGTTGTCAGTATTTTACTTAAATAAATGTTTTAAGTTTGCCTGCCTTCAAATCACAGTATTTTTAGGTGTTTGTCCTCAAAATGGAACTTGGGAGTCTCAGCTTAGGTGTTTAGGCTCTCTGGTGGATGGGGATAGATCAACACCCAAGCCCAAGATCCACAGACATCTGAGTTCTGAACTTTCTAATTCCCCTGAGGAAAAATGTTGAGTGCGCAGGGAAGAATAAATGAATAAATGCCACCTATTTTTTTTTTTTGTTTTGTTTTAATTAAGCATCTCTATTGAACTTGACAATAAGATTTTTTTTTTCTACATCACCCGTATGCAGCAGGCTTCCTTTGTGAGTAAGTGGTATGTAAAATGTGTGTTAAGCTCTTTCTGTCATGGTTTCTAAACTCAACAAGTAGTATGAACTTGAAGACTGTCTGACCACTATTGTGCACTCTTAAGCAAGGCTGAATTGAATATGGGCTGATCTATTACAGGGTTAAGCTAGTTATATGTTTATTTGCTGTATGTTTGGGATTTTTTTTTTCTTTTTTCTTTTTTTCCCCTGATTTTAATACTATCTTCTTCAGTCAGTACTTCTGAATTTTACATGTTTGTTCTAGTGCCTGGGAAAAATTTATTTGCTTCTCTAAATCAGGGATGTGATGGTGGTTGGTATACTGATTTTCCAAACAAATGATCAAAGTACAAAAAGAAAAAAACAGATCATTACAAAATTATGGGAAATGAGAAACTACAGGGTCTGTACTTGGGCCTGTTCATATATATTGAGATATTTTTTGTAATTTAGATTGATAAAAGTAATGACAACTATATAGTTCAAAGAAAACAAATTAATAAAAGAGGAGTTTTACTAGAGGTTAATATTTACACCTACAGTTAGGTCCATATTCAGTTTTGAAAATTACCTCCTTGATGAGAACCTACAGGTCTTTTTCCCAGGGTATAGCTACCATTGTAGTAATCAGAAGTAGTCAGCCACAAAACTGTTTGTGTTTTGGTTTAGGTTTTAAACTGTCTGATTTGGTTAGGTTTATTAAAAATCAAATGAAAGACCTGAGAAAATTCCAGAATTTCATATTTATGTGGGTACCCAGGACAAAGCAACCTTATGGAAATCAGTTCTAGGAGAAACCAGTAACTGCGTCAGAAGCAAAACAAATTTCTCTTAATTATTAGTTAAATAGCAACTTCATTGTGGCATTGACAATTTTATGTGTTTTGTGATTCAGTTTCTTAATACTTTCATTTCTAAATGAAAACTCAGGTGAGCATGAGTTTTCAGAACTTTGAAATCACCTTGGAGAGAATTTGATGAATTAGGAAATATTTCTGAGGTGGGATGGATATTAAGTTGAATCTTTTCCACTGTTTTGGAAAAAAAAAATACAGATTTATGCTGTTCTATTTTTATGACTTTCTGAGCCTTTAAATTGAGCATTTTAAATTAAATACAGTGTCTGGTATGTGTACGTGACATTGGTTTCTGTTAATTGCGTCGAAATATGAATGGCAGTATAAATTAATTCTGAAGCCACAGTGAGTGGAAAATGCAGTAGCTTCCCAGTATTTATTCATACCATTGCTTCTAGGGTATCTGTGGGAACTCTGCTTGAAAGGGTAACAGCTCATAAGCTCCAAGTCTTTGCCTAGGTATTTTGGCAATTCTGGGAGTGATTTTGTGCCTCCTCCCACTCATCTCAGGGAGCTGAAATGGTGAAAGGTGAAACTGTTCCCTACTTTTTCCCCCACTTTGTTACTACGAGATGAATACGAGATCTGGCAAGAGGAGAGACTTTGTGGGAAGTGGAACTGTGGAAGCTCATCTGCATTAATGTTCAGAGTTTTGCACACATTTTACTTTCCATTGGTGAGATGAAACCTTTCTCAGTGAAATTCTTTCTGACTCCTAGGTGCATGGTTATTTTTGTTACTCAGTACAATTATGCATACTCTTTTTTTCTGAATATCTGGGCAATAAAAAGATATGAATTAAGTTTTATGCTGTCAAATACACACAAAACCTTTTTCAGTGGCATTTTTTCTTACTTTAATTAGGCTAGGATTTATTAATGAAGCTTCTATAATATGTCAGGACAGGTCTGAAGAAATAATAATTCTGTATGTTCATAGAAGATCAAAAATATGCCATCGTGTGTTTATGAAGATAGCACTAGGCGCGACTCCACAGTCTTTTCTCACACATCTGTCAGTGATGTTCCTTATAGAATATTGTGCTATTCAGCATGAGAAAATAAAGCTGAATGAGTTGTACTTGACAAAACTCTGGATGTGCGTTGACAAGATAAAGCTGAGTGGAGAATTTCGCATGCTAATGTATATTTAGACAAAATCCTTCATAAACTGATTTTTCTTTTTTTTTTTTTGACAATAAAATGGTCCATACTGAAAACAGCAAGGGCGTCAGGAGACCTGCATGGATATGCAATGAGTTTCCAGCTAACCTCAAGCAAAACAAAGAAGAATTCTAGTGGTAGAAGCAGGGACAGGTGACCAGGGAGGAATACAGAAATTCCTGTCCAAGCAGCCTGGGGTGGGATGAGGAAATCCAAAGCACACATGCAGTTGAATCCCATGAGAGATGGGAAGAGCAACAATAACTTTATTTTAAAAGAAACAAATCAGATCAGAATCAGCTGCTGTCGTGTTTCATCTTGGAGTTGTATTCAGATTATTGTACTCTAGCTACCTCATAAAGGAGGCTGAGAAATAAATTTGAAACTTGGGAACTGGTGCATGGAAAATCATGTGCAAATAATCTACAAAAGCAGGCTTGCTGCATAAACCAAGTATATTATTCCACAAAAATTTGTAGTTTCATTGATTTTTCTGCTACATGCCCAGCTATGACACACAAAAGGAAGAATTGCTTTCATTTTCAATTGTAAAGGAAGTCCAGTCATTCTTATTTCTATAAAATTACATATAAAATATAAGAAGTTATTATTCATTGTACAATTGCACTTTAGTTGACCTAAAAATGAGGGAATAAAGAATGATAAATCTACCCGGGTGAATGTCGAAG
This sequence comes from Corvus cornix cornix, assembly GCF_000738735.6. NCBI lineage: Eukaryota > Metazoa > Chordata > Aves > Passeriformes > Corvidae > Corvus > Corvus cornix. Next base: position 81,609,794 of record NC_046333.1, read on the forward strand.
AAATATTTGTATTTCTCTCACCAAACTTGCTGAAGCTTCTGTGATGAAATAACAGGTAGCATGGTGAAATGCTGGTTTCTAGTAGTTACATTCTCACTGGGACTTGCAAGTTGCAGAGGAGAGTAGCTAGACAGGACAGAACACAGGTAAAGAATATATTCCTGTGAAGGAATCCAATCAGACTGAGGCACTATAAATGCATTTTAGAGTTGATGCGACTTGCAAAGCTCACGGATAATGCGGTGCTATGGAAGGCCTGTCTCTGCTAATCACCCTTGTGAATTGGGAAAGAAAATGTATCTTGTTGATGCCACGAAGATTTTTTATGTTTTCTTTTATACCCCTGTTACACCTTTTATACAACTTCTGATTTCTTAGTGCTTTTTGCCTACATTCTTGGACTTGTTTGTTCAGCTAGGAGACTAAACATTTTAGAAGCTTCGTAGTTAGGGATCAGTGTGCCCCAGACCCCAAGGTCCTCTCCAGAACACATTCTGTAAACTAAGATAGAACCATCCAGGGGAAGGCTCCTTGGGGAGGGGGGCTCGCTTGAGCCTCTCATTGGGGAATCTTTGATAGATATGCTAATTAGTAAGGCCTATAATGTTATACCCGATCTTTTGGGGCATACTCAGCAGGGTGCATCTCGATGCATTTGACCTGGACGTGTGCACCTAAGGATCCTTAAAATAAATACCAAGGTAAAATCCCTTTTCCCCTTCTAACCGTGTATGACTCTTGATTTTAAGACCAGGAAAAGGCATCATTATAGACTGAGAAACCAGTCATGCTAGGACAAATGCATCTTGCAGATGGAGTCAGGGAGTTTCCAAAAGGGAGAGTTCAATGTTTACTGCAAGAAGTAAGTAAAAATGTGTAGTTTGTTTTTATCTGTGAAGAATAAGTAATATTTGCCAGACTTTTTCAGAACAGCAGGTACATGGGCAATGCAGTACATACCAGAAAGGATCGTGAAGTCCTTGCTGGGAGAACCAGCCATGCATAAACTCCCTGCTGATTCTGAACAGCCAGTTGAAGAAAAAGTGCCAGGAAACTGGAGGTTACCTCTTCAAAAAAACAACACAGATTGAATCTGGTTTGTGTAGCAAATCAGAGCCAAATAGATGAAAGAGCTTTAGTCAGTGTAGCCCAGAAAATGGAGTCCTGAAAGATAAAATCTGAGGAGAAAAGAGGATTAAAACAAGTAATTTCTTCAAGAAGAACATCTGGTCTGGCTGAATACTCTGCACAAAAAGCAGCCCTTTTAAAATGACCGCAAAATGGTCACAAATCTAGAGTATCTCTGGAAGCCAGCCAAGAAGAAAAATCTTCAGCAAAAAAACCCACCTGATCACCATGGCGGAGAAGACTCACAGGGTTCTGGAGCAAGTTGGAGGCAGTGTAAATGTATGATGAGCAGACTGGGGGAGGAAGGCCAATGCTGTTTACCAGGCTGATATGCATATTTTTCAGCCAACATTTTTACAGAACAGATGATTGAGACTCTCCAGATGCACATCTCTGCGAAGATCTGCAAATGGCTTTGTGGATCCTGGGTGTAGTCATTCAAGTTTCTTGGCTGAAACATTGTCTGCTAAGACTTGAATAAGGCCCAGGGACTATCTGAAGTAATTCAAACTTCTAAATCTTCCATCAGGGCAGCACGTTGGTACTGTGCATCTGGGATCACACATCCCAACACAGCCACTCTGCTGCCTGTATCTGGCCTCTTAAATGATACAAGACTGATGCTGACAGTGAAATGGAGTGGCTGAGTAAAAAGAACTTCAGTGCCAAAAGTAGGAAAGGGAAAAACAAAGTACAGAGCACCTAAATCAAGTGGTTCTCAAATTGCTCCTCCTGTAGGAAAGCCTTAATTTTGTTACATATCACAGACTTAGTACAGCTGATAAGCCGATGTACTCTCCCTATGCAGGGCAGGATGTAGCACACAAATATCAAACTCTATTTTTAGAAGTGTTAAATCTATCTGAATCGAAACCTATTTTTGGGCCACCCCAGCCCCAAACCAAAATGTAACTAGAATAAAATTAAGATAATTTAATTGGAAGACCTTGCTTACCAGTCAATTTCATTCCCAAAAATTCCCTTGATTCTGAGATAAAACAGGATGGAGATCTTTGAGGGAGATAATAAAAACTGGCTTGGATGCAAACCTGCACACCCTGCTTTAGGTGAACCTGCTTTAGCAGGGGAGGTGGAACTAGATGATCTTCAGACTCCCTTCCAACCCTTCCAATCACCCATTCGTAAGAGATGGCCGCTGAAAACATGTAATGGATTGGAATAATAGAAGAGGTTGACTACTTTTCTGTCTCATTCAGAGGAAGTTTTTCATATTCCTAATAAACATTTTGGATTTTCTGGGTGAAGTAGAAAGAGGCAAGCAAGAGCTGCAATGTGAAGTAGAATTAGTAGTCCAACAGCTAGCATACTGCTTTTGAGTATTAGAGATTGACTCGTGTCTTTGTTTGTCATCTGATTCACAGCATGGATTTGGATCTCTGTCTCCTGCAGCTTGAGTTTCCTGAACAGAAATACTCAGAAGACAGTTTGTTTTTTCTCATTTTGCAGATATTTAACTCAAGCTCTGAGAAGCTTTTTTTGTAAATTTGTAATGAAACTTGGAAAAGTTTAGGGAATGGTTCAACACTTTCCATAGGCATCATTGTTACTATTGTTGGAAAAGTCCTGGCCATATTTAATGCATTTGTGTAATACAGGCTTCTGGTTTTGAGAGAGAGGAAGCCCACAGGAGTTCTCAAATGTGTCAGTGGCATGCTTCTGGAGCCACAGGGCAATGTGCTGTTAGAAGTGGCTAGTGTTGGTTTTGCTGACATGCATGTGGTGTAGCTGGATTTCTGAAACTCTTCAGGTCTCTCACTTTGAATTAGTGATAGATGAATGAGTGGGTGGATTTGGATAGTGCTGCTCTGCTATCCTTACAGACCTTGCTGGAAGTACTGTAGTGGCTGTGCATATGTGTGGCTTACTGGAGGTGCATTAATCTGGCTAGCACGTGGATTGATGGCAGCATTAGCTGTAGGAGCATGGACTTCTACACAGACTGTGCACCAGACTTCCTAATATCATGGGACTGGAGTAGCAGATGTTTGTGTTAATTAAAGCATGTTGAGATATCCTTTACTTGTCTGTTATATAGATATCTCTTTAAAATGCCTGTTGAACAGAGAGTGGAATTGCTGTGTGGAAGTTTATAAATACTGATGCTACTGATTCTGATGTTAATGCACCGTTATAATAGCCATGGGAATATTGTTTGAGCCCCCTTTCCTACTGGAATTTTTTTCCCTCCTGTTTTGTCTTCGCAAGAGGAGCACAAAAGCAAATTGTACATCAGTCTTCAGAGCAGTCAGACCATATTTGGTATAAGTCACATCAAGAAATGGTTACCTAAATCTATGGTTTTTTGTCTTGAAAGTAAATAGACTGTAACAAGTACCTACAGTAATTTTTACAGAAGTGGAATGACTTCTTTTGTATTTGTCACCTGCTTGCTTAGTAGAGATGTCTGTAATGTGCCTGAGACCATGAAGAGTGTTTAATTCTTCTGGACAGTGGAAAGCAAGGTCCTCACAAGGAGAGTGTTTGGCTTCTTATATAAGTTCTGCTGCTGTTGCTGTCGTGAACACTAGGACAGTTGGACTGCAGAAGTAAGCTTCTTCTTGAAGAAAGAACTCAGAGAGCAGCCATGTGTCCATTTTGTCACCTGAGTATGCATTATGCAGTGCAACCTTTCTGCAAAACTCTTGTAAAGAAAAGCAAACAAAAATGTTACCCTTACAGACTCAATCTAGGATATAGTCTTTCCTTCTTGCGCCTTATTGCTACACCAACAGTCTGTCAGCTTGAATTATATGCTTGGTAATACTCAGAGAATCCTGAAAATAGCTTATAAAAATGAGCTGACTGATTGGAAATCTGATGAATAATCCTGTTGGTAGCCAAAGAGAAAGAAGATCTGAGGTTGCTCTTTCATTGAAGAACAGATGGGGATCTGCTTACACAGGAGTAATTAATTTATAAACTGATTAATGCTGGGAGTAGGTTGCTGGTTTTAATAGGCATAGCTAGTAATGTTTTGATATGCTTTAGTGTCTACCTAATGACGAGAAATTTTTCAGCACGTTTTCTTCTTTCAAGAGGCTCTTAGCATTATTTTGCAGGACCTGAGGATCAATACTTCTATGAACAGAGGCTTTTCAGCTGTCCCCATGGATAATAATTACCTTTTGGAAAAAAAGGCATGTTCATATGGATGCATCCTCCTCACCTAAGTCAGTGGCAAGCCTAAATGTTTACTGTCTGTACAAATTTTGTCTATTGTAAGTTCTTACTTTTTCCACGTGAAAAGTACGAGTCCTCTAATGTCATTTTTGGAATGCTTATCACTCTTGCTAGTACAGGCCTTTTTTGATATCATGGTCAATTTTAGTGTAGTCTTATACAATGAATTTTAACAATATTGCTTTCTCAACTTCACAGACTCAATAATGATAAAGATAATAGTGATGATGATAATAATTACTATTACTCCAAAAAAAAAAAAAAAAAAGCAACAATCTCTTTTCTTGAATTTCTCTGCAGAATGATTCTTGGCTTCCACATGTTCTTGTGTTATGAGACTAAACTATTCATCTAGGTCTAGTTTTGCCATTTTAAGTTTTGAGACCATAGTCAGAACTTCAGTCAAGCACAGAGAACATTTTTTATGGGCTTAGGAAACAAACAGAGGTCTCAGAAGCTTAACTTAAATAGACGAAGGAAAATGTAATACTGAGAAGATGATCTTGCTGTACTGGTTCTAGATGAGGTTCTGTCATAAGATTTATTTTTTGACAAACTGAGACCCATGTTGTTGTGAACAGATGTCATAATACGCAGCAGAGCAGCAAGTGTATTTTAAACAGAAAAGAAACAAGCTTTTAAAAACTTTAAGGAAGAAGAGAGCAGACAGTTTGCATTAAAAGTAGGTGGCCAGAAACTACTATGAAAGTACTGTGTCATATGTGAGCTGGACTGTAGTTTTTTACCAAAGTAGTTATGTTAAAAACAATTTGTGAAAATAAAATGTTGCTTTGTGTACAGAACTTTCCAACACTGAAAAAGCCTTATTGACATTATTTAATGAGAAGCAGCATAGTGTCCTTAGTATTTGTATTTGCATTGAAGGAAGTGCAAGCAGGATGAGTGTGGAGAAGAGAGTTATTTAGAGTAATGGTTGTACCAACGAGGTGATAATGTCAGAAGTCCATACAGCACGTACCAGAAACTGAATTAAATCTCTGACCCTTTGTCTACTTTTTTGCTTGTAGGGGAAACAGAGAATTAGAGTGGGAAAAATATGAAACTTCTGTACAATACATATACCTTGATTTAGATTCAAATTTATTAATTCAAAACACAAACTTGACAATTAAAGCCTGTTTTTTTTTAAAAAAAAGCAACATCAGATGATAAAAGTAATCTTGCAGGGTTTCTCAACACAGTTTTACATGTAAACTTAATAACAAAGCAACATAGGCAATATTTATCTAACATTCTTCTTTGTATGGTTCAAGGGTTATTATTTGTGTTCAAATAGCAAACATTTCTAATGTTTAAAATTAGAAAAGAAAATTTCATTAGAGAAACTCTCTTTCACTGATCTAATGATACCCAGTGTCTACGTATACCTGGGCTGAATGTTTCTCTTCTTACATTGCAGTAAGGTCTTGCCAGTGTTTGAAAGTGCGGAGAATTTGACACCATTATTGAGAAGGAGATTTCACAGAGCACTAAGTCCAAACCTTAACAAGAACTGTAAAATTAGTATGAGTGTCCTGCAGTGTATACTAACAGGAGCAAACTTTCCATAGAAATATGTAGATTTATTTGTTACTGTGTTTGCTATAGGTCTGTCCTTCTCACTTGCTCAACTTCCCTTGTGTGCAAGAAGGCTGTAGAGGGGCACCCATTATTGTTTCAAGGTTGCTTATGAAATCTTTCTGCTCAGGTTCTAGACCATTTATTTAATGGAATGATGGCTAACAGGTACATCAAGCTGACTTATCAGCTGCACCTCTTATAGCAAGGTTTTTATGATACAGTGCTCAGACAGCTTGGTTTCAAGTTTAAATTCTGAAGGTTTGAATCAAAAAATGTGATGTCCCATATACCTTTTTAACTTCAATAAATGGGCAATTTATGGCTCCCTAGATATTATAGTCCAGGGACAATTTCTCTGTTCTCCTATTTGAAAACTATAATACCCTGACAGTGTGGATGGTACAGATTAGAGGAATGCTGATGATAGTGCTCAAATTTTAAACCTTTTATTCAACAGCTGGATAGCCTTTCAGGAGCTGCCACATGCCACTGCCTTCTCTCCTTTCCACTGTTCACTAAAATAACTTGCAACATATGAAAGGTTAACTTGATAAAAAAATTTACTGATCTTTTTCACAAGCTTCAGTCTTTCATGATATACTGAAGGTTTGGACATGTAATCCTGACTTGGGCAAAATTCACATTTGTGTCAAAAGAGGCTTTATAGCTACGGGATCAAGAAGTCTGGATATTCTGCTGCCAGAGTGGTATATAAAGAACAGCTTTATCTTGGATAACTTTGACTTATCATTTGCCATTTTCAGATTCATAGACAGAATCCTAAATCCATTGTTAGATAGTGAGCAAGTAGTGCTCCAAGTGCTATGTTAGTTCTTTTCTGTTTTGTTGAGGCTGCATCCAAACATTATTTTTGTGATTTTGAGTGCCTGAGCCTCATATTTTCCTCAGTTCTAGGATCTTTCTTGAAAGATCACCAAATATTTTCAAAAGAATTAGGAAATAAAACTCCTCATGGGGATGAGAGGGATGGTAGTGTTACTCTGACAGATCCTTGAGGGGCCAAGCTGCTCATATTGGCAACATGATCTGGTTTAGTTGGGCATGTCAGCATTCCTACATATACCCATGCTCCATTTGTGGCTGAACATTGCCTTGCTGTCCCACTCATCACTCTTACCTTTCTGGTCTATAAGGAAAAAGTGGATGTTTTTAGGCCAATTTAAGTGATGTAACCAGTTTACTGTAGTACCATGCAAATGTGATGGCACAGAGGAAGTACCAGGAATTTGTGGATAAAGCGAAAACATTTTGGGCTTAAAGGGAGCACTGAAGAGCAGAACTGGGAATAGAGAGGAGAACCCACCTTTCGACTTAACACCTTATTACTAGATATGAACTCAACCTCTTAAACCAGGAAAAATAAAACCCTCTTTTTTGACTCATCCTCCTAAAAGGTAAAAAAAGTAAAGATAAAAAAGGTAAATATGTCTGGTTGTTTCTATTTATTGAAAAGAGAAAGGGGAAAGAGCTGTAATTTATTTATGAGTTGTAGGTAAAATGCACATGCTGGTAAAGAAAACCAATCAAACAAAAACCCCAGAAGAATCTAAAACCTCTTAAGAGCGCTTACCCTTTTAAAATCAAATTTAGGAAGAGAATCTGAATGTCTAAGTTGCAGCTGGTGGGTATGGGGACATCTTCTTGGAAAGCAGTAGGATGGCAGAGCTCCCCTGCCTTTCAGCTGCTCTTTTCCAGTGCTGTTGCCAGAGATCACAGCACAGCCTGAAAGGCTAAAGGCTATGGCAGTTTAGAGCTCGAGGGAGAATAAATAGCATTATTCTTTTCTTTACTTGTAAGATTCCAAACCCATACTACCACTTTTCCTCTTAAATCTTATCTCCTTGAAGGCATTTTTGCCTCTGCCATTTTGTCTAATCCACGTCACTGAATGCAGCTGGAGTGAAAAATGGCATTAAAATAGCTAGTTTCTTTTCAAACAGAGTTACTTCAATTGAAAATCCATTCTCCCGGATTATAAATCTATTCTGTTCATGTCTTTGTTCAAACTGAAGTTGGTAAACTACCCCTGGAATTTTCATTTAAGTTTGGAGGTTTACATTCTCAAGAGTGTAGAAGAGGGATAAGGAAATAAAAAAAAAAAAATCAGAAAGAAAACCCAACTCCAAATAAAGCCTATGGGCACAATGGAGGAAAAGATTCTCTTAATAAAGAGGTTGATGATGCTGGGTAGTTTTGCAGTGAAGTGCTGATGTTGACACAGGGCTGTTACTCAACTTTCCCAAATCCCACTGTTAAATTAAGAAATGTTCTATGCATGACACTTTTCATCATGTGAGTTGTATTCTGTGGAGTTGCATGAACTCGGAGATTCTCAAAATACCATGCAACTATTATACCTATTCTCAAAATGCACCTATTGTGCTAATGAACTATTATGCTATCAATAGTGAGGGGTTTTATATAAACACAACTGTTGAAAGATCAAATTGTGGTTTTGAATGCACTAAAGAAAAATAAATAAGGAAAGTCACTTCATTTACACTTATTTACATTTATTTTACATTTATTTGTATCACACTTATTTTCAAAATAGGCCTGTAATTTCCACCCAGCCTCCTGCATATTTTGGATTAATTCCCATCTGCCACCATGCTGCAATGTTTAAGCAGTGTCATTCAGGCTGTTCAAATTGTATTTTCATACATTAGCCATCAGGTAGGTGCTGTTTTATGTCTGAAGTTACACCATGCCTCAATATTTTATGTTGAACACCTAGCACAGAGGCTGGATAGACACCTAGGAAAATAGTTTTATACTTAAAAAATAACAGTTTCAGATGGTTCTTGGCCAGCTCCTCTGTCATTTTTATTGGCAGAACTGGGAGCTATGTGTGTCTTTGTCCTGTGCCTAGAAATTTGAGTGGAGCTTTGACTGCCACTAACCTCATTTAAGCCCTACTACTTTTGTTTCAAGGATCTACCTGGCAGGCTTCTGTCCAATAATAAACTCAGTCCAGTGTGTTCTTGTGAGAAACACTGGCTTAATCATAGCAGCATGTTTCTCTCTTTAAATCTGCATCCTGGCTTTCAGTATTACAAGATCTCAAATAGAAAGCAAATAGTAACTTGGCTGATGCCAAGAGCCAGCATAATAAATAAACAAATAAATAAATTAATTAATAAACAATTCAAAACCAAAATGCCACGTTACATAGTTTGTGACTAAATTTTAATAACTTGTCTGTATTGTAGAATTGCCCCTTCTTCTCGAGCATCTCAGCTGGAAGCCTGAAACTATTGCAGTATAAAACAGTACTCATGAGAGAGTCAGAGCATTTCAATAATGCATCACAGTATCAGATTTGCAGAGCTACTGATGAGCAGAATAAGATAGGATATATGCTTATTCATATGAGAAAAACTCATCAAGTGTAGTTTTTCCAGCTGAGATACTTAGCCATGCAGTGGGGGGTTTTGATACTCATTTCAGCAAGTAATCATTTGTCCAATTTTATGTAATTTTTGTTGTCCTATTTTACACTGACATTATTAATAATGCCACACAATGTGATTTGGGGTAATGTTGTTAAACGAAGAAAATGGGAAAAACCTGGCTGTGTTATAAAACCAGTAAGCTTGTTCAAACGAGTACAATAACCACAGGACAAAATTGTGATTTATATCTCTTTCAGTCTCCTCCAGAGTCTCTCTCCCTTGGCTTTCCATTGGTGACAGTTACAGCATTTCTTCCTGGAATCCCAGTGACCAACCCCTGGTGTTTGCTCTTTGGACCAATGAGAAATCATTCCTCTGTTTGGTAGTATTATGTAATCTTTATTGTGAATGAAAGACTACCAAGATGGCTGAATCTATTCAGAAACAGCATCTCCAAAGTGAAATGCTTTTTTAACCCTATTCCTAAACATACAAGGCAGACTAAAGGCTTAAAACAATAAAAAGGACTTTAATCATTAATCAATTCTAATAGTAACCTCAGTTTTTCTCTGTAATTATTTTTTTCTTTTTCTCCAGCTAATTTCCAGTTGTGGATTATCTGGATTCCTGTGGGATCTCTTAATCTATATGTCTCTTTCCTTGCCTGATAGTACTTGCTGACTCTGAGCCGACTGTAGTTTCCCAATTGTCTGTCTGGTTTTGGACTAGCAGATCTTCGATATTTCCAGAAGGGTTTCCAATCCAGGATTTAGCCATGAAAAGGATAAATCTTTCTCTGATTTACTGGAGATTGATAAGGGATATTTTCCAGTAATCAGCACCTTTATTTTTAATCTGGTATCAGTCTATGGCTTTTGTTACTTGCTCATTCTCTTTTGTCATGGACAAACACTTGGGCATTCATTCTGTATTGATAAAGAAGCTTTCTGAAAATTGTGGAGTTCATCTTAAACATAATGGTCACAGGGCCTTCAGAGTAGGGAGGAGACTATTGAAAGACTGTGAGAAATTGTTAAAAGACAATTATAGGAAGAACTAGCTGAAGGCTATAGCCTGATAATTTTTTAGGCTAGATGAGCATTTTGATGATAAAAAAAGGTGAATTCTGTATCTAAGTGAGCTATAGTAATTAAAGTAGGGGAATGTGGGATTATTTCATAAAATCTCAGCATATTTTAAAATTTCTTGAATGAAGCATTTTGATTTTTCCTTCTGGAATAAATTACATTTTGATCTTCAAAATGTACCTCAGAAGCAAAGCCTTTCCTTTTTTATTTGGAGGGTGCTTTGAAATACAGGATGTTACTTTCATTATTCGTTGTGAGAAATTAAAAGCTCTGACTTTGGCATCAGTTTCACACAAATCAAGTCCCTGCTATAGGCAAAATGATGCTTCTTCTTGGCAGGTCCATAGATAGTTCCTTGAGGCAGTGAACCTGTTTATTACCTGGGTTGAGGACAAGGTACAGCAAAGGCTTAAACAGAAACAACAGAGCATTGTGATTCCTGCACTAGTGCTATGGAAGTGGAGGCAGGTGGCTGATACTTCAGTGCAATCATTGCAGTGACAAGGTACTTGAGCACCAGAAAGTGAATACTGAAACCCAAAGCCTTGGTTACTAATTTGAAAGAGTGGATTTTTTTTTTTCTTCCTTGCTGATATCACAATTTAGGAATGGTAATTCCCAATTCCGTGCCCCCACCGAGACTCCCCAAACCATGTGCTGGTCTTTCTTCCCGGTTTTCTCCTCCTGCTTCCCACTGTGGCAGGATGAAGTTGAGAGATGGAGCTACAAAAGGCAAGGATTATGGATTGAAATAACATTTTACTGGAAACAGCAATGAGATAAGAAACCAAACAGTAACAGCAACAATAGTAATGACAGAGGGTATAAGAAAAGAACTGATTCACATGAATAAACCCCCCCCAAAATAGACAATACCAGACAGCTCCCTCCACCACGTTTTCTTGACTGTGAGGATTCCCTTCTCCGTGGAAGAGAGCCCCTGTCCCCTGCCCCTGATTATGACTGATGTGCTATAAAATAACCTCATGTCCTAGTCGTTCCCCTTCCCAGTTACTGCCAAAAATTAACCTTGTCCTGGGTTAATATCTGAAAGTAGTGTACCTGGATTTTTCCTATGAATCAACTGAAAATGGCAAGTAGAAATGAACATGCTTGGAAGAGCATTAAAGGAACAAGGTGCTCCTAACTGAACTCAAAAGACGTAAAAAGGAACTCTACGAAAGATGAAAGATGGGGCTGGTGACCCAGGAGAAGTGTAGAGTCTGATCTTGTGAGGATAGGCTTAGGAGAGCTAAGGTTGACCTTGAGTTAAATCTGGGAAGGGATGTTAAGAGCAACAAAGGATTCTACAAGTGCCTCAGCAGCCAAATAGGGACTGGAGCAAATGTGGTCCCACTGCCGAATGGGCATGGGGAACTGGTGACAAATGACAAGGAAAAGGCCAAGGCACTCAGTGCTGCCTTTACCTCAGGTTTTGCTAGTCGGACCAGACTTTGGGAGTCTCTGGCCCCCAAGACCCATGAGAAAATATAATCTCTTCTTTCACTCCTATCTTTTCTTATTGTCCTTATGGGACAGCATCTAGCATGTCTCACCCTCGGCCTTTCTTCCTCCCTGGGTTGCAAACAACAGTCTGTTCTAACCAGATCTAAATGTCAGCAGTGGATGTGTATTACATTTCCCTGACTTCTCCTAGCAGGAGTGGCAAACTAAAAAAGGCCAGTGTTGATAGCAAGAATGTGTTTATTGCACTGGCATCATCATGGACACAGAGCGTAGCCAGGCAACCGGAAAACAGGGCTTTCATTTATCAGACAGGACACAGAACAATCTCTAGATGTTCTTCCCTCTGCTTTGAATCAGGGAAAGCAATTTGCAAAAGGATATGTGCAGAAGGTGCAAAATTTTGCACAAGGGAAATTTCTCTAGCAAGAAATGTCCAGAAATGGGGGCAACATAGGTAGAAACACATACTCACATTCAGGTAACAAGATCATGAGTGCTGACTTGCAACCTGCCTAGGACACAACAGGCTGTAAGTCACTGGAAGAGTGCTTTCAGTGTAAAATAAATAGCACATGAGCGAAGAACAGGCAGTGTTCTGCCTGAACCTGGATGTTATAATAAAAACAGAACGCACTTTGGGTTGTAGTCTAGGCTTAAGGTAGGATATTGATTCTTGATTTTATTATTTTAATTTGGAAAAACCCCAGACTTGGTCCTTGTTTGATAAGTGTTTCATATAATTTCTGTTGCTATAAAGAATAGCTTTAGTGATATTAATTATAAATTATGCTTGATTTTCTTTCATTTTTGGTGAATTTCTTTTTAAAGAGCATCAAAATATATAATTTTGATGAAAGTTTATTGCTAATTTGAAGTAAATCATGATAAATAGTGGGTGATGTTTCTCTATTTGGAGTTCTAATTAGAAGGTTGTATCAATTCCTGTGCTGGGTCAGACCATACCTGCTGTACTGTCTTGTCTCCAGCCTGCAGCAGGTGCCTGTGAAAAGCCTAAACTTGTAATGATAGTTCCTTTGAAAATTTTCTCATCTACTGGAACCCAGGAGCTGCCTGAGGTGAAGGTAGGGTCTCAAATGGGTTTTTATCCAGTCAGCTCTTAAGCTGTCACAGGGGATTTGCAAAGCGAGGTAACCACAGGAACAAAATCACACCACTCAATGGCAGAAATTTTAATAATAATTAAGCAATTTTCTCTGTTTGATTAGGTTTTGTATCACAAAATAGAATAATGTACTGCCAGCAGGGCAGATTTAATCAAGACCTCACTTCCCTGAGGGATATTTTCATATCAATTTCACCCTGTGACATTTAACTAATTTTTGTATCTTTGTTGTCCTATGGAAGAGAGTTCTGCAGCTCATTATGGGAATGAAGATCTTCTGGGGTTTATATCCTTAAATATTCTTTACAATTCAAAGAGCAGCGAATACACTTGTAATTCACTGTTTAAAATCAGTGAACAATATTCTCTGTGCACCTTTCTCATGACTGTATAACTGTCTATTATCTCTCTCCTCAGATGCATTTTTTCCTAGCCTAAGGAATCAGTCTATTTAATCCTACTCTGTAAAGAAAACACAAAAAGCTGGAGGTCTTTTGTCCCTTTTCTATGCATCTTTCCTAGTTTTACATTCAAATTTGAAATTGTGGGTAGGGACTGAAATGCAAAAAGTGTTCAAAACAAGGGGGTAAATGGATTTGTTCCATGGTACAAGGTTGTTCTCTGTGTTTTGTACTTCTTATAATTTTTTCTTAATTTTTTTTTTAATTATTTTATCTCAAGGTTTTATTTTTGAATAGTGATGTTCAGTTCAGAGTTCATCAATGAATACATGAAAATAAATAATTTCTCTATTTGAGGTAGTTTTTCCTGCTGTGCAACACTTCATTTATTAAAACTGCAAATTAAATTCAATATATATAGCTAGCCATTCAGAATTATAAGGGTTTCCTAGAACTCTATACAGTCAGTTCTTTGCTAATCTCCATAACTTGGTCTGTTTAGCAGGTATTGTCACATCACTGTTCATTCACTTTTCTGCATCACCTAAGGATATGTTCACCATTTATGAGTTCTGCTGCAGATTACTGTGGATCTCAGCTACTCACCTCCTCCCCTCTGAAAACTGACCACCTACTTTTTAATCTCTTTCTCCATTGAAGAACCTTCCCTCATGCCCTGATTTTCTTGAAGAGGTTTTTAAGGGTCCTTTGGTAAGAGAGCTTGTCCAATACATATTGAAAATCCAAACAGAATGTATTTTCTGGATATCCTTTAATCATACTTTGTCCATATCCATATCTATTTTTCTAGACAGTGATGTTTTTAGGCTTTTATTCTATTCCAGATGCAGGACTTGGCCTTTATAGTGCTTGATGTGTCTCCCTTCAGCATATTTCCCCAGTCTGTTGAGGTGCCTCTGAAGAAACGGAGCATTTTGAGCTCTCCAGCGTTTTGATGTCCCATATTCTCTGACTAATCTGTAATTTACAAAACTACTGAGTGTGTACTGTGTCCCATTGTCTGGGTTATTAATGAAGGCATGAAATGATATTGGCCCAAATATCAGTCTTCAACTGACTGGTAACTGGTGACCAGTTGGCTTCTGTGCTGCTGAATGCAGCCCTTCAAGCCTCGTGACTCAGACAGTTTTTCACTTTTGTTGTCATCTGTTAACCCAGTCAGTATCTCAGTAGCCAGGCTCTAAGGGTACTGCAGGAAACAGTGGCAAAGATATTGCTAAAGGTAAGGTAAAACAGTGGGTACTGTTCTCATCAAAGAAGGCAATCATGTTGGTAAGGGGTGATCTTTCCTTGTCAGATTCATGCTGGTTGTTTCCTTGCAAATCTGATAATGATTTTGCAGTGTTTTCAGTCTCCTTCAGTACACTTAGATGCTAATCTGGTCCCATAGACTTGTATAGTTAGTTTAGTTATATTCAGTTTAGATGTCTCCTAACTCTGATCTTCCTCTGCATTTAGTAATGCTTGGCTTCCACAGGCTTTGCCAGGAGGCTCAGAGATGTTGCTCTGGACAGTTTTCACCCAGCAGTCAGGGTGGTTTGAATTTCAAGGTGGCCTTGCATGTTTGTTCACTCTCTTTTTTACTTCGCAATTTTTGATAATTTGCTTGACACAGACATCAGCACTGATGGTTTCTTGGATCTTCCTGGAGCCCATTTTAGAAATATATATTTTCTGTTTTCCAGACCTCAGGTACCAAAGCAGTTGTAAGCTGAAACACTGTTTAATAGTTCAGCACTTTCATCTCTGAATTACTTTTAATATTCTAACCATGCTGAAAATGTTTTGCTTTTCATTTTATCTGTATTCTATAACCTCTTGTAACAACACTATGATTTGAGACGACAGTTTTTCATGAGCAGCCCTGCCCGTTCTGGGATGAGAATTTCCTTGAGCTCTGTGATGATGAATTTGGGCAGGGGGAGGAATATGGGGGCTTTTCGTTGTGGCTTTATCTTAATCACTTCTTTGATCTTTTATTGCTTCTTTGAATTGTCAAGATTCCTGCTTTTAGAGTCTTTGAAAGACTTATTCGTAATAATTATGACTTTTGTAAATTATGCATCAAGTGCTTTATTTTCTTCATTTTGACACTGCTTTAGTTTTTTGAAAGATGCTTACTTCCTTTTGTTAACTACTTCTGTCCTGTTGTTAATCTGTTCCAAGTTGCCCTTTGCCTCAGGTTTTCTTTTTTCCTTTTTGCAAGGTAGTGTTTATTTGTCCTAAGTCTCCAGATAGGTATCCTTAAATGCTGTCTGAAAAAATTTAACTTTTAGCTGCCTGACCTAGCTCCTTCTTATCACATTGCTTCATCCTGAAGTTCCCTTTCATGATGCAAACATGCTGTAGTATCCAAGTACATAATGGTTGCTGTTACAGTGCTATTCCTGCATGCTACCCAGAACAAAGTTAAGAGCTGCTTTTTCACTCAGCCTTATGTTAAGTTGCTTCTTAAAAACCTCGATTTGTGTCTAAAAGTTTACTCTTGCTGCCAGGATATAGTGTAATGCCTGTCCAGACTTTATGAGGGTAGCTGAAGTCTGCCATTCCTACTGCACCCTCTGGCCTCATAGCACTCCTTACAATATGTGTTTGGGGAAACTACCTTTTGCTCTGGAGAGGATGCCCATCTATGTACCCAAGTCTTTTCCTAGCAGGCCACTGGAGACAGGTTTTCCATTTTATCTTTCTGCTTCTATCCTTACTTTCTTTCCATAATTAACTTCGAAGATGATGGACTATGGATCCCTCTAAATGTGTCTCAGCTTCTGTCGTGAAACACGTGATGACCAGATCTCTACTGTACCTTACTTGATTTTGTTGGCATCTTTGCTCCCATAAATTAGTGTAGGTAGAGAGAACCCAGCATTGGATCATTTGCCTCTCCTTCTGTTCACTCACCTGCTACGATATCACTGGATGATCTTTCTCGGGCATAGTACTGTTCTGGAGTGTTCCTGGAGGTCATCTCAACAGATTCCTATGTATCTTTATCTACTTCTTCAACAGTTCGGTGCTCCCCGTGTCCCTTTGTAGGTGTTTAGAGTGAACCCAATTGCAGCATGTAATTTTCTCGGAAAAAACCAAAGGATGCTCATTCTGTCTGCTCACTAGGGCACGTACTCATGTGTGGTAGTGAGATACTCTGCCCAAATATAGCATATTTACTCTTTGTGACTGCCTCTAGTCTTAGCTAGCGCTCTCTCTTCATCCAGTCTTCTTCCACTTGTGGTGTTTAGGTTGAGGAGCATGCATGAAATCTGCAATGTTAGAAAAGAAATTAAAAATTGTGTTGACTTCTTTTGCTAAGATATGAAAGAAGTTCCCCCTGTACTCCCTGTGCAGCAAAAGATACTTGCCTCCTGTGTGCAGAAAGTAACCAACATGTTGACATTTTTGGTTTGTTCTGTGTTGTTTTGATTTATACAAGTGCATGTTGCAGTTTCGAATTGAATCAGAACAGATTAGCATTTGTGGAGAACTGACCTCCTAAAATAGACAAATCTTCAATAAAAGATGTTATTGTAGTGGCGACAGTGGGAGGGATTTGCAAGCATGCATTTTAAGTATGTTCAGGCTGTTACCAAATCAGAATTATTGTCTGTTCTCTGCCTTGCATAACATCTGCATTAACCCCCCAGGATTCTTAAGATACCAATCTCTCTTCATTAAACCAAGAACAAGAGTCAAATGATTGAGATTCCTGCTTGGCTTATCCCATTTGGAAAATTAGCATTCTTTTGACAGTAAGACATGACAAGCTACATCTATACTAGAAAAATAATGTGTGTTGGAAAATAACTTTCAGCTAGCACAACGTCAAACATGATTTTGTATTTAATTTAGATTGAGCTTAAAAATGTTTATGTCAAATGCATTACTCCATTTATTGAGACAAGTTTGTGTTTTTTGATGCCATGATTACTGTATACTAGAAGTTGCTCCTGTGTACCTTAGGAGGCCTTTGGGGGGTTATGGACTGACTAGTTAAAATGTTCTGATTTAGTTAGCAAATTTGCTGAGTTAGTTCTGCTATAGAGGAGTTCATGGGTATGTGTAGAAGGAAGGTATTTAATGTATGAGTAAAAAATTAATTTCTAACTTCCATTAATCCAGTGCAGCACTTTGTTGCCAATGGATTTGGGACAGTGGAATAAGACAAGATGAAAACTAGCAAAGAAAGCCTTATGTTTCCTCTCGCTCTTCCTATTTTTCATTACTGACATGATAGCTTTTATTTTGCATTATTTTAATTCAGGTTTTTTCATATTCTGTCAATGGAGCTTTGCTTAGTTCTAACTATGAGGGGGGAAGTTGGTGCTCTGAAAGGAGGCATACAGACATCTCATTTTGTGGTGCACCTTTTTTCTTGTATCATTTACTCATGCACTTCAATATTGCTATTACTGGTTTTACTGTTGCTGTTGTTACTAGTTCTAGCAGTTTATGTTTTAGGGAATGCATAATATTCTTGCCAAGGGCATTTTTTTTTTTAATGTGCAGAAGAATTTATTTTGAACAATTGAGTTTTCTTGCCTGAGGACATCAGCCATCCCTACAAAGTTATTGAGATGTCATTTAATTGTCCCAGAAAAATGAGCAAAAAAATATGAGATCCAACTCACATACATTTAAAGTTTTAATTCTGTTGTGCTACCCTAATAACTTTGTAAAATCAGTTTTTTCCAGTCGTGCACAGAATACAACTTCTCAAAACCTGCCTACTATGTTATCGTATTTTTCACCCCAATCACTTTGTGTGCATGGAATAAAGGGACAGAAATTTTTTCCAAATAAAAAAATTGAAAAAAAATTATTTTTTGGTACTATCATTTTTACAAAAAAGCTTACTTTGATCATATTTTGCTCTCTAGCAGAGGAAGATTTCAGTCTAAATGGTGGAGGTTTCAGAAAGTTGTGAAGTACCACGAAGACTAAGAAGCAGATTATTTTACTAAAGGCATACTGATTAGTCATAAAAATACGATGTGTGTTAATGGATAGTCTTCATTTTCACTCTGATCCAATCTGTTGTGTAAGAATAGGAACAGACATATATTTTTGGAAGAGTGATTAAAACCAAAAGTAGGTACAAGGTATGCATCAGGATCAATACTTTTAAGAGCTAAAGTGTCTGTGGGAACATTTTTTTTCCCCTCAAACTGATTTCTGACAAATGGAGAGCATCGTGAATGAAGATATTCACATTGGATTTTAGGTGACTTGAAGACAGCAGCATGCAAACTATTACCAAAAAAGTGCAGAATGGAAGCAAAAATGGGCAAACATATGTATAATCATTTAATTTAAAAATTATATATATTTTTATATATACATGTATGTAATGTATTTCTGTCATATACCCAACCATGTAATAATTTCAATGTGGAATGATACGACATTCAAATTTTTAGGGTGTTTTGTTTCTTCTGATTCTCAGTGGAGGGGCTGGTCCTTGCTTGCATGCAACTTATATTGGAATTTATTTGCTGCATCTCACTGTAGTATAGCTTTTGTGGGATTAATGGGAATGGTTTTCTAACAGAACTGCAACTTTTGAAATCATTTTGGCTTAAAAGAAAAGCGTCTCTAGCTATGAAGATTGTACAGAGTAGGGAAAAGTGTGGGGATGACAGAGTGACAGTGTGGGTCCCCGTTCCCTATACCCCTGTGCGGCTGGTGAGGAGGAGGTAGAGTCCAGAGTGAAGGGATGAATTTGTTCCTGTGAAAAGCTGGTCATGGTTGTGGTGGGAAAGTGTTTTAGATATGTCTGTTTCTGACTATCAGACTCTATTCTTAATTGTCAATAAAATGAATTCATGAGAAAGAAGCTGGGTGGGCATCTGGCAGCCAGCCAAGCTGCCTACATTCTAGCATGCTTTCTAAATGTATACACATTCCAGTTTCTGTCCTGCCTTCCCTCTGCTTTTTCCAGAAACTGACAGCTTAAGATTAATATTGAAAATATCCAAATTCAAAGTGCCACATTTAATACAGAATCCTGATAGTCTGGATGAATGTAGCCAAAAATTGTGCCATTTCTAGGAGCATGGGTAGGAAAGAATGCATTGGTTTTGTCCAGTCTTAATCTTACGTTGCTGATGTGAAACTTCTGTTGCACATGAGGAAAGGGTTATGTAGGTTCTCATTCGCAGTTAACATCCAGGCCAAAAGGATGTCTCTACTCCCGCTTTCCTTTGCCATGCAGAACAACCAAAGTTTTTGTTGTTTTGGTCTTGGGCTGGTTTTTTTGCTTTGTTTTGGGGTATTTTTTTTGGGGGGGGGGGAGGGGGGCAGGCAGGGGGGATGTAATTTGTTTCTAAAATTATTTTAATTATTTTTATTTTTATTTTGGTTATTGTTTTTTGGTCAGTCAGTTCGTTTTCTGTGGGGTTTTTTTAGAAGAAATAAAGATTGTCCTTTATTTTTTCCCCTAAAGAATACTGAGATATCTTCATTTTTATATACCTTACACTTACAACAGAAAATTAATTTTGGTTATTTGGATTTTTTTGACTTTGAAGTTTTGTAGATGTGCTCTCAGAACAGCCTGATCTGAGTTTCAAACCCATTTTACAATTCACAGTAAAAGCTAAAATGAGTGGACTTTGGTCTAGTTCTCGAGTTCTTCAGTGTTTCAGACGTATTCTGAGGGGGTTTCCTATTCTAAACTACTGTTTAGAAGCCACCCCTTTTCTGTAGTGGATATTGAGAATGTTTACAATTTCTCACTTTTCTTCTGTTCTTCTTAAACAAAACTCGCTTTGATTTTGGAGTGCTTTGCTCTAGTAAAAGCCTTGGGACTTGGAGCACTGACTTCAAAAGATTTTCAGCAGAAAAAGCTCAGGAGAATTTTTAAGAAATAATTCCTAGTAACAGATTTTGTAACTTTCTGTTTATAATTATAAACTAGCTTCCAAAATAAACCACTGTTAAAGAGCTAAGAGCTATAACATACCCATCAGGGGACAAATTGTTAATAAGGTGTAATTTGAAAGGGGAAAGCTGATGATATCTTGCAAAAGGAAATAAGAGCCCCAAGGCTGCATAGAAGTGCCTTATTACCAGTTGCACTGGGCATTCTGTCGAATGAGTTTTGTTTATCATGTTTTTGTAGTTACTTTCACTGAGCTTTCAGTGACATTGGAAGAAAAATACCAAAGTATAATAGTGTTCTTCTAATGTAGCAGTCAAAGAGTTTCTAAATCAAGAAATATGGAAAAGAGGCTACAGGAGTAGAAAAACATTGCACAGCTGTTTCAGAAATAAATTTTTCAGTTGGCCTCCCTGCATGAGATATTCACTAAAATTTCTGTGTGTCACTGAAATTTAGGAGATACTTATCTCAACACTTGAAGGCCTCTGAATCTAAAGGCTGAGTAGAGTTTTCTGCAAGTCTGCAAGCAGGGAGGGAAATAGGAGGGGGAAAATTGCAGATGAATTATTAAGATGTGATGATTGTTTCAGTAACTGCTTTCCTAAGATTCCTTGTCACTGTGGAATGAGGTAAACACCTTTATATGTAACAGGGGTTAAGCAGCTGTTCCATTGTTTCTGCAAAAGTGGCCAATTTGAGTCTGAATGTTTGTCTTTTAGGAATTGGATAGAAATCACCCACTCATTTAATGTTGCTACTACGAGGTTGCTAGATGTCACTGACCTCCACTAATTAATAACTTGAATGATGTTCAACATATAACCTAGAGGTGCAAAGTTCCATGTGGCACTGACATTGCCCCAGACCATTCACTTGTGTCAAAACAAGAGAGAAAGGAACTTTTGTTCAGGCTTTTTCATAGCCTCAATGTTATCTCAAGTCTTCATGATGAAGTTGTGATTTAGAGTTATGGGTTATGGGTCCCCTGGTTCCCTCTGCTCCTTCCATTGTGTTTGGAGTACATGATGTTCCCTTAAAGACATTTTCATATTCTGAACAGATACCCTCCTTAGTCCTGAGGCTCCTATTTGTCTTTCTCACCCTTGATTTCTGTATAATGTAGCAGTGCAGCTACACTCCAATGATTTTCCTATTAGCTATATGTTCAAGATTTCTGATTTTAATAAACATCTTTTGCATTTTGTGTCTAATGAGAATTTTTCTCAGCCTGCTGGGGTTTTTTTGTCCAACTCTACAGCTCATGATATTATCTATATGTTGATGATACTAATTTACGTGTCTCTCTACTTTTTATTCTTCTCCATATTCTTGATATTTTGTTTCTCATATTATTTTAGCATTTGTCAAATTAAAGCCAATTGTTTCAAAGTAAACAATTGAAATTTCCTTATTCCATATTTCCCTTTGTCAGCTGTCAAATGTGCTGTCATGAACTGTGTTGCCAACTCTGGAAATTTTTGTTGGTTTTTTTTCTTACCGTGTTCAGTTTTGCCCCGTCCACTTTCTAGATGTCTTAATATTTATGTGTTATCCTTGAATGGAAAGAAGAAAACTCAAATCTTGATTTTCACAATCACCTTTCTGGGCAATTAATTTAACCAGAAGGATGTAGAATATGTGTCCCCATGCTGTTGAAACATGTATTTTTTCACTAGGTTTTCACTGGACAAGCTGCATGAATTGGTGGTTCTTACATTTCTTCTGTCATTAGCATTCTACTTCCTCTGCGCTTTCATCAATCTAAAATCTTCTTGATTTTTTTTTGCATATTTAATGGAAAAAAATACATATTTTAAAGTTCCTTCAACAGTTTTTGTCTCTTTGCCATCTTGTGAGATACTGTTTTTAGGTTAACTTTAAAAAAATATTTTTATTACTGTAAATAACAGTTATTTTTAACCTACTAAAATCAATCTTATTTGCAAAAAAAACCCCAGGAAACACTTCAAAACTCAGTGGTAACACAGATGTTAAATCTTGAAGGATTCATATGTAATTTATTCAAAACATTAAATTTACTATATGTAGTACAATTTTAGAATGTGCATTAAAGATGTGTTGTGAAATCTCATTCCTACCTGCTGAATGGCTGCCAAGTTTGGTAGTGCAAGAACATTTTGTTGTTTTACCCCTTCAGCACAATCCTGCATTCAATTTTAAATGTCCATAAAAACTGTAAAAGCCTCAAAATGCCAGATTGGAGCAATAAAAACTTTGAAAGTCACAGTGCAACAGTTTTGGGTTTTTTAATAACTCTCTGGGAGCAGGATTGAAAATCCTAGTTTCAAACACACTCAAGTTTTGAGTTGCTAGCTTCTAAGTTTGGAACTTTATTTTCCTCTATACAACTGTGTCTGTTAAGTGTAAAGCAAGTAGATATTTTGTGACATTTAGAAATCCTTGCAGAAGACAAAGAGTGGAATGCACAGGTGGATGGGTAGCTGGCATTTATGAAAGTTCAGCCTTGGGAAGAGTCCTGTGTCATTCAAGTCAGTGGAGTGGCCCAACACTGAGGGTTTGTGAAAGTCTTAGTAACTCTGAATTCTTCTCTGATAATTCTGATAGAATTCTTCTCTAATCTGGTTAATTTTTTCTTTTATCATATTAGCTCTGACAGTTTTCAACAACTATTTGCACAGTCAGTAAAATCAGATGATTAAAACTTTGGTTGCTTTGTGAATTGGCAGGGTATGTACTTCTCACTTTTTTATATACTTCAGGCTAGTATATTTGGAATAAAATTAAGTTGACATCAGCTCCTTGAAGCCATATAAAGGTTCAGATATTACTTGGTTTAAGTACAGAGTTGTATATCTATCAGGGGATCTCAGTTCTAACTGAATTCCAAAACCTGGAAAATTCAAGCATGATTTTATATTTATTTCCATACATTTCGCAGTGCTTACTTTATAAGAAACTGTAATTTTTTAACTGTGGATGAACAGTAAAAGCTGATTCTGAACAAATGAAAACACACATGATGTTATTCCCAGGAAAATTGGCTGTTACATGTGGCAAAAAAACTTGGAGGCAAAATAATGCAGTGACCGTAGCCAATTAGTAAAGTTGTCCATATGGTGCTGGACTTCTTGTATGAAATGCTGGCCTATCACTTTGTGTGAAAGCCTAACCAGGATGCCTTAAATCCTTAGAAACCAGCTTTTCCTTTTTTTTTTTTTGTGAGCCAAAAAGGAAAGCTATATTAAAGGAAGCCCCTTTTTAATATTTTACTCTAGTTTTTCACTCAGAGAGTGATAGTCCCCAAAGATATTTGTCAGGAGCCTATTGGCAAGATAGCCAGCTCCAGCAGCAATGGCTGCAAGGATGAGGGGTCATGACTCTGTGGAAAACAAGGAAAATGGTTCCTGTGAAGTAGAGAGAGGTATAAATCTTCCTTAAGTGGCTTTACATATTTGCTCGAAGCAAGGATGTCATTATACCAAAGCGGGCCTTAAAATTTCTGGTAACCATCAAAACCACCACTAACTCTGCGGCTGCTAATTTGCTGCTAATGTCTTGCTGGTGTGCTGCGCCATGGCTACATTCTTTCTTTGGGTTTACGATCCTGACACTTTCTTTATGGCCTCTTTAAATTCAGCTTTTGGAATCCAGCATCCAGAGCTAATTAGGCAGGCTGTAAGACACCCTCGCCAAAGAAGCCAAAACATTTTGAAGCCATTCCATTGCTGGACTTGATGTGAACAGTAAGGCAATATTACTCATGTTTGTTGACATATATTATTATGGTTATTGCCATTATACCCCAACTCCCCAGAGTATTGTTTAAATACATGATACAAGAGATGAAAGCAAGCAGATAGTGAAAAAAAGAAAAAAAAAAAAGAAATATCATGTAGTTGTTAGTTTTTGGCATTGTGTAATTAAACTATCTTCTTTAATGTTGTTTTTGCCAGTATCTAATTAGCAGAGCCATCTGCCTAAGAAGTGCTGGACCATCTGTCTGGAATACTGTTCTGTTCATTTCTTGGTTCTTGACTAATTAACTTCTTTCTCTATGAAATGTAATAGTACATTCCGTTTCTACACTTCAAAGTTCATATATAAATATATATATGAATGCATACCTGTCTACCTGTATTTGTTTTGAGTATCTGTGTAGCTATGGGAGCATAGTTCTCCCAGGAGGTCTGATTGTACTCAGTTATGTGTGCAGCTTTCACTGTAGGTGAAAGCCACACTTTTTTTGGTTCCCTGTCAGTAAAACTAATACATCTCTCACTTAAATCATTCTAATTGGCCAGTTCTTTCTTGACTGTGTTCAAACTTTGAATTTCCTGTCTACGTTTACTAATTAAAGTTAGAATTATAGGAAGGGTCCTTATTAAAGTTAAGTACTTAGGGCTCTAATTTTTTTTCTGTTGTATTTTTTAATTTTCTGGAAAATTATATAATAATTTAGGTTGGAAGGGACCTCCAGATGTCTTGCCTAGGGACTTCCTTCATTGCTGCATGTCGGGCATGTAATAGAATCCCTTGAGAGTTACTTCTGTGAACATTATTTACTGTTTCTACACTTTCCATATTTCTCTTTTAGTGTTCTTCAAAGCTATTTGGATAAATCAGTTTGAATTAGAGATTGTCTTCTTTCATTTTTTTTGTTGGAGTTAATTTCTTTGCAGTTGTTTAGTTTAACTTTCTAAAGATACAATAGTTTAACTTCTAAGCAAAACTCTTATTGTTCGTCCAGAGAAGTTACTAAAATGTATTTGTTGTTCCAACGAATATTATTAACTTCAATAATGTAATTTTATCTTACATATAGGTGTTGCATGTACATTTTCTTCATTTTGAAGATAATAGTTTCATTTTATATTCTTGAATTGGAATTTGTTTTCTTTGCTGGCTGGAATTTCTCTCCTCCTACTACCCCTTTAAAATGCCAGGAGAGATTTCATCTGAAGTTTTGAAGTTCTTTACACACATCACTATTTAAAACACTGATACAGTTATTTACAATTGAGATTTTACAAAAAGCTGCCTGCCATCAGTTTGAAACTAGAGTTCAAGCTTTGACTTATGTGTGCACCAAAGGCTTGGTTTTGTTCAATCTGATTTTATGTCAAATCTGTATGGAGCTTTGTGGTTCATGCATTTTTTTAACCAAAGAAAACAATACCTGTTCAAAAGTGATCTGTGACATCCTCATCAGAGTACACTGGGTTAAGTTCAAGTTGTATCTTTCAGCTGCAGTTGAAAGTTGCTCACGTTGACTTTCACAGTGTAAAAAATCACACTACATTACATAATTAAGGTTTATTTATGTATAAGAGAATGTATTTATGAAGAAGATTGGGAAATGAGGAGCTCACTAAGTCAAGGCATTAAATTTACAGAAGTTCTTGAAAGACCATATCGATCACAGGATTTATAAAAGCCATGTCATTGTAAATATTGTCAGCTTGCTATCAGAAACAGATTGATGTGTCACCTTAAACCGTACTCCTTAACCTCTGCAGCTGTGTTCTTTGGAGAGATGTGTAGCAATAGCTGTGTATGACCTGCCCTTACTTTCTCTGACACTGACTTTCAAATCTGTGTTTACTCTTTCCCCAGAGTGAACAAACTTCTGTGTCTATAATTTGGTTCAATGAACTTTGTTGCCAGCTTAAGTAGCATTACAATATTAATTAAAACCAGTACACTGAATGCTGCAAGTTGTGTTTTGCATGTGAAAATTGAAAGTTCTTGTTAAGAAAAGTAGAAAAGAAAATATCCTAACAGGATAAATCTTAGCTGTATAGACCTTCATAGTGAATCAAATATCCAACATGGTTTGCATGTCATATCTGCTCTCCTCCTTTGAACTTCATGGAAATGTCATCAATCAGTATTAAGCAGGAGAATATGTCAATTTAAGGGAAGCAGTGGATAACAGAAACATCTTTAAACATGGTTTTGCACTTGCTTTTTAGAATAATGCAATCCATATGTCTCCATCTGGTCTTTCAGAATGAAAATTTTCAAGTTGTAATCTTCTACTGGCAAAACCCACATTGTTATTACTGTGTTGGGACATTTTGTTTTGTCTTTGTGTGCTGAAGATTCAGGACACATTTTTCTCCCTTTTTTCCCACACTGAAATGCCATTTAGCTTGGTGAGTTTTCTACCTGTCTTCCTCCTGTGTATAAGCAGTAGACTGTGTTGAATATCTAAATTTCCACTTTGTGGGAAACTCCCCTGAATTTCCTGAAGGTTAGAAGGTAAAAAGAAAGCAGCAAGCTCTGTATAGAAATGTTTGCCTGCATTACTGAGCTATGTGGGAGCCTTAGGGACCAAAGCACAACAGATTGAACTACTCAGCTCTCTTCAGATGCCTTTGTACTATATTTCATTTGCAGCCTCCTCTATTTTTATCTCCTCTAGCAGTGGAACCAAGGGCTATAGGACTGTCAGTACGCTTGATTTCAAAGATGGGACTTAGCTTTGTCACCAGTGTGTCTGCATTTATTTCTTGTCCACATAGTATTACTCCTTTTTAGCAGATGTTGTCATTCATAGGGTTTTCCCAGAGAGTTTGCCATTTGGTTAACTTGCAAGCAAACATATTTATATCTAGTTGTAGCAGTTTCTTCTATTTGGGTTCTTATATGTCCTGTTAACTATGATGTCCAGAACTATTACATAATGTTTTAATATTTCACATCCTTCCCTTTCAAATTACTTTTACTGTGGACTTAAAGCCAATTGAAAGCTGGGTATTTTTTTCACTGAAAAATGATTAATTGATAAATATTTTGTATTTAATGCAGTCTTTTTCCTGCTGTTCGTGTTTGACCTATTATTCTCAGTTCAGTTTTGGCAAGAACTTTCCTTCAAACCTTCCTTTTAAGCACCCACATTTTGTTCTCTTTCTACTCTGACCTCCCCCTGGTGACTAACTCTTGACTTTCTCCAGGCATTTGAAATTTTTTGGGTTGTTCAGAGATAACATATTCAGCACTTGTATCTAGTGCCACATAACATGGAGCTTCAGTGTGTCCTAATGACTTGATTAGGAATTTAGTTGGTCGTCCCATGATCTCTGTTACGGACGTGAATTGTTTTTTGCATTACCGAGTCAAAAGAGTTAGGTCATTGCTGCTTTTTTATCTAAGTCGGTATGAGGTTTCTTTCATGCTGCTAGATATAATTTGTTATCAATTCTAGGGTCATTCACAAGCAGATTCTTTCAGAAGTTTTCAATATATTCCCCAATACACCATAGTCATTTAGCATTGCAAAAGCAAATGCTGTAAGTAGGCAGGTTTAGGATGCAGGAAGAGAAGTGATTACATTAGTTTTCATAAGTAGTTTTTTTTTGAAGTGAAGTGAAAAATGCTTATTCTTGGGCTTGTTGAAACACAAATACTCTGAAGGCATTTTCCCCCTTAATTTAAATAGGCTTTCACCCTATTATTAGTTGGAGAATCTGCTTGCTATTAATACAGTCTCCATTAAAACACAGGTACAAAACATTTCCTTTATTAAATCTGGATAAATTGTCTCTCATTATTTCCTTGCAAATAAAAATGAAAAGTCTGTGGTTTCAATAATTAGGCAGCAGTGGTTACTTCAGAAATCTCAATTCTTCTTGATAAATTGTGAAGTGCTTTGTGGCATTTTTATCTAAAGAACATATGGATGTGCACTGTTGAGGTGAAAGAATGCAGGCTGATTTAAAATGCACTTTGACTACACAGCATATATAGGCATTCAAATATGTACATGTATTGGCACATTAACACCAAGCATGCAGCCTGCTCCACTGAGCAGTAAAGTTTGTAAGTCATAGCTGCTGAATGTTAAATATGGAAATAACTGGAATTAACTCATGCAGTGAAACTGTAGTAATGCAGACCAGGCATTACAGTCCTGGCATAAATCTGTTGAAGCAGTGAGACAGCTCAAAAAATGAGGATAAATTGCTTCTGCTTTGCAGTACACTGTTTCACTGTTGTCTTGTACGTCTCTGCCCATTACTTCTTTCTCTGAATGGATGCTTATGATTAGTACTGCAGTCATTCCTTTAGAGACCAAAATCTCCATTTGATGCCTGAGATTAATACTTCAAAAAGTGCAATAGGGCACACTTTCCCACAGCACAAGGTTTATGAGATGCTGTGGTGGTGCAGCCCAACTCTTCTGGAGAAAGAGGTTCAGCCTTTCTGTGTGTTTCTCTAGCTGCTTACCTTAATAAAACTCACCAAAAAAATGGCTAAATAGTATCAAATGTAACTGTGGTTATTTCTGCTGTAGTGATTGATGCACTGAGTCATGATGTTGTCCAGCTTCCTTTTGGATTAAAATAATGAAAAACCTTCAACAGCAAAACTACATTTTGAAGGAGAAAACTCTTAAGAGGCATTTATGGATAGGATCATCCACAGCTAATCATCAGTATCTCTGAAACATATAACACAAACATGGACCTAAATAGGTCAGGGGCTTATATTTCTGTGTTCCCTTCATTTCTAACAAATTCCTTTTGGTTGCAGGCAGTGGAGTGGCAATGTGATGAAGCTACTAAAAGAGCCTGTTACAGTAAAGGCAAATCAAAGGTAAGCATGAGACAGCTGTTCCGCTTTAATAAAAATTTTATGTTAATAGCAGGTGTAATTCAGTGTATAAATCTCTACCTTATGCATTTTTACTGTCTCTCTTTCTGACGAGAGATGCAGGAAAGGGGTCTGGCACTGATGTGTAAGCAAAGAAATAAAGAAGAGCATAGGGAGCACGGGGTGAGAGATACAGTCATGTGATTCTTGTCTGAAATGACCATGAACTTTAGCTTCTACCAATTTACTGTTTTGACACCAAGGTTAAACATGGCATGTCAAATGTAGTGAACTGTGTTCTCACTTCATTTTCTGTGCTGTAAATTCTGAATAACTGTGTAATTACTTTGTAAAATTCTCAATTTATATCCCTGTGTTTAAGATGCAGTTTTATTAACTTTTTTATTTCCTATCTACTGGTGCTATGAAGAAAATAATATTAAATTCACTAACTTCTTAGAAATTGAACTTGATACATTTTTTGTATTTAAAACCAATTCTTTATCTGGCCAGCTGCAATTTCTATTTTTCAGTACAGGTAAATGTAATGCTAAGATGGAACCTGCAGCTGTCCCAATGTGAAGCTAGTTATCAAATTAATTATAAAAGCAATTAGAATTGCATGCAATCTATGTTTTTAATTATTGTACTGTTCAATGGTTAAAGTTAATTCAGTTAAAACATAAAGGGAGAACACATCAAGAGTGATAAGTGCAAAAGAACACACTTGCTTTTATTCTGTAGAATGTGTTGCATACATTACTGTTGTGCAAAACTCAAAAAACTCCAAGCTTCAAAAACATGTTCTGAAAGCTCTGTCATCTAATGGAGGAGGAATCTCTTCTGCATAGTTATCTAATCACTGACTTTTTAACTTCTCCCATTAAACAGTTAATTTCCAGCTCCTTTTTTACTGAGTGCTGGAAAATAAAATTGCAGTGTATGTCTGTACATTCTAGATTGAAGAGGAAGAATGGCCCCCCTTCAGATGCAGGGCCATGTTATACTGTGAGGTATAGAAAAGAAAGAACTCTTGGAACCTCATATTTTAAGCAAATGTTTCATTTTCTAAGTTGTTTTTTCTCCCTAGAAAATTTATGCTTCAATATGTAATATATCCCTCAAGCCTTTATCCTTAGCTTTCAGGTGACAATACTTGGAAGTAAGGGAATATTCTCAAGGGTCAATAGAATATATCACAATGCATTGATCAAGGGGCATATACAGTAGAAACTATCCTGGTAGGAATGCTAAGCGCAACTAAACATATATGGCTTTGTTTTACAGTGATTTTCCAAGTGTAAAGCTGTGAGAATAACATTCAACTTGTCTGAAAGTCATAGTGCAGTGACTGTGATCTAACATGATGGATGGAAGTAATTGTAAATTTGAGGCTATAATAGTGTACTTTTGAATAATATGTTGACAATACTGTTACCACACATTTGATTCAACAGTGTAAAGCATCTGCTGCTATTAAATAATTTTGTTAGGAGAAATACACAACACTGATGACACATATTTAAGAATGGACTTTAGTGTAGTTTTTTATTCATGCAGAGTTTCATTTGTGCCCATCACACCCTTTTGAAGAAAATGCTGATTGGAAGTTGAGCTGTCACTGTAAAATAGTATATATGCTATTCAAATAATGACGTCTGGGATTGTTTCTTAGTATTGTTATTATTTAGCTAAAGATTTCATTTGTACCCACAGCCATGTTCCTCATTCACAATCTAGAAGAGGAGTATAGTCCTTATGCTTCCTTACATTCAAAAGTAATCCTGGGAGTAAATACTTGTCTTCTTATTTTTACCATTTGGGTTTTTTTTTTTTTTGGGGTGCAAACTTTGTGGTCTGAAAGCTTCATGTGGGAGTTGTTGGAGAATGCAGAGATACTGTCTGAGGAAACCTACCCAGCTGGAACGAAAATTGTCTCTTTGAACTTTTCGTGCCTCTTTTGTTTTCACTGATGTGGTCAAGGTTAAAATCAAAGGATAAATTTATGACCAGGGAAAGGATAGCCAAACAATGTTTGTCTTTTATGGCCTTATTTCCAAGACTAAAGCAAGGTCACTATACTCTCTGTAGAAGGAGATGCATGCAGAGCCTTCCCTTGGAAAAACTGGGAATCATCAGATCAGGAGGAGTTCACTCCAGTGCTACAGTGAATTGTCCCTCTTCAGGGGAAATCTCTTGGCAAACACAATTCCAGTTACTATTATCAGAAAAACTTGCCTGCTTGCCTGTTGTATAAATCGATCCAGCCCAAATTGCAGAGTTGATGGGGGTTGCATTTCTGTAACATTTCGCATGTGAATTCAGATTTCAGGGCAGGCTCATGTAACTGTAGGAAGAGACAGGAAATACTGGAGTCAAAATATGTTAAGGCCAGCCCAGACTGTGGCAAAGGAGATGAGGATTGCCGGGATGGCTGTGGGTAGGTTATTCATTCAGATCCTGGTTTCTCTTGAAGCTCTGCTGGCTACAGAGCAGCACAAGGGCAATGAGTTCAGGTGGCAAAACCTGAACTCATTGCCTGAAAGTCACTTTACTGATAGAGTGAATGCCCTGAAGCCAGAAGGTGGCTTCGAACCCTGAAACAACTTGAGTAGTTTTGAGATAACGGTCAGTGAAATACTTTTGTTCTTTTTTTGTTCTTGAGAAAGAAGCTGCATGGAATTTTTGCCTGTAGCTGTTATCAGTTGTTCTGAGGTTTATGCTTTAGAAGCCAACAAGGGAAAAGAGCTGAAGGGAAAAATATATAGGGATATCTGTCACATTTGACAGTGTAATGCACACTTGACTTTTGAAGGCCAATACTTGTTACTCAGACTTTAGACATTTATCCACCAATTTAAGATGTTGCCTAAAATATCTAGTGGCTCCAAAAGTGAGCCACACAAAATTACGTCCTTGTGGCCAGCATGCATTAGCATGTAGAAGTCTAAAACACCAGACATGATTAAGAGAATAAATTTGCTTATTCATACTGACACTTGTGGTAGGGAATGTTAGAAAGAAAAAGTATAAATGCACTTGTTGAGAATGCAATAAGCCAAAGAGAGGTTAAAAATAATAATGCTAATTGAAATTAAGTCCCATTTTTTGCTTATTTACAATTGTAATGGCTGGGTGTGTTAGTATCTGAACCTTCAATAAAAGTATTTAGAAATTAAACACGGGTGTATTTAAAATGTTAACCTATACAAGAAATATTGCTGCAGGAGGATAACTGTACTGCAGCCAGATTGACCTTGGACTGTCAAGGTGGTCTTAAGCCTCAGTAACAACCTAGCCTGCTTGGCTGCTGAATTGTTTCTAATAGTCATATTTTGTTTCTGGTATGCTGATACAAAAGTAGAAAGTACTTCCTAAATGTATTCTTTATTTCAGATATATTTTTATAGGCAAATAGGAAAGTATATGACATAGAGGTCAAGATGAACTGGAGAATAAGACTACATAAAAGATGGCTACCAAACTTTACACCACCCCCTGACCTAAAAAATGTTTTGGTTTTAAAGTCCTTTGCCACTCCTGCAACACACATCTCATTTTTGCATGTGTCAGAAGTGAACCAGGACAGCCAAGCTTGACTTCAGGGCTAGAAAAATGTCTCTGAACAATTCAAGTGACTAAATAGTGAAGTCCTTTTTCAGTATGTTTTTGGGTGGTGACCGTTTTATTCATGACTAATTTTTTAAAACTTTCTTTTGCATTAGTGTGGATATTTTTTCAAATTAAGAAAACAGCCAATTAAGAAAAGCTACTCTTTCAATTTCCCTTTTTTTGCACTGTGTGCCCAACAAAAATTTCATATGAGATATCTTGTTTGCCCTGTTGCCCTATGGATTGTTGTCAAGTTGGCACAGGACTTGGGAACATTAAAGAATCTTGTGATTCCCAAGAATGTCAGAGTTTAAGAAATTAGCATTATTTTTGAACAAAATGAGTGGGTGATCAGCGTGCAAGTAATTTGGAAATTACGCTATTTCAGGGTGCTCTGGAATATGAAGAGGAGAGGTTGGATGGGTTGTAATGTCAGAACCCACTTATTTTTCCTACACTTACATTCCATGCCTTGCTGCAAAGGGCAGAATGGAAACAGACCAAAGAATAAATTACTGCCTTACGTTCTGTGAACCTCCTTGAGCACCCTTCCCACAAAAAAACCCAAAAAACAAACCTCCAAAAATTTGCCTTCTAGTTTTTGGGCATTTTTTGGTGATGGAGTTAAAGCAGTCTGATACAAGGAAGCTGCCAAAACTACCAATGCTGTCAAGAAGTGAAAGAATTACTTTTTAAATGGCTTGTTGCAGTGCCCAACTCAGTTGTATGGTTACGTATTAGTTTCTTTGTGGTTTAAAGAATATTAAGATTATAGTTTTATAAAGTTCAATATAAAAACTTCATATTTTTTACCCAATAGGAATCAAATCTTACTTCCAAGATGTTTGTCTTTTACCTTTAAAGTTTCAAAGAGAAGCATTTAAAAGCTCAATTTTCATGAGAAACTAATGCAAATGTTGGTTTGAGAGGTATTTTCTCCAAGAGGTAGTTTTTTTCCTGAGATTTTACAGGATTTTGTTGAGTTTATTTTAAACTTTACTTTTATGAGGAAAAGTATGGAAGATGAATTCTAAGAGTTTTCTCAGAGACCTTTAAAGTATTTTCCCTGTCTTCTTTTGCAGTCTATTTTGTGCCTGTTCAATTTATTCAGGATTATACTTGTTGTCTTCCAGGATGAGAGTCTATTTTCAAGATAAACAAGCAATCAATTTAATATAACTGTAGGCCAGATAATGGGACTTCTGTGCTATTACTATTGTATGGATTTACTTACATGATTTCACTTAATATCTGCTAGAATTGCATAGCTGTATTTTCACAAGGTTTTTTTCAGGCTTTTTATGAGACTGTCTTGTGGTGAATGCATTCAAATGTATGTTTCCAGGAAACTTTATTTTCTCCAAATGTATTGTTGATCATTTTACTGGATATGGACATTGATTTTTTTCAATAGAAGTGTTTGAATTTTTCATCATACAGTTCTGGGAGATTTTCAGTTTGCAGGACAAAGCTTTCTGTCTGAGTAAGCAGTAGAAATTGCTGTTGCTTTCTAGCTCCTGAAGTGAGAGATATGAACATCATAAAGCTTTCACCTATACTAATGGGGTAAAAAACATGTTAAATTATTCCTCAGGGTGAGCATCTTTGTATTGTTGTAATGAAATTTTTTGAGAAACTTTGAATTAACAGGAAAGTAGATGCTTCTAATAAAACAGGTAGGGTAAATTATTAAATAAGTGGTAATAAACCCACATCTGAACATCTCAAGAATTTTATTTTTACTAGTTTCAGTATATTTTTGTTACTGACAACCTGTTTTTTCCCCTGTTTTCCTCACAACTTCCTTCCTTGGCCTAATCTGTCTTTGAAGTCAACATCTGATCTCTTGAGACAGTAGTGTATTATTTAAGTCAGTGTCTATCAGATCATCTATCTGAACTATCAGTTTGAAATTTAGCCAAGCCTTTGAAATATATCCTGACAGGAAATCTTCAGTACTAGAGAGGTTTATTTTATCCTGTTAAGAACTTTTCAGAAAGGTTGATGGATATATGTGTGTGAATAAGAAATCTGTGCATATTGTGGTTGCTAACTCCAGTATGCTTGAGCCTTGTTTACCTAAAATTTTTCTCTGTGGATAAATACCATGGATGGCAAAGTGTTACTAGTCTCCTCTGTACTCTGCAGTATCACTGAATGTATTCTTTCTTTTCTGTGTGGCAGGAGGAGTGCCAGAACTATATTCGAGTGCTTCTTGTTGGAGGCAACCATCTCTTCACCTGTGGAACCAACGCATTCACTCCTATCTGCACCAATCGCACGGTACGAGTGAAATGTTTCGCCCCACGAGCTGAAGTCCCTGTTCTGAGCCAGTAGACTAAAAGGCAGGGCATGTTATGGCTGACAACTGGCTATTATACTGATGGGTGACCTGATGTGTAAAAGGCTGATTTAGGTGGTGGCAGGCCAAATAGGAGAGCTAACTGATCTCTTTTTGCAGTCTTTTCCTCAGCTATGGGAGATGCACAACTATGAGCAGCTCAATTCCTCCTACATGCCAACTTTTATGAATCTTGGGTGTTTATAAAACTTCTGCCACTGTCTGGTCTGATTGGCATCAATTGGTCTAGTTATAAAATGTGGTTGTGTAGCTACATACGGTGTATGTGTAGTTCTGGAGAAATGACAGTACCTGTATTAGTGATTTCTGACTGGTGAGAATGAGAAATCTTGACTGAGAAGATCTGTCATTGTGTTTTCAGAAAAAGCCTAATTGTAGTATCAGTTGTACTCATAATAAGTATCAAAATGTCACTGTCTGGACTAGGCTGCCTATTTGTTTCAGGAGGGGAGAAAACTACAAAGAATAGATGTATTACTAAAAAACTCACTGACAGATTTATTTAAACCCATTGTACCTTTATTTTCAAATAGCATATTAATATCATGCTGTGGTTTATGGCTGTAAGTCTTTGGGCTACTAATCAGAGATAGTTCTGCTGAGCTGGAAAGCTCCTTTTGTTACTCTCATTTTTCAGGTGAGATTTTTTCCTAAAACACACCAGCAAAACAAATAATAGATTTTGTTGTTGTTGTTGTTGTTGTCTGCCTTATTGATTCTGGCAATCAGGTTTGGATTTATTTTTTGTAATCACAATCTTTGCAAAGATAACTAATGTCTGAGCCCCTTCTAATAGAAAACATTTAGGCATGGTGGATAATGATTGACATGCATACTTTCCATATCAAAGTGGCTAAAGTGAGATCTGACAACATTACAATGAGACTTTCTATATGAGACCATTTCATATTGATGTAGAGGTCGGCTCATCTCTGTTGTACAGTACTTGAGCAGGTAACAGGTGTTTGTCATAGGATTTTGCTCAGATTGATGCAGCTTGGCTGAAATGATAATTTTCAGGTAATTTTAATCCCTTTTTCTAATTCTTTTACAGTTAAGCAACTTGACAGAGATACATGACCAAATCAGTGGCATGGCTCGTTGTCCCTACAGTCCCCAGCACAACTCCACTGCTCTTCTCACTTCCAGTGGAGAATTATATGCTGCTACGGCCATGGATTTTCCAGGAAGGGATCCTGCTATTTATCGGAGTCTGGGGGCCCTTCCTCCTCTCCGAACTGCCCAGTACAACTCCAAGTGGCTGAATGGTGAGTCCTGATGGACTGTGAGACTCATCTTCTTTTAACTCACGTTCATCATATTCATGGTATTGAAATTCCATTCTGAGAATTTGAATGTTTTGGAGTATTGTTTATTTAAATTTTAAATTATTTTGTGCTTTTCTTATATATTATTTTACTAGTATAAGTATTTGGGAGTATATTTAATAGAGCTGAAGTCTGTAGATGTGCCCTTAACATGTGTAAGTCGTGTTTGGAGACACAGCGATGAGCTGCTGTTAGGGTGCTCTTACATGGCAAAACTGAGTCAGCTTTGAGCAGCAGCTTGCATTGAGCATTCTCTTCTGAGTACCTCAAAAACTTAAGGCAGAAAATAAACAGTTTAGAAAGGACTGAATTCTCCAGGCTTTCCCTGCAGGTCCCAGCCTTGACAAGCAGAAGAAGTTCAGCTTTCGAGCTGCTTAGGCGGCAGACTGACATTTTGAGCTGCTTAGGTGGCATCCTGACACCAAAGGATGGGGAATAGTTTACAAAACATATCATAACATTGTGTTTAACAGTCAATTTTGTGTCACGGATGTTAATCACCTGATGAGGATTTCCAGCTGGGAGAATCTGTAAACAGATAGGTATTCCTGAGATACGACAGACGGAGTTGCCTTTTTATTTAATACAAAAAAAGGAAGCAGATTCTTCTAAACTGAAAATTATTATCAAACACAAAGTGTGAAATGATGTGTATTATAGTTTGCCCATGCCTGTTCCAGAAGAAAAAGAAATTTTTCATAATGCATGCTACGTGACACAACAGTCACTATTCCTACAGCACATTTCACGTTATGATGGGATTATTGTCATGTGTGAAATTAAATACAAATATAAATCCTTCTAGCTTCAGATCATTTGGTCAGCTGCAAGTAAAAGACTTTATTTTTAATATTTCAGTTCTCCTATAATGTGAATGCTGAACTGTGCTTATACAATTAGTATTTTTTACTTGAACAATGAACCCATGACAGGTAGCTTGCAGGAATTTGTGACCTTCTCTTAAGGTTAGATGATTTTAGAATGTTAATTAACAACAACAGCAAAATCCTAAATTTTGTGGAACATAAAAGAATTATAGCAGTGCAAAAGAAGTGAGGGGAAAAATGAACTCATATATTCCTGTTCAGGCACCCTTTGTCCACTCAGCTTGGTATTGGAACTAATTACTGTTCTACACCTGTGTTCTTTTGTCAAAGGGGAAGAAGTCTTCACGCAGAATTTGCAGCTTAACTGGATATTTTTATGCCAAAGGCACACTAAAATTCCCTCTAGACTTCTCTAATTAATCATATTCACTGTATTCACATTTTGTCTATTAAAAGCCTCAGATGTACTTATACATTCTCTGTTAGAGTTCATTCTTCTGCCTCAAAACTGTTTATAATTAAGTTACCAGGAAACTGTAGCTTTTATCTTTGGGGAGGAAGAACAAGATGAGTTTTTTAATTGAAGCCAGTTAAAGTACGTCCAATATAAGACTAAAAGCAGCCCAGTTAACTATATTAAAGGAAGGGGGAATATTTTATGGGGTAGCTAGGAGAGGGGGATTCATCTGCTTTTATGTCAATTTGCATGGTTATATGATTCAGTGCCAAGAAACTACATTAGTTTTTCAGTGCTTGGATTGAAGATTTTGCTGCTTTCACTGAGAAAGTAACACAGATCGATAATCCTGCAAGAAAACTAAGTCATCAGCTGGAATGGAAGCCCCCTAGTCAATATCTGTTCAGCAGCAGTAGCTCACAGTTACTGTAATTTGGCCTCATGTGAGGTGTTCATGTGCATGCACGTCTGTCAGTGTTTCCAATTCAAAGGTTTCCTCGGAAGCACCCTGTTTTTTCTCACATAGATTTTCTGCTCTGCGAATCATGTTGGACCAAATCAAATCATCTCTGGGGCTGATGGCAGCACTCAGAAACACAGCTGATTATCTCTCTCAGTGCTTTATTGCTGTGCAATAAAGACGTTGTTTATTTTAATGGCTAGCACAGCAAATTCAGAGATCTTCAATCCCATCAGTCAGGCAAAAAGGACATGCCTATACGCCTAGGCAGTCTGCTCTTGGTGTTCACTGTACCTTTTGGTGCAGGATCTTGACTTGAAAAGCTCTGAATCTTCATCACAGAAGAAAACTTGTTCCTCGTCTTACTTGTCAGAAGGTCTGTAATCACACAAACAATGATATACAGTGTGGGAGGGGAAAATGGACCTGATGTGTCAGGTAGCTGGGGTGAGATCCCATATTACCATGATGTGGTTTCAGCTTCTGGAAGCACAGATTTCACAAATAAAATAACATTTATGTTGTTGACCTGAGTTCCCCATTTGTTCTGGTTCAGCCAGAGTCATGTATTTATTATTGGGTCCTGCCTTCTATTGGGGGCTTGATAGGCCTGGTAGCAATCCACATCAGCTGAGTATGTAAGTTAGCAGCTGTTTACTGAGCATCATTCTGATCAGTTGCTTAACATTAGCAGATTATGGAGAAATCAGTGAACTTTCATTTCTGAATTATCCTTTTCTTGATGCAATCAACACTCAATTATCTGGGGGGACAAAGAGTTGGATAGTTCAGTTAAAAGTATTAATTATTTAGCATATGTGTAAAAGTAAGCTACAGAAATATGCTGAGAGAGTATAACTGAAGGGGAAAAAGAAAATTAATGTGAAGCACAAAGATTTTGAACAAGCACAGATCCAAAAAGGTAGATGGATAGCACAGCAACACCAACATAGAAATCTTATTTTTGACTGGAGCTAGTTATTGTGGAGCCATCCTTGAGGCTCTCTGAATATACTGTTTGTTCACCTACTAGACATCATGCTTCAGGATTTGATTCCCCTGAATTTTGTCTGGTTTAAAAATTTTTATTGGCTCAAAGGACAGTTTACCAAAAATTACAGATATCTGCACACTTCCTTAAAGTTTTTCCTATTTTGGAAAATTTTAGAATGTAGTCAGTCACGTCTTCTTCCCTGATGGAAGAAAGAAGCTTCTGGTGGTAGTTATTGAACTTGTCTCTTTTAACATTTACAGTAGTAATCTCTTCAGCTCTTGAATATCTGTGAATATGATTGCCAGTTAATTTTTTTTTTTTTTTTAACTTCAGAACTTCCCTCCACTTCTAGAAAAAGAAATTGATGTTCTGTTTATTGATCTATTTCTGTCTTCCTGGTGCTCCTATAGACAACATCAAATGCAGCTGGCCCAAAGGAAATGAGCAGGTTTTTGACCACAGTTGTAACCATGCAGAAATTCTGCTCGTCTCCGTGAAGAGATGCTACTGAAGCATCAGGCTCCTCTAGTGGTATGACCTGAGCACTCACCTTAGTTCAACAGAGGTTGGGTTGCTCACAAAGAATTTATCAACTGACAGTTCAGGAGAGACAGACCCCGCGTTGTCCTCTTGCCAACCCCGTCAGTACTTTGTAACTATGTCACTGTACTCAAAGGGAACATGATCACCCACAGAAGTTAACAAGGGCTGCAGACCAGCTCTCTCCCCATCAAACAGCCCAGCTGGCTGCAAAGGTGAAATAGAGAACCCAGCTCTCCCTCCCATGATGTCATATTTTGGCCTTCTCTTTTCCCATGTAGAGGAAAATGTAATGCCTGAAGTTACTCACATGAATATGTATATATGCACAAACAAATGAAGAAGGTGGAAAGACTGCTTACCAGTAATTTACTCTGTAAGGTGTCCTGTTCTGCTACGTACTCTCCTTTCTTTTTCTCTCTGAATCCATGTTCAAGCACTCCTGTGCTTAAGAGAAACAATTTGAGGTGATAGAGCACACACTGAGGATTATGTCTAAAGCAGACATCTCTTCCACTGATTTCTTCCGGGCCAAAGCAGTCAGCAAGACCTTGAGCTTCAGCCAGCTGCTCAGGTCAGTAAAGAGCATCATGTTGCTGGAACATTATAAAATTTCCCTTGTAGTGTTTCATAGAAAGAATAGTCTGCCTTAGCAGTTGGCTTTGGACATTATTAAATGATAAAAAATAAATTATTCTTTCATTAAGCTGGCATGCTGTCTGTTTCAGTGTCCTTAAGCTCTCACTGTAACAATGTTTAAATCATATCTGGAGTTGATATAGTATGCTTCTAATTAGACTTTGCCGTAGAGTTGATCTGCAAAGTGTAGCATGGGCAGAATTCATCATAGCTTGCTCTAGAGAACAGAAGAAAAGGTGATAGTTATATTTGCAGTTCACAGTTTCAGTGTGTCCAGATTGGCAAGGAAAACCTTCACTTTTTAGACTGAGAAACCTCTCCTGTAGTCCAACATTTACAGCTAGTAAAGGTATTACTCCTTTCAATACACCTCTTTAAATCACTAAATGTTTGATCTGATGCCTCAGTGTGAAAGTTTGCCTTAGTCTATAATGTCTGTTCGATTTCCTCAGCCAATAAAGGGCAAAAAATTAAAAAAAAAAAAAGAGAAGGAAATCCCTTCCTGTTTCATCACATGGAGAAACACTACGACATTCGTTTTCATGAGTTGTCAAATGCCTTTGCTTACAATTGCATGGGTCTCCAACTATCTGGAAACGATTGCAGCTGTTTTCTTTACCCTACACATGCAATGATAGATGCTATGGGAACATGTTAAAGAAATAAAAACTGTGTTCTAAATGTCATGACATTTCATCAGTGGGCAGACTATAGATGATTAAAATGTAATCCTATGTCAGATGTAGCCCCAAACCAGAATAAAATAAAATAAAATAAAATAAAATATCTTGCAAATTAGAAGCCTTTCCATCTGAGGAGTGTTTGGATTGTTCTGCTTTACTGGTAGACATAATATTACCATTTTTCCTCTTGCTATCCTAAGCATTTGGTTATTAGATACTTTTACTAAAGAGGTTCCTCTGAGATCACTTTCTTAAAAACATTAATAAAAAGCTTATTAATCAATAGAAGATACTTTTAGTGTTCACAAGTAATAGTAAGAGTAAAATTCTTACAAAGGTGGTTTGGTTAGTGGGGTTTAATACAGCTCTGAATCAATTCCTATTATTGTTTGTTAGCAGACAACTTTTACTGCTAGTAGGATGTGTAGAGACAATTTATGATCTAAGAATAAAAATTAATTCTTTCAATTTTGTTTTTAAGGATTAATGGAAATGGCTGTAATAATTCAGTGTTATCCTTTCGTTTTTCTGGGTTTTAATGAAAAGCCTTGTAATTACATAGTGCAAGCTTTTCTTTATTATGTAGTATTTCATGTAACTCAAAACCAGTGTGTGCTTGAATTTGCAATGTACTCTTTCAGATAAGAGACCTGACTGAAAATATGCAAAGCATATTCTGCTAGTTGTTGCTTATTTTCCAAGAAGATAAATAATTACATTTCTTTGGTTGAGCAACCCATGAGGTTGGTTCTTTTCCTTTGTATCATGATTTTTGCCAGTATCCTAAAATAGGAGAGAAAATACCTGCTGGTTTTGAAACCTGTCCTTAGGCTTCTTCACTGCAACAGCTACCAGAGGAAAAATTGGAGCAGTTAAGCTGTGTTTTTCCTTTCCAATTTGTACATCTTCTCCCTGATGGCAGTGACATAGTAGGAGAGCAGTAAGTTGGTGTGAGATGGAGGTGCCTCCCCTGACTTCCTTTTTTCCAATGCCAGACTGAGTTACTACAAAACACCTTCATAGCATTTCCTTACCTGTTCGAAATGGTAGAGACAAGAAGCACTACCCATGTAGTTGGGGTATTTTTACTTCTTATCTATCCTAGGTAAAACAGCAAGGTCCACCTTCCATTTATTAGAAACACCAGGAGGCTATTGAGGACGGAGTCTGTTCTTTTATATATCATCTTGCCTGCTTATGTCAGGTGTCAATCAGACAGGCTGAATGAGGAAGGAGGACACTTCTGCAAGCAGATCATCTGTTCCCAGCGTCAGAGAGGCACAACAGGAGTGTGGGCATCATTAATGCACAAAACTATGATACACAGTGACCCAGAGAAAATGAAAGAAGTTAGGACTGAAATGCATCTTAACCAGGGGAAGGTGGAAAATTTCAAATTTCAGTGAGCATGAACACAATGAAAACCAGCATTTATCAAAGACAGGAGGAGACTGAACATAAGGAATAAAGCCTTTACTGTGCAAGTAACTGTGCACTGGAACAGACTACCCAGAGAGGTTGTGGAGTTCCATTCACTGCAGATATTCAAGAACAGTCTGGGCACAATCCTGTCCAATGTGCTTTAGGATGATCCCACTTGAGCAGGGAGGTTGGATCAGATGACCTGTTCTAACCTGACTCATTCTGTGATTCTGTGTGATCCTGTGACAGAAATACTGGAGGCAGAGATGGAATTTCAACAGCAGACATACTAAGCCTTAAGGTGGAGGGGACAGAGGATGATTATGAAATTGGCTTCCTTTTTGTTAAAAAAAAAAAAAAGAAAAAAAGAAGAAGGAAAAGAGGAACAGGTGGTAGGGGGTTGATGCTGGCTGTATTCCAGGCACTCACCAACAAAGCCTCTCTGTCACTCCCCTCCACAGCTGGATGTGGGAGAGAAAATATAACGAAGGGTTCATGAGACAAGGACTGGCAGAGATCACTCACCAAATATTATCATGGGCTAAACAGGCTCAAATTAGAGATATGAATTGAATTTATTGCTAACAAAATCAGAGCAGGATAATGAGAAGTAAAATTAAACCTTAAAACCCTCCACCTTCCCCTCACGCCTCCCTCGTTCTCAGCTCTACCTTCTCCCCCAGTGGTGCAGGGAGACAGGGAATGGGAATGGGGGTTATGGTCAGTTCATCACCCATGGCTTTTCCTGCTGTTCAGGGAGAGGAGTCATTCTCCTGCAGCACCGTGGGGTCCCTCCCACGGGAGACAGTTCTCCATGAACTTCTACAGCATGAGTCCACTTCACAGGGAACAGTTCTCCCCAGACTGCTGTAGCGTGGGTCACTCTTTCACAGGGTGCAAAGAGTGCAAAAAGTATTTGTCCCTTTCAAGGACAAACAGCTGCAGCATGGGCTCCTCTTTCCATGGGCCTTCCATGGGGTCACAGACTTCTCTCAGGCATCCCCCTGCTCCAGTGTGGGCTCCTCCATGGGCTGCAGGTGGATCTCTGCATCCCCATGAATCTTCATGGGCTGCAGGAGCACAGCTGCTTCACCATGGTCTGCACCACAGCCTGCAGGGCACTTGGAGCACCTCTTCCACTGGCCTTGGTGTGTGCAGGGCTGCTTCTCTCACGTTCTTTCACTCCTCTCTTCTATGGTCACAATTACGTCTGTGCAGTAGCTTTTCTTCCTTCCTAAATCTGTTATCACAGAGGCATTACCACCAATTGTAATTGGCCCAGCCTTGGCCAGTAGCATGTCCGTCTGTTGGAGCTGCCAGGCATTGGCTTAGCTGGACATGGGGAAAGCTTCTGGCAGCTTCTCACAGAAGCCACCCCTGTAGCCTCCTGCTACCAAAGCTTGGCCATGCAAACCAAATGCGCAGGTCTGCAGGGAAAGTCCTTTCATTGTCACCCTCCCTGTAAAACTAAAACAGAGGAAAAAAATAAAATGGCAGTGCAAATGTTTGGGGAGAAATGGGTAAGCCATCATAACTGGGTTTTCTTTCCATACCATAACTGCTGGTTGGCAAAATCTCTTTAAAGAATACTAGAATCCTGTGTATGTGGAATTCTGGATTCAATTTTAAGTAACTATCCAAACTTCTGGATCTTTTGATAGATCCCCATACTCAAAACTTGCAGAGGTTTTGAGTGAATTAATGTAATCCCTGTGTATTCTTCACCCTTGCCCTCCTGCCCCTGTGTACATGGCTTTACAAGGTGTCTATGCAGTCAAAATAGGTGACATAAAATCCACTGAACTCCTTTTAAGGGCCTCATTGAGGGTTAAGTCAGAGTAGAGAATGGCTTCTGTGAATAAGTTTGTCAGTGGCAAATTTGCATCAGCAAAATGATATAATAAATTGCAAAGTATTATACCATGTAAGAACACTTTACCTTGAAAATGAAGGAGATCTATTTGAAATAAACAACAGGAAATAAAATAAGAAATTTGGTAATACCATATTTGAAAACAATATTTCAGACGAGAAATAATTGCATTTCAGAATTTATTAGAGTACATCAGTAAAAAAGTAATGAGTGCATCCACTTTTATGATTATGCTGAATTGTATTATAAAATCTATCAGCAGTATAAGAGAAGATTGGAAAAAAAATGTCTGGGATACAGAGTTTTAGGGTATTTTGCTGTCCTTGCTCTTCCATACCTATAAAATTTTCAATTTAGCGAAAGGAAAAGAATATAAAAGA
Organism: Corvus cornix cornix; assembly: GCF_000738735.6. Taxonomy (NCBI): domain Eukaryota; kingdom Metazoa; phylum Chordata; class Aves; order Passeriformes; family Corvidae; genus Corvus; species Corvus cornix. Next base: position 81,654,251 of record NC_046333.1, read on the forward strand.
AATCATGGAGAGCTAAGGCATTGCAAAGGAAATAGACAAAATAGATTGGTAGCCAGCTACTCTATGACAGGTTAGCATTTTTAGCACGCCTCCTAGGTAATTGTGAAACACAGAGGAAAAATAGCTATTAATAATCCATTTCTGCCAGTTTCATATGGACTTAACGTTTTACAGTTCAGCTCCTGAGGATGGATATAGCTGTGATGACCACAAGTTATGTATTTCTTTTGAGGTATAAAATGCTGTGATTAAAATTTGTCCTTAAACCCTCATGAGGAGTGATGCCTTGATCAGCCTAATGCAAAGTCTGTACTTTTTTTTCTAACAGCTGCAAAGGGCTACAACTAAATGAATGTACTTAATGAATATACAGAGATAGCAAAATGCAATTGCAACTGGACTTCATTGATTAAGTTAATAAGATGAAAGAAAATAATATACACTGGCACATCTGAAGCTTGAATTCTCTCCATTACTTTCAGCATCTCTTTTGGAGAGCACTTGTAGCTGAAATGTGAAGTTTATTCAAAAAAACTCAAATGCGTCTTTCTAGGATTTAATGGTATTAAGCATTTGACTGAATACAAATATGTGGAAGAAATGGGTCTTTAGAGGTCAACAGTATGGTGTGATTCATTGGTCTAGTGAGATCAGTGAACAAGGTCCAGATAGATGTCATTCAACATTAGAGCAGTATCTAAACTCCTAAGATTTTGACTATATAATGTATTCATATATCTTTGTGTGTCTTATTTTGTGTGCATATATACATATAAAATCTGATCTGTGTCTAGATAAGAAAAACTTAATATTTTAGCTTTCTTTTAACATTTCTGGGGTTAATTTCACTTTTGATTGAGTCTTTGAATGCCTTGCACTTCAGATGTGAGTGGTCACATCTCACAGGGACAGTCAGTGGAAATCTTAGCTCTTACTTTCTTAGAGTAGGCTTTGGACCTTTAAATCCTTAAGATTAATTGCTGTTACCTCCTTAAAGAAAGTTAGATCATTTTCTGTCATTTGGTTCACTCTGGGAACAGCAGCATCCACTAACTATGTAAATTAAGCCATGTTAGCTTGCTTCAGAAGATGTGGAATTGTACGGATTAAAGAGCACAAGAGAACTTTCTTGCTCCTAAGCTCAGACAGTGAGAAGAGGCCAGGACTACCTCAAATGCTCTCACAGAGCTCTTTTAGGCTTTTTTCCCATTCCTATACAGGAAAAATTCCTGTACAGTTCCTCTCATCCTTTTACCCACTCAGACTGCATCTACACCACTAAATAAAAAAGGCCCAGGAAATAAGCTTATGCATGACACCTTTGGCAGGTGGAAAAGGAGAGTAATCTAAGAGGCATCATTGTGTCTTCCTGTTAAGTGCTTTCACATTAAGAACAGAGACTGTGCTCCCCAGACAATGTAGGTTTGTCTCCAACCTTCAGAAAAACAATCTTATTGTTTCCAGTGGAAGCACCATCTTGGCTTCATATGGTTGAGTCATCTTTTTTGCAATAACTTAGAAGAGTCTGTGGGGAAACATCCTTGTTGGGCAGCCATGCTGCTTTATGAAGGAAATGGTAGAGATTCCCAGGATTGGTGCTGAGAAAGCAAATTTCAGAAATAGCAGTGATGTGTTTGCCCAGGGGCAGCGCTAACTAGCCACCCAGTGCTTTCAGTGCTTGGGCTTGTGCCTCTGTGTAGCATGGCTCCGTGCCGTTCACTGGAGATACTTGTTGGGTCACATCGGCAAAGTAATTTTCTTGCTTTCCTGATTCCACTGGTTCCATTTAATTTGGGAAAGTCTAGTCAGCCTGACACATCCATAAATTGAGTATATAAAAAACCCTATAAAGGTCATATACAATACTCGTGACATTATTACAGGTTGACATTCTCATACTAACTGCTGTCACATACCAGACTCCTTGCACTTGTTGTGGTGATCTGATAAATCAGAAATGAGATGTGTTTGCCCTTCCAGAACTATTTGCAAAGTCAGCATGAAACAAGAAATTCACTTCATTTGCTGCATTAAAAAATTACATGGTAAGGCCTCCATGTCAACAAATAGCAGTTCACAGCACAATATTTGGACACATAAGAACTGATTTTTTCCTAGCTGAGAAGCTGCTTTTTCCTTTGACGTTTTGAAGTGACCCTCTTCATTTTTCCCAAAGAGAGAATGAAATAAAGTCTGACATGATAATCCTTCCACATCCACTGAATTCCCCAAGGTAGCTCTGAGATTATTACATTTAATGCAAATGAAAGCAGTTTTCACAAGTTTCAACAGCAGGTCACATTTTCATCAGTTCATAAAGTATAAACATAGGTGTTTGCAGATGTATATATTGTTTCTCAGTTTTGAATCCATGAAATATGAGTACTAGGTATATGAGTACTAGGTATTTTTGTACATGTACTATGATTATCAGTGCAACTTTAAAATACTGTCTTTTGAAAGGTTGACATGGATTTTCAAGAACGCTGAACACAGTCTCAATGCATTTCATATTATTTTTACTCCTATAGTCTGTGAAGTTTGTTTTATTTTTGTAATTCATCATTCTTTATGCTGAGTGCTTCCAATAGTGTTTTTTTAACTCTGCAGTGAGATCCTATGGTGCCAATGTAGGGATCTTTTTTATATCAGTGGACCTCCAGTGAGAAGTATCTTCAGGCCTGATTGAAAGGCAGGGCCTCCTTGTTAACATTTGTACAAAATGTGTTTTGCGGGTGGATCAGCTTGGTTTTGAGTATTTGCACAGTAGGTTTTTGAAACCTTTGAAGCAAAATCCCTATTGTAATGAAAGTTTTACACAGATAAGGAATGAAGATTTAAGGTTCCAGTAGGGTTAACATTACTAATAGTTTAGTTCTTTGTATATTGTCAGTGCAGTTTTATTTCTAATGATATCGTAACTCCTGTCGAACTATTTTGCCTTTTTTTTTCTTTTTTTTTAACACAAATGCACTGATACTATGTAACTCATGAAGGCTCAGGGTACCAACAGGTTCTTAAAATTGTTGGGTTGTGATCTGCCAAAAGAATACCTGTGCAGCTCTGAATGTGGGGAAAATGTGGTGTGTTCCAGACTGCTCTCAAGGAAGCACTTCATAAAATAGAGAGTGAAAGTTACAGGGAAGAGTGAGAGCACTATTGGATCTGCTCAGCTTCATGCATCCAAGGCAGCTCATAATCATTGCTGCCAAAAACCTGCCCTGGGAGCTCTCAGCGCAGCAGATAGAGATGGAAGCAGCACAAGAGGCCATATTAGCTGGGATCTGGTCTGTTTTTGAAAAAGAGTTTTCTGACAGTTTGGACTGCTGTGAGGCAATGCCAGCTTGCTTGCCTTTCTAGTGCCCCTCAGAAGTTCTGATAGGTTTGAAACACTCCTGTAAAATACTTACAGCATTTCGAATTACAGCAGCCTTTTTTCTATGCAATAGTGCATAGATGTTCACCTATAAATTGTATTTGAAGTGTTTCCTCAAAATAGATGTTTTTAAAACAGTTTTGTTTATTTGTTTTCCCACTTCAGAATAAAATTTGGGAATGAGAAACAAATTTTTTCTTGTTTCTCAGAGGTATCAGTGTTCTAAAATGGTTCCTTGCACAAGTGGGGCTCTTCTTCACAAATCTGTGTATCAAATTTCTTTCCTTTAAGAACTCATCAGGTTGTCAGCTTCTTTTAAGGTCATGGAGTTTCCTCAGATCTAGTCATCCTTACAGGAAATGGACCACATGTTTATTGTCTTTGGTATCCACTGTTCCTTTTTTTTTTTTTTCTTTCAAAAAATATTGCCATCTGTTGCTTTCCAGATTTTTTTAAATGTATTCTTTAGTTTCTCCATCATCACCATCGGGTATTTTGATCAGTTTTCAATATTTTCTTTAAAGAAGGGGGAAAAAGTCTGTAAAGCTCTAAAAAGCATTAAGTGATACGGAGTTGAAATACAGTTATCTTACCATCAAATATTCTTGTGTAGTGCTCTTTTCTTTTAATTACAGCCTCTGAGCACATTTTTACTCACCATCAACTACTACCTGTTGTCATGCTAATCTGGAGTAATGGCATGGTGGCAAAGCAGAAACAGAGTTAAAAGATAAAACAGTTACATTGCAAGAAATCACTGTGCCCTTATGTGAAGAATGAAAACTCCAAGACACTTTTGATGGTGGAATACAGTGAGCTGGGCCTACGCTGCCCAGCACAGTCATGTTCTGTGAACACCTAGAGCTGAACCTGTCAGACCACGTGTTGTGGTTTGACCCCAAATGGCAGCTCAGCTGTCTATTTGTGCTGGTGGGGTGGTGTGAGAAAGAAAAGGCCTTGGCTCTGTGTGAGTGCTGCTCAACAATAACAAAAACATCCCTGAATTACCAGCACTGTTTCCAGCACAAATCCAAAACACAGTGCCATGCTAGCTACTATGAAAAGAATTAACTCTACCCAGCCAAACCCAGTGCATACTGATCATGTATCTCACAATCCCAGCTGGACATGAGCTGGCCTGTTCAGATGTCATGGTGCCATATCCCTAAAGGATAATAAAAAGTGTCTTTATCTAAATATAAAGCTTGAAGATAAATCCAACTTCCACATTAGTATGAGTGCATGTATCACAAGAAGGCAATAAATGATCTTTCCTTCTGTTATTTTCAGAACCAAATTTTGTATCATCTTATGACATTGGGAACTTTACCTACTTCTTCTTCCGGGAAAATGCAGTGGAACATGACTGTGGGAAAACAGTTTTCTCTCGTGCTGCTCGGGTGTGCAAAAATGATATTGGTGGCAAGTTTGTGCTGGAGGATACCTGGACTACCTTCATGAAAGCTCGTCTGAACTGCTCTCGCCCTGGTGAAATTCCATTTTACTATAATGAACTTCAGAGTACTTTCTTCCTGCCAGAACTGGACTTGATCTACGGGATTTTTACCACTAATGTGTAAGTAAACTGAATGTTATATTTTATTTTCTTGCTGTTCATGACAGCAAAACCTAGAACTTCTGAGCTATTTTCTTCTACATATGCCAAGTAAACATCATAAATTCAAACTACTGTTTTGCCCAATCCACTGGTTTCTGTGAACAGGTATCTGTTCCAAATGTTTTCCATGTGAATTGTTGAAAACACGAGAGAAGGACGAATTCATAAGATTTCCTTATAGCAGGGAGCCAGTTGTGTTTAAGACTATTCTGTCATATTCTTCATTTATTCTTAGAAAGTAATTAATTTTTTTAGTATTGTAATATGTAAACACATTATGTATTTATGAAATAAATGTTTTATAATTGTAATGTGACATAATCATGAACTTGACATGATGGAATTTGACGATGTCATAAAGAACTCATCTCACCCAAAAGAGCACAAGAGGTGTTCTTATGTATTTTAAATTAGCTCTAACATATCCTTATATGAGTTTAAGGGTCAAACCAAGAATTTAACCTGATTTTAAGTAAACCTGTTATATCAATAAGGTAAAATTTTAAAAAAAGAAAAAAGTACAATTTTGTCTTAAAAATCCAAATTTGTTAAATATTAAAAAATTAGAAGAACATAGAAAATAAGACATTTATCTCAGAACTTTGTTAATTAACTTTGTTAATTTAAATATGATGACTGGTGTTCAAATGCTGCTTAGCAAGAGCGACCTCTGTGTTATGGCTGTGCAGCCCAATGTTCAGAACACTGGAACAATTTCAGATTTTGAGTTCTGATTCTCTTACCTTCTTCTAGTGTCTTGCTGTGTAAGTCAGTGCTGGTTTGGATAAATTTGGAGGAAAAATATCCTCTGAGAGAAGGCAGGTTACAACCAGCCTTCCCCCAGCAGGTTCGGGAAAAAAAGAAATTTTCCTCGAAGGAAAGTGAAAGAGATAAAAACTATTTATTTAACAAACACACAGGAAAAGGATAATAATGCTAAATAATAAAACCTCTCGCTGTGGAGAGAAAACCTGGGGAAATTTAAGAGTCCTTCTGTAGATCTCTCTTTCTCTCTCCTTGGAGCTTGGTCGTGGTGGGCCCTCCTCCCGGGCCTCCACCTCAGTGGAAAAAGTCCCGATGTGTTCTGATGTTGAAACAGTCCAGCAGAGAAAAAGGGAAAAAATCAAAGTCCCAGGAAAACAAAAGTTCAACTCTGTCTCCCTCTGGAGAAAAAGAAAGCCGAAAGCTGGCTGGAAAGCAAGCAGTGCTTCCTCCGCTCTCTACCGCAGAAAGCAGAACACAGAGGAGTCTGTATCTCTGTGTCCTTGAAAACAAACTGTAAACTGCTTTGAAAGTTTTGCTGGGGTTTTTTTTTCTCTCCCCCCTCTCAGGCTTAGTTTAAAGGCACAGAAAGGCACAAAAGTAATTTCTGGGCATAGAGGAGTGATAGGGGATACAACATCATAAAGTCACCCGAAGACAGTCGGTTTTGTCTAGAATTTTAAAATGTCCTTGGGCACCTAAAACACAGGTAAGGGACCCTTGAACACAGGGATGCCTACCTTTTATAAATATCCATTAACCAGGTGGAAAGGTTCACAAGTTCATGCCAACAAATTACAATCCCTATGCGTTCCAGACAGTGAGCATGAATTCAAGCTCATTTAGGCATCTTCCAGACTCAGGCTCACCCCTGGGCTGGCAGCTCAGGCTGTGAACAAGACCAGTGATGGGCTGCTTACACCAGGCTGTGGCAATTCCTAACTCATGACATTGGATGATGAGCTCAGCCTGTTTCTGCAATGGAGTAATATAGTGGATCTAAACCCACTGTTTATATAAGGAGAATAGTAGAGACTTTGAGATTACTGGGGATAAGAATATTTGCTGTTGTTTCAATCAGTAATGTTAATTTTGTTGGTCTGTTTGCCTAGTTAATTCATATATCAAAAGACAGCTATTTGTCAGGTGGCATCCCCGTACACTGTTCAACACAATCTTTCATGAGAAGTCAAAAAGCCTAGACATGTTGCTGCCATGAAAAGCCTGAGCAGAGGAATTCTGCTGTAGAAAATCCACAGGGCTTTGGCCATGGAAGGGGAATGATGTTCCTGATGCTTCCTGGCTCTTCTGAAAATGGACTTGCTATTGTTAAGACTACCTTTGCCACATGGAAGTAGACAGCATTTTAAACCTTGCTGCTACTTTCCTCTTCCCCTGTGCCCCAACATTCTGATTGTCCAACAGGCATGGACTATTCAAAGAGGAATTAATTGTAACTGTTTGAGGGTAGGGTTTTTTGATTGCTCTATTTAAATTCCTGCCCCCTAATGTTGTAACTGAATTTTTTGGACATTTTTGAAATGTTTTAGAGTTAGGATTATTTCCCCATGCTGACTACCTGTTCACAGATAGTTTGTGGAACTCATATGATCCACCTTTCTGCCCTGCAAGTGATGGTGGAGAAACGCAAAGGTTTCCTGTGACAGGGAACAACATACTCCTTTCTGTTCATGTCACAGCATCAGATTTAACTTAATGGCATTCGTAATTCTTCAATCTCAATATCTTCAGAATTGCAATGACTTTATCTCCACCTTAATGCTTTTTTTAGTATACTTTGATATATTTGTGAAGGGAAAAAAATGAAATCTTTCTCTGACAGCCAAACCTGCGCTTTTTATATGTGGTTGACTGTTATGTCCACTATAGCCACTGCTTCATGATAAAGCTGATTTTGTTTCTTTCAGATTATCCAAAAAATCTGTAAACATGAGTCTCATATCCTCTTAGGACTTTATGAAATTCAGAAAAGCATTGGTACAGTTAATAATATTAGTGAGATGCATTTAGTGATATAAGCAAGGACTTATCAGCCCCAATGATGATTGATTCTGCAGAAGTTGTAAGCATGGAACTTCCGGTTTTGGGCTTCTTTTGAAGTAAGAGTGACAAGCACAAGAATGTAAATTGCTCTTTTGTCCTGGTATTTAATCCATGTATCCTAACTCTTTTTTCATTTGTTGGGGTTTTTTCCCATCATTATAGTATGTTTTCTTAAGTCTTGTATAAATTAAAGGCTAAGCTTAAAAAAAAAAAAAAAAAGGGGGGAAAAAAAAAGAAAAGAGAGAAGAATCCTGTGTGGATCAATTGCCAGCAGTTTCAACTGCAACAGGAAATCTGTACAAGTGACACCTTCATTATTTATTCCATTATCTCAAAATGAGGAAAGGAACAATGTAGTTTTCCATATGATGAGCTTTCATAGTTATTAGATTATATTCTTTACACTATGCAGAATTACTTTATTGCCTTGAATATCACATTTTCAAGGCAAACCCAGGAAATTGTATGTTTTGTCCATCTGCCATTTATTGATGTTTATTTTTTTAACATGGTATCTTGTATGCAGTCCAAGTTGTTTTCTCTTGATGGGTTTCTGGAACTTGCATTCTTTTTGCTGTACAACATCTCTTGGAAGACAGGATTTTTGTGGGCATGTCTTGTCCAGGGATTCCATGGGGTCTAGAGACATAGCATACCTTGAAAATCCTTATTTGTGTCATGCAGTCATTTGTTGTATGGAAGAAACTTTATTGAACCCTGAGAATAATGTCTTCCTGAACATTGCAACTAGAAAAGAGGTGTCCCTAGTGCATGTGATTATGTGTGGAAGTATAGCCTCGCGGTATTAGAGCAGCAGCAGAAAGTAGGAAGTTGTGAGTTTTTCCCCACACCAGCTTCTTGGTAAGGCCAAAAAATATTTTAAATGCAATGACTATGCTAAATCAGCTCATCATATATCATTATCTTGAGATATCATCTCCTGGCTGATCATATATGCTTCATTAATTACTTGAAGTATTGAAGAGTTATTGCCTTTTTATTTATTTTTCAGCAAACTGGCTTCTTAATGTTATTACCTAGGTTAATGTATTTATTTCTTTTGCAGGAACAGCATAGCAGCCTCAGCAGTTTGTGTTTTCAATCTGAGTGCAATAACTCAGGCCTTTAATGGACCCTTCAAATACCAGGAGAACTCTCGCTCTGCTTGGCTTCCATATCCCAATCCTAACCCTAATTTTCAGGTATGGATACGTGGGAGAAGTACAATATTTTATGTGAGCTTTCTTCAAAGTACTGTATGGTTCATAATTTATGAATCCAGTTTTGCACTATGTTGTAGCCTAAGACCTTAAAAACCCCTAAATTTAAAAAAGTGCTTAGGAGACCCCCTTATTTCAACATACTTAATTTTAATTTTATCCTTCCACAAAATAATTTGGATTGAAAACCAGATATACTTTGAAGGGTAGGAGGAAAAAGGCTTAACTTCAATCTTCTGTCAAAATAAAACACTATAGTTATCTGTCAAGGTGACATTAACTCTTGTCTGAACTATGATCAAACTGCTATTCTGTTTTACATTGTATTTGTGCTGTTAGGACCTAACAAATGGAACAGTGTCTGTCAGAAAAAAGAAAGTGTGAGGGAGGTGGTAAAAGAGGAGTGGTCAGAATTTTATATATTTTCATGTGCAAGGTAGTCCACACTCCTTGAAGAGTCAGATTAAAAGAATTTGCCATGTGTTGTGCCCCTCATTTGAAGTTGTTGGCCTCAGAGGGTGTAATAATCTGCAGCTGTCTGACAGTATAAAAGCAGTTAGTCCAAGGTGGGTTATTCAGAGGAAGTCTACAGAAAGAAAGGGGCATTTCAGTAAGCAGATATCCATTGTTTTCTTCTTTTGCATGGTCGCCAGTCCTACTAGGACAATTTCAATGAGTGTGCTTCTTGCAAGGGAGATGGAAAGAAAAGCAGCATTAATTTAGTGATTAAAAACAATAGCTTTTCATCAAGGTGCTTAAGTGTATTCACCTTTATCCACATTTCACCCTCCCTTAATCTCAATGCAATTTTGTAAGTTCACTTCTTCTCCTGGAACAGCTTTCCCTAGCTTGTAAGAGTCATAAGATCTTTTGCTAGCATGAAAAAGAATCACCCATTGGGGATCATAGGTAGTTTTAATTACTTCCTGATCCATGCAAATGAAGGAAAATAAGGCACAGGTTACAGGCTAGAGCCACAATACCTTTCCTAAGTGGTATGTTCGGCATTAGCCAAGTGACAAGACTCTATTTAAGTACGCCAGAAGCCTGCAGAAGTGAGCTATGTTTGTATACAGCTTTTTACCTGTTGTAGAAATACTTGAATTGTCAAAATAGTCATAGGAAGAAGATCTAAGAGAGGCTAAATTTTTGAAGGAGAAAGCCTGAAAAAATTCTTGTATGTAAAAATCTTATCACCTTTCTGACTAGTAAGCACATCCAATAAAACTTATTAAACTCCCCCTACAAACCTTGCATTAATGTGGTGTTAATTACTGTAAGAACAGCCCATACTGAATGGTACTTACAAAGAAAGATGACAGTGTGATGGCTGTGTAAAAACAGTTTAAGTCTCTGCTGTACTGTTAGTGCACGTCTCCAAGTCCCAGTCAGGACAGGTGTTGAAATTTATTTCTAAGATGGCCTGGCTGATTTTAATAAAGCTGGTACTTCAATTTACAAGAACAGTGACAACAGTTGTATCATATCTCACTGAGCCACAAACAGCTTTGAAGGCAGAGCTAGTGTTAAAAGTGGTAATGTGGCCTTTTACAACAGAATATCGAAGGCAATTGATGTCAACTGATCTCTAGGTATCTCTAGTGATGTACAACTTCTGTTCTGTTGCTGATGCTGCTTTTTACTCCCTTGTAACTTTCTGTTACATTTCTGGCTCCATAACTGCAGCAGTGATGCATACTAGAAGCTAGTCTAATGCTTAGAGCTAGGTGTAACCATTTTTTGTGACTTGATGGGGCTTTAGAGTACACACTTCACGTAGATGAGATATATTCCTTGTGTGAGTCATTGGTTTCCTTCCAAGAAAGGACTTTTCTTCTGTAAAGTCCTTAGGATAAAAGGTCAGAAGTTCTGTTTGTGTAGACTCAGAAGTAGGTTTGTCCTCTGAGTATTTAACCTACTCAGCAGCAACAAAGAGAAGCATGTGATTTGAAGGAAGATTACTGCTATGTAGATATAGTTTACATCAGACATTGTATTTCCAAGTCTGGATTATATTAATGAAATACTTTCCATGTTAGAATACTATTGGAGTCACAGTTTTGAGGAGCATTATTTTCATCAGAGATCATTGCTTTTCTTTTTAGACAGAGCAATGTCTATCGTAACACCAAGGACCATTTGCATTTCAGTGTACTATGAGTGTTCAGCTGGCATTTTTCCTGCTTGATAGATCCAGATAACTACTTCTATGTCATGGTTTATTTTTTTCACTGGTCTGACATACAGAGCAAGTAACTGTTTCCTTCCAGTTGCTAATTAGTCATTCTTCATCATCTGATCTCCCATTAAGAAATAATTTGACTTTTTTTAGCATTTGTGGATTTGGAACGATCACTCAATTTTGGATTGAAAACACGGTAATAATGAAAAAATAACTGGTAGGGTTTTGCACACTATTATTTTGCTTGTGCTGTAATTCATGGCATAATTTATGACATAGTAAAACAGAATGAAAATTATGACTTAGTTATGCCTTTCACATCACCCAAATATTTGATAAATATTGTGAAGCAGTGCTTTACTTCTCTGATGCAATTATGACTGAGTAAATATGTGAATGTTTATATATTCCCATGCATTAAGAAGCTTTCTCTGTTGTGTCCTCAGAAGAACACAAATATGTTAAAATTAACTCCCACTTATTTTGCTTTGTTTATTTGTGTTTGAAACTTGTCTGTGAAGCTCGTGGATGTTTTCCTGTAAGAAAAGAGCCCAGTTTTCAGATTTAAAATATGGTCAGTTTCAAAGCAAAAAAGTCTTTGCTGTGGATAATATTTAATAGAGCTCTGCCCTGTCCATTTTTGCTACTTAAGACAGAGTCCTAAGAAGCTTCTAGAACTGCATGTTGTATGTTCACCTGGGATTCCTGTCAGACCCTGGCTGTGGTAGGACTTACTTGTCTTTAACACTGAGGTCTGTGAAAATTATAAAGAAAACTAGTCAGAAAATAATTTAGTTTTTTGAATGGTAGTTCTTCTCCTTCCTGCCCTGTGAATGTAGGATATAGCAAAATATTTCCATAATCCACTTCTGCTGGTCAGTCTCATGCCCTTCCATATTGTTTAGAATTAGGGAGCCGCAGGAAAACTGAGCTTCCTCAATCCTTGGACAGTCTGGTTAGCACCAACATGGGACCTGGAAGTCGAATTCCACATTGTCATTGCAAGATACACTCTTGCTTTTATTTTCTTGTGCTGTAAATCAGAGAGTAAATCTATTGTTATTGTTAGCACACGTAGTCATGTTACTTTTCTGTGTTTACAGTGTGGCACCATGGACCAGGGTTTGTATGTAAATCTGACTGAGAGAAATCTTCAAGATGCACAAAAATTTTTCTTAATGCACGAAGTTGTTCAACCAGTTATTCCAATTCCTTACTTCATGGAAGACAACAGCCGATTTTCCCATGTGGTTGTGGATGTTGTGCAGGGCAAGGACATGCTTTTCCATATCATCTATCTTGCCACAGGTACGAACTCTTCATTGCTGTCATAACTGCAAATGTTTATGAGGTCTTTGGGTTTTATGTTCTGTTAATTACTTATGGAATACGTGTACAGCACCTTGAACATCAGCTTTTCCTCTTTGATACTATCACTTTTCTATCTTCTACATTTTATGAATAGATTAATTTAGCCATTACAATGTATTTTATGTTATTTTTTGAACTTAAATTTTGGTGTCTGTTTCCTATTCTCCTTTGAAATTGTAAAGCTTGCGTGCTCTTGAGGGAGTCAAAAGCTGGACATTCTACAAACAGGACTTCTCAAGTTTCACTGACTTTTGTTCTTTTTACTTAGTTGAGGGTACAAAGTAAGGGCCCAAGATAAGATTGTTTAGGACCCTCTGATAAAGAAGTAATTTCGTAAATAGCAAATACAGTTACTGCTATTTCTATTTCTGAATTTTCTGCTCAAATATATTTTATTAACTTTCCTTTTCATCTCATTTTTAAGACATCCATTATGCAGTTTTATACCCTGCCTTATTATTTGCCCATTTATATGTAAGCTTAGCAGTGAAAGAAAAACAACCCTCCACCTTATATTGCCTTGGTTACAGCTATTGCCTTCTTGGTTCAAAATTTCATTCTTAAAAACAGCGAGGGTGTTGGAGAATTGTTTTTGCAGAACAAGAATGCCCCCAGCTGAGATTGAAATAGTAGATTGGACTAATGTGTTTAAAGCCTCATGGCATAAAACTTAGGACAGTTCTTAAATACTTGGGCCTATGCACATTAGTCGGGAATAGCTCATCAAAGCAATGGTTTCTTAATGTTCAGTTTGTCTCATTGTGCTCCTTGAAAGCTAGGAAGTAACAGAAAAGCTTTTGATAGGTTAAAACTGTGCTTGGATTTGACCAGTTCTAGTCAAAACAGCCTGCTGGTTGGTAAATCAGAGCATTTTAAGTGAAATCATGCTGACACTAAATGATGTTTGTATTGTAGAGGCCTCCTGATCAAACCTGAGTTACAGAAACATGCACAGAATTGACTTTATATGAAGAGACTATCACTGCACTGTGGGATATTTACATTATTTACAGTTTTGGAAGCCCCAAGAATAATTGCTGTTGTCATAATTCTGATTGTCTTCAGGTTTCAGTTTCCCTTGGTGTGTTACCTTTTATGTTTGAGTCAGCAAATGAGGATCTGAAATTTTACGCTTCACAGTTCATTAATAAATTGTGTTCAGGAGTGATTCTGTGTTCTTTTTGTGCTGCTAAAAAAAGATATTGCTCCTATGCTCCTTGTGATCAGTGCTTGCCTTTCACTTTCATTCTTCTCTGTACGTCTGGTTTTGATCATTCATGGAAGCAGGGTACTTACCTTAGCTGGATCTTTAGTCTAAATTCAGCACATGCTTTCCTGTAACTGGACAGCATATGTTTTATAAGTGTTAGAAAGCATATGATAAAACCCCCGTTCTATTCTTGAAGTTTTCTTGATGTAGTCAATTCTATTTCACATGTATTTCACTGAACCACAATGGATTTTTGTTAACATTACTTCTACCCCAATTGAGTGTAATTATTAAGACTTATTTTCTAAGAAATATTAATACTCACTTTTGGTAGAACTTGAAATTACCACACATGTTTATATACAAATACCACAGAAACAGTGCATAAATGTAGTTTAAAAATCCCAAGATGTACCAAATTACATGGACTAATATATTTATATATTAAGATTCTAGGAGAAAGGTGATACTTTGCCTTCCTTGGGGTGCAGATTATAATTCTAATTTCATTATATTGTTAATTGTGCAGCATCTTATTTCTCCTGACCTCTGCCTTTGCTTACGTAGAAGCTGTGGAGTGGTTAGCATGGAGTTTTCATCGGAAACTGAATATGATAAAAGATTACTGAGAAAAATGCCACTACTTCTGTTAACAACAGGAACTAAAAAGCAGTGGCCTTAACTTTGAAAATAAACAATAATTTTGGGAACAAACCAAGTTTAAGGCGCTTGAATTTCCCCAATGTCCGAGTTTACTCCCACATACAATGTCATCTACCCCAAGCTCTTAACGTCATAAAGCACGTGTATGTTTGGGAGAGATGAAAGACTGGGCTGACAGTTACTACCACTCTGAGAAATGTTGTTGTTGTATCTTTCCTGATTTAATTTATTTGCATTATTAAAAGTGGTGGTAAATTAAATTTGGAATTAAATTTTTACCATGATGCTCCATCTTCAAAAAAAAGACAAAGGGATGAAAGCTGACAAGGAGAAAAGGCTCTGGGGGTGCTAGTTGACAGCTGGCTGAACATGAGCCAGCAGTGTGTCCAGGTGGCCAAGAAGGCCAATTGCATCCTGGCCTGTATCAGCAATAGTGTGGCCAGCAGGACCAAGGCTTGATTTCCCCCCTGTACTGCCCATTGGTGTGTCTGCACCTTGAAACTTGTGCTCAGATTCAGGCCCTTCACTACAAGAAGGACATTGAGGTGCTGGAGAGGGTCCAGAGAAGGGCAGTGAGGCTGATGAAGGGTCTGGAGCACAAGTCCCATGAGGAGCATGGGGTTGTTTAGCATGAAGAAAAGAAGGCTCAGGGGGGACCTCATCATTTTTTACAACTGCCAGAAAAGAGGTTGTAGCCAGGTAGGGGTCAGTCTCTTCTCACAAGTAACAAGTGTTAGGACAAGAGGAAGTTTTCCAGGGGAGATTTAGATTGTATACTAAGAAAAAATTCTTCACTGAAAGGGTATTTAGGCATTGGAACAGGCTGCTCAGGTAAGTGGTGGAATCACCATCCCTGCAGGCATCTGAAAGCCATATAGGCTCAGGGACATGGTTTAGTGGTAGACTTGGCAGTGGTGGGTTAACAGTTGGACTTGATGATCTTAAAAATCTTTTCCAAGTTACGCAGTTCTATGATTCCATGACCTGGGGAGCAATGGTCTAGTGGGCATTCAGTCCCTGAGAAAGTCAAGGAGCACACCTCCTTGGAGCACACTTCTCTGGGCACATGACGGAGGAAAAAGTGATTTGGAACATCCAGAAAGGGTTAAGCTCATCTGAAAATCTCATTACTTTCTGTGGTAAAATGCATGAGGAGAGTAGTACGTAACTTTAGCAAGACTTTTGACACTGTCTCCCACAATATTCATATATCCCAATGAGAATGTATGGTCTGTATGGGTGAGCAGCTGGATCTATAAAAGTTGCTAGAATGTCAGGCTCAGAGGGTAGTTTTAATGGGGTGGATAGAAGTGATAAGGAGCCAAGTACTGTCCTATTTGACATTTTTTAATCAGTGACCTGGAGGAGGAGAAGGAGCACACTCTATCATGTGTGCAGCTGACACCCCACTAGGGACCAGGAGTTACGCTGGAGGATGTGCCATCCAAAGGACTGAAGGGATGCCATCACTGCAAAGACAGCCAATAGCATCTTGGGCTGTATTATCAGGAATGCAGCCAGGAGATCAACTTGTTCCCCAGTTTTGGCCTCCCCCAATACAAGAAGGACATGGATAACGTGGAGCAAATTCAGTGGAAGAGCACCTTCTGTTGGAGGCTGGAGCACTGTGCCCTAGGAAGGAAAGCTGAGGGATCTGGCCTTGTTCATCCCTGAGGAGAAAAGGCTTTGTGGGGAGCAGGATGCTGGTAACATCCTGCTAATACCTACAGGGAGTTTACGTGGAGAGCAGTGGCATGCTCTTCACACTGGTGCGTGCTGGGAAGACAAGAGACAACACACAGAGAATTTCAGACTGCATATAAAGAAAAACTTTCTCACTTCTAGGACAGTCAAGCAACAGGTTGTGCAGTCTCCATTCTTGGAGGTTTTTGAAGCCAGAAAGCGACACAGTGTATTATAGCTAGCTGTCTTTTGGGCAGAAGGTTGGACTTGAGACCTTCTGATCTCCTTTCCGATCTAAATTATCCTGGGCTTATAGTATGCCAGTATCATGTCAAATTGGTTGGGCTGAATTGCATTTTTATTCAACAGTGTGGTAATAGATGTCATTGTACTTTCTGCTGCCTAAAGGAAAGTGCATTCAACTCTGATGTAAATTCTGTCAGTAAGCAATTTGCACTTAGCAGTGTAAAGCAGGATGGACCCAAACTATGCTGTGAGAGATGTACACCACATAACTTTTGTAGTTATAATTCATTCCAACGTTCTTCAAAAATTGTCTTTTAAAATGCACAAAGCTTCAGTGGAAAAGTAGGCATACAGATTGGATTTAATACGAATGAATGTTCTGCTGTCTTTGTTATTCAAAGAAAAAATCCCATTTTTTGAAACAGATGGCCAATAGTTAAGAGAAAGTTCTCTCTTCACTCCCTCACTTACCCACCCTGTTGTTAGAATACAAATACTACAGGGGAGAACAACCCTGGGAGTATAAAAGTATAATTTAGTTTCATTAAACCTTAAATAGATGTAGTATTACTTTAGGAGAGACTGGGAGTAGGCAAACAAATGCATTAATCTGCTGAGTCAACAGTCTTCATTTCCTAAACCTTTGCCAAGTCATCATTCTGCTCGGAGATTCTGGTGTGCTAGGACTTAACAACTACTGCTTATATAAAAAATGCACTTTGGTACTTTGGAGAAACATCTTAATCTTTCACTATACTGACTTCTAACACAGAATGAAGGGATATATCAATTCCTGCACATTTTGTGCTGCTGGCTTTGGGCAAGAAGAAATCACTGGAACAATTTTCAGTGATTTAGAAAGGAAAATCAAGGAAAGCATGCACAGATATTCTGAACTGAAAATCATCTATAACAATACATGAAAAGTAGAGCAAGCTAGAGAAACACTAAATATTCTTAAAACTCTTCAAGTTTGAAAGGCCTCTTTCTTTGTAAAAAAAAAAAAAAAATCAATGTCATAGTTTGTTTCCCTCCCTTCTCTCCCTTCTCCCCTCTCTTCATATTTTTTTCCTCCATTTTATTTCTTTCCCACCCTTTGCCTAGGTGTCCCATGGTTAAAAATGTTTCTGATATTTTTTTTTCAAAATAGGATGCTGCAACAAGAGCAAGTAGCCCTTATTCAGAGGACTTTTTCAAAATATATTTATTTACTCAAATGAATAAGAAAATTATTAGATAGAGTGTCTAGCTTGAGGGAATTATGAAAAAATGAACTTGGGACTTCAGAAAAGGTAGTACTTGCACTGTCTGGTGAAAAACTTTAAAGGTCATCCTTAAAAACTACTTGGTAAAAAAACTCCCATGTTTTTTCTGTTCTTCAATCCCACTGGACAGAGTATGTCCCCTCTGTATCCTGAGTAGAAATGGTATATGCCCAGTGGTGATCTTGGTTATTGGGATTTATAGTACAGCATTGATGAAATTGTGGTGTGGCTGACCTAGTAAGAAAGTATGAAACCTCCAGAAAGGTTTATGGTTGGCTACATTGCATGTCTCTGAAGTGGATTGTTCACTGAAGTGAACCACAATTTTTATGCCATAAATCCAGGTTCTATCTGAGGCTTAAAGGTCACTGGAGGATGTTAACAGGTTTCCAAGAAGTTCTAAAAATTTCAGGTAGCAATGCAGAGAATAATGATGAAAATAATTCTGATGAAACATATACAGCAATTAGAATGAAAAAGTGAAGAGGTTTCATGAAGAAATTTCAAAAGGTATTTTTAGAAAATGCAGATGGAATTTTCATACATTTTCTTTTAGAAGGCTTAAAAATGTAGTAAAACTCCACAAAAGTAACATTTTTTCTCATGAAGCCCTGAAACTGTAGACTATACAGAAACTAGTCCCAACCTAATGAAGAGATTTGGAAGTTTGCATGAAACTCAGTTTGGGAATGCCATCATAACAGTTTGTATTTCTTCTGTTTGTCTTGCTAGATGGGAGCAGAGTACTCCTGATTTGAATCCTCTGTTCAACCTGATGCAAAGTACTCCCTGATTTGATTCCTCTGTGATTTTTGTTACAGTTCTATCTTGTACATTTTGGTTTTGTCATCAGTATGCTACATTTTGTTCTAGGAAACAACCCAAGGCCTTAGCGAGAAAAAGGCTGTGTGCATGTTTTTACTTAAAAATCTCTGATGAGATACTGTCATTTTCCTGGCAGACTGCAGCTTCTGATCAAAGTGTGCAGCTTTCACAGTTTAACATGCATAGTGTCAGAATATATGTAGTATCTGTGCAGTTGCCAACCTGAAAGCTATAAGCAAATATATATGCTTATATCTGTTTCATACATGGTGAAGAGAGCAACAAAGCTTTAGTTGGCTGCATTTTTTCCAATTTGGTGCTTTTCCTGACTACATTATCTTAAGTGCATTGAGGTTCTTGGAAGTAATCTGTAGATAATTTCTGTCGAGAGGAAATACAGACTTTTCATCTCCGTTAAGAACCACTTTCTTCATCTAGAAATTACAATATAAATGCAATAATGATAAGGACCCAAGCAGTTGTAATTCAAGTCAGAAGTCAACTGTGAAAGTAATAGGTAGTCTATTTGTATGTATTAATTCTTTCTAGCTCAGAAACAGGGGAATCTGAGTATACATGGATGATGGGGCATATACACTGTGGCACACAGTCGTCACTTTTTAAAACCATTTCTCTTTTGTTGTTACAGAAAACACAGTTGTTTTGTTTTTTTATCCTTTTGCTTTACAAAGGTATAGTGCGCTTTTTCAGAGTTGTAAAGCACCCTGGCAGTGGTTTTAAAACCATTTCCCTGTAACTTGTTACCCTTCTGGCCTTAGGCAATGTCATTTTAAGATGCTCGAGGCAAGGATACTCATCCTGTAACTTTGATCAGATGCTCACCAGTTACCAGTGGAAAACTAGTGCATGTTGGAAGACACCAGTCTTAACAGCAACATGGTGATCTTTAACATTTGTTTCAAAAAGTCAAACAGTAAACCATAACATTAATAACCTTCCTCTCTTCTGCTTTTGCAGTGACACCTACCTCTGATAAAGAAAAACCATAGCTGAATTAATACTTTGTTTATATTATTAATCTTTTCATGAAACATTTGGCTGCAAAGTTAAAAAAAAAGATGTAAAAGATTGCATGGTTTTGTCTTGAAGAGTCTAATGTTCACTCTGGGATTTATGCTAGCTTTTCAAAGGCTTGCTATATATTTCTGCTAGCATATTTATGTTATTTTCTATGTAGAATATCTCTAAAGGCAAAGAAAGATAATGCAAACCTTCATTGTTTTTCTATATCATTTAAATGAAGGAATGTTGATTTTTCGCTGCCTTGTGTATTGTATCATCTGTACTGGGCAAAGTGGTTTCAAAATGGTGCTAAATGAGAGTGGCTACATCTAAAGTAAAGGCTATAGAGATATAAATGATACTATGGGGCTCCAGAGGATCAAACCCAGCATTTAAAATGTCCAGCAGTACTGATTTCCCTTGGCTTTATCACTGTGTATAGAGATAAATCATTCTGCCAGATCCAGTTGGTGAGCTTTCTTAATAAATAGATGGCTCTAACTAGAGCTGGTTAAATTATTCATTGACAGCAATTTATATGTGAGAATTGTAGCCCTTTATTTGGTTCACAAATTACCCAGCACTTATTTGTAGTAATTTTTTGTTATTATAATCAACCCATAAATAGGTCATGATTTTGATTAGTTTGTTGCTTCTATTTGCTCATAGTGTTTGTTCATATATTAGTTATCATGCTCATGACTTGCCTGCTGCAAGTAGATGGTTTTCTGTTTTCTCAAGGGACAAATTTAAGAAGAGAAGCCCTTTCTTGCTGTTCACAAATTATCATTACGTCTTTATAATTGCCCAGCTCTGTCAGATAAAGACTATAAATAAATGTCCAAAGAACATACGGTGTGTGCACTTCTGTGCGGCCACTGGAAATCAGAATTGCTGCAAGAAGCTACTGGCTGAAGAACAGCTGGCTCTGCTTGCATGGGAGTGAGATTAATGTGTGGGCCAGGGAGGGAAACAGATTGTAAAGAGCTGGAGACAAAGTCTCAACCTTCCATTAAAAAAAGAACAGCTCCTCTTTATCATAGTTATGCTGAGCTTTGAAATCCTGTTTGACTACTTTATAAACTTAGAATGGCCAAGTAGCCTTTCCTTCTTCCTATTTTTTTTGTTGCAACTGTCACCTCTTGTTCCTGGAAGAGAAACTAGACTTGACAACCCCTGTGTTCATTTATTGTTATCTAATTCTAATGCATAGAATGTGAAGCTGTGAGCAAGAGCTTATCTTGCATGGTGCTCAGTGTTGTCCTGCTGTCTCCAAAGCAAAGATCTATTATGATCTATGCTTACCTTCAAAACCCTCATTTTGCCCCAATACTTTGCAGTGCCAGTCAACAGGCTTGGTCTTAATTTTGGAAACAGTGTTGGAATTAGCTTTATTTTGGGGTGAAATTTGATCTTTGTACCAACTGTGTAGCCCTTGTATGAGTACACAGTACTCAGGACCCTTTCTGAGAGATGTGGGGAAGAAGCTTTCCCTTTGAAGAGACTTAACTTTGTCACATGTTGCTGAGCATTGTGAACTTCTTTAGAATGATCTCTAGGGCCTTTTGCTTTTATAAAAGCCTTTCTTTTAAGGTGGACATGCATAAGAGTGACTCAATAAATGCATGCCAACCAAAGAAGAAAGTGGAATAGTTAAATCACAGGAAGAAAGAAAAGTTTGAACCTTTTATTAAACTCAGCTTCGACCTTAAAAACCCCAAAACTGGATCACAAGTATTTTTCCATGATATGTACAATATTTAGTGTGAGCTGTCAGGAAAGCAGTCATTAAATGGGATATTCTACTGAACTCCTGGTTTTGTTGATGTTTATGAGCTTCTTCATTCTGCATCATTTTTCCTGGTAAACCTCAATAAATCCAGATATTTATAACTAAGCATATACAAGCAGTGTCACTAGTAATCACTGGGGTTTTTTTCCTTGTGCTTACCTAGATCTGGTCATAGGCCATGTCAAATCTTAACAAGCTAAAGAATTTCTCAATAAAGATATGCCTTATTCACTTTGTTCTGTGTCTTTTAAGTCATCAAAATGTGAAGATCCTTTATTCCAGATATTGTGGTCTTTGTGTGAAGAGTCCTGTAACCTGCAGGTTATATCATAAAAGGTAGATTAGGTTCCATGCATTTTACTGTAATCAAGTCTCTGGGTAAGACTCATAATATTTGCAGCAAAGAGTTACTTGTTTACAGATTAATTATTCTAATTTTTAGGGGTTTTTTATTTTTCTTTCTTATCTCATAAATCTTGGAAATTTGGTCCTATGGCCACACACCTTTAGGAGGAATAGCCATGACTGCAACACAGTAGATCACTTACCCAGGAAATAAAAGATTTTAAACTAATAAGATCTGTGAGACTTTCTGGTTATTGCCAGATATCCTAGACCATTATATAAAGAATGTAATGTAATGTAATGTAATGTAGTATAATTGTATGTATTGTATGCCATGGCTATGTACTATGGCTATGGCTGCTCTAATGTAGTAGTGAGGGTGATGAGATGAACAGCTTCTAGTGAGAGGTTTTGAGATTTATTTCTCTAATCCCAACTTTGTTTCTGTTTCCTGTTAATTTAATTTCTTATTTACTTTACTTTGATTAGAAAAAAAAAATCAGCATCATTCTTTCCTTCTCTATTTCTCAGCAAAAGCTGAGTTTTATGCTGAAATTGCTGCTGAGGTTCTATATGAATATATGTACTGGATTTGACACATCCTGGGACTGAGGCACAGGGGCACACGCTATGCAAACTACAAATGAGTTTGAGTAGAGGATAGTTCCTGAAACTTTCTCTTCAGTCAAGTTGGTGAGGCTTCTGGATCTGTACAGTAGTTAGTTGTCTTTCTGATGCTTCCAATGACAATAACCACATACGACTCAGTTAAGAGATCAGGCAAGGTTTGTTGTGGGTTATTATCTGAGAAACAGTCTTCTTCACTTGTACATCTAAATGCTTCTTTGATCTGGGCACTGAAAAATTTATTCAGTGGGAAAGCACTATCATATTCATAGCATGTGTTGGGTCGTACAAGGTATTTGTTGTTTTGGTGGAACGAAGGAAGGCAATAAAAAAATAATAGGAGCTGTAAGCACTCCCTGTCCAGTCAGATCCAATCAGAGTTAATGCCTCTCAACTTTGGAAGACTGGCGGAGATCCAAGGCTTGTACTGGATAGTAATTTTTTCCTTCATGCACAGTGTGGCATTCTTCACTGCTGCTCTGTGTCAGATGGCAAGCCTTAAATCACACAAACCACTTCATCTCACGATTAATATCTATGTTTATTACCTACTCTACTACTTTAGTTAGAGGTTACCCAGCTCTTCAGACGTGCTCATCTCCACTATCTGGGAAGTCCAGTCCTAGATACTGATTAAGCATTTTAGAAGATCTCTTCAAAATCAGAGTTTTCTGTTCATGAGAAGTTTATGGGAAATTAATATAGACTTCTTTGTTTGTTTCATAGTCAGTTGTAGACACCAGTCCAGAGTAACAACCTTATGGTTTTATTTCTTTCTCTTTTCAGAATCCAGGATATTGAAATTGCGTGTCTCTTGACAAATGGAATCTTTCCCATTTAGAACCATAAGAATTCTTGTATCATCTTTGCCTCAGGGCTTCAGGTTTTGTGTGTGTATGTGTCATTTTTAGTACAGTAAAAGCTGGATTTTGCCAGAAAAAAGGGACTGTAATTTCAATATATTGCCAAATGGGCATTCTCTGGGATAGGTGTTATTCACATGTAGCTCTTGATTTTGGATCTGTTTAGTTGCTATCTAATTGTACTTATGGAGTAAAATTTTGGGAACAAAACCATGTGGTCAGTCACAGTCTTCTCAGCTAGCTATATCTGAACTGCTGCCTAGGTTGTCCTAGTTTATGTCTGGAAGTACAAACTAGGTAACTCATCATCTAGTGTGTACAACCTTAAGTACAGCCCTAAGCAGTCCTTATATAATTGTTTCTTCTGATAGTGTTGGTTTAAAAGTAGGATTCATATCCTATAGACCAAAACATCCGAGACTTCTGAAGACATCTGATGGGAATCTTGGTACTGATAGTCTCATAGCGCATGCTCACAGGTCAGTGTGGATATTGGCAGCATCTGTTTGATTCAAATGTAGTAATAAAAGTATGATCAACACTAATATATGTACAGTTTGTTTTGTTTGTAGGCTTGGTGCCCCAAAATGGTCTTGGTAATCTATATAATGTTGAATCTGACATTGTTGAAGTCCATTCCTTTCCAAGCTGGAAGAATGTATCTTTTTATATGCCAAATTATTTTAGTGTCATGCAGGACAAAAAAAAATGTTTTACTGGCCTTCTTTGAGCATGCTGATATAATTTTTCATGGTCACTGTATTTATTTTTATTACTGAGTACGTTTGTAGACAGAACTTGGGTAATTTAAATAAGAATTCAGAATGAGAATATTGTTTGGTAAAATCAAGAAATGTTTGCTCGACACTGTTACAAATCATGCCTTGATCTGCATGGCCTGCTTGACATTTCCTGACACCTCCCCAAGGAAGAAAAAGAGTGTGAGGTGCTAGAGCCAAGTTTGAAATTCTTGTCCATCATCTCTTTGCCAAGTCCTGAGAAACAGCTCTCTTTTCCCCAACTCATTAAAGCCTCATCTAAAGATTTTATGCTGTAGTTTTAACCATATCCTCTCTGCTTAAATAGCATTTCTTAAACCAATGGTAGTAACTAAAGTATTGTTATTCACATTTTTATATAACTTCCTGAAGGGGTTAGAAATGGTGATACCTCGTATAGGGACATGATCAAGTAGCTGTGCACTGAGAAAATTGGATACATTTCTCAGGGATTATTCTCAGCAATAAACACAGCAACTCAACATAGAAGGGTCAGTCTGTTAAAGATGTCATCTGGGTGGCAGCAACATTCGTGGGTGTGTGTAGAACTGAGCTTTAATGCCTCATAATTTCAGAGTTCAAAGCCTTTTCTTGCACCTCCATGTTGAATGGTTGATCCAGAAGAGAAGGGGCTGCTGTGAATGGGGATGAGCCCTCCCAAATCCACTTGCTGGCACTGTTTTGATGTGCATGCAGAGCACACAGTTCATGTGGCCATGCAGCTATCAAACCAAGGAGGTAGAGAATTCATCTAGAGAGGTGATGCCTTGTTCCCTGCTCCAAGGATTATTAAAATATTGCCCAATGACTTTTTAATTTAGCAATAAGTTCCTGAAAATTCCCTAAGGACATGCAGGGCATAAAAAAAACATTAATGATTTTTCTTGACTGCAGCTGAGACTTTTCTGTCTTTGGTCCAAATTTCTCCTAAATAGTGAGGGCGAATAAAGTAACTGCCTGTCACTGGTTTTGAATTTGTCATGGAATCAAGTCAGTGGGCAAGCAAGCAGCATAACAAAAGAAGTTTTAAATCTTCAGTAGGGAAATGTACCTGTTAAAGTATTTATGATTGGATATTGTTATAGTTACATGAAACAGTTTTACAAAAAGTGAAGTTTCAAGATTGAATTTTTTTCACTTTAGGTGGTATTACTATTCTGAATACCAGTTTCACGCATGAAATCTAGAGAAAAAAAGTTGGTAATTGAATCCAGATTTCACAAGTGTCCAAATTGTTTCATAACAAAAGTTCCTTTATTAATTGCTATTCTTTATTTATTCTCTATTAAAACTTTTATCATTGGAAAATAATTATATGAGATTTCAAATTAAACATAGATAAAAGATACCCCTTCATAAAGTCTTAAAGTAGATAATGCTTTGTCTGAACAGGTGAAAGGAATGTATCACAGAATGAAATGTTAATAAATGTTTTCTAATCAACTATAGTCTGTTAAAAAACTGTAGCTGCTATATCATTTGCTTATAGGTATTCTACAGACACGTTACTTCTAAGTGGAGTACATGAACTGTTATGGATAGATTAATTTTCAACTTAGACGAAATGTTATGAATTTCTATCTCAGCTGCAAGTCACATCTGTGGCAAGCTGAAAAATCTTCTATAAGATTGGAAATAGAAGTAGTAGATAAAGGTAGGCCAGTGAGCATGATTCATTAAAAATACATACATTTTGGAATTGTTGGAATTTTATTTATTTATGTGTTTATTTATTGGTCAGGCAAGAAAAAACAGCTGGTTTAGATCTAGGAAGGGTACAACTTTTCCACTAGAGTATATAAGCATCGGTCTAATATGCTGAGATAGTTTCATTTTCTTTGTGAAAGAAACAGACATAAATGATGTGGTGGCTGAGACATGTAATTCAGCATGTACTTGTTATTTAGTGTAGGTTTTTGCTTGATCTTCTGGAAAAGACCAAAAGCAGAGAGAAGATATTTCAGTTTGAGGAGTTAGCAGCTTCAACTTTATAGAAATAGTCTTTCAAAAAATGGCATACTGCTTTGGTTTAGCTGCCAGTTGCTTTGCATCTTAGTCTCAAGTAGATCTGAATTTCCCTTTAGAGCTTGAATTCTCTATTTGAATAATTTTTGAATGAGCCTGACTGGAGCTGGATTTAAATTCCTATTTGAGACGCAAAATGGCTGCTGAGGGATGGTACACAAATTGCCCTATTTCCTAAACTTAAATACCTTTTTGATTCATAGGAAATCCTACTAGTGGAAATATATAATAAAGTGTTGTACTTTATGGAGGAGTGAATATTTTCTGTACTAAATGCAGGTATTTAACTCTTTGTATGGTAGCTACTGGAAGAAAGCTTTGCTAATTCAACTGCAAACTGACTATATGCTTGATGCTTTTGAGACATTTTAACGCATAGGAGTTAAATCTACAGGGGACAGAAGTGTTCTAAAGAATGTTGTATGTTTACAAAGTTTTCCTCTGCAAAACAGTAGAGAGAGGATTGAGATGGTGATTCTCCCGATTTCCATTGATAGATACATCCCAAAATTGTTTTATCTTAAAATGGAAGCAATTTTTAAAAAATTCTATTTTATTCTTTTTTAGAGAGGGAATTTGTTCTGTAATCCTTATTGGGCTACATATGTCATGAATTCGTATGTTCTTTTTGTCCTCCCAGACACATGGCTTTGAAGAAAGGTCTTTGTTTTTTAATAACTAGTATCTAGATCAACACTTTTTTATTCAAAAGGTTAAGTCAATAGTTCTAATTTCTGTGTAGAAAGGATAGCTCATAAATATTCCCTTAAAAAAAAAAAAAAAAGTATATAATTTTGACATACTACTATGAGAAAGTCCTCTAGTTGAAGAGGCACAACTGAGTTTCTCTTGGAATAGCCACTAGGGCATTAAGAAGCTTGCTAATAATTTTAGAAGGTATGCAAATAGATTGTGAAAAAAAGTAGAAGTAGTAGATAAAGGTGGGCCAGTGAGGTAAAATTGCTCCTTGCAGATTCTTAATAGCAGATAAATGAGTTAAATTCTCTCCCCTTCATGGAAGTCTGGGGATGTGTAATAGACCATCAGACCTCCTTTGTTGACAAGCATTATTAAAAATGTATCTTATTTCAGTGTTGTTTTAAAATAATTTCCAATACTATAAGGAAGAACATCAATATTTACTTGAAATAGAATAGGAAAGAGGGAATAAGAAGGAGTCAGAGCCAAATATAAAGAACATAAATCTAAAATATTATGTGTACTTGCTTTTTATAAACTGTCTTTCAAAACTGCTGTAGTTGCATCTAAGAATTGAAAAACAAAACCACACCAGATTGCAGAAATACTTGGGGTCTTACCCAGATAAGGATAATTTAATATAGGGTTTTTCTGTGTTTTTCTTCTACTGCTTCCAAAGCTCTCTTCCAAGAAAGAGTCAAACCTTTCCTGTTTCCTAAGTTAAGCAACTATTCTGTGTTTGAAGCTGTTAACACACTAAGGACTGTGTGGTATAACTGTATATAATTTACAATTAGCTTTTAATAAATATATTAAATTATGCATGTACCTTTTTAACACTTCCTTTTTTTTTTCCTTTCTAATTGCCAAGACACCAGACAACTGAATGTCCCATTTTAAGATTGCTATGTATTACATATAGTTTCACAAAAAGCAGAAAACTATTTCATTAGTAGTTGAAGTTGCTTTTTCTTAAATTTAGAGTCTTAACTTCCCTGGTAATTTTTGTTAACTTCTCTGTCTGATAACACACCAGCAGAGGAGCAATGACCATGGACTTTCCTAAAAGCTTTTAAGATGTAAAATTCAATGCTGTTATATGGCCAAATATCCTTAGATTATTATTACTCTCTAGCAATAGCAGCACTACATAAACAATCTCTGAAATGCAAAGCCCTTTGATACTGAGCATGGGGAAAAAATGATTTGCTTCAAATTCTGGAATAATGAAAAAATGACACACCCTATTTTTCTTTTTGTAACATACCTAGAACAGACATGTTTTTATACCTGTTTTTTACTTCACATGGGGTCAAAAATCCCAAGACCAAACATATTCATGATTTTGTACTAAGGTCTCACGTGAACAAGCTGCAAGTTTTTTCAAGCCCCAAAATGTAGCTTTTTTTTTTTTTTTTTTTTGACTAACTTTAGTTAATTTAATTTACTGAAATTTCATTAGATGCCAGTGGGCAATGATTTATGACTTTTCCACTTGCATACTTCTTTTTTCCTCCAAGTATCCTGCAATAGGGTGAGGAAAACTAAGAGACCTGAATAAGGGAAAGCTTAAGCTTTTCTGTTTCCTGCAAGTGATGGCACAGGAGTAACCAGCGTTTCATTTAGCCCTTTTTTGGTGTTTAAAAATAAATCTCCATATCAACAGGACAGATAAATTTGAAACATTTCTCAGAGAAATGCAACAAAATTCTTTTTTCTATTTCCAGCTGCAGTATTTCATAGAAGGTTTTGTTGTACAGTTACATAATTACCTTTTTGATTTAACAAATGTGCTTTATATCTCTATTTCTCTTATTATCCACCCTTGCCTTGTTATCATCACAATGATAATGACCTGTAATTGTGAGGCAGTCACAATGGTTTATTGTTTAAATCCTTCCTAAGCTTTCTTGAACATTTCTTTCTCTGCTAAGCCCACAAAACAGAACATTCAGATTTTTAACCTCCATTTTTGTCTGATACTTGTAGAAAAATCACATCTATGTATTTTATTACACCATGAAAATATATTAAAAGTAGAGCAAAAGAACAAGTTAACTATCACACTGATCAGGTTGTTCAAAGACCGATTTAGTTTCAAATGGAGAGACAAACATGTAAAACAGCTCTGAAAATAAAAAGATGAATTAAAAAAAAAATTGAAATTTATATCTTGATGAAGCATCACAATTCCATATTCATTTTGAAGTTCTCTCTTTTCCCTAAAAAATTAATGAATATACATCTAAAATTATAAAAATATTTAAGTTGTAAATTATTGTGGGAATTTAAAAATTAAATTATATTATTTTTATTTTCTGTGTCATTGTACAAGGACTATGCTTACCCATAGTATATTTTTCATTTTTAAAGAAGAAGGGTAGAAGCCCAGTCTTTCACTTGTCCCTTGGGCTGGAGCACGATTAAAAATGTATTCTTGTATTTCAAGTATAACTATGTATCTCAGAAACCTGAAGGTAAAAGATAAATTAAGTTACAGAGCATGGTTATATTATCTTATCTTCTAAATGTGCCATTGCTTTAAATTAAACTGTACCCCACCCCCATGTGGGAAAAGAGATAATAGCCAGAGCATTAATTATCCATATTCTACTGATGATTTAACTAATTTTAAAGTTATTCTTAGAAAGGGCGGAGAAGAGTAGGATTTAAATCCCATGTATTCTGTGTACCATATGTATCTTTTTTGATGTTAGACAGATTGCTAAATCATAAATCCTGGGCTTCCCCTTTTTAGGCTGAACCAGCTGCTGCATTAGTTGTTCCTGCATCTTTTTTTTCTGTGCCGAGCGCACTAAAGCCCTTATGCAACCTAATACTTTCTGTTTGTTGGAATCATTTTCTGCTGTTAGCCAAATGCACATTCTGCTTCGTGGTAGGGCTTTTTCCCCTTCCTGTGGTGGAGGAAAGCAAATATTGATGATACATTATTTTCACTGTGGCTGAATGGTTATCAATCACCTTGCTCATTCTTTGATTTTTTACTATTACACATTCTGTTAATCAATTTTATATTTGGTGTTTCAATTTTTTATTCTGAGAGAACTCTGCCTTGAAGATGACCCTAATGCCCTATTTTTTTTTTTTTGTTTCTATGGTGTTTAATATAATTTTTATGTGATTAATATAAACACTGTTTATATGCACATATGGATATTATTTACAAGATATTTAACATTATCAGATTTTTTTTTCCTTTAGTTTCAATAGTCTTAAAGCTCTCTGAATGCTTTTATTTTCCAGTGGGAAAAATAATTTGTATACAACAAATAAGATGCAAAACCAGTGTATAATGGATAAAATTAAAGTAGTTATTGAATATAATTTTCCAAAGTCTATTTCAAATTAGATTTCTTGAAAATATACATAATTCATATTTGTTTCAGCTACACTTTAAAATCTGTTCTCTTGAGTCTCCATCTCCCTGATTATTGTGCTGTCAGATTGTTAAGTGTATCAGTGAGTCTGTTTTCACATTATCACATGCAGAGTAGAGTATTCCTTGCATAGGTGGTATCTTTTTCAAGTTTAGTTACATGCATCTCCTGCAGTTCTGAATGTTGCTTTAGCATCTGTGTATTGTGTTGACTGCCCCTTTCCTCTGCATTGACCACATCCTTCAATCTGCTTAAGACATCTTACTATTCTGAAGAATGTTTTGGAATAACAGGCCCACATTTACATAGTTTATAATTTACAATAGATTTTGCTGTTTCTTTATTTTTTTCTTGCTATATGTGAGGAGATTTTCACATCTGTAAAGGCACCTTGTTGTGCTCAGAAAGTGCAGGAATATTTTTAAAGTCTTAAATATAGGCATAGGGCTGGCCTGAAGAGATATTTTGAGGCTATTATAAGTTTCTTTTGCTTGCAACTCATCTAGTTTAGAACACAGCAATGATTTTTTAGCAACATTAATGAAAGACAATACTGTAGGCTTCTCTTCTGAAAACCATTGGTTTGGATTCTGTCTCCTGGTGCTGGTTCAGTTGCTTTCTGGAGACCAACCCACTCTCCAAGGTGCTATGGCAAGAGTTAAGATTGAAAGTGTTTCCCTCTCAAAAAGGGATGGGTAGAGATTTTTTCCCTTCTTTCAAAGAAGAGAAATGCACTTACTTCTACACTGCCTTGGGATGATTTGTTAAAGATGTGTTTGCATGAAGAAGGCAGCAATATTTTGTAAACATAACGGCTCATGTAAATATTTATTCTCCTCTATAGCAAGAATTGCTAAAGATTCCTTGAGTGGTTTTCTTTCTGTCAGGAAATTACAGGTTTATTAGTTTGTTGCATCTGCTGTTTGTTTTGTATGTGCATTTTCTGTTTTGCTTTGCAGGTGTCACCAAAAATGTAATGATTTTAGCTGCACTCTTGCAGTATTTTCCACTGCTGGCTATGATTTATACCACTTACATCTTAAACTTTATTTTTCACCTTTTGAAATCATCCTTTTATTTTGTCCCATTAAAATTTTGTTCATTACAGACTTAGTTGCCTCCAAGCATGTTCTCTAAAACTCCATCTCAGGTTCTCCATGCAGTTCTTCATAGTCTCCTACACATTACACAGCAATATTTTAACAAGAATGTTTCTCTTCTTTCACAGTGATTAGATTTCTAGTGTTCAGTTGTGGGTTTTGCAAGTCTCTGAAAGTATTGCAGTACAAGCTAACAGAGCACATTATTTACTCATTCTGGCCAATGTCATTATCTTTTACTAGTCCTGTATATAGTTGGCCATCCTTAAATAAAGGCTGTCAGGTGTCTGGATCTATCCCAGTGTGTCTTGCTTATGGTCAGGATGCAAAGATGCCATTTATTTGAATTCTTAATTGGCTGTTAGGCTCAGGCTTGACATTTGTGATGAAACTGGAGCTTTCCTTGTGTCCGTGGCAATAGTTACATCCATTAAGATGCTCCGTGCTTACTGTCCTTCTTAGCTGTTTCTTGGCAGAAGTGGACAGTTAGTTTGATTACATAATTAAATACTCACTTGAAAGACTGTGACAGATCTGAAAACCTCCATGCCCTAGAGCCATGTTCCAGACTTCTTTCTTTCTCTACTTTTCCCCCTAGTTTGCTTTACAACTGTGGTGTGAAAATGGCCAGACAGACAACACTTTTGAGGATGGGACTTCTACGAGTTCTTTAGGAAATCTGCAGTCTTTGCTGGAGGCTGTGCATAAGGTTGCACACATTGTAGTAGGATTGGAAACACTGGAGCAAAACACCTGGCATTTGAAAGCACTGGAATCACTGGCTGTGCTTTTCTGCTGTAAGGAAGCCTGATACAGCCACGTTGCACACTAGTGTAGTTTAAGAATGTGGATATCTACACACCCTTGCTACGTACCGTAGGCTGGTGAATATAGCCACCAATTCAATCGGTGCCTGTCCCAAAGTTGTAGAGTAAAACCAGATCCTCACCCTAGTCTGGTCTCCCAGGTGGTGCTTGCAAAATCACTCATAGACAGTAGGAATTTAGGGCAGACAAGATAGGGTCTAGAAGTCAGAAGTAGGGGAGTTTTTTGAGGCAGAAGTAGATCTCAGGTAACATTCTATTCCTTTTTGTTGAGTTTGCATATGACCCACATTGCTCCTGAGAAGAACAGTGTTTCTTCCTGATAATCTGTGGGATCTCAGGCACTGCTTCTTCACTTGAAGCTCCGTCAATTGTGACTTTCAACATTTCTGAGTGCTGATCCTCTTAGACAACAAATGAAAAAGGAATGGCTTGGGAGATGTTGAAAGAGAGCAAAAGGAAATATGAGAAATGGAGAATGTATGCCAAGATAAGAAGGAAGAACAAGAGCAATGACATATATCTTGGGGAAGGCATTAGTGCTGCAGTTCTCAAAGTGAGAATATTTTATTTCTTTCTGGGGTGGTATGCAGCTGTAACCATGATCTCCAGGTCATAGACTTGAATATAAAGAAATGTAAGTTTGTGCTCTATAATAAACGAGCCACAAGAAACACAAAGTGTTTGATCATATTCTCCTGTCCAAAGCTCTACTTCTAAACTGAATGTGTAAGGAGGCATAGGGGAGGGAGGCCTGCAGTCATGTTTTTTTTCTTCTCTTGGGGAAGGTGACAGCAAATGATTCAGTCTGTAGATGCTAGACCCAGCACAGTGGTAGGAAGAAATATTAGTCTGTAGAAGAAGCATGTGCTGAATGCGTACCTGATTTTTGTCTCTTGCAGGAAAACTGTGACAAGCCAAATACAATGCATTGTGAATCATACTGAATCCTTTGTTTGCCAGTTAAGCAAGTGATACAGAGTTGCACTGACTGATCTATAAAGCAATACCAATTAATTTACATCTCTAAAATGATCTTACTGTTTCTTCTTGGTACATTTTTCCAGCTTCTCTGCTCAAAAGAAAATCATTCATCTTTCACTCAGTAATTAGCGCAGTGTCATGGTTTAAGCCCAGACAGCATCCAAGTACCACACAGCCCCTCACTCACTCCCCCACCAGCTGGGTCAAGGAGAGAATCAGAAGAAAACATGTGGGTTGAGATAAAGACAGTTTAATAGCAAAAGCAAAAGCCACACATCACAGGCAAAGCAAAACAAGGAATTAATTCACTCCTTCCCATGGGCAGGCAGCTGTTCAGCCATCTCCAGGAGAGCAGGGTCCCATCACACATAATGGTGACTTGGGAAGAGAAACACCATCACTCTAAATGTCCCCCCCACTTTTTCCTTCTTCCCCCACTTTATATCTGAGCATGATGTCACACGGTCTGGAATATCCCTTTGGTCGTTTTGGGTCACTTGTCTCAGCTGTATCTCCTCCCAGCCTCCCACGCACCCCCAACTTCCTCCCCAGCATGGCAGTGCAAAAAGCAGAAAGGCCTTGGCTCTGTGTAAGCCCTGCTCAGCAACAACAAAAACATCTCTATATTATCAGCCCTGTGCTCAGCACAAACCCAAGACACAGCCCCATACCAGCCAATGTGAAGACAATTAATTCTACCTCAGCCAAAACAAGCACATACAGGCACTGAAATTTTGGGACATGTCTCAGACCATATTTTGACCATGAAACTTACTGTAATTATAGTCAGGATTTTGCATCCAGTAGTCATCAATGGAAACACTGCTTGTTACGCTTTTCAGCTGAGCTGGTTATTGCTTAATTGTGGGGCAAAACTGACTGTTGGCAACAATTTAATTAGTTTTTGAATATAAGGTTGCTTTAGGTTGTTTGGAAAAAAAAGGGATCATCAAATAAGATATTTTAATATCAAAAAGGTTAATAAAAATTAAAATTATAATTTAATGAAGGATTTTTTTCCTAAAGAATGGTCAAGCATGTTTATATCAAGAAAGGAGAAAAATGTAAACAGGTGTATGAAGTGATTGTACTAAAACTTGAGAGGCTAGGTAGAAAATTTTAACATGCATACATGATTTGATATGATCAAAATCTTTTTATGGACTAAGGGGAATCCATTTTATACATTGAGCTAATAATTTATGGTTTATCTAATTAGTTTTGACTGTTTAATGGAATTATATAATATTATGGAATATTATATCTTACACATAAACTTCCTATTAACCTCCCCTGCTGCTTGGTGTATTCTCTCCTTTCCAGTACTTCCCCAGGTCTTAGAATTGAATACTCAGTCTTTCTCAAGACTCAGATT
Organism: Corvus cornix cornix; assembly: GCF_000738735.6. Taxonomy (NCBI): domain Eukaryota; kingdom Metazoa; phylum Chordata; class Aves; order Passeriformes; family Corvidae; genus Corvus; species Corvus cornix. The sequence continues at coordinate 81,688,570 of NC_046333.1, forward strand.
TTCTCAAGAAAAGATTTTAACATTAATTGTTGTCTTGGTTCTCCATCTTCTCTTTAGTTTTGGAGTCTACTTGAGACTACTTTTTTTGTATTTTCTTAAGGTTGCTTACTTGCTGTTTCTCACCACTTCTCAAGCAAAGTTTGGGAATGGCATGTTGCCCTCAGCCCAGTTACCCCGGAGGGTACAGTGACAGTGCAGGGGTGCCAGTCCCTAGCCTCAGGTGCTCCCAGGGTGGAGCCAGTGTAGGGGGTGCAGACACATGGCCACCAGGCATTTGCTGCCAAGGATAAAACCAGCACTAGCCAAGACAGGGCCAGACATGTCCTGAGAGACTGCACAGCCAGCTCTGAGCCAAACCTCTGGCCCTGTGCTAGTCATGGCAAACCCACTGTTTTCCAGACTGCAGAACAGGCCTTCCCAAACATTGCTCTTGCCATTTTTACCCACTCAAAAGGGAAGTCTTTCAAGACTTCATGAGAAAGAGCTTATCTCTGTGTGTGTTTGCAATGTTGGATCCTTAGTACTGCTGCCACATAAAAGATTGCATAATGCTGCGGCTCCCTAAAATATTTATCAGTGTGAGAATGTGGTCCTTTGTGTTCAGAACAAATGTACTTTGATATTTTTAAATTATTTAAAAACTTTGCAGGAGTGAATCATAAATCTTATCATATATTCTGACACTGGTTTTCAGTGTGTAACTGTCTTTCCTGAGAAATCACATTAAGAATAGAAGTGAAGAGTGAATGCTAAAAGCTATGGTTTTTCAGAGGTCAAAATTGAGAGAAGAAAAAGGGATGTAGCCTCATTCTTTGCTATATTCACCTAGACTCAATTAAGACCTGCATATAAGCATATATGTGTGCTTTATTAAATGAATGTGATACATCTCTAACCCCCATAATTTTTAACACAAAGAATATTAAAACAAACTGGGAAAATTATGGACTTTATTGCTTTTTAAATTGCTCTAAATATAGTAAAGTGTAGTACAATCTGGTAGACTGAAACCAGTAACCCTTGGCATGAATGTGCATTTATAAAGCCAGACTTTGAAACCTTGTTTTCTTGTGACTACTGCTGTGAAGGCCGTTCTGCACTAATAACTTTTTAGCTTTTTTTTTTTTTTTTTTTTTTTTAATGTATTGCATCGCATGAAAACAGAATTTAAAGTTTTATAAGTTCGTGTCACTGTACTATAATCAATTTAGGAAACTTCAGTCAAAATAATCCCACGTTCTGAGGCTTCATTGAAAACATCCAGCACAGCACAAAAATTTTTTTCACTGAATGACACCAAGCAGGTAGAATTGCTAGTGTGATTTTTTTAGTAACTCATTTTCCTCTTGCCTTTTCAGACTATGGCACTATTAAGAAAGTACTTGCCCCAATGAACCAGACTTCAAGCAGCTGCCTGCTTGAGGAAATTGAACTCCTGCCGAAAAGTCAGCGAGAGCCCATCAGGAGCCTTCAGATCCTGCACAGCCAGAGTGTCCTTTTTGTGGGCCTTCAGGAACATGTGATTAAGGTCCCCCTGAAGAGATGTCTCTTTTACAAAACATACAGGTATGAAGAATCAGCTATCTTTATTTGACTGGAGAGAAATATATGCAGGGGGTTGCAGAAAAATGGGAAGGATAAATGACTACAAGAAGAAATCCAAATTAATTGTCTCTCTCGGCAATGACTTCCTGTCTACAGTGTTTATCAGTAGTGTCTGACCACTTGTACTAACTTGTTAGGACTAGGTGAGGCTCTCAAAGAATTATATTCACATTGAAGTGTCATTGTGCAGATTCTGAGTTGTGAAGTGAAACAGTAAGAAATGTTTTATATAGAAAACAGTTATCTGGTAAAGTGCAATATAGCTGCTGGTTTAATATGTTTAAAGCTTGTGACTTGGACAAATTGAAGGGGTTTTTTTTGGTTTTTTTTTTTAAATCTGTATTGTAACTGAATAAACAATGTCTCTGGATTCAGAAAAAAAAGTGGGTTGGATGAACTGAGAATTAAAAGTATTTGTAAAAGTGGCTATTTAGAGGCAGTGTTGGATCAGCAAACTGTAATAAATGTAAATATGCTACTAGGTAAAAGGGCTATGCAGCTGACAGATATTCAAAGAGGATAACTTACAAATTATCACTTGGTTCTAGACTGTATTATGATAGTTAAGGAATTTAAAGTTCAGCACACAACTTTTTCAGTAGGCTATCTGAAAATACATCTGGGTTGCAAAACACGCTATTTGAGATTGTTAATTTATTCTTGTTAGTTGTATCTTCCCTTTCATATGTGTGGTCCTGGTAATTCAGTACAATTGTTTTATGTTACATCACATAGACACTGAACCAGCCATGAGGTTTTGAGAACTGTGACAGAGGCATGTGGTTGGTCTTTCAGCTTGTTTTAGCTTCACCTTGTTTAACATATATTCCTTTGAAAAGCTGGCCTGTTAAAGAAGGGTGAAAGGCTTCCACTTGCCTTTCTTGGCTCCTACACTCACAGAGACATTATTTGTGCAGCAGAGATGTTACACCTGCCATAAAAGGCAGCGTGACTATTTGCAGGTAGAGACATTTCTGGCTGTCAGAGGGACCACACAGTTGGTCACAGCAGGGAAGTGACCACAGGACACAGGTGTGGTAAAGCTGTGGCTCAGTGACAGTGGAAGGACATTTCCAAGGGACCTGGCTCACCATGGGGATTGGTACCATGCAAGAAGCCAGTGAAAGGCTACTGGGTTGAGAACAAGACTGAAGGAAAAGTTGTGCCCTAGAAAACAAGCAGACCAGGGGAGGGAAGAATTCTACTTTTTACAATTCTTTACCAGCCCTTTTGTTGTTTATGCTGTCCTATGTAGCATATTTTTGGCATTTTCTTTTGAAAGAGAAGAACACTTGAAGCCCCATTGGAAGTCCTGCCAAGCTTACTTTAGGGAAAAGTTGTATATGGGCAAGTCTCTGCTTCAAGCTTTTTGTTGGTTTAGTGGCCTACATAGGACCAAGTTTCAATTTCCTTGGAAGTTTCATCTTTCCTTGGTTCAGTGAGTTGAAAAAGGATGTGTGCTGGTGTAAATACACCAGCCTGCAGTCCACTTTGGACATTTCAAGGCTGGAGCCTCATTTTGTTTTCAGTGAGATGTGAATGCCCAAGGTCCCTGGTAGCTCTGCTTCTTTCAGGACAATTCCCAAGGAATGGCAATGTTATTCCAGCTTCAGGGCCCAAACATGTTTCTGCCCTCAAAGGCTAGGACTGCTGTTTCAAATCACAGACCCCATGCATGGCTGCAGGCTATTCATTCCTCTCCGTTTAATTGGGCTTTAATTGTCTAACTTTTAAAATGCCTTTTAGAACAAAAGAAAACAAACCAAAAAAATGGTGCCTTTCCCATTTTACTGAGTAGAACGGTAGTTAAATGCCTCAAATACTGCTCAGATGATAATTTATTCCTCTTCCCAGATGTATATGAAGTCTCATCTTCCAGTGGAATGACTTATTTAAAAGGAGATAAAATGATTCCTTGTGGGGTTTTTCAATCATGTCTTTTGTAGTTGTACGACTTCTCTTGTAGTAATTAAATATTCATTGCACCAAAAGACTTGCCATCCTTACTTTCTTCTTGGTTAAAGAGTTCACCAGCAATTCTAGCTCTGTTTTGTGAAAAAGGATAGGATTTACCGATGTGATCCAGATGAAAAAAGGAATTTCCTTGTCATCTATCATTAGGGACTCAGGTTATTTGGAGAATGCAGATGTAATCTTTCTCTCACCTATAATTAACTTTTGGTTTGACTAGTTTTTTCCTGGCTTATGGTGGATCTTTTTTTTTTTTTTTGCATGTGGATAGAGTATGAGGACATTTCTTGGGGCTGTACATTTCTCCAGGCATTGAAGCATCTTAAACTTGCTCACTGCATTGCTGGGTGCTTTAATACTCACATTCTTCTGTTACTACTACTAACTATTGTTGCTAACTATTACTTCTATACCATAGCAATGGGTAAACAGAGTGATGGGTAAACCTTACCTAAGGTAATGCCTTGGAACATTGTGGGGGGTTTTTTGGATTATTTTAATTTTATTTATTCACATTTATCATACTTAGGGCTGTATAACTGTGCCAAAGCTATATCCTGAAATTCCATCAATGATAACTAGAGTCTTCACCAGATCAAGGACATGTACTCTTCAGTATCTACTTCACGTAATTATCGAGGAATAGGGCATGCTAGTGTACGATTAACAGCCTTAAAAAAGCCAAAAGGTTGAAGGTGTGCTACCTCACCTGCTCTGTCTTTTTGTGTAAATGGCAGAATGTTCAGTGCCTAGTCTTATCTAATCTCTTTGTTTAGGTTTATTGCTGGGCTTTCAGACAATACAACTTCAGTCCCTCTGTTGAGCAGACTCTTTCACGAGCTAATATCTCAGTGTCCAGATAAATTTCTTGAGATTGTCAGTTTTAATTTTTTTTCATTATTCTTTGTTTCATCTTCCCACAGTAGCCTCTAAAGCATGGTTATTTCTTTTATTTGTAGTTTATTATGTCTCCTTAATAATCACTCCAATATGCTGTGCATATCATAAGTCTGTTCCTCCAGCACTTTCCAGTGGTGGTGGAACCCTGTGACATGCTGCTGCCTCTGACAGACATTCCCTCTGCTTCAGCACACTCACTCTGGTCATGACTCTACTCCCATAAACACTGTTAACAAAGGCCTTTGAAAATACATTTGGGGACTAATTATTTTGAGGTGGTTTTTGGGGGTTTTTTTGTGATTTACGTGCTGTTTGCTGCACTTTATTACTGTGACAGCAGACCTTACCACAGGTAAAACCTGTTGTCACACCCGTAATTTGGGTTGCTCATCGCTTTCCATTGTGCCACAATGTTACCATCATTCATGAGTTGCACATGCCAGTTATTTTGATTGCCAGTTTCCAAATAATACATGGAGGGGGGCAGGTGGAGCGTATCTCATACAGAATTCTGCCAATGTCAGACTGGTTTTGAACACCCTGTCATAATCATGCTGGTTTCAGGAGTCATCTAGAGAAAAGTCATTTGGGACATGTCACTACTTTGGAGAATCAGTTCTCCCGAAAACACTGCCATCTTCAAGTTGCAGACAGCAGCAGGGCAGTTCACTTCTCCTTGGGAAAAATCCTTAAAGTTTGATCAGGTTATTATCACCTGGGTATTGCAATTCACACGTTTATCAAACTTCTACACAAGTCCGCCAACGTTAGTCACTGGAGCTATTTTCACTGTGAATTCTCCATCTCTCTGTACTTCTTCAGAGTTGAGTAGGCCAAGCATGAAGCACAACTGACTTTAATATATCTGCTAATTAACTATAATGTGAGATAAATAGAATAATTATCATGAGAACATAACTATTAAACTGTCTAAAATTTCAGTGTCTGCAGTTTACTTTGAAGGCTCTATGCGTCTGTAATAAGGAATAAGATTTGTAGTACGGGGGTAGAGACTCTGTCCCCTGAAACAAAGAAACTGTCAACTTTCTTTTATTGGCAGCTGTAGCCTTCAAAAGCAACCCCGCATGGCAGTGATTTTTCTGAGGCAAATTTGTCAAAGTTATACTTTGTACTGGAGTTTTCACTGCATTAGTTCTGAAAGGACAATGGAAGGTGACATCAGCCCAATGTTCTTTAAAATCTTAACAAGCAAGGGTCAAGGATTGGTATTTCTGACAGAAGATAGGTTTCACACCCTTGAAAGGCTTGAAAACTAATCTTACTATGATGTTATGTCTAAGTAAATAAATAGTGCCATCTGCCTAAAGCTGTACAAATAGTGACTTCTCTGGCATAAAAAGACCCCCAACTTCTGGAAATTTTTGAGTATTGTTTTTTACAGTATATGCCTAAGATACTACTGGGTCACAAGGTTGTCTTGCTAAGTAATGTTATTATAGCTATTCTGCTGCAACTAACTTTTTGCTCTTTAAACTTCTTTATTCTTATTTTGGTGTCTCTGTGAGCCATCAGTTAAGCAATCTGTACATACAAAAAAGAAAACTCTATCAGCACAGTAGCTAAAAAGGGTACTGAGTTAACTAACAGAAGAAAACAATATACTTTATTTCATTCCTAGAACTCCAGCAATATTACTGGATTAAGAATTTCAACCACTTTTGCATTCCTTCATTTTGCCTCAGCTGCAGATTTTGCATCCTCAGAAGTACTCTCACATTCAGTAGGAACCTGTCTCTGATAATAAATACTCTATAACATTAAACAGTAAAATAATTATTCCTATATACTGATACTATACAAGTTAATAGCTAGTATGTGGTCTAAACCATGACTAGGTGTCCTGAAGGTCTTGCCAACAAATGGAATTGAAATTGCCATTTGGAAATAATTATTCCAAAGTAGTTATTTTTGGATATTCAGGTGGATTTCCTGATTTTAAAATATGCAGGCTTTATTCCAGTTTAAATATGAGAAATCCGCTGCTGCATTATAATGTCAGAACCTCATGAGGACTGATCTGAATTAGTGATTCCAGAGTAATATTCCAGAATCAGAGTCCTCATAAATTTCTCAGACTGGGATAAATCATACTCCTGTCTTCAAGACTAAATTACAAGCACATATTGAAAATGGCAGTTCTTTTTTTGGGTATTACATACACTGAAAAATTATCTTCAGTTTAGTTTGCAAGGATGTAAGTAAACCAGATGAACCTGACTACATATTTGCAATTCAGATTTCAGATTTTATTGGTAGGATATTATTTTAAACAAAAAAGGGACCTAAGAAAGAAAAAATTAAAACAGGAGTGTGGTTTTCATAGGTCATGATGTAATTAATTTTGTTGCTTTAAAAAATATCAAAAGATCCAGGAATTCTAAGTTCAGTGTGTTTACTCTTAGTAACTGTAGGTGCTTACAGACAAGTTCAGGAAGTGGGGGTTGGATGAGTTGGCAGTGAGGTGGATTGGGAAATAGCTGAATGCCAGCTCTTGGTGGATTGTGATCAGTATCACAGTCTAGTTGGAGGCCTGCTGGTGTCACCTAAAGGTCAATAGTGGGCCCAGTACTGTTTAACTTACTCACCAATGACCTGGCTGAAGGGGCAGATGCCTCCTCAGCGAGTTCCCTGATGACACAAAGCTGGAGGAGAGGCCGATACCCCAGAGGGCTGTGCAGCCCCTCAGGGGGACCCCGACAGGTTGCAGGGATGGGCGGAGAGGAACCTTCTGAAATTCAGCAAAGGCAAGGGCAGGGTCCTCCACCTGGGGAAGAATAACCCTGGGCACCAGCACAGGCTGGGGGCTGACCAGCTGGAAAGCAGCTTTGAGGAGAAGGACCTGGGGGTCCTGGTGGACAAGTTATCCACGAGCCAGCTGTGTGCCCTGGGGGCCAGGGAGGTCAGTTGAATCCTGGGGTGCATTAGGAAGAGCATTGCCAGCAGGTTGAGGGAGCTGATCCTGCCTCTCCGCTCTGGTGAGGCCGTGTCTCGAGTGCTGTGTGCAGTTCTGGGCTCCTCAGGACGAGAGACTTGGAGCTCCTGGAACAGGTCCAGCAGAGGGCAACAAAAATGAGTAGGGACTGGAGCATCTCTTTTATGAGGTGAGACTGAGGGAGTTGGACCTGTTCAGCCTTGAGAGGAGAACACTGAGAGGCGATTTATTAATGTATGTAATCAATGTACATTGTGTATTATCAATGTATATCTGAAGGGACGGCGTCGAGAGGATGGAGTACATGCTCTGAAAGTTGTCCTTCACATTTGATTCATATAGAGTCACTTGGAAGCATCAACATTCAGTGAATTATGTGTTATAAACAACTTTTATACATAAATTTCAGATTCCAGATTTGATGGAAGGGAGCTTGTAGGTTTAAGGCTGGTTTTCTCAGAGATGTTGAAAGATTGAATGGTATCTAAATATATTTTGACTATATTACAAAAATTAAAATAAGAGGAAGCAATGGTAGTTCGCTCAGAGTGTCTGAGATGATTAAAGGATTTGACTTTTCTTACCAGTACAGGTAAGGGTTAAGCAGTATTCTGAATATTTGACATGCATCTTAGTTTGAGCTGCTATGGCTTTTATAAGTTGTGTCCCTACCATTTATGTTCCTCTGCATCATTCATCTGTATCTTTGGATGCCTGTTCTTCATTGCACACACGTATATATGTATATAGCTACAAAACCAGTAGTAATGAAATGATATAGTATGACTGATAGGTACCTTTGTCTGCTATCAGATTCATGTATTCATTCAGAAATGGATAGAACTGTGCATTTGGAACATGAGACAGGCTTATAGCTTCAGTTTTCTGTTCAAATTTGCAGTGATGAATCTGTCTTCTGCAAAATAAGATGGTGACCCTGGTTCAGTTCCTGGTATACAAAGTGTCAAATCACATTTGATGGTAATTGGGACTCTGCAGGCATAGACATTTCAGTGGAAATTATTGAAAGGGTCAGGAGACTGTTCTTCGAAATGCTGTGTATAGGTAAAGACAGAAAAATGTTTCTTGAACAGTCTTAGAAGATGCACCTCTTGCATTTATATATATTGTATGAATAAAATGTTACAGCTCAAGAGGATACCTGATTAGCACTTGTAATGTATATTCATATGGGAATATATTCTCCCCCTCTTTAAAAATCTCTTTGAAATTAATGGTATTATGATACAGCTTTTAAACTGAAGGGGTTTTTTTTTGTACTTTGGAACACACAAAAATTCTTTTTAGTCTAAAACTGTATGGGATATTTAATATATTTTGCTCTGAATGATATTCAATTCTGCCTTACTTTCTGACTCAATGAATCATCTCAAATATAACCGAAGTAGAACAGTTTTGCTGGCCTACTTGATGATAATTATAAAATAGCTGAAGAAATGACCTGCTTTTACTGACTTGCTTTAGAGTGAGGGGGTTTACTGTTTTGTTAGTAGTCAGTCAGAACTCATGGCTGAGGTGTTGCACCACTGTCAGTAGGCACACTGAACCATCACTGCCAAATGAGTACCTTGCAGGAGACACGCTCTGCTACCTATCATTTACGTTCAGTAAAAAATATGAAGTGACAACACAGAGCAAAATTAGAATCAGTCAGGAGAAGCCGAAAGCTGTTGAATGTTTTTGCAGAGAGTGCTGACTCCACAGCGTAAGTAGCATCAAGAGTCTTCGAATTAACCAGTTTAATTTTATTCCTGAATTTCCTTCCTGCACAAAATTGACAGTTTTAGCAGTGCTGGGACAAATCATGTGAAGTCTTAGAGATGTGGGCCGGTGCCTGCTGGGATTAACAGACAAAACATTCATTCTCTGCTGAAATTGAGATGTAAGGTATACTTCTTGAGTATACCTTGTCTCTGTACTAGAGACAAGATGACAAAATGTATTATCCAGCTCTGCTACTTGCGGTGTGACAGTCTGAAAGGGCCCTGTCAAATGAAAGACCTAATACCTACTTTATTTACCTAATTTTTTCAACAGCAGCACCTAAAATGGCTTTAATTTAGACAGAGATTTGGGAGGAAAAGGAGATAAAGATGTGTAGCGGTATCTGATTCTTGACTTTCCTTACTTACATAAAATTGACATAAATTTGACAGCCATGTTGTATAGTTTCTTTTGTTATTTCATGCACACATTGGAGCTGTTCCTCTTACTGCTGTTGCTTGGGAGAGAGATTCATTTAAAAGGAGTTAAAACAGTATGAAATTTTCCAAAGGACACATAATTGCAAGTTAAAAATAGTCCCTTTAAATGTCACATTTCAAATAGAAGTTCTGATATTTTCATACTTATAAGCTTTATTCTATCTGATTTTTTATCTGTTAGCTTCTTTTGTTATCTGTTTCTTTATCTAGGCTTAGTAGATAAAAGCAATTAGCTGCTGTTATTCACACATTAAATCAAAAGAATCATCCCTCGAAGGAAAGAAAATGGTTTTAAAAGGTGGCATAATTAGGCAGTACGGATAAAAACTTACCCTCATATTACCTGACTTCTTTAATTTTAAAGAAATTATATCCACTTTTTAGAGATATTGGTGATCTGAAAAAAATAAATAAGAAAACCCTCTGAGATGTGATGCAGGGGGAAGAACAGAAAAGAATTGTTGTGCCAATACCTGAGAACAGGGCAGCTATTTAAGTCAGGTCCTGCCACATTTCATGAATATGTCTGACATGGTGAACTGAAAGAGGTTGATGATACTGAACTACAGTTTAGTAGTGTGGTTTTGTTTTTTTTTTTTTTTTTTTTGCTGTCTGAATATAAGATTTAAAAAATTAAACTTTTTACAATATGAGACTTAGAGGTAATAATGACTGGGACAATGAATTAGCATGTTAGTAAAAAAACCCCAGCAAAACTAGAGTTTCTCATGTGAAGAATATTTCTCTGACAAAATTTCTTGTTGCTTTGTTTGGAATAGTTCATATGCCTAGAGGATTAATTTCTGTATTGTAGTGTAAAGTGAAAAATTATTGAAGAATGGTAATGCCTCTAATTTGTGGTTGAAGTTATCCTCTTGTCATCTGCATGAGGTTAGCTGAGTTAATAACTTCTTAAAATCATAGTTTTCGCTTGCTCAGTGGATCTTCTTAACTAAATTCTGAAAAGATTCACCTCATTTTACCTTGCCGTAGAGCACTCCAGACGTGGTCAGCTACTGAAATAACCCCATTCAGTGTTCACAGAGTGATCAAACATGCTTTGTCCTAGCAGTAGAACTTTTTTTTTCCCATGAAACTAGGATCTGTTCTGATACCATAAAATTGTAAGGACAGTCAAAATGTGTTTCTAGCACCTTGCTTGAAACTTCTGAGTGACACGTAATGAAAGGTGCAAGCCATTTTGATTTGCTTGAATGGAAGGTAAAATGAGAACAAAAGCAAAAGAGGAAATGGGGTCTAAGAGCAGAGTGGGAGAAGGATCAGCTTACTCCCCAAAAGAGTGAGTATGGTTCTAAGTGAAGGGATACTGACTTTGAAATATTTTTGTTTTTAATAAAAAGTTTCTAAAGCATAATAACTGCATTATAAGTATGAACACTTTGAAGTTAGAAAAGCGAACACTTCAGCTTTGAGGCGTAAGTTCTCATTTCAATGTTAACACTGCTAACATTGCCAGTTGTGCATTATGTCAGCCTTTAATTTGTTTTTGTACTCTTTTCTCATAAAACACATGCTTTATCAGAGTTACTCGGAAGGAGAATACTGGACATCATGTCTTGCAAGCACTGCAAGACACTTAAAATCTCCCGTAATTTGCATTAATGTTCCTTCTTACTTTATAGATAATTAAATGGAAACATGTTTAGCCTGAGTTACAAAAATGCTAAGTGCTCACAGCTGCCAGAAGCATCAGTGGGAACTCTCTTCTGAACACTGAATTTTCTAAACCAAAAGCTTTATCTTTGGACTGGAATCCTGATTAGGGGTACCCATGGAGTTTTGAATGTTATGCCTCTTACATTGTGCCCATTTTGCAGATGAGAGCTATGCTCCAACATCATACTGGCAATCCACATTGCCAAGTGTAATGTGGAAACGAATTCTGTGAAATTTATAAGGGCTAAGAATCCTCTGTGATGGTATTAGCAAATAGCCTACTAGGGAATTCGTAAGTCTGCATTTGGTCAGGTGTTAACATGGAAGTACATGAGGAATGCCAGAGATAAATGGAATTATCACAAGCAAAACACATTTAGTGAGGACAGAATCACAGAACATTTGAGGCTGGCATGGGTCTTTAATAGTCATCTGCTCCAATCTCTTGCTCAAGCTGGACCTCCCAGAACCAACTGTCCAGAGCCATGTGTGGATGGCTTTTGAATATCTCCAAGGAAGGAGACTCTGGAAGCTCTCTGGGCTATCTGAGCCAGTGCTCAGTCACCCTTACTGTCACAGTGTCTCCTGATGTTGAAACCTCCTGTGTTTCAGTTTGTGCCCACTGTCTCTGGTCCTGTCGCTTGGCACAACTGAAGACCCTGGATCTTTTTCTTTGCATGCTCCATTCAGAGTTTTGTACATATTGATGAGATCCTTTCTGAGCCTTCTCTTCTCTAGGCTAAACAGTTCTCCCAGCTCTCTCAGCCTCTACTCGCTGCTTGATCATCTCTGTGGCCCTTCAGTCAACAGAGATGTGATGGGAGCAGATAATTAAAGAGAGAAGGATAATGCCCATGGATTTGAGTTGAACAAAAATGATCAGTCTAACATTTTTACAATCTAAACAAAGTGTTTGAATGCATTATTTTTACGTGTAATTTATAGCTATTCTTACAAGTGTTAAACCAATTATATCATGCTTCACTATAATGGGAGTTCCACCTCCTTTCTTATGGATCTTTAGCTATGAAGCTGGAGACCTATTGCCTGGACTGTTAATGTTTGACCTTAGCAAGAGAAACCTGCTATCTGTTAGAGAAATGAACTTCTGGTTTTGTGCAGTGGGTCTTTCAGAGTCTGTATGAAACTGGACTACCATCCTTCTCTCTAATCCTTTTCTTTCCCTCCTCATGTGCCACTAAGAGCGAATGATGAGGGCAGCATGTGGTATGTAAGAGGTGTGATGGCAGCCACCAGTGCTGCTTTGAACTTCCAGAGGTTTTATACAGGTGCAGAAAATAGATCAGAAGGTTTTCTAATTATTTTTCAAAGAACAAACATTGTCATCTGATTTCTGAAAAAGATGATACCTATAATTTGAAAACTGACAGAAAAGACTAAGAACTGTAACTCCTGAAATTTTTACTTGGAGCAGACAATATACCTTTTTTATGAATTTCTGTAATTCTCTAGTAATTAAGTGCAACAGTCAGTCTAGACAGCATATCATGTATGCAGACAGAAATTCAGCTATGCACTTAAAAGAAATCCTAGCTTTGTGTAGGCATTCAAATTCATTTTTCCTCATTTTTTGTCATTTTGTCTGCGCCATACCACAACAGGGATCAATTTCACTATCTGCCTATGAAATATGAAGAGATGCTACATAGTTATTTAGAGATATTTGGTCAGTGCAAATGAAAATAAATGTCCCAGTGACCTGATTGGTTTTCATCCACAGTGCATGCATTGGATCTCAAGACCCTTATTGTGGCTGGGACATGGTGATGAAGAAATGCACAACGCTGGAAGAAAGTCTGAGCATGAGTCAATGGGAGCAAAGCATTACTGTGTGTCCAGTAAGTCCAAATACATTCATTTGTCTCCCAAAACCTTTGATTCCATGTGAATTTCATGATAATGAGCTGGCATAGATTTTTCAAGCTCAGAAAACTGCATTTAATGCCGTTTTCCTTAGGTTTTCCCATCAGATTTTAACAGAATACCTAGTTTCTTTTCTATTTCTTATCAAACTACTTATATGATAAAATTATTTAGAGTAATTTCAAAGGGTGGTTGTTTTTTACCTGTAATGTCTATTTTCCCACCTTGAAAACAAATGTTTTCTAAGATAAGTTATATTGACGTATTTTTCTCTGCAGAATTTTGCTTTGGAAAAGTTAATTCACTAATGGTATAATCTTTTCTTTTAGGATTATTATTGCTAGTATAAAAAGCCAAATAACATCTTTAAAAGTTCATGAATTGGAAGGGTGAATTCTATGAATTAAATCTCACCCAGATAAATGACAAAGGTGACAATTACAATAAACTCAAGGTTAATATTTGCAGTGGCTTAACACTTCTCTTTAAAAATTGTTCTGAATAAATGTAATATAAAAAAGCAGCAACAAAATTGATTTATAGCTTTCCTTTTAATGTGATTCTGGTGTTGTTTTAATTTTCATTCTTTTCCCTTACTCCAAAGCATGCAAAAAGAGGGTTAAGAAGGACCTTTCTTGTGCTACTAAGCCCTCTTTTTTTTTTTTTGGAGATTGTTGCTGCTTTGTCCTTTTGCCCATGAAGAGGGAGCATTTCCAACTCAATTCTGCTTTCATTCCTAGTAAGAACTTCTTGATCTTGTCCCCACTCACCAGTGGGGCACATACATCTATTAACTTGTGCTCATATGGCGTTCATATTCTAATCTCCATGTGTTTAACAAGCGCCATTTAATATCTTGATGGCACTTCTCTCCCTTAAGCTGGGCTTTGTTTAGTGAACTAGAGATGTGCAAAATCAGTATGAAGGTCTTCCAGCGTTGACTTTGGCTCTCTACATGTGTTGCAGCAGCCTCATAGATACAAACACTACACTGATTCTGAGGGCCTTGAGAATGTGCTCCTGTGTTCTGACTGTGTTTGACATTAAAAAGCAATTTTTTAAGCATTCTTTCAAGTTTTTAAAACTTTAAAAAAAATGTTTATGTCCATTCCTGTCCTTTGCATCCATCTTCTCACATAGAGGACTAATAAAATAGGCTTCTGTTGGATTCATCTGCATTAGCATTTGAGCTGAAATCAGGGGCAGCTTTGGGGGAAATACCATGATTACTGAAATGCCTTATTTTGTTGACATTTGCATGGGCAGTCAGCCTGCTGTGCTCAGTCTTTGAATTGTGGCACTAGGCCGTATTTTCTTTTGTAGATACAGAACATGAGGCCAAGATGGGGTAGAGGGAGGAATAATTTATAAAGAGTAATTCCATTCTGTTCCATTCAACTGGAAAAACAATTATTTAGTATCTATTATATGACGTGCATAGGGTATGGCAGTCTAGTCAAAGCAGAGGAGCACCTAAGGCTTGCTTAGAAAGTCAACCATAGCTGTGAGACTTAAACTGCTGATCTGAGATTCAAAGACTTAGTGAACCTCCAAAGAAAGTTTGTCCTTGAGCAGATTGAGATTGCGTAATATAAGGAAGATTCTAGAATTATCTATTTAAATTGAAAAGTGTGGGTTTACCCCTTTACTGTTTTAAAGCCTTATACACCAAGTAACACATTATTGAACAGGCTGGAAAACTTCATAGAAACTTTCCTCTAAAGTAACACTGTCTTCTGACAAACTGCAATTGATTACAATTTTGCTTAGTGAGGTACTCAAATATTTGTTTAATAGCATTTTTAGGTGCTGTGCTCACAGGATATGTAAGCCAAGATGTAATTAATTTAATTTTGTAAGGGACCGAGCTATGTGCATCCTTAACATGTGCTAGATACATTCAAGACACTGTTGCAGGCAGAACATAACAGAATATTTGAAACCTATTCTCCCCATTTTGGTCCCAATTGCTTCCCATATCTTAATTTTTAGTAAAATTACTCTGATCTTTTAACATTGTAGAAATTTTTTTAGATTAATGAATGGCCAGTTTCTTCTAAAACTGGATCAGAGAGAGGTCTGTTTATACAATCATTTAGTTCAGAATAAAAAGTGTTACCAGTTGCCTTTGAGAAATTATTTCCTACAGAATTATTCATATGGCTGAATACTTATAGGCACTTATAGGTAGAGGATAGAGGTGAATAGGAGAGATAGAAGAGTATCCGTGTTACCATCTCTGAACTTTGGAGATCACTTTTGAAAAATGTGGTTATTTTGGTTACCTTGCTTTGATTTAATTTTCAGTTTGATTTTTAGGTTATTGTTTCAGTTTGCATGAGTACAGCAATTGTGCATAAATATAGACAGTAATTAATGCTATGCACATATATGTACTTTGATCTTCATCCGGTTGGTCATAAATCCCTATTTTTCATCCAATATTTTTTATGGTAATGAAGCTTTGTTGTTTTTTGAAATATTTTCCATTGGGATGACTTGCAATCCATCACTTAAAAATATACTGACATTATCTAAGAGATTTTACAGGAAAAGTAAAATAATTTAAAAGAAAATTTTTCAGGATTTTGGTTTTGGTTTTGGGGGGGTTTTGGGTTTTTTTTTAATTTGTTTTTGTTTGATGGTTTGTTTTTTTAACAAAACTATGCAGCATGAAATGACTTTATTTTTACAGTTCTCAGAGAAAGTGTAGTACGGGATCTGAATTCATTAGCAGCTTCAGGAAATACTACAGACTCATTAAATTCTACAAAAAGTAATCTCAAACCAAAGATCTCAGAGTTAAAAACTGTGACCTTCATTCAGAGTGCAGAGGCACAAAGCAGGAGGATGAGGTGGGTGCAGAGAGACTTGAGACATAGATGGATATTTGGAGGACATTAGGAGGGAGGAACAGTCTAAAGATATCTGCAGAAGGGAAAGGGTGACAAAACCGGGGCGGTAGAGAGGGAAAGCAGAGTGTAGCTGTGCAAGGATAGTACAGCCATGTGGTCTGATTGTGATTTTGCCCTTGAGGTGTCAGGTTGAGAAAGGTTAGTGGGCATGGATTCTGGTGAGGGCTGCAAAGGCCCCTTATCGGTACATTTTGCTTTCCTGCAGTCGTGTGAGGAAATTGTTTGATATCACTGCTGAAAGGGAGATATTCACAGAGAGACAGAGCAGGTGAGTCATGGGGAACAGCAGAGATCCCAGTGGGATGATCTTTGCAGGAGCGAGGAAAAAAAAATGAAGAAAGAGAATATGTCATCAATTTATCTTTCTGAGTTCAAACTTTCGGCTATGTTTTATGTATACCTTGTCTGCCACTTAATATATATTATGGTAACCATAGACAACTGTAGCTTTAGTTTATAATTTTAGGTGCAACAATAAAGATGTTTTGATGCAGCACAGAAACAGAAAGCAGTAAAGGCGTTTTCACATCTCTGACATTATTAGATTGGGGACATAGATTTGTTAATTTATGGACTATAAATATTTGTTAGACCAGCAGTATAAGAGAACGGGTTTACTTGTCACTTAAAAAGTATTTCTTGTTGTCTTACAAAACCCAACAATGTAAACTCTACATGAGCAAAAGTTGGTGAGTTATTTTCAATAAATAGCTGTCAGCAGGTTTTGAAATGATGAATTATGGTTAAGTTGTAGCTGACAGAATATACACATAGATGTTCTTGGACAAGTGATATTTGTGAAAAATAAATTGTGAGAATTGTAATTAGTAGTGAAATTATGGTATCTTTGTCACAGTGGAAAGAATCAGCCAACATCCAGAGTGTCAGTGCAAACATGCCTTCTGTTCTAATTGAATCTCTTGTGTCTTCAAAGTATTTGTGAAATGTACACTTCTCTCACCACTGTTAAAATACTAAAAATAGTAAAGGGAGATACCATTTCAGATCAGTTATGACAATCTACTGCTGTAATTCCTGTTTCAATACATAAGCAAATATTAAAATGTTATGTTCTTACACATTTAATGAAAAAGGCATGACTACAACTGATACATATTTATTCTTACTAAGAGTGAATTTAAATGCTACTTAGCCTGCACTTGTTGGTGCTGTTGTCTTGACTGAAAGTTCAAATATGGGAAACAAAATGCAAATCCCTTAACATTTAAGTGAAAAAGTGGCCATCATTTCCATTTGGGATCACAGATTTGTCAAGATTAACACCTTGATAAAAGAATAATATATGTCTGTCCTTATTGGGAGCTGAATTTTCCATGTCCTCCCTCATTTTCTTTAGAAATTTCAGTGGCCATGTAGGATGCTGCAGTTTCCATTAGCTCATTTTGTTTCAGCTGGACAATAAAGATTTCTTATTGAATGTGTTACAGCTACTTGATGGAAACATTCCAGTCTAGATGAGAATGGTCTGACCCTTCCAGTCAGAAGAAGACTTGAGACCGTTCTCAGACCAGAGAATGGTCTGACAGTCTCTAATGTTTAGAGACTGCCGTATTTAAAACCACATTTCATGAAATGGTACTATATGGTGTATGCTTCAAAAAACTGTTTTCATATGGATATTTGAGTTTAATGGATCCAGTTTTGCTACCCTGGACTATTACAGTATCATAGAATCATAGAATTGTTTCATTGGAAGGGAACATAAAGATCATCTAGTTTGAATCTCCCTGCCAAGGGCAAGGACACCTCCCCCTAGACCAGGTTGCTCAAAGCCCCATCCAACCTGGCCTTGAACACTTCCAGGGATGGGGTATCCACAGTTTCTCAGGGGAAACCTGTTCCAGTGTCTCATCATCCTCATAGAGAATTTCTTCTTCACTTCTTACTTACCTTCTGCTGGCTCCTCCTTTTGATCTTGGGTTTTACAGTCAGTATCTGGGTTCCATTTTCACAGGAAAATTTTAGGAAGTAGGGAATACTGTCATCAGAAGACAATGGAAAAGTAGGCAAGCACAGTTGTGAAAAGTAACAGTTAGCTGTGATTACTGTTATTGTTATGGTGGTGGCATCCAGTGGCTCAGATTGGTTGGAAGTTGTGGAAACTATGCAGCTACAGGAGTAAAGGGGAGATCGCTGTCTGGAAGACATCTCTCTGCAGAAATACATGTTTCTAAAGTGGGGGCTTTTATTGTTGGTGGCTGAAGGCTAAACCTTCATGCACAGCAGAATAAAGAGGTTGTGTGAAGGAACTGTCAAGCTCAGGTAAGCTCTTCTGTTGTGCTTGTTTCTAGATGAGGAACCTGACAGTGGATGGACATTTTGGAACGTGGTCACAGTGGAAACCTTGCACCCACACTGACGGTGCCAGTGTTGGCTCCTGCCTCTGCAGGACACGCGTGTGTGACAATCCTGCTCCTCAGTGTGGAGGATGGCTGTGTGAAGGACCAACCATGGAGATTGCCAACTGTTCCAGGTATGCAAGACAATTTCAGGTTCTATCATTTGAGCTTTAAAAGTTTTTAACATAATCAGAATAAAATCTACCCTTTGAAATCTCACCTGAAATCTACTGATCCTGTTCTGTGCATGAAAGGCCAAATGGGACATTAGAAAGTTTCTCTCAGACTTTGTAGCAGAGAGAGTGAGTCAGAGAGCAAAGAGTCATTTCAAATGCTGCGTGCCAAATAATGTTGAGCTCAGCTAATTTTAACAAAAGCTCTGAAAGAAAAAAAAAATCAGTGTTAGATAATATCCAAAGTATGATACTTTTTCTCAGTTCTGCAATTCATACAACTTTCTTTTCTGGAAGTTAGAATGGCTTACTTTTTTTGGAGGTCTCACATTACCATTGTTGT
Source organism: Corvus cornix cornix (assembly GCF_000738735.6). NCBI lineage: Eukaryota > Metazoa > Chordata > Aves > Passeriformes > Corvidae > Corvus > Corvus cornix. Next base: position 81,707,576 of record NC_046333.1, read on the forward strand.
CCCCCATTCTGCCCTGGAAAAATGTTTTCGTTGTATCTTTCAGTTGTATCATGATAGCAAGTTCTATTATCAGTCTGTATAGGACTCTTTAGCCACTCTTTTGTCTTCTTCAGGCACTTAACCAGTCCCGGAGAAAATCAGTGAGAGCAGATAATTTCAGAGAGACTCAGAACATTACATATTTGGAACTGCCTCAGAAGTTCATGTTTAAAACATTATACGCATACATTATACATACTTTAATTGCAAGATGAAACATATACTGGAGCATTCTGCTTATTTTCAGTGATTCTTTCTGCTTTTTGTCATTTTTTTAAACACCACAATCACGTCATGATAGTGACTAAAACTGATTACATTTCTGCACAAGGTAACTGCAATCTCTGTAAGTGAAAATAGTAAATTTTAGGAAAATTATTAAAAATATAGCAATATATTTTATAACATCAGGTCAGGAGAATATAGAAAAGATAAGCGTGCTGTTAGTTACTGAACAATCAACCAACAGCTGGCAGGTTTAGAAGGGAATTTGGAACGTCATTTGGGACTGGATTCACATTCTACCTTTGGCATTACTACACTACTGTTTTACATCTTCTGTTAACACTGCTAAAATTAGTGAGCCACTATTTTAACTTTTGCTTTTATGACGAAACATCAAAAGCTCATTATAGTTTAGTTTTATTTTTCTCTATTTCTGTTTGTGTTCTCCCAGTACAAAAACTGCAAGCTCGCCATTTAAAGGTTTTGACAACAGCTGAAATGCATCTTTTTTTTTGCCTAGGACAGGATATGGAATATCTAGGTCTATAAAATTTTTTCTAGGGTATATTGGGGAGGGATAGGAGCATCCTTTCTGGAAGTTCACAAATGCAAGGTACAAGGTGTAAACTCTGTTAGCTTTTCTGTTACATTACAAGCAAGGTATTGACATCTTATCAGAGTAACCTGTTGAAATTGAGAACTAATGCCTTTTAACGCTTACTTTAGTGTCATAGAGTCATTTAGGCTGGACAAGAGCTTGAGTCCAACCATTAATAAGCACTGCCTAGTCCATCACTAAACCATGTCCCCAAGCACCACATTTGCAAGTCTTTTGATACCTCCAGGGTTGGTGACTCCACCACTTCCCTGGACAGCCTGCTCCAATGCTTAACAACCCTTTTGGTGAAGGAATTTTTCCTAATAGGCAATCTAAATCTCTCCTGCCTCCAACATGAGGCCATTTCCTCTCATTCTGTCACTTGCTAAAACCCTGGGAGAAGAAACCAACCCCCACCTCATTACAATCTCCTTTCAGGTAGTTGTAGAGAGCAATACCGTGTCCTCTGAGCCTCCTTTTGCTCCAGGCTTTAATCACTTTCCTTTTAGATGAGGTAGCAGAGTTTGACATTTTAATCTCCCTGAAAAAAATATGTAATTAAAAGTTAGCTTCAGAACATTGATACAAGAGTTTGCATGTGTAGTTTGCCCAGAACAAAGTGACCAAAAGCAACTAAATATCTTCATATCTTTGTAGTTCTTGTGTAAGGTGGTAATTTTAGCAGTTGCTGATTGCAAAGCATGGAACATGGAATATCAGAGCACCTTTATTTTGGTTCAGTATTCTAGAAGAAATGGAACACGATGCAGTATTAATGACTTCTACAGAAATATTAATAGGACAGATTCTGCTGTCAGTCACACCTAATCAGCCATTCGCTATGTATAACAGATGACAGAGCCTGAGCTTTTTATTCTACCAGAAATGGAGGCTGGACACCATGGACTTCTTGGTCACCTTGTAGTACCACTTGTGGAATAGGCTTTCAAGTTCGTCAGCGTTCCTGCAGCAATCCAACCCCTCGACATGGAGGACGTGTCTGTGTGGGACAGAATCGTGAGGAGAGGTGAGTTATCTTTTTTCTATTGTCTGTTTTAATTTCTTCTGAGCAGTTGCATTCCACAGGACATTTTCTCCTTTATTTGCCTTGGTTTCCCATTCCCTTTCCTTTCACTCTCTCTTTACCTTCACTGCTGTACAGTACAGTATTCCCATTAACAAGGCTGTGGGTCTGCAGCAGATCTTTCATCTTTCACTTAGCTTCATCCCTCCCAAGCCGCCTGAGAGCTCCTGGAAGTGCCAGAGAATTGTGCTGAAGCAATGTGCTGCTGTCCCTTGAGACCCTGAAAATTGATTCTCCTTGAAAATTGATTGCACTGTGTTTGGATTGTAACTCACCCAGCCTCAAGACCTGGAATTCAGAGCAAAATATAATAAGCTCACAGCACTACGTTACTGATGCTGTGAGTTCATTTTTTCTCTTGTAAATGAATTAAGCATTTCTATAACATGGAAGGAAGTTTCAAGGGCTTTGTTTTCTATTCAATAAGTAGGATAGACCTTGAACTCAGGTATCTTTAGTAAGGTTTCAAGCTTGATGGGTCATTTTAATTGTTCGTATATGTTTTTTAACCCCTGAGCAGATCAAGTTAGCTCAGATTTTGATTTCACCATGTACTGCTTTGGCACCAGACTAAGTGTTTTGTCACTAGCTCAGAATGTCAAGTTCAGGCCTTTCATTCCATTTTACATGCAGCCTAATTACATCTCTAATTTACATGGACCCTACATGGATCTCTAATTTTTTTTGTTCACAGTTTTAACAGGAATTAAATATATTTTTAAATCATGCTAAAATATATTCAGATAAACTGCAACTCTTGTATGCGTTATGTTGTTTCCAGAGGCATACCAGAAAGCTAGATAGCAGAAGACTAGCATTGGTGTGAGAATTTGGAGTCCTGTAGCCATCCATTCCAAGAGATGTATGCGAATACGTTTCCTCCCAATATGCACTCACAGCTTACTTCAGTGTTTCTGTATGGATGATGTAGTATCCTATATTGCTGTTGGATGTAAACTAAATTCAGTAACCTTTGTGAAGAGTTTCAGTGAGGCATTTAATTAAACACCAACTCTGGCATTTCTTCAGATTAGGAGATTCATTGAAGCAAGGTTGCATCACAGATTTATGTATTAATGGATCATCAGGGACCTGGTCTTTCTAACTCTGAAATGTAAAGGATCAGTATCACAGAACATGTGAACATTTCTTGCTGTTTCAAGGCCATGAATATTTACCGTTTCATTGCAGAGGAGAGGATTTTGTTATTTTGTAAACTGCTTTCTGAAAATAGGTTGCCCAACCAAAAAGCCATCACCACCAAACATAAATCGTATCTGCTGTTATTTAGCTCTGTCCCAGCCTGAATAACAGTTATTGATTTTCCTGAACTGAGAAGTCAGCCCAGGGCAGGACACAACAAGACTAAATATAGAAAAAAAAAAATTTAGTTTTGAGAGACTTTTGGGTGATGGACTATAGATGGTAATAGTAATTGTTCATTTTAGTTTAACATGGAATAAAATTCTGACAAGAAGTTTCACAGAAATAAAGAAAACCATGAGAAACACTTTCTGAATTATAGGAGCATTAAGACAATGGGTGCACTTTACAAGCAGTTACAAATTGGAAATTGACTTATGATGAGTTGAAATAATAGCAGCCCAGCAGGATTGAATTTTGGTATGCAACAGTTCTGAAGGAACAATAAGCTTATGTTGCTTTGTTTTTGTAGCCTGCAGGTTATTTGTCCTTTCTGTCTTCATCCAGTTCAGAAGCAATCTGGGATGAATGTGCCTGTGAGTTTACTGCAGGATGCCTTTTTCTCTCAGAGTTCTTCTGTCACTGTTTCCTGTCTCTTTGAAAGACCCTTCACTCCCAATAGCCCTGCACCTTTCTCACTCACAGCTTGCTCACAGCTGACCTTCCTGCCTCTACCCTGGTTTTGTTTGTTATCCATGTTATGTCCTGATACTTTTAATTATCTTTTTAAGTACTTCAATTTTTTTTCCAGAGGGTGTGGTAAGTTAGGAAATTTTGTCAAATAATTCTTAAAGCAGCTAGAAGAATGAGGCATCAGTTGTTTGCCAGGATTTTTGTCAATGTTAAGCCAAGTACTTGGATAAATCTTTTCAGAGCTGTAAAAAGCAGAAAGTCCTGGGACATTTGCCAGCCAGGGCCCATCCCATCACCCGCAGCAGGGGAGCAGGGTAAGCCTGGAGATTGTGACCAGATCCAACCAAGAGTTTAGATCCTAGGTGGCATCATGGCAATGAGAAAAGTCTGAAGTCCAGGTAAGAAGCTAAACCACGGGTCAGGGTTAGGATCAGGTTAAATAGAGCTTTTTGGCCCATTGTCATGGGTGGAGGTCCCAGGTGAAGATGGCTGGGACCGTTAGAGTTTTATGAGTGTCCTCATGGCTCTGCCAGCTTGTAGAGAGTTTTGAGCTGTGAGGGCAATGGAGTACCAGCATTTAGAGTAGTCTTATTCCACTGTTTCACTCTCATTGAGTTACATCTGCACCAGATGAAAACAGTTCCTTTGAGCCCAGTATAATTAGGCAGGCTGAACAAATATTACATGTGCAGTAACTCCTGAGAAACATTTACTGGTTTCGTATCCAAAGTGCCAATAAGCAACTTCTCAGATTTTCTCATTTAAATCAACCGATGTTTATAAATAGCCTAACAGTTTACTTTTTTAATGACCCAGCTCATATGTAAAATTAATATATGTTTAGTATTAGCAAAAATTTTAATTACTCGGTTTACACATTGTGTGCATTTGTCTTTGTAAACGTGCATACTCTAATCACCTGCACATGGTCAGGGGTATAAATAAAGGATTCAGTTTCCACAGTCATCTACATGCCAAACTTTGAAACAGCTTTTCAACAAACAGTGATTTCAGTAGAAATCCAGTACATAACTCCATAGAAAGCAAACACAGAAAAGGCAGCGTATATCTGAGGTAAATTTACCTCCAGATGTGAATGCACATTCAGCTTGAGAGTATTTGTTCATATGTTAAGAGCTAAATGTTTGTCTAAGATATATTTGTTTTACCTCATGAAAGCCATGATCCTATCATGGCTAATGTATCAGGCAGCTTTGTGCTTGCTGGCCATTCCCTTGAAATCAATGGCAATATTTGCCAATTTAAAGCATTGAAAGTAGGTTAAACTGTTACATGCTCTGCTGCTAGAGGGCTGTGTGGGAAGGGGGGGAAAGCATTTGAGACACAGCAGCAAATACTCGTATTATAAAGCAAATTCCCCTTGTAGAGGTATGTCAGAAGTGCAGCTGATGTGCATTTAGACAGAATATGGAGAGGGAGTAAAAATAACATTGTAACAAAACTAATCAGAAAATAATTTTGTAGTTAAGACTCCAGATGGAAGACACCCTGATGAATTCCTTAGGGGCTTAATATTACTGATTTTTCCTGTATAAGAAATATTCACTGAAGCTGCTGGAAATTCTCTAGATCTTCATTTATAGAGTCTGTAGTATCCTGTCTTGACATTATCATGGAGTGAGAATGTTTGTCCTTTCTGTGGAAGATGCTGTAGTTATGGCCTCATTAAGTCCACTGGTCACCCTCCTATCTGTGCAGAAATGAGGGACATTAAAATGAGAATCCCTTGCTTTCAGTGGATGTACTTATCTTTTATTACACAGGAAAGAATAGAAAGAAAAAAAAAGTGGCAATTAGAAAAGTAAACTGGCTGCAGACGAGGAGTAGATGTTTGAAAGCCCTGGATATTTTGGGGTGTATAAAACTATTAGAAGCAGTACATATTGTCACATTATTTTGTACACAGTTCTCAGCAAACACGCAGCTTTTAGGCTTGTTTCCATGAGAAAGAAGAACTGCTGAGAGTCAAGAGCCTGCTCTGTGTAGCACTGCTTGTTTCTGAGCAGCATGAACAAGCCCAGTCCACTTCAGCAGGGCAGATTAAACACCACAAGGCTTTTGGCTTGCCTATGCTCCCATGGATGTCTTGTCTTCTGGGACGTGTCTGTTCCCATCCACCTTGCTTTCTCTGCTACCTCCTCTTCCACAGAAGCCCCTGGGACCACGTGCCACCTTCCACAGTCTCTTGGATGGGTATTTCTGTCAGTGTAACAATCTCAATCCAGGAGGGCATGTGTATGTTGTGTGCCTGCCTTCAATTAAAGGAATTTGGCATTCCCATCAGCCTCGGTATAGTCTGTGTATCCCAGTAAATCACCAGCTGGTAATCATGACTGCCCACCACAGAACAGTATATTGCATAGGAAGGGGCAGACAGGGATGAAGATTAGTTTGTTTTTCTTAAACACATGGTAGTATAATATCGTTCAAAATTAAGAAGTATTTGTTTAAATAACATCTCTCTGTGGAATAAAAAGGGCATGTTTGTAACTGTCATGCAGTTAGCTTGTAGTACTCAGTGCTGGATGGCAGCACTGAAATAAATTGAATAAATTGATGTCTTACTAAAGGTTGAGCTCTTTATAGAAACAAGAATTGTAATGACAGTTGTACTGAAATTGTAGGCGTAAAATTTACTGTAGGCACTAATAGCTGTGGATACAGCTGGACAGAGGATATTCACCCTTCCCCCAGTATGACAATTCCTTTATTAGGGCATTTGAACTTGGGTTCATTTCAAGGGAAATGTGAAGGGTCGCTGTACAAAATCCACATTTCTCTAGGTTGTTCTCCATTCTGACCTCACTGCAGTTGGGTTAAGGGAGAGGGCAGTGGTTTCATAGATTCAAGTTTCTTGCATTGCATGTTTTGTTGAATTACTGTAAAATGTTAGCCCTGTGGGTCCTGAGAACAAAATTAAGATGGGAGGAAAGAGCAAAAGGGAAAAAGGGTTGCTGAGTGACTTGAAATGCAGCCAAGGACAGATATAATGAAACTTGGCTCAAAGCCCCATGCTGTAGCACAGTTCTCAAAGATCAATTGCAGGGATGTCTCTAGCTGTGAAAACGTACCTGATGTTTTCAGAGGCTGGCTGGCTGAAATGAAAATAAGATTCTACTTGATTGCTGTGTTGGGTTTTGGTTTGTTTTCCTTTTTTTTTTGTTTTCCTGAAGATAAAGGAAAAAATTGACTATTCTGCTGTTGACTTTTTTAAAAAAAACCTGTTTCCTAAATTGAAGTCGTTTGCATAGGGATTTTAGGGCTTTTTTTCAGCTGCATCTTTAATTAGTGTTGGATAACAGAATTGCCAGCCCTTTGAAGTGCTTACTGAGAAGGGTCACTGTTATTAGGTTTCTTTTCTGTCTCCTGCTTAAGTGAGAGAGTGGGAGGTCAGGCACATAGACACTAAAAGAGCCACTGCACAGTGGCATGACTGTTCTCGAAGTTGAGATCTGTCATACCTAACTTCAGGTGTTCATGAGTGTGAATGTTTATGAGTGAGTCAGGTGGCTGAACTTCCACTGTGGTCTGTAAAAATTTAGTCAATACAGGCTGTGGAGAGCAGTAATTTGTGTCCTTCTGCTGTATATTTCTTAATTTCCTCAAATCAATCATTCTAGTCTCCCCAGCTTGTATTGACAAAATTTCCATTGGCAGTAATGGTCGCTTAGATGTCTGTGTCTCATGTAGCCTTTAAAGCCAATGAAAATCAATCTATACATCGAGGGGTGTATTTATATGACCTTTGCTTTAGGGTGACATAAACCATATTTTTAACAGGGCTGTTTCTTCCCATGAGCTGTTGCTCAAATTCGGATGACTACTTCATTTGTAGATAGCTACACTGTGCATGCCTTTATTTTAAGGCAAGACAAGTTCCTTAGTTTTACTTTTGCATGGCTGAATATTGGTAATTCTCAGCTTCATGGCAGACGCTTTAGCCTGTGTGTGTGTCCCAAATTAACTTAACTCCTCTTCATAAAGAGCTGAAATTATGCAAAGTATGTACTAATTTGACCAAATAAATGCTGATGTTACATCTATATTTTATTGACTACACATTCTCAGCAAATGATCACAGAGAGAAACTCTCACACACATTCACATAAATGACTGCATGTGATAAAGAATGTGTGCAGCTGGAGTTCTAGGGAAAGAATATCCAGGCACAGAATGTTCCTATGTATCTTTAATGATGGCATAATGTGAACTGTAATGTGTGTACCCAAATCACGCACTGAAGAATTCTGACACCAGATTCATAAATATTGAGGGTTCAGGCATTTTTTCCTCAATTTCCAGAGGAAAGGTCAATACAAGCTGTGAATAATTTTCTTAAATATACAGAAGCAGAAAGCTAAATGTCACTTCCCTATAACTCCACTACCAATCTTTAAGTTTGGATGGAGTTGCCCAGACCTAGGGACAAAGTTTGAATTTTAGGCTCCAGCATATGCAATAAATCTAGTTTTGTGTGTTACTTACACCACCACCATTACTTTCTTGCCCTCTACAGAGGTTCCAAATGTTCAAATTCCTTGATAATGAAGAATTGGAGCTTGCAGATACTGAGGTTTTCTGAAAACAAACAAAAAAATCGTTGTGGTTATTCTTGTTGAAAATGACAACTGTTCATACTGGCATTTCTCTTTTTGTAGAAAATGAATAACTGGAGTATTCAAGTCAGTTTTCTCTGTAGAAGAGTGACAAGAGATGAAAACTTGTTAGAAGGGCAAGAAGAAATTGGAATTTGGATGAATGGTGTAAAAACTGAGGAAATACTGTAACAGATTCATTTGTTCATTCAGGACAGTCAGTATTGGAACAGGAGCTACCCAGATGCATCCATAAAATATTAGAGAATTTCTTTAGGGTTGCCTGTTTCCTGACTATGCTGCATCTTTGCTTTATCTAAGTAACAGCTTGGTCTCTTAGAGACCCCCAGTCACAGTTGCTGATGGCCCAAATCCTTTGGACCTGTGTAGAGGTTCCTTAAAAGCAGCATATGCTATGGCTAGAATTATTGTACCGCACACTCAAAAAATCAGGGATCTAAGGTTTCTACAAAAATTGAAAAAACTCAGCTGAAGCTGGGACCTTCACACATCTGAATGTCTTGTTACAATAATGACAACCCAATAGTGCTTCCCTCAAGAACCAACTAAGCCTCTGAATTGGTTTTCAGCCTACTGGGAAATCCTTCAAAGATTATAGAAGCTAAAAACACTCTTTAAAAGATAAAGTAATAGCATTATTTTAAAAGTACAGTTCTTTGTGCCTAGAATCACTGCTTTAGCTTTTATTTTGCCCTAGAAGCAGAGACGCTGTGAAAAGCAAAAAGCAAGTGTAGCTATCTGAAGACGAGAGAGATGGATCCTAATCAATTCTTAGCTGGAGACTGATAAAAGACTGCCTGCATGAATGTTTGCCTTCCATTTGGTTGATTGCCCCAGAGCGATAGCCACAACTGCTTTTAGTAAAGTAGTTTTTAATCTTGGTTACGTGATCGCAGTACAATCGCAGGGCTGCATTGCATGGGGTGTATAAAGTCACTGAATAAAGCAAACCAGTGCTCCACCCACAAAACTGCAACCTAAAAAAAGCCCACTCAAATGTTTAGACACTCGGTGTAGCATGACAACTGTTAGTGCAGTGCTTAATGAGTAGGGAGAGACCCTTTATATAAAATACTTCCCTGCACAAACATCAATCTGAGTTATGCAAATGAGGGAGGTTTTGGGGGAGGTTCTTGTCTTGCTAATAAATAGATTTCTTTACCTCCTTGTTTCTCTTCTCACAGGTACTGCAATGAGCACTTGTTGTGCCCCCCTCATGTGTTTTGGACAGGCTGGGGGCCTTGGGAGCGCTGCACTGCTCAGTGTGGAGGAGGGATCCAGGCACGGCGCAGGACATGTGAAAACGGTCCTGACTGTCCTGGCTGCAGCGTGGTAAGTAATTTTCAGCTTTCTCTTCATCAAGTATCTATGGCCATATGCCACGGATGTCTCTATGTCATAGAATCATAAAATCATTTAAGTTTGAAAGGACCCTAAAGTTATCAATCCAACCATTAACCCAGCTCTGCCAACTCCTCCATTGAACCATATTCCCAGGAGCCTCATCTTCATGTGTTTTAAATACCTCCAGGGATGGTGACTCTGCACCTTCTCTGGGCAGTCTGTTCCAGTGCTTGACAGCCCTTTCAGTGAAGAATTTTTTCCTAATATCCAATCTAAACTTCCTCTGGCAAAACTTGAAGCCATTTCCACCTGTTCTATCACTAATGCTCTATGCCCATAATGCATCTGTGTATGTCTGTAAGCTGTATCCCTAACATGAGTAATCACTCATTGTTTTGTCTCTGTGTTGCTTTTGTGTGCTGAAATCCACACAATTTATTAATCAGAAATATATATAATTCAGCTTTTTCACACTATCATCTAGGAAATAAGCTTCCTGAGGCAAGGTTGGTGCAGATGTAGATGTGTCCTTGCAGGTTCATGGTGGTTTTTATTTTTATCACCAGAGTACATGGAAACCCTATCTATGAGCCTAGGACTCCAGTGTACTAGGTTCTGTACAACAGAGAAAAGCTAATTTTCACATCTGAATACATAAGGAGCCAATCAGTGAATACATGGAAGCCCCAGGAAAGTGCTGAGGTGAGATTGGACAGCAGTAGTGATCTTGGCACAGCAGCAGCCTAGCAGCTGTTAGGCTTTGAAGCTACAGTAGGATGATTTGAATGAGTAGAATTGCTTTATGGATACCCAATTTATTAAGAGAAGCGTGTGGGAAAACATGTAGGGGATTTTTCTTATATCTGAACAAGCATAGGTGGTAGGTGAAGAAGTAGAAGAATTTTTTTTCTTTTAATAATTAAACCAACTTTTTCATGTCTTAATTTCAGAGAGACTTAATTCTGAGGTTTGTCATTATCGGTGGTCTATTTGTTAGATTGGCAGTAATTCAATACTAAAGAAAGGATAATTTATTACCTTTCTCTAACTTGAAGATTTTGTGCATTTTCCCAGGATATTTCTCTTTCTGAAATTTATTCTGGTGATAGAATTGCATTTTCACTAAATTAAAAACATCCAACAGGCTTGTTGTTTTATTTCAGTTGAACTTTAAGAATTAACCTAATAACTCAGAATTCTACCAAGTGTTCCAAAATACTTGTCTCTCTCTGATGGAACACGAAAAAAAGAAGACATATGGTCTAGATCTATTGTTAAACCTTCCTGACTGGCACTGAAAAGAGCACAATATGAAGGTTTTCTCTCTAATTTGTTCCTATTTATCCTATAATAATGTTCTTGAAATATAGCGGTATTTTATTTAGCAGAGAATCTTCCCATGGTCTTAAATCAAAAATATGTGGTTCTAATTTTCTTGGAAAGTTCCGTGAGGAAAGTAGGAAAACCTTTAGTGTAAAAATTACTTATTATAACTGATTAGAGATTAATGGTATTGGGGGTTGTAATTTATTAACCATCTTAGCACATACTCTGCTGCATCACAGAATAGTTACCAGTTCAGCTATGGAAATGTTCTGGAGATTTTTTATTAATTAGAAAATTATTGTGTTGATCATTTCAAGCTTTGGAGTACGTAGTTATCTTGCTAAAACTTAGGCACCAGTGAAAAGCCAACCAGCATAGAAATCCTCTATAAATGTTGGTGTTCTTGCAAGACAAAGGACTGTGGTACAAAGTCTGTGTTCAGTTTAAGTTTCACTGAATTTTCATTGAACCCTTGAGTTACCTGTCTTGACTCAGAGGCTTTGCAGCCATAGCAGGGCCTTGACACTAAGTGTAGCTGGAAAAAAAAGTACTTTATTTCTTCTCAGAGTTTGTTTCATTAGTGTAAGAAACTGCAATCAGAAATACCTTTTATACCTTCTTGTAATTGTTGAATGGTTTAAATATTTATATTAATATAGTCTTACGAATGAGGAGCACGAATATGAAATTTATTTGTTGGATGTTCTTCTGCTTCAGCCAAATTTTTTGTTTTATTATAGCAGGTATGTATCTTTCCAAATAGTGAATTTAGTTTATTTCAAAAAACTTTTATCCTATCTCTGAGTACTTGAGAAGCTGAAAAATCTCAGGACATGTTGCAGTGAAAGTGGTAATAATCTATACTATCTCCTGTTTGTTTTGTCTGGAGTAAAAGATGTTATGAACCATACATTTAGCATGTGAATTAAAGCATAATTGGAAGTAGACTCAGAGACTTAAAATGCCTGGTTTTCTCAACCATTAAATGATAGCTTTAACCTGTGAAGAGACTCTCCAGGTTTCTGGTTTGCCTTCTTCAGTGAGGATGAATTCTGTGAAACTTTCACAACATATGAGCAGCGTGAGTTGCAGCTGAATAGTTCAGTGTCTGTGGCCTGTGAAGAGGAGAAGGAAAAAAGCGTAGAGGACTGAAGAACGTGTTATTTAAGAAGACAGTAACTATGTTAGGCTTCATTTCATCCTGAAATGAAAAGAAATTTTTGATGCATCAGAGGTGTAGGATGGACTAAATGCTGTCTTGGGACCCCTTTCAACCATGCCAATTCTTTGTTTTTAGAACTGTTTTCAATAGGGAATCATGAGAGAAAAAACAAAACCAAAAGTTTTTATAAGACTTAAGAAAGGAAGTCTTACAGTGTGCTTGCCAGCACTATCGGTGGATCAGATTTAATTTCCTAGGAGAACCTGCCTGTTCTGTTTTCCAATCTGCAACCTGGCTGTGAGACTGCAATATAACCAATCCTAATCTATTTTTCTGTCCCTATTTTGCAGCATTTACCATATTAATGGCTATTGTCTGTATCCGCTTAATGATTTATACCACATAATTTTTAATGAACAGTGTTTCTTCCTTTTAGTTTGATTGTATTGCTCCTAGGCTGCAATATCACAGCAGGCAGCTAGTGCCTGTGTTTGTATTTTTGCATGTTTCTCATCAGTTGGTTCCTTGACTTCATCTGTCTTGTAGCAGGTATCAGCCAAGCCACTTGAATATTTTTTATCAGGACTCACTGGAGCTCCCTACCATTATTTCCAACTTATTTTATAAAATAATAATGATAAATCTTTTGATGCATATAAATATTCCACAGAGAGAAAACCATGGTGATATCTTAAAGATGCGTCTCTTGCTTAAGTGCACTCAATACATGAAAATGGATGACCAGAGACTTAGGAGTGAAGGCATTTTCACTGAATATAGAAAACCATAAATCAATATGATACAGGAGAATTAGACCATAGAGACTCATGAAGGCCAAAAAGATGAAGTTAGAAATCAAAATGTGGATTCATAAGGACCTGTTAAAATCTTTAAGTTAATCAAAGCTACTAAAGACTGCTTAAAATTGTCTAATAAGAGATAGAACCATCACAACCAAATTTAAGAGAGCTAAGTTCTCATAATACAAAGCTTAAGTGGATCACAAAACAGGTATTAATCTCATGTATGCAGGTGATACAGGCACTAGAGAAGGAACTGCAGAATTCTCTGGACTGTGCTAATGTGACTCAGAGGACAAACATCTTCAGATTTTACAGCATACTCAGATAAGCTGTGTGTTTCCTTCAGAAAATGCTGGTTTTCCCCTGAGAAGCGTAATCGCACTTGAGTTTGCCTCAGACCAGTAATAAAAGAATAACTTTTATAAAGAATTATAATTAGAATGAGGAATTTCGTTTGAGGCTCAAGTTGGGTGACATGCTTTATGTGTATATTTGTCTGTGTTCTCATTTCAGTCATGCTAACATATACATTAATCTTAGTTTTTGTGCTGGGAGACCGATAAAGGGCATATGCTTTCCACATACCAGAACAAAGCATGCTGTATTTTGCTGTGGAGTTAAAAAAAAAAAAAAAAAAGAGGAGGAAATTTATTCGTTCCTTAGAAAATAGTAGCTAGTTTTGCACTAATCTTTTTTTTTTTTTTTAAATTATTAGTATTATTGTTTCAGCATTCTGGAATTGTTCTGAACACAAACTTTTTTAAGAAAATATATCTGCGTTTTAGAGTTTTTGTAATGACACAGGGTGAAAAAGAAAAAAACAGATGTCAGAATTTTTTCTTCCATCAATTTTTTAAAGGGAATTTGAAGATGGAAGGTTTTCAGAAGTACTTTGTCCATCAGAAAAAACAGTCTGTCTTTTTTTACTTGCCATCTCACAAAATAAATGTAAAATGTCTAGTCCAAAAAAATGAACAGAAAATAAGATTGTTATTATGCTTTTTTTTAGAGATTTTTTTTAAGTTTCCATTTGACTTAAGAAAAACAGTGTATTTCAAAGCCAGAAAGCAATCTCACAAGCATGATTTATAGGAAATTTTACTATTTATATGATGTTTTCCTTCTTTATGCTCATTTCCTTTTTCCATCCTTTTTTCTTCTGTAATGCAAACTCCATTGGGTATTAACTGTTTTTTTTATGTTTTAAAAGTTTAGCAAAGTAGATCCTCTCTTCTTTTCATGCTGCACATGCTACTGCAATTGTGAGCAATAAGAAGTTACTTAAAGATGGTAAAACCAAAAAAATTATCAAAATCATAAGAAATAGTTTCAGAAAATACAAAAACATTGTACCATTGATCAATGGTACATTTCTGCTTACTTTGTTCGGTAAATGGCTTGGCATTCATGGTTGAGGTAAATGTGAAATACAAACTGGTTGGACTGATGTGCATATATATCCAAATGTGAGCTGTTTAAGGTGGTATTTGGGCAGACATCCAGCAATCATTTCGCTGTTTCATTTGTTTGATTTTGAAAAAGAGACTAAACTGTAAGTTGTTTGCTGTCTTGCTTAAAACAGAATAGTGTGAAGCATCTCTTTTTTGAGAAATGTAATTTTGAAAGTAATTTAAAGCTGTGAAATATATTTTTAGCTGCTGGGAAACTGTCTCTACTTCAAACTATTCCATTCAACCTGTGACAACTGACACTGACTGCAGTCCTGTTCTGAGATTCCTGTAGCAAGGTCTTTCAGGGACTTCCAGGTCATGTGAAATAACTTCTTTTGGGGACCAATGCCATCTGATTTGTAATCTCTTTCAAATCTAATTATGAGGGTTTGCCAAAGCGAGTGTTCTCCCATTCAAGAACTTTGTATTGGGCACATGTGTATCTGTCATACAGATCATGAATGTTTGTTTCAGAAGTCCAAATCTTATTTAAAAAAACATAGGAAACAAATTTTAGTGTAACTGTCCATAAACTTTCCCAAGACTTTGGGTGTAGGCAACAGCCAGTTGCCTACACCAGTGTGCCTCAAGATCAAGTGCCTTTATCCAGTTAGGGAGTTGTACTGATCAGAGATAGGAGACCCAATTTGGTCCAGTCAGAATTTGCCCCACTGTTTCCTAAAACACCAGGCACACTGGAGTGTGTCCTGCCCCAGGTAGTGCTATTTGTTGTAGTTTTCAGCGGTTCCTATGCTGTAGATGTAGAGCTCATTATTGATACTTAGATGTATACTTAGATGTAATACTGTACCCCCCGTTCTGTGAGGCCCTGTGTTTGAGCTGTGGTCACTGCTGTCTCTGATAACCACAGAAAGCTGAAGTACCTGAAACCCCCTTCATTCTGTGCCCAGCAGGCACCGTGCTGGGCTCAAGGACTCAGCGTTAGGAGATGTGAACTTCACTTTCCTTTGACTGGACGAGTTTTGAATGTGAATGAAAAAGGAGAAAGATAGGAAGAAAGAAACTTGGGTGCTGAAGTTTTGTGCTGCACTAATTTTAAACTGAATTAATGAGCAAAACCAAAACTGGAGGATATTTCCTAAGGACTTGTGCATCATGGAGCTTGAGTTGTTTTCATTGCTGTGGACCTAGAACATTCAGTTATCTCTGGAAAGTAATCCATAACTGTCAATGAAGACTAAAAACCAGAACAAAAAAAGTAGATGGCATAGTTTTAGCTGAGTTTTATCAAGTAATAGGACTTCCAGGATCATATTGTGGTCTGTCAGGTATTCTTACTCTTCTGCTCCTAAGTAAAGCACCCACTCCTCCATTACAACTGCGTTTGACTGGAGGGTGGTCTTAGATGGTGACATGGAATTGCAACAAGTTTCATGAAAAACAGTGGCCCAGTAGAGTTTAAAAAAACTGAATTCGTTTCTACATTGAGAGACAGAATTGCAGCTGAATCCATTGTTTGATCCAAGTGGTGTCAGGTGCTGCTCACCTGAGTGTATGTATCAGCACACGTGTTGCTTGGGACTAGACACTGCATCTCTTTTAATTTTTAGCAGTTGGACTCCTAAATGCTATGGGCAGGAGATATGGGAAGGGGCAGAGAGGAAAAACTTCAAAAACTTGAAACACAAACTTACAGGAAATCAGGCTTTATTAATTCCGGTGTTTGTGGATCTAGTATTTTATGTACGGGTTGTGTAGCTTTATTTAATACGTAAGTAGTGTTTACATGAAATCAGAATTGACATAAACAGGGAGAGCTGTAAAAAAAAAAAAGAGAGCTGTTGGAACAACTAGAACAGTATTTAATACAGAGTATTTTTCTCTTTTTTTGTGTTTAAAAAAAAAGTATAGTAAGCCTCTAATCCAGATTTAACAAAAATTAAAAATTAATACAGGTAGTGATGGACTGCTTCACCTGGTCTCTGATTTTCAAAGTCTCTTCCATTACAAAGATATGTCTTTGTTGAGTATGCAGAAACCTTAATTTTACTGTAGTCAGTTCAGTAGCAACCTTCATTGTACAGTTGCAATCAAAATGAGAAAAATGGGTGTATGAAGCATAACGTTGAAAATTACCTCAGAAACCTGATAGAGCAGTTACATAAAACTGTTCTGTAGCCATGCTTACTGTTTTTAAAGGATATGGCCTGTGGTGGAAGTGAGCTGAGCTTGGGAAAGTGTTCCAAAGAAAGGCAAAAGATTGGGATTCTCATAAGTCAGAGTACACAGGGTTCTAGTGTATGAAGGACTAATATATGAATTAATGACAGGTTTAGAGAGGGAACACTGGCATTTCTGTGCACTCTGTACTGTAATATAATGAGTTTTAAGGAAATATGAAGCCTGTGAAGGGAATTAATTTCTATCCAGGGCATTGTTAAATGATGTAACTTGCTGCAAGAAATTGTTGAGGCTTAAATCTTAAGAACCAATAAAACTCCACACAACTAAAATTGTGCAGGATATCAGGATGAAGTAGAATTATAATAGACAAAAAAAAATAGATTTTTGTTAGCATAGTAAATCAAATTTTAAAGTTTTAAATCTTTTTCCTGAATATTAACAGTCAAATTTAGAGCTGTGCTTTTAGCATTCTTCTTATTTCTGTGCTGCCATTTGACAATAAACAGGGAAGGCACATCTGATCTGGAATGGCATTTCCAATGTTCCTCTTTGTAAGTGATTGTTGAATCAGTTTGCAACAAATTGTCCCTCTGATTTATTTTGTTCCTTTTAGGTTTACTCACCTGTACTTAAAATGGTACGGTGCAAACACAGTAATTGTGTTTACACATTTTATACCAAAAAGTCTGCTCACATGTAGACCTTAACACAAAGCAGAGTTTTGTTTCAGTATTCTTCAATTTGACCTCAGTAAACTGAGGGATGGATGAAGCCTGAATAAGTAATATGCACTTTTGCCATTTACAGCCTCACGAATGCAGTAACTCCTGACGAGTGCGAGACTGATTTGTTAGCTGAGCTGACTGACAGCAGTCGTTAGCCATCTGAGTGCAATTAAATGGAACTCCATCCAAATCAATTACATTTATGTGCCAGCTTTTATTTTTACTTAGTCTCAGGGCATCATAGCAATTTTTAATTTATTAGGCTGTGGTAGGATTTTGATTTTCATTGAAAATAGTGTCAGGCAGCCCAGTTCTTACACAAGTTATATGTGGTTGGGAAATAATTAAAAAATTCGGAATATTTATTGATGGAATTATCAAAACTTCCTTTTTTTTTCCTCCTTGGTTTAGTCCCTTCTCCCTTTCACATTAAGTTGTCGACAGAATACTTCTGCTCTAATACTACAGCCACCAAATAAAAGACATTGTTATTCAAAGAGTCTGACATTCATCTTGAACAAATATGTTCACAAGCCTTAAAAAAGACAAATACACATTTTCACTGTGTTTATTTACAACTTATTTTGTATCTTCAGGATGATGTGACTCAGCCTATTGCAGCAATCTGAAATAATAATATTTATATCTGAATACTCCAGTAGATGGGATTGTATTCTTCATGTCTGAGAATATAAACTCATGCAAACACTGAGCTCATTTACCAGAATACACAGTGATTTGTCCTTGCAGCTTGAAAGGCAGGAAAAAGTGTCACTGTCACCCTATCAAGACCCCTTGTGTTTCTTGAAAGCAGCATCATGCTGCATCTTTCTTTCAGCTAGAGAAATGCAGCCAAAAGTAAAAGTATTAATCCTGTGTCTTCCAGAACAGAGTTTTTCTAATTGAACAATACTTGTTATTTCATTTGAAACATCAGAAAGCTGAAAGCATAAAAACAGGCTTTCAGTTTATGTTATGACAATCTCCAAGTTCGTTACTTATAACAATTTCTAGCATGAGAGATCAGTGAAACAAGTTACTACTTTGTAAAGATGCAGGTGTTCATTTATCTTTCGTTTGAAATTTGTGACGCCCCTACACAGATGGGGACTGGTCCAGAAATAGGTCAGCCCCAAAATGCAGTTCTTGCTTTGCCTTGTCAGAGAGGCTTTAGATGGAGAAAAGCAGCTGTAGACTGTACCTGTATTTTTTCTGCTATCTGACTCCGAGGAAGGACAGATTCACTTTGGTCTCTTTGTACTTTCAATCAATCTCCAGAAGTGAGAGTGGAAAAAAACCCCACCCACAACAGTAGAGTTGTCCTGTGGTGCTAGAGATACTTTGCCAATTCCACAGGCTGGATTGCCAGGTGCCAGGTCAGGTACGAGACTTACTCAGCCAACATCTGCACAGTGCTCAGCACGAGACTCTTCTGTGTTATTGCTCTGCTGCTCAAAAGCAGCCCCATCTTTATTTCATGAAGATTTTTTATGAAGGTAGTGGCAGATTCCAGGATTCCTTATAAAAGACCATTTATATGTTGGTGCTTGTGAGGACATTGTATGTGGCTTTGTCAATTTACTGTTCTGGTAATGTCATACTGCTGTGGATATACCACTTATTAACAAAAATTTCATTTTTTCACAGCTGAGTTTATTCTGCCCCCAGCCCCTCAGTATAAGCTCTATGAAAAACATGAGAGCTAGTCAACAGACCCACATCTCTTGGCATTGCCTGGCTTAGCTAAGTCTTTTCACAGCCTTGGATGACATCAGCAAGCAGAAGTCCAGAGGGTATATCTGGCTGTTACTCTACCTAGAAGACCTGTAATTCTGCTTTAAGCTGAAATGAAGTATGCTCACTATATTTAAAGCATAAGAAGAGATTCATTCAGAAGTTTCAAAAATTTTCAAGCAACTATTCACAAAAGTGGAAGTATACTGTATTCTTTCACATAGGAGCACACAAACCTCTTTGCAAAGGCACTAAGCTCCCTATTAAAAATAGTTAATTTATGTATCCTATCCCATACTGAAAAGCGTATCCAGAATCCCAATGCACATATTGAAGCATTTTAGTGAGATAACTTGGCAGAATGAATATTTTGTTAAAGAATTTTAAAGTACTTAGAAAAAGAAATAATAGCAGTGCATATTATCTTCTTCTGAAATGTCGGGCTAAAAGGAATTTTAGACATATAGTGAAATCTATCATCAGCAATTTGGTATGAAGTATAAAAATGATCCATTACACAGAATGCAAGAAAAAAAGCAACTGGTGGATTATAGGAATTAATCCTTCAAAATCTTGCTGGGAGTCATATGAATGTAATTTTGAAAAAAAAAAAAAAAAGGTAAAAAAAATGCAGTGTTGTTTGGCATCTCTAGCCAGGGAAATGTTTTCACTTCTTTCCTTTGTTTTCAGAATGAATGTTTTTTTTATTTCCTGGGTAATTTTCTAAGTAAAACTGAAGAAGAAGTAGAATAATATGAGATGCCCTATCTGTAAAGTAAAATTTGGCTGTCCATGATAGTCCCAAGAAAACTAACTAATGTTGCCTTAAACTTCATAGGAAGAATAGTATATATGAACAGAATTTGCTGTGTTGTGAGAGGCAGGTAGGGTGAAATGTGGAAAAGAAAGGAAAATCTGAAAAACACGAAGGCAAGATGTTACAAAAGTGTTTCTCCTTTCTAAAGCTACAGAAGTTCTTTGCCTAATATAGTCAGACAAATAAAGATGAAAATGAACTATTAATCTTTTGCCTTTTGTGAGGTAGGTGCCTTTGATTATTTGGGGGAAATTTATTCATGAGTTTCATTCTTAGAACTGCGTTCTGCCTGCAGTCCCAGCCTGATGAAGAGCGTGTGCTTCATAAACTTTATACTCACCCTTTCCTTTTTCCCTCTGCATCACACCTACCAGAGTGGTTTTTTGAAAGTAGGTGCCGTCTTAGGTACAGTACTTTCCCTGCTGTTGAATCGGTTTAACCACACAGGTTTACAGCACAGACCATACTGAACACCATTCATTGTGAAAAACTGACCATTTATTCCTCTCTTCCATTTACCACCTCTTAAGCAGTTAATTATCTGTGAAAGAGGAATACATTTTTATTTAGCTTTTGGCTGCAAGTCTCCTAAGAGAGAATGATTCCTTTGAGATACATTGTGAAATATCCGTTTGAATTCAAAGTAAACTGTATCAGCTTACTACCTGTATCCATGTTTGCTGACTCCTTCAGAGATTCTGATAGGTTCCTTTTAAAGAAAAGCAGAGCATATAATTTTGCTCTCCAGCAGATCATATTTGTTCATGTTCCACTAATTTCATGCTTTATTATGATTTCCCTGATTTGCCCAATTCAGATGTCATGCTCAATTTTTTTAGATCCCCTGAACTTCCTGATGTATCTTTTAAAAGTGATGTCACATTTAACATCTTCCGGGCTTCAGATAGGAAGGCAAATTTAAGCAAGAAGCTGTGTGTCATTAGTATTAGTTTTCTTATTTCTGCTTCTGTAGTTACATTCTTTGGTGACATTTTTTTTGCTCATTTTATCTATTTGTGCCATCATGTCTTCAATTAACACAGCCTGCTGTGGTCTTGCCATTTCTAAATACCCCTTGTATGCCTGCACAGAATACTGGGCCTGTAGACTCTGTAGCAGTCTTTCTGTCCCTAATGTCCTTGAAATAGGAGTGCATCTTAGCCTTTAGACCTTACAAAGTACTTCCTTGAATTCTTTCCTGGCCTCTTACTGTGTTTTTACATTTAATGTGCTAGATTCATATTCATTTTTTGTTTGTACCCCACTTTTTAGATTGTTACAGGGTGTTGTCATCTCCCTGTTGTTTAGTTATGATGATTTCTTTTTGCCCTTCCTTAGATTTCTTGATTGGCAGCAAGGATTTGCTCTCTGCCTCTAATACACTGCCCCTGGAGAGCTTCCCTCCTGTAGTACTCTGCTGGGTCATGTCCCTCTGCATGTCCCTCATTAATGGTTGTACTGAACCCAGCTCTCTGTTCATTTGTACTGTAGAGGAGGGGTCAGGGATTAGCCCCCTAATACTTTTCTCTTGAGTAGAGTCACCTCTCAAGGGAGCAGAATTCAGCAAAGAAAATTCTTTTTATGCTTTTCTAGGGAAAAAAACCAAAACAGTTGGCCAAATTATACATGTTTTTGTTGTTTTATTCATATTTCTTAACCTTGGGTAGTTAAACCAGTAACCTAGTTTGCTTAGTCAAGGGTAAAAGCTGAGTTTCTGCAGAGAACTTTTCACAACTGCTGAACGGTTATATTACATTTAAAATCCCCAAAATACCCCTTGCCCCACACTTGCACCCTAAGGGTGGTCAAACAGGAGGACTCAATCCATGATCACTGAAAGTTATGGAAAAAATGCAGCATTTGGTTTCTGCAGCTCTTCAAAGTCATATTGTACTTTGTATGGAGTCGCAAACTGACACAAAAAGTGGTTTTAGTGTTTGACTGTCACTGCTAAAACGGGGCCTTACAGAAAAGGCGTTGAAGTCAATTTAGTCTTCCTCTGATTTCGGGAATAACTGAGTCAGCCTCAGATGTTTTGTCATTCTGACTGCTTTTTAAAACAGATAAGGACTTATTCATAAATGGATTCCCAGCAATTAAAGAATTGTTTAATATTGCCATCAGAGAGATTTATTATGAATTGGATGTGAGGGGCTTTTGTTTGTTGGCAGCTTAATTGTAATTTTAGGCATCTTTTTCTCTCTACACAGTTCAATGAGTATAATTTCTATTCTTTTTTTTAATCCAGCTTATTTTTAAAAATTGTCACTTATCAAACCCAAATTTTGAACCTTCAAATTTGACATGTTCTCTTGGGGAAATGACTTTAAAGGCTGTGGGAGTATGAGCAGTCCCTGATGAATTAACTCTCCGAATCTAAATGCGCAGAACCAAGTACTTACTCATTGGAATAAGGAACGTGATTAAGAAAGCAAAAAGCTCTAAACTCCACAGCTGGAGCACAGATTCCAACAAACATAACTTTGATGTTTCACAGATGATTTTGAACACAAAGCTGTTCCAATTGATTCCTTCCCTGCATTTTCCTTGGAAAAACATTAAGTACTCTGTGGTTTGTTTGTTGGTGTTCTTAAGTGGTGAAGGGATTATACAAGTTCATAAAGAAAGGGTTTTTCATAAATAGATGCGTGCTTGTTCAATTCCATTAGTTAAAGTTAACAAACCATATGTCTGTAGTAAGTGTACAGTACAGTGCAGTTTTCAGTGCCTTTCTGGATGTGAGTTTTTAAAGGTAAGTGAGGAAGTGATACAGTTATTCTGTGATAGGAAACTTGGAGGTTTAATGCTAGACAGCTTATACCATCTCAGAAGACCTTTTTTTAACTTTAAAAAAGCAGATAAGCACTTAAAGGCCACCTCTAACACTTGCCAATTAAAATCTTGCAGTGGAGTCTAACTTTCAGTTAGTGTTGAAGTTACAGAAGGTATGTACCCATATATATAGGCATATCTGTGGCATATACTGGATTGTAAGTAGGTATTTTTAAAGATGTGTAGGCTCTAACGTCCGTGGTAGCTGAGCACATTTTAAGGTTTTAGTAAGAATCAATAGCACAGCCATATTGGGAGTATAAAACAGACGCCAGACACCTGAGTTCTGGGGAGCAACTTCATCCACGTTTGTCTGGGTGACTGCCTGAGGTAAAGGATACTGAAGGTAAAGGAAACTAATTAAAAAATGTCTAAAAGGATTTTTGAGCTCTGACCCGGCTGAATCACTGTTGGTCCTGCTGGGATGAGGCTCTTTGGAGAACTCACACTCACCTAGGTTTCCTGAAAGCCATTTTGTTGTGGAATGATCATTTAGATATAGAATGACTTTACCTGTTTCAGTTAGTGGTTCTTCAAGTATTGTTCTCATTTCTCATACTTTGAATGATACCAATCATTGCATGAGCCTGGGTCTGTTTCATTCATCAAAAGCAGCAAAGCATGAATGGCTTCTCTGAGTTACTACCAATAAAATCTGTATCTCAGTCACCGTAAGTCCTGCACAGTCCCAGCTATAATTGAAAACATTGCAGAGCAGGACTTCTGAATCATATTGGCAGTATTCTAGGTTACACAGACAGATTAGACAAAAAAAAAAAACACCAAAAAACCACAAAACAGCCCAACATTAGAAAACATAAAGGTTTATCTTAAATAGCTTGTTTAATAACAATGCTGATATTTTCAGGTTGGGAACCAAAGAGCAGTAACTGTAATGCCTGTTGCATGGTAGAGCATCTTCCTAACTTTCCAAATTATGATGTCTCCATTGTCTTACACTGTGTCTAGGACAGATAGTGCCCATTTAAGGATTTAAGTACTGTAATTAATACAAAAATATTGCAAATTTTGAGGACACTTTTTTTAAATTCAGCTCATCTTTTACATGGCTTCAAAAATACAAATAAATCTGGAGAATATGTATTGGTGAGGGAGAAACAAATGACACAGATAGTGTATGATGAATGCAGTTTTACCTATGCTAAGACATCCTGCAGATTCACAGTTCACCACTTGCTTATGTTGCAGTAAAGTCCTGAACTAAAGAAACCAGAGCTGAATTGTGCCGGGACCTTTATTACTGTTCTCCTCTTCCCACTACCTAAAATTCTTAAATACTTGGGCAGTTTTTTTGGTTGGTAAAAAATTATTACATGCTAGATCTTCACAATGTAGCAAATGAAGTAAATAACCTCACTCTTTTCAGAAAAGCAAAAAAAAGAAAGGGGAAACCATTTTTCACTCACCATTGCCTAAGCTTTTGATGGGATTTGAAATGTTGGAGAAGAACTTCTCCTCTCATCACTGCTAATCTAAGGACTAATGACTGGCTGCCTGCAGGTGAGAGAGTAGCTCTACCTGATTGAGGCCTCATGCTCAGAATTTAATTTATGATTTACAATATTCTCCATGACTTGATGCTGATGAGGATTCCTTTCTGTCACTTTTTTCTCCCACTCCAACATTGAAATAGCATGCTGTGAATGAGAAGTCTGAGTTTGATTCTTTTCTGAAAAGGGTATGAAAATGGAAGTTTGAAGCTCCATGGAAAAAATAAAATCAACAAATAAAGCAAAAATTTAAAAAATTGAAAGTCTCTGCCTTACAACAATTCTTAGAGAAGTATCCAAATACTCAGAAACAAATTTTAAACCCTTTTCATAGTTCTCATTATTTTACTGGGTATCCATTCTAAAGAGATATCCATTTTACAGTCCTATTCATACCCTCTCGATCAGATGAGTATAATTATTATATAATCATAATCAGGCCAGGACATTCATAGGTCTTTGCTGATATCCCATGATAACAAAGGCATCTTAGATATAGAGCATCTGGATTTTTGTTTCACATTTTCTCATCTCATAGTTCTGAATTCAAAGACACAGGTGATAAATAAGTTTCATATACTTTTGTTGATATTGGTAAAGTCTTCATCAAAATAAGAAACATGATTTATTTTTTTGTTTAGATTTAAAGAAATTATGAAGTTGCAAACTCAAGCATTCCAATACAGGCTCTAATAAGAGTAATAGAATTAAAGCGAAATTGAATATGAAATTGAAAATATTCTTACTGTGAAGTATTTTATGAGACATTTGTTGCAGTTAAGTTAGAGAACAAATTGCTTGGACTCCCACCTATTTACTAACACTTGCAGTCCTGTTACAGGCAAGAAAGAATACACCATTTATGAGCAGCCAAGAACTTAATCTTAGTTTGATTACAGTCTTAATGTTTCTACTTTCATAACAGCCTTATCAAATAGTGTAAATTACAGGCTGGTAACATAAATACACAAACCTTTTAGTCTCCACCTTTCTCTGGTGTTAGGCTTGCCCTCCCACTGCCCCTCGATGTGGGGGTTGATGATTTCAGTCTGGGCATGGGTTTACAGCAACTGGTCAGTATCCTGAGCCCTTGGCCAGAAGTACGACGTTGATGTTGATTTCTTTCGTCTCAATTTAGGATGTAGTTGGGATCTTTTTTATGTTTGTTAAGAGGCTTTGCAGCTTGCTTATTATTTGCTGAGCTGCAGCTGAATTTACTGCGTAATGTGTGTTTTACAGATGTTGGGTGCTTGTTCTTTGTTCTCTCTGCTACCCCTAAGGCTTGACAAGAATGGCTTGACTTGCCTTGCTCCTGAGGTTGCATTCATTTGATGACCAGTAATTGGCCATCAGAGATGTTTATAACCCTTGGGCTGCAGTTATTGCTCTCTTCCAGTTCTTTCAAAGCTTCCTCTGTGCCGTGTTTTATTAAGGGAGTCTAATAGGTCGTTCTACCCCCGGTAACTACCTGTTACAAATGCCCATTAGTTACAAAATATGTGCTGGTGTAGACATTACATTGCACAATTATAACAGAGCTGGTGAAAAGTTGAAACAAAGCAGGTGGTAGAGATGTGGTAGTTAGATAATTGCTATTGCTTGCAAAAACAAATCTTCAGGCAAACCAACATAAGCAGAGGCAAGGCCCAGCCTAGGGTAGGTAGGTCCTGTAGCCTGTCTTGTTAGCCTAATGCAAAACCTGTGGCCTGGTACAAACAGCACTTACTCCCTATCTACTGAGCTACAAAGCCAGGAAGCATGTTAGTGGTTTAGTTATGTTTAGATTTCAGGTGGACCATTCATGCTGGAATGCAAGTGTCTCCTCACATGATTTAATGGTATTGCCATACCCATGAAACGAAAAGAAAACACACTGGATTTTCAAACCCGAATTTCTTAGTATTCACACCTATGTTTCAGAAATCCCAATTTAGCTAAGGATTGGGATAGCTGTCTCTTTCTGGAATTTATGCAGTAGACTTCACATCCGCTGGAATAAATCACTTATGTCATGAACTTAGGATTCTTAATGCTAGCTAGTAGCCTTATCCTATGGGCAAATAAAGATACATCGGGTTTTTTTTGGTCCTACTAGGGAACATTGGACATTCTCATTTAACTTCTGATTAGTAGGAAACTCCCTTGATCAAATGCAACTGTTGTATATTCATATCTCACTGGCTGTGATGCCAGGCAGGCCCACATTTGCTTTCACTTAGCCAAAAAAAAGATGATACACTGTACTGATAAAACTACACAGTCTTAACATTACATGTTGCTGTTCTGATCAAAAGCTCCTCTGAGCCAGATGCTTCTGTTTATTACTCAATTAAAGTAGATATAAAGTACACAGCTCTTCTTCTCATCGCTTTTCTTAAGCGCCTGTGCCTAAAATGGTAATATTTTTTTAAAATTAATAATCTTCAGTGTATGAAAGGGGCACATGGGACCTCATTAAAAGAGTATCAAGGAAATCTGAATTTGGCATAATGTAAATCCATGTGACCCTCTAGCAAGGAATTCCTTTGTTTGTTAGAAATGCAAGCAATCTGTGCAACCATTTGTCCTTACCCCTAGAAGAAAGGATCTCTTCAGATAAAAAACAACTTTAGGGTGTGAGTAAGAATCACATTTAGTACTATTATAGCAGGAAATGTGGTTCCTGTATCTCAGTTTCCTTCTGTGGTAAGAATTGTTCTCTGAGGCTAAATTGATGGAAGGAGTGATGGGCATGTAAAGTGTTTGAGGATGTTATTCTCATTTGACTTGAAATACTGAATGATTTAAATTTTCTTGAGGTTTAATGTCACTGAATCCTATAAAAAGTAATTTGCATTTTCTGTAATGTTTTGTGTCTTTGAGACGTGAACAGCCATATGATGGCAGATCCTGTGTTCAAGTGTGAGGTAGATGCTCTTTGGAACATTCACACATACTAAATGAAATGTCTTTTTGCCTCTGAGCAGGATAAAGCCCTGACACATTGGACTGATTCTTTCCAGAATCCTTGTTTAAAAACAAAAAATCACCCTGATGCATCTGCCACAGATTCTTTCAAAAGAAACAGATCGTGAACTCTCCATTTTGTAAAGTCAGATACTTTCTCTGTCATCCCGCAGAGTGATCACATTAACTTTTTTTCCTTTATCATGGGATTTTGAAAAACACTTCCACAATTTTGGTTTGGCTATGTCAGCTACAGTTCAAGGAACAAACAGCTTCAAAGTTGTGACTTCTCACAGACTTGTCTAAACACAGAGAGACAGAGATGCAATCTTAGGTGGCAATACAGCTACAAAAATATTCTTTTGCTTGTATGAAATGTAAAAGGAAGAAAAAGACAAAGTAAAATAGTTCTGTTCCAAAACAGTATCTATTGAAACAATTTGTCTAAGCAATACTTGATGTTAAAAGTAAGAAAGCTGGGTGATGATGCATGATTTTTTACACCTTAAAAAAATCTTTAGTAAACTTACATGTTGTGTTCCTCCCTCCTGAAAGCCTTTTAGGCATCTCTTTCATGCCTGTCTCTGATACAAAAATACCTTGGTTGAATGGCTTAGGTTTCATATAGTATAGGGATCCATTAAGACAGAGAGTTCATATATCATTCAGTGTCTGCCGAGTGATTGCTTTTATAAACCAAGCATTAGCTGAACAGCATGTTCTGTACCTCATCACTGACACTAAAATATTTACTAAAACACCTATGCCTTGATGAGAAGCCACTGTGCTAAGATGTACTAGAAGCTGTGACCAAAACTTAAGTCCCACATAAACAAATTTATGAATTATGGAACTAAAAGTTAAAAGATACACCATTTCTTGTGCTCTTTTAAAACTGCAACAGTATGAGTAGGTGAATTAGCATTTAGGAAACCACATTTGAGTCTTCCCTTTAAGGATTTGTGAGAATTTTATCTGTATGAAGGTTATTGAAAATTACATTCTGTCATCTTTCTTTCTTCTCCCTTGGGATCCTATAGACTGCTTGCACCCTCACATTTTCATCCCCAAATTCCTGCCAAGTACCTGTGTTTTCTTATCTACAGAATTTCTTCAGCTGTAACTGCTTTTATTTTATGTAGTACACTAGCAACTGCCTGTGGATATGCAAACAGCTCAGTGTCATTATCTTTTATTTATTATCTTTATTACTTTTCTTTTTTTCTTTTTATTTTATTTTCCCTTTAACAATCTTGTATTAGGCTTCTTAAGGAAGAATAAGAAACAAAGCAGACTGCCTGTACTACCTATTCTGGCCCAATTTCTACCTTTGCTGGTCTTACTGGTGTTGCCTTGTCTTTGAGCATCTGGAAGAAAGATTTATTTTCCCAAGAACTTCTGTATTTCAGTGACAAATTCCTCTGAATGTCAAAGAAGGCTGTCAGACAGAAGGATGCTTTACCAGCTTGTCCAATGGGGAAAGAAACCCCACAACACAAAAATCTTTCACTATAATTTTCCCTTTCCATCTGTATAGTATCAGACTACCTTTGCAGCCCTGCCATGTCGTGCACTGAGCCCTGCTGGAGGCCAAAGCTGCTCTGTTGCTCCCCTCCTCATCCTGGCAGGCAAAAGAAAATATAATAAGAGGCTCTTGGGTTGAGAAAGGACAGGGGGAGATCTCTCACCAAGCAGCATCATGAGTAAAACAGACTTGACTGGGGAAATTATTTTATTTTATTTTATTTTATTTTATTTTATTTTATTTTATTTTATTTTATTTTATTTCCAGTCAAATGAGAATAAGGTAATGAGATTTAAAACTAAATCTTAAAAACACCTTCCCCCACTTCTCCCTTCTTTCCAGGCTAAACTTCATGGGACTGGGGACTGAGGTCACTTCATCACACGTCATCTCGGCTGCTCCTTCCTCCTCAGGGGTAGAACTCTTCAGAGTCTTCCCCTGCTCCTGCATGGGGTCCCTCCCACATGAAAACAGTTCTTCATTAACTTGCCCAACTTGGGTCCTTCCCACAGACTGTAGTTCTTCAAGAACTGCTCCAGCATGGGTGCCTTCCACAGAGTGTAGTCCTTCAGGGATAGACTGCTCCAGCAATGTAGTTCTCATCAAACTGACCTTCAAAGTTTTATTTGATAGGCCAGAATGCTTTATAAACGGTCAGACATTTCAAATTTAAAATCAGTGTGAATACAAAATACTTACACAGAGCAAATTGCCTGTTTTAGGGATAACACTTTTATTTTCCAGCTGTTAATGTCATTGTCCTGCAAATGCCACAGAGTTGATGGTATGCTTACAGAGCTGTCAAAATGAAGCCTGTATTTTAAAGCCTGAAGTGTAAATTCAGGGCACCCATCCTGACCTTGAGCTAAAATTCTGTCACATGAGTTTGACTTGTGTACTCCAGCCATGGTTACACAGTTGCAGGCCGTGAGTTCTCTCCCATTGCTAGGAATGTCAGAAATATGACATCATGTATTACCCATCCCTCTTTTCCGATGAGCTACCATGGGTTTGTTTGCATATTGCTTTGATAAGCAAGCACAACATTCCTAACTACCCAATGGCAGTCTGCAGTCTCAGCATCCTGGAGGCATGTGCCACAGTTAAATTTTCCAACCTCTGGCATGTAACTCAACTCTTGTAGCTTGTAGCTATTTATGTCCCTTTTCTAGTGTGGAAGGGAAAAATTTTAGCAGATGTCATATTCTGATAAATATTTTGGGTTTTTTTCTGCCCAGTTTGATCACTGCGGTATGAATCAATCCTTGTTCATCTCCTTTCTTTCTTCCTCTCATAAATGAGTTTATGTGAATGTTGTGTCAAGAAATGGGGCAAAGCTGGCAGAAATTTGATTTGCAGCAAGACTGAGATGAGCATAGCTGTGTATAAAGAGAAGCTTAGGATCCTGTGTGTACATTAAGTATTAAAGTCCTTCCTTAAGAGCTCTCATGAGTATTGTGTTAAGAAAATATATTGTTATATGTTCAACTTGTTGAAACTCATAAAATGCTCCATTTGAACTGTGATTTGATTTAATTTTGTCAGGAAACCAGACCTGTTTCTGGTCAGTTTATTTTCATTACCACAGTATTTTCTTTCCTATGATTTTTTTACAGTCTCTAATCTCCTTCTCCTTTTTTTTTCTTCATTAAGCTTCTGGCTTCAGTGTCTTTAGCAGTGCCACCTTGCCCTTATATAGTGCTTAGCCTTTCTGCTGAGACGTCAAACAAGGTGTAAAATGAAAGAGCTTTAATCCTAAGAAATTTCCCCAGAGCAGCAGAGCATAGTGTTCAGAAATCCTGAGCTGAAACACACAGGCTATTGTCAATTAAAACCTGATCTTTTTTACACCAGGGTCATGTCGCCTACAGGACAGCTGCTGTTTGAGGAGGTGCAAAGGAAGCACGCAGTTATTTTTGCTGTATCTTCCTCATGCTGGGAACAGAGCATAATATGAAGTCAGCGTACAAGTAGTGCTTTTTATTTTTTTTACCTCAGAAACATCTGTCTTACCAGGAATTGGCTGAAGATCAAAAAGTGTTTTCTTTGCAAACACTTTTGAGTTTCAAAAATAAAATGTAGACAGATTAAAAGCTTTTTAAATAAACTTTATATAAAACCAAGAACATTAAAATGTCTAAAAATAAAGAGTGTTGTATGAGAGACATTGATTTATAAGGAGTTTTTTAGATTGACACAAATCAAATAGAAAATGTGAAACAGGAGGTTCAGTTCTGATGTGATTCTGAAAAATGACAGGCACTATTGGTGGATACAAGGGCAGGATGCAGATTAACCTAAAGAGAGACATGTGTGCTTTTGGGAAGCTGTAGGGCGTGTGAAATTCTGGGTGAAAGTTATAGTGAAGATATGTCAGAGGCCATGTGAGAGACCCACATGCTTTTAGAACAGTTTGGAAGCTAGGTGAGATAACCCACAGCATTTAAAATGGCAACAGAGCCATACATTTGGGAAACTGAATCCTGTGTTAAGTGTATAAGCTTTGAGAAATTTATACCCACTCATGAGAAAATGACAGACAGTTGTATATTTATAATTGTCTGTGCAATTTCACTTACTGAGCATGTTAAGCACAAACCTGTGAAAATTTGTAGGTAATTTGAATTTACATTTATTATCACAACTAGAGGCATAGTTTTCAAATATCTCTTTCTATGTTTCTGCTTTTCAATCAGTAACTTGTAAAATTTTATGCTGTTATTTTGATTGTCCTTTTTCTTTTTTGTGGTATTTTTTTCCCATGTAGCCAGGGGCTACACACATGAGTTAAACTGATGCTTGCTACAACAATTTAACCAGTTCAGGTGTCCCCCTTTACTAAAGGTCATGGTTTCCCATAGTGGAGTTGGCAGAAATAAATATGTTGGCTTTTTGGTTGCAGTACTTCCTTGTCCAAGTGATTACAAGCTATAACTAAGATGATTTTGTGTTTATCTACTTGACTGTAGCAGCAGTGATTGAGGTGTGGGCACACAGTCACGTCTGTCAGCTCAGCTGTAACTTCTGCCCTGGGGAAAGGCAGATGTTTGTGGTGTGATAATGTATTAAATTGTGCTTAAGTGCATTTTTGGTTCAGTTTGCTTCCACAGGCCTTGGTCAAGGCCTGAAAAAATGTTTATAGCACAATGTATTTTTTTAAAACCTACCTTCTATATCCATTTTCCATAGGTGATGTCCAGTCACTGAACATCTAAAAGATTTTTTTTTGCTTTAAAGGAATGTGGGAAACCAGAGTTGTGTTTGTTTTTCTCCTTTCACTCAAATACAGAGGAGTGGCCTTTGAGCTATGAAGATATGGATTTTCATATGCACATTAACTTTCCATGTTTGAATTTCCTCTGAGTAGATAATTGGAACTTTCTGGTATTTGGCATTTTGAAGATGAGATAAAAACGGTCTAGTCCTGGATGGATCTGGCAACTGTATTTTGCCATCTTCACTGGGCTTCCAAATCCATACTCAGATCCCTTACTAAGTGACTTCCTTTTCAGAAGTGCAGAGCACAGCCTTTCTGCTACCTCATCAGAAAGTGCAGTGATCAAAATCTCTGAACCTGTCTCATTTGTGTGACTAAATCCATTTCCAACGGGTTTAAATACTTCCACAGTTCAACATATTTCAGCAAGCAGTTCTGCTTTTTACCACAGCTCCTGGGTTTGGACTGGCAATGCTGAATTAAAGTTCGTGGCTCCTCATCTGTTCAGTTGCTACCATTTCTATTGCTTGCACATTTGTCACTTAGTAGCTGCTTTAACATTTGAAGTGTTACCTCAGAAGTGGTGACGTTCTTGGATTTTCCCCCCCGGTGATTGGTCTGTCATTTAAGCCATCCTTTAAATGAAAAATACAGTAAGAATATTAGGATAATCAGCTTTTCAAAGCAAAACCAGGCTTCAGCTCTTCCCGACACTAGTTTTCTCAAATTTTGCTTCCATTTTCTTGATAAAACACAATTCATCCATCTTTATAGTTAATGTGGGAAAACCCCAAGCAAACAATAAAATAAGCTGAAACTGAGTGCCTGTTGTCTAAATGATTGAATAAGCAGCTAATACTTTCACACTCTCAGGTCAGTTTTGGTGTACCAGTGATCAGTAGCTGCATTTTTTTCCCCTCATATTTTGATCCTAACCTAAAAGCTGAACCTGAAAGATTGTCTTATTGTAGAAAATGAGATCAATGATGAGCTGTAGGCTGATAAAAGCATTACTTGTAATATAAGGCTGCACTGATTATATAATAAATGACTATGGACAAATTAATAAGAATCTAAAAGTGTGATCTCTGGATGCATCTAAAATAGTAATGACTGCTTTAATTTTCTGCATTACTTGGCTGAAGGCTTGTCACACAGTTGATTTTTCAGGTTTAAGTATGATGGAAGTAAATGTGTCCTTGGTATGCACATTGCAAGAACCACTTTACTGCTGTGCCTAATTGGAAACTGCCTTGTTAAAGAAAGCAACCATTTCACCACATTGCCAAATATTGTAGCTAGCAGTGGGTGAATCTAAGCATCAGATATCTAAGAATCAAACTTTTTCCAGGTCACAAAGTAGCCAAGTAACTCTGGTGTTGCCTGTGAAAATTGAAATTCCAGATTTTCTTCCACTTTTGGTGTTTAAAAATTTCTTGTTAGGGATCTTTTACAATAAGAACATAGGTCTCTTTTTTCTTTCTAGAAACCTACATGAGGGAAAAAGGTAATTTATGAGTGAAAACAGATTTGCAGTGATTATGGAGCAGCACTGTTTAAAACTGATGAGTTGATAGCCTTTTCATGCCTTTTTGACTATTGGATTATCTCCTAAAGTTCTTACTCTCAGTTAATAAATACCTGGATAGCCATGATTTCCAGCAGTTTAAAAAAATATATTTTAAGTCAATAATAACTCTTTCAGCAATTTAGAAGATTTTTGTTAGGAATTATAGAGCCTACATAAAAATGTTAAGCTTCTCAGTAAGAGTATTTGAAACTAATTGCGAACAATTGAGTTATTACAGCAAAATAAATCACCCATTTTCCATCTGACTTAATCCTCCTTCCTTTGCATTTGCATTTGTAATGAATAAAGCCACATGCACAGATCGTTAGCATGGCCCAGCTGAGTGGTAACTCCTTGAGCTGCAGGAACTTACTTTTTTCCCATTGGTTGATCATACCTCCCAAAATGGAATTTTGAACAGCCTCCTTTTCCCCACTTCTGAAGTACTGAGTGATCAGAGAAGCTACATCTCTTTTCCTGGTCTTTTCAAATGGCACATTCCTGATTTTAAAGGTAAAATTGAATTCCCTCTCTTTATAATTAAATGTATAAGTATGTATTTCAAGGCTCTACTTACATGCTGATTTTAAATTCTGAAAAGATTAATTTTGGTTCATTTACAAGTACCACATCATTTGCCTTTAATGATATTTATATTTCACCATCTACTTGTCATGATGTTGCTCACATTTTGGTCCTGGCTTTCCTACTGCAGTTGAGGCCTTCACTATGTGGCAATATAGAAATCACTTTTGAGTCAGTTTTGGTAAATCCATGCAGTCATTTTTAGGTGGACGATCCCTTCAGCCTTGCGGCCTTGATTATATATGGTCCTGTGTGTTCTGTTTTCATCAGGTCAGTAATATCTTATACTTCCTTTCTTTACAGCAGTCTAAATGACAACACCCAGGGCAAAAATAACTGAATCTTTAGTCCTCTGACAGGCCCTTCTGGTCTTCTGAAATTTTACTGGGTTCAAGTTGTGACATCCCCATCTTCTCGTCCCCCACTTCTGGAGGTTCCTGCCTCACAGTGGAGCTGCTAGAACAAGAGGCATGTTTATTATGTGACAGATTGTAACACTGCATACTAAACCACAGACAAGGTGGGATTTGCAATAAGATTCCTCACTATGAACTGGAGAAAATACCCCTGGACACCAATCTCCTAAGCAGCAACTTACCTGCAAACCAGTAATTTTCAGTAGTAGCAATTTCTTTCAGGAAAGTTTGATGAGTTTGGCATAAAATGTAGCTTTTGAGCAGGGAGTTACAAATGGCTGGTAGAAAAAAAATAAGAAGCAAGCAGTGGCTTTGTTCACTCCGAAAACTGATGGGTTTATGAAGAGGTGATGAAAATAGGAGCTTTCCTTATTGAAGTAAAATTAGTGATACTGAATATAGGAAGGATTTGAGGCCTGAACTGCCCTAATCCACTGATCTGTCCATGGGGCCTTGATCTCCTCCATGGAAAAGGGATCCACATCCAGCCTTTAATTCCTTTTAAATTGGCCTTTACACCAATGGAGATTTTTCCAATTCTTTTCTTTAAAATACACAAAATTGGAACAAAAGGTTGTGTGCAGTCAGTATTTTCAGCCAAAACCTACATCTTTTTGGTTCAGAAGACACGCGTTCTTTTTGCATGGGGTAAATTATTTTCCTCCCTCTATCTATCAAAATATTTTTAAAAACCCATTCTGGACACAACCTCCTAACCTTACTATACATCGCTGCAGGATTGTATCTGCAGTGAGCAGTAGTCTCTGGAGTCCTAGTTCCACTGGAATCAGTAGAACTCCTCCTATGGATGTCAATTGAAGCTAAAACGCTGCCTACAAACTAGCATGTCTTAGTGTGGTTAAAATAAAATGGGGGATCTCAGAAATTCTTCTAGGGCTTGTTTTCTAACTATAGCTGTGAAATTTTCAGGGTAGAAGATGTTTTGTTTAACGGATCGAAATTATTGGGGTTTGGGTGTTCTTTCTTGTCATGCTTTCGAAATAGTATTGTAGCAGCAAAATTACACTCAACTAAGGTATGTCTAATGGTATTTGGTTGAAGAACCTGTCTTTTTAAATTATGGAATAAATAGAGATATGATCAGGGTCATGTCTTTTGTTTGTTTTAGTTTGAAAATGCTTCTTTAAATAGCCAAGTCTTTACATTTCTGTAGTAAAAACAAAGTAACCATTTCTTTTTTAAAGTTCAGTAAGTGATTTTTCTGTGTGTTTTTCAACCACTGGAAGATAAATTTTATCTACCTTTTGGTTCTTAGAGAGAGACAGGGTGTATAAATCCTTCAGGAAACTTCGGTTTTGACGTGCAAACAAGGCCCCCTCTACATGGGAACTGTTTTTCTCTGGCGTTTTAGAAAACTATTGCATTCAGTTTGGCCTTTGTTTTGCTTGCATGTGAGAGCTATCCTTTCTTCTAACTATATATTGCTATGACAAACTCAGAGACTGAGAGATGGCTGAGACTGAGTTTCTGATATCTAACAGCCCTGTCTAGTCTCAGGTGACAGATATTCTACACCATTCAATTTATGAATCAGTGACACTCTTTTCTGCTGTTGTCTCAATACCTGAAGAATTATTTTGGACTAGTCAAATTGAAGTTTAGCATGAATGGAGCAAAAAGCAAAAATGTATTTTTTAATCAATGGATTGTTTGGTGATTAAAAAAATGTTTGAGAACTAATACAATATATTAAAAGCAAATAATAAAAGATAACTCTTGGGCTGAAAATATTTAAATTCATTGTCAATGCTGATTTAGCTGCTTTGTCTGTCACAGTAACAGGTGAGAAAGAAAAACACAGATGAGAACTAAAGAAGTGCCTTCCACATATACATACTGTATACATCAAAGAAATAAAGAGTTTGTTAGGAGAAATACCTCCATAATATAAAAATACAATATAAATGGGAATAGAAGTCTCTATCTGAATTCTGGTTTGCATGAAAAAAATTGCACTTCAAGTGTAGATAATACGGTGAATTAGACCACAGGTTCTGGAACAACTTGCAAAGAGAACTTTGAGAATGTGATTAAGCTTGAACTATTGCAATGATATTTTTTGATTCTGTAAATGGCCTCAAGTAATTATTGCTCTGAGTCCACAAGCATACCCTAAGGATTAATGTGAATAAGCCATCACTTGAGCCCCTGAAGTATTTCTCGGAGTATCTAGAGAATCTCCCAGGAGAGCTTGACCTTATCTCTCTGTTCAGTCCATGTGGAACATCGGAGGTGGAATTTAGCAGCTGCTGTCTCAGTTCCTCTCAGCAGCGCTATCAAAGCAGAATGCTTCACTGCTTTTCTAGCTCTGTCTTACCACTGAGATGAGACCTCAGTGTTTCATCTGGGACTTTTATTCATTTGAGACTTATATGTGGTTACTTGATTAATGTGCCCATGATTCTAGCTGATAGAATTGCTTTGGAGGAGAGCCACATTCTTGAAATCCCTCTTGGGTGAATTGTTCAAGCATTGGACAAGGTGATAAGGGGAGGATAATCCAAGCAGAGGTATCAGTTTCCATATTCTCTGTCTCTTCCCTGTCAAATCTTTCCCATCAAACTATGTCTTCATACTAGCAGCACTTAATATATCCATGTGTAATCTGAACTATGCCTTTTCTCTCCCCCTTTCCATACTTCCAGATCTGAGGCTATCCAGAGCAAGTTCATTGTTCTGCTTATACCAGATTTTTCAGCATCAGATCACATCGATGATCTGAACAAGCACTGTGCAGTTTTCAACTCCTCCGTGGCAGACGTGGTAGTCAATAGAGCGATGCTGCACTCACTATTTGTGAGAGGAGCCAGTGGGCTCTGCCAGGCCATTGTTAGTGCCAGAACTCCAAGGAGTCGTCTATTCTGGCCACAGTCCTCTGAATGGTCTCACAGAGAGATTATTTACTGCTGTAAATATTCTCCAGTTAAACTACATGTACTTTTGTTTCCCCTCGTTATTTGTTTGTTTCGTGGTCTTTATCCAGTGGTTGAATAGACAAGCATGACAGCAGTCAGACTTTCATATAAGCTATGCAGCAAGCTAGAAGAAAGGAAAAACTAACAAATGGTCTCCACAGACACTCTTCAGGAACATCTTTGTTTCTGGCTCGTGTAACAGCATAGGAGAATGCTCTCTGTCAGGGTGTAGGAAGGGACTACACATCCTGGAGCACACTGAACACTGATAGTCTGTCTTTCTAGAAGCAAGGGAGCTGATGTGTTCATCTCAGAAGTGAGTTAGCAAAGCAACATTAATACATTGCCACTAAATTAACTTCTTTCTCTACTAGCTATATTTATTTGACAAAGAGTTCATTACATACCTCACGTATTCTGCTTTACATGACTCTCACCTGTCTGTGCCATGTCTAATAAAGCAAGCCCCCACATTTCTAGCAGCTTTTGGTTTCAACTAAAAAATATCAGTACAAAAAGCAATAGCAAATGAAGAACTGAAACTTTTAGACCATTGTGACTATATTGAAATAAACATTGTAGTAGCTACTATACTGGTTGATTTTTTTCCTGCTTACTAATAGAAAAGAGTTTGGGTTTCAAGGTGTTTGAAAGTAATACAGCACATCACCTCTTCCAAGACATTTACCTTTACAACAGAAAATAATTTGATTCAGAAAACTGAAATATGTGACAAATGTTAAATGGATTAAAAGCTGGTTCACTGACAAATTGAAAAATGTGATGTCAATGGGCAGATATAAATTACTGGGATGTGTCTAGCAGAGTCTGCCTGGAATCAGTTGTTGGGTCAATAGCACTTAACATTTTTATCAACAGTCTAGACAGTGATATAAGACATTTTCAGTAAAGCTTGAGCATGACAGAGATTGGTGAGGTAGTAAATAGTATGTTAGATAATTGCAGAAGCTAATAAAACATATTTTAATATTGCCAGATACTACCAGCCTCTTGTGTGGGATAAAAAACTATAGGTAGCTGTTAAGCTGTGATTTAGAAAAGGACAGGTTATTAAAGATAATTGAGTCTACTTAGATTCTTTGTACAATGTTATGGAAGGAAAAAGCACTAATGCAATAATATACATATTAAAGTCAGACTCTCAGGCAAATGGGATGATGATTGCCATTGCATGCTGTATAGATAAGACTTCTTCTGGGATGCCAAGGCAAATATTGGTGTCCAGTCCTAGGAAAAATAAGGAAATAGGACAAATGGAAGACATTGGAGTGCGCAGGACCTGGAGATCAGGTTTCAAATCCTGTGTAGGTTTAACAAGTTAAGCTTAGTTTATTATTATGTATGGGTATTTGGGCATGAAAAAATTTTTTGTAGGTTTGGGACAAGAAACACTTTCAGCATCATTGATAAAGGCCTAGCGAAATTCAGTGATTGGAAAATAATATTAAGGGGAAAATGCAGCCTCATATTAACTTGCAATTTGTTAGCTTTGAGGATTACCAATTAGTGGATCAGCTGAGCTGGGGAGGTGATAGATTCATCAGTACTAGATGTCTTAAAAAAAAAAAAAAAAAGGAGAGGGAAAAGCAGAGTGCTCTTGGTAAAAGATGCACTGTAATCCAGTCACTGGAGGTACTGCACTTTGAAGGTGGGTAGCCAGATCAGATAGCAAGCAGGGTAGTTCTGGCTGTGGCTAGCATCTGTTAATTTTATGATTTCTTTTTTTACAGTTTATGTGCTGCAAGGAGAACAGTCATACCTGCTCTCTCCTAAGTCTAAAACATACCTGATTTAAACAGTTGACTCCTGAGGGGTCATGGAGAAATTACTTCCCCTGCTGTACCAGGACCAGATAGTTTGCTTGTTCTTTGCTGTCTTCTGCACCAGAAACCAGACAAGGCTGAAACTCAAATCCCAGAAACTCAGATCCTCTTTCCTAAATGGTGTCTGAGTATGACTTGTGGTCACCACAGTAGTGATCAACAGATGTTAAGGTGGGAAGGGACTTTGCACAGCCTTGAGGAGGGAACAAGAGTAGTCCAGCAGAAGCCTTTGGGCCAAGAGTCTTTATTTCTGAAGTACCACAAAACTGTGAAAACACAAGGTTGTCACAAGTCCCTGTGGCCTCAGAACTTGAGACTCTTGAGCATGATGGTGGGTTGTCTGGTGCATCACTGTGTTAGTGGGGCAGGGATTTCTGGGGAATTTTTTATCCAGCTCTAACAGATGAAAAAATTAGAGAGGCTTTCAGACAATAAGCTTATTTTAGGTCTGAAATAGCAACACAGCCTTTAAACCAAAATATGGGTTGAAAGCAATTGCTCTAAACCTAATTGTGTATGTTCCTAAGTTAGACTATGAGAAGAGGTAGTGGGCTGAGGAAAGTATGAGATAAAAAGGCTATTATCACCATGGGAAAGAGAGGAGTAGGTAATCTATTGCTTGTTAGAACATGGTGGTATCAACTGGGGTAGAGGTTATGGAAGAAGGAGGTTGTACTATATGATAACACCATTATTTCTATTGTTTCCTTTTTTTTTTTAGCATTTAGTGGAATTACAAACTTTAGTAGGCTTCTTTTCAGAAAGTACTTTCTGCTGAGTTTCTCTCTATAACAGGCAAGAGGTAAAGAGAAAATTTTCAAGTTTTCCCTCTGATGCCTAATTCTTTTGATCAGTGGGTATTTATTCTGATATTCAGTGGTTGTTTATTTTAACCACATTTTTTACAAAGCATTTGCATCAGATGGAGTATATTTTGTTGTGGAAAATGAATAGGCAGGATCTACAGATCTTGATGACATTCATCAGAAGACATACATTGTGGGGCTTGAGAATACTGACAAGTCTGTGTTTGTTAAGAATACTGGCAATTCTGCATTAGTTTCTTAGATAACATCTTCCTTTTAGTGCATATCACTCCACAGGGAATTTGCTTCTGAAGATAGGTTTAGCAGTTCTGGAGCTATGAGTAACATGCACCTCAGGGAGCCAGAATCTGTAATAGAAAACATATTTTGTCTGTTGTCCTTTTTGAAGTATGTAAGCAATATACAAAATGGACAGTGGCTTGCTTATTCATATGCCACTAATTTACTGATTTGTGTCATGTATGTGCAGTTTATCAGAATTTTTCTTAATTAAAAGCTTTAGCATATTTAGCTTCACCTAACTTGGGACTAATAATTTATGAAGGATATGCTTTGTTGTGGTACTTAGAGTGTCCGATTGACTGTTTCTATGGATGTGATAGATCTAATTTTACTGGTATATTATTGCTTTAAGTAGTGTGGTACTGTGCTTGCACAGAAGCTGAAAAAACACTTTCAAGTTAAAAGTTCATTGATGATCAATGCTATTGGAAAAGCTGGAAAGATATCAGAGGCTTTTTTTAAATGGTTGTCTTTTTGTCTGAGTGTTTCTGGAGCGTTTCTAAGGTCATATTTGATGATTATGTTTATTATGACCTTTTTCTTTCAGGAATATCAGCCTTGTAACACCAACGCCTGCCCAGAGTTAAAAAAGACAACTCCTTGGACCCCCTGGACCCCAGTGAACATTTCAGACAACGGAGGTCACTACGAGCAGCGTTTCCGATATACCTGCAAGGCGCGCTTGCCTGACCCAAACCTGCTGGAGGTGGGACGGCAGCGCATCGAGATGCGCTACTGCTCCAGCGATGGCACCAGCGGATGCCTGACAGATGGTGAGCAAAGCGGGACAGGCTCACCATGCCCCCTGCTAGTGACATGCCTGCAGTTCCATTTTCAGCACAGACTGGAAGTTTCTGCTTGCTGGTGTTGTGTAACAGAGCTGATAATGAAAAGGAGGGCATAGTGATCCCAGTAGGGAACCCAGCCTGTATTTCTTCTGGATGTAGAGTCATGATTCAGACTAAGCAAGTGTCTTTCACCACCAGTTATGAGATTTGCCAGGTTATTTTAATACTCTTTACAATAATCCTATTCTTGGAAGTTTCTGTTACCTCCTTATACTCCCCCAAGCTTTTACTAGGGGTCAATTTGTGGAACATTAACATATTTCCGGAACATCTTGCTAGAGTATGGAATATTCTAAGAACTTTTGCTCAGTAATTTGAAAGTAACAACCGTAAGATTCATGCAGGTGTTTAAATAAATAAGGAGCTTATGTACTGGGTAATTTCTGTTATAAAAGTTTATGTTGTGCTTTTGCTAGTAATTTAAAGTTCTGTTTATTTCTGAGATCGAAAACCAAACTCCTTCAAAATCTTTTCAGCTTTAGATGACTTTAAATTGGAATTATTTTGTTTCAGAATACTCTTATTTTCCTATCAGTAATACATAGTTTTGTATATGTATAAAAAAATCAAAACTAGGAGAAATTCCGGCACTCATTCTAATTTTATTAAGGCATTTCATTGATTATCCAGTTTTAATTGTATATCAGTGTATCTTTTTAATTATATTTTAGTCATACAATCTAAAAAAGTACTGATTTCTGGTTATTATATTTTAGTATTTATAGGCCCGTTTTCCATTTGCATAGTCTTTTGTATCTTCACAAGATCCAGGTTAGCTGAAAAAAAAATTGTGTTACTCAAGGCATTTGGCTTATCTCAGACCACAAAGAGAGAACAGTTTTTAAGTCCTTGGACTTCCTAATTCTCAATATTTTTCAGACAGACCACCTATTGTGAAAGTCAGTGTTAAACTCCTGCCTGTACTGGGTTTGCATGTTGAGGTTTTGGAAGCAGGAGAGGCTGTAGATTTGGTTTCTGTGATGATATGCTAGAAACTTCCATCCTGCCTGCCCCCGCCCTTCATCCTGTACAAAACCTTTATTGTTTCACTTGGCATCTGTGTCTCTTTGGAGGGGGCAGGATGTTAGTAATTTTTTTAAGAAATATATAGTAGTGAACTGTGTGAAATTAAACAAAACCCATGGTACTCCAGATAAGATTTAGTTTTGTGCTCTGCGTCATTCCCATTTCAGATAATCTACAGTGTCAAATGTTGGAGATTTTTTTTAGGTCTGGATAGCAAGGCAGATATTGACATGGAGCAGCTCTTGACACAAGTGTTTCTTCTATTCTGTTTTCATCCATACTAAATTTCAAACTAGTTTTGAGCAAAGACTTTGCTCTGCTAGGATTGGTGTATGACCTGTCTCTCTTGTCCTTAATGAGAATTCAGGGTGGTGG
This sequence comes from Corvus cornix cornix, assembly GCF_000738735.6. Classification (NCBI taxonomy): domain Eukaryota; kingdom Metazoa; phylum Chordata; class Aves; order Passeriformes; family Corvidae; genus Corvus; species Corvus cornix. Next base: position 81,750,242 of record NC_046333.1, read on the forward strand.
TGCTCTTTTTGCACTCTGCCAGCACTTCAGCATTGATGACATGTTTTTAAAATTTCATGAGATTAAATGAGAAAGGGAATATTTTTCCCACCAGGGAGTGCAGATGTGGGAAAGTTATCACAACAAGTAGAAGCAGAGCTACAGGAGAGTCTAGGTATAATCTGGTCTGACAGCTGAGATGGCAGCACGTAAGAAAGGAGTATACAAAAGCCAACGCATGACATAAGAGAGGAGATCAGTAAGGCAAACCAGTGCAAGGGTTATAGATCACATTGCTGCAAAAAAATTAAACTTGGCATGGAGACACCTCTCTCAGCTCTGAAATCATGATCATAAGACATCTCCTGGAGCTGGATGCATAAGCTGACTCCTACAGAATGTAGGCAGAAGTAACAGACCCTACAATTTTTAAAATAAAGCATTTTTTCAGTGTGCAAGTGGCAGGGGTGGGGATGATGGTTTAGGTGCATTCTTTGCCTGATTAGCTTGAAGATTTTTTTCTTTGCACTTGAACATAATACTCCTGAATTTCCTGGCATTGTACTTTTTTTTGTTGCATCTTGCTGAAGCTGCTCCTTTGATTCATTTGGAAATAATTCATCATTGGAGCAATGTGCATGACCCCAGTCCTGTTGCATAGTAATAGAAATATTCATCTGGGTGAAGGATTTTTGCTGACTAATCCCAAAACTACTGAATATTTAAGTACTTTTTATTGAATACTTGACGGGGCAGAAACTATTATACATCTGTCTGTTCTTCTTAGTGAGTGCCCTTATAGCTTTGTCATTAATTTGCACTCATTCTTTGATTCTTTTTTGGCCAGTGAGACTTTAATTATTCTGTAATGAAAGATGAAACTTGATCGGTGCTCCAAGTGGCTGCATTAACCAATACACTGCTGGTGAAAATAGCACATTTTATTTTGAGACGGTTTGCTTAGTCATTTTCTGGTTATGGACGTCAGAACAGTATGGAGTGGAACATTTGCTGAGGGAGGGGTGAGGGGGGAATAATTTTGATTTGCTGATGAGGTGAAACTTGCTGACTACCTCCAAACTGCAGGATCCAGGAGCACTTGCCTGCTCCCAGGTTTAGATATGGGCCAACGCACCACCAATCTACTGCTCCTTTGTTTCATTGGAAGAAAATACATGAATAAGAGTCATGTAGAGTAGCCATGAGAATGGGAAACCATGAATTGTGGCAGACACCATTTCTGGCTAGATAGCAAGAAAACATCCTAACTTCCTTCCACCTGACCAGAGCCTGGATGCTGTGAAACATTCTTTTCATTATCTCCATGTTGAATTGTAGCATGGCTTTTACAGAAAGATTAATTCTGGTACAGAATGCTTGGCATACCTCATTACCAAAGATGTGTTCTGCAGAGATCAGTTCTCTGTTCCTTGCAGATAGGAGCCATTTGTTAGAAATTTTCCCATTGCCTATAATATCCCACTGTGCAACTATAGTCATGCTGTGTTAAACAGAATCATGTTTCACTGTCAGATGCTAGCAAAGCAAACTTTCTTTGCAGTCTGAGCTTAGAGATAGAACTTCTTGCCAGAAACCCACTAGACTCCTCCTGAGTGTGGTAAGATTTCTATCTCAATCAAGTAAGCAGTAGCATTTGCAGACCGTGTTCATGCTTTTCTGATTTGAAGTTTGATTAAGAGGAAAAAAAAATAAATCTTTGTCCCTGTCTCTGCGTTTTCATAGTGCTCAGATAGGAAAGAGACAGCTATATCAAATAAACTGAAAGAGGTTGTGTACATTGTTGTATGTCTTAATGCACTGTCTGTACAATCCAGCATTTAGAATATAGAAATTACAATACCCTAGACTTTCATGGGTGCTTGTGAAACATATTAAATGTCTACAGGAAACATGCTGGCTCTCCGTAAGGTTATCTCATATATAAACAGTAATAATTTCATTCAAAACATAATTTTTTAATCCAGGGATAAATATTTTGCAAGGTATGGGGTTGCCTGGTTTTTCTAGGTTGAATTTATCTTACCAAAGTCTAGACTCCATAGTAGTCTGCAGAGAGAGCTTTAGCACCCTGAGGAACTAGGGATCCATTGAAGATAAGCATCTGATACAATGGGCACAATTCTCCCTCTGGAGATACTGCCTTCTTTGCATGGAGTACAATGCAAACAGCAATGGTGGGCTCAGACAAGACACTTGACTTTGACATGGCCAGAGTTAGACCAGGTTAGCTTCCAAAATGCCTTCTGAAGGCCATTAAACAAAGGCAATACTTCTAATTTTAGTCATCTCAGTCTTAAAGACTTTTGTTTGCTTCTTTTTTTATCCCAGTCACCTGGAAATCTGCACCTAGATTCCTAGTTGTTGCTGCTTCCTCTATCTCAAACTTCAAAATAATAGTTTTTTTTGAAGGAAGGATGTGATTTTGTCTGAATTACTCTTCTAGTGGTTATGATCTCTTGTGAAAAGTTTGATTAAATCTTTCCTTGTGTTACCCACAGGAAATCTAGAGTGCATTCAGAATTCATTACAGAATAGAATGTGCTGATAATCAGGAATGTCCTGTAGTCAGGAGGAGTATGTGTTGAGATGATATCTCTTATACTGTTGTATTGAAGCTAAGATTTGGTATTCTGAGTAAGAACAAAATGAATTCTGGAAGTTAGAACTGAATCTGATGACAAATTCAAGTTTGTTTGACAAAGTACAACTCAGTGGAACTTCGGGGTTAAATACTTAAGCACAGAAAAGCTAGGTACAAGAAATAAGATTCTCATGCTAACATGACGTTCTCCATCTGCATACTCTTTGGGTTTTTTAAATAGGGCATCTTTGCATTGCATTAGTGTTTGCCATTACATTTTACTATTTCAATTTTACTGTGTTTTGTAGGTTTATAAAGTTTTTATAAGTTTTGGATATTTAGGCCTGAATTTATGCAAGTTTTATGCTTCAATAATACGGTCAAATAACTTGCAGACTATCTTCAGAGAGTGACAATGCTGAAACAATCTTTGCTTATCCTTGTTACCTCTGCACTTCAAGCAGTGTTTCAGGCTGTCATTTAGAAGTGATTCAGGATACTTGAATTTTGGCTTCAGATCATCTTTTCCTAAAGTCATGAACCTAGACTGCTTGGATAATTGAATTTTCTTTGTTAGGTTGGAACTGGAGGACATAAGTCATAAATCAGTCAAGTAATATAATTTATCAGGTGTCACAGCTACTTCTCTCTTACTTAGAGCTGTATTACTTAGCTACAGGCTAGACTATGGAATTATTATTAATCTATGTGCTTTAATAGAGCCTCACTTTTAAGGCAAATTAATTCAACTTGGCTGAGTGTGTTGCAGTTTTCAAGCAGAATCAGGCCAACCAAGCTCTCATCACAGGCTTTTGCAAAGGCAGATTTTTTCTCCTGTGCTAGTCAGGGCAGGTGACTTTCATGTTAGCATGTCTCCAAACAGGATTAATTTCTTGTGTATTTATGAAGCTATTTCAATTCAACCAAAAAGTTCTAAAAATTTACTTAGAAATCATTGAATCATCTTGGTTTATATCAGAATTATGTAAATTACTTGGGCAACTGTTTTCAGTTATATCTGCATTATGGAATAAGTAAATCACCAGCAAAGCAGTACTAATTTCTCTGTAATTTTACTGATACTGAACAAAGCAGAAGTATTTGAAATGAGAGAAAAGTTTTCTGTTTAGATGTCAGTTCATATCTTCTCTCTTCCCTGATCTTAGAAGTCTATGGTTATTTTGTCCACAAAATCACTGTGATTGCTTTTACTGAAGTTTTTGCAGTACTTGCTGCTACCCATGGAACTTTCCACCTTAGAGAAGCACAGCTGCCTTTTTAAAATTGTACTGGGATCAAGTACTTAAATCCCCTTTTCTAGCCTCTGTGTGCAGCAGTTTATTACTTGAGTACAACTTCTGAACAACTGAAAATGAGCCCTTGATAAGCTGCGAGCAGAATTCATGCTTCTAGTTGTTCACAGGGCTCTAAGGCAGTCCTAGGCTTTCTGAGAACAAGTTAGTTTAAAACATTTGAATGATGAATCTGTCATAAAGGTCAGATCAGAATTTGACTTACAGATGTTCTGTCTGTCTTGGGAAAACTATTCATTAATTTATTGATGATGCTATGACCGATCATTCTCCTTGCAGATTTTACAACTGTTTCTGTAGATGGGCTTTAAATAAGGGGGACGTGTTTTGGCAACTAGACTTTTGCTGCTACCATGCCAAGGGCATTGGCCCTTGCATCCTGGTTTGGCTGTATATTTTTATCTTGGGTGCAGTAAGCTGAGAAAAACAGCTTAATGTGGGGTTTTGTTGGGTGGCACAATCTGGTTTCTGTCCCTGGAGGTGGATGTAGAGCAATCTGAAAGTGGCCCAAACTGCAAACAGAAGTGGCAAGAAAACCACAGTTTAATGAGAAAAGTTGGAGTTTTCAGTTTTGTGCCACTTGCTCTGAAAGATTGCAATACTTTTCTATTTTTGCCTTCTCCCATCAAATTTGATGTAAACTGTGATAAGGCTAGGACTTGGTTCTGTATATACACTTACTTTCTGAAGAAGTTTTGCTTGAACAAATTCTAAAATACAATCTTTTGATTAATTTTGCATTGTCACACATCTCCTCTGCCACCTCAGTCAATAAACAGCACTTGTCAGCTGAAGGACTCAGGAACCCAGAACTGGGGCCAGCACTCTAGATGTGCTCTCTACCAGTGCTGAGGTGAGGGGAAGGATTCTGCCTTGACATACTGGAAAAACTCTTCCCAATGTAACCCAAGCCCCTTCTTTTCCACAAGGGCGCACTGCTGGCTCACATTCAGCTTTTTGTCCTCCAAGACCCCAAGACCTTTCTCTGCTTTCTAGGTCATTGGCCTCGAAGTGTGGTTGCATGGGGTTGTTCCTCTCTAGGTTCAAGACTTTGCATTTTCCCTAGTTGAACTCCATGAGGTTTCTCCCTGCCTTGTCAAAGTGTGACACGACCCTTTGGTTTATCAGCCACTCTTCCCAGGCAAGGCAAATTTGTCCAGGTCATTAATGATGGTGTTAAGCAGGATTGAACCTTGTGACTTTTCTGCAGCTGGCCTCTTAATGACTGATCACTGTCCTCTGGGCCTGGTTGCTCGGACAGTTTTCAATGCATTGCACTGTCCACTTATCTAGCTCATACTTTTTTGACTTGTCTAGCAGGAAGTTATGGGAGTCAGTGGTAAAACCCATGCTAAAGTTGAGATAAGTAATATCCACTGTTCTCCCCTCATCTGTACACCTTGTCCCCTCCTTGTAGAAGTCTATAATGTTGTTCAAGGAATTTATAGAACAGTATTTCCAGAATGCAAACTGATCTTGTCACTTTTCATGCTATTAATGGCATAATGTTAATTTTTTACTGCGTAGTTTCTGTCTGAAGAGAAAATCCTAAAAGCCCATTTATGAACACTGTATTAATTACTGTAAAACTGTGGAAAGACTGGTCCTTATAATAAATTTTTTAATGCTTTGGAAAGAAGAAAACTCAGGGGAGCACTTGCTGCAGACCAAACTCCACACTGAAAAGATTTTTTGTAATATTTTTCTCTTTCAGAGCTAAACTACCTCAGAGCTTTTGCTTAGACGATTCCACTCCCCAGTCCCCAATTTAAATCACAAGAAATCTAATACCATAATGTCAGATAAGGTCACACATTTTCCTTAGGACTTAAAAAGCTACACGTATGCTGCAAAGATACCTTCAAAATACCCTAGTATGGTTACGAAGTGGTACACCCTGCAGTGATTTATGAATGGAATGAATGGCAGTCTGGTCTGATTAATACTTTTTTCATTGTTTGCATTGCTCTTAATTTAATAACTTAATTTAGAATTCTGGTGTAAAATATACTATTTGCTCTTACAGCTCATTGTGTACATAAGCTGAGCATTTCCATGACCAGAGTGATACAAAATTGCAAAAAAAGGGTCTTAGAAGAAGGAAAGTATTCATAAATCACATTCTATTTCTCTGTACTTGCTCCCTTTTTTGCATTTGAATGTATGTCATGTTTTTTGAAATGCTGCTTTTAATATCTGTGTAATAGAGTCTGGCTCAGCAGGAGAGAAATAGTTACCCTCTATAATTCCTGGAAGGTTTTATCCATTTTTAGTCATTTTTATATTGCAGTTCTGCTGTTTTCTTACTAATTTCAGCAGTTTCTTATTACCAGTATTTCTGTGTCAATGCATCATCCTTCCACTATTGCAAGTTATCAAGAGTTGAATAAAAATATGCAAACCCTCATCTACTTTGGGATGATTGTGAATGTATTTCTTGGGGAAGGAGTTAAGCAGTGTTACTAATGCCATAACCACAGGTAAAAATAGGGTGGACACTGCGAATAAGAGGCTCCTCCATCATGGTTATGCAGAATACTGATCTTGTTCTTTCCAGGACAACTGTTGGGCAGACTCTTCATGGTATTATTTCTGTCTGTTTTCATGGCATTGTTCTTCTGTTTCTTTATCTCCATTCAATACTCCTACAGTGCCTATGGCTGTGGGCAGGGCACAAAATAATTTCTTAAGAACAGACGTGCTGTAGTTAGAGCTGCAAACAATACCCTGCATTTCTCCACTGTTAATGGTACAGTTCATCTGTACTTATGCTGGCAATACTGAAGCTCTATCACAGAGAGCCAGCCACATCCTCTGCTGGCTGAAGTGCCATTCACAGGACCTTCTCTCATCACAGCTACTTAAATAAGGACCTCTAATAAAAACAGCAATTATGGTTCCATTGATCATAGAGTTTTCAATGGGAAAGGTGAACTGCTTTGGCAGCAGTAGGAAATCCCTGTAGTGTTGGTGGAGATACTTAGTGATGCTTAGAGGTAAGGCTACAGCTCAAGAGTGATTCCAGTGTTGTGCTTAGTACAGTGGAGGGAGTCTTTTCCCATGCAGGACCAAGCCCAAAAGCAACAGAGATACTCATGAACTGCAGGTTATTAGAACTTCACCCAGGGCTGTATCCAGGTCTATTGTCTGTGTGTTGTGAACAAGATCTGTGTGTCCCTTCTCACTGATAAACAGCAGACATCATCCATTGCTGTTTAATCTAATGCATTTTCTCTGTCCTAAACTTACTTAGAAAATACATTTTCCACTTGCCAGATGTTTATTTTAAAAAGGAATAATCTGTGGGGTGTGTGTGTGCATGTGTCCAAAAGGCTGATTTCCATAGCTCATATGTGGTTTAGAGCACTTCAACTCGGTGGAAAATAAACTGGTTTTTAAAGTGGCAAAACATTGCTCTTTACAAAAGGGCAGTTTTGCTAGACTTTGTGGAATTATTAGTGGACTATCTAATGGCTAGGATAGGTGCAGTGCACTGGATACCCCGAGCCTCTGTGCAGAGCCAGCAGTAGTAGAGGCAGGCTGGGTGGGTCAAGTGGGCAGAGCCCTGCAGGAGGAACAGGGCAGCTGGCTCGATGAGTGGTCATGGGAAGCTCAATCCTGTCTTCTTTGTTACCTTCTTCCTGTAAAACAGAGGCAACAATATCTATGTAATATATTTGGAGATTCTCTGATGGTAATTCCCGTGCAAGAGAGAGATAATTTTTACCATTATTAGATGGAGTAAATTGTCTAGTTCAGTTAATGCAACCATAAAGTTTTAACTAAAGTGTTGGATCCAACTCTTTGCTGTAGTTCTGTGCAAATGATTATGAAGTTTCTATTATAAAAGAGATTCTTGAGATGAAACTAGGGTTTGGATTGTGAGGCTAAAGGACAGGATCCTTCTGTTCATATTACTTATTATTAGAAGCCTAGGAGTAAATTTGAAGAGGAAAATCTTATTTTGGGGTGAGATACTGTTTTCATTCAATATGACCTTTTTGATCCTTATTTTATTAGGACTGTCAGGGGATTTCTTGCGTTCTGGACGATACTCTGCTCATACCATCAATGGTGCCTGGTCACCCTGGTCTCCGTGGTCTCAGTGCAGTCGTGACTGCAGCAGAGGTATCCGGAATCGCAAACGGGTCTGCAGCAATCCTGAGCCCAAGTATGGGGGACTTCCTTGCCTTGGCCCATCTCTAGAGTACCAGGAATGCAACATTTTGCCTTGCCCAGGTAAGTTTCAAATGAAATGGAAGAAGTGAAAATAAAATAGCTCATCCTCAAGATTATATCTTGCAATATTTGATATGGGGTTCTTTTTCTGTTTTAGTTGGTGAGTTTTGGGTTTGTTTTGGTTCTGAAATCAGTTACAGCTCAAATTTACCTTTATAATATAAGTGGGTTTGGTAATATTCCCATGTGAAGTCAATAAATTTATCATCAACCCTATTAATAGCTATGTCCTTTTTCACTTGTGAGACTGACTGTAAAAATATAAATTTAGTATGTAAACTTACAGGAAAAAAAAGACATAAGAATTCTGGCAAGACATGAGAAATCTGGCCTAGTCTTTATTTAAACTCAAAATATCACTTTCATCACAGTGGTTGCTGGCATTAAGTCTGTGTTAGCTTTTAAGTGTAGAGTTGCCAGCAAATAATGTTCACTACTGATCACCAAATGGAATGGTAATTCAAGTAGTCCATTAAGATTGTTCTTGGAATCTTCAGTTTCTCCTTAATTTAAAGTTGTTTTATGATTCTATGAAAGGGATTACAAGTAGAATATATATTTTCAAGAAACTACTTTGGATTAAAAATCATTGTTGTGTATCCAGCATAGCGGGAAAAAAACCCCTCAGTTTCAGTCACATCTCACCCTTCATAAAACAGGCATTCAAACTGGAGGGCTTTTGAGCTTTGCAGAGGCTTTGTGGGAAAAGAAAGGGGAAGGATATAGAAGAACACATGAAGAAAAGAAGGTTCTATTGGTTTAGGAAGAGAGAATTCAAGGTAAGAAGCAATAGAGAGGAAGAAGGAAGGAAGACTGAAAGACTCAGTTCTTTCCAGCAGCAGCAAGTAAATTTAGAAATAAGCTGTCATACATCCTTAATTGTGTTAATTATGTATAGCAGTGCTGCATATTTTCTTGTTGAAGACTTGAAGCTTTTGTCATTTCTTCAAGTGTGGACCTGAAGAATTACTAAGGCAATATACATACTATGTATGTGTATCACTATTGTCAAGCATACATGTGTATTAACATACACATATATGGTTTCAAATTAAAACTGTATTCCCTAAATCATGGATACATTGGTTTTTATAATATGAGTATTTTGTCCAATCTTTTTGCAGTGTTTTCCCTAAGCTTTTTAAGCCCTCTAACAGTCACTGTCCATTCTTTGCATCTGAATTTAAGCAGAAGATCTGTGCAGAACACAACACTTCCCTCTTGGGAGGACACAGCTTCTTGAAAAGCATGTTTCCATCTTGAATTGAACCTAAGCAATGTGTTTTGGCACACAGCCTGCAAACCCAGCAGCTCTCTAAGCATTCTGGCTGTTCACTGAAAGCAAATTTCTCTGCAGTTTTATTGCTAACAGGAGCAGTAGGATTATCTGACAACTTGAATGCCCTGAGGCACTCAAGCCCCCAGCTCTCCTGCTGGTAGGGCAGATCCATGGGGAATTTCTATTGAGGATCCCTGTTTCAGTCTGGGGAAATGCCCATTAAGCCACTGAAGTTCTGAAAGAGGCACTTGGGCACAACCAGCCAGTGCTTTCTGGTGAAATTTTCTTGCTGTATCCAAGGAGGAAAGTAGCCTCAGTTGTTCACTGTGTAGCTTCTCTATCTGGGAGTGTGAACATCTGAGGAGATGAAGGGAAGAGACGATGCTTCTTTCTGAGCACAGAGGCATGGCCAGGGCAGGGTGTCCGTATTTTCTACGTTAAGCACTATTGGAGAGAGGTGGCAGGGAACTAGCAAAGAACCAACATTTTTCAGAGAATTATAAAATCGTGGTCCAAATCTTCTCCTTGTGTGCGCAGCCCTAGTGCATGATCTGATTCATTAGCTCCCGGACTGCAATCATAACACCTTGCTTTTCCCAGGATAATAAAATTATAACGATTCTGTTTCATGTAACTGCCCTATTCAAGTAGTTTGGCAGTAATTAGTTAAGTCAAAGATCTAGAAGACCATTGTACTAATGTGTGCAAGCCTGCCTGGGGATGGGTGCAGTAGGTGAAGCAAGCAAGAACATAGCAACTCCTCATTGGCTCCTGCTTCCCTTGCAAAGGGAATGTCTCCATAGGACACTGCCTTCAGCTTCCCTTGAAGCATCTGTGATGTGGTATAAGGTAACAGCTCTGCTCACAAGCTCTGAGATATCTGTACCACCATGCTGTAGTAACTGAAATACATTCATCAAATGGGCACAGAGTATCTATAAAACAGGGCTGGATTTGTTGTTCATCCCTTGCTGTTCATTTTCAAATTAAATGCTATCTTGAATTTGCTGGATTTTTTTGAAGTTAAAATAAGTCAAAGGTTTTCAGAAGCGGTATTTTTATTAAGCTCTGTAGCTATTCACTGTTACGTTTTTTGAAAGAAATTGTTTTAACCAGTAAAACATGCTTATAAGTTTGTTGTAGAGGCCCTAGTTTTTTATGACATAGACAATACCCCAGACTAAAAAACATGAAGTTGTAAGGCAGAAGTTGAAACTGTGCTTTGAATTTGAAAATATTTTAAAAGATCAGTTGATATAAAGTGTGGTGGGCCTTTCTGAAGCCCAAGCAGTGACCTAATCTATCTAATAATTTTATTTAGGGACAAGTTTCATTTTTCTTTTTAGTGCAAAGCAAATTTGAATAGAGATGTAGAGCATGAATAAAGTATTTAGATGTATCATAGCCTGCAACAAGGAATCACAAAGTTCCTCAGCTACAGAACTACTGTTTGCCAGTAATTAAGAAAAAAACACAGGAGACTAAATCAGATCTCAGATAAATCTGAAGGGAAAACTTTGCAAGCACTAGATGTAATTGATTTTTTTTTTTTTTTTAAGACAGGGGAGAGTAAAATATTGTTGCAGAATAAGGCTTATCCATAAATTAGACCTGATTATAAACTTGTAGGAGGGAAATAAATTCTTACTGGAGAAGAATACCAATAAATTTAAATTCTCTTAATTTTTAATGAAAGAGACAGAAAGGCTAAGGAGTGTGGGGGGATTTTGTTCTGACCTTGACCTGAAAGTGTTTTCCATAGTACTAGAATTAAAACAAAAAATTTGATGGTCTCTAAGATTTTCCTGAGTTCTCCCAGGGTAAGGAAAGCTTTACCTGCTCCCTTCTGGCACAGAACCCTTTAATTACAGTCCAGCCCAGTCATTACACTTCCAGAAATATTCTGGTTAGCAGGAAGAGGTGCAATGGCAGCCATAAAGAACCCTTCCTGCTACTGCAACCTCAGGTTCTGCTTTGCTTCCTCTTCTGCTTATTGCAGGCAGGATCAACCCCTCATGATGTAAACTGCTGAGAAAGGGGAGTCGTAGAGAAATATACTGAGCAGTATTTAAGTCATGCTGAAAGTCAGCAGGACTTTATGCTTCTCAATGAATTAATCTGGGCTCAGTGTCATCCTGGAAGATGCCAAGGATGCTCTGAAGGACTAACACAAGGAGAAAGTGTACAAGGCTGTCTTGTCTGGTTAAGTGTCTTGCAACACTTGCAGCATCTTAAGTATACTTATTAATATATTAATAAACAGAAATTGATAGTTAAATGCAGGATCCCAGAACTTTAAAAAATTACTGAAGTTATCTGGACCCTGCCTTCAGTGAGTTCTATTAAGCCTTTTTTAAGCCTCCAGGAGAGAGAGAAACTGAATTTTTTTTCTGCGGTAGTAAATGGTCCACCAGTGTGCAGATTGGTAGCAGTCACTGAGCCTTTTGTTCATAGTATTTGAAGGCTGAATATATAATAGCAAATTGAACAGTGCCAGAAAATTGCCAGAAATTGTATCCAGGTCCTGGAAGATGATTTATCTGTATTGTTCAAGTTTTAGAATGATCCCCCATAAAATTTTGCCTTCAACTATCACTCTCCCAAATAAGCTGCAAGAAGAGTTTGTGAGGCAGTGTAGGGCAAAGGCATGTTCTCAGTACTCAGTTTCCATCTGGCTAAGCTACTTTGAGGGGCAGGAGAATTTGAACTATTGTCTTGCACTAGCAAATTATGCCTTGAACCTGTGCCTCAGCTCTTTTTTTTATGTCTCAGAGATGTGAATAGCATTGAACTGGCAAGAATTGAACTGAACAGCCTCAATAACTATGGAAAGGGTCTCTGAATGCTCACTGACATTTATGTTTTCTTTGAGTTACTAAAATGCAGTCAATAATAAAAGAAAGTAATCTAATATCAGTCATATCAGGGTTGTGTTATCCTTGGTGGCTCGCAAGATATTTACATTATGAAGAGAAATAGATGATGAAGAGAAGTGTTGTTTAATTCTGAAAATCTACAAAAATTACAGGAATCTATTAACTAAAAGATCTGTTTGCCTGACAATAATAACAACCAAACATAAAGAGCACTGTCCTAATTTACAGTATTGCACCTCTTTTCATTTATTTCTGCAGAAAAAGACAACTTTTCTTCATTTGTGTTTTGTTTTGTTTCTTGTTGCTTTCTCTTGTATTCCGTTGCATAGGGACATAAGGACGCTTGGCCTGTGTGCCTTAATTAGACAATTAAAGCAGAGCTGTGTGAGCACCACGGAGTACCATGAGCTACAGGAGTTCCTGTTCCCTCTTCCCCTCAGAGTGTAGTGGAGGATCACAGGGAAAGGACAGTTGCCATCTCTTAGATATGAAGTTCTGATACTTCATGGCACTATTTTGGGATTTTACCAATTATGGATTTTTATTATGGTACTTTTAGTTTAGTTTCGTTGTGACATTTTAGCTGGGAAGATCTGAATCAATTCATATATCACTAAACTTGCTAATAACAATAATGAGTTTCAGATATACAAAAATCCCTGAAAGACTATTTAAGTTATTTATGCATCCCCTAAAGCCAGTTGTTCTTTATTGGTTTTATTTTTTTTTTCTTCATTATTGTTTTTATTTCCTCCTATTATTTTTTTCTTTGAAGTCATACTTGGCCACAAGGAAACAGGAATGTATTTAAAAGAATAAAATTTATCCTGCAATAGCTTCCTAGATCAGGAGGAAAAAAAATTACTCCAGTAAATGGAGGCTGAAGCCCATCTCATAACATGAACTGATCTCTCAAGGCTGATTCTATAGCTAGCAGGAAGAGGGATGAACTGCACTTGGAAGCAACTGTTGCTTTTCTAACTTAAAACTCTCAGTTACAGACTTAAACCCGAGTGGACCTTTAGATTTTGTTATTGCTCTTTTCAAGAACCATTTGTTTGCCTTGTGTTTCTGCATTGCACTATGTTGACTGTTTCATCCAGCATTGCTTCTATGAATAAAAGGTATCACAGAAATAATACTTTGCCTTTGTAAACTGTGATGTGAAAATTGCTCTTTCCCCACACTGAAACATGCAGCAGTATCCCACAGGATTGGGAAAAAGCAGCAGACTAAGTGATGTGGAATGGGATGATCCCCCAGGTGTCTGGAAGGGAGCAGTAGGCTGCCCAGGATGCAGGCAGTTTATAAAGGAGCCTGCAATTCCATCTGCCTTCTCATGAAAGCAGGTGAGGTCAGTGTGTGCCCACACTTCCTTGTAAAACCTGAAGTGCATAGCAGGGTATCCAGTTTACCTAATTATCTCTTGGAAGTTCTCCAGCAGTGTGGATGTTTTGTTGTGTCCTCAGGAGATCCCATTTCTGTACGCTGTTTCTTCCTGGTACATCCCTCTTCTCTATGGTGTGTGTTCTTTTCATTACAGTGAAGAAATATTTATTAACCGCAACAACAGCCAGTAGGCAAAAAGTTGTTTGGTTTACTATAAAGGAAACAGCATTGTTTGATAGCACACTGCTAGCTGAAGAGACCCTTCTTCCTAAAGGGACCAACCTCAGCAATTGTCAGAAAATGTAGAGACTCTTTAAGTCTTTCATTGTGGAGCTACTTTAATGACGTTCTTTTGTCCAACAGCTCTACAAAATTATTATGTAAAGAAACTGTGGTGACTGGAACTTTCCTTTCTGCTGTGTATTTTTTCTTCCTATAAGAGGCAGAAATAACATTAAGGGCTCCATGACAAAAAGAAAAAAAAGAAAAAAAACCTAGATGGTGCTAGGTTGCTAAGCAACTTAAAGAAAGATGAAAGAAACCACAGAGTTCTACTTAGGTCTTGTAAAAACTCAAGCAGTAAATACCCACTCCTTTGATCTTATTTAACCATGATGATGCCTTATTATCCTCTATTGCTGAAAAGAAAAAGTTCTAGGGACAAGTAAAAGAGGTAGTTACAATAGTCCTTGAAAGGTTAGAGATTTAGGAAGGCAGCCTGTCAGTAAATAGTTGCTAAAAAAAAAGTTATAATTGCACTGTCTAGCTCAACTAGGATCAAATCTAACATTGTCTATTATATTTGTCCTTCCCCACCTTCCCCAGGCCCAATTCTCCCTTTACATCTGAAGTACATAGTACAGCCATGATCACTGCAGTTGTGGAACATGGTGACATTCCTGGGTGTCACATCGGTCTCTGTGTTCTCGGCCACCTGTTGATAGATGGCAGTTTCAAATGCACGTGCATTTGTAATTCTCACTCTGGTCCATTGAAAAATAAGTAGAAAAGTGTTGGGGGTCACTGTCTCCATTACCGTGAACAATGCACCTGTAATATTTGCAGACAATTCATGTTTTGTGTGGTCAATCTCAGGCAGAATCAGTTCATTTTTGTGGAGTCTATATGCTGCAGCAGACATGCCTCTGATTATTCATTTGAGCTAGTCAAAGATGACTTTAAAGAAAAAATAAAAAAAAGAAAAAAGGGAGCATCTAGAAAGGTAAGGTCTTAATATCATATGAAATGAATAGCTTGGGTAACAGCTTCTGCTTTTATTTGATGTAATTTAAAAAGAAGGAAAAAAGAGGCAAGTTCTGAATAAAAGATACCATGTCTTGAAATTGTTATAAAATTGCACAGAATATTTCACCTGCACTGAAGACAAATAACCTAGGGCTTTCTTAGATATGAGTTTGCATAATACTGCATTAATAGAGTTATCTCAGGCAAAAAGACATATTTGTTTTCCAGTGAAAAGTATGAATAAGAAAAATATGAGTATGAGAGCAAGTCAGATACTCTACCGAGATGTAGTATTTATTTATGACAGGTGGTATAAAACTCTCTCATACATCTCTATAGCTGGATGATTTGGTGTATGATGTAACTATCATTGAATTCCTTAATAACAGAAGTAATTTATTTAAATTGCATACTAGATCACAGAAATCCTGTCTGTTGAATTAGGCTTCAGAGTCCAGACAAATTACTTGCGAGAGTTTTCACAACTACAGTTCTTAGCAAGGAAGTGCCAAGTCCATGCTCTCTTGATGTTTAGGGTGGTGTTGCAAACAAACAGTACAGGGAATAAAATGCAGTATATTCAACAACTTCAGTTAGAGGATTAGTAGATAATCTTAGGTATGGAATAGTGAATTATCTGTTTGATTAACAGTTGAGAACCTGAGGATATACTGTATCTGAAATTACATTAAAAAATGCATGTATAGCTTTTAATATCAAAATTCTCCTATCTCATTTTCTCACTGTTGAAGACTTTGCATAGAAATCATTCTGCTCAGTTCACCAAGTGCATTTGTGATATGAAATCCTGCAAAGCCAAAATGAGTATTTTTTAAATGTTCTACATCTTCGTCTAAGAGAGAATTTAAATGCAAATACCACATAGATATTTTCATTGTAAGTTAATTTTCTTAAGATTTGTAAACTCTTTTTTTTTTTTATGGTAAGAGATAATGATGGAATAGCATTTCAGTAAACCAGTAGAAACTACCCCTTGAAAGGCTGTTTCATTAATTGAACAGAAAAGATCAAAAAGACATAGTAAATAATTTACTTCCTTAAGAATTTAAGTGATAACACTTTAAATAGAGGTTTGAAAAGAAATTCATTTTTTGTAGGATATGAAAATTTTGAAAGTTTAGGTTTTTGTCTCTTCTTTAAAAAAAAAAAAAAAAAAAGAAAGATAAATGAAGAAAATACTGAGATTCTTTGCAGAAGGAATACTTCCCTGGGAGAAGTACATCTGACTTTGTCATGTGGCTACAAAAACGAAGCCTTTGGCAGATGAGCTGCAATGTGGCTGTAAATATCAGAAATACATCCTGGAGCAGTAGCTTTAAGAACAGAGGCTCAAAGGAGCCAGGCTGGTGCAGGCAATGAGGTGAACTTTCATTTAAATCTTTTCTAGTGTCCATGTGTCATAAACCATCTGACAAATGGGTCTCCCATGAAATCTAGCCTACATTTCAGAAGAATGTTGTGAAAACTCTGACTGGAGAACAGTTTGACATACTTGAATTAGTAAATACAAAAGGGGGTGTGGAGGGGAAGGTAAATAATAATATTTAGGGGAGAAGGTAAGTAATAATATTTCTTTTCAAAAATTGTCTTAGAAACTTAAAGTAGCAACTCCTTTTTGTCAATGTGTGTTGCTTTTTTAAACTTCTGCCATTGTTCTGCTGCTGATGTCTATGTGGAGGGCTGTATTAAGACTGTAACATTATATTGTCACATCAAATCCTACAACTGTTTTAGATCATTTGAAAAGGGTTGTAGGGTTAAGGCAATCCACCTGGATTGTGAAACAAATTCTGGATTCCTCCATCCTTCTGTTGCTATTATTGGGCCAAGTTTTATTTACATCAATAAAAAAACTACTCTGAGCTTACAATAGTTCTGCTAAACTGCTAAGCTTACAATATTTCTACTAAGCTTTGGTATTTTGTTTCCTCAAAACTGAGAAAAGGAAAGGAAAAGAAAAATAAAAATATTTTCATCCTAAAGATATTATGATGCCCTAAAAATGTCTTATATGGATGAGTAATTTTGTTAGGCTTTCCAGCATACCAGGGGGTCTTAAAATTAAATTGCATCGTGATAAGATTAAATTTGTGGCAACTATGTACAGTGGCAGCCAAAAATATCCAATAATTACAGTAGGCCATGAAGTAGATCCACAGAATATGAGAAAAATGAGTTGGATTGTGTCATGTCTCACATCAGCTTGGAAAAATGCAGTATTCTTTGTCTTTTCAGTGGATGGAGGCTGGTCTTGTTGGTCATCGTGGTCAAAGTGCTCAGCAACTTGTGGAGGAGGGCATTACATGAGAACCCGCTCCTGCACAAACCCAGCCCCGGCGTATGGAGGAGACATCTGCCTTGGCCTGCACACTGAAGAAGCTCTCTGCAACACACAGCCATGTCCAGGTACGGCCAATCAGCCCATCCATCTTTGTTCTTTATGTGCCACTGAATAAGGCATTCCCACTTAGGCAATATGATGTCCTTGATCTATTATTTAGAAGCAAATAATTTCTCTCCCTTATTAAGTGCACAATCAGCTCTTACATGCTACAATGCTGTGGTAAATCAAGTACTAGCAGAATATGTTCTATAGGACACAAACTCCTTCGTCCCTCTTTAAAAATTAAAATCCTAAGTTACCATGTCTGGATCTGGATTAAGTAAAGTTGTGTAATATTTGAAGTGGACCATGCAAACAGTTTATGAGACTTTTAATAAAAATGTCACAAAGTGCTTTTGTTATAACACCAAATGTTCACAGCAAGAAAATTGCTGAGGTTAATAAGCAATGCATGTTCTCTCTAGGTCCTTCAAGTAGATAATATTTGCCCTGTTTTGATATAAAACACAAAGAAAACCCTTGTAGGCTTTGTAAAATTCCTTCTTCAACTTTGGATGTTAAGGAACAAAGACTCGATCTTTTTAAATGACTGTGGTGTGTTTAGTAGATTAAATGTCTCAGCACTCCTGCTGGTTGTATGACATTATGGGTCATGTCTATTTCTGTCACTTTGACTCTGTCTTTTGACTCATATTAAAGGAAAATAATTTTTTTTAAATGACTTTGAGTGAGAAATTGAAACCACATAAACTTTCATTTATTGCTTATTAGTGGATTACAGGAAGAAGCTCTGATGCCACGCTGTATTACTTGCTTCACTTAGAGCTCCTAGACTTCAGAGCAAATGTTTTCTGCTCATATGATGAGGCTGTGCATGCAAGGGCAAAAGCCCCATGAGATGAAATGGATCATATTACCTGTTATGATTTTTTCCCTTTCTAGGCACTACATATCTTCCAGCAGAATAAATGTACCTACTTTGTCAAAATTAAAGCAGATGCAACATTCTGTCTTGGGTTTAAAGAAAAAAAAAAGCCAAGCATCGAAATCCGTTGATGATTTGATTTTTTGAGACAAATAGTGTACATTTGTGTGTAGAAGTTGCATAGCTGCATTGAAATCCTTAAGGCATCTTTAAAAGGTCAGAGCTGGGGTGTTCATTGTGCTAGTATTGTAGCTATTTCTCTTGTTGTGCATTTATTTTCTACCACCATTTTCCTATAAATGACAGTTTGCAAACATTCATAAATAATGTCTTCATCTTATTTTGACCTGCCTGTGACCCAAATTTTGGAGCAGATACAGGATGGAGTAGGAGGTTGGTTTCATTCATCTTGGTTCAAGAAAGTGGAAACCCTTATAAAACAATAACATTTCAGAAGCTTAAAGTGTATTTCTCACATTCTGTAATATTTTATTAATATTTCAATCTCACTGAAAATTTGCCATCGGTTTTTGAAACAGCACATCATCCACTAGCTGTGAGACTGGCCCTTGCCTCATGTTTACAGTATATATTTCAAAACCACTCTTTACTGCTCTTATTTCACATGGGTATGGGTCAAAAATAACCACAGTGCCACACAGATCAAGTTTGGACAGACGCCTGATCGCCTGCAGAGCCAGTTTCTTGTGGTAAGGACCAGGTGAAGAGTGGTTCTTCCTTGTGCAGATCTGAAAGTACCATTGCTGACATTCACTGCTTGAGTGACATGCTCAATATAAGAAGAGAATAGTAATGACACTTGGAATCTAAGAACAACCAACCAACACAGAAATACATATGCAAAAATGGAAATGATTTATAACATTTCTTAAGTTGTGAAAAGAGTGAAGATTTTTTTGGCATTTGAAATACTGCTTTTTTTTTTCCCCCCAAACAAAACTAGCAGAAAATTGATAGTAAAGATTTGTTGAGGATATAGAGATTTAATGGCAAATCCAACTGAAAGTATTCAAGTATGCACTTAAGTAACAGGTTTATGTCTGCAAAACACATCAGTTGTTCCTCATCTTTCATTTTAAAAGCTCTGTCATTGAGTTTGTAGTTTTTCTTTTAATTTATCCAAATGCAATCACAGCAATATGAAAGGAAGCATTGCAGTATTGATCAGCAGTGGCTGATTATCAGTAAGCGTAACCAGTTGCAGTGGTGTCTGTAATATGTTGCATAAAACAGTATTTTATACCTAAAGTATTTACTGCTTCTGTAAGAGGTGAAAATGCATTCTATCCTTGGATTGGTAACTCACATGTACAAATAATGGACAAAGCAGCTGAGCATTTAGGAATGGTGGTGTAATTCTGCATAAAAGAAATTTATAATGTTACATTGATTAAGCTGATCTTTCTGCAGTGCTGCCTTCACCAAGGGGTCTCTTAGAAACTGCTTTATCTTTACCTGTCTTCAAAGACCAGCCAAGACTGTACGAAGAAGACATGACATGTCATGAGTTAGAGGTGAAAAACAGTTCCAGGTTAAACACCACTCCAGTCCACCCTCTCTTTTACATTCTCATGACTTTTGCACAGAACTGAGGAGCAAGCTGAGAGGAGCCTGCCTGAGGTGCAAGAGAGCCTCAGATACTTTAAAGATACAGAAATCAAAGGAATTGGGCAAGATAGCCGAGTCAGTAGAAGAGCATGCAAAAGCTATGGGTTCAGCTTCCCAGTGAAGGCAGAGGAAGTGGCTCCACAAAGGGCAGATCTGACAATTTGAAATCATACATCTGTTATCCTGGCTGCTTTACTTCTTCGCAGCTCTCTGAGCTCCCAACAACCTCCTCAAACCACAGGTTTGGTGTGAGGATCCACCACTGCAGGGGTGACCCTCTGTTTCATGCTTGCACTGATGTCCCTCCTTTTCTCCTCTGTGATTCTGTGTGCCAGATGAAGCTGATCAGCTCGGCGCCAGACCCACGGACTACCTGTTCTGTAGTGTCTGGGTGCACCACAGGACTCACGTAATTTCCATGTGGCTCCCCTAAGGAGCATGATAAAACAGTAACCTTGCCAAGTCACCTGATTGGGACTTAGCATGACCTGTGTGTACTCTGACATTCCTATTTTATCATGGGATGTAGCTTCTTCAACAAAGAAACTGGCAGGTCAAAAGCATTGGATGAGACGGGGCTGCAGAGTGCACCAGCCAACAAGATGCATTTAGGATGCCCACAAGTATTTTGGCACCTGCTGTGTATATCCCAATTATACCAGGACTGGACAAGAGCCTTGGCTCTGGCTTAAGCATGCTCTCTGCCACCAGTGAGAACTGGGCCAAGATTTGTAATGAGCAACATTCCTTTAAACCTGAATGAGCAGGGCTTTATTGTTACTAAATATTTAGAGTAAAGATCCATATACTTATTTTATTTAGACCCAGCAGCTGACACTGGAGGTGATAACAGCAACTCCTGGATGTGCCACACTAAGTAAGCAGGAAGAAGCCTGTCCAATTGCTTGACTCCCACCTCAGGTCTCCTACCTCCTGAATTAGGATTGAACTACATTTTGGCATCCGCCTGTGTGCTTCTAGTACTCACTCTGCAAATGAGGCCCTCCCAGAACCTCTCCTAGGAAACAGAAAAGCCAAAGGACAGAGCTGAGTATTTCTGCCACTCACAATAACAAGATCCCACAAGCTGATTGTATCGAGGTATTTCTCCTGTTGCTCAAAGAAGACCTCATCCGGACAGTTGCTAATTGTTCATAAAGATTGATATCCTGGTTCTTACCTGACCTGCTAAGTAAATCTGTGTATTTAACAACATCTATTGCTTGGCATTTTTCAAGATTGCAGTCTCAAATATTCCTGCTGGAGTCTGTTAAATTTTAGATGGCTGAGAGTTTTAATTTCTTTCCTGTGTGAACAAGGGCAAAGTAATGAGTAAATGTGAACCTTGTATGCTGGAATTATACAATGTATTGGAAGGGGCCCCAAAGAGTGTAAAACTTCCTTAACTTTCCACCTGACTGACAGCATAGAAAAGCTTCACTACAAATGGTAAAAAAGCTGTGTTACAAATTGTAATGTTCTTTAATCTAACTTGACTCAAAATTAGAAAATACAGTTTTTCATCTGAAGCAAAAAGAAATTTGTAAATTTGCTTCATATTGGCATAAAATCACTTAAAATGTTGAAGTAGAAACAAGTTTGGTTTGGGATAGTACAACTATTTATTCCATATCAAAACCATAAAATCTATCTCTGTGGAAAAGCTGGCAGAAGAAAGGAAGTTTACCTGAGCTCTGTCTTTACTATATTTGCCAAAATCAGAAGACTCCTATGAAGGCAAGGCTTCACCTTGAGTTGTAGGAATGCTGAGTGCGGGAAACTCACGGCACCTCATGGGAATGAGATCAGTTCATTTCATTTAAGGAAAGCATCTGAGGTCACACAGGCATGAAATAAAAAAATCTTAATCAAAGCTACATGAGGAGAGGAAAAAATACAGAAAATAAATAGAAGGTGACAAACTGAATGGGGAAGAGAAGATGAGAATCTACAGCCAAGAGATGGACCTGAAATAGCAAAAGAAAACTTTAAAAAATCTTCAAGATGCTACTATTTTTGTGGTTAAATACACATCCTGTTTCAGATTGGAATATATACTCTTATGTTGCTACATCTCAGGTACATAAAAAAATACAGTGGCCTTGTCCACCCTAATGACCTAGACTGGAATTAATTCTACAGCTATCATGCTTTCAGTCGTCCCCCACAGAATCCCCCGGCTTCTAACTTCTACACACAAAGGCCATGGCAGAAGCCAAAACCATGATATGTCTGCAGCAAATCACACTCCCCACTTCAGAGACTTCTGCCAAAGCCAAAATGCCTTTGTTTTATCAGAAAGAAGGAGCTGCCCTCTTCTAGGTGGTGGTAGCTGTGGAGGAGGCCTTTTGTCCTAACTCAGAAATATGAGCTTTTTCTGTCTCACTCAGTGTACTTGAACTCCTTAATCTCAGTGCCTGCATGTGTCCCTCTCTACCTGTTGCAGACAGCTGGTCCGAGTGGTCCCAGTGGTCTGACTGTGACTCGTCTGGCTTCCAGACCCGCACTCGTCAGTGCATCATTTTGTTTCCTGTGGGCAGCCAGTGCACGGGCAACACTACAGAGAGCCGAGCCTGTGCTGTGGACTCCAACCTTATACCAGGTGAGATCAGCCACCTCCTTGAAGGATTAGTGAAATCTCTCAAGATTTCAGGACTGAGGCATAGCACTATTTGAGACTGCACTGTGCAGATCCATGAGCTGGTGGAGAACTTGCCTGTAGTCAGCACAAGGATGTTGGTCTGCTGTGTAGAGACAATTCACTGCCCGGGACTTTGGTTAGTCACTGTCACAGCATTCTGCAGGTCTCTCACATCTTACTTGGTAGCAGGGGATGAGTACATGCAGCAAGTAGAAATAGTTTGCTTTTTATTTTAAGTGTTTTTGAGACTAGGATTATTAGAGAAACATTGCTATAGGTTTTCTGGTTTGCATGTACAAAATGGGTTCTGTGGTTGTTAATCTGGAAATCATTTCAGAGACTCCCTTACATTATTAGCTGCTCAGAAAGGTAATTACTATTGGCTTTGCCTACAGTCCTTATCTCCCCCATGACTGCTAAGTACCTGATGGATAGTCACGTTATGCATTATTCTATAGTATTTGTCAAAACTCATGACTGTACTTTTGTTTTTAAATCACAGCAGTCATTTAAATCCACACAACAGTATGAGTGGTCACAATGCACTGCTGTTAACAGTCAACTTTCTCCCTATGTACATTAAAAAAAGCTAGGGGTCTTTTCACAGACAGAAGAATTTACATTTTAATTTATCATTTGAAATGTAGCTGCATTTACTCAGTGCAGAAACCTTTTCTTTGTGTGACTATGCAATAAACTTTAGTGCAGTGTAACGAAGACATCAACAAAGTTAAACGCTGTTTTTATGGATGGTGCATAATGCTCAAACTCCCACACTATTTTCCCTTTTCTAAGGCTTTTGAAGCTCTATTAATATTCACATTCTGTGAATCTGCAGCTTAATCCAGTATAAGCTCTACATCTTGTTTTGGAAAGTAGGCATTTTCAGAATCTGAAGCAAGCCACCATGTCTCTTGCCCTTCTGGTTTGTTTGCTGCTCCTCCTCACATTACCAGTAACAGAGCAGATAAGGTCATGCCCATTACTCTCACCTTAGGGAATCTATCTTGCTTTCTTTGGTTCACTCAGCTCGCTTTTATTTGCCCAGGTCCTTTAACTCCTTTCCTCCCTAGTTCTTCTGCAGAAGTAGCAACCTTCCTCTGTTGTAAGAACTGGGTACATAATGCTAGCCGGTTTCTGTATCTTTTCCCTCGCTTCATTTGTTGCTTGGAAAGGAAATTTGTTGCGAAGAACTTAAAATCCTGCTTTTTTGAAATCCAGGTATACTGTGTCAGCTACCCCACTTGTTTACACATGATTCTTGATCCTTTCAGAGGGGTTCAAGAGACTGATTTGTAAGGCAGAACTTCCCTTCATAGAAACCATGGTCTGGAAGTAAGGAGTGGAAAAACTTGATTGCCAACAGATTTTATTCTGTATTTTCAAAGTAAAAATGTTAAGGATACAAGCTAGAATTGTATTTTATTAGTTTATGACTGAGACCTATAAAATTGGCAGTCCTCTTTTTTGAAGATGCATAAATTCCCACTTTTCACATTAGTGCTAGATGTGACTTGTAGAAGTAATGAGCCCATTTGAGTGCAAGGTAATTAAACTGTAGTTAATTTTACTTCAGTAAATCAACTCCTTCTCCACAAGCCTAAACTCCACAAAGAATGTTTTCATGTGCATTTCATCCTTTTTATTCCAGAGATGTTTTGAGGCGAGAATTAGAAATAAGTTGCTGCTTTTGCTTGGGAAAATAAGGAACCTGAAGATGTCGTGGGTCCTTTCTATTAATTCAACCACACAGTAAAAATATCTTTTACCTTTAATTTGAAGTGGATGTAATAGGATGGATTTTTAAATCCTTACTGTGTTAATCTAACTAGAAGTTCTCGGTAATATTTTTTCTCCTTGGCCTGAGTGGTTTATTTATTTTTTCTAGAAATATCTGTGGCACGATCCAGCAGCATAGAAGAGAAACGATGTGGCGGTAAGCTTTTCAGCTCAAGATGTCTATTAAATGCTGAAATATTGATTCCCCATTTTTTGCTTTTGTTTCACCTTTTGCACTCCCTTAGCATTATTCTGCTGTCTAAATGCTGCATTCTCATTATTTACACTTGTACAGAAAAATGTAGTTACTACAGGATTTCTCATTAAATATCCATCTGTCATTGGTGACCTTTGAGAGTAGAAGACACAGTACTGGATGTTTGTATTTTCTTCTTTTTCAGTGTGGCAGTCATCCTTGTACTCAAAAAGAAATATCTGTATAATGTGGTTATCAGTAGGTCAAAATTTGTGAAGTTGCTCCACCTTTTTCAGGATAATAAGTCCACAAACCTCTTTTGGACTCCAAATAAACAGCAGAAAACCAGCCTGCTAACCTATTTAATAGCTGAGACTCTGTCTGGGACTCATTTTCAGCTTCATTGCCAGAGACAAAACTAAAAAGTAAATAAAAGGTTCCATTCTGAAGAGTCATGGTACTAGCAAAACCAATCTTGAAAGGAAAAGCTTTTAAAGCCACTAAACAAGAAGAAGAAGAAAAGAAAAAGGAAAATGAACTTTTTTTTGTTTCTGTGTTGAGCTATCACGCTTAGTCTGTGTCGTCATGGTAATAGCTCTGGCCAGTTCTAGTATTCTTCCATGCACAGATAAGCTTCATTTTTAACCTAATAAAGGACAGTGAAAACACAGAGGTTGTGCAAGGGTACTTGTGCATATGGTAGCTTCTTATTTGAGCCAGGATAATGTAATTTGATTTTTTTGCTAATTAGCAGTAGTACTTTGACAACATTCTTCCAAGTTCTACAGTACTGGGAAGCTCTCATAAAGATGTAGAAGGATATTTCAGTGATAGATTGATATACTGATACAGTCAACTGGGCCACCTAAATACTAGTTCATGTTTCTAAGTACTCAGTAGGCATGTAAAGGTCCTACCTGAGGTTTTAAAAAAAAATAGCACCATGTGCCAGCCCATTTTTCTGTATTACAGTGAAAAAGATCTGACAGATGGTTTTAAGACTAGCACCAGTATATCAGCTTAAAATGTGTCATTAAGGCCACAACAAACAAATTTTCAGTCATGTTAAGATGAAATTTCCAACATGAGCTTCGCAGTGATACTTCTTTCCTAATCAAAAAGCACACCTCCAGTTCGATATAACTATGGAAAGCAATATAATTTGTTTATTTTCAGCTAATCCTACTGGTGCCATATCTGACCTGGTATCTCTGTTCAGCAACATCAGAGGATGATAGTGCTTTAGATTCCCTTCTACAGTTTCATGCAGCAATGGGCTTCCTCTCAGTTTTAGTCCTTGCGTAGGTGGAGAGGGCTTCCCATGGTCTGATCCCATCAGACCTTTGATAAGCAGAGCAGATAGGAGACTGCTGGGCTCTGAGTTGTTGACTTTGCACTCTCTGGCTGCTGTGCTTAAAAGTATATTGAGAGTCAAGGAGTCCATCTCTCACCACTTCCAGTTTTCCCCTAAAATGCTACCATTTCTTCCTTACTCCCCCTTATATAAAGAAAAAATTCTAAGAGCTGGAGAGGGGAACTGGCCAAGATACAGAAAGAATGGTAACCAGCAAGAATCAAAGCAGGGATGGAAAAATAGGTGCTGCTGCTTCTGGGACATGCATCCTATAAAAGGGATATGGAAAACATTTATGAGAATCACAAATGTGCTTCAACGATATCAGGATTTTGTCAGTTCTGCCACAAGTCACTATGTGTAAGAGAAAGAACTGTGATAGCAGCAGAGGAGGTGATACTTCAGTTCACTGAAAGAAAAAAAGCTGTGTATGTACACTATATACATAATTTTTATATAACAAGGCTTTGTTAGACAGTCTGAAGAAAAAATGATGAACTATTCAAACATACGGAATGCAATTAATTTTTCTTTTATTTGTGTTCTGAACTTGTTTAAGCATCTTTCAAAGATCTCAATACTTACAGAGATGTATGGGTATCTAAGATTCTTACAATCTTCAGGGAAGCAAAATGAATTTACTACTGTAGGGATGAACCATTGCAATTGAGAGTTTTCAGGGAAACACATGAAAATTCCCTTATCCTTATTTGAATCAAACACTCGTCTACATTTTTCCCCGAGCTGAAGCTTTTACTGCTACTGCCTTAAAATTAAGATTGTCTTCTTTTCTCCTCTCTGCAGAGTTCAACATGTTCCACATGATCGCAGTGGGATTAAGTAGCTCAATCCTTGGTTGCCTTCTCACCCTGCTTGTTTACACTTACTGCCAGCGGTACCAGCAGCAGTCCCACGACGCGACTGTCATCCACCCGGTGTCGCCCGCTCCGCTCAACACCAGCATCACCAACCACATCAACAAACTGGACAAATATGACTCTGTAGAAGCCATCAAGGTGAGCAGAGGGCTGGGAGCTGCTCAATGCACCTAGACAACATTTCTGCTATATCAAAAGAATTCTCCTTGCCGCTTTTCCGCAGTGGCATTTGAGATCAACTTACGCTGATTGTTAATGACAAAAGTAGATTTCACTTGAGGTATTGTAATTGTAGATCCTTTTGCTTGTCAATCCCTTTTAGGCAGGAAGTTGGATTTTGCATGTGTGTATAATTTATACAGCAGGCTTTCCTGGAAAAAGCAAATCACTCAAGATCTTTTGTGGGACTTTTTTCCTAATTGTGTTCCCTGGTGGCTTGTTCAAGAAGTAAATAGGGCCATTAGCAATCACCATGGCATCTCCTGAAGAAAATCCTTTGGCTCTGATGACCCAATATCAAGGTCACTCTTCATTTTCCTGCACTATATCTCTATAGAGGAGATGTATCTGCTGAATATATTCTGGGTCAGACTTTCAGCTAGTGTTTATACCCAACCTATTCTGTGAAAAAGCAGGACAGAGGTACTGAGAGTCTATAATGATATCCATACTATTTCATCATTTTTCCCAAAGTGCTGTTTTCTTTTTGTGACCTTTTAAAATAACTCTGCTTTTCAGATCCACTGAATTAAGAAAGGATGTGCATTCTGGAAATACCTAGTTCAGTATGTCCAGATTACACAGTTTGTTCATGCAGCTGCAAAGCTTTTTTGCAAATGAGGATTTTTCTTAAATCCTACCTGGATAATCCAGTTCTTAATTTATGCATTTTTCTTTGTAATTAAAGACATTTTAATGAAATTCATTATAAACAGCAAGAAAAGTCTGGATCTTCTAGTTGGCAGTGCAATATGAACTTAATTTAAAGCTTTTTCAAATTCCACTAATCATCTCTCTAGATAGCTACAGAAACAAAAAAAAACCCCAATCCTTTGAAAATTCGTATTCTAAATACCCATATTACTTTTTTAAAAAACAGGATTTATGCTCTTAAGGCCTTCAGACATTTCTGCCACTTGAAAATCAGGGAATTAATGCAGTAAAGAGGAAATAATTCTTATTCAGTAAAAAGATAGTATGTGACTCATTGTAATAGGAAGAACTGCGTATATATGATTAAAAATATTCATAGAATCATAAAATTAGTTTTGTAATATTGGGGGGAAAATGACTGGCTTTATTAAGTAGAATTTATTTCTGTAGGAATGTTATTACATAAGAAGATACTTCTTGCAAATGCAAGTTTCTGTAAATGCACAGGTATTTCTCAGTGTATTTTTGCCTGGCTTACAGATACTTGCCACGAAAACTGCCTTGGTGAAAGAGCACTTGGTGGTTACCTTTCCTGTGTCCTTTTTATTTTCTGATTTCTTTTTTTTTCTTTATCTTCCCAGGCATTTAACAAAAACAACCTGATTCTAGAGGAGAGAAACAAATACTTCAATCCACATCTTACTGCAAAGACTTATTCTAATACCTATTTTACAGATTTCAATAATTATGATGAGTACTAATGGGCTTGTGTATTTTCTGGCCTCCTGTAACTCCCCAGTCCCCAAGGCCTGTGCTACTCGAGTGCTCATGTGATTGAGGCTTCAGAGATGAAGTTCAGAGACATTTCAAGCACGATCCAAGCCATCAATGTCCCATTGCTGCCAAAAGCCCAAACCGCCTGTTTGTGACATGATGTTTTCTTTGCAGAATGCAAGGTTGGCCTTCAGTGTCAGGGGCAGCTGTAGCCCCTCGGTGTTGCTGGACTATTCATGAGGATTGCATTGCTTTGCTCAGTTTCATAAATTTCTGCTTATATTTCTCTAACAAGTGACTAAGTAATGCCTGAGTTTTAAAAAGAAATAATAATGTTACCCCTTAAACCTGTGCCAGGAGTACAAATCTAATTTTTTTTTTAGGTGTTGTCTTTTATTTCCTTGGGGTGTAAAAAGGGATCTTTACTGTTAGTCCTCTGTGCAGTCTCCTGAAGCTCACACTGCCAAAAAAAGCTCACAAGGTGCTGGGGATGACAAGAAGAAATATGGTGGTTTAGTGATCCTCTGCAGCAGCTCTGGGCTCTGTAGTCTGATCTTCCTGGGCTGTAAATCACTCTGGCTGCAGTTCAGCTGCTCAGAGTACAGAGAAGTACTAAGGGATACAGTCTTGTAATTAACCTGGACACCTCCGGGGTCAGTGGCTCGCAGTTGCAAGCCAAGCCCAGTCACATAAAGCCTTCACCTTGTTCAGTTTAATTTTTGTGAGGGTGTGGAAGGGCATGTCCCACAGGGAGGCCAGGGGAGGAGGGCAGATGGGAGAGGTACGCTGGGAGGTTTTTCTCTGTGTCTGTAGTAAACCAGCCTTGCTGCAGCACGTGAGTTTGCTGTGGCATTCCACAGGCTTCCTCTCTCTAGTGCGTGTGCATGGAACACGCTTGTCTCTGATGGCTGTGGCACTCGCCACCAGCCTGGCCACAGAACAGTGCAGCTGCACCGTGTTTTGTGTGCCCTCTCTGGCTCTTGGGGGTATGTACGCATAATCATAGGTCTGCTTTTTTCTTTCCAGCTTTTACTTTATATGCACATGTCCGACAAACAAAGCTGGCTCAGAGAACATAGATATATTTGCAAAGGGCTGTCTCATCTTGCGGTGGTGTCTGACCTGCATCAGTCAGCTCCTAGAGGAACATTCTTTTTGTGTTTTAAATGATGATCTTGTTGGACTTCATTGATGTAAATATTTAAAGTACTGTTTGAGTTTTAAGTTATCAGTTTTAATTCCTTTTTTAGTGGTAGATGAGGAAAGACAAAGTTTTATACCATTTTTCTTTGTTCTGTCTGTCTTCACCCGCATTCATGGCATTGTTATTTTTGTGTCTGAAATTCCAGATGTATACCTAAAAAGAAAGTTGCAGGGATTTGAGTCAGATTTTCCAGAGTATATAGTAGCAAGGAAGCATTTGCTACGCTCAGAAGCTTGTGAGAAGAAATTATAAGTGAATACTAAGGATTAAAGAACTGGGCTTTCATTTTCTTGCTAAAAGCAAAGACCATTGCACTAGAATACTAGGGAGGCATGCAGGGAGAAGCAGAGTGGAAATGTTTCCATTCTGTTTAGAGCCCTTGCTAATTAGGTTATGTTATGATAGGCAAATAGAGAAGAAACATGTATAGATTAAAATGATTCACAACTATGTATGAAAAAATCAAAAAGTACCAAGAAACACTTACATAGCAATGGTAAACACTGTATCTACTGATAGCAGTGAGCTACATATTTGAATGGGGATAGATCTGAATGTAGCACTATGTTTCCAATCTGTTCTGCAGAAAAATGAAAAAATTCAAAGTGGTCTTTAAAATGCTATGCAGTAAAATGAACACACATTTACTATCTATGAAAGTAATTAAGCTCAGCCGCCTATTTTTTCCAGCTGAGTAGTTCTCCCTGTTACTAACTCAGTCAAATGAAAGCACCTCACCTTCACACCAGCTCATCTCCAGAAAGCATAATAATGCTGGGTCTCTATAATTTGTGATTTTTTACTGTACATTAGATTTGGTTTTCCAGGAACAAATTAGCTGATTGCCCTGGGTAAGAGAAAATTTTCTTTGCAAGAGATAGAGGGGAGAAAAGCTCTCCAAATCATAAACAGTATGGTATTTGAATTACTGTGTTCATGCCAAAAGATAGATGTTATATTTAAATAAGGTAAAATAAAACCTATATTGTTGCTACTGCCAAGAAAAAGCAGCACATGTACATACACACATATGAGCAACGTTCCTTTCTGCCCCTGTACTAAGAGCACATTAGTCCAACTTCTGGATTTTATATTTAGACTATTAGTTTTAAGACCAATATATTTAAAATATTTGAACTATGTATTTTTATTTTAACCTTTTTTAATTAAAATTACTGACATTATCTTTTTTTCCTAAGTCTTCAGTAGTTTGAGGCACACCTATTTTCCGTTCTTTTCATGGATAAACACATACGTTAGGTACATGTTATATGGGTGATAATAATACCCTAGGTTAAGTCTGCATGATCATAGCTAGAAGTGCATTTAGCAGATGCTCAGTCTGCTCACACTTCCCTCTCCCAAGGGAGTATTTCAGGTGTTCCAGATCTTTGAGCAGCTCCCGTGCCAACGTGTCAGGAAAGTGTTTCTTTTAATTATTTTTCTTTGTCATTTAGTTTCCTAGATTTAATTGTTCTATATCACAGGCAGAAATATATTCAAAACTCTCTCTGAAGCAGGAGGATAAACATGGAAATTTCACAGCACTTAAATGACAAAAACTTGATGGCAAGAGCTCCTTGTCAAGCTAGATTGTGAGACAACAGATTTTAAAGCCTTTAGATATTTGTGTCTTAGGTAATTTAGAGGACCCCAGATGCGCTGCCTGTATCAGTATTTTCATCTTCTGAATTCTGTGTAGCTGCCCAGGTAGCTTAGTACAGCTTTTCCTAGTACATGGAGCAAAGCAAAGTGCAATCTCTATTAATTTTCAACTTACTTTTCTAAAATAGGCTGCATACGTTTTGGTGAAAAGCAGATTTCATAGAATTGTTTAGGTTGGAAGACGTCAAAGATTGAGTCCAACCATTAACCTAGCACTGCCAAGTCCCCTATTAAATGATGTCCATTTCTTCATGAAAGCTCTTATTTTTCTTTCTGTCAAAAATATAACAAGTGGGCATTTCCTGCAAACCTTGTTTAAGCCAACAGACCTCTCAAATTTTCTCAAGGATAAAATTTGGTTATGAAAGCATTGTTCTGTTCTTTGAAAGGGAAAATCAAATCAAGTCCCTTGCTCATCAAATGCCGTGCTTAAATATAGTTCATCCTTTCTCTTGGATAAAGTGATCTATCCTGGATAAATAATTATATTACCTCCGATGGCATTAATTAATATTACTAACTGTGTTTACACTGATGGCATAAATTTAAAAATGCTTTTCTATTTTGAATGCAAACAGTTTGGCAGATAAATGAAAATTCCCTAAGTAAAGCTGTTTCCGTGTAGCCCTGCTGCATGGAGGGAGGAGGAAGCAAGATTGCCAGTGACATCCTGCATGGTATATACACTCATTGGCCAACTCAAAGTACAACTAGGGTTGAGTGCACATTTTGTGCTTATTTTTTTATGTCTGAATCATAGCATATGTTCCTCAGTTGCTTAAAAAATGGACTCCTGTGCTTGCAGATATATCTTGGACTTTGATTTGAGTCTGATTATCTTTATGACCTTTTTAAGTTACTCTATGTAGAAGCTTTTCCAGCCATTTGCAGTCACCTGATGTTGAAGCAATGTGGTTTGGCTAAAACTAATCAAGAGATTTTTGACTAGGATTAGGAATTTCATAAGAGAGTGGAAGAAAGAATGGGGCTTAAACGGCTTTGATTTCCAGGCTATTAAGCAGTACTGATTAAAGTCTCACATGGGTGTAGGATACTGTGCATTTAGTTAGCTCTACCAGAGCTCCACAACAGCCTCTGGGAAAACACCGTGCCAGCGTACAAGTCAAGAGCTACTGAAACACACATGTTAGTAAAGAAAGTTCTCAGAGCATCAGACCATATGGCTGTTCAAACCAGAAAAGAGATTAAGAGGTCCCAGATGCAAGTAAAATGTTAATAGGATTAAATGCTTCAATATTTTTTTCCTCATAATTATTGAATGAATATATTCACTTCTTTAAATGTGGGACCAGTTTTAATAAAATCAGCACAACATGAGCACATTCCTAATGTTGATTGTATGCATAATGGCTTTGCTGTATGAGATCAATTCTGTAAACAGTTTGGTCCAAGCTTATCGCGCTCTGCTTGAGGCGTCTGGCCAATTTTGATTGTAGCTGCCATCAGCATCCTCTATGTCTCGTCCAGGAAAGCATACTTAGATGGGCAGAGTTACATCCTGATGAGGGCTTGTGTCTCTCCACCAACACTGCAGTGAGCCTAGAGAGATATACTTCTAATTTTCAGTGTCATTTCCATGCCTAGGCTGGCATAAGATAGGCTCTTGAGTATAATTTTTACTCATCACGTAAGTAAAAATCAATGGTATAGATGTAACAAGTTACTTATTTTAGTGTGTTTACAGAATTGACCCCAAAATGTATTGCTTCTGCACAAATCCATGCACAGTACAAGATGACTTCAATAGTAAGAAAACAGATTCATTTAAAATTGTTCACAAGCGAATCTGCATCTTGATATCAGGGAATAATATGTGTTCATTGTGTGGGGTATTTGAATTCATTCCTTTCTTTGCTAAATAAATGAATGATAAAACAAGATACTGCTTGACTTCATTTAAAAGCCATTCTTCCAAATAAAGAAGGATTGTGGGATTTGTGGACATTTTCCCTTTTTTTCTGTCTGCTCTTCTCCACAAAAATGAATGCATGTGTGGCTGAAATAGCCTTTAACTAGACTGTTCTGTGTCACTAAATGAATGTTTTACATTGTGTTGCCATGCGACGACATTCTCTAACTGGGATGGTACAAAGAGGAAAATATGCAAACCTGGGAGGTTTGGCAACAACTTCAGCCCCAGAAGAAGCAAGGGTAGGCAGAAGTGAAAACAAAAATGTGGGAAACAAAAACGTAGAAGAATGTGACTGGAGATTTGGCTAACTTGTCAATAAAGTCACAGGAACACAGAGGCTTTTGGGGAACTGCCAAGGGTGAGGCTATCCGGACTGTAAGCTCCTGGATAATCAAGCCAGCTAGTAGCTCAAGAAAAGCAGTCTGATTGCAACAGGTATTTGTGCAAAGTTGCAGTTTTTACTCAGAATCGGGTGAGAAATTAGCTGGTGACACTGTCAGCATCAGGTTAACCAGAAGGGGTGGAAATGCTCTCACAAGTGGGGAGTGCCACCATACAGGTGGCATTTCGACTATACCAAATATCCTTGTTGGCATGAAGGATAAGGCAAGAAGGTTAAGAGCAGATCTGTAGAGCTGGTGCTGAACTCATGGACTTTGGACTAGCTCCAGGCTAGTCCCACAGGCTGAACACCCACAATAAGTTAGAGGGTGTACCCCTTTAGTTTCCCTCATTTACTGAAGAAAAAAAAAGCACCATGCAGATGGCATGCTCTGAGACTGCTTCATGGTGCAAGTTAAAGCACACTGAGAGGTGTACTGGGAACTGATAAACCTTTTGTTTTCTGGTGGCTTTTTGGATTCAGGTGGACACTTTCTCACATATTTTCCCCTTGCCTTTACTGCTTGTGGGGAATTGATCACAGCTTCTACCTTGCTGAGTATTTATCAATTTGAAGGAGAGATTTTGTGCCAGTAGTGAGGCCTGCTAAAAATTTTTACAGTAAGACTGACATCAAGGGCTATGGAAAACTGCTATAGTGATACCAAGTCTGTCTTACTGTAATTGGTCTTAAACTGAAGGTACCATAGCAATTCCTCAACTGAAATGATCATCTGAGATATGGTAATTTTCAGAAAAAGATTCAGTGTAACTTTCAGCATTCTCCTAATCCAATCCTAGAGGCTGAGAATGCAGAAGGAAGGTGTTATTTGCACTTGGTTTTGTTATTTTTTCTCCCAAGGATTCATCCACAAACCTCATCCAACAGTAGATTTGGATTTCAAAATATCATGGAAGGTAATTAACAATAACAAAATAGTTTTGGTCACTGCAATATAAGAGAGACATTGAACTACTAGAGAGTCCAAAGGAGGGCAACAAAGATGGTGAAGGGCCTTGAGGGGAAGCTGAATGAGGGGTGGCTGAGGTCACTTGTTCTGTTCAGCCTGGAGGAGACTGAGGGGAGACCTCATTGCAGTTACAAGTTCCTTGTGAGGGGAGGAGAAGGGGCAGGCACTGATCTCTTCTGTGTGGTGACCAGTGACAGGACCCGAGGGAATGGCCTGAAGCTGTGTCAGGGAAGGTTTAGGGTGGATATTAGGAAGAGGTTTTTCACCCAGAGGGTGTTTGAGCACTGGAACAGCTCCCCAGGGAAGCGGTCACAGCACCAATCCTGACAGAGTTCAAGAAGCATTTGGGCAATACTCTTGGGTACCTGGTGTGACTGTTGTGGTGTCCTCTGCAGGGCCAGAAGGTGGACTTTGATCATCCTTATGAATCCCTTCCAGCTCAGCTTATTCTGTGTTTCTGTGTGATTCTGTGATATGTTCCAGGATTTAGCAACCATATTTCCTAATCCACTAAGCCCATGGTTTTGAATGAATTCTCACTTTTGTTAACTACAGCAGTAGACATTGAATGAAAGTGAAAGAAATATAAAATTTCAAATAGATGGAACATTTAAAGTCCCAGCTTTTAAATAAAGCTTTGATGACAGGAAAGCTGCAGAAAAAATTGCTTTTATATCCTTGTGCTGAAAAGTGTTTTCTTTTGTCGTGGCCATATGAAATATCCTGTATAATGGAAAAATTGTTTATAATAGTGATGCATCAAAGATAAAATAATTGATATTGAGCTGGGAGATTTTTAGCAGTAGTAAACATTTTGGTTTGTTTTCAGGACAATGCCACTGTTTGTTGCGATAATGGGAGTAAATGATCCCTATACAAATCTTTATAGGGAATAATTTTTCCTTGCCATTAACTCCTTCAAAAATAGCTTTGTTAGCAAAACTTCTCATGAGAGCTGCTAAAGATACATTTAAGAAGAAACATTGGTGTGGTGGCTCGAGCATAGAAACACAGGTGCAGGGATCTAAGCCAGTTAAAACTGCAGCTTCATTCCACTGGTGCCAAGCTCTCTTTGGATGTACACCTATTCAGACAGCTTATCAAATTTGTCCCAGCTTGTCAAATTTATCAGCCTGTCCACTGGCTTATTTAGTGCTCCACATGCTTTACTGATCATCTGGGACATAAAGAAGCAGCTCAAATGATGGGTGATGGCTGCTTTTCCATCATACATCCCATCACATATTATCCTCTCCAGTGATGTTTTGGATATTTTAAATAATTTAATTTGATGAATTATCTTTTATCAAATTGGATTCTAGACTAGGGAGAGTGAGGAGTATATCATTTTTCTGGTCTTCATTACTCAGATTTATATTATTTGACCGCTTTTTTTTTTTCTTGACTTAGTGTCTTGTTTCAAACTTTGGTAATAAAGATTTTTCTGCCCCATTCAGGTATTTAATGTCAGCATAACCTGAGCATCATCTTTTTGTGCTCACCTAACACTTTGCTCCAAATCAGAACACTCAACATGTGTATTCAAATCTCAGTCACACATCTGTGGTCCTCTAAGCCATACTTTTTGTTTGCCTCGTTTTTGTGGTAGCGGAAGCAGCACTAACCTGGAAGTGAACACCAAGTTCTGCAGTGATAAATTTGGAGTCTGTTCAGAAGAAAAGAAAAATCAAGAAAAGAAAAATATTTACCTTTTTATATTCCCTTTGAAGCTTTCTTCCTGATGTTATTCAGGTGCTGCAGTGTATGAGTATATTTCTCTCTGAGTGCTCTTCCAGTCAATGTTTACTGTAAACGCCATGTTTATGGGATTTCTTGATCCCATGAAATGCTAAATGTGTCTGGTACTAAAACAGAAATAAAACTTGCCATCAACCCATAAAACAGAGATGGGTAGAAATGTTTTCACATCTCATGATTTGGCCCCAAATATGGATTTCCTAGACATATTCATAACTTCTCAAGAACATCCCTTGTATGGGTGATTTTTTGAATCCTTGTCAACTACTTGTCCATGGCCATAATAAGTCCACCTTTGCCTATGATTTCCCATGATACCCGAGTTAGGATTTCTCCTAAGGTACAGATTAGTGTGGAAGATACTTTCTAGTCGTAAAAATGTTGCTGTTAACATACACCATGCCGCAGAAAGGCACAGGTTGAACAGGGAATTTTACTCTTCCGTTCATTGGCATTTATGTAAAAAATGAAAATAAGAGAAAGTTAGCAGCTTGGCTTGCTGGGAGTGGTTTTGGAATATGAATTCGTCATATAGATTACAGCAATTAATGTACCATAATAAGAGCCGTCATGTTAGGCTACACCAAAAGTGTCTTCAAGCCTCTTTCCTGAGAGTAAATGCAAGCATCCGTATTTGTACTTCAGGTTTTCCTTATTTTGATATAATCCTTTTAAAGGATAGCCTTTCCTTGCTATGGAATCAAATATTTCTTCATTTTTTATTTTTACTTTTTCTCACAGGAATTGGAACTGCCCAAGTCGTAATGGGATTACTTTCTGCATAGCAATCCTCCTCTCCACCGTAACTGAAAAGCCCACCCACCTGTTACCCTGTGCTACAGCACTAAGTTTGTGCCATCCTCCGACCCCTATTCCAGTACAAGTTTCCAGACACTTTTGCAGTTGCCTCCATCTGATCTGTTTCCAGTCAAAAGCTGGTTTCTGGTTATGAATTTTAAATCTGATACCTGTGTACTCTCTGGTCATCTGTGACTAGGTTGCTTCAGACTCCACCTGACAAGCCATCTCAGTTCCACAATAAAAATTTGATTACAGAAGGCTCATGTGTGTACTTAGGGACAGACAACATTACCAAAATTTTAGTAGTTTTTCAGATAAAGGTAAATATTTTTCTGAGAAAAAAACACAGTAGGTAAAGTGAGTACAA
Organism: Corvus cornix cornix; assembly: GCF_000738735.6. Classification (NCBI taxonomy): domain Eukaryota; kingdom Metazoa; phylum Chordata; class Aves; order Passeriformes; family Corvidae; genus Corvus; species Corvus cornix. Next base: position 81,787,658 of record NC_046333.1, read on the forward strand.
CCCTCCATGTTAAAAATCATTTATGACAGGTAAATCTGTGAATCAGATGTCAAAATCTTACCCAGCCTTTATGATTAAAGTTCATAGGAGACCTTGATAAAACAAAACCAGAAAGCACCAAAACCCCTAAATCAATAAACACATAGAAATTTCAGGAAAGGAAAGTTCATCCACCACAACTCTTCAGCACACGCACTTAATCTAGAATTCAATATCTATTAAAAATCTGCACTCCATTTTTAAATGCTCACAAACCCAAAATAAGTAAGGGAACAATCAAAAAGTGTCCTAATATTCAGGAGAGCTGCACTCCTATCCTGTTGCAAGAACTGTGTGATGACATCAGCCAGTTATCAACCTGGAAAATTTTCAGATTATAACGTTTAAACGTTAGGTGGCTGTTTTAGCCAACACCAGGAGCCTTCCTCAAAGCTTTCCTGGAAAAGCAGAAAGACTTGTGCTGCTGAGCAGGTCAGGATTTGATGTATTTCATCTGCACATTTTCTAACATCAATAACAGCTGTGATTCAAGGCTGTTGTTTTTTTTACATAACTCATGTGTGTGTTTCTGTGGATGAAGAGTCTCTGCTCAAAAATAGACTGCTGTACAACTGCCTTATGGCTTTTTACCTGCTGTTTGTAGCCTGGTTTTGAAAAGAACATGTATATTCTTGTGTTTCTGGGCTCACATACTCTCTCTCCTATGCACATGTGTACACAAGCACATACATACCCAGCATGACAAAGAGACTGGGACAAGGATTGCTGAAGTCACTGTCAGATCACAGTTTTAGCTTTTTGTGTATGTAATGATACTTTTTTACTCCTGATATTTTTTTCTTTCTATTCCCTGTGATCATGTTTCTTCCTGATGCTGGAAAGCTCACACACCGAGGCCTGGTACATAAACACAAAACAGCAAATCAGGTTTCTGTGTGGGAGTTCTTAATGTGAGTTGCCTCAATATTTGAGCAGTTGTCGATGACAGTATTTGGCTTAGATAATGTGTTATTATCTCCGAAGAAAAGCATCTAGAGGGTTACTCAGACAGTCAATACAAAATTGAGTTTAATATCCTCTTTATTTCCTCATTAAAAAAGCAATACCAGGGTTTCAGGGGCCAAATAGTGATCATTAGCAGGAGTACCACTGCCTTGCTACAAGCTGGTCTGCCATTCCTGCTCTGAAACATTGCTCTATGAAGTTTCAATGAGAGTCAAAAGGGATACCAATAAATACTAAAGCACAACAACTTTGCCTTCTAAAGTATGCCCACTCACAGGCGGGTTCTCTTCCTAAGAACCACAAGTGTCTGTTAGGCATGGAATCAAAGTTGAATAGTGTTTCCTGAGGAAAAAACCATGCTGACCAGCAGTAACAAGGCACCTCTAGGCCAGGAGTCTTAAAGGTTTATGTCTAATGAAATGGGCCAAATGTAGTGAACTCAGAGCTATCATTAAAAAGTGGGCAATTGGCAGCAGTGAAGCATCACGGTTTTTTCCTCTAATAGCAGACTCAGAAATGTGTATCAGAAATGGCAACTGCACCTGGAGGTGCTGTTTATTGGAGCTCTGTGTCCAGATGGTAGGCTTCAGTCTGCTTTGTCCGCATTATAATAAACTCCTGGTTCCTTCTCTGCAACAAATAAAATTTCTAAGAGAATATTAGCCACTTTAACCAGTTAGTAATTTAAATTAACTTCAGCAATAGCCCTGTAACCAACCTATAATGACCGTTTCCTCACCAAAGCCTACATTACTAAAAAGTAAAGAGAAATATTATTTCACAGTCTGGCTTTTATCCACTACAAGTATTAAAGTTAAAATGTTCTTGTTCAGTGTTTTTGTCATGCTATCTGCTTCAGCCAAATCAACAAGTAAAACAGACTATTGCCAAGAATTTTTATCTTTGTGAAAACATGTGAAATGGCATTTAATTTACCTAATGCTGACCAAGTGTTAAATTTTGAAAGCCACTTTAAAGACAATAAATGTAGTTGCAAAATAATTTCAGTCCAAGAAGACTGAAGCAGAGTTTAAAATGTTGGTGATAAATATGATTAGAAGTCCTAGGGTGAGAATTAAAAACAAACAAATGAAAAAATGGGGAATGTCTACATAGATCAAAAGGAAATATGCCATGTAACGGGCAGGAATACTTGTGGCTCTTTCTTACCAGTGCCAGTAGGTGAGATGGGTAAGTGATGTTTTGCTCTTTTATGCTTTGATGGGTTGAAATTATTTATGAGTCTGAATCCAGATCATAAACTTAGTCCACCAATTGTTGTGAACGATAATCTTTGTTCCAGAGAAGCCATAGGCAGCTGGCAAAACAAGAAACTCTTCCTTCACAAGAACAGATTAAAAGTGGCACCTTGGTTTTGTGACAAACACTGCAGTACTTTGTAGGGCATATTTATCCATGTACTGGGGATGCCCTTACAGTACTTCAAATCTGTTAAGCAGCCAGAAGCCCACCTGTTCTGTCTGGTTAACTGAGGCTTCCAGCTTCTGGGGGCTGCTGAGTAAGGTCTGACAGCTGGGATGAGCTGGTCCCAGAACTTTCTTTCTGTAATTTGTCTTTGCTGGGTGGTGCTGCTTGCCCACACCAAGGCACCAGGGTGGGTGGTCAGCCCAACCACACCTGATCCTCCCTGTTGGCATGCAGCACTGTGCAGGACCAAGGAACATTGTAACATCTCACCTAGCAGTTGTCTGAGCATCAGTAACCAGGATGAAAAAGAAGAGATGGTACAATCCTTTTTTATTGGTGAGGGATAGTGGCATGGTAAGATAAAGGAGCAATTTTATCAAGGCACAAGGCTAAATGTCTCTCACTGATGGGAGAGTGAGCATTAAATTTGTTTGTAAATTCTCTGAGAAGCAAAACTAGTTTTGTGGCAAAGGCAGGCATCAAACCATAGCCTCTGACCTAGAAATTTATCCAGAGAAGATAATCCTTTATCTCACGGAGGTGGTTTTGAGTTAAAAATGTCACAAGGCTCCACATCTCACCTATGACATCCTTAGAAAGGGGTGGGGTCTCATTTTTGCCTGCATGGTCCATTATCAGAGAAAGATCTGACACAGATCCAAGCAAACTCTGAAATCTGGATGAAAATATGTCACATTTTAAAGTGTTCTCTAATTTTTTGTCATGCTGTAGCTCATCAACAGTTTTGGCAAAACCCACAGATTTTTCAAGTCTTTTTTCCATAATGTAGTGCAGAAATATGCATTGGCATTATCCACCTCAGCAGTAGGAAATGTGAGAATACTTGAGCAAATATGAACAGTCCATCATCTCTCTCAAGCTTTTATAAATTCACCTGTGGAACTGGGATGCTATAAATCTGCACATAACTAGGAAAATTCTAACATAAGCTGAACTATGCTGTGATCCTTGAGAAAGGAATAACCATTAGCCTGTAGGAACTTGGACACGCTGTTTAGCATGCTGTTATTCCCTTCTCACATTCCATGTGCTATTGCTTAGCAATTTCACTGCAAAGATAAAACAATACCACTGGAATGAAACACATTAACACTGGCTAATTGGTAGGTCACTAGAAAAGAATTCTCCTCTGGATGGAGAGAGTGTTTTTAATAGGCTTCCACAGAAACCTATTTTCACCCTGATGTCGTTTTATGTCAGTCAGGATGAAAAAAAAAAAAAAAGCAATATTGAGGTTGTGGACACAGAAACACAGAATTAATAACTGAAGACAAGGAAAAGCTACAAAACCAGCACATTGTGGAAACAAATAGACCATGCAAACTGTTGTAGAGCCTAGTGTAATATTTCTTGGACCCATGCTTTCCAACCTGAAGGTAGAGCTTGATGACTGCAGCTGATTGTACCTATCTGTGAAGCCAGATGTCCTTGGAAAGCTGAGACCATTTGCCATTCTCTTTCTCACATCCAGTGACCACCTGTTGTCAGTGGAGTGGCTGTGTGTCCCACAGAAGGGGATAATCAGTATCCAATGAGAGAAAGGGGAATAAGGAGGAAATGAAATTTTTTTTGTCATAGGATTATTCATGGCTTTGATAGAGCAGAAGCGTCTAGAAATAGACAGACATGTTTTCCTGATGTTTTATCTATGCTGTCCCTTGCAATTACCCTGTTCCAAGCTGAATGGATGGATCATTATTCCATGAAATGTAACCTTGGAGCTCTTTATAAACTCTACTGTGTTCCTCTTGAGTCTTCTTTCTTTTTCTTTTTTTTTCCTTTGTAATAGCAATTGCATAATTCACAGAGATAATTTGGTTTGTTAGGCAAATAACATTGGATGTTTAAAGATTAAGCTGAGGCATCATTCAGATTTCCAATGGGCAGCCCATTCTGAGAGCTCACCAAGGGGTGATGCTGCCACATAAAATGCAGTCGCTAAAAGGATGTATTTTTAGCTTCAATTTTAGCTTTATTTAATGGATGTTTTCTAATGGTGTAGAATGTGTCCTTAATTTGCCTTTCTGTAATGTGAGATCCTTGAATAAGGAATTTGGAGGCAATAATTTTAATATTTTTTCTCCCAGTAGTGTAATTTATTATGGAGGCAATCAGCATTAAAACACACCATTTTTTTGGGATATCTGTAGTGGCAAGATGTCACTTTGGAATGCAGGTGGTCTCTAGTGAATGACCCATAAAAAAGATCTGCACACAAGCATTAATAACAATGTTAGAGACAGGGCAAAGGACAGCCAAAGCTCTGAATGGAGATTTGTATACTATACAAAAAAAAATGGAAATTAATATGCTTTTACTGTAAACAAGGACAAAGGATCAAAAATGAAGTTCAGGGCAGAACCAGCGGAACAGTGGTCTCTGCCCCAATGAATACAATTCCCAACAGGGAGTCTTCCTGAGACGTGCAGCACTTTGGAGCAAGCCATTCAACTGCTCCTATTAAAGCCTGAAGTGCCCATACATATGTAAATGTAAAGCACGGGGCATGGACATAATATTAGTGTCCATGATTTTCTTTCCTCCTCCAGAAGCCATCCAACAGATCTGCCTAAGCCCCTGAAGGATGTTGGTGGGTGGATTTTCCGAAGATGGGTGTGAGCTGCTGCTGTAAAATCCAGTCTGGCAGATTGCAGTCAGTCCATGCAGCTGTCAATGGCAATGAACAGCAGAAGTTACGGGCAGCACTATTTTCTACAATATTCTATCAAATTTCCATTTGACAAACGAAAGGCAACACCTGGATCTACTGAAGATTTCAAGCACAGCCCTTGGAGGCAGCCTGATACTGGGAACATAAGGAAATGAAGGCTTTGCCCTCAGCTGCCCTGTCCTGGCTCCCCATGCTGAGGAAGTGGCTCTCGTTCTGACAAGCAGGTGGGGTTTTCAGACACAGGGCAAGACTGGCTGCAGTGTAAAGCTGGTGGAGGTCATGTGAGGTAGCTCCTAATAGGGGGCTGATGCTTGGGAGTGGAGAAATAGTTTACCAGCCTGTTTCATGTACTCTGGTTTACAGAGCTGCCAATGTCATGCTGAGAATGTGACAGCTTCCTTCCACCTCCCTATAGCCCAGCCTGACCCCCATTCATCTGGCTGTGCAGTACCACTGCGCTGTATTTGCTTTAGTCAGCTGCCAAGGACCCCTGTGTTGTTGGCTCTGCCGAGTCCCACAGCCTGAGAGCTCCTTCACTCCTTGTCCTTTCAGCCCCTTCTCATAGCTCCACTACAGCATAAATAGCAGCAGTCCTGAGATAGAAAGATGGCAACTGTCAGAAGATGATGAGAGAGAAGGGGTCAAACACAGGAGGGAGGAGAGGAGTGCAGGAGCAGTCAATGCTCTCAGGGTTGATGCATAGGGAATGATGACGAATTGCAGCTGGACTGAGATGTCTAATCAGCCACGGTTTCTGAGGCCTGTGAAAGAAAGGTGCCTCCAGCACCTAGGCCTCATATGGACTAATCTGTACTGTGGATGTGCCTGGTTTGGCCAGGAAGTCTCTGTCTGTTCTCAGCTGGAGCAGGCTTTGGGTGTGTGTTGTGCTCAGACCCTCTGACAAAAGCAAGAGAGCGCTGTAAGGAACAGCCATGCTTTAAAGACTAAAGGTCCAGGTCAGAGTTGTGACAGAGTTGAGAACATGTGTAGGTTCTGCTCGGAGAGCAGGTGATGGCAACCTGCAGAAGTTATATTGATTGTCAACTGTCAGCAACTCAGAAAGAAATCACTCTCCACTTAAAACTAGATAAGGGTGAAAACAGTATGGGTTGGCTTTCTTCTTCACCCTTTCTCTAAAGAATGTGATGTGTAACCAGGTTGTGTGTAAAAGGCAGGTCACACTGATTATGGATATTGCAATTGTGTTGTACCTGCTTGACATTTTCCACATTACTTTCCGATGTGACAGCTTGTGATGGCAGGGATCGAACTAATTGTGTATCCTGTTTCCAGCAGCTCCCATATTAACAGATGGACATACATGTGTCCACGTGACGATTAATTTTTACTAAACAAAAGTATAAAAGCAGTTCTGGGATAAAAGCTGTAAGGTTTTTCAGTAATGTCTGGACTGCTGAATAATGGTGAAAAATGGGGTGGCATATCCCTCAGAAGAGATTATTTTTGTCTCAGCCTGCAGTAGTAGGATAAAGTCTCATTTGCAGAAAATGATTCTGCACACCTTTGGTCTCTATCATTCTTGCTTTATTCTGGAAAGCATCTAATCACAAAACCCCAAAATTAAAATAAACTTAGTAGAGTTTCCTGCTGTTCTTTCACAAAATTCAATAGACTTTCATCTGGGCAAAGGTTGAATAATTTACTTTTGAAATCTCCCTCCTCGCCCACCCCAAACACAAAGAACCCGAGAAATAATTCTCCTATTTATATCATGAGTGTGAAAGTTACAAAATATTTCTTTCCCATCCCAGTCTATCTGATGGGATCATCTAATTCCCAGGAATGCTGCCAGAGCGAGACAGCACCATGTAAGCCACCAGGAAAAATCCCTTCACTTGCAAGCATCTGTATGGGCCAACGGGGTTGTGAGGAAGGGGGGTTGAGTTGCAAGAGAATATTCCTGTCCTGATAGATTAGAAGGTGAGTCATCAGAGCTGGATCACAGCTGAAAAAAGCAAGGCCAAGGACAACTAGGGATAAGGTCATTAGCCTCAGATGCACAGAAATCCCATGGAGTCCCCCACGGTCATGCTGGAGATGGGAGAGAACATGCTGCATTACATACAACAAAGCAGGGAAGACGGACAGGGAGGCCACCCAGTTACCTACATTTTGAGGGTAGAGTAGAAAGAGAAGTGAATTAAATATGGGACATTTAGGAGGGAGCCCACTGACTTTGTCAGATGTCCTCATTACAGCAGTGTCAGCCAAGCCCACAGTAGGGATTTCTGGGCACAGCTGAGCTGTAGCCTCACAGGTGAGAAGCCAGAGGAACATGTATCCAAGCAGGCCCATGGGGAAGCTTGTTCCAGACATGTATCAATAAAGGAAGCAGTGGAGCAGTGCACTGCAGATCCTAGAGCAGTGGCACTGTAATGTGTTCCCTGGGAGATGTTGCAGAAGGGTGGAGGCGGAGCAGTCACGTATTTCTGAAAGAACAGAAAAAATCAAAATCTTTTGTAGGAAAATGTCACTTTTAAGAAATTATTTGACATGGAAGTTTTGAAGCAGAGCAACAATTCTGTATTGACTTAGGCTGATTTTCTTTCAGTTTCTGTTTTCTCAAATTATTTCAGCTCTGATTTCATCTCAGCATTCTTTCCTCATGTAATTGCTTTTAAGCTAGGCAGCAGCATTTAAGCCTGCACAGAAATAGTTTTGTTTCAGCGTGACTGGGCAATCTTTTGGGGGTTTGCCCTGTGTTTCCAGTCCAAGGGACGTGCAGTTTTCAGATTTACACATTTTACAAGAGCCCACTGTGGTGGGCTGGCAGCTGTCACTTAGACTAGACTCAGTCTTTGAAATCAGTAACAGGCATCACTCTGGATCTGAATGTGTGGCAACAGGAGCTGGGATTGCCAGTTTCTGTGGCTGACTCTCAGATGTGAATGTGAAACAGTGAATACTATTTTATTTCATGATACAGACTCTATCCTCCTTTCCTGAAGGAATGTAGAATGAAATTCAAGTATTAGGACTTGTCTGATTTCCTAGGCAAAAACTCAATGCAGCATTTATCTCACCATACAATGAGTGCTGCTGAAGTGCTGTATTAATTGGGAAGATCACAACCCAGCTCAAAACCAACATTCTTCCATGTAAATGTTTCAGAAAATAAGACGAAAAAATACAGCTGGAGGGTCTCACCTTTCTTGTTATGTGTTTTTTGCTGAGTGCATGTTACAAAGCACCTTTGCAGCAGTCTACAGACGAGATGAGGTGCCACAGCCCTTACTCTGCAGATAAGTAATATTCATTGAACTGTGCAGATGCCTTTCTCAGTGCTAATATATTCCCACTGCGGAAGAGCAACTGTGGACACTCAGCACTGAAGGAGTGGAGGGGAATCATGGCAGGATTCACAGTCAGCATTCCCGGAACAATTTTCTGTGTCATAATCAATGGCTGACCATAAAAATGAGTAAACAGTAACATGTTTCTAGTAAGTGTTAGGGAATGGCCCTAAGACTATCTGTCACAGCTACTTCTAAAATATTTCTCTACTTCTGTTCAGGATAGAGCTCAGTGAAAACTGCTGTTACTTGTCATAATGCAAAGTTAAAAAGAAAAGCTGTTTTATGTTTTCGAGAGGTGTTAATGAATGAAATGCATGTTCTTTCTTCACTCTGACATCTGCTTATCCTAAAAAATAAAGGAAAAATAGAGAGAAAAATGAAAGATATGCAAAAAGTAACATGCAGATGACTCATATAGTTTAAGATGATAACAAGGCGCTTTCTGTTTCCACCCCCATTTGGTCTGGGAAAGGTCTCAGGGGAGAAGGTACAATAGTTAGAATAAATGCACGACTGGATTCTCAGAGGGAGTGATGCAGGGATGCAGTAATGCAGCTGTAGTTCTCTGCTATATATGCTTGCATCCTAAACTCTGCCTAACAGCCAAGCACTGGTAGCTGCTTTTGGATCTCCCACTCTTGGTCAAAATCATTCCTTTCAGTAACACTGAACAATGCTACTTAAATTAATGACTTTAATTTAAATCAGCTATGCATTTATTATACGTACACATATCAGTTTACTGATGACAGGAAAATGAGCAGAGTGGCTGATACAGCTGAAGGCTGTGCTGACGTTCATCAGGACCTTGATAGGCTAGAAAATTGGACAGAGAGAAACCTAATGAGGTTCAACAAGGGCCAGTGTAGGGTCCTGCACCTGGGGAAGAATAGCCCCAAGCACCAACACAGGCTGGGGTCTGACCTACTTGAAAGCAGGTGTGTGAAGGACCTGAGAGTCTTGGTGGATGACAAGCTGGCTGTGCCCTTGTGGCCGATGGTATCTGTGGGTGCATTGGGAAGAGTGTGGCCAGTAGGTCAAGGGAGATCACCCTGTTCCTCTGCTCAGCCCTAGTGAGTCCACATCTGGAATACTGTGTTCTGGGGTCCTCAGTACAAGAGAGACAAGGAGTCACTGGAGTGGGTCCAGTGGAAGCCACAAAGATTGTTTGGAGTCTGTAGCCTCATCTGAGGAGAGACTGTGGGAGCTCGGCCTGTTTAGTCTGGAGAAGACAGAGGAGATCTCTTCAGTACATAAAATATCTCAAAGGCGGCTGTCAAGAGGATGGTGCCAGGCTCTTCAGTGGTGTGCAGAGACAGGACAAGAAGCAATGTCCATAAACTAAAACACAAGACTTTCCACCTCAACATGAGGAACAACTTCCTTAACATTGAGCGTGGCGGAGCACTGGAACTGGCTGCCCAAGGACATCATGGAATCTCCCTCTCTGGAAGCATTCAAAACCCACCTGTTCCTATGTGATCTACTCTAGGTGACCCTATCTTGGCATGGAGTTGGGCTAGATGAGCTCCAGAGGTCCCTTCCAACCTTAACAATTCTGTGAGTCTGTGATTTCCTAATACTATAACTTATATAGTATACTTTACAGTGCCATACTGCACATAGCATTTTATATTTTCTCATATATAATTCCACATTTTGTATCTAACTGTGATGTAACATATTACAACTTCCTAATGTATGAATATAAAATTACATAAAACCCAATAATTTATGTTATAAATCACAGTTGTTTTTTAGTGTTTCCACATCAACATGCCCTTGTCCAACACTTTGACACATTATTAGGTCGTGGTATGAACAGATACTGAAATGTCATTATCTAGGCAGATATATTTTATGGGAAGGTGTATAGGAGTGCTGTCCAGAAAGAGCTGGGGAACAACTGGGGAACCACTGGACTAGGTGCCTGACTTGGGTGAGTTAAAGGTATGGTTGCTCTGACTGCAAGGACTGCAAGAAGACGTATAGGTATAGATATACATATACATAGACATAGATATATAGATATAAAGATATAGCACAAACCAGAAAATCAAACCTCTGCCACTTTCTTCATGCTAGATGTCTTAGTTAATACATTACCCACATTTAACATCACCCCTTCCAAAGGCTTCCTAAATGCTTGGATGAGGTTAAGTAATTCAAAATGCTGCTGCCTGCCTTACACCTATCCGTTGCCCACAAGCAACCTGCACCAGTGCACTGCTCACTTCTGCAGCAAGTGGTCTTTGCAGCCACTTTGTGTTGGCGGCCCACTGACAGCCCCTGCTGGCCTCTGACCACCCTGCTCCCATGGTGCTGTCTCAGGCACCAAGCTTCAGCCAGTCAGGAATATCAGCTGATGCTGTCCATCCTCCTGTGGTGCACTGCATGCACTGGCATGGGCCTGTCTCACCCTGCTGGCACAATCCTGCTTCTCCAAGATCATTCTGCTTCTTTATCCTCGTGGAAGCTACTAAGCCCCTGCTGCAGCAAAATTGAGCATGCAGGTTTCTTGTCAAAATATCACACCTTGCTCTTGGCTGGAGCCAAAAGGGAAAGGGCACTGTGGGGACTATGGAAGGAGAGGGTCAGGTAGACTTCCTGGCTGGTGTGCAGGACATGCTTCTGGAGCCCACCTGCCTGTCCTGGGGCCAGACACTTCCCTTTGCTCCCTGGCACAACTCCAGGAAGCAGCATTTGGGAGCCCACTGATGGCCTGCTCATAGCCATGAACAGTCACAGAGTTCTTTCCCAGCCCTGCCCAACTACAATCATACTGCCTGCCTCTCCCAGGGGTGGAAAAACTATATGAAAGCTTACACAAAACCTTTTCAGGGGATCTTTTTCTTTTCTTTTAACTAAACAGCTAGGGTATCTTGACTTCAAATATTCATGATTTGAAATGAAAATGAGTAGCTGGGATATTACTGGTGCCTTTCAGCAGTCAGTCATCCTTGTTCCCACCAGGTAGCACAGCTTTTTTCCCTCTCATTAAGGAAAGCTACAAATCACTGCCCATTTGATCACATCCTTGTCAAAGAAACAAATAAAATAAATTAAAACTCACTCTACTTCATGCTGCTCTTTCATTTTTAATGATAGTTTCATTTGGTACTTTTATCTCACTTTTAGCTCTTTTAGCTCACCAAAAGGACTACATGGTCCCTTTTATTGAAATCTCAGTGCATTTCATTCTGCTCACTATCCATATTTGAGCATGGAAGATGGAAAAATCCCCCAAAAATATTTTTCATGGAATGTGGTTTGAGCTAACTTGCTTAGCCCTTCCCTGATGCAATGCTCCAGGTTACTACTCATTGTAGACCTAAAGAGAAAGAAGACTGCAGCATATTTTGGACAAGGGCAGCAGGGAACTTGTGTTAATACCCAACACTTCTTCAGGGGTGAAGAAGTGAGATTTTGAGGCTGACATCAACATCCACTGCACAATTAATGTGCCTGGAATTCCTGAAGCAGTATAAAAATAGCTTCAAATGTAATTGTCTTCCCCCAAAAAAGGTTTTGTGTAAGTCTCCATCCAGTTTTTAATTCACCTTTTTTCTAGAATGTTGAGTGCAGAAAACGGAAAATACTTGCCAAAACAAACTGAGTATATATATTTGCCTCTCATAAAATGTGATATGGTTTGGATATGACTTGAAGTAGAATTTCAAATAAGTTTCTAATACCAAGGTCTGCCCAGGCTTGCTCCATAAATCCGTGTCCTATTAAGGCTGGTTGGGACTTCTCAAGAGAAAACATGAAACCTAGGTCATGTTTAAGCAAAGATTACGCAATGACAACAGCCTTCCCTAGAAATATACAGCCGACTAGGGATAAATTGGAGTCAGGCAAAACTTACCATCTTGAATTCAGATTCATTTTAGGGTTTGTTCAATATAGAAATGAGAGAACAGTACTATGGCTGCTTAAAAGCTGGTTTTGAATTGGAAAAAAAAGGACTTGTCAGTGAAATTTCAGCTACTTCTTTGCCAGCACTCTGCTCTCTGTAATACCTCCTCCCTGAAAAAAAAAAAAAAACAAAAAACAGAAAAACAAAAACAAAACCACCCCAAAAAAACCAAAATAAATCCAAACACACCAAACCCCCAATACGTTAACAATAGAAAGATTAATATTGGAAAATTTTTTCTAACAAAGTTTACTGCATGTTTGTTGAAATTTTGCATCTGATGCTTTGTGTCCACTTCTCCTCTGTTGATGTAGTTGCACACCATGTGTCCAGGAATATAGCATAACCTTCCCTCTTCCCAAGGCATTCTGGTGCTACTGCTGTTAGAGACCTGACGCAGTTTAATTCCCAAGAAATACTTCACAGCAAGTACTGAAAGACAATTCTTTTTTTTTTTTTAATATCCAGGTATTCACATTTTCTGACAAAAGAAATGGTTAATCTCTTGTAGTAAAGTGGGATGCTATGACAGCAAACCCCACCTTTCTGCTAAAAGCAGTTCTGGAGGAAAACTTCAAATATGCTGCGAGCCAGAACTACACAAAATGGGAGCAAAAAAGAGTGTTAAGAACTGTAGTCTGATACACAGCATGTCATAGAGGATAATAATATAAAATTTGGCATTTAAATCCATTCAGGATTTAGGTATCTTTGTTACAGGCTGAAATCTACTCGCTGTAGGCTGCTAGCATAAATAGCAGTTGTTTTTGCCAAATGCCATGTTACAGTCATTTGTGTTTTGGTCTAATTTTAGTGTATCTGCACCTAGAATTACTGGCATTTATTTCTGTTCTCTCTGTTGTTGAAGATGAGTAATATTTAATTTTAAGCTCCAAAGACAGTTGCTGTGTCAACAGATAAACTCCCAAACTCTCATATCTATTTGAAGCAGAATTCTTAGTGTGGCAGTGCTTAGAGAAATTAGCGGGAAATGTGGCACACTCTGTACTTTTGAAAACAAGTTTTATTTAGATATTTCAAAATGGATTAAGCTGCCTATTGCAAAGTTTCCATCTTTTAAAACCTGATAGTTGATTCATAAAAGAGAGTTTTGTACTTGGCTCGTTCTTTCTCTATAATGTATTCATCCAAATCATTAAACTTTCTTGGCTTCTCCAAAATAATTTTATCAATGCAAACACTGTTTTGGAAAACATTTGCAACTATTAATACAGGTTAAATTATAATGGCAACACCAACAGCAAAAAAACTCCCCGTGTCTGGAATTTTACCTGTAAATGAGACACAATTGGTCAGATTTCCTTGCTGATGCCCAACTAAATCTATGGATTAAAAGCTTGTGTATTAGTTAGTGTTTTAGTTAATTACAAATGTTTGTAAATTTTAAAAGTTGAATTGCATAGCTGGCTGTCTCAGAGCAGGACATGAGCTTGACTACACAGGTTCATATGTCTCCTGGCACAACCAGAGTGTACATTGTTTTTACTTAGTTTTGATGTTGTCTGTCAAAATAGGAGAACTATATGAAAATGTTTAGAATATTAATTTTACACTGAATTAGAATACAAAAGGCTATGAAAACATTAGCTTCTTGAATTCCCTTTCGAAAAATAATTACATATTCCCCTGCTTCTCCCCTTTCTGAACATCTGTAGCAATTTTTCCAGGAGTGTGTTGAGAGCAATAATAGCTTTTACAAGATTCAGAAATGTTGCTAAGAAAAGCCAGATCATGTCCCACCCATAAAATTTGAATTTCAAATTTTGATGCGACCTGAGGTTATGTCTCTTCTGTTGCAACCAGTAATCTTTTTTTGCTTAATGGATTATGTGTTATTAAAGGGAGAAAGGAAGAAAACAAGGCAGATGAATGCTCAGCACCTCCTTTCAGAAAGGTGTTTTTCTTAGTGTAGCATCTCGCAGACCAGCTGTTTGCTTTCCTGCCCCTCTGTGAGGAGGGTAACTGTTGCAGCGGGGATTTCTGCAATATGTATAGACAGTGAGGCCCTTGGAAAGAAACAGGGAGCGATTCTTGATAGAAGTTTCAGAGATTTTTTTCCAACCACATGGCCGACGGACTGCCGAAGAACTGAGCAATCACGGGACAACCAGGGTCCTCCCCATGAAGGGGAAGACAAAACAACTAAAGGCGAACAGGATTGACCAGGAAGTAGGCAAACCCCATAGGCCATGCCTCTACTCCGTGGTCCCCTCCCCCCGGACCCCACGCCAGTGGGGAGGAACCCCAACACTTCACCCTTTTGTTTTAACTAAAAGAGATGTAAAACTTAACATTGAAAACAACTGGATAAACATAAGATAACAAGAACAGTTTCAAAAGAAAACAAGACACCCTCCTGAGTCTCTAAATGTCCAAACAGCTTTTTTCTCTGGAACATCTTAGGGCTGGGAGGCTGGCAGAAGGGAGACAGGACTCTCTGAGCATGCTTTGTGGGGAAACTGAGGAAACTGACCCTCTTTCATTTGTACCTGTTGGAACTCTAAACAACAATAGTTAATTTCCACCCCCCCCCGTCATCCCCCACTCGGCATTGGAAAGGGATTTTTGGGGAAACAGTTGGTAAAGACATGGTTTTGTGAGGGAAACCATGGGTGGAAAAACAGGTAACAGGATATGGGATAAAAGAGGAAGGTAGGATTAGGAAAGGGAGACTGTATGGGCTGTTTATAATGGGGATATTGTCTGACATTACTATGATTTGCAGCATATATACTGCCTTTCACAGAAACACCACCAGGCCCAGTAACATTTGCTGCTTGCAGGCCTTTCCTTCCTTGAATAATCTTAAACTCTACCATTTCTCCATCTCCTAACCTTGGGATATATTTTTTGGGGTTATTCTTCCTAATGGCAGTATGATGAACAAATATGTCTTCCTGGTTGTCACATCTTGTTATAAAACCGTAATTTTGTTTAACATTGTACCATTTTACTATTCCTAAAACTTTAGCTACGATGATTTTTTTCTTTTTCCGTGTCGCTGCTGTTTTCTGTCTCTCTGTGTTCTTGCTTTCACTTTCGTTTTCGCTCACGCCCGCGTTGGAGCTGCCAGAGCTGCCAGGGCTGCCGGGGCCTTCGGGGCTGCTCGTGCCTGCGCGCTCTCACCGTGGAGTCTCGACTTCTCAGGGTTGCATCTGGGGCCATGTAGGCCGGGCTGGGCCGTGCCGCTCAGCTCCTTGCGCGCTGCCACTGCCTCTGGTCACAGCTGCGCTGCCGCTGCCTGGCATTGCGCCCATGTCTTGGCCAGGCCCCTGCATGGCAGCCCTGCCATGCCCTGCAAACGACTCTCTTCTGGCGCACGCTTCAGCTGTGCGCGGCTCCCTCCACCGCCATAGCTGTCGGCCGCTGCCCGCGCGCTGCCCGTCTTGGCCGGGAGTTCACGGGGCTTGCTCCACCATGTGCTGCGCGGGGCCAGGCGTGCACCGCCGCGTCTGCTCCATTGCGCCGTTCCCACTGCGCCTGGCTCCACTACCAACACCACAGCTCGCGCTGGCTTGTCTGTGCATGGGAACTGCCTCACCGCCATCCGCAGTGCTCTGGGCACACGTGGCTGAGGCCACGTGGTCCCTGAGACACGTTTTCCTCTGCAAGGACGCAGCTGATATTGTTCAACAGTCTCTGTAATTAGGTAATATTCACGGAAATATTTCTCCATCGGGATATATTTTGACTCAGAAATTAACTGTGTCCAAACATTCTTCCAAAAGTCTTTGGTAAGAATCAAGTCCCAAGAAACATAGAAAAAGTTTTTAAACAACCATGCTAGGAAGTGTTTCAGTTCTTTTTGAGCTTGAATTAAGCTAAAATTTACATATCGCTGTTCAAGTGTCTTTTCAATTTAAGATAAATGTCCCTTTGTGGCTTGGATAGCCATGAGTCTTTCCATGATTCCTCCATAGTTTATGGAACAGCAAGACAAAAGCAAGAAGAGAGATCCAGAAAGTTTCTTTACTCACGAATTTTTGGGGATCTTCAAAATCTTGATTGTTTCACAGTCGCTGACTCCAGGGAATGGTTGTGTTGCCCGCGTTTTCTACCATTTGTTGCAGCGGGGATTTCTGCAACATATATAGACAGTGATGCTCGTGGGAAGAAATAGAGACCAATTCTTGATAGATGTTTCAGAGATCTTTATTTTCCAGCCACATGGCCAGGGGACTGCTGAAGAACTGAGCAATCATGGGACAACCAGGGTCCTCCCCGGGCAGGGGAACACACAACAACCAAAGGGGAACAAGATTGACCAGGGAGTAGGGAAACCCTGTAGGCCGTGCCTCTACTCCTGCCGGACCCCATGCCGGGGAGGGGAACCCCAACAGGTAACATCGCTTGGAGGCTTGGATCTCCACGTGGATACCGGAGCTCAGGGCAGCAAGCTGGTCTTAAGTGGCTGCTGCCAGTGTCATGGGAGCTGGTCCCTAGGTGCAGCCAAATGGTCTGCATTCTTCCCACTGACTGCCAGCAAGGGCATCACGTTGCTGGCCTGGCTGTTTTGGCTGGCCACTATCAGCTGGTTCCATTGCTGCAGCTCTGCAACAAGCACAGAGATGATTTTAAAGACTGACATCCCTCTCTTATGTGCAGAAGACTTGCAAGCAGATCCTCTTGCTTCACACCTTTCAGCAAAGTCCCAGACAAATTCTCCTTTCCTTATCCTGTTTTCATACAAGAACCCATGTGGGAAGCTGCTGCCAGACATCAGTGTGACTGCTCTTCCTGCCACACATGCACAGCTGGCAGGGCCAGGCCCTACTGTGCTGCTGCAAATCACAAGAAATTCCCTCCTTAGGACAGGCTTCCTGTTTTGAAAGAAATGTTTCTCTAGCATAATAAAATTATGTAAGAGTCAAGGCCAGCCATTAGTCCCTTTCTGTTCCTTTTTTTTTGTTTTCCATCATATGTCATAAAAGCAATTTACTTCCTTTTTTGGTTTCCTCTTCTGAGAAATCTTTGGGTAGATGGAAGGAAAAGATGATTCAGGTCTCCATTACCCTGTTTACAATTAGTGTCTTCTGCTTAAATAATAGATCAATTCCACCATCTATTATAGAAGTCAAAAGACAAAGCACTTTTTAGTTTCAATCACAGACTTGATACTTGTGTCTTGGGCAAAGACACAAAGCGGGGAATGACTAGACTTTGATTCTGTGGATAATCAGGGCAGGGAAGTTCTCCTCTGAGGGGAAATGCAGATTATGAAGAAAAGTAGTTCTTCTCAGAGGGAAGAGAGAACTATTTTCCACATACAAAATATTTGAAGGCCACATCAATTTTGCCCACTTACTGTTTTCTTTTTTTTTTTCCCCAACAGTTTACACCTATCTGAGATTACTCTTCATGCACTGGGCAACAAAATTGATTTGGTTATGGTAGGAAATAAAGTGAGAACAAAAGGGAAGCATCAGCTTTTGATCTCTCTTGCACTCAAAAAAACTTAATCTTTCTCCAAGCAACATGAAGAATTTCTACAGCTTCTGAGGACCCTAGCACACCTGATGGGAACCTGTCAATACATTGCTCCTGATAAAGTGCAAACTTATAAAGCGATGTGGCAGAATGTATACTGTAAATTTCTGCCTTTTGATGGCAGTTGGACATGACGTTTGTTCTGACTGTGAATTTTTTTCCTTTTTCTACTCCCCTGGATGAAAAGAAATTGTTGACATTGTTGAGATGTCAAAGGAGAAATTGGAATAGAGGAAAGGAAAGGCAAAGACTGAGTGTAAAGGCTTTAATTAAGAAGTATATCCAGTCTTTTTGACTGAGTAAGCTTTTGGAAGTCATGAAGATTCTGTATAGGAAAACAGCAAGCTACTTTAAGACTGAAGGAGGTCTAAAGGGGAGTTTTACCTAATTGAAACACTTTTCAGCTTCTCTGAGAGGATAAGTTATGAAGAAATCAATGAAGAGTACAGAGAGTGAAGCAGCTTTGACCAGCATGACATTGACAGCATGCCTTAGTAAAAGCAGAGATGTGTTCTCTTTTTATTTGTCAAAATTAGGCACTGCATCTCCATAAAACCGCTCTAATACTTCGGCTGTCTGAGACTTCACTTACTGAATGTGCCTCTGTGTATGAAGAACTGCAGCTGAGCAATTTTAGGGAGTTTTTCTTTGCCAGCCAAATTTGTAGGCAGGTGGTAGTGATTGGCCTGGAAATTGTATTCTCCTTATTTCTCAGTATTTCAATCCGAATAAAAACAAATTTGTTTTCTTTTCTTTGTGCTGGTCTACAGCTAACCTTTTCACACCCACACAAGTAATAATATCCTTTTGATACAATATCATCATAAAAATATTGGATAAAATAGTTAAAAACAGAATCAGCATGCATTATAAAAAGCTTTGAGAAAATAAAAAAGTAACAGTTTAGAACAACCAAATTCTTGTATATCTGGAAAGATAAACAGAGTCTAAGACAAAAGAAGAGCAGGTAACATCTATTTTATTCTTGCTAACATAGTTTTCTTGAGTCAATCAGGGCAAGATGTTATACATCCAATAATGTGTAAAGAAAATTTTTAAATTGAGCTATACACAATTATTTTATTTTTTCAGGCTCATCTTGATAAAGTTAGAAAGTATAAAAGCAATGATAAGCTAATAGAGGTTTAAGGTTGACATATTTCTGTGATGTAAATGGGGTTTATGAAGATAATCATGAACATGCTACTTTATCTTTTCTCTGTCTCTCTTTCTTTCCTTTCTTTGTCCCTCTGATTTCTCCCATCTCCAATAATCTACTGTTTTGCTGCCTACATCCTATCCCAAACTCGCTGTTGATATATCTGGCTTTTTTTCTCTTTCCATAAATTCTCCTTCCACTTACTGAGATTTTGTCTATTCTTTTCAACCAATTTCCTCCTCCTCAGGCTGGATTACAACTAAAATAAAAGCCTAACATGAGAAGAAAAAAAAATATGTGCTGTACCCTAAAAGATTCTGTAAGCTTCTAACGCTGTGTTTGAAAGGGTTTGGTTGCTGTTGTTCATGTGGCATACACCTTTGAACTAGCTTAGCTGCTCAGGATAATCTCTAACCTTGTCACTTTAATCTTTGTTACTTTTTTCTCCTCCTCCAAACCTTTCTATGCCTGTTGCTTGTTATTACACACCATTTTCTCCCTTTGGAATGCTTTTAATTAACTGGGCCATCATAAGATTTCCTCCTTGAAGCTGATGCCAGGAGGCATGAGTGGGCAGTACTAGGGGTGACGAAATACTTGGGAATGTACCAGTAAGAGATGTTATAATCAGACTATTGTTTCACTTTGTCATCAGATGTCTGACCAATGTAGTGCTACACCAAATATAGAGAGACCTGTGTGACAGAACCATGCATGTGGTGAGAGAATATGGTGTTTATTACCGGCATCTTTGGATCCTCGTAACTGAGTTTAAGATATATGCAATTGACATTGCATCAATGTGTGCTTTGTTCATGACATCTGTATTCTCAGAAAGACTACCTAAGAGAGTTTTTAGGAATCACTTTAGGGGTAATGAGGCTCTTTGCTCCTGATTAGATATTTAGTGTGACCCAGTTATTAGTAGAACAATTACATTGTGTTCAGAGAAAAACATGCATATATACATATAAATATAAAATTTCAAAAACTGTATTCCTTCGGAAATTCTCATTTGGAAGATGCCTTTGAATAATGCAGTTCAACACGTGAATGAATTCTTTTCTTTAAAGAAATCCTGATCATTCTAGCTGCATATCATGCTCATTTTAAAGTTTTATCCTTCCGTTTAAAATGAATTTAGCTAAATTGGTGTTCTGGAGTCAGGGCTAAACAATTACATAATTGGACCAATGATCAGTGCTTCGTTTTTCCAGTATAGGAGCTAATATCACCGAGCAGCTATGTATTTTTATTTGCAACAGAGTAAACAGAATTCTTCTGTGATTTTAGACAACCTGGACAAATAACATCAATTCTCACAGGTTTTCTGATGTTCAGCAGTTTGTTAACAAATTCCATCATCAGTATGCAAGGAATAAACTTAAATGGAAGAGATTACTCGCAAGGTAATGCCCTCTCTGAGTAGCATTTTGCACCCTTTCATTAAAAGTGGCAGAATATGTCCCTAAACTTACCTGCAATTTTTCACTCTACTTTTTTTTTTGCAGTCTGGTGTCGTGATAGATTTTTCATATTTCACCTTCATTTGCTTAACTGGATGTCCATGTTCCAAGGCTCTGCTTATATTTTATACAACACTATGTACTTCATTGTGGTTTTCCTTTCATATTTCAGGCACACAGCTGTGCCGTGACTTCACAGTGAAGAAAACAATTTTGGTTAACTTTGTATAGCTTCCTTTAGTTTAAGAACCTTTTCTGGTTTTTTCTCCATAGTAAATTTCAAGCATCGAATTTTTAATACTTAAAAAAGAAATTGAGGTAAAACAATCCAGGGAAAATTATAAGTAATAAGAGATTGCTCAGAATAAAAGGTCCTGGAAACTTTTATGCCTTTTTTTTTTTTTAATGGAAATATTCTATTTCATCCCTTCTCAAGATAGCATTTATTTTGAATATATAAGCAACTTTTGGAGAAAATACAAATAAGCTCCTTGTATAAGTGTAAGTAACCTAAGACACCTTTAAAAATTTATTGTGTCAGTACTTTGTCTGCCCTGCATCAATGTGATAGAATAGCAAAGACATTTAAAATAACCGTTATCATTAATATTTGCTACAAGTTTGAAACAAAGATAAATTTATATGGGGGTACCTAGGTGCTTCAATGGAAAACAGGCAATAGATGTTCAACTTTTCTCATTTGTGGGCTCCTTAAAAAAATTTCCACTTCATCTTGGTGAAGCATTTAGGTTTATTTGTGACATGACATATTTCAGGCTACTAGCAACAGATTGGTGGGGCTTGTGCTGAGAAGGATGTTCGGTTAACATTTGCAGAGTACTTATATGAAAGGCCACAAACTCCAGTGGTCTGCAGATCACAATTTTGAGAACCACAGATACTTGGCTATACTCTGGGCCTGGGCAAAACTCAGGTGTATTTTAAACAGGCTTTTTGTGCCATCATCATTAAGGCATTCAGTTACCTCTAATTTGCGATGAAGCTCTCTCAGCGACAATACCACAATCAGATGATGAGGGTTGGCCACATGCACCAGAAGTTCTGGGAAATTGTTTCCTCCAGCAATCCCAAATATTTAAAGACTGCATTTGAATATTTGCCACTCCTTCCACAGCTCTCCAAGCCAGGAACTTAAACCAAAGTGCAGGCCTTGGCTGCCTGCTTTGTGCTGCTCTGCCAAGGTTTGCAGATGACTTCTTCTGTGCTTGTCCCCATGCCGGTAAGGTGAAGCTGGGATGAGAGTGCCATCCCATACAGAAGAGGCGTGCATGACAGGAAAGGAGGGAGAGAAGTGGAAGCAGCTGCTTCAGGGTGTGGAAAAGCCTCTTCCAGGACTCAGTTATCTGCTCCCTCCTAGTTCTGCCAAAGTCATCACATTCTTGCAGGCTTTGGAGTGCACTGCTGCTGCGAAAAATCCAGCCTTGGGTGTTTGAACCACCAACATAATTTAAACTAAATTTAGCAGCCTTATCATCAGACTTTTACTGTTGGACTCAGAAATACACTTCAGTAGTGTTTGGACTTCTTTTTTACTGTTAAGGAATAACATTAATAACCTGTTAATTTTTTTCCTCTGATGAAGAAATACTATGAAAAAACAGGCAGATAAAATGGAACAACTATTTGTGTGGGCATGTGGAAGTATCTAGGTGTTAGAATTTTCTTAAAATCGGCACTTTAAATCCAGGGAAATCTGAATTTAGGGTTTACTGGAAGCAAATCTTCTTAAGTTAAAATGAATAGCATACACACAACCTTTCTTCTGGCTTTTACTGCCATCACAAGTGGGGGTGCCGGGGGAGGAAGAATGCAAATGCCAATCTCAAGACTTTAAAAGTCTAATTTAATACCTTGAGCAATGCTTTAATCACAGTTATACATGGATCATAACCTATAAAATTATTATGGGGTGACTGCATCACTGCTCCAAACTGCTGTCAAAGAGTGATTACAGGATTCTGTCAAACTAGAGGGCATATCAGGGAGGGGCCCATGAGTCTCTCTTCTTGACTCAGTAATAGGCAATACCAGCATTAAAACTGTTAGGATGATGGACAATAACCTTCTTCCAAAATCTACAGATGACACCAAAGGGGAAAACAACTGCAAATACTTTTTTAAAAGTGTCCAATTCAAAGTGATCTTGAAAACTTGGAGAAATAGCCCCAAACCACTGAGGTGATCTTCTGTAAAGCAGAGTACAAAGCACTGCATTTAAAAAGAATGACAGAAGTAAAAAATAGAGGAAAAACTGGTTAGGCTGCAGGCAATGTGGAAGGGATGAGTGTTTATTGTGGACTAGAGACTAAATACAAGTTGAATAACACAACGTGTATGCAGAAATTGGAAACTCATTTCATATTCTCAACATTAGTGATTTCTCAGATGGAATACTGACATCCACTGCTCAGAGAAAAGCCAGACAAACACAGAGAATAATGTCTAAAAACAGACAAAGAACAAAAACTTTAAAAAAGAAAAGTTGATAAATTATCTGATTTTTGTCTGTTTTAAAGCATCAAGAATAAAGCATGACCTACATGGATACTTGCAGGAAACAGTTTTATTAAGTGTTTAAAAAAATCGTGACTGGGAGGATGTTTTATAATATTTTAGTACATAAAACTCTTCTCTGAAGAAGGCAGGCTCAGCTGTACTCTATGTCCATACAGAGTAAACAAGGGATGGTAGGGCTTAAAAAAAACTGGAGGAGCTGAAGACAGGCTAGCACAAAAAAGATTTTAGGTTATCTCACTGGTTAGCAAGAAAACTTGAGGCATCTGTGAGTAGGCATAAAAGGAAACTGGAGATACATAGGAAGGACCTGCAAAATATCTTTGAACCTGTCTCAGAGCAGAAGAATGCCCTGGATGATATTTTGATATCCCAGAGTTCTTGGGTTGTCCTGTGCACTGTGCAGTCTTTTTTTCCCTTAATGACTCCATAAAGATTTTAACCCAAGGCTCTCTAAGCCTGAGTGTACCTCAGAGGAATCACAGATTCTGCATATCTGTTCCACATCTGTCACTTGAATACCATTCCATCAAATTGTTGTTAGACTATCTCCCCTTCTGGTTTCTGTAAATGTTTCTTCTTGGTATGTGACAATTGGGCCCAGAGATTAATTTGTCTTCTTGACAGTTTATCTGAGGTTGGTGTAGAGGAGATGTATGGAGGCAGGAACCACCTGGCCAAATCAAAGGGTAAATGCAGGTCCCAGCTCCTTTCCCTAATGTCCTAGCACTCACCTGTAGCAATATTTTGGCAGAGATTTGCATTCAAAGAATGTGATCTGTGGGGAGTTTTGTGCTTTCACCTGGATACAAGCTTTTTCATGGTTAGTGGACAGGTTTCTCTTAAGTACCGTTCCACAAAGCTATGTGGCCCACCTATTTTTCAAGGAGACAAGTCACTAAAAGTTTGTGTGGAAGATATCAAAACCAACACTTTTTCTTCCAGAGATCAGTATCAATGCAGCTGATCACAAACCACAGGTGGTTCAACTCTGTGGTAATCAATGCTAAAGGTAATTTCTTGCTACTCTCAAAGTTTGAACAACTTAAGTATAACAAAATTTAAAAAGTACTTTCTGAGCAATTTGGTGATGAAAAAATATCCATTATTGAAAAAGTTTGCCCATGTGCAATTGTGTATCACCAGCTGTTTCCTTCCATTTGTATTCAAAGGGCCTGCAGCCCTGCTGTTTAAATTACTCAGGGTATTGGCTAAATGGATGGAGTGGGACATGTTATTTGCATATTGATTTGTTTTGTATGGAAATAATTTTGATGAGTTTTTACCTTATTAGATTGTGCATTGTCATAGTGTGTATATGAATACAACAATCTCAGAGTGGGGAGAAGTTTTGAAAAATGGAAATGCAAACACACATAAATTTTATCTCATTAAAAAGCATTATGTATTTAATTACTAGACTCTCATGAATTTAGGGACTGGAAATTAGAAAAACACAAGATTTAAGAACTTTTATGTATCAGTTGTGAGCCTGTATCCTAGGTGTGTAATCATCAGCAACCCTCAGCTTAGCTCAAAGATGCAGGCTGAGGTCTTTTGGGTATGCTAGCAAAGGGTTCTGTAGGCTGGGTGCTTAGTTCTCAACCAGCATGCTCTGTATTCTTGCTCATAAAAATTTTAAACTATTACTTAAAGAAGTAACCACCACACAGGGTCTTACATAAAGTTACTCCAGAAGTCTATGAAGGGCAGCATATTGGTAGTAATACAGGGGGACCAGATTTGATTAACAAGTTGTTCTCCTGATTTCTTGTATGCAAATAAAAAAATCAGCAATAGTTTAATCTTGAGAGTAATTAATGACCTTATGTATATAAATATATATCACACTTTTGGCATTGCAGAGGTAAATGCATTAGTGACTGGAGTGTGCCCTGTTTAGCTATTTATGCCTTTCCACATAAAGCCAATTGAGTGCTTGCTTCATTGAGCATTGTCTCAAGGCTCCTGGGGATTTAAGGGCCATACCCGCAGCTGTTTGTGTCCTTAGTCACAGTTGTCAGGGGGACCAGCTAATGGTGTCATGTCCAAGGCACAGCCATTCTGGCTAATTAGCTATTAGTCTGGCGGAAATCCCTCCTCAATGAAGTTTCAGTACAGCTTGTCTTACTTTTAAGAAGCAAGTCTGATACAATTTCACCAGCAGTGACCATTTCCTTGTTTGCAGGGCATTGTAAGAGCGTTATTTCTTGCCTTATAATGCTCCTGTCAGACATCAAAGGGCAGCTGACCAATTGTATTTAACTGTTTTACAGAGGTGCACCTCAGAAAAACATCAGAAGATGGAAACTCCAGTCAAACATTGCAGAAAAAAGTGTTTATTTATATTAATAGAACCTTCCATTCTCTAGACTTCCTAATTGTTTTGTTGTTAATGTGAAGCCTCAGCCTTTATTATTAGAACCTCTGCATTTCTATTGTTCTATATTTTAACATGTTAACTAGTCATGTAACTGCTGCAGAGTTCAGAAACATTTATTTTGTATAATTTGCAGAGTGACTCTGAAGATCAACAAACTGCAAAGCTCAGAAATCTGCCAGATGGTCCAAGCAGAGCAAGTACATTACTCCTGCACTTTTCACAATTAGGACTGAAATAGTGGGGTTTGGAATGGATCTGAAATGACCTCTTGGGTTACAAATCTTACAAAAAAAAAATAGATTTGTTATTAATAAATCAGTATTGCAATTGTACTCCATAGAAATACGTACTTTCACCACTGATGATTTTTTGAGAGAGGACAATAAAGCATGAAATTGTATTTTACAAATGGGCCTGCTCAAAACCCCAGGACCCATGCCTTTAACCTGGTAGAAATCCATTTCTGAACCTCACAGTCTGCCCCTCCAGAAGTTTATGGAAGTGTGCTTATGCCTTTTGAGGAGCACTCTTGTACTCACTCCTGATGACAGGAGGATCAAGAAAGGTGTGTGGTGGATTGACGCTGGCTGGATGCTGGCACCCACCAAAGCCTCTCTCTCACTCCTCTCCACAGCTGAGCAGGGGAGAGAAAATTTGGAGGTTCCTGAGTTGAGATAAGGACTGGGCGGGTTCACTCACCAAATACTGCCACAGACAAAACAGACTCAAATTGGGGATATTAATTGAATTCATTACTAACAAAATCAGGGCAGGATAACAAGTAAAATAAATCTCCTTCTCTCACTCCTCCATCCTACATGGGCTCTACCTGTCCCCCTGCAGGGGGCCAGGGAGATGTGGAATGGGGCTTATGGTGAGTTAATCAAATTCTGTTCCTGCCACTGCTCAAAGACGAGTCCTCCCCCTGCTCCAGCATGGGGTCCCTTCCATGGGAGACAGTCCTCCATGAAGTTTTCCAGCATGGGTCCGTCCCATGGACAACAGTTCTCCACGAACTGCTGCAGTGTGGGTCACTCTTCCGTGGGGTAAGTACTTCAAGGATAGGCTGCTCCAGCATGGGTCTCCCACAGGGTCACAAGTGCTACCAGGAAATCTGCTCCAGTGTGGGTCCCTCTCTCCATGGGTCTGCAGGTCCCTGCCAGGACTCTGCTCCAGCAGAGGCCTCCCATGGGGTCACAGCCTCCTCTTAGGCATTCACCTGCTCCAGCATGGGGCTCCTCCATGGGCTGAGGTGGATCTCTGCATCCCCATGGTCCTTCATGGGCTGCAGAGGCACAGCTGCTTCACTGTGGTCTGCACCATGGACTGCTGGGGAACCTCATGTCCAGTGCCTGGAGCAGCTCCTTCCCCTCCTTCTGCACTGACCTTGGTGTCTGCAGAGTTGCTCTCATCTACTCTCACTCCATTCTTCTCTGGCCACAGTTACCTCTGCCCAATAACTTTTTTTTAAAATATGTTATCACAGAGATGTTATGACCATCGCTGCTGGGCTCGGCCTTGGCTAGTGTCATGTTCATCTTGGAGCCACTTGACATTGGCTCTGTCAGACACGAACAAAGCTTCCAGCAGCTTCTCACCCCTGTAGCCCCCCACTACCAAAGTATGATCATGCAAACCCAACACATGGAGGAAACACAGGATGAGCAGCAGGTTTCTCTTCCCAAAGGTTTCAATGTTGGTGCTCTTTACACATGAAGGCACATACAGGGGCTGGTTTGGAAAGTGTTCATGAATGGCATAAAGGCTTTTGGTGTCTACTCTAACAGCCTTTGAAATCAATGGGAACTTTGTCCAGTGATTTCAGAGAGTTTTAAATTACAGCTCTAAGTTAGTCTAGTAATGGAAGTTAAAAGTACAGGGATTTCTGCCAGTTCATCAGATGAGTTCTGGATATATGGTCCAGTTGTTCATGGTTCTCACATGCTTTTGAAACACTGTTTGTGAATTTATTTAATATCATCTCAGAATAAAGAAAAGAAAATTTACCATGGCCTGAAGTACAGAAATGGCTAATATGAAGAACTAATTTTTTCTCTCTTTACCGTGAAAAGGCATTTCAGAATGTATTTTTAGTTTCAAATTAAAGTACCTTGTACTAGAAAGCTACCTGAGATAGTAGCCTGAAGCTAGCAGAAAAAGTCTGAAATTTAATTGCATCTTCAACGCTGCCATGATGTCATTTCAAGGACACACCTGCATGATCAAAAACTAGTGAAATGAAAAATTGCCAAAAGCTCTTAATGAATCAATGAATGAAGAGTCCAACTCTTCAGTGAATGAATGAAGTGTCAACTCTTCAATTCTAAATAACTGCACAATGATAGTGATCAATAACACAGATAATTCAGTGTGCAGGACATTCTGACTTCTGACGTTCATGTTTGAATGTGCAAAACAAATTACAATTAATGACTGCTGTGAAGCTCTGTACATAACCTAGGATACCCAGCATGATTTATCACTTCTTATCTGCATGTGATCTCAATGTATGCTAAATCATTTAGAAATTAAATGAACCAGGCTCACCCCAAACTTCACCTATCATGGCCAGACCAGTATGCTGCAGCCTGCACTGGAGGCAAGCTATTATTTATTTCTCCAAACCAGCTTCCTCTTTTAATACAAAACCCCAAACAAACCGTGGCAGTTTTTCTATGCTAGTATCAGCTGAGGGGTAGGTGTGCCTCGTCCCTGTTCCTCATGTCATTCTTTTTTCCTGGCTCTTGTGGGCCAGCTTTGTTGGCCATGTGCCTGACTCATAACAGTCCAATCTTCAGTATTTCATTCAGTAGAAATATTTGGCAACATGTTCTAGATCATCTAACATATAGGAGCTTTAAGGCATTATTGACACTTGAGAAATAGTCCTCAAACTTTTGCTGGCAAAAAGCCTCTAAGGAAGTTGATAAGCTGCATATTCCAGGTCAGAACACAAAATGTCAGTAAATAGAGGTAGTGTATTTAACTTCTCAATGATTTGAGCACTACGCAATTTTGCTTTTGTATGTATTGTACATGTTAAGTAGTGACAATTTGAAATGAAATAGCATTATACTTACACAGAAGTATGTAAGCACTCATCAGCAGCTGAGGCTGGTGTACTAGATGGCACATGGTGGGAAGGTCATAAGGTAAGCAAAAGCATGAGCTGCGGCACACTCATGGCTCAGATCACAGATGAGATATGACCTATGACGCTCCCTTTGGGAACCACCAGGCCACTCAATGCACAGTGCAGGCACTCACCTTGCTCTGTGCAAAGCAGCTCAGAACAGTAGAATTTGTCCTGGTGGCCAGTTAAAGAGTTAGTCTGTCCTACTTTTGAAATGAGTGCCCTACTTACCAGGTTGCTCAGAAGGTGATGGTGTTAGTTCTCCTTTAACCCATGTTCTGAAGGAGCTGAATGAGCCAGACTGGCTTTTTGAAACAAAATCGATTCAGATAAAGATTCAGATCTG
The DNA here is from genome assembly GCF_000738735.6 of Corvus cornix cornix. Classification (NCBI taxonomy): domain Eukaryota; kingdom Metazoa; phylum Chordata; class Aves; order Passeriformes; family Corvidae; genus Corvus; species Corvus cornix. The sequence continues at coordinate 81,816,549 of NC_046333.1, forward strand.
AGCAGAGCAAGCATGTACATTTTAAAAATTCTATATTTATATTCCTGGTACAGTAGCCTCATGGTTAGATCCTTTAGTACTGCTGTTCAACCAGTGGCAGGCAGGGACTCCTCACCCTCCCTTTTTGTTGTAAGTGGCGTTGTTGTCCTCCCTCATTGGTAAAAGCAACATCATTGATTGAGGCAGAAGGGCTTCCTCCTTCTCTTCCTTTTCCCCCATGCTGTCTCCAATGAACTCTTGTAGGATTTGGGGTTCTTTTTTCTGTGTTGAATCTGTAGGATCTGTTTCTTTGAAACCTTTAAGAGAAAGAAAATGCAGTTAGCACATTCTATTTTGTGCTCCTTTGTGGTAATGCTAATTAACTACTGTTTCAGCGCTACCCTTCAGTACCCAGTCATGAAAAAGTAGTAGTTGCAAAGAGATAATTTAAACTTCCTGTCTGGAAATTGCTGCCAACGATTTGTTCTTTTTTTTTTAACATTATCATACTTGTTGCTTTCTAGCCAAGTAATATGATTCTACTGAGCTGTACACATGGATGCATGTGCATATTTTAAATTTTTATTCCTATAATAAGAGCAGGTCTCTGAGTTCATACACTCTGATGAGAGTCACAGATCAAGATTTTACCAGCTTCCCATCAGGAGTTGTACATGAGGAGTTGCAAGAATCATGAGGAAGTACAAGACTATTAATCAAAAGGAACAGGCAGACTGGTGGATATACAGTGTCTTCATTCTCACAACCATACCCACCAGTCAACCAAAATCATTTGGCTGAATTAAATAGTGATATCAAGACATTTGTCTTCTCTGTTTCAATATGGTTTCAGTAGGCTACTTTGCAGTGTGCAGATTTCTGTTAGAAGTTACAAACATAAAGCACTACTGAAATTAAAGAAAAAGCAGAAGGCAGAAGTACTTTAGGTTTTCCCTTCCTTCAAGACTGAATTTCATGCTCCTGACAGAAGGCTACCATGCTAAGTCTCCCAAGGTTTTTTTGTCTTTTACTCTCCATTTTCCCACTCTGACAGGACTGGGAACATAGAATTAATCTTCAGAAAAAACTGAAATCTTTAAAAGCAGTTGCAAATATATTCAAGATCTTGGCTGGAGACAAGGATAAGAAATTTATTAGTTTCTTATTCTGGGCTTTATTACCACAGCCCTAGGCCCTAGGGTACATCACCATGTCCTGCAGCCATAGGGAGGAGGAGGAGAGAATATCCAGAAGACAGGAATTGTGCAGCAATATTGATTTATTTAATTATTTTACAAACTCTTTTATAGACTTCTTTCTTCATAGTCTAATTGGACAAGGATCAGCCACCCCTTGGGGTGATCGGCTAAAATCCTAAACATCCATTGTCAAAATATTTTCCTACTATACCATAAACAAGACTTTTCAAGGTTGCAGGTGTTTGGTAGTTTACAGAACTGCTACCTCTTCTGTGAGAGAGAAAAGTCTCTCACGGGCTTAGAAAATAGCAAGAAAATCCTTGCTAGCAGCACTTTTGTATCCACAGGTCTTAGATACTGCTGGCATCAAGAATCAAGCTCTTCCAAGACAGAAAATGAAGTTTCTTTATGTGATAGAGGCAATATCAATTTGATTGAAATTATGTGATAAATCTCAACAAAGGGCTATATTCTTATAGCATCACTGTGAAGAGCAGAGCATGTGCAGGCACAATTTCACAGAGGACTTCAGGTATGAAGATACAGGAACTACTGGGCACCTGAAGAATACTCAAATTTGATCTGTAAGAACAGCAATGTTTATCATCCATAATCTATTAAGATGAAAATATTTTACCACACTTTGTGGTTTTTCCCAAATAGTTTGTTTTATTTTTATATTAATCTTCTCAAATTATTTGTTGGGCAGGTTTCATAAGTATATTTGAACTATGTTAGCATACTTTCCATCACAGAAAGTTTTGTATAGGAACTGGAAGGCTTTTTTTTAAATTTTGGAGTTTGCTACTTGGAATTTTTGACTGAGCACCTTCACTTAAATTCATCTCATCTAATATCAGCCACTTTTCTAGACACAGGATTTTGTAGAGTGTGGCTTGGTCCACTTGAAGTCTGCAGCATTCCCTGGCTATGCAGAATTCCCATGGAACTGTCCAAGCATACAAGTTAGACTGGTGTTGTAAATCTGGAACCTGGTGATACTTTGGTTCTCTGAATGGTGTTATCATTATCAAGGGTTTTTACTGAAGTAGTTTCTTCTGTTTACCTGAAGAAACACTGTGTTGTTTGTTCTACTAAATGCACATATTTCCAGGGGCTTAAAAGTCCCTACTAAGCAAAGCTTCATACTGAGCAAAATTTTGTCTTAGTACCTGACCTTGCTGTAAATTTGAAAAAAGAGCATGACAGTGCATGACAGTGTAAGTACAGGAAGGACCTGACAAAACAAGACAAAATACTGAACATTGAGGAATTTAATTATTCTGACATTTCTTCTGAAAGCACTAATGGGAATAGTAATGCAGAATATATATTTTTCCATAGCCGATAAAACAAAGCAATTAGATAAAATAGAGTTATCAGTGGTGGGCATTAGGGGACCTTTTTGTTGCAATGAATGAAGAGTGAAATGCTCATGTCTGTCTAACAGAAGAGGCAGATACTACATCTATTTTTTCTCTTGCACATCATCCCAGGATAATGTACCCCTAGGTGTTTTGTTCTGCCTGATTTTAATTTAAGTGGTTTCTGCAAATTATGATATAATTTCAAAATTACCTTAGTAAATCCCTTGGGAATAATTATTTTAGCACGGCGCAAAAACGACATCTTGTAATGTCCTATGCTTCATGTTTGAATAAAAAAATGCTTCCTCATCAATTTAAGTCATATAACCTGTATAAAATCCAAGAGATCAGTGACTCAAGTGGGTTTTTTTACCTAAATATTTGTAATAGAAATTTAAGTTTTCAATAACCAGAATTATCATATGTTCATCTCATAAATCTTCTCTGAATAATTTTCAGACATTTAGTTCACATGGTTATAGGGATCTTGGAGTATCTGCTAGGATAATTTTTCCATCTATGTGGCCTTTTAAAATTACTTCTATGGTGGAAATATCAATATTTTATTCTGCCTTATCTATCAAAAATCCTTCACTTTGACATCCACAGATTACTTTAAATTTAGACCTGATACATAGTGACATGGACCCAAGTATTTTCTGCATTTAAGTAGGTCTTGCACAGGCAGCCTAAAGAGCTACGGTTTTTAGCATTTGCTATTCTTGTCATTATTTATTCTAAATGTGCTTTATGTTGTTATTCTTAGACCATTAGACATTGTCTTGCTAATTGCTGTGCAGACTGTCTTTCCCTTAGTTTTTTCATAAATCAGTCCCTTAAATCTTGCTAATCCCTTTCATTATTCCATTTCATGCTCCCGACGCTGAGAGTACATTTCTAGAAACAATACACTCTGAGCTGTGCACATCACCCCAGTGCAGGAGCTTGTCAGGTCTTGGTTCTGCTACTGTGCTTGGACAAGCTGGAACCAGCCTGTACATATTTGGCAGAGTTTGTGAGGCATCATGATAACCTGGGTGGCATTACTTTGTTATAATATATATGACAATTATGTATAATAATACAACAATTTACAAAGGCAATAACATATTTTTTTTAGAGCTACATTATATTCATTTCCACACTTCAGACAATATTGCATTTTCAGAGGAAGCCTGCAAAGTGTATTGTCAACTGGAGTACTCAAGACAGCAAATGAGGAAAGAGGTGTGCCTCCGCAAGTATTTAGTAGAGCCACGCCTTTGGACCCCTCTCTGACTGTCGGCAAGACACAGAACTGTTTGTTGGCAGCACTGGTACTTTTTGTTGGGAATGTGCTCAGCTTCAGTTCTGCTCATTTCTCCAAAATGATCAATATGCTGTACATAGAACTCTCTTGCAGGCAGCAATGAGGGTAGCAGGAAAAGTATATGACCACAATGTAGATGGCGCAATTGGTGGTGTAAGCCTCATCTCTAATGACCAGGAGAGACACAGGACCTTTGGTGGGAGAGGGAGGAGGTGAGACTGAGGTGTAAACAATCAAAATGCTTGAAAGGGATAAAATAAGACAAGGTAGAAAAGATGGGCAGAGTTTACATCATGGTTAAGAAAGAGAAAATGAAAAAGCAGTCGTGTGATACAGACTGCAAAAATAGAAGAACATCTGAGCAGTGAGCGAGTGAGAGGTGGGAATAGTGCAGCCTCTGCTCAGAGCAGCAAAGAGAGAACATGCAGGTGGTAACAAAACTTTCCAGGTACATCCTCAGAAGACAGAACTGAAGACAAGTTACAGCACTTAGAGGAAAGTGAGTTTGGGAGGTAGTTTGTGGGATGAAGAGCAGAGTCTTTGAAGTCAGTAGTGTTCTTAGCCACTAGAAACTAAGTGTGCAGCCATCTTTTTATTCTGTCTCACTACCTTCATATGCATCTCAGTCATGACAGGGCATCCCAGTGCTGGTCTAGGGAAGAATCTGATAGGTAGTTTAGATCAAAATGGAAACATTCACTATTTTCTAGGTCTATACTCAATTATCTGTCATCTGCACTCCCGTTCCTTTGGTGAATTTGATTCATAAATCATGGAACTCGATGAACTTTTTGGAGCAGAAGTAGTTTGAGTTGAACTGCGATTCATTTATTTCTCGTAAAAGCTCATTACAGGCTGATAATTGACCCAATACTTTCCATCAAATTTGAATTAAATCACACTGGAAATCAATTACTGAAATTCCCGAAGGTACTTTTACTCTATAGGAAAATGAAAATGAAAAGATTTGGGAGGGTGCTAAAAGGGCAATACTGTAACTGACATTTGTGAAAAGTGTCGGTTTCTCCACTTTTTCCTTCTCCATCTGAGTGTTTGGAGAAAATAATGATTGCAAGTATTTCACTATTTTGCTTTGAATTATGAAACAAATAATTTGTTTAGATCTTTCTAGATTATGGAATTCCTGTGGAAACATGGCAGTGCAGGGGAGGAGATAAAAAAATTCAAATTTCTGTTTCAGTTGTCAGCTCTGTTGTTTCAAGCATGGCCTCAGTTAAATTAACAGCAGTCATGGATCATCCAAATGCTGAACAAAATTTGGATGCAGCAATTCCAGAGGGCTGGAGCTGGTGATGCTGCTCTCCTGCCACTCTGATCTTGCTGGGATTTGGAACCCAGCCTGAAACATCATCAGGTCATAACAGAGGATATCTTGAAAGGAGACTGAATGGGGACTTGGACCACTGTGACCTCTCCTGTCTGATGCAGCCTTCTTGCCAACATGAGACAAAGCCTTCCCTCACTCTCCTCCCCTCCTCTGATCCATGAACTCACTCTGAGCTCATGGCAGAGGATCTGCTAGGGTGGTGGAGGAGCATGGTGCAAGAAACATGGAAAACAGATGCTGATCTCCCCACTTCTCAAGTGCAGAGGAAATTTTAATTTGTACGTTCCTCCTGCTAGTTGTGCTGGTTCTGCAGTAAACAAAAAGGCATCCAGGTTGATTACTTAAAGCCAGTCTTCCCATCTAAACTGATACAGTTCCACAAATACAACTTGACCGCTACTGTGGAAAATAAATACTGTACTTGAAGGAAATAGCTCATGTTCAGCTGACTGTAAACCTGCTTCAAAGGTTAAACTGTTCACTCTTCCTTGTCAGTTTTCAGTTGAAACATTTTGATTGGTGGGAAGACATATTTATTTTAGTTGAGTTTTAGTTCAAGAAAGCATCCAACTGAACTTCAAAAGGAAAATTTAGGGTCAGACTGAGAAAAAATAACAGATTTTTTTTTAGTGGGAGTTCAGTTCAGCACCTGTCTTTTCCTTTACAGTGTGATTCACTTCTGTCCAGATTTCTCTCTTCTTTGACTGAATAGATGACTTTCAGCTAATTTCTCATTGTATTACCTCACAGGTTTTCTATTTGGATCTTTTTCTATCTTTGCACATTTTGGATATCTCTAGTTCCCAGTGTACTATTCCTCTGCTCTCAGAGGTATTTGCAGTTTCTGCCCATTTGTTTTGAGTGAATTTCATTAAGGTTTTTATTTGTTCTATTCCCTAAATCGCTAAGGCTAACTTGCCATATTCCCAATGCATATTTTGCCCCGCATTACTTTCCTGCCTGACAAGTCCCTTTGCATAACAGGTTTTCAGTTATATGCCGGTGATTTTACAAAGACTGGATATGAATTAATTTTGAGACATGCTTTAAATGATAACGAACCCAAAGAGTTTTCATATACCCTTCCAGATTTGCTATCAATTCTTTTTTAAAAATCAAGCTTAACGGAAGACATTTCTTCTTTCTACAGCTTTCGGTTTCCACCAATGATTCATTCTTAGACTTGACCTTTTGGTCAGTCACTGGAGACCTTGAAAGTGAAGACTATGGTACAGTTGTTTAATTCTTACTTTCATTTTGAATTAAACCAAAATTCTCTCTCTCCATGTATAGGTATGTTTGTTTGCCTGAATCCATGATGCTTCCTGTACTAACTCTGACCTGGCGCTCCTGCAGATGGTGATGGCCAGTAGCAGATGCCTTGGTTAGAACAAAAGGGCAAGGTCAAGATGTAATGTTATTTTCCCATCACACCCTCTCAGCCTCCAGCCAGCTACTTCTCAAGGACTTCCTGCGAGAAGGATGTCTTTGAATTGAAAAGTCTCAGTAGGACTCTTCTCTCAGAGCTTTGTCCAATTGATTTTTCAATTCATGCATTCACAAAATCCTGTAGCAAGAAGTTTGAAAACATTAGATATGTATTACATGATGGATATTTCAGCCCAGCTATCTTGGATAGAAATATACCGAGGTACTCAATTAAAGTAAACTGACAGGCCTTTTCCTTTCATTTCTTGTCTGTTTTCCCTGTTTCTTGGCCTTTTCCCCCTTAAAATAAATTTGTTTTATAACTACTTCAAGGAGGTAAAAGCCCTGATGAGAACCCAGCTGAGGAAAGCAATTCAGTCAGTTTATGAAGTTAAGACTTTAAAAAAATGTAACCCAGACAATTACCCCAAGAGAATCTATACTTTTGCTCTATAATGTAGTCAGGCAAACATACTGTAGAAGAATAGATTAAGATATGAAATATGATTAAGCTGCAATTAAATATTTACATTTGTTTTCACTAGAATATATTTGATATACTTCTCCTAAATGGACATTTAATGGAAACAGCACTCAGCCAATGACATGTCATAAATTACTCATCCCAGGAGAGGGACCATACTGGTCCAGGTTTGGAGACAGCCTGCCAGCCACAGAGCTACCTCCTGTCTCCTCCTGAGTTTGGTGGAAGCAGCAGCTACTTAGAAAGTTAAAATATATTGTTGCCTTTCCCAGCGAATCAAAATAAGTCATGGACACCAGCTGCTGCTTCCTCACTTCCCACCTGTTCTGGTACACATGCATGTCCTGATCAAAACAGAATTCTGGCCAACTCATATAGGAGTTCTCCTTTTTGCTGCCTAATCCCTCTGTGCTTGAGCTACTACTGTTTTCACCAGCTTTTGGCATCACAGTAAATATACTCCCATTAAAGTTTAAACCTCTAAGCACTGAACAGTCTCTCCTCATGTAACATTCGCTAGGACCTGTTCATATACTAAGTTTTTATCTTGTCTGCAAAGAATGATTAATCAGTTCACAGGAAACTATGCCTGTCTGAGGAGGGAAATCTTTGCCCTGTATTCATGCAAAAGATGAAATATTTTTCTATTGCCAGTCCTGAGGTATTTGTGGGTGGGTGGCAAAGAGAAGGGAGGAATTATATGAGTGGTATAAAATATATGTTAATAGGTTAGGAAATTAAAACAAATGAAACTTTGTCTATAATATTTGAGTTTCTTCTAAAAATATGTCTTGCTTTAATTTCTAGTTTCATGGGTTAGAGGGATTTCAATCTACTCCATTTACTGCCTTCTGGAAAAAGATTGCAGCAGCCTTGGGGTAATTTGAAAGTGATGAAAGAGACACTACAGAATCTTCCTTTCAAATATTATTGTACATGGTCCAATCAGATTTGCTTTAAAGCAAACCTCCAATGTTGCACCTTTACCAGCTTTTATTATCCACCTGAGCATGCAGATTTTCTTAAAGAGAGAATAAGTTTCCTGTTGTCCGAGTACAAACATTTTCTGGTAATGAACCGTGCCATACAGTTAGTAACATAAGTCCTTTATATTCTCTTTAAATCGTTGCGCAGCATAAGAATCAAATCCCACACCAGGTTCTTTTGCTTGCACAAGAAAACCAAATTTTTGATTGCTATATGCATTCTTTGTGCTATCCAGACATATACCTTTGTAAGAGTCTAACCAGAGACAGAGAGCACGGGATAGTCTCTAACAGATTAGCCACAGGATGGAACTGAACCTGCACAATCAAAGCCAATGATACTTTCCCAAAGACAAATTGCCATTGTATTTAGGGATTGGAAAGCACCCATTATTCTGTTGTGTGTTTATGGGAGACAAAGGGTAGTAAAACCACTGATTTTATCACTGCTATGATATGTCCAAAGATTTAGAAAAAGTAAAAATCTATTTTGTAAAAAGTTAAAATCTGTTTTGTATTTTTTTCCAGAAAAAAATGCGGGCAAAAGTTGCATAAATCAGTGACTAGACTTCCAAGGACAGTATATGAAGAACATGATAATAAGTTAGCTGTAAAATGAGTGAATGATAGAGATTAGAAACCATTTAAATTGATGGACCAGTTTATCCAGAAAGTATACAGAGCTGCAAGAAGTACTCAGAAGTGCATAGGAAAAATAAGCAAATTTATTGCAAACATTTATTCAATTCATAGGAACCATCACAGATAAGAAGATGGCTGAAGTATAACATACCACTATTATTTCAAAAAGCCTTGGGATATACCATAAAACTGTAAACAAGATATATGAGAAGCTACACTTATTTTTGGAAAGGCCTGCGTTTGAAGCAACTGAACTCTGGGTGGGGAACTGCAGCAATATATTAACATTCACTTGGTGTCCAGACTGTAAATTAAGTGGAAATTGATGCACGTTCTCTATGACACGTAGAAAGAAAAGAAATCCACTAAACAGGCTTGTGTATTCAACAAGACATTAAGACCAAGAATTAGTCATCTTACAGTGCAAGTCAATTAAAGGGGCTGCAGTGCTCTCTTGGGTCCTGCTGATTCTTTCTGATGTGAATATTACTTTTTTTCATTCCTGCTGCATACATATAGAGGGGTATCAGCTCAGGAGAGGCTTACAGGAATGAAAGGGCAAGAGCGGGATAGGAAATGGCAATTTTCTTTTTACCATGAGGACTAGAGTTAGATAAGGGAAGTCATGGTTAAATAATTTAATTCTTGAATTTCCAGATTCTATCTGCAGTATGTCTATCAGCATCACACTGTTTGCACCACACATTTGCTAATGGCTTATGAACACAACTCTCCCACTGCAGTCAAATTACTTATATCAAGGTAGAAATATTTCTTTAGGTGTGGGAGTAGAGAACATGATAAAAAGGTGGTGTAAATTTTGCTAGGAGCACGGGATAGCTCTGAAATTACCTTCCAATTTAGTTGTTCATACATTTTTTTATATATAAGCTGAAATGTTCATACGAGGTGAGCTTCAGAGAAGACAACCTTGGGACATTTAGAACTGAGGCCAGAGAAAAAAAGCACTGGATTATGAATAATGGGTTTACCTGTAATATTTCAGTCACTTTAAATTTTGGAGTAAGGGCTAGAAATATTGTTTGGAGGAGCAACAGCTTTTTAATGAAGGGTGTACTATTTCTTTGCTCACCAAATCTGACAACATGGAGGGAACCATGAGCACTCAGGGAAGGACAAAATACTGAGCCAGGGTTGTAGAAAAGACAAAAAGTCTGTGACAGAGCCCCTGGTGAAATGGGAAGGACTAGGCCATCAAATCAGAGTCAGGATGACAAGTCTGAGGAGTGCAGGTTGGCATTGAACTGGAATGAGGTCCCAAGTATTTGGGACTGGAGCATTCCTCATTTTATATTTTTATAGCTGGCTGAGCCTACTTCAGCTGGCCCTCATCCACACCAAACTGTGTCTTGCTTTAAAGACTCAGACCATGGGTCTTAAAGACCCAGTTTTCCAATGAGTTTTCCATCTGCTTTTCAGCAGTTTTATCTAATCCATATTTCCTTGGCTCATTGAGGATATCATCCCTGTACATGACCAACATGAAAAGAATCTGAATTCTGTGATTACATTTTCACTTTTTGCATGGATTCCAGTCTCTCTTTGAACACCAAATTCTTCTTTGGGATGAATTAGGAGTATGTGATGAAACAGGCCTATTTTTTGAAGGATCCTTGCTTCAGTTGTAGCAAAAGCTGAAAGCTGTGTAGAAAATGGAAAAGAAATTGGGGGAAAAGAATGAATAATGGTCTCCTGGCTGAGGATGTTGAAATCCATCCAAGAGATTGGATTATAAATGTACATCTGCCAAAAATTTCTCAGTGTGATCCTGGGCGAGTCATTCACCCAAACTTCTCACAGGTGTTCTGTGGTTGTGTTTTTTACCCACTGTTAGGTATCAGTATGACTGGGTTCTTGCTGTTTTGTTGCAGAACTGCCAAGTAGTGACAAGTCAGACTGCAGGAGGTTTTATTATTTAAAGGACTTGAAGATTTTGAAATACAGATTTGTTCCAAATCAGCATATATTCCTTAGATTAGGTAATTTCTGGTGGGTCAATTTTTATTGAACAAGTGATTTCACACTGTTTAAGCAGAGTAGTTAATTTTGAGGTTGTACTACCATAGAAGAAGTCTATCAGCTTTTTAAACATTTGAAGTACCATAAAAAAAAATCAAACCTCAGTTTAGCCATTGGATATTCTCAAAATTCAGTGCTCCTTTCCAGAAGAAATATCAGTGTGTAGAGAAATAGAACCATATTTGTAAAAATCCTGCTTTCAAGATAAGGTTCTGTTCTAGAAGACAGGATTTCATTTGTTTCCATCACTGGTACTCTTCACAATGATAAGCCAGTGGTGTGGGGTCTCAAACACACATTGCTTTGTAGTGTCAATGTTCTGAAAATTTAGGGCCCTGAAGTCTCAAACTGGCCACTTTAAATTAATGGGGTTTTAACTTAATGGATCTGTGCCTTGGCTCTCCAGACAAAAAGGGAAGATAGTAAACTCTCAGGAATTTTCTGTGAATATTCAGAGATAACAGTAACAACTGTAATTGAAGAGCCTAAGAAGAAGTTATTATTTCTAACTTTTAGCAGGATTTGGATGTTGTACAGTAAATAAGACCTGGGGCCATACTCTGTAAAGTTAAAATTGCCAAGCAGCTCATCAATAATTAGATATCAGCTATTTTGTGCCCTGATGCAGCTGAAATGGCACAGACAAAGCAGTATATGATCATGCAGTAAAACAGTATCATAAACATTAATCCCAAGGAACTGAATTGAGATTTTACAAGGAACCGAATTCTGGTGTCTGTTCTGTGAGAGTTCACAAAGTAGGAGAGATTGCTAATTATAAAGCTAAATATTTCTGCCTGGAAAATTATTGCAAAAATTATTTCAATTAAGTTTAGGTTGTCACAGACTCTCCTACACTTTCAGTAAGTGTATATCTATAAATATCTGTAAATTATCTTGAGAGAGAACAGTCTATATTTATTTATAGTATGCTTTCTTTTTGAACCAAATTTTTCAGGCTAATTAATGAAACCTGTACAAAGTAAGTATGCTCCTAATATTTCCAGTGCGAGTAGATTTCAGGAGAAGTCTTTCCTGTTTGAAAATCCTTGTTTATTAATTCTAGGTCCAGCTGCAGGCTATGGAATGCAGTTACAGAATTTGTGATATGCTTTATTAATCAAAAAAATTTTCATCATATTGAAAAGAAAGCACTGAATTCTATCTATAACAAATCCTCAAAATGAAAGACTTACCAGGCTTTTAAGTTGTAAATTGAGTATAACTGCTGAAGAACTGTTGAGAACAGGCAAAATCTGTTAAATTTGATGAAAGATACTCCTCTGAAAAGCCTCTCTACTTTCTTAATGAATAAAAAGGAGTAACTTTCAGGGAATACCAAAGGGGCCAGCAGATTTTCAATGCCATACAAACCTAGGAGAGAAAGATCTTTTTTTTCCACTCTCCCATTTCTTTTTCTGAAACAACAGAAAAATTCAATTTGAGCCCTACCTAAGAGTTAAGAATACTCTCAAAAGATAATATTTATTTTTACAAGCACAATCAACATTTAAGGCTTTTAGAAGGAACTATATCCATATTTAGAAAAAAAGGTTTTGAGCTATCAAAACTCTGTTAAGATAATTTTTGTTGTTGTTGCTAGTATTATTAATACAGTGTTAATATTCTTATATTTGTTAAATGAAAACCTATTTGAAAATAAAGAATAATCGTATTCACTTGAGGATTAGCTGGCTACAAGGCATTATTTATGCAGCAGACTTTCAAAAATAGGACAGACAATACTTTCCTCTTCTGAATTTTTAAGAACTGTATGTGTGTCTGTGGGGACTGTTTATGTTAAAGAATTACTTTAAAAACTGTAAAAAAAAAAAATAAAATCAAACACTTAATTGGGAATTACTTATTTATAAAAACATGCATGTTTGGACTAACTTGAAACAGAATTTGAACTTCTCTCAAAAGCTAATTGAACTAAAAAAATGTCTGAGAAAAAGAAATGAATACAGAAAAGACCTGAAATTGGAAGTATCGTGACATGGAGCACATGTATCCCCCTGCATGCACACGAACTGAAGAAGCTGCCGGCACTGCACTAACAAAGGAAGCAGCAGCTCACATGCAAATTTGGGGGAAGTCCTGGACAGATGTTCTCTCTTTTCTGAAAATATGGAACTGGGAAGGTAAATTATCTTCAAATGAAGCAAGGGAAACAAAGTACACTTCTTATGTTTCACCTTCAGTTCTTTTGCTGTCTCAGCACACTCCCCTGACTTTTTCAAGTAAAGAGTCAAGAAAACCCAGAAAGGAGCTGATTGACATCATTGTGAATGGTTACCTGCTGTTGGACTGTAAATTCTGCAAGATAAGAGTATTACCTTAATACTGTCACCAAAGTAAAGAGCCAGAGAAAAATTATGAAAACTTACTGATTACATTTATCTCCTTCTTCTAATGATCTAAGAAATAATAGAATGTCATTTTATTTTAAGCACCAGAAGAATTCCCTGCTGAACAGCAAAATAACCCAGACTGTAACCTTTAGTAGATGTTACAGTAGGTTCATTTTTGTCATATAAGATTTTCAGACTTAAGGCAGGTACTCAGACAACTGATGAACTAAATTTAAATATTCTCTTGGCTGACTGCAAACTGTACTGCTACACCACAAAACAGAAGCCAGGTCATAACTTGAGTGAAATGTGCTTCATTGAGTTAGATGGAAAAGTCTTCCCCCTCTCAGAGGTCACATCAGTCTCAAATTGTGTCTTTTATTATATCAGGGAAGTCAGCAGCAAATGCTTTGTCTCTTTTTAAATGATAAAAAAACTTACTGTTTTGCTGCTTTTTCACTTACAATTTCCCTCCAAACATGGGAAAAAAGTTAATTAACTAAAAAAATAGTGAGTCAGAATTCTGAGTGGCTCTTGAGAAAAGTAGTATTTAAGATCTGACACTTTCTGTTTCTCCATATAGGTGACTTCTTGGTACGGTACTAGGTTAAAACTAAATGTTGTGCTCTGCCAAGGCTGTTTTAATGGGATGTTGGCCATATGTAACATACATGGGGGCTAAGAGAAGGACTCAGAGCAGCCAGGCTTACTTTTTACTTTATATGATTAACATTTTAAGCAGATTTAGTGCTGCTAGGTTCTGTGGGAAAAATCCCATTGCGCTCTGACAAGTGTTTCATAGCTGTTTGTGCTGACATCCAGCACTAATTGGTTTTTGGCACTTTGGAGGACATTTGAATTCTACCATCCACTCTGCAGATTTGTCTGGGAGAGTACTCTGGAGCACCGTGCAGTCTACACACAGATAGCCCCCTAATTAGCCTCTCTGGAGGTACTTTCCCACAGGTACCAGCTGAGCATGATGTCTGTGTAAGCAGGAAACATCAGGCTAATTTAAAGTGCTTTTTCTCAATACAGAGAGTACATAAGAACTTACTTTGCTTCACAGATGGGCTTCTGCAAATAAATACATTAAAAAAATAAAAGAAAAAAAGATGTGTTTATTTGTTAGAGAAAAGTCTAGCTAAAATCTTGATGCTTTAAAGGCAGGGCTTTTCAGGTTGAGTTCAGATCACCTAAACCTGCCAGGTGAGTAATGTTTTATGTCTCTACTCAGTGCCACAGAGAGACTGAAAATGCCAGTTAGAGGACGAGACAATGGTGTGGCTATGTACATGTGAGAGGTGTTATTCATGATGAACAAAAGAGGAATTTAACATTTAAATTAAACATTTAAGTTTCCAGTATAAGATGACTACTTTTGAGATTCATCTGCCCAGGTCTAGAGCTATAAAGAGCTTACAGGTACCACAGGAGGCTGTTAGGACACCTACAAGTGGTTCTTCCACTCATCTGCCTTTTAGCCTGGCATATCAGATGCTGTATGCGGGCATACCGGGAAGCCTAGTCTCCAAAGGTGTCTTACATGAGCTGCTGTAAAGACTGATTTCTCAACTCTTCCCACCCTGTGTCAATGCTGAGCTGCTAATTCAAGGTACTGAACAGTCAAACACATGACTTTGCAGCTCCTAGAGATGAGAGGTTATGCATAGAACAAGAAGAGGATAAGAGCCCTGGGATTTAATCTGTGCCTTCTGGCTGATGTGCCATATCAAGGGAGATAGCAGAAGGAGGAAGTAAAGCTAGGAGAGAATGAGGGGGCTTATGTTCTCATGCCACCAGACTGCCTACTGAAAAATAAATTCAAGCCCTTGGTTAGGCCAATGGTGGTTGCTCAAAGTGGTGTGGGTCAGCTGTGCACCACGTATGTGGCTCGAGGACAAATTGGGGCACAGATGGGAGGAAAATCTTTGCGTGCAGAATGTTCCACTTGTAACTAAGCCAACTTGGACTGCTTTGTACTGGGGAAGAGACAGAGTGTTTATAGGATAGCCAGGAATGGCGGCCAGAAACTTCAACATTGTCCTGCTGACTGTCCAGATTTTCAGTGACGTAATGGCACAAATCTTCTCTTAGGAATTAGCTCTTTTGCTGCCTGATCTTCTATTTCCATCCTATGTGTAGCATGAAGCATATGCTGTGGGAATAGAAATAAGAAACAAGTCTGTTTTCTTCATTTTAGATGCTATTTCCAGTTTTCTTCAGGGGAATGCAGCTGCAGATGTAGGTATGCTCAGTAAGGGGGCTGAAGAAATGGAAGTTTCCCATGTTGTAAGTGATGGAGAGCTCGTTTCCCCCAATAGTGAAGATAGTGAAGCAGTAGCTTCACTAGTAGATAGTGAAGATAGTGAAGTAGATAGTGAAGCAATAGCAGTGTGAGGAAGAGTTTCTGCTTTGTTCTGTTTAGCTAGAAAATTGTGTAAGCAAAATCAGGCTGCCGCTACTACTCACAAGAACTCACAAAGGCCAGAGGCTCAAGTAGCACAAACCAGCAGGGAAACAAAACAATGAAGTAGGTGACAAAGTAAAGTAGATGGTGATTATTCAAGTTGTTTTAGAAAAACAAAAAAAGTTGGGAAAAAAAGCATCTTTGTTAATAATTACTTTCCTCCTTTTAACTTCAGAAAGGCTGCTGGAGAACCTTCAGCAGACTAGATAAACATGCTAGAAAAACCAGCTGAACAAAATATTTTCATTCCATACGTGTGTATCTACTTAAACTCAGCAGAGAAAACATAAGTCCTAATGAAAACAAAGCACAAATATGGAAAATTCTAATCCAGACTTTAATTGTGTTGCATCTGCAACAGCTGTAATGGGGCTGTGACAGAAAATAATTTACTTCCATTCTCTGAGCTGAACTTCTTTTTCATTCTCAGTTTTTCCTTAAAGAATATGGAAGCAATTTTCATACTCTGAATGCAGATTTTGCCACTGAAGTACCTCCAAATTCTTTTAATTCACCAGGCAAGGGAACAGCTGTTTACAAAGCAGTCTGTTGTCATCATCCAAAGACCTCATGAGACAAGCAGGAAAATTCGGTTTATATTCACAGTGGGAAAAAAAGGCATGGTTGCAAAATGTGGAAGAAAATGATCTTTAATATAAGCCATTTCTTCTCAGAACAGTATATGACTTTGTTCAGAGTTAAGTGTTTCAAAGGAAAACTAAGAAACCTGGAATAGTTACTTGTGATACTTGGGTACATTTTGCCCTTCTTTCCTTTTCAAGGCTTGTGGAGGACAAACTCTCCTCTTTCCAAGTGGGAAGGATGACTCAGAAGAAAGAGTGTTCACTTAGGATCTGACACACCTGGGTCATGTTCCTTACTCTTGCAGATTTATTGCAGCAGTTTACATACGGCATCCAGACCGAACTTGAAACTAATGTCAAAATGAGGCAGTGAGGCATCACTAACATTCATAAGGTCCTTGCAGAGTTTTAAGCACTGGTGGCTTTTGCCTATGCATAGGTGATATCCTCAAGCGGTGATTGGCATGTTGAAAGGATATGTTACTTACGGAAAAGAGCAGCTGCAGATCAAAACTTTCTGGGATGGTTAAGTGCTTTTTTTTATTGCAATAAAACTACGTTTAGAGTATCATTCTGGGCTTAGATCATCACTGTGCCATATTAATAGTAAAAAAGTTGATCTATAGGTATAGGGTTATTGAGAGGCAAACACCAGGCTCTTGAATGTGTTGCAGTGTTTTGCTCACAGTCCATTTTTGAAGCTGTTCTGTCTGTTCATTTTTTTCCTTAAATAATTAAAACATTCATTATGTCTAAGAATGAAGAAAGAAGTCAAGAAGCTGACTCTCTAAGCCAATTGGCAGGCAAGAGAATTGAAACAAAAGTCTCATTTTATACTGTGTACTTTCCATCTGGCTGTGCTATACACCTTCACAGAATTACAGGATTATTGAGGTTGGGAAGGACCTCTGGAGACAATGAGTAAGACAAAAGTTCTTTGAAGTTATAGATTTTACTCACAGGCTATACCAAAACTGCAGGAAATGCAAAGACCTCCCAGCTCCCATACCCTTTTGTCCAATCTACCTGCATCCTGATTTGATGTCAGGGTGAGATGTAGGTGTGTACTATTTTCATCCTCACTCCCCCTCCTCTGCTGTCATTTACACAGGAAGAAGCCCTTGGAATAACAGAGGCTGACAGGACCCTGGGTCCTCATTTGTGAAGTGAGGAAAGTGCAACATTACCAAACAGCAACACTTAATGTGTTTTCCAAGGATTTAGGCCTTAAGAAAGTGTCAGAGGAGCAATCATTTTTGCTCAATTCATTTCTTTCCCTTCATAGTAAGTAGTACATAACAAAATTTAATCTTTGAGCCTCCCACATTTCGTGACATGAAGGTTTCCTGTAAGCCTGGCTCTTATGTGTTCTGCTTTCCATCTCATTTCCAAACTTTGGTGCCACTGTATGTACATGCACCAGAAAATGAGGGAGAGCTGTAAGGGGGGCATTTGTCTTCATCCTGTCGTTAAGGAGGATGTCCCACGAGTCTGCAATTTGCAGCACAGGCACAGCCCTTCCCAGAGCAACGAGAGTTGTCATGACCCTGCCTCTCCCAGCATCACTGGAACAGAAACAAGACCAAGCTTCCTTCTTCCAAAGATAACCTCTTTTCTTCCAAATACAGGCTGACGATAGCTTCATATATGATACATTGTAAATCTACGCATCACCGGCCAGAATGAAGTCCCAGAAGGGAATTCATTTTGTGGGAAAAGACTGAGAGAGTTGTGCTCTTTCTCAAGGGAGAGGAAAACATTTCATGCTAAGCTAAAAGCTTGCATTTGTTATTTTTAGTCAAACTAATAAATGTTTCATGTTGGCAAAGATAAAAGCAAGGACGTGAGCAAAGAAATAAATACATGAACAAAAAACCATGTCATATTGAGGGAACAAATAGGTATAGAGAGGTTCTAGGGGAGTAAAAACACAAGCATTTTCTACATTTTATGGAAAGGTTCTTTTTCTTGTTTTTATTCCAGTACTGAACAAAACTGAAAATAAGCCACTATTTGTTTATGAGAGAGGGCTAGCATTTCTTCCAGTTCTACTAGACAGCACATTTTCTGTCTGCAGCTACAAGATTCTGGGCAAGTCTTCATTTAAAAAGATAGTGGTGGGAGAAGGAGGAAGGAAGGAATATGACTGCCACTAATATTTGCTATAGTCCAGTCAAAGGGAGGTTGCCAAGAGATTTAGCAAACCTCGGTGTCCAAAGAAATCATAAGGACCTGCTACAGAGGAAAAACCATCTTTTAGGACGGCTGATGGGAAAATTTCTACCAGAGCATAAGGTGGATGGAGAAATAGTTTGCTTGCTGAATGAGCACAATGAGGAAAAATTAAAGGTCAATATATGACTGTAGGAGGGAAAGGAGCTTTGCATTATAGTCACTGAGAAAACAAATATTTTGTCAAGTATGCATGCCAGAAAAACCTGAAGGCTTGTTCAGTGTGGCAGCTCTAATGAGATCACCTGATGCATTTCACAAATAACATCCAAGAAACAGCTAAGTTTTACAGTTAGTCTGTGAAAAAAAAAAGCATATAAATGATTGATTGAGTCTAAATTAATTGCATGAGGACACTCCATGAATAGCGAGGGTCTTCACCAGAATAAATAATTGCTCAAGGAAATTTCTGGTTTTCAGGGTTAAACATTTACAAGGACACTTAAATCCTTTCTTTGATCAAAAAATTAATATCCTTAGTGAGTTATAAAAAGGAAGTATGATATAGAACTTAATAATTACAATTTATAACAATAACACAACTATGGATTATTAATGTTAGCAAGATTTTTTTACTGTTTCACAGAATAAAACATATGAAAATTGAAGATTTGCAGGTCAGAAGAATATGAAATTGGTTGAAAAAAAAGCCTTAAATACCCAAAGACCAAAAATCATATTTCAGGAGATTCCTTAAATGCCATTCTAGGTACAGAACTATTCAGAGTTTTCCATATTACAATCTTTACAATTGAATTGAAATATTTGCATTGACCTCAGGGCATAATTGTGAGGAGACTTTCCAAAGCTGAAAAGATTACTAATGCTTGGAAAGATAGAAATAAATCAAATAATTAGGATGATACTCAACAAAAATAAACATTAGTTCTCCAAACAGGATATATGGCAATTACAAATGAAATTATTTCATCAGTCAGATACTTCCTGTTACACCACTGGCTAGAATTGCTTATAAACATAAAAATTTGTTTGAGTAAGAAGTTGTGATTGTAAATGTAAAACATATGATGACCTAGTGCTTGTAAGCTTATTCCAGGCAAATCCACACACTAATTTAATCATGCAAATTAGGTTTGTGAAAGAACTGCCTCTGCAGTACAGATTATGAATGTTCTTTTTATTACCAGGTGATAGAAAAGGAGTTAAATTATAACAGGCAGGAAAACTTCTTGTAAAATCCAACATACGTGCACTCTAGTGAGTGGTACGTGGCAGGCCAAGGAAGCGTATATGATGGGAAGAGTAGGGATTTCTTCATGGCTTTTCATGAGTAGGGATTTCTTCATGGCTTTTCACGAGGTGCACCATTTTATTTGTGTGGTTTGCAAAGGGCAGAACAGAACCATGCAAATTTGAGAGAACTGCTTATGATTTTAATTTGATGAGTAAAATATTGTAATGCTTAATCACTTCTTGCATCCCACCTGTCCTCCAAGCATTCATTTAATTTAATCTTGTTGAAAGTTGAGTGGAATTTCACCCTACTTCACTCTAAAAAAAATCTGACCTCAGGCTGGAGATACCATAAAACTAGAGAGCAAACTGTTGTATAGGTAATTAATATTTGTCAAAGGCAAAGACTATAAAATATTTATTACTTGGATGTCACTTGTTTTCTTCCTGCAGCAGTTCAGAGCCCACGTAGTTAAGCACCAGCAGAATGATGGATACACGTGCCACTCTCAGCATTTACACCCAGGCAGTGATTGATTAGGCATGAGAAAGGAAAGGAGCAGATAAGTCCCACACTCAGACAAAGCCATTCAATTAGTAAGGAAGCAACAAGAGCCAGAAGAAATTCAGTGGGTCTTTGATTAAATTAGGAAAACCAAAAGGTTGTCAGTTTACGTTTGAGATAAAGGGCAAAGTCCATACTTTTTCTAAAAAGTTCAGAATTAGAGGACAGGCATCTTTATGCTGAGGTTGAAGAGGAGAATTGGTAAATGAAATGCTTCTTGAAGACAATCAGATGCTAAAAAAGAAGAAAAATGGAAAGTTTATGTACCTTTTTATTTTATATGATGAAATTAAAAGAATTATTTGATGCATACTGTAAAAATAGTCTTCAGAATATTCTTTTTTTTTTTGCTTCCTATTCCCTCTGAATTCATCATGAGCAACTGGAAAACTGGTAAATTTATGACATCAGCAGAAATGCAGCTGTTTCCTTGAGGGAGAAACAATTATTAAACTAGCACCTAGTTTTTAATATACTAGGCACTAGAAAAAATGACACTATTTAAAACTTTGTTTTTTATTTTTTAACTCTTTTATGAGTTACATTTAATTCTAATACCTGGAATTGCAGCTGTCAGGAAAAAAAAATAATTTCTGTTGGAGACTCAAACTGTCAGCTCTGTTTAGGAAAACCTGCAGGATAGCTCCCCAGCCAGTTCTTAGTTAACCACAGAAACTTTTCTGACTGAGCCAGGAATTACTAAACTTGACACTAAAGATATATAAAGTGTATAGTAAAATAATATAATCCTTTTACCACCCAGAAATTACATTTAAAATAATTAATCGTTTACTTTGGAAGGGTCCTCTAGAGGCCATTTGATCCAAACTACACTAAAAGCAGGACTAGCTTTGAATGTTTGTCCAAATTTAAATTCAGATTAGGTTGCTTGGAACCTTGGCTATAAAATTGTTGATTCCAACTCATTCCAAAAAGAACAACACCCATCATTAATGCCCTGGAGAAATGTTAATACAGATTTAAAGTGTCTTAAGAGTTATTTCAACTCTATCCTTCAGATACAATGAAATTATGGAAGACCACAAGGGCACAAATCTGTTGCTGAAATAACTACCAAAAGTCTGCTTGGGGTAATTCACAATCATGCAAGATTTCAGTGGAAATTGTGTCCATCCAGAGGACATGTCAGAGCAATACCATGTAGCCTAGCTGCTCTAAGAGGGAACTGTGACCTGAATATCTCCATGCTCTCCTCTAAAATTCTGTCTGTTAGCACCAAACCTAAGCCACTGCCTGCCTAATGTCACTGCCTGTAGCCTAGTTGCAGTCACCCTTCAGCATGCTCCAGACCATTCAGGGAGATGCAATTGCCACGTTCATAGCACTCCATGTGTTTGTCCTCCAGAGATGCTGACATGCTTTTCTGGAGTGGGATGGCCCTTCTTTAGTCCAGAAGTAGCTTCTTTTATAGCATTTTTCAGAGATTTCATTTAGGCAAAGAACATTGACGACCTCCTTGATCTTCTGTGCCTACCCATGCAGTAGATTTTATGTCTCAGCCATATTGCCAATAGTTAACTCTCTTTAGATATATCTAATTGCATTGCCCTAAAATGCTTCTGTAGTATCTGTTTCCTGTGTTGTTTGAATGGCTTCTACTTCCTTATTAAGTGAAATTACTCCTCTTCCTTGAAACTATTGGGCCAAAATTTGGCTTCCTTTATAATTTTCAAACAACAGTATAAGAAGGTTGTTATCTTTAAAAGGCTCCAAAAATCTGTGTGCATATATGTCTGTAAGCTGCAATCCAAGCAAGCTGTCTGCTCTCATTGGGCATTCCTAGAAATGGAGCTTAGCAGCAGTGCTGTCTCTTAGCAGCAAACCTTTCCTGCAGCTGTAAGACAGCCCCCTGGTTTGTTCTTTACTTACTGTCCCTTTCTAAGTACTGCTTGTGTTTGTAATTCCAAATGCTATTGATTTTTATCTGTTATCTACAGAGGGTACAAAGCCCAGCACCTCTTAGATTCTATCTTCATCCCTTAGCTGGTTATATTGTATGAGTCATATTGATTTGAAGGAAAAGAAGCTAACAGCAGCACTTGTTTTTAGATAAGAGTAGTATGTATCTTGAAATTCTACTCCCTTTCATGGAAAGAAAATCTGTGATCTGAAAAACTATTTATTTATTTATTTTCCACAGCAGTCTTGGTGAAAACAGAGTCAAATTGTGTCCTGTGAGATGATGAACAGCAATAGTTCACGCTTCAATCATCTTCAATCATTTTTACTTATGGAACAGGACAAGGGCTGATGGTTACACAGAGAGAGTACACCCTTAATGGACAAAGCCTACTATGCTCTTAATGAATACAGTATTTTGTTGCATGCAATCTTCCATGCTACTTTGGAGAATTAGTAGTGTGCTGAAAATGGACAAAATAATAATTACAGAGAAATAAGTGATGCTGAGACTTTTGTTAAACTGGAATAACTATTTATATATTTTGTTCAAGCCTTATCGCACCATAACACTACTGAACAAAGATATATAAACTGCTAATCTCAGATGGTGCAAAGTACTTCATAGTGGCAATGCTACCTTCTTGTAGCGAATTCTGGAGGAAAAGTGTGAATGAGTGACTCAGCTGTAGTTTGCATTGATATCCAAAGCAGAGTGGTACAAAACCACCAGAAAGTACAGAAAAGTCATTTACAACCTCTGACTACAGGTGTACTATGTAGAAATGAAAAAGCCTTTAACAGACAACAGTTTTCAAAGTTCTGATGCAAGTAAGGTAAGTGTTCAAAGAAACAGTAAGAAACAGTCTAGACCACATTATTGGTGCCTGTTTTTCAAGAAATATCCTGCCTCACATTGTAAACAAGGATTCTGCCACTGGATTTAATGGGAACCATCTTATAGGCAGCATCGGCTTCTGAGCTGGAAGTTCAACCTACTGCTGGAGTAAGGAATACTGTACTGCACTCAGCCAGTGCTTGTACAACTGACCGCTTACAGCTCTGGGCTCCTGATGTAAAATGTTGGGTGCTTCCAACACACTGTGACCTCATGCCTGAGCACAGCAGTCCCTTTAGCCCAGCCTGGAGTCAAGGTTGGTGTCATAGGTTAGCAAGCATAGTCCCGGATGTTCTTGCAAAGGGCTGCTTACAGCTTCCTCTATGACCTGATAGAACCTATCAGTGGCCAGTTTGACTATGGACAATTCTTTAAGCCACTTTAAGTTGTGACTGCCTCTGTGATCCACATTTAAGAATAGAAACCCTGAGACAGAGGCTCTCTGTCTCATTTCCAGTGTTGGGACAGATGGCTGCGGGCCCCATGTGGGGGCCAGCGGGCCTGGCCCAGGCCCTGCTCAGGCCAGGCCAGGCCGGGCCACGGCCATCCAGGAGCTGATGGGCCCTGTTCCACCCGCAGAACCACCCCACAGCCCTGCTGTGGGCAGCTGGAGCTGCTCGGCTCCCCCCCCCTCCACTGCGATAAGCCACATTCCAGCTTCAAGGCCTAGGTGAGATTAACCCTTTTAGGGCTGTGAAGAGCTGAAAACCTGAGGAAAGAGAAAGAGGAGATGCTTAAAGCTGAAAGTCTGTTGTGAAGCTATGATATGTCAGAGTATCCGTTGTTATTTCATGAAGATATGGGGGGTGGAGCATTCAACTTGTACGTGTGAGCAAAAGCACCTGGGCTGAGATAGGCAGATGCTGATGCAGCTGTAATTTCATGAGAAGTTTGGACAGGGAGAGATGGAAGTGATGAGGACTTTTGCTCCAAATGGGAAAGGAGAAAACCTCAGTTCCTAGAGATGCTCCCAGAGATAGTCCTAACGATGAAGATGAGGAGGACCCTTTGCTCCCAGGGAAGGAGAAGGGCCTCTGTTCTTGGAGATGAAATGCTCCCAGAGATGGGTGAAGAGAACTTTTGTTTCTGAATGGCTCAACCTTAAAATTGTACCCCAAAAAACTTCAAGAGTGGACCCTCAAAAGCAGTTGTGGGAAAAGCTGCAAGTTGGGGGAAGAGACTCACATGCAAGCAGAGAGACTCCTCTTCCTAAATGGACTGAACAAAGTTATTTGGAAGTGGGCGGCTGTCTCGTTGTGATAATGTGTTCATAGCATGGGCAAGAGAGACTCCTCTTCCTAAATGGACTGAACAAGGTTATTATGGAAGTGATAAACAGACTGAACATCTGAAGGGTTGTCTTTTTACATTGTCAGTGGGAGAAGGGAGGAAGGTGGGGGGAGGAGAAGAGTTCTGAAGGTGTGGTATGATTTTTTTTCTCTTCTTTTAAGTCTGTTAATAAACTTCTTTATATTCTTTCAAGTTTGGTGCCTGCTTTGCATTTCTCCTAATTCTTATCTCACAGCAGATAAACAGTAATGAGTATTTTGGACCAAACCACTACACTAAATTGGTGTTTCCGCCCGGTTACAAACCCAACCCGCTACAGTTGGGTGGCCCAACCAGCCTGGGAAGGACACCCCTGATGACAGAGCAGAGGAGCAGCCCCATGTAAGCCCCAGCTTCTGCACAACAATCACAAATTTTGTTAGAAGAGGAGAAGCTAAGGCAATTTAGGAAGCATTGTACTATTTCTGATGATTTTTATGTTCCCTGTAGGATGAATTGTTCATGAAAAGAGAAGACATAAGTCTGCATGCAGCTCTGGAAGAGCTGGGAATATTCCAGCTGTTTGGGCAGAGTCTCTAAACACATTTGGTTTTGAATATTTAAATTTCTTTAACAGTGCTTGTGAATGTACTAATTAATTCGCACACAAGTACTTATAAAAGAATAAATGAAATTATTTGTAAATATCTTTTTCATAGTTTCCTTGGCTATATCATATCCATATCAATGTCCATAATTTTCATCTGCAATGCCAGTTGCTTTGGCTGTTTCTGTGTCAAATAATTTGTCTTTCTCTTTCTATCACATAAACTACATGAGCATTTTTGAAATTGCTGTCCCATTTATTCCTTGATGGGCTATAATAGTCCTAATCAATATTGTGTTGGAGTCCATTTGGCCCACAGTGCTGTCATTTTTGCAGCAAATGGGAGTCATTTGCTGTCTTGCTGTCTCATACAAAAATAAAAAAGAGATTTATACTTTTTTTATTCTTGCCGTTAACTCTGCTTGTTCTTTGCGCAGAAAGAAAATAAAGCAGGGTTTCTCTTTTTCTTTTTTTTTTCCAACTAGAAATCAGCAATATGTTTTCTCTAAAATTGTTGGATGGGAAGGGAAAAGCTGAAGAACCTCCTACCTGCTGGGCACCTTCAAAAAATTTGTCACTTACGATCTTCCATGAGTGGAGGGTTAGTGGTCATAGCTCTGAGAGAGTCTTTTCTGCTGTGTTCATTTTAGACCCTTGGAATATCATGCTGCGCTTGACATAAATTTGCCTGGATCTCAGCTTTAATATCAATTAATTTGTTATAGATGCACGAACTGGAAGGCAGGAAAGCATTTCCTATACTTTTTTTAGTGTTTCCATTTCCTATCTTATGTCATACCAAATGCAATCATCAAAAATTTTGCTTTTTAAAAATTAAAAACTATAAAGGTCAAAATATACTTGTTTCCCAGGACCTTCCCATCTTCTCCTGAATATTCATGGCATACCTCTGGATTGAATGTCAGATGTAAAACAGGAGATTCAGAAAGCTAGGTTTTGCAGAATTTTTCTGAACAGCTTCTTTATTTAAAGATAAAAACAGAAGGGAGGACATCTTAAATTAGAGCCTCCAGCTTTAGCTTCTTTCTTTGGTTTTTCTTTCTGCACCACTCTGAAACATTCCTTCAGGCTGGGCATTCTGCAAGGGCATAGAGTTCCACCTTGTGCAGAATCACAGAGGCTTGTCCGTTTTTGAGCTTGTTAATTTTGCAGTTGCTATGGAACATTGTCTGGTAAAAAGCATGCCTGTCTTTTCCTATCTTCTACTTCTGTCAAAATTTTCTGTGTGGATCTATGGTGCCTCTGAATCTTTTCAAGGTTTTTTCTACAGTTTGTATGACTTAGGGATTTTTCCACTACCTGCGCTCTTCTCCCTCTCCAGAAAGCCTTTATTAATGTCTCCCAGCTCAGTTGGTCACCTTTACAAACTTGTGTGTACACAGCAGATTAACAATGGCCCATTTTCCCCAGTGCACCAGAAACATAAAATGTTTCTTCACCACAACCCTGTATTCTTCCTCCTTACAGAGGCAAACAATATCATACCATTAACTTTCTAACATCAACTAGCTTTTCTCAGAGTTCTCAGTCATTACAATGCCCTCAGTATTTCATTATCTCTGCTTTTCATTAAGTTTTTCTTCTGGTTTGGACAGATCTGTATTACATCTCAAAAATTATTTCCTTTCCTCTTTTCCTTTCTCAGCCTTTTCCCACTTTGGTATGTCATATAATCTTTATCAAAATTAATCTCCACAGAAAACAAAGACGTTTAAAAGATAATTTTAAATGTAAAATCTGTAGCCAGGCCACATGATAAACTAAGTCTTCATGGAGTTGAATACCAAAAATTAGTTGTTAATTTTCTGCCTCTCCCTCCTTCCTTAGTTTTCAGAGAGATTTTTAGTGATCACCGATCACATAACAGTGTCTCAAAAGACACATTCCACATTCTTTGTTACATGTCTTTTAACCTCATACACCTCTTAGATTTTTCTCATCTCCCCTCTGCAAAACAAATTCTGTTGAAAGCAAAACTTTGTTTCTGCTTGTGATTTACAAATTTCTGGTGACTTCAGTATGCAGGACTGCAGTCGTTCTCTCACTTAATTAGTTTTCACTGATTGTTTTGAAGCTTTTGCTTACCAGTAGGAAAGCAGTACTTCATTGTACAGTCATCCAAAGGAAGGCAAAATTACTCTTCATGTCCATGGGAAGGACTCTTCCATCAGCTGATATGGATGATCTTTTGGCTAAGGTTGTTAGTGAAATCTGCTCATATTAGAATTTGGGACTGCTTTTTTTTTTCTTTTGGCTGGCAATAATACTCTGTCCCATTAAGAAGATACAACCTGTGTTAGATCAACCTCTCTGGAATAAAGATGGTTAGGGGAAAATTCTTGGAGAAGCAGACCTTCTGAGGGGGGCAGCAGAATCACAGTACAACGTGGGTGCTTGCAGTTCATACCAAGAGAGAACATATTAAAAGCAATGGGGAACTTGTACATGCTTCTTCCTTAGTAGTATTTTTTTTTGAACTTTAATTCCATATTTTGAATAATGGATTTGATTCTACAGTTGTTCTTTCTCTTTACCCTCAAACCCACGTTTCAGTGTGTCTGTGCTTTGCAACCTAATAAGCAGGTAGAACACCCTATAAATGATGTTTCTTCATTTATAAAGAAGCTTCTGTTTGCCTTAAGTCAACCATATGCTACACATTCATGAGCTTTATAAATGCATATTCTGATCAGGAAATCTTCCCTACCAGCAGAAAATTGCCTTAAAAATACTTCACTTGGACAGAAACTGGTGACCCTTGGGGACAGATAAGATCTGATTCTGTGGAAAATGTCCTTTTGCTCATAGGAATTTTAGCCTAAAAGCATTCAAGTATCTTGACATTCTTGTGTGTGTTGTGACATCTGCATCTTTCATCAGTTTTATATTTTCAAAGGTTCCTGCTTCACATTGGCAAAAGGAGCCGTTTTCACAAACCTTTTGAAACCAGACTTGGCATGAAAGTCAAGGAGAACTAGGTAAGCCAGGTCTTGGCACATGTTTAATAGTTTTAAGATCAGAAGGAGCTTGGCTTTTACAAATCTCATTTCAGAACGGCTCATTTTTGTTCTTCCTGCATCTGCAAATAGCTAATGTCAATCAGTCAAATGCACACCTAAATGCACAGCTAAGCCATGAAAAACGTATCTGTCAAAAGACAGACTGAATATTATGATTCTGTCTGTTTGTCTTTGAATACTAGTGTTGATGCTGCAGCCTTTTTCCACATATTATCTCAAATGAAGCTTTTATCTTTTCTTGTATTTTTGGAGAGGCAATGATATTTTTTCTATTGAACAGAAACAGGGTAAACCAAGACTGTACTAAAAGTTCCAAAGAATTGGGTGTCAGTTGTTTGAAAGAATTTTTGGGAATATATTCAGTTTTTTTGAGGGGCATTTTGTGGGCCATAAAGGTTATTGTTTCTGACTAAAAGAAGGAAAGGGAGGTTTAGCGAAGGAAAGAATGAGAAAAAGTACATATTAAGACCATTAGAGTAGAAGTCATAGTAATGTCAAGTAAGGGAGTTGGTAATTTTCAGCAATGTTTTGAGAGAGATTCCAAGAAAAGCTTCAACTAATTTATTTTGGGAAGAACCCATAGCAAAATCCCTAGATACTTTTGTATCCAGTCATTTCCTGAAAGATTTTCATACTATAAATTTTCAAGAATTTTCGAGAAAGGTTTTCAATCATTTACGCATAGCTGTTATACTTCCAGGCTATCTCAGTGCCCAAACATTGTCTGTACAATCTTTAGATGAACAGGAGAACACTGTTCAGAGACAGATCACAGAAAATTGTTTTTCCATTAACTGATAATGTTGAACTGACAATTTTGATGGCTAAAGGATAAAACTAGGAATGAAAACAAGTGCTTCATGCTATAGCAAAGAGCAAGTGAAGAGAAAGTGTCACTCTTCATTTGCTGAAAATCACCCATTTCTAACCAGACTGGATTTGCAAACACGAAGGATGTCAGTAGCCGAAGATTGAACACTTCTATACTTAACCATCAGACTATTTTTTTATTGATGGAGTCAGATAGGAGAAAAAGAGCTCCAGCAAGGACTAATACAAGATAAAAAACCTTTTTGAAGCTGCTCAGAGGTTTTAAGTCTTCAAAATAATCCTGCTAGAAGTGAGTTAGTGTGCAGAAATCTGGCCAACTTATTCATTCTAAAATTCTGCCAGTGTGCAACACAGAAAGCATGTGACTTTGTTATAACTTCCCATAACACCTGCAGCTAACATTATCTGCCCCTTTCTAGGTCAGAGAGCCTCTTCATTATTTAAAATACTGTCAACATTTTAACTTCTGGTGATAAAATATCCCTTATTTGGTGCCTGACATTATTTTTTCTAAGTTTGAATGAAAATATGACAGTTGTATTAAATGACTAATGGCATAATATTTTGTCATTACCATAAATCACAAAATTTTATTTTATGGCATTGTATTTCATCAATTAAAAAAAGCATTTGAAATTAATCACAGGCAGGGTCTAAAGTTTGCATATTTGTACCCAACCTGAGGCAAGTCAAGTTCAAACGGTAAATATTAAGAGTATGAAGAAACATTGATATGTTTTCATAATTCTGTCACATATTTCAGTGTTGTTTTGGAGTACATTGCATGCAAGCAAAAACAATGAGCAGAAAATCACTGTATGAATGTTACATTTATACATTAATACAATGGAAAATCATTGTTTCCTTCACTTTAACTTACTCTGGCAATTAGTAATTCTGTCCAGTTTTGTCAGGTTTTGCCAATAGTACCTCTCTTTGTTACTGTCTTAACAAAATCTTTTGACTTAGGTTTCCTCCCATTAATAAGTAACTATTGACAAAGCTCAATCAGAAAGTGTCAAACATAATGCAGCATTATTACCTATGAATAAATTGACTATCACCACTTTCTATAAGATTCTTCTGCGGAGTTTACCAAGACTGTTGTCCATCAGACACAGCAAAAAACGTTCCTGGTCTCATTTATATTCTATATGCACTGTGGAGTTTGTCATCAGAAAGGAAAACTTCTGAAATCCTATTTAAATCAAACTTTCTAACCCAACCATTGCTGTAGTTAAGTTCTACTCATCCCTCCTTTTGTCTTGACAGCCTAGGAATACTGAGAAATTATATTACTTTCCTTCAAACTAGTAAAATGCAATTTGCCAGGTATCACATTTTATAATACCCAATGCAATCTGTATTATATCATTGTCAGGAAAGAAGGCATTTAAAGCACAGACCTTCAAGCAACCAAGTCCAATGGGCCAAAGGGGAAAGAGAATTAAGTAGAAAGGGAACATAATTTGATATTTGAAATACTGACTGTGCATAAAAAGGTGGATAACTCTTGTCACATTCACTGTGTTCCACACAGTGGAACTTGATTTCCAGCTGCCTGAGTTTTATGCTATAAAAAAAAAACAAAAGGAGAAAACCAATATTTTCAGATGATGTATATTTCTGAAGTATTTCAAATGAGTCAGACAGAAAATGAAATATAAGGTGAAAAAGATACCAGAAATGAGATGTGATTAGAGAGAATTATTTTTTATGGGGAAGAATGTAAGCTTAGGGAAGGGAACAAGTTTGCTCATTAAAGTCCTGGTTTTGAGTGGGTCTACAGGATTAATTAATATCTGCTGATCCCATAATCACAAAAGCATTGATTTTGGAAGGGGCCTCTGAAGGTCAGATGGTCCAACCCCCTATTCAAGCAGGACTACCCAGAGCTGGTTGCCCAAGACCATATTGAGTCAGATGGCTTTTGAGTACCCCCAAAGAGGGAGGTGTTATGTGCTCCTTTTCCTCTGGTCCTGTCACTGGGCACCACTGAAAAAAACATTTCTTCTTCTTCTTATCAACCTTCCTTCATGTATTTATATAAATTTATAGGAACCCACTTTGATGTCAGATAACGCTCACTGTATCACTCCTCCTATTTTCCTATAAAGCAGATAACAAAGAAAGTAACCTCCTTTAACAATAATCATTTAACATGGTAAAGAAAAGGGTTTTCAGGTAAGGATCCATGAAAAATACAGAAGCAAAGGATTTGGAGTAGCTACTGAAAAAATTTCAATGCAAACACAAAAGCAAGATGTAGAAAGTTGGGGGCAAATGATAGATATTTGGAAGCAATAGTAATTATCAGTGATTCACGGTAAATAATTAGCAGCAGTCAGATTACAATCAGAAAATGGCAGGAGCAGAGAATAATTGTTAAAAACAAAGTAGGAGCTAATTGCTGGTATCTAATATTGTCAATCAATTGCTTAAACAAAGAAAAGTATTTGAAATTAAATAGCAGTTGTTTAATTGCAATGATATAAAGAGATGGTTTTTGGTGACAAAGAGAAGCAGATGGAAAATGAGAGTAGTAATGGTAAGCTGATAAATCCAGGTTACTGTAAACTTGATCAGGTAAAGTGGCATAGCAGGGAGAGAGGTGTCAATGCAAGTTCAGTAAACAGGATGAATGAGGTAGATATGTGAATAAATGTGGATCAAAAGTAATCAAAGCTGTGGTTTTAGAAATATTTTTTTCTGAGCTGCCTAGCATTCTTCTAGTGGAGATGTTGATCTACAATAAATTTAAGTTTATACATATTTAATATTAATTTGTTGTAGGACTACAGATCTACAGATTAGATTGAAAATTACTTTTCTGAGGAAGGACTGGAAAGCAAAAATTGCAGTTCTAAAATCCTTAGTTTTAGTCGTAAGTGAAAATATGTGCAATGCTTGAGAACAACCATTACAGTGACAACAGTGCTGACATAAAGAAAGTAAAAGCAGTTTCTGGTGCTAAAGAAATAAATGTGCAATAAATTAAAGCAAGAGACAAAAAAATGCAAGGAAGATGAAGATTAAACTAAGCCTATTGTCATGAAGCCTATTCTCATAGAAACAGTTTTTACAATTCTTTGCCTTTGTTCAAATAACCCTTTGGACATGTGCCATGGAAGGGTGCTAGCCGATTTCAGTGAGCTGTCTAATTCCAACCCATTTTCTGTCCACAGGCAACAGTGGAAACAAATCTGTCAGCTGTGAGAATTCTTTGATTTCCACTGTGGGCTGGGTCCAAGTATAAGGATAGAGAAAAGGAAAGTTGTTGGAAGAAATAGAGTAATTCTAGGTGGTGGATTCTCAAACTCTTACTTTAAGTTTCTGTACTTCCTTCTTTAAACTTCCTGTCTCACAACTCAAGGTTTTCTTTTTAATATTTAGCTTGAGGATCAGTCCCTGAAACTGATGAAAAAGAAACAGAATGATAATATAAAACCACTGAGAAAATGTTACTTGGATGGGTGATATTTTCCACCTAATAAAATTAACCTTGGTGTCTGGTTTTGGGTTACTTGGGGAAAGAAGTGATTGACTTTAACTAACCCTTGTTAATACCACTGTAATAGTCTCTAAACAAGATCTTGCTTGAATTTGTCCCTGATACTGCTGCATTTAGAGTTAGGGTGTAATATATTTCAGCTCTCCTATTCACTTTAATGTTGTATAAACAGATTGTGGGTTTGTCCAACTGGTTCAATAAAATAGCTGCAAAGAGTCTCAAACTTTGTATGACAAAAAACTCAATATTCACTTTCTGAAGAGAAGCAGGTAACCAAAGCACCACATGCCAGCTTGTTTAAACTTTCTATTTGAATTTGGCAATCTTTTTCTGAATAGTGTAATACTTGGCTCTTAAAAGAACTAAAGATTGTGCTGTACCTTTTTTTAAGATTTAGGAGTAGAATGAATGCTGCAGAAATAGTTCAAACTCTTGCAGTTCATGGAGGTTATGCTCTGAAAGACACAATATTTGGGACTTTGCAGGTGATTCCATCTATTGTAAAGAAATACAAATAGTTATCTACCAATATATCAGAAGGATATAAACAGAAAAAATTGTACCCATAATTCTGAAGAGAGCTGTGGTCACCAGTTTATCACTGACAAGAACAGCACATCTCACCCATGCAGGAGACAGACTTCACACAGGGACAGGGAACTGAATAATGTAAACCAGACTTTTACAGACTTTACAAACTGATATCATGGAAAAATAATTTTTTTATTTGTTCTTTCTGCTACAGAAGTTCATAATAGTTTGTGTGTGTCTAATTAAACAACATGAAAAGAAAAATATTCCACTGTACTCATTCTTCCCTATGGGAGAGAGATTGAAAAAACAAATACATGGCACATGTTAAGTAAGATCTTTCAGACTTTATTTAGGAACAGCTTAAATGAGATGAATATGACATAAAAACTTATAGACTAGAATATGTTTGATAGAAGGATTAGTGTGTAGAAACCACAATTTATGCTTAAAATGTTTTTAAAATTCCTTATAAGCTAGAAGACACTTTGCTATTAAAAAATAATTTCAAGCACACGAGGAGTTGAAGAGACTAAAATATGAAACAAATCTTAAGAGAAAGCATGTTTTAACATTCATTCTTAGCATATTCAAAGTCTGTGTGAGGATCATGATTAGCCTTCCTTCCCACAAAGTTGTTTCATGTTAATCAAAATATGGATAATGGAATGAAAAAAGTCTTTGGTTTGAAAGCATATAGAAGACATTTCTGTCAAGCCAGAAGGATCTTCCAGGATACGGTCTTGAGTGGGCCTAAAAAAGAGTAGCATGCACAAAGGGGAACTTTGATATTTGGGATTCAGGGTTTGGCTAAACACTGCTTGGGAAAGCCCCTTGGAGTCTTAACTTGTGCCCAATAGAATGATCAGCATAGGCTGGACTAACTCCAGGGCTGATAGAAGCTGCAATAATTTGTAATAGTGTATTACTGTAAAGTCAAATGCCCTGTATTATAGGTGTGTGTTACAGACATTACAACTTTGCTCCTTTAGAATCCCACAGCACCTCAATACATACATCTAAAGGCAAACCAAATTCCCAAGAAACACTATGCTTTAAGTAACAAGTTTCCATAAGATAAACCAACCAAATTTAACCGATATTTAATTGCCCTTCTTTGGTCATTGTGATTCTGAAAGTCCCCTTGCAATACTTTAAAATGTGTACCTTTTAAGAAAGACAAAGCAAGCAAGCAGATTTAAATAGTAATTTTGTGCATGTATCATCATGGTGCCTTGAATCTTTTTTAACAATCTGGTGCAATTTTCTGTGTCTAGCTCCCATGAATGGGAGAAGTTTTTCTGGCAGAATCAGGATTTTTGATCCATATTTCTAATGCTCAAGTGGCTCAGTTTCTTCTCAGGGAAGAAAAAAGCAACCAAACAACAACCCAACTCCCCCTCAAAAAAATAAACCAAAGAAAATACCACAAGAAAAAAATATCAGAACAGCATGGGCATTGTGAGCTGGGTAAAATTTAGGTCTCATTTTTGTTTCTGCATCCTGGTGAGTGCACCAGGACAACCAGTGTGCTCAGATAAAAAGCTACAGTAGTCATTGGATATTGATAATGGTAGGGTCTTAAGTCTCTTCTACTCTTAGGAAGGGTCGCCCTTTTCTCATCTGTAAAATCTAAGGCATGTCAGGGGGAAGTGCCCTTTAATGCAGTCATCCAGTGGAGCAGGAGAGAGTAAAATACTGTTTATCTTTTTTTGCTGGGCAGTGACCTAAAGCTGAATCACAGACTCTGCTGGGAACAAATCTGAATCCCAAAGATATGGACAAAGCTGGGATAGAATTTCTTTCTGTTTGGTTGAAGTGAGTAGTTTTAAGGAGAAAAAGGCAGCACAAAAGTCAGCAGACAAATGATTGAACTAGAACACAATTTACCTGAGGGTATTCTTACCAGGGATGGTAAAATCCCACCCCCATGGTAAGGATTGTGAACACGTTGGGCCATACTGTTGCAATGGCGGCAACTTTGAGTACAGCTGATAATGTTCAGGGCTCATTTTCTCAGAAGAGAAACATGGACGTTGATGCCAAAAGCTGAGGTGCTCAAGAAATGTAGGTGCCTCAAGACCTAGATGGGTCTGGCTACAAAAGGCTCTAAAGACTCACGCCCTGAGCACTTATATTGCTGTTAGAATGTCACCCCAGGCATCTGAACCCGTGATCTTAGCAACTCTAGGCCCATCAGAATCTCTCACAAATACAGCAGTGCAAACAGGGTTACATGGAAGTCATCTCGAGATAGGTCCCAGCCTGCCACAGAAGCAAGATACTGCTATTCAGTATCTCACAGCCCTGAAAGATAGATATAGGGTGCAATAACCACAGATAACTTTGCCTTGCTACTGGTTATGACACAATGGGCATAGAAAGAAAGAATCTTTGTGATTTGTTTGAGGAGCCAATTGCCATCATTTTAGAATTCTCTGATCAACACACAGTGTTGTAGTCTTACAATGAAGTTTTCTAACAAAATTGGGGTTGCTACCATACCACAGCACAGTGAAAAATGCAGGATTTATATGTAAGAAGACAAGAAAAAAATTATTTACTACAGGATCACTAGTATATTTCCAACAGGATTAAAAAACAAAATCTGAAGGAAGAAGAAGTGAAGGCATGAAGGTAAAGCAAAAATGGAAATAGACTTTTTGCCAAAGCTACAATATACCACATAACCTAACAGCTTCTTATCTTACTGTAACTGATTTTCCAGACTAAGAAAAACAGATTTAAGTCAAATGACAATACTGAAACCAAACAAGAAGATAAATGACCATTATTAAATTTAACTCAGAAACTGGTTGAAGTTTTCTTTTGCTGTTTCCCAACAAAGTTCAGGACTGAAGTTTTTACTTAGATTTTAAACTTCTACTTGTTTTTCCTCTAGTGGTCCTTAAATATTTCTTAACATGGCTATTTCAGTTAGCAAACTTAATTGACAAGTAGAATTTCAGAAGACCCTTTATCACTTGAAAAAAAAAAATTGGGCGACTTAAATCAGGAAACTTAATATTGTAGCCTAAATTTTCTGTGAACTTTGAACACCCTAAATAATTAAGAAAGCTTATGACCAAGTGTAACATTAGATTATCAGGTGAAAATGCCATTTTGCAGACAGACCCCTCGGTTTATTGAAAGATATTGAATAAATATTTTTTCTACAAGCCATGGTAAATTTAATTCCTTACATTCTTGGAATCTCATTAGTGAGTTATTAAGCTGCATGGATGGAATTTTGCAGCTAACGTAGATTATATAGCCCATGTGCTACCTCAGTGTCTTTTGAGGAATCAGGAGAGAGAGAGAACAGGGAAAACTGGTTTTAGGTTTCCCTTGGGAATTCTTGTTTACTTCATTTCTAAATTCACTCTTAAAATTATAGAGATCCATCAGTCACTGTTACTGCTAGGGTGCTAGACCCTTTCATACTTCCTCAGTCTTAGACATCTCAAAGAGGAAAATATAAAATGATCAGCAAGGTGATTAAAAAAACAAGCAAGTAGACAATATGTATTGGGAACAAATCACCTCTCTAAGTACATAAAATTCCACTGGAAGGAATGGAAGGTTGTTTTCTCAATTAAGCTGTTGAGTCACTTTTTATTAATTGCTCTTTTCCTTCATCAAATACTAATGTGTTAAAGAAAAATGTTATTGAACTATCTTGGAAGTAATTAAAAGATATCAATAGCTGTGCATTGTATTACTGATAAAAATCAGGCTCATCATTGCAGTGATGCTGAAAAGGAGTATTAAAATACCCATTTTGCAAGATTACACAACTGCAGCATTATTTATGAGGAAGAGGCAACATGAATTTACAGAGCAAACAGATTACAGGCAGTCACACAATGAACCTCTTCTTCACTTTGAATTGTAGGTTATGTCACATTCAAGCACTTATTAAGTATCTGAGCCCCAGTCTGCATGCCCACTAAACAAATATACAGGCTGAGATGAATTGCTTGAAGCAGAAGAAATATCCCCACTGAAATCAACAGGCACAGATGCAACACTTCTTGTGTGAGCAATATTAATGTATAAACACACTCTCCAGTTCACTGTCAGCAGGTCTGCCAGGCAGCCCCCAGAGGCACACGAAATGCTCCCTACTGTCACAGAGCATAAAACACATCTGAGTATCCAGGTTTCCACCTTGCACTGTTTCTTCTAGGGTACTGCAGTATTATTACCTCACTGGAGCTCTGCAGATCTGGTTCTCTGATGGGGTTGGGGTGCTCCAGATTTGGTGTACAATACTTGGATTCTCAAGTATCTTGTAACAAGACTGCTTTAGCACTGCAATAGGACTTCCAGGATACACCAGCTGTTACTGTGCTTCAGATTTCAAACAGGTGCTACTGATGGATGTCCTACCAGACACCGTCCATGAACTCTTGCTGTGGCACCACCATCAGTAACAGGCCCTGTAGATTTACAGAGAAGACAAGGTTCGGACTAGTGTTGTGAGTCACCCACTACACATCTACCTACATTGTCATTATATGGATGAAAATAAACAGCTCAGATTGTGTGTTATTATACTGTTAATAAATTTAATATTAATTATACTTGTCAAGTCAAGAAGAGGTCACCCTCAGCACATTCCTTGGGGCAATGAAGTTAAAAAGAGTATTCAAACATTCTGCAAATTTTAGCTTAGTGTTGCAAAATTAATCACTGTGACATAGTAATAAAAACAGTGTCTTACGTTGGAGAGACAAGTAAAAGGTCTCAACAGAGAAAAGTTTTTTTGGTTGGTTGGTTGGTTTTTTTCTCTTGTCCTTCAGTACAGAGGATTTATTTATTTGAACTAGAGCTAACTGCACATGTAAATGATATTCCGATCATTTTATCCTGGTCTTCATTCTTCTAGGAGCATCTTTGCTGTCTTCCATTTAGTTTCAGTGAATGACTAGCATCCTCTGTATTTTAGAAGGATTGAACCCGTGCATCAAGAGAACATAAACTGTCATAACACAGCAAAACTTAAGGTCCAATACAAACGTGTATCAGAACATGAAAGCTGTCACAAAGAATTTTAGATCATAAGGCTTGGCTCATTAATTGTTTATTCAGGCTAGGAGGCCATTCTGCAATTTTCAGATTGACAGGTAAATAAACACAATAACAGCTGATAAACTTTCAGTGCAGAAAGAATTGAAACTTTCTGATCTTGTTTTCATTTTCAATCATATTTTTCATCATTTGGTGGTGCCAGAATTGTTGTTGATTGTAATGAGCTTAAATAGTATTGTGAAAAAATGCAGTGTCTCTCAAAAAGAACTTTCATCCTCTATAGGCATCTTCATTACTAGATTGAGCTTCAAATGCTAGATGTTAAATAAGTTTTCCCAAATAGGTTTAAACCATCAGTTTAAACCATCAGCTGAGCAGATTCTTTTCTTTCCTCCTGCTTCCAAGTAACTTCCTTCTTCCACAAACCTCCCCATAAGAATCACAGGGGTTGTAGCCCTGAAAAAAGATATCGTCATCTTTTGAAACAAAGAAGTTTCTGGTGAGAATAAGAGTAAGTGCAAATTAACAAAGAGCAGAATTAAGGTAACAGACACATGGATGGATATGATCTCTTCCCAATGGGAAAGAGTCAACAGGATATCTGGTAAGCAAAATCCTCTTTCTTAGACCCATTAGAGTTCCCTGAAGGGATTAAAAGCAAATGCATAAAAGCCAGTTACTTTAAAGTAAACCAAGCAGTGCAGTACTGTGTAAGCCAGTAGGCAAGGCCCTTATTTTCACACAAGTCAGGAAATACTCAAAGTAAAGGACCGGCCAGTTCTTGCAAGGAAGGAAAGAATGACAACTTTGGGATCTGTGTTCTTCCTCATATTTATACACAACCTCAAAAAGAATACAAGATAAGAGGTGGCTAAATACATTAGCGATTCTAAATTATTTAGAGTAGCAAAAAAGAGGGCCAATTTTAGAGAGGCCTTTAGAGAATACATGACATGATAATAAATTGTATTTGAATTTCACTGTAGATAAACTTGAAATGATACACAGAAAATAGTGTAATCTCATATATGAAATGATTGTAAGCTTTGAATTACTGTTATCAGTCAAGACAACAAGAATCTTGCAATTAAAGTGTTTATTCAGTAGCACTATGGTCTTTCCTGTACTTCTTCCCACACATTTTTGAATGGTGTCTATGCGTGATATAGTTCACCAACAGCTTGAAAAATGTGAAATTCTGATTCTTTCATCTCCATAAAGGTATTAACAAAGTTCAGAGAAGGACAATAAATTACACAGATACAGAATGAAGAGCAGGTCAGCAAAGTAGAACTGATCAATTTGGAAAGGAGGTAACTGAAGACAAATATGATACATGTCAACAAAACCAGCAGTGTCACATAGCAGTTGGGTTCCAATTCAAGAACCAGGAGGCATAAAATAAAAGCAATATGAGAAAGTTTCATAACAAGCCCAAAGAGAAAGTTCTTCCCACAAATGAAGAAGATAAATCTGCGGAAGTTGTTTACACGAGATGTTGCAGGTGCTATAGTTTTCCTTGGATTCAGAGAGAGGTTTGACAAATTCGTGGAACAGAAATCTATCGGGTGGTGTTAAATAGAAAAAGTTTCTCGTGGCGCTGGAAATCACTTAGAAATATATTAGGGCTAAATATATCATATATTGTTCCCTCATTCTTTGGCAATGGCCTTTGTTGAAGGCAAAAACTAGATCTTGCTGTGCCATTTTCAGTAAACACAAACAGTGGATCAGTAACAACAAGTGTTTCCATCAGTGATAGATCTGTCTTTGGATGTCCAGTCAACAGGGAAGAGGCCTCCATACCCTCAGCTATTGCAATTGAGGGAATGGAGATAATTTTTTCAAATTGATAATCACTTCTGCATACCAGATGAATTTAACAGACCTCCATCTAATGCACCTAGTAACCTACCATAATCCTGGATTTCATTCTAGAATTAATTTATCCCTAGAAACTGGCTGATTCATTAATCACCAAGAAGTACATTGTCACACTGAACAACGAGCATCTATTCCCTGCATTTTTGCAGCCGTCTAACAGGATTAGATATTTGGATTTGCATATGTGTGTGACTTGAATCACTGTGATAAAAATTAATGCAATTAATTATTGCAGTTAATTTAATGAATGTAAAGAGGAACATGTCTTCAAAGACCAAGTACTCAGTCTGGGAAACATTCTTCTCAATAGTTTAAAAGGTCTCACTTTCTACACTTTTGAGTTAAAAGTTTTTTCTTTCCCAAATGGCTAAATGGGCTTGTTTGGTATAATCAAACAAATGGTTTGAACCTAATAAGTTTTGTCCAAAAATGTAATGATATGATGATAGTTATTATATGTGTGTGCTCCAAGCCAGGTATTTTACCACTGAATTTCAAATATTTTCCTTTAATGACTTGCTTTATTCCAGAAAATGAATAATGCTATTAATTCAGTTTCCTCCCTCAAAAAGGTACTGTGCAAAAAGGCTGCTTTTTAAAAAGAAATAATCTGATATGAATACTGATGATTATTAAATGTAAAATAAAGACATTTCATTCCCAAAGACCCAATAGGAAAAAAAATTGTACTCTATAAAAAAATATTGCAAGAAATATCCTTAAAATGAGTTGCAGTATTCTTTACTAGGCACTAGTATTGAAGAGTATGAAAATGTTTTCCTTTTCGTTATTTCAGGCTTGATGAATAGATGAGGTAGTAAACTGAATGCAAAGAGCTTCTTTTTCCCATGGATAGTTGACCTGCTCTTCTGTGTGCCTGTGCCTGAGAGCAGCACATCAGAAAGCAGCTTTAAGTTTGACAATGTAGACTGAGTATTTTCAGATCAGGATATAATTACTTAGAAATTATGCAAGAACTTGGTACCTACTGGTGAAGAAGTCAGGAACAGAAATTTCGTTTATGACTGTGACTAAAACGTTAGATCTTTTCTTGGGTTACTCTTTTTTAGGGTCTTTATTTAAACAAATACATCAAGTAAAAAAAAAAAATCACCAGGCCTCTCTCCTTCTAAATTGAAAAGTAGTTTACAAAATCTTTTCAAACATAAATAAATCTAAAAAAAAAAAAAAAACAAAAAACAAACCACAGAACACAAACCATTCTAACAAAAATTGAAAAATCATTTTCCAACAGTTCACAGTTTACATACCAGTGTGACAAAAGGGCAACCATTTTCATTCTGAGAGAAAGAGTAAATAAGAAAAAATTAGTTTACAATATACAGAAAAAATGCCTGTGAAATATCTATTTTCTTTCTTATTATGGCTGGAAAATTCAGCTAGTTGAGTTAGAATATGCAGAGATTAAAAATGACTACCTAAAACAAGAGTCAGTGGAAACAGCAGAAGGCACCGGGGACATTTCATTAATTATTTATTCAGCAGTTATCTTCAACCTAATGTATAAAGACACTGTCAAAGATTGTGAGCCAAAATATGGCTTGGTTTTTG
Organism: Corvus cornix cornix; assembly: GCF_000738735.6. Classification (NCBI taxonomy): domain Eukaryota; kingdom Metazoa; phylum Chordata; class Aves; order Passeriformes; family Corvidae; genus Corvus; species Corvus cornix. The sequence goes on from NC_046333.1 coordinate 81,857,828, forward strand.
CTCCGCTTCCAATCAAATAGATGTTTGTTTCCTTTTTCTCTTTTCTTGTTTTACACTGATGCTTCTCATTAGGCGTTAGCCTTGATCTATGTATGTCATCTGGTGTACATGCACTGTGATATAGATGAGGAGCTCCACTGTAATTTACCATGGTTAGTTGTAATGTAGAACACATCAACTGGAAATAGCTTCCATTTGGCTAGGCACATTCTTCAGCGGTTAAAGCATTTGGGAATTGTTACCAGAAATGCTGATACCATTCCTCCAGAACTATAACTTCCATTACCTACCAAATATTTTGGCTTATATTTTAAGTTCTTCTGTATGTTGAAGATAACATACTATCGTGTCATATTTTGCTTTTGTATTTTAAGAGCTAGGCTATTTCTTCACTTCGTTCTAATTCTGGGTTATATATTTGTTGCTTTGCAGGACATGGAAATGCTATGTAAGAGCCTGCGCAGATCTGAACAGTCAAGAAACAAGCCACACTAAAACGTGGAATTCTGCCTCTGTACTTCAGTTGCACTTGAACAATTAACTACCAACATTGTAATGTAATTTACAAGGAGTTGTTAAAATTTTGAAGCCTCCCCTTTACCACAGGTAAATTTTTTTCAGTGTTGCCTATTATTTCTTTCTTGGTTTTTGGTTGTTTTTTTTTTTTTTTTGGGGGGGGCATGTCTTGTCAGAAGTTTTTTGGGGATTTTTTAAATAATGTAATCTCACTAGAGAAAAGGAATGCAGTTTGGCAGCTGGGATGCAATGCTTTCATCATTGAAACCTGTTGCAAAGGTTAGCTTAATTCAGACGTCTATTGATCAACAAGTCATTGCTTAACGACAAAGTTAAAATACCAATTCTTTGTTTGTGTGTTCTATAAACAGTGAAAGTGGAGGAAGGAAACACGTTAATCAAAAGAACATTTCCAAAGCATGTGAGGGAAATACTGTTCTAAAGATCTAACGCCTTTAGCGTGCTTCTTTTCTGATTTGCAAATCAACAGTGAACCTGATATATTATCAGACATTGAGCCTGGGAGGATGAAAGCAGGACAAATTCAGTTCCTTCCTTTAGACAAGCATCAAAGTAACTTCAAGACAAGAGAAGACATGAGAAAGACTGAATGGCCTTGATCATGACCTTCAGACATCTGCAAATCAGACCAGCCAGGAAATTGAATTATAAGGTTACTGTAGACAAACCAGTTTCATTGATCAGTAGCTACTCGGAAAGAGTGGAATCATGGATGTAATGTCATAATCCTGATGGCCTCATCTCTCCAGAGGGTATAGTGAGGATTCATTTCAGGCTGTTCACATCAAAATGGTGATAGAAAGGATGATAGACAAAAACAGTGGTTTTTTTCAGTTTGCTATCACTTTACAAGGCAAGGTGTAAATTAAATTGAATATCATCAATATATTTAGAAAGACAAGGTGGCTGTTGATCCTCTAGTTCTAAAATTTCTCCATGTTATATGTCTGCACATGCCTACAATTGTAGGAAGAGGAAAGGGGAATCTCAGATTCTGGCTAATCTTCCTTTAAGTTTCAAAACCTCTGAAGTTCAAATTTGCCTGGATCATGTTCTTGTTTTGATTTATGACTGTGTAGGTGGGAAGGTGCAGCTGCTCTGAAATTCCATTAATGATTCTGGCTTAAATTTAGGCTTTCTGAAATAAACAGATTTTGAATCAGGCCAATTTCTAACTGGTGATTTTCAACAGCTGTGGAAATGGAACAACTTTAAGAAAATAAGAGACAGATGACAAGGAGGACTCAGGGCTGCCTTGTAGCTATGGCCAAACTGAAATGGGAATAGTTGAATATCAATAAATACCAGTCAAAGATCACTGTCCAATGGAAAAGATTGCCCTCACTTTGATGAAGGGATAGGAGTAGCCTGAAGGCAAGTATAGAGATAGATAGCTGAGCTATGAAAACACAGAGATTCCATCACTTGTTTCAAAGTTCGTTAATTCTGCACAGGTTGAGTAATCTCTCTGCATGACAATACATGCCATGGGAATGTAAGTACAGGTTACAGAGTAGAGGGTTGTTCAGGCTGAGGAAAGGGAAAATAATTATTTCCTAGCTTATACGTTCCCTTTTTTTCTATATGGGCAGCTACTATTCATACCAAAAAACCCACCCAAATGCCTTCTTTGCTATCACAATTCTGTCCTTGTATTCATATGTAAACATTAAGGAATTTCTTAATTTCTTATTCAAGGACTGCAGTATTTAAATTCTGCAAGTGTCAGGAAAGATGTTCTTTTCCTCTGGTCTTAACATATCAGTTGATATTATTCCATAGTTTCCTCTGAACACTGACATCCATCTATGTGACAACAATGCATCCTTTCAGCCACAGGATCCACAGAGTTGGTTGCGGAGCCATGTCAGTTACCAACAGGCCTGTTTTCTTCAAATATCTGGGATACAGAATTAGGATGGCAGAAGCAATTGTAAAAGTCATGCAAGCCTTGGCTCTGGGACAGAATCTCTCATCAAAAGATCAACAGCAAAGCCAGGAGCTCCAGCCTCTCAGTTCTCAGGTCTTTCAGCCAACTTGACTTTTTGTGAGGCCACCAGGGAGCTGATGTGGTATAGTGACTGCACACAATTGAACACCAACTAAAACACCAAACCAGAGCTCTTGTATCAGGTAAATATATCAAAATCTTGGGAAACTCATTTCTGGCAAAATGCAGGAGTTTGCTAGTCTGAATTCTTGAAATGAGATATTATTCTCTACAACAGAGTAGAACTACTCTGCAGTAATTGAGTATCATTATATAAAACAGGCTGAGATACTGCAAGTTGTAATATATGCTTAATAAACCAATTTCATAATTTGATAGTTTAATCAAGACATTCTGATTGTCAAATATATTTTCATCATCTTTCTTTCAGTTGAGATGTCTCTCTAACTTCTCTTTTCCCAGTGAAAGTCCATTATCCACTAAGGTTAGCTAAATCTATTTTTTTGTCTGGTTTGAAAAAAAAGCTCATAAGGATACAACTAATCAAAGTGTACTGTCATAATGGAAAGTGCATTCTACTGTCTTTTAGCTTGGGAAGTTTTATGGAAAGCTTTTGCTTTTGCCAGACATTTTCTTTACTGAGCTCTTTTGTTCTAAATTTGACTTAAGCACCAATAATTCAAGCAAAGTATGATGGTTGTTCTCCATTTCCTCCTTGTCCTGGTCTCTTCTCCGTTATGGAAGTTGTAGAGTCCTTGTTCAGGCAGCTAACAGAGGAATGTCACACTCATTTCAGGTTTGGTATGCTGAACGGAGAAGTAGAGTCAGAACCTGTGTTTCTCCCACTGTTCTGCACTCCTGTTATCATGCAGAAAACTAGAGAAGCAGCAGGGTCCTGTTACTGAGTACTAGATTGTAAAATAGAAATATGTAGTCACTAATTCCCTTTAACACCCAAACTACTGTTTACACAATATACTGTATATTTTGTTTCTCCATGCTTCCTAAACTAAAATATTCAATTGCATCAAATATGTGCAAAGTGAAAGTGTCAATATGGCCGTCTCCATAACACTGTAACACACCTTGATGTATTTCATGATGAGGACTGGAAAGGCCATGGCCTAGCACTACCTAGAGCATTACATACAGTTCACATCCCAAGGGAAAATAAATTTGGATTATTGTTTCAGTGCTTACTCTGGATTTAAGTCTAACAGGATCTGGCTTTTTTTTCCCTGTCTCTGTAAAGTCAAAATTTGCCATTAGGTGACTGGACACGTCAAGAAAATCCATGTACTTGAGTGCAAGTCTCTTCCTTCAGTCACTGAATCAGCATTCCCATGGAGCTCAGCTGAGCGCTACTCAGCACTGTCTCCTACAGCATTAACATTTCAGAGGACAACTCACAGTTTAGCTAGCAGAAAGATAAGCTGTTAGGTGAGTCCTTTTTGCTGTAATGATAAGAAATCTCCAGACTCACCAGAAAGAATTATGAACCAGATTATACTAGGAAGATTCATAGGCTCCAGCAAATTCACAGCCCCAAGGCAATAACTTCTTTTTCACCTGCTGGCTGAAGAAATAAGGAACTGATGAATAATTGCCCCTCCTGATCAGTCTCAGTGACAAACTTCAAGAAACAAATGGATTCCAATTACTAGTCATGTTCTTCAATGAAGTCCTAGAATGTCTGAAATCCAGAAAAGGGTATAAGCGCACTGTACATAGTAGAGAAAACCAAAAACTCCACTAGAATCTATATAAAAGTCATAATCAGACTTTAAATACAAGCCCAATTTTATTTTTTTTTCGGTTAGTACCCAAATCTTTAAAAACATCAGCTGTATGTACAATTTTAGTATGGTTGTCTGTACTGCATTTGGAATTAAATGGTGACTGCAGGGAACCTTAATGAGCTGTAAACTGCATGAGCATTTTTTGTGTTTTCTATCTGTTGTTCGTGTTGACCACTTTTGGAATACATTATGGTTTTTCCATATGTTTTCATACTCTTCAACCTATTCAATTCCCTGTGTGAGCAGCACCTTGATATGTGTATGCAACTCCATCTCATGGCACATGAGGTTTCTTCCAACAGTTTTGGAAATAAAATTGTAGCTCTAGAAATTCCTTAAAAAACACCTACTTTTCTCGAAAATATTAATCTTTTAAAAGAAATATTAGCTACTCCTTTCAGTCTAACACTGTGATTTAAATCTCATCTATTTCTTATTCTGAAGATTTATGTAATCTGGACTGTGCTGGAACAGCTTAATGGTCAGATACTTGTGTCCTAGACTGTGAAGAGACAGTGCTAATGGCTGTTTCAGAAAGGCTAGAAGTTCACAGTTATTCAAAAGCACATTTTCAACTCATATATTCTGCTAACAGCAACTGCAGAGAATTGCTAGGAATCACATCTTTAAAATACATCAGCAGAATCTAAGACAGATGTTATTTGAAGGCATACAATTAAACTGAACCAGTATCATGGCTCCGATGTCAACTGGCAAGACTGCAACAAAACTGATTGAGAGGTGACCAACTAACAGTTATAGTTTGAAATGGAAACTATGTCACTGGAAAAGACAAAGACTGAATGACAATTGCATTTTCCATTAAGCGTGCCTTTTAACAGAACAGGTGAAATTCAAATTCTGGAAGAGAGAGCAATTTTTAGAACACAGATCTATGTATCTTCCAAGGACTTCAGCCTTTAAGAAATGTCACAGGATTGGAAAGAAACTATTACACTGTGTCACATTCACTCTGCTCCCCAGATCATTTACATTCTTGGAAAGAAAAACAATTTAGGTGTTAAGAAAGAAACACAACAGAGTAAAGAATAAGACAATATTTTTGAGCAACAGAATAAGTGGGATGGAAAAGATAGGTATAAAATATGTATGAATCTCAACTCTATTCTGTCTTAGTAGAGACTCTCTTAGGGGATATTGGATTATACTCCTTCTATCAGTGTCAACTTTACAGTTAAGATAACTTTCTTCACCGCTGGCATCAAATCATACTGTTCAAATGTACTGTAGGGGTTTGTCGTCAATCCTGAAGAGATTTTCCAAAGAAAAAATTCTAGTTTGCATATAGCCAACATGAGTATATTTCATGGGCTGAAATAAAATACCTGTCAAAGGCCTGTGTTTCACCTGAACAGCCTTGTCCTCTTTAGCATTGACTCCTTAAGTCTGCTCCTTCAGTCATGTTTGTCATCAGTGCACTGATTTAGCAAAATTTATTTTTGTATTCCTGCAGTCACACAGGAAATATTTCACCTCCTCTGTCCCAAAGATGTGATCCCCTTTTGACAGGAAGCAGGGCCAGGAGAAAAAAAATTCTATGCATCTGACTGAGAAACATGTTTTAGAAGTTCTACTCACCTTCTGCTAGAATAAAATCTAGTATCACCCTGCAGCAGTAGCAGCAGCAGCAGCACCTGTTTCCAGAACATTTGCAAGTGTCTCCAAGTTCGTACCTTGCCTTTTCAAGCTTGGCTGGTAAATTAAACTGGGGGTTATCTTTGCAGTCAAACTAAAGTCTTTGAAGTGCTATGAAAAAGAGGCCCATATTCAGTCATGTCTCCTAGTCTTCAATCGATGTTGGGCTTTGTATCATACATACATACCTGCATACATACCTGCATACTCAGCAGGACACATCTCTTCACATCTTTCTCTGGAGATGTTATTCTAACTCACAGATTCCTTGCTTCTGACTGGTAGTCAATCATAGAAGGGACATTTTCCATTAGACCAGGTTGCTCAAAGCCCCATCCAACCTAACCTCAATCTTTATCAGCGTAAGGGATTCACTTATCTTGCAGACACTCATTTAAACTTCCACTGACATTTTCTGGTATTTCCAAATGGACATCTGGTTGGATACCTCTAAATACAAGTCGCCTACTAGAAGGTTTGTTACAGGCAGGAGAATTTTCAGAATCCAACATTCTAGCATGGTTATCTGTACTGCATTTGGAAATAAATGGTAAGTGCAGGGAAAAATGAATGACCTGTAAACCACATGGATGTATTTTGTGTTTTCTATATCTTATCCTTACTGACAACTTTTGGAATGAATTATGTTTCTTTCCATATGCTTTCGGGCTCTTCAACCTATTCAATTCCCTATCTGAGCAAGACCTTGGTATGCATATTCAACTTCATACTATGATACACAGCAAGATTTCTTCCAACACTTTTGGAAACAAACCTGTGGCTCTAGAAATTCCTTAAGCAATATCTGTCTTACCTATAAGAATTTTTTTAAAGAAATCTTAGTTTCTTCTTTCAGTCTAAGACTGTAATCTGAATCTCATCCATTTCTTATTCTGAAGATTTATGTGATCTAGATTGTGCTGGAACAGTTTAATAGTCATGTCCTAGATCGTCAAGACACAGTGCCAATGGTATTTCAAAAGGGCTGGAAGTTCACTGTTATACAAAAGCACATTCAGAAAAACATGGAAAGGACTTTAAATTGTGCTAATCTATTTCAAATCCCATATTCTACTAACAGCAATTGCAGATAATTGTTTCAGAGTAAGGTAGGACTTAAAAGAGCTCAGTGTAAAGATGTTAAAACTGTAACAGCTGTTTGGCAGGTTGGTTGGTAGTGCACTGAGAATAACCTAACATAAGTTTAAGTAACTCTTTTTTTGATTTGCCACTTCTTTCATATTGCCACATGGCAGTAAGCAATGGAGAGGCATAATGAAAACCAGAAAGCAATGGAGAAATAAAATCTGGCAATGGGCTGACAAAAAAACCTCAAAATCTGTCTTTATGTTTCATCTCCACCATAGTGGCTGAATGCTGTTGTCCTGATTTTGTCAGGAATAGAATTCTTTTTTTTCTCTGTAGCTGGTACAGTGCTGAATTTTGGATTAAGTATGAGAATAATGCTGATAACACACTGAAGTTTCAGTTGTTGCTGAACAGTGCTTATCCTAAGTCAAGGACTTTTCAGTTTTCCATGCTCTGCCAATGCACAAGAAGTTGGAAGGGAGCATGACCAGGACAGCTGATCCAAACTGGCAAGAGGGATATTCCATACAAGAGAATGTCATGCCCAGTATATAAACTGTGGGAGTTAGCTGGAAGAGAGAGCTGATCCCAATTCAAAGATGGGATCTTGGCATCACTGGCAGGGTGGTCAACAATTGCTTTGTTCATCCCTTTTTTTTCCTTTGGTTTTATCTCTCTATTTTTTTAATTACTATTACTATTATCCTATTTTATTCTGATTATTAAACTGTTTTCATCTTAACCCACAAGTTTTACTTTTGATTGTCAGAAGTGAGCAAATGGCTGTGTGGTTCTTATTTGCTCACTGGGGTTAAACCATGACATACATGAATTTCCAAAGGCAACTTAGCCATTTTATTTTATTTAGTTTGGAAAGTTATCTATTACTGCCTCCTGATACAAAAGCTTTTCTGCAGAATGCCCTTAAGAAATAATTTATCTGAAACTTTGATTAGCTTTAATTGCTAGAAAATTACAGCTGAGCAAAATAATGCTGAATAAATTATTATTATTAGACAAATAGGGAAATTTCTGGATGATCTGCTACTAAAAAAAGAAAATAAATTATGTTGTCAAATTTTACATCTGAAGGCAACTGTCTAAAGATTGAACCTACATGAAGAGGTCCTCTGTGACAATTCAAACATGCCTGAGATGTAAATACACCTTGGTATTTTGTTGATTCATCAGGCTGCTTTTGATCTTAAATTGTGATTTTCTCATTTTATACATAGGATGATGCGTTGTCTGGTTTTTTAACTAGCCCATGGAATAGATTTATTTCCTGCAGTAGATTTTGCTGAGGGTATTAAGATGCTGAATTGTCATGGTAACAAGAAGCAAGTACTAGCTGATGGAATAGAGACAGGCTTGTATTAACCTTGGTATCAATATATACAAATGCATTAGATTTTAAATATTTTTGGTTCCTTTTATGAATAATTCTCTGAGGTAGTTTATGTTACATAGTAAATTTACATTCCATGCATTGTAAGGGATAGTAAATTTTAGAGGAACAAGTGTTTTATTTTTATATGTGGAGAATAGTGCAATTGTGTGTGAAGAACAGTATAATTGAATGACTAGTACAGCAGACTTTTCTCTGACATTGAATTAAAGTGTGCAACTTCAGGTGAAGGAGGCACTAGCTTTTATGATCTCAACTTGGTGATTCAATCATTTGCAGATGTGTGAATGGACACATACATGTTACCAGGACAACCACCAAACCACAACTGAAATGCAAAGAGTAGATTTATCTTGTTACCTCATTAGCAATGCAGGGTGGTAGAGACACACACGGGGACATGGGCTCTGTTTGGCCTAGTTCATCCCAGCAAACAGAGACACACAGGGACACGGGCTCTGTTTGGCCTAGTTCATCCCAGCAAACAGAGACACGCAGGGACACAGGCTCTGTTTGGCCTAGTTCATGCCATGGGGGAGTTGCTGCCTGCCTCGCAGGAACAAAAAGCTACAGGCATGTCTGAGAGTCTATTATGTCTCTGCAGGAATTCTTCTCCAAACAGGCAGAGGATGCACAACACTAGTAAGAAATGGCGTTTTCCCACACTGGCATTTTTATCATTCCCAAATACAAGGTCACTTTAAAGCTCTTCCCTTGTCCTTGCCAAATCTTCTGGTTTTAAGCCTTTCCTCCCAACAGCATGTTTCCTCTTCCGATCGCTGGCACAGTCAACAGCTTGTGTACCTCCTGGTTAAGGTGTTCTCTGCTTCTTTCTCTCCACTGCATGAAAGCCAGAAAATATCTTCCTAAATTTTCTTTTCTGGATAGAGAAAAATAATGTCTGCTTTCAACAGCTGTTCAGGATACCATGTGCTTTTGGAAGTAATGGTTGATTATACCCATGGATGTGAAAATGGCATATTCAGAGTGAGAAACCTGCTAATCCAAACCAGATCACATATGCAAGTTGTGCTAAACTTGGTATTTGATGTCATGCCTGCTCAGAACATTTGTTTGGAGCAGGAATCCTTCACCTGGCCCCCAAAATACTCTTGGTTTTGCTCTTCCAAAGCCATCATCAAACATGGGAAATATGCCCTGCATTGATTTGTAAAGAAAACATATAAACAGATAAACAAAATAGAAAGTTACTTAACAATCTCTTAGAAAAAGGTAGAGGAAAAACATATTGGCTATTTGTCTAAGGTGGAGAGGAAACAAATTAAAAGATACACTAAAACGATTAACACTTTACACAGAAGCTGTGAAAAAGAAAATTCCACGCAATATATGTAAGAAAATGCACATTGCTTTATGCCACTTTTCTGAGTTTACAATCTTTCAGCTCTAGGATGTACATTTTCTAAGAAAGTCTCTGCCCAAAATCTTTGCTTTGTTGCCCTGTCAACTCTGAGATGAGGAAGCCCTGCTGTGTCCTAACTTCTTAGTAAAGCAGGGTCTTGCACTCATCTCTTGGACTGCCAGTGTGTCTCAGTTTGAGACAAGTTTGGAAGGAAAATGCTCTGGAATGAATGTCCACCCCAAAGACAGGTTTTTGGCACTCCCTCCCCCACCAATGCGAAAGGAATTTCTTAGATGAAAGTGAAAAAACCTATTTATTTAACAAACAGAGTGCCAGCAGGGCACAGGAAAAATGAATGACTGTTTAAATATTAAACCTCCTCGATGCAGAGAAAGCTGGTGGATTTAGAGTTCCCTCTGTAGCTGGCTCAGGCCCTCCTGAGGGCCCAAGGCTTGGATGCAGTGTCCCTGCAGCTTCTCTGCTGGTCCAGGGGGTCCGATGATCTGGTTCTTGGGTCACAGCTAGGCCGAACAGTTCCAGAAGAAGAAGAAGTTACCAGAGGATTTTGGTATGCCAGTATGCAGTCCTGGGGAAAAACCTCTTCCCTCAGCTCACAAGCTGGCTAGAAGCAGGAACACACTGTCTCCCACTGCAAGCAGAGCCGAGCAATATGGGAGAGTGTGTGTAAGTTCTTGAACACAAACCACGCTGAGGAATTTTCCCAGCTTTCCCCCCACTCTTCCCTTGGACCCAGCTTAAAGCTGCCGGACCCATTTCTGGGCAATAAGCAGACGATAGGGGAATACAGTATTATCATAAAATCACCCCAAGACACAGTTCTAGAAGAATTCCCACAAGAGCATCCTTATGGCAGCATTTTGCCTCCTCAGAAAAGGTTGGAGTAGGAGTGAGAGTATTAAAATGCAGGATTTCTCTTTTACTGTCTTATAGTGTCTAAGCAAGCAGAGCAGTGTATTTATTGAAAGGTGTCACTCTGCTAAATGATACTGATTTCTACTGCTGGGGGTAATTGATTACTTTTATGTAAGTAGTTCTCCTTCTCTTACAAGCACCTATAAATGTCTATTGATATAACAAAAAATAACCTAGCTGATCCCATAATTTGTCTTAAAATTTATATTGCAAGTTATTTTCTGTGCCATCCTCTACCAAATTTGAATTCTAAGAATCATATAGGAAAATATTTTCTACTAGTTATGTAAAATTCTTCACAGAATCATGCAATCATAGAATATGTTGAGTTGGAAGAGACCTGTCAAGACCATTGAGTCCAAACCCTGGCCCTGTGCAGGACACCCCAGGACTCACATGTCCCTGAGAGTGTTGTCCAAACACTTCTTGAACTCTGTCAGGATTGGTGCTTTCACCACTTCCCTGGGGAGCTGTTCCAGCCCCCAACCACCCTCTGGGTGAAAAACTTTTTCCTGATATCCAGCCTAAACCTCCCATGACACAACTTCAAGCCATTCCTTTGGATCCTGTCCTTGGTCACCACAGAAATGAGATCAATGTCTGCCCCTCCTCCTCCCCATGGGAGGAAGTTGCAGACTGCAATGAGGTCTTCTCTCGGTCTCCTCTTCTCTGGGCTGAACAGACCAAGTGACCTCAGCCACTCCTCATACAGCTTCCCCTTAAGGCCTTTCACCATACTTGTGGTCCACCTTTGGACACTCTCTAGTAGTTTAATGGGGTTTTTTTTATATTTTGGCACCCAAAACTGCCCCCAGTACTCCAGGTGAGGCTGCCCCAGTGCAGAGCAGAGCAGGACAATCCCCTCCCCTACCCAGCTGGCGATGCTGTGCCTGATGCCCCCTAGGAAAGGATGGCCCTCCTGGCTGCCAGGCCACTGCTGACTTAGATTCATCTTTCTGTTGACCAGGACCCCCAGGTCCCTTTCCACAGCACAAGTCCCTTTCTCCAGCCTCTTGTTCATGTCTATACACACAACCAGGGTTGACTTGTCCCAGGTGTAGAGTCCTGTGCAGGGGAAAAAGCCACTGAAATTTATCTTAAATAGAAACAGTTTCTATGAAAGGTCATGAGAACAAAACAAATTACACTAAAACATATGAGATAAAAATGTTACTCTTCTTGAAAGAGTGTTCTGCTTGTATTTACCCACAGCAGAATGGGGACACAAACAGTTTAGAGATCTTAGGTAGCACTGCAATACAATAGACAACAAACTGAAAATCTGAGGACAGGTTCTGTCCTTCATCTTCAGAGCAATTTCTTTCCCAAATTTTCATGTGCACACTTGTTTCCAACTCAAGGTTTTATTTCAAAGAAGGTCTTGCATTGTAGCCATTTGAACAAAATTTCATTCTCTCTGGAATTCACAGCTCCCGCACAAGCAAAGATGAACTCTGCAGAACTGACATAGAAAATCCAGAATCGGCCAGACCTGCTACTGTGATGGGTATTTAGCTCCCAATTCTGCAGTGCTATGGATACGTTGCATTGAATAGATTGATTGCATAGGACATGCACAGCAGAAATGGATCTAAAACATGCTATTACCCACCATCTTCAGGAGTAATTACACTTTTCTGCTTGGAAACCTAAAGCAGAAACATATCGCCATCACTTCAACTACCTGGAAAAATTAATATCTAATCTTTCTTATTTGTTTCTACATGACACCTCCGGCTTGTCTTCACCCATCTGGACTTGTTTTTCATTCATCAGCCATAACTGGTCTTTACTATCATAGTTTACTTTGTATAGGAGTTTCTCTTATATTACATTTCTACATTACCTAGAATAATGTAGATCAATATACCTGAGATATTTATATACAAATACAAACCACTCTGTAACATTATTATTATTGTTATTATTATTATTATTATTATTATTATTTGCCGCTAGAACAAATATTTATGTCAGCGTGGGCACATTTCAGTACTTTATCAGCTGAAGTGCTCAGGAGCATTTAGCAATGAGCAATCTGTGTTTTGCCATTTCTTCAGTATTATTAGGAAACAGCAAGAAGTTTTGTCAATAAAAAGGCCATTGAGCTAAATATCTAAAGCCTCATAAATTAGTTCAAAGCAAATCATCTCTGATCTTTAGTGGATCCAATTCCCACTTCATTAATTGCTAATTGTCTTGACAATAAAAATATCAGTTCAAATAACAAGAAGTGAATTACAATAACTGCTCAAATGTCCATTCAGATAAGCATGAAAAAACATAAGTAACTTACCATGAAAATTAATGTGAAAATCCATTCAAAATCCATTGGTATAGGTATTAAATTAGAACTGGTTTTCTTCATGTCAAAGAAAATTATACTCTACAGGAAATGCCTAAAAGTGGAAAAAGGTATTTCTGCTAATAGCACAGTAAAAAACCATTGTGATGATCACTCCAGTAGTTTTGAATATTTCACCTAATTTTCTACTGTCATAATAATAAATATGTAATTGTGTGGAACGAAAGAGAAAAAATAGAAATTAATTAGATTTGCAGAATACAGGCATTTTCTACTGTTTTCTAATTTTTGCTGTCTAAAGCAGGTCATGAAATTTTACAGCACAGTTGAGTTTGATGCTTTTATGAAACCATATTTCCACTCCCTATTTAAATGCAGAAATCTGTATTAATGCCACATTTGGAGTGAGGATAACACAGTAACAACTTCAGCACGTCTAATGTTATGTTCACATAAAAATACTTCTCCTATATACGAACCTAAATTGCTAATAGTTGTTTTGAATTCCAGTTAGGAGATGCCTTTTCAAGTTGAACTGAAAGCTTCTTGATTCTTCACTCTCCAACAAACATACTGAGAGCTTGGAGAGACAATAAACTGTCACCGGAGTGATCATTTCAACTTGCTGCTGGAAGTAAAGCCTTTGTTTCTAGTGTGGCAAGACTGATAGTCCTGTTCAGTGTGAAATCTTTCATGATAAATTCAGAGTGAAAAGTTTCTCTGTTCCCCTCTTGATGACTGTGACTTCAATACGTTTTCTTAAAAAAAAAATTTACATAGACATCCATTTAAAATATCATTGTAAGTGTGGTGGCTTATGGCTCCTGTAGTATAAGATACCTCCTAAGAGGTAAAAATTTTGGACAGAACTTGTCACAGAAGCCAGTCTCAAAGCAGTCTTGAGACTTTCTAGCTTGTCTAGAAATTCAGTATAAATGTCTCATTCATCTCCATTCTCATTTTCCTTCTAAAAACAAAGCCATGTTTTCAGCATGGTGAACACCAGCCTGTGACTCACTTATTTTAATGTCTTTGACATTATGATTCAGATTGTCATGTTGACAGGCTTGCAGACTCATGAATAAATTTGAACTGCAGTCTGTGAAGTTCCAGAAGAAAAGTTTTTAAGTTATTATTTTTGTGACACTTCAATTCCTAATCATACATAATCACTAGCTCCAGAAAAGCATTTTGGCATCATTTTGCTGCTCAGACATCAGATTACATTCAATACAGAGCCCAGGATTTCCTATCTCAGCATTCTTTCTGGGCACTACTCAGAGTCACAAATTGAAAAATGCCAATATTAGGCATTGTTTTTATTTCGAAAGTATTCATTATTCCTTTTTGATCTTCATTTAAGAATGTGTCTTCATTTCACAGTGTTACTCTCTTTCTGACTGATGGGCAGATTTCAATTCCAAGCTTAAATACAAAAATAGATATAAAAAGAAAGTAATTTATTTCTTCCCCTGGGGTCATCCAGTCCAATATCCCTCTGGAAGGCAGACAATCACCAACTCAATCAGGTTAGCCACAGCTGTGTAAGGACAAGTCTTATAAACCTCCAAAGACAGAGATGAGCTCCTTTTCCGAGCCATCACCAGTTCCAGAGTTGCATCACACTCCTTGTGAAATGGTTAGAGGAGATTAGACATATCGCAGCAAGTTTCAGGGTCAGAAGACCCAGAGAGATGACTTCAAAGAGCAGCTTATGCTGCCAGTTATGACTTGTCCAAAAAGTGCATTTCTAAGGCTGTCACTGTCATCTAAAATGAAGGAAAAAGATTTGCCATGCTATGCCTAAGGAAGACATACAGTTGCAGATATATAGAAACAACAAGTGTTTTGAAATGATTTTTAATTTTCTTTTTCTCTACTAAATTTTCTTTTCATCATATTACAGTCAGATAGGTCAAGCATCTGCATCCACAGTAGTACAGACATTGCTGTATTACTGACATGGCAAACAATTATTTAAGTGCAAGTCAAAAATAATTACTTCTTTGTTGATTTTTTTTTCCTACTGTCATTCATAGAGAGCAGAACCCTACTCAGATTGTTTACAGACTAAGGGAAAAGCATAATTTATCTCAATGTACTTTTATCATTATCCTTCTTACCGTCCAATGTATGCAAAAGTTAGTGGAAAATGAGAAAGTCTGAGAAAGAGTGACATCCACATCTAAAACATATGTGATCTGAAGTGTCCTGTTGAAGATGTCCTATTCAGTACAGAAGATGGGTAATAGGCAGATGGCTTTTTCCTTTCAGTGATCCGTAGAGGGCATGTGTGAGAGGGGAATTAAAAGAAGCCCAAAGTGGTGCTTCCCAAGTTAGCTTTGGAAGCATCACTGCCAGGTTATGTCAAGGCCATCTTGTGTAATACTTATTCATGTGATGAATCTCTTTAATTCTGTTGTTTTCCACAGAGAAATCAATTTCAGTGGTATTGCCTGGATGAACTCAGACATTGCACAACAAGCTAGTAAGCACATCTGAATTAATAGCTTATTTGCAAGTGTCAAGCTGCAAACAGTGTAGGCATCATCCTTAGCATTGATCATGACTAGACATCATATTTCTAAAGCAAGTTTAATGTGTCTCTGGTAGCTGCTAACTGTGAAATAGTATTCTAAGCACATGCTAATAAAAATGCATGAACTCGTATGCTTTAAAATAACATCAATTTCCTAGGCCTGAGGAGGACTAACATGCATAGAGGCTTCATATTTGGGTCCTATCCAGGATTTTTCCTGCCAAATAAAACACTACTAGTTAGGTTTTGAACTGTATGGACTTAAATTTTTCCTTAAATGAAAAAACACACTAATGACTGAAATATTTAGTAGGTGATTTTTACAATTAAGGCAACATCCAGGTAACACTCCTCACAACAACTGAAGTGCTCATCTTCTGCTGGCAAATCTCCAGGCCAGCCCATACAGCCCACCTCTGCCCTTTCAGTGGCATATACATTCTACATTCTCTTTCAGAAGTACTGTTGGTCTCATGCAGACCTGTTTAACAGCTACTTTTCCTGTCATGAGAAAATTTATTTCAATAAAGAATAAGATTATTAGGTGAGGTGGTTTGGAAGAGTTCTCTGGATGATTCTGATTCTGCAAGGACTCCAAAAAGAAGAGGTAATTGCTCCTATTAGGAGCTTTTTAGGATGTCTGTTCCACATTTGCTTTTCCCCTATGAGCATATATGTGACTTGCCAATGAAGACAGGAATATTTTCCTCCTTTCCATGACAATAGAAGTCTAGCTGACATTTAGCCACCACCACCGCCACCATTTTGGTTTCTTTTGATTTCCTTATCAAGCAAAAGTGCTCCACTTCTATGAGTTTCTTCAGCTGCATGGAAAATTTTCCCTGTTAATTTTGCTCTGAGAACAAGTTTGTATTACACTCCAGAGACTAGAAAGACTAATTTCATCATATAACATCAATTGGATGTCAGCTTGGCAGCCTTGCTAAGCTCTTTGAACTTAACTGAAAAGAAAACAAGCCTCAATTTGCATGTGGTCTCTCAGTACCTCATGAGAAGTAGACATTCAGCCACAGAATGGGGACAGATACCACCAGTACTGGGAACAAAACTTAGGCTTACAAACTGGAAGCACAGAACTTGAAGAATACTTTTTTAGAAGACATTTCTCATAATGAATAGAAGGAAAGAATCTGAGCTGACCTGGCAGCATGCTGAGGGCTCAAATTGGCAAGCACTTTTGACAGGCAAGAATTTCACCGAAAAATAATTGTATGGGAAGAGGGTAACCAGACTCAGTAATTAAGTTTTCTTTAGGATTTCAACGAGCACTATTTTTTTGGCTGCTAAATAAATGTTCTTCAAAGGATTAAGATTGCAGATTGCTTTTTAAATACCTCTGTACTAATAAATAATAGTCAGTACTAAACATTTATAATGTTCCTTTATAATTCACAACCTTTCCCTCCAAATCATGGCACTTTCTTCTACTTGGATAAAATCCAAAAGCAAAAAATACTTTTCTCTGAAACACCCCTGCTCTCAGAACTCTAGCTCTTACAGCCTTTCCCTTTAATCAGGTCAATGCAGATATGTTCTTCCCAAAATCTAGCTTGTTTCTTTCCAAACTCCTCTGTAGATCTCCAGAGCTGTACACCCTGAAATTAGTAGCAACTTCTAGGAAACCTACTTAATATGTGCACTTGGGTTTTCATGTATTTTCCTTTTTTTTTGTACATACCCTGTAAAAAAATCGAGCTGCTCTCTCAATTTCCTGCATGGACAGGTAGAGCAAAATTTTAATACAAAGAGCTCCTACGACAGCAGGACTCACAGCAGAATACAATTATCTGCTGTTACCTAAGACTTCTCTTCATCTCATCTTTTTTATTTCAAATACAAATATGAAATTAACTTTTGAGTGTTAAAATTATTTTTTGGGGAAAAAAAGAATTCATATGTTTTCAAGGAAGAAGTGCTTTGTAAAATGCAGTATAAGAAAACTGACATAAGTCTTCCAGCTGGTGTAAAATGCTGCATGAAAATATTCAATGATCAATTCCATACTATCGTAAAATTCAACCAGAAAGAATATAAATTACTTCTATTTAGATTTAGAGTTTTGTTTGCTTTTTGGATCATGGAGAACATATTTATTGGTAATGAGTAAGCATTCTTCTTGTTCAGTGATTTTTTTGAAAATGAAAAAAACCACAGGGCCAGAGGGCCTGAACATCTACTTCTTCAGTCTGGTCTTGTTTCATCAGCAACTTAAGTAGGTTTGAATTCTTTGGATGTTTGCACCCCATGGGGTGTATAGTCATCTATTTTTTGAGAGAGAGTAACAAAACGAGACATATGTATGGTATAATTGAGATGTGCTGGGAGTAGTGCAAGGGGCAATTTTGTCCCAGGTAGGAAGTCACAGAAGCCACAGCCCTGACTTCCAGTGGAAGCTCTGTCCCTGACAGCTGCCACACGACTTCACCTTTCTATACCTGGGCATCACCTTTTTGGAAGCCGTTATTCCTGGTGTATTCAGAGCCATCTCTGCGACTGGTTGGCAGGACACAACTACCAAGAAGTGCCTCCCAATAGGAAGCTTCTGCCCACTGTATGCAAAGAGGTGACCTCTTTGACAACTTCGTGTTTTCACACTGATCTGTGAATGGCTGGTTGCTTTTTCCAGAATCCATCATATGAACACGATTTCAGATCACCGTCTGATGGGATGCCCAGTTTCTTAGGAAAACAGTGTCCTTGTATGTGAAAATACACCTTTATTTTCATCACCATTTTTATCTTGATATTGATATGAATGTACAAATAGGAGATAAAGTTTAACAGCAATGGTTTTCATTCAAGACAGCTTAAAAAAAATGCACCAAATCTGAGCCGTATTTCTTTAATTTGAGTCTTTAATTGGAATCAAACTCTTCTCAGCTGATATCTCTATTGCAATTGGCATAGTTAACATTAGCCAGTGTGTTAGACCTTGAAAAACCTGTGTCAGGACATCTGTAGCAGGTCAATGAATGAGTATTCACAGAGAGAGTATTTGGAATATTATTTAAGAGTGGAAGAAATACTTCTTCCACTATTCAAAAGATTTTCTTTCTCCCATCAATGGCAAATGGCTGTACTCCTTCCTCCCAAACCTGCTTCTATTTTATTTTGGATAAAAAAGGAGAAAGTAAGGTGACTAACATGGGGTGAGAAAGTATAAACGTACACCATACCCACAATACAATAAAATAGAGAAATAAAATATGAAGATTGGATCACATTAGAATTTAGAGCCAAAACAATTGCATAGAAGCAAATTATATTCTTTTTTTGGGTCAAGAAAGTGATGGTGAAATACTGAGGAGCAACACAAGAAGCTTGGGAGACTGAATATAGGTGTCATTTTTTGTCCAGCGGGTACCAAATTGCCTATAATATATTTTAAAGTTAATGCCCAAGGATCATCCAGTGCTGTAGAAAAAGGCAAAAAAAAATGTTTGCGTTGATATGAATGGGGAGTGAATATGAAGCCATGGGCCCAAAATTGTAGCAAAAAGGTTACTAAAATGATATGTATTCCTGACAGCTACAGTGGTTGGTCATCAACATCCAAGCATGCATCAGCTGGAGATTTTCATGACAACCAGATCTGAAAGAGTGACTAAATTCTGAAATGTCACAGAGGTGGGACAGGATAGAAATTAATCACAGCTTCTGAAGAGCATGGCGAGAAAAAATTCTAATTGAGCTTGCTCCTGTGAAGAACTAAGGGAGGGATGTGGAAGGGATGCAAAATATGATGTTCCTTGTCCTCTATGCCATTGTAACCAATCCTTAATAAGTAACTTATTAATCACTTAGTAAAGTTGTGATAGGGGTGAAGCAGAACAATTATTTTTTTCATTTATATTGTTTCTAGAAGTACCTGCCACCTGTATATGGATTTTTTTTCCAGTGAAAACATGTCTTTTCTGTAAATGGGCTTTCAAGTATTGTTGCTGCAGAAAAGAGTAAAAAGTTTTTTGTCCCATTTCTGATATTATTTTTTGACTAAGGTTCATTCTTAAAAGTATGTTGAGGGTTTTTAATCTTTAATTGAGTCAAATCTCAACATTGTGTAAATAGCTGCCACTCATTTCACAAATAATAAAAAAGCCTGAAAAGGTTTTGGCAACCTGTAAGAAAACTTAAAAACTGAATTAATTTTCTTTAGAAAAGAATGTGGAAAAGTCAACCCTAAAGAAAAAAATAGTACTGTCATTCCAAATGCCTCCATAATGTGCAATCTGGAGTTGTATTCAGGCCTTAGAAAATCTTCCATTCTCATTTTCAAAAGATACCCAATAGCTGTATACATTTACTAAGTCTGTTTGGATTTCTTTTAGCAGCATTCAATTTAAGGAAACTTATTAACTCAACTTTCTTGTAAGAGTCTGTGGAAATTGTTTTAGGATCCCTTTTAAGATAGAATGTCCTAAAGTAATTATGTCTTGGAGGTATTCCCATTTCATTCTTTTCCATGTCTAATATAATTCATATTTGATTAAACATTATTAGGCATTTTGGCTTTCTTCCAGTGAAGGGGGAGTAGATAGATAAGTGTGTGAAATCAAACTCTTACCACAAGATCCTATTTAAAGTCCTAGAGAAGCAGTGTATGTCTTATATGTTTACTGGGGGGGGGGAACCCCATCTTGAAACCCATGGAATTTGTAAAGTGTAAATTCTGGTTGCTAATCACAGTCTCAGTTTTCCATGTAGCTGTCTAGCCAGAAAAGGATAAGCTAACACTTGTCTGTACATACAGAAGGATAATCCTTCAAAGTAAACAGGACTGTTTGTCATTTGGCTCTTTTCTGATTTGGATAGGTTTGCAGCTATGGTGTCAATAATTCAAGCACTGGAAGATGGGACTTAAATCAGAAGTGTCTCATTTTCTTGAAATGCTCATGAAAATCACTTTGTGTTTGATATCGATATATCAGGAAAGACTGCTAAGAAAGGTGAGGATACTCTTGGCATAACAGAGCTCATTGCTGAGCTGGGTAGGCAGTCAGCCTATGAAACCCAGTGATACCAGCATCAGTTCTTTTTAGTAACTTGCTTTCTCTCTTTACCCCAAAGACCTAATGTTAACTAATGTGTTGCCATTTAATCACCTCTGACAGAGCGGTGCAAACACACAATAACTAAGCTTCTCTTAGATAAGCTAAAATGTGTTATTGCATCAAGGGCTGTAAAAACCCTAACAGGAAATGATGATTTTATAGTAGAGTATAATATAACAGTCAAGGTTATGACTAGATCCAACCACTGGAAGATGAAGATAAAAAATTCAGTGCTGAAAAAGAGTTCTGGTTTCTTTATGTAACTTAAAAAAGACTTCAGAAAAAGTAGCATGTGTGAAAGTGTGTATGTCTGCTAGTGTTGAAATTGCTCCAGATTGGTTCATAGGAAGGTAGAGAGTCAAATTCTTCTTACAAACCTAATTCGTGATGCAAGTTATTTCAACTCCAACTATGTAAGTAAATCACATTATATAATTAGATAATTAGTGCTGAACACATCTGATGTCCATGAAGACCCATAAGTCATAAGAAAAATAAGTTCGTGATATGGATTGCTTACATAATGTGCTTAAAAATCTACTGTTCCAATGGATTTTTACAATCAGAGCAGCATGGGATGGTGCTCTGACAGCATGGGATGGTGCGTTATGCTGAATCAAACTGAGAAAAGTCTTTTAACAAAAGCAGAACACTGTTCCTTCCCTTTTTTCCTGATATGACTTCGGCCATATCAAGGAAAGGGCTTATGCTCAAGAGCTAACAAAAGAAAGATATATCTCCTTTCATAAAATCTTGGGTGGATAAATAAGCAAAGATGGGGTATCCAAGCAGGTAGACAAAGAAAAGCAATGCAATTAAGAAATTAAGCTGTATCTGCAGTGCCATCTGTAGTGTAACTACCTTTAAGCCACTTGTTTGGGGGTTTTTGGTCATGGACATGTATCTACACACCATATCTCTTCTGAGTTTGTTTTCATGTTTCAGACATGCTATATTTGCAATCACAACATAGAAGCTTCTCATACATGCAGGCCATAGTCAAGTGCGGGGATTTTTAAATACTGATAATAGTGTTATGGATGTCAATTCCAGACAAAGAAGAATGTCTTTTTTGAGAAGAAGTCTTTCTACCTACTTCTAGCAGGAGTCTTTTGTAGCTATTCCACTGTGAAAGTATTCACTCAGTCTGTCCTTGCCAAATCTTTTCCATTAAGATTTATAATCTTAATACTTAATCTTTTGGTATTAAACGCTAACACTCCTTGTTAGTAAAAATGTGAAGTCAAACTGTGTGTGTGTGTGTACCAAACACACAAAAAAGATGTGTTTGCCAAAAACTGATCATGTGTAAGAGAAAGACCACCATCAGCAGGATTAAACAGTAATGGGGGAACTTTAGAAACAAAGAATAAATTAATCTTGAAAGCAGTATAAAAGAATCATGAAAATTCATAGCAGGAATCAGAGACCTTGGATTGGAAACAACAGCCATTAAAACTTGGTTTGACACTGCCACAGTTTGCCCCACCAACATCACCTCTTTGCTTTGGCCAGCAAGAACAGACTCCCCATGAGACACTCCCCATGAGCTGTCTGCTCTGCAGCTTATGGGACAGCAGTTCAGTCAGCAAAAACAGGGACAGACACCTTGCGTTTGTCTGTGCACAAGAACTCACAAGGTGCTTTCTCACCAGCTCGTGAATGAATAGGTTATAGAGAGCAACATGGACACCTACAAAGCTGTAGCGTCCATCACAGGACACAATGCAAGTAGGGTAACCTGTGCTTTTGAAGGAGTGATGGTGCTTGTAAACAAGACATCCTTTGAGGGTGCCATGGATGTGATGGTAGCTCTGTGAATATCTCTGTATGTGTTTATGAGTATAAATTCTGGGGACTGCTTATTAAAAAATATTTAGAAAATTTTAGGTGCTTGATAGATTTTGAAAGTGTCTTGTATTGTGATTTATATGTTGTATTACTGATATTGACCCTGCAAATAAAAATGATTGGAGATTTTGTTTATGCCATTTATAAATCTATAACTTTTTTCTATCCTGATTCAGTTTAAACTAAATAAACTGGGAATTTTTTCTCTGTGACATAGTATTTCATCAATTTTTTCCTTAACTAGCTCTGAGGACTTTTTTCTGAGTTTACTGACAGCACAGCTCACCCTTATACTGTTATGAATATTAATTCTTTTCATGTTGTGCTACTGGACACCACATTGTTCATACAGGTATGGTCCAGAACACTGTAATTCCAGCATTCACACTAGGAATATATGAAAGCAGAAAGTTCCTCATTCCTCAGGGCATTTCCTGTGTTTTGAAATAAGAGTATGATGAGGATGAAACACAAACTCTGTCCTTTGTCAAAGATCTTGGGAGCCTGTCCAATTGAAAGGTGTAGTTGTAAGCAGATACACTTTTTTTTTGGCTCCTTTTTCAATAAGTAGATGAGGAGAATACAGCTGTCAGCAATTAGAGGTAGATCAAAAATGGAAACATCTGGAAAAAAAGTTAAAGTTTCCATCATGTTTAAGACTTGGAATGTGGAAACACTGTAAGTAATATGGGTGAAATGATTTATTTACATGAATTTCAGAGTACCTAGGGCAATAAGTTACACTGGCTTAGAACTGGAGTCCAGGCAAAACTTTTATTTTTAAGAATCCCATCATAGTTATAAACAGGGTGACTAACCATACGAAACATAATCACATACACGGATCTTAATATAAGTGATAATACAGGACAAGGAACAGGAACCTCAGAGTCTGAAACAAGGAAGCATCCAATAAATATAGGCCACTTCCACTTTAAGCATCTGTCATTCCTAGCATATCATTTTCCTAAAACACAGATGACTCTTTGACAGAAAGATTAGAAACATCTGAAAGTATTGATGTAGTGGATGGTTATTATGTCTCAGCTGAATGTCATTCTATTAATACAGGGTCCATGCAGCATATCATTCTAAAGAATGAAAGTACTGGAGTTCCTGTTGAATAACAATCAGGTGTAAATTCCTTCAGGGACTCCAGACGATGTACCATTCTGAAAGCTGTTTTGTAATTGGAACAGTTCTTGAACTGCTCTTCATTTACTTAGAGATTCAAATTTCTGTAGGATCCTTTACACATCAAGCACAAATCTTATCCTCGTGTTTAACTTGCTTGTTCTAGTTTCCAGGTAAATAACCTGATCTTCCCAGTAAAAATTGGGGCAAGTAATCAATTATCAAAAACGCTTGAAAAAACATAATTAATTAATAGAAATTTTGCATATTATTTTATATATTTCCATCATTATTCAGCTTGCCACTGGCAAGCTTCTGTGCCTTCATTTCTGCAGTTTATGTCTTACCCTATCATGTGGTCATGTGGTAAAAGTCCAAGGAGCAAAACTATAAAATCACTGAAATGTGGAATAATAGAAAAGTCTACAGTGGAAGGGATCTCTGGAGATCATCTGATTGAACTCTAAATTAAATCAACCAGGTAAAGCACAGTCCTGTATGTTTCCAGCAAGGGATATTCCATCACTTTTCTGGGCAAACTATTCTGAAATATAATTGTTCTCATGGTGAACGAACTTTTTCTTAGTCCAGGTGGAATATCCCTTGAAGCAACTTGTGCCCATTGCCTGTTGTCACTGTGGATCCTTGTGAGGAGATCTTTACCTTCTCTACCTTTTAGGTATTGGAAGACTGGATTCCCCGAGGCTCCGTTTTTCCCCAGGCTAAACAAGAACTGGTCCCACAGCCTTTCTCTGGTTGTCATGGTCTCCGAGACTGTGTTCATTTTGGTGGGCTTCAGAGGACCATCTCAAGGTTTGCAATGACTCTCTTGAACTGGGGAAACCAACCTGGACTTCTGCTTGTTACTAATGCACCTGTAAAGTCCTTGCTATTCTTGATGTCTCTTGCCAGTTTGAGAGACAGCTGAGCCCTGCTTTGCCTTTCTGGGCCACCACACTTGCTGAGACCCAGCTAAATAGCAAAGAGAAGGCACAGGCACCTGCTGGTCATGTGTGAGGCCTCTGCCCCATGGGTCCCTCCGAAGAACATGGTGAGCCCCACCCAGCCCCTGTCCCTCAACACTTTCCATGTGTAGTTTGTTTGGATCATGAGTGTAGCTGCTACCACACACCCACACTTCTCCCACTACAATGTTTAGGAAAAAAATCACTGTTTGTTTTTTTTTCCCCTGATGTATTTTTAGGTATAAGCTCTTTCAAACAGTGGAATAATTCTCAAGCACCAATTTGCCAGAGTGGGAAAACTAGGCAAGAAAAATGCTGCATTTGTTGCTTGTAAGCTAATGGAAGCAGAATAGAGACAGGGCAGAAAAGTACATGTATATTCATCTGTACCAGACTAGAAACCAATAAAAAGTAATTTGTCTTTCTGTCAAAGAGAGCTAGAAATAACTATTCTGCTCTGCTGATGGTGAGTAACACATCACATTATACTGTCTGTATAAGCAGAAGGAACATGATTATGCTCTCATATACCTACTTAAAAAAATTCCAGACTGGCTTATACACTTTAAACAGTAAATGTTTTAATATGACAGATCCTTTTGCTTTCACTTTTTTGATCACAGAATCACAGAATGACCTAGGTTGGAAAAGACCATTGAGATCATCAGGTCCAGCCTGTGACCTAACACCACCTCATCAACTAAACCATGGCACTGAGTGCCACATCCAGTCTTTTCAAACACCTGCAGGGACGGTGACTCCACCACCACCCTGGGCAGATGATTCCAGGGCCCAATCACTCTTTCAGTGAAGATTTTTTTTCCTAATGTCAAGACATTGGTGCAGATTGCTCTGGTCAACACAATTTTAAGAGGTGATAAATTAAAGTATTCAAATATGCAAAGTGCATAATTTTTAACCAGTTCTCAAAAGAAACAAACACTATCAAAACCAGTAATTATATGTCATACTGCATTGCTGGTGGGTCTGAGCTGAGTGTTTACAGATGAGCAATATAAATGATTGTTGTGAATTATTGAAATTCCCTTTAACATCTGCACACTGAAAAAGTATAATGATAAAGTCTGAAAAAGGGTGCTGTAGTATGACAAATGAGTTGAAGCAGTTGTGAGTCTGTAAACTAATTCTGCACACAGATTAAATACCGATTTCAGTAATATATGTACATGCAAATGTGCTTGAACAACAGTGTAATAAAGGATGAATGGTGCATTATGTTCAAGTGGAAGGATTCTGTCTTCTTATTCCAGTATGTTTGTATTACAATGTTGACTAAAAATTAGGCTGTGTAGTGTACGTGGAAACCATGTGTTCTTTTGCCGTTCAGGCAGCATGCACTGCAGAGTGCTGTAACCCAGCCATTGTGGTCATTTTTCTGGAAGAGACAACAGTTAGGGAGAGGAAGAATGATTGAATCCACGATCATTCATCATTCTTTTAGATTGCAAAGACTTCCTACCTCATCAAAAGTCAACCTCCCAATCTGAGATGTTTCATATCAACACAGTTGTTAAGTTTGTAGCATTTGAACTACACTGTTGTCGCTATCTAAAAACACGATGCAAAAAGTACTTCGAAAGATTTTTAAAAAGTCAAAACATGAGATTCCACAGACAGGCAAATCTGAATATGCAGGAAAGGCAGCCAGCTCCTTTCATACACTGAAATGAGACTATTCTTTTAGCTATGCTATGTAACATTGTCATCTCTGTGTGAATCCAAGACGGAATTTCAAATATTATTATCCACTTTAGAGAACAACTAATGTAGATCACTTTTCTGTAACAACCTTTGGTATTCATCACCCCTAGAAACAGCATTTTTGAGTTGAAGTGAAATAACAGGATGCAAAAACAGTTACATTCTTTTTCTAAAAGGAGGCAATGGGTGATACAATAAAAAAAAATCTCATTTTCCTGTAGAGAAATTAAATGTGGAACGCTCTTTGACATCAGCTGCATTATCTGTTGGTATGACTAGCTGTAGTACAATATTAATAAATATTACAAATGCACAAATGCAGCAAGAAGTAAATGGTTTTAATATAATAAGTTTTTTTTATTTGATCTCTCTCCATATTAAATTATAATATAGTAAATATAAAATACTAGCTGGATACAATCTATAAATGATCTCAAGCTTTTTCTAATAACTTTGTAAAAATCTAATAAGAAAGCAATATTTCATGACAGAATTTCATACCTGGAGTATAACATTATGTTGTACCCAAGCATGAAATCTTTCCTTTAGGTATCTAACGTTAATTAAACCAGTTTCAAGCTGTAATTCAGACATTAAAAAGTCTAGTTTGGTTTTTCAAAGTCAGGAAGCATTTTTTTACTATTTCATAAGAAACAAGATTTATGATTCTGAAGACGTGGCATTCTCATAAATGAAAACCATATTTTTTTGTGTGTTCCTTGCTTAGATGGTGGAGCTGCTGAATAAAACTTTAGTGTGTCTTTTCTTTCTGCAAGTTCTATGCCAAAACATTGATTTACATACATAATTACCTCAGCCCCCATGCTCAAAGGGTTTATGTAGAGAATCCTTCTTCCTCAGACACTCCCCCACCATCAAGTGAAGAAATATACAAGTCATTTTTTAGCTCTTACTGGAAAAACCCTGGGTAGCTGAGTGTGGAGTGGTGTAAGAGATTCTCCTTTCTGCTGCTGTTTAAATTGAAAAGGAAAAAACTTGGACTTTTCAACTCAGTCTGTCCTTTCCCTTTTCTCTCCCTCCCAGCCTCTCAGCACTACTAGATTACTGCATGGTTGCCAGAAGCTCCATGCAATTTCAAAAGCAGGAAAATGTATTTTTTCTTTTTATTTCTTCATCCCCATTGTTTTTCCATGTGACACTGTTTCAAACACAAATTCAGTTTCTATGTTTTTTTCTAATTTAGGCAGTTAATAACTGTGTCATTGGACAAATTTTCTGTTATTTGATTTAGTGTAATAAAGTCTATTTCCATTCAATCTGTTGTTATTCAAGACTTTACATTCAATTAATCAAAATCTACTAAGTCACTATGCCCACTTTGAAACCTTTCAGACAATTAATTTAATTTCAACAATTTTATTATATTTTCACAATAATACTTCCACAGAGATCCCTGAAGGGTCCATACAAAGTGCTTTGATTAAACTTAATCTGAAGACAAAGATGGGATACTAAATTCTGATCTTTTGGTGTAGTAAATGGAAATTCAAGTAAGGATTGAAAACAGTGAAGTCCTATGTTCATGTTTTTCCTTTCAGCAATGGATAAGTGCATTTTAAACCTAAGAAATCACAAGATAGCCACCTATAGTATTTCTATGTACATGGAAAATATATATTATATAAAGCACCTCTCAGTTCCTTATCTTTGTTTGTAGTTTATAGTTGTTGTAAAAGTAGACTGACTTTACTTTTTCATGGTAGTCTGTTTTTACTACAGTTTTTCAAATGCAATCGGACCCTTATTTAATGACTCAATATGTTGATGCAAGTCCAGTTGCAAAAAAAGAACTGTAGGTTAGTTTCTGATTACCTTGTTCCTTAGGTAGGCCAATTGCACCTAGAAATATGTGTTAGACTTTATATTAATGTTTAAAATAGTGTTTAAAAAGCATAAAACTTTGGACTTTTAATACTGCAGAAAATGAGTGTTCTTGTTTTCACAAACAGGATGAGTACACACGCATTGATCTCACAACACAGTGTGAGGGAAAATTTTGTACATTGCAAATAAACACAATTAATTAATTAATAATTAATTCTATTCATTACTTCAATTTAGTTCTCTTAGAAGAATTATTACATATACTATGTGACTTAAGCAAAGCCTTATTGAGCAGATAATTTGCCTTTTTTTTTTTTTTAATGATGCTCTTGCTAGTTTTGGACACGAGTGTTGTGATAAAACCCCATGAACTTTTTATTTATCTAAAATATTTGGTAGTGAGGAATTTCACTCTGTTCGAAATTCACCAGTATTTGCATGAATCACACAAAGCATATAGCTTTTTCATTAGGAGTAGGAATTCAGTAAGCCTTTTTTTTAGATAAAAAGCCTGAAGTCAAAACATTACATTTGGAATACTCACCAAAATTCCATGCAATTCTGAAGAATGTCAAGACAGGAGCATTATAGATATTATATTAGGCCTCATGTAGGTTGTGAGATGCATGTGAAGTTACTTGAGTACTAGAAGATGAACATACTAAAATAAGAGCTGGAGAAGCATATTTGCTTAAGAACTAGATGTTTGCACTGAATAGCATAGTTTGAACACTTATAAGGGGGAGGAAATGTTTTATTATTAAACTTAGGTGAATATCAGTGAGAAATAAGAGCTAAATTTTTCTGGGTCATATTGTCACAGCTCTGGGCTGTGGGAGGATAATGCTGTTCTCAACAGCTCTGTGAGCTATACAAGAGAAAGCCCTACAGGAGATGAAGAATTTGACAGATGTATTCCACTTTCTGCCTACACTAAAGAGAAATTTATTCCTGCCATAGTGTTGCACATGTCAATAGACATTTCTGAATCTAGGACTGTCATGATGCAGAAGTCACTTTAATGCAGGCTTAGCACTGACATTAACACATCTACTATATTATTTTTGATTAATAAAAGTCCTGTATAGGGTTTTTAAACCACCTACATTCTGTCCTGCACAGTCCAAATCCGCACATCATTAGATGTGAATATACTTCTTCCTGAAAGTTATTGTTATTTGTAAGCCTTTGAATATATTTTCCAAAGCTGTGAGGTTTGACCAGACTTTTCAATAGTTCACTTAGCAATTTGGGAATTCTAATGCCCTTCTTAATAGCACTTCAAAATATGAAAAAAATATCTTTGGTGACCTGGTAGTCTCCCCTGCAAAATCAATACATGTGAATAATTTTTTTAATCCACTGTAATCTATACTACAAAACTACTGTTTCCTTTCCTGCCCTCCACGGTTTTACTCTGGAGTAAAACCCTCTATGGATTTTAGTCAGTGTTTTTCTCATGATTTTCCTTATTTGATCTGAAACATTGCTTTGAATCAATTTATTGTCTGATACACTATTACAACAAAACACTTTAAATCCAGCATGAGAGGAAACGAAGTTTTCTTTTCTGCAATAAGTATTTATGAGAAGAAGGAATTTCAGGACTTGCTTACTCAGCTTGAAAAAAAAGCCCAAAATCTTTTACCATTTATCTTGCCTGTTAAATGCAAATGTGACATACAGATTTTTGAAAACATGACAGTGTATTAATGACAGATTAGCAAAGTATTGCAAATATATTAGGGCAGGAAGTTTAATGGAGGCAGACATCTTTCTCTAACGCAACTTACGTTTTTCCAAAAACATACAGAAATTTGAGATGGTAGAATTTGCTTAAATGCAATGTTAGTGACTGGCCTACCTCTGAAAATTATTGTCTCCATTGATTAAAAAAGGAGTCAACACCTCTCAGACTGAATATAAATGCATAGCTGAAAGAATTCTCTTTAATCTTTTTTTTCTTTGGTAGAGGTATACTGTGGAATTGCAATACCATGGTGATTGATGAGGACCAGTTACAGAACACATATTAGTTAGGCCAAAGAGTCTTGGTTGAATGAATCATTCAAAGCCACAAGTAGCAGATTCTAATGAATACAGCTTATTCCTGAAAGATTACTTGAAGACGGGATTCTTTATATTTCTGAAGATGATGGAGCCCTGAAATACCAATTAGATCCACCAAATGGCTTTTAAAGAATTTTTTCATGTTAAACCCGTTGCCTTTTTAGAAGAGCAAGAGATGTGTGTATAGCATCCTTATCTGGACTATAGCTAACGAAAGAAAAACAGCCCCTAAGGATAAATAAAACTGGCATCAGCTGATTTTCTTCACAGCACAGAACAGAAAACAAGAAGGAGTGGAACACACTGAATTGCCATGGGAGAAGTTAGAGCTGCTTTCGCATTTGGCTTGCACTGCCCCAAATGCATTTTTATCGTAGATCATTTCTCACTTCAGTCTCTAAAGCCAGCTCCTCTCCACTGGATGTTAATGTGTTCATCAGTCCCCAGAGGGTCCTTAACTAGGCCAAACAGTGTTTGCCCTTGAAGAGCTGCTTTTGGAGCATTCAAGAGCTTGACTATGAACTTGTGGAGCTTCAGCGTTCACGATTTTGTTGTGTTTGATCCATGATGCTCTGTGCTACAAAGCAAACATGATGGGAGCAAGAGATAATGGCTCACAATTTACAATACTGATGTTGAAATCAGCTTTGCCATCCTCTGGAATCATGATCAGCTTAGTTACATGGCAGCAAAGTGGGAATCATGAGCAGCTTTCAGCCTTTTGCATGTCTGATGGAGAAGAAAGTCTCAGCCACAAGCTTCTGAGGAAACCTGCCAACCCATCTGCAGGGCACTCACCTCTGTCCCGGGAGTTTTGGGCTCTGTGGTTACTGTGGTGTTCACCTGCTTCATGGGAAGAACTGGGTCCACTGTGCTTTAGGTTTGTATCTTGTTTTCCTCTAGATGTCAACACTACAGCCCGAACATCTGATCTTAAAACAGAAATTTAACTTTCTACAATAGGTCCTTAACACAGAAAAGGGATCCAAGAAAGTGAACGTTCACAATTTAATAACTAAGAAGTTTCTGTAACCAAATCACATGGAAATGTTTGAGTGGCAAAGATGTCACAGGCTTCAGGAACAGTGTCAGATTCTCCATGTTATTTCCATGGAAATATTAAATCTCTTATAACTACGAATAGCAGGCTTTGTTTTCCATGTCTGCTTGCATGAAAGAGTGTCTTAATTTTTGGTTATTGTGGGAGAGCAATTGCACCTGTGCATACATATGCATACAGTCTAGGCTTGCCTACGTACTGGCACTTGGAAATTTAAAAAAAAATGGAAACACAGGTTCTGCATCAATTCCTCTAGCTATACAAAACCATTATTTTAATCCAAATAAAGTGATTTCACAGCTTAAAATTCCAAACATTCGCAGAAAACTACCCTATGATCTATTCACAATGTAACATATTTAGGAATGGAAAGGCATTTAATAGTTTATAGGGTGTAGTTTGCAGCTGGAAAGGTGTTGATAGCAGGGGAGGGGGGAGCATCTTGCAGTGGTGGCCCCAAATCAAACTCTTTTTCTAGTAACTAGTGAGTGTTTTCCTTATCTTGATTTTGACCCATGAGTTTCCTCAGTCCTACACCTCCCCTTTTCTCTCCTGTCCCACTGGTTTTGTGGGGATGGGGAGGTGAGCAAGCACCTGGGTGAGTCCCACCTGCCAGCAACAGCCTGGGTCAACAACCCAGAGACAGCAATTTCAAAATTCTTTGGCATTTTAGCCATAGAGGTGGAATTTGTGTAATTGTTAAATATTTTTACCCTAATACATACAGTGCATAATGCATTTTCAACTATTAATTTTAAAGGGCCAATCACCAAGCCGAAAGAATTTCCCTATCCAATAACTACCACCTTTTTTTCCTTCTATGTTTCTGGAGTATAATAAAAATGCAATTAAAAAAATCCATTCTTTGCTGTTTTGCATTGAGATTCCAGACTGTTCTGCTTAAGACTGCAGCCTCTTCCTTTAACCTTTGTGCTGGCACATTAGTCTGTTCAACCACAACTGCAAAGGCTGGATGATAGCCTTTTTACATGGTAGGCAGTTCCATTTTTCAGCAGACATTTCCCATTTCTCTTTTTCCAAACAGTTTAGCTCAACTCATTTTCTACCTGACTATCAGTATAGCAGCATAAGGCAGTAATGATTCTTAATTAAAATACAGGGCTACCTGCAGTCTAATTTGAGCAGAATCCAATTTTGAGAGAAGAATTTTAGTGGGATCACACATTTTTGTATCTCAGAGCTAGTAAAGTGAGTTAAGGGAATTGTCATTGATATGACATTAAGATCTTTGGGGTTTCCAGAACTTACACTGCTGCAACACAGAGATAAAATATGAGTTTAGTTTTCTAATGTTTTGTTGCCAAGTTTTCAGCAATAAGTAGAACTGTACAAAGCACATAAGCACCAAAAATTCTTGTTAAACTTTTGCATATGATATTTACAAACTAATCTTGCTTATAGCCAGCTGCTCTTCTAACAATTACATACTGCAGGTATATTGATACAGTGTTTTTACATTATAAACATTAAAATTACACTCCTCTGCTTGCTGAAAAAACAATCTTTTGTTCTGCTGAAGCATGTGAAGTTCCTCAAACATATTTTGACTTATTAGGTTTATATTTAAATGAGTTTTATATATGTAATAGAATAGAATATTATTATATTTGTATTTTGATTGGTGTGACTGATCTTAATAAAGAGGCTTAATAAACTTCAGAGGCTATGACTTATAAGAGTACTTTTCAAGCTTACTTTTTATATAATAAAAAAGGTATTTTGTTTAATTTTGACACATTCAGTCATGATTCCATAATCTCATCTGGAACATAAAATTTACTGTGTCAACTCAAATCCATATGCTGAAAAAGCTATAGATATCCACCATAACCTTACAGCAAACTTGAACTAACAAATCTTTTATTAACAAATCTATTTATTCACAAAGAATTATACTCTACTACCAGCCTTCCTAAACCAGTTGTTGTAGTTCATCTTATAGTTGTCATTTTTTATTTGAATTTTTTAAATTGCTTTTTCTGAATTTTTTATATTAATTTAAGCATTCAAAGAATGGTGTTTTAAATTTAATGTATAAAATGTTTGAAAATATATGGAGTACAGCTCAGATCCCTTGCATGCATCTTAGCATAGAAAGTTACACATGAGAAACCATTTCTTCTGCATCTCAGAGAAGAGACTAACTCATTTTCACTTTGAAAACTAATCAGAAAAGTGTGCTTTAAGTCATGTTTTCACATTTAAAGATAAAAACAATGCAATATTAGTTTTACTGGTAGAAGAGCTGTTACTTAAGTATCCCATTTAGCTTGACTACTTTGGCATAAAGTCTTTTGAAATACAAACTAAAAACCCTAAAAAGCGTCCTGAACTCCACAGAGTTTCTGTTTCAAATATTTGTCCTTGATACTGCTTCTCTCACAATCCATCATCAATACTTTACCATAGCCAAAAAAATTTCTCAAATTATTACTGAGGGCCTTTTACCTTGCCTTCCCTTCCCTCCCTTTTTTTTTTTTTTCTTGGATTTTTGTTCCCCATTAGAAATCTCACATCTGTCACATGCTCAACTATTTTAAAGAGCAAACGCAAATAAGAGAGCGTTGGGTTCACATAAAGCAGTCACCCAAGGAGCAGCATTCACCACTCTGGTCTAGCTGACAGGCTGATGCAGATGTGCAGTGCCCTCTGCCCCCCAGAAACTAGGAGAATATACACTTGATGGAGTGAGGTGAGAAAGCCTGCATAACCTCAGGGATAATGTCCTCCATGAAACTCTCTCAGAGAGAGAAGAGAACAACTTTGTATCAGCAGAGCAGGTGACCAGAATTAACTTGTAATGAAACTGCTCTGGAATGCCTTTGTTATGCTTTCAAATTACAGTCAATACAGTGTTAATCTGGTGTCCTTTTGGATTTTTAAAATCAGTATGTGCTTTTGCACAGACTTTTGTAGGCTTGGGTTTACTGCACTGCTGTACTTTGAAAGCAATGTCAGACCTTTGTCATCTGTTCTAGTCACTTGTTTATGATGGTTCTTAAAAGCGTGGCAGTGGGTAAGCCAAACCACCATTTTTAAACATCCTCGACAAAACCAAACAGACTTTCTTGAGATTTCCAGGTGCATTCAGAAAACTTCAAGTAATTGGCAAGAGCTGGGAAGCTGAGAAGGATCAGATGGGATATTGTTGAACAGCTTTGAGCAGACAAGGCGTCCCAGATGGCTGCTCCCTCTGGGTACTGAGCACAGCAAAACACAAGAAATTATGCAGCTGTAGAGGGCTCTGCCCAGCCTGCTGCCGTTCTGGGATAGAGGGAAGCCCCTGATGCAGTCCAAGGCCACCACCTAGAACCCATGTACCTGCTTCCAGCAGCATCCTCTTCTGACAACCTCCTGGCTGACCAGTTTGGAAATGTCTCACAAGTGTGATGGGTCTTAGTTCAGAGCTCTTACTGAACGAAGTCTTAGCCCAGCAGGGATTGTGGGACCTTGGTGTGGGAGTAAAGCCTTACTTCTCCAAGAAAGGCAGTACCTTTTGACTCCCACTTCTCATCAAACCCGACAAAAACCAGGCTAATGAGTCCAACTGCTACTGAGCTGGGACTATACTCCCATAAGTCTTCTGCCTCTCACACTGAGCACTTGCAGTAACTTTTGCTCAAACATACATTTCTATATGCTATAATGTCCTTTTGTGTTCTGTGGCAACTCTCTTTGTGCCATTTCTTCTGTGTCTGTGACCAGAATCAT
Source organism: Corvus cornix cornix (assembly GCF_000738735.6). Taxonomy (NCBI): domain Eukaryota; kingdom Metazoa; phylum Chordata; class Aves; order Passeriformes; family Corvidae; genus Corvus; species Corvus cornix. Next base: position 81,892,859 of record NC_046333.1, read on the forward strand.
CACCATGGCACAGAAATTCTCTTTGTTGTGACATCAAGGATTAGTTTGTTTCCTAAAGCTTGTGTTATGATTGAGACATTACTCATTGAGAAGCAGAGGTCTGCATGTTTTGTCTTCCCTCTAAAGGCACTGAACCAAATTGTTTTCAGACCATTCAGCTGAAATCCGTATTCTTAAATTAGGTCATTGCCCTGATAAATCCTTCCTAACTATATATCCAGAGAGCTGATTAAAATCCAATCTATTTGACATTATAATTAAGCCTCACATCTAGTTTACAATTTTATAATTACAGCTCTGCATCCTGAGAAAGATCAGAGGTCTCTCCTGTTCAGCTGAGGGATCAGAACAGTTCTGCTGAGAGCATCTGAGGGAAGGCAGAACTGGTCTTTACACATATGTTGGAGATAGATAAATGCTGTTGAAAGAGGCCCTTGCTGATGAGCAGATTTGCCCAGACCTACAGATGTGTCCTGCAGGAGCCATGTGACATTTGGAATATGAGGGGGGAGACTGATTTTTCAATGTGACTTAGCAAGTGAATTTCAGTGACTAGGAGCAACACAGGCTGATTCTTTTTTATCAGTATGATATGATCCAACTCTCTACAAAAGTCTACTGTTGCACTTAGTTGTCTAATTTCTGTATGATTCATTTTCCTAGCCAGTGTTTACTTTTTCCTGTTTCTGAAAAGCAGGGGAGGGAACAAAAAAGGTGGAGAGCTGCCCATAAAACTTCAAGGTTTTGGATCACTTTGAACTTATTTAAAATGTGCCCAGAGGAGATGGAAGTTTGTGCTTTTTCTTCTTCTGACAGCAATGAGTCTGAAGTTATTTAGAAACTAAGTGGAGAAGACTGAGATACTTCTTCTACACATCCCAGAAGAAGACCACCCATCTTCCAGTAAGAGGTACAAAAATCCCTCCCATTTTCCTTGTTAGACAGACACTTTCTTTATGGATGGATTTCTCCTCTTCATTCAGAAGGTTCCTTTGTTCATTTAATGCCTCTTCAGCATCTGACATGACCAGATGATTTCAACCTCACCCCAGAACTTTTGCTATTGTACCATGAACTGAAGCATGCAGTCCTCTTGCTGAGAGCAGTGAAAACTGGTGCACAAGAACAATCCATGTATTACTTCCAATGGGATTTCTTTAAAAGGGTGGCAACATCTGCCCTTACATACTTTAAAGACCATTTACCTACTTACCTGTTGAACACCTACATGAAAAGCAGTATTATACTTTTCACCAGCATTATACTGTTTGGAGTAAGTGTGAACAAGGGTGCATGGGCAGAGAAAAAAAAGGCCTGGCACTTATATTGTGTCCAATTGAAAACAAAACCTCCATGTATCCATTTTAGCTCCTCTGTACTTCAGCTTTCCTTTCAAAGCATAGCACAGATTTCTAAATCACCTTTTCTTCAGGTCCTTTACCAGCCCATTAGTCAAAAATTTCCCACTGATACATCTTTAAAAGAGAGAAAAGTTTTATCAGATTATTAGCTTTAGAAAATTTCTGGCCATGGTAGAAAGATAATTTTCGCAGCTGTTATGTGACAGACTGGCCATACCTTGGTTGCATTTTAGGTGTCCCAAGAGTCAGTGGTGGTTTGCATTTACTGTCTGTTCAATTCAGTTGCCATTACTCAGATTACATAGCATCATTTTGTTAGAAGAACCTTTACCTCTGTATTGCACAGCAGGATGAGGAACATTCACTGATCAAATATTTTTCCCATTCAAACAGATGGTGTGCTACTCTTCATTACCCTGGGAAGCTTCCCAATTCATCCTAATTCTGCTCTTTGCTTTTTCACTGAAAAAAAAAAAGAAAAGCAAAAAGCAAAGCTAAATAGGGTTATAGTTAGCTCTCCAAATAAACCCATTTGTCAGCTTTGGAAATTATATTGCTTTTACAAGGTGGTTCTTCCATACATAGCATTTTTGTTTGATTTCTCCTGTACTATATACATCTTCACAAAATATTAAAATGTTTTCTTATACTTTTGTGATCAGTTACTTCAGTGCCTCCAGACCTCTTTCTTAGTGAATGTGAAGAATTTTATAAGGCTATTTTGATATGTATTGGAAAATCTCAAATAAAGCATTTGCTCCTGCTTTAACATGATATTGCTTGCTCTGTTTACGAAAATACTGTATGTATTTAGGTGTTGCACTGAGGAGACTAGGGAATATCCTCTTATCAGTGCTTTCTCCAGCTGAAATCTCATTTCCTTTTTAGTGCATGCTCCTACACAGTGATCTCCTTTTGTAAAGGTATTTCTAAGTATTCACAATTCTAGTGTTATCTACCCTTTTTATCAGGTAAATATATATTTCAAAATGATATTAAGTGCTTTCTTTTCTGATGGGAATTGGTTGTGCAGACATATATACACTTTTAAATTTGGCTTTATTTTCAGCATATGGTCAATCACATTCAAATTTTATTTTACAACACAGATTAACCAGTACATAAAATGGCCTTGTGTTACCTCTGGGATCTGCAAAATATTCTGCAGTAAGACAAATAGGGTTTGTTTTTCCTTCTGCGTGTTTTTTCTTGTCTATTTTGATTGGTAATATGCACCTCTTGCTCCACGAGAATCAACAACATTTGTTTCTTACAAATTGCTTTATTTTGCTTCAGTCATATAACTCAGGTTGTGATTCTTGGGGTGCCCTGCATAGGGCCAGGGGTTGGACTCAATGATCCTGATGGCCCTTTCCAACTCAGCATATTCCATGATTCTATGATTTTCTTTACTTATCCAACTTCTGTTTCCCTCTATGAGGCATGAATGAATAAAATCCATGTGTTCTGTTACCTTCCTACAACAGACACAGAGGCAAAGTTAATGTAATTCATCTAAAAGGACCATTTGTCAAAGCCTGTTGTCTGCGGTCGGTTTCATTTAGTCACCTTTTCCTGTTGGGAATCCACGAGCCAGTCAGTGTTGTCCCTCTCAAATACAGCTCTGTGCAGGGAGATGGCAATTAAAGTTAACACAAGGAAGTTTGATCCCCTAGTTGACATTTGCTCTCCATTAACTTAGATCAGTCAGAGTTTCTCTTTTATCCTACTTTCTCTGTGTTTTAGTGCATGTGAAGAAGCTTTGCCCTGCCATCAAGCTTGAAAGAACTGAGAAAAAGGATATTTAGCTAAGTCAATAATGATTCTTTCTAAACTCTATTCCCTCCATGCAATTAATTTAACTGTAGCCTGCTCTGAGAGGCTCAGACTGAGACAATTCTTCTTACCCATTGTGTTGTGCAACCAGGAAAACATTTACATTTGGTTGCATTGTGTTTGTGTAGGCTCTAGGCTTTCTTTCATATCAATACTAACACTACTGGGAAAACAGTTAAACAATTTCTTGCTAGACAATTGTCTAAATCCCTAATTCGATGAAGCACTAAAATTTTATATATAAAAGTATAGAAATATGAGAGAGTGTGTGAGTGTGCGTGTATGAATGTTTTAAGTAAATAATTAGACTCACGTGACTTGATATTGTAATACAGTCTTCTGCCCTACTGGTTTATGTAGCCCATCTTTCCAATTGTTTGACAGCAATTGGAAAGATGGGCTACATAAACAGATACTCATATTCATGTAAGAGTAGAAACTAACCACACTTAACTAAAACTCATTACTTGGCAAGAAAACACTAGCTACTAAAGTCTAATTCCCATCTATATCAATGTAACAGCATCCTGAGGAAAGAAACTGAACGCAATGAGCTCAAAAACCAGAATTATTTGGAGGAAAAAACCTGGTATTTATGATTCAGTGATATTACCTGCACATTGACTGCTGAATTGGAATCCACAAAAAATGGGTTATAATGGAAGCACAATGACAACAGGCGCAGTGCCTGCATTTAACAGTTATAATTTTTCCTAAATACTAAAATGCTGAATTTTTAAAGAGAAGATGTAGCAGAAGATGGCAAGAGAATGAATAAGTTCCCATGAATGAATAAGCTTCGTGCACTCCTACTATTATTTTGGAGATATTTATAGTTGAATTTCCATGGAAAAAGCAGTTGTTGTTAGATATAACTTGTGATAGAGAAATAAAAGGAAGTATGTAAAGTTAGAACAAAAGAAAAAACAACAGCAAAAAAAAAATTAAAAAAAGGAATAAGGTGCTAGTAAAGAAGGTGCTGGTACTATTTTAAGCACCCTGTATATAATTTCTTTGTTATTGATTTACTTTCAGAAGTCAAAATAGTCATCTAATTAGTTTCTCCACTAGCTGATAAATATTTTTTAATGAAAGACTGACACATAGGAGGACTAAAAACATTTTATCTAGCAAATGAGAACAACAAATTAAGCATGACAGTCCAAGTGTAAAATAAATCCAGTCACTAGGGTCAAGTGTTCCCTGTGTGCACAGGATTTTCAAAGGGGTTATAAGTAGGTAATTTCTATTATGATGAACATTTTAATGCAAACTTTCTTTTCTTGATGATATTTCTTTATATTCATGTATCCAAAGTCTTGTGAAATGGGCAATTGTACAAAGTCAGCATCAACCTGAGCAAAATGAAGCAGGAAAGTGGAAAGCAGGAGAATGAGTAACATGTGAGCAACATCTAGTGGCTAACATCTCATTATGAAGCCCGGAGGCACTGGGCATTATCTTAAGCCTATTTTTGACACTGAATGCTTCTGTGAGGAAGCAAAGCATATGAGGGAGAAAAGGCAGCACTGCCTGCTGGTGCAGCCTCTGAACTAAAAGTTCCCAAGAGCTCCTCTTGACTCCTTCTTCACCTTGTGGCCTCAGGTAATAAACAGCATTTTAAGGATAAGCCAATACCTGCTCATGACTGTGCTTTGGGCTCACTGCCCAGGGGATGTGACAAAAAGCCATTTTTTGTAGTGGGCACTATAGCACTGTGACTCCATTCCTTCAGTGGGCTGGAACTTGTCCATAACAGCCCTTTCCAGATGTGCAGTAAAAAGAAGTGGGGGAGACATCCTATCCTTGTTTTCTGAGAGTAATTTTCATTCTGCCTGAGCAGTTGCTGAACTTGCATATCAGCCACAGGCTGTACAAATGAGGAAAATTATCCTACTGTAATCCTGCCTCTCCTGCCTTCTCATCACCAAAGACACAGAACAAGGGATATTTAAAAGATCTAGATATGGATCATTTAAAGACAGGTGTTTTAAAGGAAAATCCAATTGCTTCGTACTGCCACAGAAACAGGCAACCCAAGTGATTGAATAACCCACAATCTTGTCACCTCGTTCCTTTGGAAAAACAGAGCAGCTGTAGAGAATGAGATCCCAGTGTTCTTCTACCTAGGAGGGGGAAAAAGTCAATACACAATCATCAATATTTTTTGCACCTTATAAAAAAGAAGCGATAGATTGCACATCCACACATGTCCACAGACAACTTTAAAGCAATGTTAAAGAATACAGTGAAAAAAACATAGTATGCTCTATGCAACTATTTTTGTGCTATCTCATTTCAAAAAATTTCCAGATGTACTAAGTAGCTGATTCTCCACGTGTATCTGTGGTAAATATGAAGTAGGAACACAGACCTCTAAGCTAATATGTATCTTGAAAAAATTCCATACATCACTTCATGATTGTACCTTATGAGATAACACCAGGTGCATAATTTATCTGAAGAGTTATAGTTTCTTTCATCAAGAATTTTAGTTTTTCCTACACTGTCATGATCTCATTCACAGTTCCTGCAAGCAATCATTTTCTATTGCTACTGAACCAAATCCCACTCCTACAGATCTGCCTTAATTTTTTCTAGCTATAAGCCAAAAGTGAATAAAAACATACCTTCCTTTAGCAAGATTTATCTAAAATTGTCATAAAAATCATGTAACTTCCCTACTTAGAATATTTTATGTTTAAACTGTATCTCCTACTACCACTTTTAGAGACAAAATACTGCTGTAGTAGGAATACGTTTGAGTACATTTTATAGTGTTTTATCTTCTTATCTTTTCGGTGGATTACTATTCACAGCCTTGTCACTGGAGTATTGCCTTCTTCTACAGTTAGAGAAGATTCCTTTCTCTTTATCTTTTTCAAATCCTCCAAACCTTATTAGAAGTTGAGAAGCAGTTCTGTGAAGACCACAATCTGGAGAGTCAGCACCCAGTCCTCGCTGAGAATCCTGGAGGAACGATAAGTCACTCCCTGCAGTTACACCAGAGGAGGCCATGGAGACAGAAGGCTACATGATTTCATTGACCTGTTCCATATTATGGAGGCCTTCTAAAGTAGAGCAGTTATAAGAGATGCTGTCGAAGGACACAACTTGTGCACTCAGTTCCTGGGCAGTGAATCTGGAGCCATAGGTTTGTTTTGCTGGTTTTTGATGAACAAACCAGACCTGTTTGTCAGACATTGTTACTGAATGTCTGGGTAGTATTTCAGTGTTTGTCAGAGTATTTTTCATAGTTCATTGGGACAGCTGAACACCAGTACCTATTCTGTTCCCTTTGGAAATTCTGAAAGCACAAGAGGAACAAAAAACAGTGAGACAGCAGAACTAGTTTAGAGGCCCCTTGTGCAAGTCATAACTCTCTAGCACAAAGCTGGACAGCTCTCACAGGTCTCACTCAACCCTGGTTAGCTATAGAGATATTATATTTTGTGGAAATGCACACAGTCATTTTTAAATGTTTCTTCTCATTTAAAATGCAAATGCCTCTCCCCAAGCTGTTAAGCCCATCACAGTTTGGCAAAAACACACTTTGGAGAATACATCCTTTAATTTTACAATACATTGAACACAACACCTTTTATTCCATCTTATCCTACTTCTGGGAAAACAGCTCTGCTTGTCTTCAACTAATAAAAGTAATTGAAAAGCTATTTAGAAACTTTCCTTATTTCTTGTTGTATGTCCTCCTGGCAAGCCTTAAGAGGTGACCAGCTGCAGAAGACATTACCAGGTAACTTCACTAAACAGTTTTCTTCCCCATGATAAAAGCTTTCCCAAGAAAAAGAAAGAGGAAAATACTTCTATATTAACTCTGAATTGTGAACTGCTATCTTTTGACATCCTATTGTATCACGGATTTAAAAGGATAACTGGGAACGTGGCAGGCCCATTCTGCATGGGAGGCTGTACAAGATGACCTCCAGACCACCCCTCAGTTTCTTTAATTCTGTGAAATAATCCCACACTGACTCTCCAGGCTGATGAATCAGCCCATAGAGGAATCTAGCTAGAAGCAGAATTCAGGACCTGAACAGACTCCCAAAACTGTAGTTTCCTTCATCTCAGACCCTCAGAATACATCACCTAATTGCCTCCTATCCTCAGCTGTCATTTTCAGTCCTTCATAGTAAAGTTCTGAGTGAACTCAGAAATGGGCTACTCATTTTTCTGCAGACATCTGTCAGATCTATGGAGTTTATGCCATATTGGAAGGCTTTTTTTAAAGGGTCAACAACCTTATCAGGCAGTGCAGAAGAAATATAATCAAAGACCAACCACACTAAATTGCAATAGATTCTAAATTACATATTTTGCACTTTCAAAAGATGATTCACAGTTTTCTAGTTCTTCAGCTGACATGTTTAAAATTGGTGCTTCAAAATGTCTGCCTTTTAGCACCCAGATGCTGACCTCAAACCTGTTATTTGTGCAAAAAAAAAGGAAAAGGAAAAAAGCAGGAAAGAAAAAGAACCCGAGGAAAGAGTACCTGAGGAAAGCCTATACTAAAAGAGCAGGATAAAGGGGGAAACAGAAAAAAAGGTGTAGAAATGTTCAAAACAACACAGGTCAAAACGAAAGGGGAAAAAGGCAATTAAAATAGAAAGATAACTGGGAAGGGGAATAGAAATGCAGCAAAGCTAATGTAAGAACACACTGCCTTATGGAAAACCTTTGTTTACTAGAGGAGATGCATTTTCTCTGAGTATTCATGTTCTGTAGTTAATATCAGGGTGATAATTTGAGACAATGTTCAAGTAATAGCAATATGTCTTAGTTCCAGCTGTCAGTCTTAGTTCCTGTTATCTGTGTGTGTTCACTGGTCTTTTTTGAGTTTGAACTGTTTGGGATATGATGGAATACCCAGAAATTTTTTGTAAGGAACTTGTTCCTTGGAAATTTTAGGATAAAAGAAAATTGGTATATAACAATATAGAAGGAAGAGCAATGATTTTAATACCCAAAAGATCATGATGACATGTACTTCAAGAGAGTCCAAGATTTAAAAACAAAGGCTTGGGCAGCCTTCTTAATGTTTATGAGTACTTGATGAAAGAGACTAAAGAAGATAGAGACAGACTCTTCTCAGTCATTCCAGTTAAAGGGCCAGAGACAATAGGCAAAATTTAAAATATGGCAAATTACATTTAAACCTAGGAATTACCCAGAGGCTGTGGAGTCTCCATGGCTGGAGATAATCAAAACACAACTGTGCAAGGCCAAACATGGCTTTGGGAGACATGTTGAGACTTTCTGGTTTTGATGCTCAGCTTTGAAGACTTTATTTTGATTAAACACTGTGCGTGATATCACAAATCCTTAAAAGAACAGCCAAAACACAGTGATTCAATCATGCTGACATGTACCTTGATCATCAGTGGAATTAGCACCACTAGAAACCTTACAATTACTACTCTTTGTGTCACTTATGGCAGATTTTTGGCATCAAGAGAGACAAGGGTCTCAGGCTTTACCTTTATGGATCAGTTCATCCACACCCCACTGTTTAACAGGTATAAGACATGCAGCTACCTAGTCAGAATAAACACCTGTGAAGAATTGAAACATATTCCCTGGAAAAAAGTGCATAAATTTTCCCCACTATACTCTATGTATCCATGGAGTGTGCATGAACTGAAATTATTTTCAAAATTAACTTTGAGTAGTTTTTCACTGGGCCATCAAAAAACATGCCCAGGAGCAAAGAAAAAGTAACTACTCTATTATTTAGTTCCGATATTGGTATAGTTAATAATGCACATGTTTCTCATCATCTTATTGTCAGAACTTACTTGTATGATTCATTTCCAGAATAAAAGCAAATCTTCTCTTCAGCCACAGGCAGAACATTGACTTAGAGAATTTCATTCCCAACTTTTACACTGATAGAGAACTGACCCATAATAAAGGCTATCATGCAAATTATTTGATAAGATTAAGTAATGTCAACAACTCTCCTTCCCAAATATTTCAATTTGAATATGATTTGAAATCCTGAAGCTTCAATTTATTATCCCATTTACTGAGCAGAAACATCTTGGGTGCAATAGTACAGTAAAGTTTTGCTTATACAGCAGTATAAGATTCTCAGTATTAACTCTAACACAGGAGCATTTTTCCTTTTATGGATAATACCCATCTTATGCCAATATATTTGCCACAACTGAATCCTTTTAGAAAAGAACTATAAAAAGTTTCAAGTCCAAGTCAGTTATCAGTAATGTGTGTAAATACTAACTGAATTTGAAAGAATGAGTTAGAGAAAAAACACACGGATTTTTTGTGCTTTCTACTCTTTTTTCTGCCATGAAAATATAATACAGTTAAAACGCTCACACTGACTCAGGCATAGGAGGGAGAGATGTCAAAATAAAAGCAAAGGTATGTTGGCACATTGCTGTGGTATTTCTGCATGTTATTGTTTTATATTCTGTCTAGAAAGTGGCTCCTTTGCTTTTAGAAGGAAATCCTTCCTACACACATATTGAAACAGATGATAGTGACTCCCAGAAGAATGAAGAACTCAATCAGTTATGTGAAGATCTAGTAACAATATCATATGTTTTTGAAAGATGAACTCAGTGTAGGATGAAATATTTAACAGCTCTATTTTGCCCCAGATGCATCTGAGATAAGAAACAAATCCTAAGAGTTTTATCCCACATAACAGGCAGAGACTGATGATTCATTTTCTGACACCATTGAAATTAGCATTAATATTTATCATGCAAAAGGTGCAGTAACAAACTTTGGGTTTATCATCTATTTAAATTCAATTAAAGTGCCAGCTAATAACCAGAATTAATTATTCTGCAAGCATGCATCCACTCAAAGGTCACATTCAGTGAATCCTTCTGCCATTCTCTGGCATTTTGTACCCTGAGATAAAATACTTTGTGGCTCCATCTATTACAAATATAGTTCTACCGTATAATATTTTCTGTATTTATATCTGATTAGTTGAGAAGTTTATTATTCTAGTTCACTTATTTTATTCAATTCAACAGATGATTGTTCAGGGCAAGGTACAGGAAGGTAGGAGCAGCTCAAACTATGTTATCTTCAGTAGTTGCCTGACAGCAGTTTAGCCACCAGCATTGAATATTTTGCCTCCATGCCTGCCAGCCTAAAACAGTATTTAAACCATGAACAGAAGCAGCCCACAATGAATAACAAAAATCAAAGGAACTATGGTTAGTCTATGAGGAAAACTTTAGGCAGTAAAATAGGACCAATTCTTTGAAAGAACAAGATTCAAATCTGAGCCCTCTCAAAAGTATCTCTAGAAGTTTTGACATTTCCATTCTTATAATACACCAGTGTGGAAGACTTTTTAAAAAACATTTCTCTAATGACTTGCATCTATAAATAAAAAAAACCCAGAATTTTTGTTTTGAGAAGACTGTTTTTTCCATGGATTGCAACAGTGCAAGAAGAAACATATTTTGGACCTCCAAGTAGAGAAGTGTTCAGACACCAGCCTAGGAAGAAGAGAAGTGACAAAATTCCACCAAGGAACATGGAAAGGCAAAACTTCTGTCATGTACGATGACAACATGGAGACAACAGCTAACAGTGAATCAAATCCTTTCACATGGATTGACATTTTCTGGATAAAAGGTAAAGAATTCTTGAAGTTTGAAGAGCTATATTTTCTTAGAAATGTATTATTATTCACACAATGAATCTACATATAGGATTTAACTAGAAACCAGTATTGAATTTTCAAGAATAAATTTTGCACTTGCATGGGTGCTAGAACTATTAAACAAAGCTTAAGCCACACTGTTAACTCATTATCTTTTAGTTTCTTATGCTACCTTCTACCTGATGGTAACTCAGAACTCAGCATGTGTGGCATGATTTATCTGTCCTGTGTGGGTCAATCTTGTCATAACCACTCTCCCAGAATGAAAGCATCCCACACTTGGACTGAGACTAACCCTTCAAAGTGTTTTGTTTATCTAAGTGATGACTTCAATCCTTGCTGCAAACAGTACAGTTGTGCCTAAAGGGATGTACTGGATGTTCTCATAAAGCTACTGACTGCTATCATAAAGCTTTTGTACATCTCCTTTTACGGGGTCTAGATCACTGGGTGACATACAAATGAAACCTTGACTTTAAGGGTGGGGAGAAATGCAGGAAGCTCACAGTAGCCTGCAAAGCAAAAAACCCACACCTTTTTCTGATGTAGAAATAAAATACACTTTCTTCTAGTCTTGATGGCAAATCTCACCAGTAAAGGAAAGTCTGTGCATGGCAATGCATTAAAAGTCACAACTATACATTTTAGTCTTTCTGGTTTCATGAGATATTACCCAGTTTTGATACTCAGTCACTTTTCCCTGTGTGCTTTCTTCTAAGCTGGCTGTGGCTTAAAGACATATTGGGTTACCCTATCACTCAGCTGGACCTCTACTATTCTTTCTGTTAATTAGTTTGTTCAGTTTGGAAGGCTGGCTACATAAAATAAATGTGTGCTATATAAAATCATTATTTCCATTAAAGCAAAAAAGCAATACTGTATATGAAAAATTTTGTTGCAGTTCCAACAGAGTAAATTATCTGAAAGCCATTAGGACTTCTCTCTTTGAAGGTTATTGTACATAAAATGCATTATTAACTTACTAAATGTTATTGAAATGTACAGTTAAAGTAATGTGATTAAAAGACAGTGACTCTAAACCCAAATTGTCCTTTCCATTATAAAGTAAAGTTTTCTTTTTCTAACAGACTATAGAGGTGCTTAGTTTACTAGCAGGAACAATTTTCATTATAAAAATAATATTTTACTTCTCTCTCAGCTGTAAATATTCATTCATGGTAAAATCTTTCAAGCATTTAAGGAATAAAGAATAAATTTGAATCAAAGATATTAAAATGTGTTTCAGCATTTTTAATCTACTGATGGTAGAAGCTGATTTGTGGAAAATTATAGAACCACAGAATCATTTAGGTTGGAAAATACCTCTAGGATCATCAAGTCCAACATTAACCCAGCACTGCCAAGTCTACCACTTAACCATGTCCCTCAGTGCCACATCCACACATCCTTCAAGTACCTCCACAGTGCTCCACAACTTCCCTAGATAGCCTGTTACAATGCTTGACAACTGCTTTGGCGAATAATTTTTTTCCAATATCCAATCTAAATATCCAGTCTAAATATCCTCTGGCACATCTTGATGCCATTTCCTCTTGTCCTACCATTTGTTTCTTGGGAGAAGAGACCCACATCCACCTCACTACAACTTCCTTTCAGGTAGTTGTAAAGAACAGTAAGGTCCTATGAGTATGTCACCCCACAGAGACATCCTCCACACACAAGGAAAGCAACAGACCAACAGGGATGTTGGACCTTGCAAAATTCTAGTTGCATCCATGTAGTAGAAGGATGCTGACAAGCATAAGTGAAATAGGTTATATGGTTATACAGTTGTCTGGGCTTGTACCAGAGCTGAGCAAGAATCACTCACACTTGTGACTGGCAGTACATGTAAGCTACATCCAAACAGAGAGACATGTACATGCATCCTCACTGTGCACCAAAATTGTTGGGGCAACATCTTGCAAACACACTCTTTTTTGCCTTGTTTTTTTTGAGAGAACGGAATCTGAGTGACAAGAAAGGTGCTTCACCTAGGCGGCTCCCTTCTCAGGATGGTCAGTGTGTCAGTGCTGCAGAAAATATCTTGGCATATACTCACTCTTGATTCAGTCTAGAAGAGAATGCAAGGAGTGTTCAGAAGGCACAGATTAACACATTGGGAACTCTGGCAGCTTTCAGACTTCAGGAAATTGATAGACCTCATGAAAATTGGTCTTGCTTCTTTCCATTTAATCAAATCTTCAAAATCCTCTAACTTTATTTTTCATTTTACTTATCTCCTGCATATCTTCTTTTGCAAAACCTCTACTTCTTGCAGAATATCAGCTTTTGGAAAGGATGTAAATATCATTTCTCTACTGACACGACCTGAATGTCACCAGTGTATTTATTCTGGTTTGTGTTTATATTGGGATAGTACTAGAGAGAACCAAACACAGACCTGTGTCCAGTGTCACATAAAACAAAAAAAAAAGTGATCTTACAGTATAATCAATAAAATTCTTTATTTTCCAGTGTGTGTTGTTGAGTGGCTCTGTGGAAGACATATATATAATATGGAAAGTCAAAGAGGGAAAGCCTGGAATTTCTAGTACATACTTGAATAACTCAAGTAATACAATTTCAGTGATCTATGAAGTATCAATTCACAAGGGCTTTGAAGCAAATCAAGTCATTTAGGTCACCTGGGAAAATCTAGTAAGTTTAACTCTGTTCCCCGCAGTAACACATGAAATTATGGAATGAATTATTTACAGCTTCAGAGGTCTCCATCTGTTCTTATTTTGCAATACTAACATTGTATACGCACTTCTTTATACCTCACTTGATCTGGTATGTCTCCCAGTCTTAATAATTCACTTCCAGCCTCATAATCTGTTAATAAGCAGCCAATTCCCAAATTGATGTCTACCAGAGCTCTTCAATGATCCTTGTATATATAAACCACTGGAAAGCTGTACAAATGTTACAACCAGATAAGTAAAGTTGTAAATTTCTAGACAGCTTTGAAATCGTTAGCCTTATTTATAGCATTGTTGCAACAGCTGTTGAGCATCTTAAACTTGAGAGTTGGTGGTAATTGTATAATACACGTTTTATTAAATCAAAACTGTATTGAAAACCAGTTCAAAAGATGTACATATTTTTATATTAAGACTTGAAAAGAAACAGAGGAGCTCTTTTTGTTGGTTTTGGTGTTACTAATAATAGATATGCACAACCTTCAAGGTAATCTATCTTTTTAGCAGCTCTAGTTTTCCCACTCTTTCCTGATAAACAGGCCATACACAACATAAGATCAAAGGAAAAACTAATACTTCTTTCAAGTACAAGAACAGTACATACTACATGTTCACAGAGTTTATATACTTAGGTCAAAGGTGTTCACAAATGACAGAGAGGAAAGCAACCAAAAGATTCTCCATTAAAAATAAGCAATGAGGAATGACAGATTTCAGGTTTTAAATGGAGAAACATCCAGCAATTCCTTAATGTTTTTAAGACATTAAATGTGGAAGGTCACGTCTCCTGTTCCTTTTACCCTAATCCTAGTCAAACATTTGCCAAAAGCCTGAGTTTGGACAAATGTTCAGTGCATCGTACTTCATCTGGACTTGTTTACTCAAGAAAAAATGAACAGTTGTTAATGCTGTTGTGGTCCCATGGGTCAGCAGGCCACCCTGTGTTGCTGCTGGCTTTCATTGTCAGCAAATGGATAGCAATATCCTCAAGAAAAAAGGAACTTACATTCTTGGTTTTATTAGGATATCTTCTAGTGGTTGTGTTGCATGCTGTGTTTCACTGCAGCTGTCACTGCAATGTCTTGCACTGAGCGACATGTGTTTCACAAAATGCTTGCTCCCAGTACTGCTAATTGAACTGGGCAGTTTTCAACTGTATGCTTATTTACTCTAGAGTTGTGCCTATGCCTTGGTAAGCAATTTAAATTCTACCATTTTTTCAGATTCTTGTTCAAGGTTAACTGTTTTAACTTACTCTGAAAAATACCTCTGTGTCTTGGCAGTATCCAGAGCCTACATGGACCAAATTAGACTAGTCAGTCAGTGTTCTCACTGATATTAAATGTGGGGGGTTGTTTGGGGTTTTTTTATTATTTCCATAACAAAGCAATTTACTTTCTGTTTATTGCTTTACTTGCATATGATTCACTTTTCACAGTGTGGTAGGAAAAAGGACAGAGAAAAATTACAAATCCCTCAACCATTTAGCCCTTCAACCATTTAGCCCAAAGCCACAAATTCCAGTCTGAAAATTTTTGGGGTAGGTAGGCTCAGAGTTGCAACCTCTTTGACTGAAGTGGATGAACCAGCCCTTCAGATTCAGGTAAATTATTCTTTTAACACAGCCCTTTTAGAAATTTTTTCATTACCATACTTGATTTTTGCTTTTTAATTGTGTTGATATATGCTTTTCTCGATGGATATTTGGGAATGAAAGGCACACTATCCAGTGGTGTTTTTTCCCTGTGATCTCTCTTTCTAGCTAAATTTCCAGTCTTAGGAAGACATGTTGTGTATGTTATCACTGTGTATGTTATTATACCAAGATATATGTTCAAAACTTTTTTGTCAACATGAGAGAAGGAAAAACTTTAATACTTTCCTCTCTATTGTTAAGCCTGTTGACACAAAATTATTCTTTCATATAGCTGAATGAAGGTATTGTTTTACTATGTGGTATATTGTATTCTTTTACCTCTAGTCCAGATATAACTGAAATATTGTTGATACTGAAAGGCTGAATTCACTTTCATGTGAAACTCCTTCCATACCTTAAAGAGGCTATACTATTAGGTCTAGGGTTTGCATCTTATGCATACCTCTTGATTTCTCTGTTCTATCAGTTACTTTCAGGAGATTTATGCAAATGAAATGACCTCTTCTAATTTTATGTACGAGTCCAGTCTGCCAGAGAGGTATAGTATATTTGCCTATTCATTGTTTTCCATAATTAATTGAAATTATTTTTCCTTTAGTACTACACAAAGAATGGGACCATAGAGAAGCTATTTAAATTTCTTGCATTCAATAAAGGTCACAGCTATAGGGAGCTCCAGTGCCAAACTCTGTCTTTAGTGAGTCGCTGCATGGAACTGCATGGGGTGCCTCACAGAGAGGTGGAGCCAGCAAGCAGCTGGGTGGGGATTTCGCAGTTAGCCGAGGCTAACCCACCACAAGAACTGGAAAGGATTAATGCATAACAACACCCTTGAAACTAGCACTCATCACCACAGCTACTCACTGTGTAGTAGGAAGCAGTAGGAAGAAATGTTTGCACATGCATGTAGGAGTCGATCTTTTTATTTGATGCTCCATTGCTTCAAGCCAGGCATCACCGTTTCACAGAGAAACAGACAAACCATTGCATCCTCCATCATCAGTGACCTAAATTACAGGTGTATCATGTGTATCTTTATGGACAACCATACCTTTACACAGATTTTTACCAAAAGTCTGGTGAAAAGAGTAAAAATATTCTTCATTCCATATGTGGGGTTTTTTGCTGTAGTTGAATACAGTTACTCAGCCAGTGAATATCAATAAAGGTAGAAAATATTAAGCCAAGAGTTAGATCTTTAAAGGAAAAATATCTTCAATACTTTCAATTTTAATTAATTTACTGATTAAAAGACCTCCCTATCTGTAGACACCATTCATTTGGAAAGAACAAATGAAAACAGGTTTAATAGGACAGATTTAGAGAACACACTCATAGCAATTGTAAAGTCAGCTCAAGCTGCTTTGAAAGAGACAATCACTGTCTCAGTGATAGTATAATGAAAAAAGAGATAGAAAAAAATCGCTAGGAAAAGGAAAATAGAATCTCTGTTACATTTATAGAAATTGCCTAGTTCCTGGCAATTTTATAATAAGCAGTTAAAATTTTTGTCTCCTATATATATATATATCTATTCCAAATCAGTTCATAAAATAGATAAAATATGAAAATCACAAATCAAAATATACAAAAAGAAAAATGAAGAGCAAATAAAAGTTTCTAATTCGAGGATAGGGGTTTGCTGATCAGTCTTCAAAAAGTAAATGTATTTTAATGTTATCTTGCTAGTTAGTTATTAATAGAATGAATTCTTTTAAATAATTGCTATACCTAGGAAGTCTAGATCCAATGATACTACCTTTTTTTAAATTGCTAATGAGTCACCGTCAGGTGACTTGAACATGATAATCATATATTCCTTGAAAAATGGATGTGCATACTTGCAGAGATTTCACAGAGCTGTTTAAAAAATGAACACAAAGCTTACAGGTTGGAGTGAACCTGAATGGTGGATAAATGAAGAAAAATTATGATCCTTCTAACATACACCCAGTTAACAGAAGAAGATAATTTAACTGAGTAAATTATTTACTCATCTTTAGTCTTAAACACTCTTGCTAAAATGACATCATTTCCAACTCTACAAATTTTAAAATGATTAGGTTATTGAAGTTAAGTTTCTATCCCCATTATACCTGTAATAAACTTCTCTTACAGTCAGCAGTTTTATCTGGCCCAGTTATTGCTATAGTCTGTAAATACAGCCCTTACATTTTGCCATCAAAAACGACACTGAAACTTGCATGGCTAAAAAATTTATGCGCTGTAACTTTACTGAAATGAAATTATAATGTTCCCATAAATCTTCAGTATTTAGTATGAAAATACACTCCCATATTATTTACTATGCTTTTCATATATTTTTGTCTAAAATTTAAAAGGAACAGAAATAAGTGAGGTGATAATTTAACACCTGAGTTTTTTTGCAAAGAGTAAATTGCACAAAATACGATCTGTCTGTAATCATAATTGCTACCTAATAAGATTATTCAACTGCTAATTAAAGGTACTGAAACCTGAGAATTGTAAAGGATTAGGGATTCTGTAAAAACTACTATTCCTATTAGAAATAGTCATTCAAACTCAGGAACGGGAAGACTCAGAGCATGTATTATGAGTGATTTTTATGAGATCAATCTTGATGGGAAGATATGTACATTGGAAATTATGAAAACTTAAAAGAGTATAAGAAAACTAAAAAAATATTGAAAGTACAGTACATAGTGAGATCTAAGCCCAAAACATCTAAAATGCCTGAGTATGTCCACATAACTAAAATATGATAAATATTTGATAACCTTTTATACTTTAGTGGGACTACAAAATATATTGTCTTCTAGGATGTCACAGTAGGCTTTTGGAGACAGAAATTCAGGCAGTCCATTTCTCTGGTGTAGTATATTAGTTTACGAAAAATGCTTTTTACATCTGTTTTTCACCATGGAGCTATACATGATTGTTGATTTGTCTCTATAGCACTGGATGGGAGAAGCAGAATCCCCTCCCTCGCCCTGCTGCCCACGCTGCTTTGGATGCAGCCCAGGACACGTTTGGCTTTCTGGGCTGTGAGTGCACAGTGCTGGGTCACGTCCAGCCTCTCATCCCCCAGCACCCCCACGTCCTTCTGGGCAGGGCTGCTCTGATTTGTTCATCCCCCAGCCTGTGCTGGTGCTGGGGGTTGCCCTGACCCAGGTGTAGCACCTTGCACTCGGTCTTGTTAAACTTCAAGAGTTTCCCATGCACCAACTTTTTGAGCTTGCCTGAGTCCCTCTGGATGCCAGCCCATCCTCAGGTGTGTCAACCGCAACCCTCAGCTTGGTGTCATCTGCAAATTTTCTGAGGGTGCATTCAATCCCTTTTTCTATGTAATTAATGAAGATATTAAATGCAGGTGGTCCCAACACAGGTCCCTGAGGGACACTGCTTATCACTGATGTCTATCAGGATTCTGAGCCATTGACCATAACCCTCTGGATGCAACCATCCAAAGACTTTCTTATCCATCTAGCAGTTCACCCACCAAATCCTTCTCTCTCCAATATGGAGAAAAGGATATTGTGGGGGACTGTGTCAAAGGCCTTACAGAAGTCCAGATAAACAACACCTGTAATCCTTACCTTGTTGACTGATGTAGCCACTCCATCATAGAAGGCCACTAGGCTCATCAGTCAGGACTTGCCCTTGGTGAAGCTGCACTGGTTGTATCAAATCACCTCAAGATATTTCAGTCTAACTTCTAGGAGGACCTATTCCATGATATTCCCAGGCACAGAGGTGAGGCTGACAGGTCAGTAGTTTCCTGGGTCCTCCTTTGTATTCATTACCAAGATGTACAAATCCTTATTGTCAAAACCTGGGGCCAAAAGGAACAACTTTGTCTCCCCTGCTTGTTGACTGTTGGTCAACTGCTGTTTCAACAAATGAGCTACTGATGTATTTCTCTTTTTCAGGAGTACCTTCAGTATGAATCCAGGAACCTTACTTTCATGGCCTAAATTTGAAAATAATTCACTTTTATGCCAGTCAGAAGTTTCAGAAAAAAAAAATGGATTAATTTATTGTGTTGTTAGTCTAAGATCATTAGATAAGGAGTCTAAGCTCCTTTTGTGCTTCTAGACTCTTTGTGTTCCTGAATAATTTACACAGATACAATTTTGAACTATGTTTTTCTACCTGTAGATTGTGTTTAAATTACTTTATTTCATTCTTGCATTTCAAGTTCAGGACTGTTACGATCCGGTTTAAACCCAGAAAAGCAAAGCAAGCTAAGTCTCTGAGCATAAACTGGAAAGAACTTAGAAGGTTCAAAATATTCCCAGAAATGAGACTAAAACCAAACGAGGTTAGATGTTGCTGCCAAAAAATGGATGTTTTTTATTTAATAGAAAAAGAGGCAAAGAGAAGGGAAGAGAAAAGAGAGAGAGAAAGAAATAGAAAATAGAAGTGTGTGTGGGGGGGTGGGGGAACAGGGAGAGGTGACAGGGGTTAGGTGAAAGCATATCACCCATCCAAGGGTCCCAATGACGTCTCGTTGCTCCCCTCCATCCGGTCTGCTGGTGGTGAGGGTCCCCCGTCGCTGCCATGGCCACGCCGCCACACGCCACCACACCACATGCCAAAGAGTACAGAATCCCGTGGATTAATAGACACTTCAGGCCAGGTGGGAACGCCCACGTGCCTCTCTTGCAGGGGCTGGCTTGACACACTGTCCCCTGCACCACCGAGGGTCTGTTGCATCATCTCTGGTGCTCTGGTGCAGGGTCTGGGGACCCCTTGGTGGGGGGCGCCTGTGATGGGCCATGTCACCCCCTTCTGCTGTGGATAAGCTTCCTCCCCCCTGGTGAGGACCCCTCAGCTGGGCTCCTCTGCACAGTGGAGGATGGGCAGTCACGGCACCTCTGACCACAGGCTTTTCCCAGATACCCAGAGCCTCTCCTCCCTCCACGCCTTGGTGCGAGGGTCTGTGCGAGCCTGGCAGCTGATAGCCCTGGGGCTGTGGTCCTCATCCTGGAGGTGTTAAGCCTGTGCTCAGTGAGTGTCCCCAGCCCTGAGTTGTTACTTTATCTTCTCTTCATCAGCGAGCAGTGTCAGGCCTCAGTCAGGGCCCCATCCAGGGTGCGGTAGTCTTCTCTGCAGCTTTTGTAATACAGTTTTAAAAGTCCTTCAAGAACATGTTTAAGTCATAAACTGTAATATTTCAGTCTCTGGCAACGTCAAATCTAATTTTTCTTTAAAAATATATTGAGCTAACTTTGGTAGAAAAGCAGCAAAAGAGGAAAACTGACGCATAAGAAACGTACCTATTTAGGAGGCTAAAAATTTTGAATTAAGAGCTTGATAAATTGTTGCACATACTCAGCATCATGTGCATATTATTTACTAAAGTAGATTGAACGATGATAAGAGGCTATTTCCATTTGAATTCAGCTCAATGCTTCATTTTACCACAGGGGCGAGTAAAGAGGCTTGTCTAAAGCAAGTAATTACATAAGACAAGAGTGTTCTTAAAGTTTTGAAAGATTTGATTAGTCTTTTAATTTCTTCATTGTTTTTGTACATTTGTCCAGATCTTTAAAGGGTTTCAAATGGATAATAAAAATGCAATGAAAAACAGGAAAAGTGTCAGAGAATCTCAAACGATGCAAATAAGTGTATTTTATAGAATTCCAAGGGACTTAAAGATGTTTACCTTAATTGTGAAAGTGGCCTATTTGTTTTTTACAATAGTGTTTAAACAAGCAGTATTTATAGTTTATCAAGGAAAGAAAAGACTGCATGTATTATTATTATTATTATTATTATTACTTACCACCTTATCCAGACAGCCTTAAGAAAAAGGAGAGGAAACAAATCGCATGAATATTGATGTGTTGAGCCAAACAAGAGGCACAGGATGTCAATCACTTGCACATGATGGTGTCCATCAAGTTTGCTAGAAGTCTTTTCAAACAGTGGAAAAATATCATAGCCTTGTAATGATTGTAAATTGCATGGATTTCCCATTCTCATGAGCTAGCTCTGGTTTGGATATTAAATCCACAGCCCATACACAGGTTTCTTTATATAAATATCAATCCTTCTGCTGGTGGTGCATGAAACATACCTTGCAACATAAGGTATTAAGATCATCCATCAGCAGCATTTCAAAAAGGTTTCATCACTTTCTTCTCTTGGTTGGCTTTTCTAAATGCCAAATAGAACTTAGCTGGATATTCATATCTCAGAGAAACTGTGGGCCATTAAACATGTCTCCATACATAAGGATTTGTATGAGAAAATGTTGACATTTGCACTGGCAGGAATAGCACTGATTAAAGTGTTTTGCTTTCATTTTTGATATTTTCTTGACCAAGAAAGGACAGATTTTTTAGAAACAGAGAATTCTCCCTCAAATTCCCCATGTTATTGAAATCCCTTGTTTCGTAAATTTACTGTTTCTCAATTGTGTAACAGGGAAGAGGAATATTACCTTGTTAGCATGTCTCTCTGTCTGATAAACAAATACATTATGATGTGTGCTAAAAGAAAAGTGAGGGAGAAAATCTATGTAGGTAAGAAGTCATGTACTCATAAAAGACATTTTTTCTTATAAAATAAAATTGAGGAAGTGAGGAAGTTAAATACAAACTGCAAAGTTTTACATTTAATCTCAGTAATAAAAAGATTAATTCATTCTCTCCTTGTATTTCACTCTTTCTGTAGTTCAGAACTGAAAGATCAACACATTTCTCACCATGTCACAGTCTTTTCTACATACTAATTTACCACACTGGTAACTAAAAATACAGTAGATCAAAGTATTTGAAGATAGTCACAATTATCTTGTTCATGTGACTGCTCATGTTTGGCAAAGCTAGTTATTCCTTGCTTCTTCCAGGTTTATAGTAATTGCCAAAGCATGTTTTTAGAAGAATAGCTGCCAGAAGGGCAGAAGAAAAAGCTCAGAGAATGCTAATAGGACTTGTAAACAGCAGCTTTTTAAAGGCATGTGACTTGTCATACCAGAGTATCTGACTGCTGCATCTTAAATAAGAGCAGGGGAGGAGGGCCAGTAGTCTGATTTTGTGATTTGACTTGAAACTGATGACACTGCTTCAATCCACAGAATAACAAAACTTATATGGCAGAGATCATAGTATTTATGATTTGCTGGAAGGAGCAGGTGTTGCCCTAAAGTTTCTTTCAATACTTCACTGGCAATGTATATCTGTATGTATAGCCAGATCTTTAAGTTAAAAAAAAAACAGACTCATTTTCAATTGAATATACTTGTTTATTTTCAACAGGCACTTGATTTTAAAGAGCAACCAACTAAAACTGTTTTGTATAAACCCTGGAAAAAATTTGAGGATGGCACAGCTAAATCATGCAGAAAGTGACACAGAAATAAAATTGATGGAAGCTTTGGTAGGAAGACTAGTTAATAGCTTACTTCTTCCCACTGTAAAATAAATACAATTCCAAATTTCTTATTAGATCAGCTACAGTATATTTCAATATCTTGAATTTTTAATATCAGATTATCAACATTCATGAAGCAAAGTGTTTGCAGTCAAACCTTAATTGAGGAATATTTTTTAAAAGTAAGAGCATAGATTTAAAATTCTACTAACTTCAAAGATATTGCCCTTTGCTTAGACATTCAAGGCAATAAAAAGTAGTTAAAGCCAAAAAGCACATTCTTTAAAATGGGTTGGGTTTTTGCTCTTTAAACACACAGAGATACTGCTGAAAGCTGCAGCAATATAACTCTTCTAACCTACATTCTCTGTTTCCCAGCAATACTGAGTAAATTACTGGTGCGACATGGTAAAGAAGGAAATTTTTAGAATTTAACATTTTAATATTGTCATTAGTACAAGTCTCATAGCGATTAAACTGCTGCTATTACCTAACAAAGTAGGTTCTTAGAAACAAATGCATAATGTAAATCAAAACATAATATGAGTCCAGCCATGACTGAGATTTAAAGTTGCAAAGGTGATCCATTTTAATGCAGTAATTTGCACTAGGAAAATCGTGACCAATCCCAGGCCAAGGTTATGGAAGACAGATCCAGCTCCACCTGCAACTTGATACAGCTTAAATTTACTCTTTGAATATCCTCAAAGGCTGTTGGCCATTGTGGATGAAAGCACTGAAATTGATGATTTTTGTTAAAATATTCAGTGGGCACTAGACCAGAGAAAGGAATTAAGAACAGCAGTAAGCATGGCTTCAAAGATTAATGATTAAGCAGGTAGGATCAAAAGAATCATTACTGTCAAGTGCTATTCAAAGGACTGGTAATGTTCTCCATACAGTGACTTCATCTGAGAACTATGCTCAAATTTCCTGTTGAGGACCTTCTTTTTGTAAGGCTTTGACCGCCCCATTTCATCTAGCAGTGACCCAAAGAGGAAAGGAAGTGAAGGATGTGCTCTGAAGACCCACCAATTGACTAGCAAAAGTCCATTGGACGTACAGCCTTTGTGTACACTACAGAGTGATATTCTTGTGAATAGTTAGTTGTTACATGCTCATTTTAATTCTTAAAATTCCAATATTTTGTCCATCAATATATCACACAAGAAATTTTGCTTTACTTGCCTCTTTATCTGACAATTTTTGCAGTATTTCTGATTCTGTAGGATACACCTGAGATAAGAAACTACTGTTGCTAAGATCTAATTTGTATTGACTGCACTTTGTAGAAAGGTTATGAAATTTTATGGTACTGAAACATTTAGTTAAGCACCAGCACTCAGCCTCCAAGCACTGTCTTAGAGGTAATATGAATTTCTTTCTTCTGACATATCAGTGATTTTGTTCCATTTTCTTGGATATCATTAACACATTTAAGTGCTATAGCTAATAATGAAATCCTAAGATTGTGGGTTTCACTCTGCCACTGGAAGCAGTGATCAATCAGTGTCTAGGAAGAAATGAAGTCAATTTACTTTAATATCATTGAAAATGATCTGCCTATACAAGATGTGTGAGCTATTTAACAGCCGAAATACCCGCTCTATTGGATTAGTTTATTTTATTTGTTTTGTACAGGAGATGCAGTGCAGTAGTGTCTGAAAAATCATACATGGTATTTTGTGATATTTTAATACCTTTGGGGTGCTCATCTAACAGACATTCCAATTCTGATCTAATTAGTTATGGGAATAAGCTAAATGTGGGAATGATTTTCCAGTTTTAATACACTGAACTCAGTGAAACAGTGACAGTAAAGGTAATGGGGTGAAACTGCTCATATTGCTGCTTTCAGAGGATTCTTTCAATATGACCCTTTTCAATATGACCATGCAGATCTTGTTGATAGCATTATATTACTGTGACTTTATTTATTGCAGAATCAAGAAACAGCAAATGCTTTTATTTTTTAATAATTTCTTCCTTACAAAGAAAAATGCGTGCTATGAATGAGCACCACATTGAGACTATTCATCATATAACTGCTACAAAATATGTGGGTTTTTTCCAGGCACGGTTGATCTTGTACTGAAATTGGTTCTATTATTTGTTGGAAAACCCCTTCAGGAGTCTTGCTCTTGCACACAGTGCTGGAAGACCTCTCGTCATACTAAGTCCTCACTGTCAGCAGATCCTTCCAGGGTTGCACAGACAATTTACTCTCTCTGGGATATGAACAGAATGGAAAAGGCTATTCTTTTTAAAGCAGAGGTAGAATAAATCAGTCACCAAACAAGGACAATTTAAGGTAGCTTTCTAATTCTTGGAGTGAAAGTTACATGAGAGAAGTGTCTCAATCGTATGTATTTGGATTTAATGCAAGAGTTTGAAAATGCTGGATAAGCATCTCTTTGCAGCATTGATATTGATTTACAATATCACCTGGAACACTGGTAATGATCCAAAAGACTGAAATAAAACAAATATTATGACCATATTTTGAAAGAGAGAGACAGGCAAGAGAAATGGTCTGACAGGAATATAATCAGCACAAGAAATGAAAATGCGAAGTCTTGCACATGGGGAGGAACAACCTGATGCTCTGCTCTATGCTGGGGACACCCAGCTGGAAAGCAGCTTTGCAGAAAAGAACCTTGGGATCATGATGGACACCTAGTTGAACACGTCTGACCAGGAAATTGAGTCCCCATCCCTGGAGATATTTAAGATGTGTAATCATGGCACTTAGGGACATGGTTTAGCGGTGGACTTGGTGGTGCTGGGTTAATGGTTGGACTCAGTGGTCTTAAGGGTCTTTTCTAACCTACATTAATCTATGAGCCTGCGATGTGCACATGCCACAAGGAACCCGTATGATATTCTGGGCTACCTTAGGCAAAGCCTTTCAAGCAGTTAAAAGGAGGTGATCTCCTTTATTCAGCACTGGCGAGGCCATGTCTGATGTACGGGGTCCAGTTCTGGGATCCCAGTGACTGTGGCAGTGAGGATAGAATTAGATATCTGTGACTGATTAGTCTTGACAATAGGAAGCTCAGGGGAGATTTTAATATCATGTATAAATGCCTCATGAAAGTGAAGAAGAAGAGGGAGGCAGACTCTTTTCAGTGATGCCCAGTGGCAAGACCAGAGACAATGGGCACAAGCTGAAACACAGGAGGCTCCCCCTGAGGATCAGAAAACACATTTTTACTGTGAGGGTGAGCAAGTACTGGCACAGGTTGCCCAGAGAGGTTGGGGAGTGTCTGACATTAAAAATATTCTAAAGCCACCTGGACACTGGTCCTGGTGAACTGGCTCAATCTAAGTGGCCCTGCTTGAGCAGAGAGGTTGGACCAGATCACCTCCAGAGAACCCTGGGAAACTCAACAGTTTTGTACTTCTGAAATTGATAAGATAGTTTTTTGTTCCATCAGCTTAACATTCATCTTAGAAAACAAATTAAAAAAAATATATAAATGAAACATATTGTGATAGCACACGTGTGTTTTAGGTGTTCATTTCATATTGCAGTGTCCAATCCTTAAAGAGGAATGTGTCCAGATCATGTGGATTTTTGGGGAAGGAGATAGTGGATGGCTTTTTCTCTTTAAGTCATCTGACTCTTCTAACAGGAAGACTTAAATACAGGACACAAAAAGCAGAATTATTGAAGCTGATTTTTAGCACAGAACTGTATACCACTTTTAGCAATGATCAGAAAAGATGTTACAGGTACAGTTTACAGATTACACAAAAACTGAGGGAATAGTAAATAAAGGAGAAAAAAAACAGCAAGACAAAACATTCTGAGTTTCAATATTGCCAAATATAAAGTCAAAGCTATTTAAGAGCAGATGGCTTGCCATGAATATCTGGCAGAAAAAATTATCTCTGAGAAAGCCTTGTTAAGAGTGGTAAACTTTCATAAACGTCATTGTGACCTAGAAAAAGTCTATATGACATGGTTATGTGAAGATGTTAATTGAGACTTATAAAGACAGATTAACTGAATTAGACTGAACCCTACCAATTAACATTCCTACAAGTTGTCAAGATCACCAATGGTAAAGTAAAAACCTAGAGTCAAATAGATACAAAATAAAAATAGTCAAATGAGTGAAAATCTTAGTGACAGACTTTGTTATATTACATTATTTGAGTTGTTAAGGGAGATTTAACAGTGGGGTTGTATTTTCTGGAAACAGCATAGATTGAAATCAGTTCCAGACAATGCTGACTTAGTTGACAGAAACCTGTCAACTCTTACATATTTGCCAAGCCAACGACCTGAACTCTAGGCTACCACAGGCAGAGCAAGAAATAAAGACAAAGATCTAAAACCAGTATATACTATATTGCCTTCTCCCTATCCTACACATGAAGGGAGACTTGGCTCTTGCTGTCACTCCATTCTTAGCAGGTTCTTCTGCTTCCCCTCCTTATTTCTCATGTTTTTCTTAATCCCACATTTTTTGCACTCCACTACAAAAATCCTGCCTCAGATAGTAAAAGACTTCCTTCCTTCCACTATTGTTTTGTGCAGGCACACAGGAAAAGAGAATATCTTGAAAATCACCATTGTACAAATCTGTCAGGGTTCAGACAACCTTTGTTTCCAGTAGTAAAATTGTAGGTGAAGGTGTAAAGGAGAAGGTGTACAAGTGAAGTTGTAGGTGGACCTCTTCACATACTTAATTTATCATTCATGTTTTTCTCCTTTTATGTGCATGTTTATTTTATGGTAAAAAAGACAAGATCAGAGTTTTACAATGACCATGGAAATAATACCCAGCTTATTTTTAAGTAACTTTCTCATTATTCAGGAAGACTAATTACAGCTATTCTAATACCATTAAAAAGGCAAAACCCTTGGCTGTCATGAAAAGTAATAATGAGTCTTAAAAAGAAATGCTAACTTAATGTATCATATTTTGATATTATAAAGTTTTATTTATCTTTATCTTTACTGAAGAGGATTCTAAAAAAAAGTTTTAAAAATTACCAGTTGCTGTGCAACTAAGCAAATTGAATTCTGCACACTTGAAATGCCAAATGTTACATAGCCATTTAATAGAGATGTTCTATAACTATTTAATATTGAACATGAATGGGTTAAACTGATATTGTTATTCTTCTAGGCCAATTTATTTAATCAGGAGTACTACAGAAGCTCCAAGTGCAGTGATTATCCCAAAGGAATAAAGCAATACTCTGATTTATAAACATGGAAATCTCAAATGGCAGGAGCTGGAGTCCCTTACATCTGAAATTGGCACTGCAGCTGATGCTGAGCACAGTCATGGTTTCACATCAAAAGATGAATGTTAATACATGGTACCTGGATAAGTACTGAAGAAATCAGAATGATTAAATCCCTGGGAAATATTTAGAGCAATATATCTTCCAGTTTTGTATCATGAGAAGAAGAATAATTTTCTTAATCAATTTTCTTAATCACAGTCCTTACATAAATGCAAAGAGAAAGAATATTTTAATTAGTAAGGGCATTGCAGGAGCCTGTGGCTAAAAACTGACAGTGGAAAAGTGCAAACCAGAATAAATCTGCTATATTGTAGCAGGTATGATATTTAACCATTAAACCAACTTTTTTTTTTCAAAAATTATCTTAGATCTCTTTTTCTATAGTGTTTAAATTGTGATAGAAATACAAGTATATTCCTGTCTTAGATCTGAAATCAGACTACATTGTCACAGCAGTCCATACTAGCTTTCCAGCCTGTGATCTGAGCAGTGGCTAGTGACATATATGAGACAAGGTTCAGAATCCAAAGCAGTTACACTTTTTATGTTTAATTTCCTCCCCCAGCCCTTTGTGGGAAATAAGTAAATTACTCTCTAGCTTCAGCTTCAGAACTTAACACTCCTTTTAGGTTGCTGGATGTACTTGGACTAGGGTAGAAACCAGGTAAGTCACATCACACAATCTTTCTGTGCCCTCCACAGAAGAGTGTAACATTCCCAGAAAATTTGACTCAATTTTCTCCAAAATATCACCTAAATTACTTATGCTCCAGTATGGGGGTCTGTGTTTTTTTGGTCTCTCTCTCTTTTTTTTACCTAATCTACTGTATTATGCCTCATAGAGCCTAACTTCCTGAAGAACTGATGAAGATTAGTACTTTCAGTGAAGAAAATCTATCTTTTATAGATAACTGTAACTTCGTGGCATTTCCTTTGGCATGGTACAGAAAATTTCACCTCAACTTCATGCACTACAAAATCAAAAGATTCCTTATAGATAATTTCAAATTTGCATATAACAGCATAAACGTACCTGTATTATATTCGTAACATGATGTTACTCAAATAGACAATGCAATTTTTCATACTTTAAACTCAGGATTTATACAGAACATTGGACAGTGGATATTTCTGTTTAAGAGGCAGCAGTCTCATTTACAAAACTCGAACACATGCACCACTAACATAATATTCCTGTTGTGTATAAATTTCTGCATAGAAAGATACATTTTCTAAAACCTTATTGCATACAAGCGTTTATTTCAGCTCATGTTTTGGGATATGCCTAATACTATGTACATGATCTGAAGAAGTCAACAACAGGCAAGATGGGGCTAGAAGGATACAAACACCACCACATCAGAGATACATAGAGTTAACTCAAAGAAGTAAGTGTGAAACATCTTTCCCTCATGTGACGTTTGTATATAATCGTCACTGTAGCATCTATACCTCAGATTCCACAGAAGTAACTTAGGCCTAATGTATGAGTGAGCCAGGGTTGCTGACTCAGCAGCTGCCAGTCTCCTCCAGCCAGATGGTTATTCTTTAGACAAAACTTAATTTGCCTTCCTGTAAAGGTCCTGCATCTTCTCTAGGACTACAGAGTGTTGATCTTGACATGTATTTATCTTCTTGTCTTTCTGAACAAAATGCCTTATTCAAATGCATCAGCAGTTTTCAGCTTGCATGTGTGAACTGAATATGTGATAGGAAATCATAAAATGTCTGTGAATAGGGCTGGTAGGTCAATGGGAGTCTCCTTCTCTAGAGCCTCTGTATCAAACATAGCTGTACTTTCTACGCAAGTGTCGATGAAAATGTTTAATTAAGATACATCCCCACTTTTTAGTGATTCAGCCATCCTTCTTGCATGGCTACACAGTATTTATGCATCTATTAACTGATGGTGTTCAGCTAACTGGTGTACTGGAAAATAAATTTGGCAGAAAGGGACCTGGATCTTATGCAGGAAAAGTTCAGGAATTCATAGCAAGTACAGGGGAAGAGACAGAAACCAGGACTACCCTTTTTCAAGACAATTTTCTGTTATATTTTCCTAGTCTTTACATCAAGATACAACAATACTCAGAGGTATGATATAATCCAAGGCTAAGAGAAATTCTCAGTTTTATTCCCCATTTTGATTTATCTCAAGCTAACTAGATATGTGTAAGAAGTTTATGATGTTGCTGTTTGTCACCATGTTATTCATGTTCTGCCCACTGAAAGTCAACAGTGACGTTCCCATTCCTTGTTTAGGACTGGGGAGGTGCTATAACCTGCACAGGATTAGATTTTTGCTTTTATTACAATTTATTACACTTACTTTGCAAGGTCAGTTCGGGTAGCTGTGGAAGGCTTGAATAACAATTCCAATTTTGTAGAAAATATGTAAATATATGAACTCGCTATCTGTGTCACAGCTGGAGAATATGTTTAACATTGAACTTGCTGCCAGCACTTCATGAATAACAGTGAATTTGCCTAAACATATAAGTTTGTGTTTTTATTAATACTGTTTACTTCCTGCAGAGTGTTTACATACTCAATGTAAGTAGCCATAGGTTATTTTCATAGCTATTAAATGAAACTTTTTAAATTCTTTAATAAAAAATATTAAAGAATTAAAAGAATAGATATCATTCTATTTTACTTATAAATTTTAGACAAACATTTAATGTTTTAATAGGAAATGTCCTTTCCCTTATCTTATCTGCACAGTAAATCCCCCTTTACATATTTTGGTCCCTGCAGAATTTGTAGTGTACTGTAGAAAACATGTATATTCAGTTGGTTAGGCACAGCTACAAGTAACTCAACAATGACTAATACTGGAAAGAAAATTTTTAAAAATCCACCGAATTGAATCCAGTTGAATCCAAATGAAAGAGGACTAAAAGGAATAGTCTGACCTGGCACAGGCTGCACAAGGAAATAAAAAATGCAGAGAAATACCATTCAGCTTTCTGGTAGTAGGTAATATAGCTCAATATTTTTCTTATCTATCAGTGCAACCTTGTTGATTTCTCTACAGAAAATTCAGATGCAAACAATGATATTTAGGTAGAGAAGCTTTTAGCACACTGTTATCAATTCCATTTAATGATGCTCCTCTTCACAGCTTTTATTTCAAGTGCAAATAGAAGGTGTATTTTCCACTGATTCCTGTCCTGTCTCCTGTGAATATTTACTGAACATCAAAGGAAAATAGCAATGTTCCCTGAAGCTGTGGTCTCAAAGGACATGAACTCTCTAAAGTGTTGTGCTTAGGATGTCATTGCAGCTTCTGCAAACATTGCAATGAATCCTTCTCCTGCATCTGCAGATTTATGCCTTAATCCATTGCTGACTTAGTAATAATAATGAGACACAGTGATATGGCTGAAAATATAAAGCTAGCATAACTTCCAGCTTGTTTTTCAGCTGACTTAGGGCATTTTTTTAAGCAGCTAATTCTCAGAGTGAAAATGGAGCTCAACAGTGACCTGGACACAGAAGTTGAGTGCACACTAAAATAAGTTTTCCAAAAATACTAGCTTAGGAGGAGTCACTGATTCCCTCAAGGATAGAGGGGCTGTACAGAGAGATCTTGGTAGAGCATAGAGCTATCACCAACCATACGAAATTTAACAAGGACAGATGCTGGATTCTGCATCTGCAATGGTGTAATCCTGCATGTACATATGGACCGGGAGACATGGCTGAAGCCCAGGCCTGAAGAAAGGGACCTGGGGGTTTGGGCCGATTGCTAGCTCAGTCAACAGTTTGTGCTGGCAGCCAAAAGGGCCAGCCACATCCTGGAGCGTGTTAAGCACAGGATAGCTGACTGTTCAGGAGTGTGGTTGTCCCACTGTACTCAGGACTCAAACTGCCTCAGGGTGAGTAATGTGTGCAGTTTAGGGCTTCCCAATATAAGGAGGACATTCACTAGAATGTGTCCGAAGGAAGGCAATAAAGATGGTGAAAGGAATAGAGGGCATGAATTACGAAGAGTAACTAAGGATACTGGGTTTGTTCAGCTTAGAGGCGAGGAGACTGTGGGGTGCTCACATTGCTGTCCACAGCTTCCTCACTAAGGGGAGCAGAGAGGGAGGTGCTGAACTTTTCTCTCTGGTGTCCAATGACAGGACACAATGGAATGGCTTCAAGTTACATCGGAGGAAGTTCAGATGAGCTATTAGAAAAAAATTCTTCACTTGGAAGGTGGCTGGGCACTGGAGCAAGTTCACCATGGAAAAGGTCACAACCCTAAGCCTTCCAGCATTCAAGAGGCACTCAAACAGTGGTCCTAGATACATGGTTTAACTTACAGGTTGCCTTGTATGGAGACAGGATTTGGAGTCCTGTTTGCACAGCAAAAGCTGTTTATCTTTTAAACTAAAGTAAGTCATTCTACTTAAGTTTTGACTCATTTATTTAGTTCTAATTTAGCACAGACAAGTTCTTATTCTATGCATAGATTATTTACATGAGTGAAAAACAAATTCACATGCTTTTCATATTCTGGTTTTGTGCTCACACAACACCCTTGCCCTTGAAAAGCTTTTAACTTCTTTTCTTGATGTATGCAAAGGTCTTAGCTGAGCTAGTTACAAGGCTTTTGCAGCAGCAGGACCTCTTGCTTACAGTAAGACAAGTCCCAAACCCAGAAATTTTGGGGGATCTCTGCTGTGTGGCTATAAGCAGAGTTCAGTGTTATTCAGCACTGTAAACAGTAGTATTAAGAATACATGTGCTGTGCCTAAACAGTTGTTATACAAGCCATGCTACTTTGTATTGTTTTTCTTTTCCTTGGAGAGCACAAAACATTGTAATGACACACAGTATGAATAATTTTCTTCTTCCTTTTCTGCACTGAACCTTGTGCAGTAGCCTGAGATAGTGGTTCTTCTCTCATAGTGATCAGTAGTTTCTCCACAATTAGCCAATGTTGGCAGTGCACTGAGGAAAATCTTTGCTAGACACCCTGTGAGGAGAAGGAATTTCTTAGGATTTTAAAAATTTTTCCACATCTTGATAGGTCTAATTACTTTTTAAAGTCATATAAGCATAGTCAGTGTCTTTTAACCATACCCGAAGCAACCCCAGCCATGCGTTGTGAAAAGTCCAGTGCCCACACCACAGCCTGGTCCTAAATGATCTGCTCATGGCCACATTGAAAATTTGCAGTAGTGTGCAGAACAGAACCAAGCAAGACTGACAGAGTGCTAAACACGGCACACTTCCTACCCCTCAGTTCAGTACCCTTTATTACCAAGTAAAATACCAATATAGTAAGTAAAAATGCCAAATTTTACAGATTTTGTGATTCTCTATATCAAGAAATAACTTTCCTTCTCAGATACAGAGTCTTCTGATAAATCGTCATATTCCAGAGAGTCTGGTCTACGTCCTAAAAACAGTTCTACTGCTGAAAGCAAACTTAGTAAACCTCTTGCTCTCTTAGAGGTGAGAATATAGGCTTTTCTTACCTTTGATGGATTGGGAATATTCAGTGATGCAATGATGAGTAGTTTTTTTTATGAATAAGGATTAAATTACATGTCTTTAAAAATATATATTTATGAAAGAAGAGCATGAAGATATTAGAAAGTTAAATGACAGTCAAATAACTGTTTTATTTCCATTTTCTTCATTTAATAATAACAAAAATCTGAACAGTATGACTTTCAACTAACATGCACTGTATTTCATATTAGTCTCATTCTGAGTGACAGTAGTGCCCTGACCTGAGGTAATAACAGGTTGTATGTTGTAATAGAGAGATTTTGTCCTCTGTTAACAATAAAACCAGTGTGAACTTCACCATTTACCTTACTGAGAACAAGGCTATACCTACATATCCAGTTTTATACCTATGGTACATCACTGACTTCTCTCTTTGTTTGCATTGCCTGTTGTTTTAAAATTCCTTCAAGACCATATTCACTTCGGCTTCACAAAGAACATTTTTCAGAGTATTTACTGATCAGTGAACTATGTACTATGATTATGAACCTGATTTCATATAATTTCATGTCACTTGAAAAGATTAATGTGACTGAGTAATATGTCTCTGCAGCTTACAGTCATGCAGATGTGCAAGTTCTCCTTCACTTGTGACCTCTTTCTTCAAATGCATCAATTTCCTAGACTTAATACTAAAAGTCTAGTCATAAAGTGCTCTGAAAGAATTTTCCTCTGGAGCTATTCTGAGATTTTTCCAATTAAGTTAAAAAATGACTGATGCTATAAAGGTCACATATTCCATCTCCTTTTCTGCAACACCACAATGTCAGAGAAAGGTTTGCAATAGTCACATAGGATCTTTTTTGTTCTAGTGTTTTTTTTATGTTTCTTTTAATTATGATGTAAGAAGATTCCAGTGCATGAAAGAAGTGACAATAGGGGGAAAAAAAGCAGCAAAAAAAGCAATATAATTTTTTTTCATGGCAGACACCTACATTACTGACATTAGCTTAGCTTCCTAAGCAATTACAGTCTGTAATGGCAGGTGCACGTTTGTCCCCAATAATTTTTGAACTGATTCAAGATATTCAAACAGATGTCTTCCTACAGATGTTGTAGAGGAAAGTTGAGCAGAAAGCCCTCATCCCATGAAAGCCTGTCTCAGTCATATCAGACATCGAGATCAACTACACGAGACTTTCACAGTCAGTGAGATTTTATTAATGTTGTCATATCTACAATTAATTGCTTGATTTAAGTGTGTTAGTTTGCCTAAAACCCTCTGAAAAATACAGAAAAAATTCATCATAATATTCTTTGGAAAACAAACATTGGTGACTTCCTGAGAAGTCAAGAATGGAGAGGTATGTGGTTTGTAATTAAAATCTATCTTTGTTATAAAATGTTATGGTATTTGCATATTTCAGTATGGTTTGCTTTTCAGATTTACAGCTAATTTGTGGTAAGACTTTCATATAAATTAGGCCTCATAAGATAGTCAAGACATCAAATAACAAAGAAAGCATTTCTTGGATTTATTTTTAGCTTAAAAAAGGGCCTTTAAAAACTCAGGAGTATTTCTGCAGCTGTTGCTTAAGTATTTATTTTAGGCATCTATGCCTTATTTCATCTTTGCTTTGCTTTTTCTTACAATAAGATATTTTTATTGTAACCATATTTTTTCTTCATATCCAGTCATTCTCACCTAGCCTGGCTACTCTTCTTTGACAGGAAACAACACTGAATATCATCAGATAATAACTCTATTGTTAGTAACCTTCATTAGTTCTTTTCACAGATTTTGAAGATGAAATTTCATTTTTTGTTTGCCAGTAGCCCCAATTAATATATTTTGAACAGGGTTTTAGAACTTATCTGCTTCAAAGAGAGGATAAGAAGAAAGTGTAGTGGAAGTATTTCTGGAGGAGATCTACTAGTTCCCATCACATGTCCTTGGCACATTTACTGAGACCTGGTCACCAAATCAAGCCCTCTCAGTAGTGAAAGCAAAATGTGGCTTCCTTGACGTGTGTCAAAGGTCGGCTATCAAAGCAATCTCTCCAGGAAAACGGGATATACTTTGTAAGGTTAGGATAAGCTTCTATGGAAATCTGGCTGATGGAAAAACAAGGAAACATGGAATGGTGTCTATGCACAACACTGCCTTATACCATTAGTGTGACCCTGGGAGTAGATAGGGTGTGTATACAAAAATGCTGCTAGCACGGATTTTCTTGCTATTTTCTAAGCCCATGAGAGACTTTTCTCTCTCGCAGAAGAGGTAGCAGAGTATGTAAACAACCAAGCCACCTGCAACCTTGAAAAGTCTTGTTTATGGTATAGTAGGAAATATTTTGACAATGGATGTTTTAGGATTTTAGCACCCCAAGGGGTGGCTGATCCTTTGTCCAATTAGACTATGAAGAAAAAAGTCTATAAAAGAGTTTGTAAAATAATTAAATAAATCAATCTTGCTGCACAATTCCTGCCTGCTGGATCTTCTCTCCTCCTCCCTACGGCTGCGGGACATGGTAATATACCTTAGGGCAATTTTATTTTTTTTTAATAGTTAGAGGTTCAGTAAGATGTAAAGAAATTATAGCCAATATTTGACAGGCTGACACAGCACTCAGAACAATAATAAAACCCCTAGACACAGCATTCTTTTTCCATCATTTTTAAATTAAGATTACAAAGATGAAGTGTTAGGATATTTATAGGAACATAGTCTATCAAAAACAGCAGAAGGAAGGATTCTGTCATCCACTGGAGAGGCTCATGTTGTTACTGCACTCTCGTATCACTAAATGCAATGTGCAACACGTTACAAAAACAAACAATCTCATAAGAAATGGAAAAGAAAATTGGAAAAGCCTCTACTGAAAGAAAGAAAAAAGTACAGTAACTGGTCAGAGAATCAGTAAAGTGCATTCCTTCACTGATGGCTCAAATTCATCTCTGGATGCTACACGGTTATAAGAATTCCAAGTTTCAGATAAGAGCAAGAGGCCCATGCAAGGCCATGCAGAAATGAAGAAAATCTAGACAAAGCAAGGAGGAATTCACAAGGAGGCTCTACTTCTCTGAAGACACGAAAAGACTGGAGTGTATTGTATTGGACACTTTCAAAAAGAAAGATATCCCTGTTGATTTTTTTCAGTGTGCTGAGGATGGAGAAATTAAAACTTAAATGAAATAATTTCTTACAGGTAAAAATAAAACAATTCTGAGAAAACCTCTAAACTCTTTGTGCCTTCAGTGAATCATACCACAAAAATAAAAGTGCTGTTTCAGTGATCACTTCCAAGCCCTTGCTGACTGTGGGGAGCAGAATGCTGATCCGTTCAGGTTGCCCAGATCTTGCCCTCACTTCACAAGTAAGATTGCAGGCAGTGTCAGAAAACCTATCGCAAGTCTTAATCTGGAAAAAATAACTGCCTGTTTTCAGATTTAACTATCAAAATGTTCTGGTTAATTTATCACAAGTCCACCAAAGCATCTGTCACTGTATTAAAGCACATCCAGAACAACTGCATTAATTTTAGAACAACAGCAATTCTGCAGTCAGTGAGGGGAAGACTGAGGTTAAGAATTACATTGTATTCCCACTTCCTAAGGAAAAGAACCAGGAGAGAAATGTTTTTCCTCAGACTTTTTAAATTACTTTAGTGAGAACATATCTGAAATCTCCGTGTGCTTCTCAGCAGTAGTACAGGTAACTATTGCTTTGATTAAACAATAATTTCATCTTATTATACCTTTAATCATTGGATCATTTAATATAGACCATTTAATTTCTTGTGAAATTATTTTGACGCTCTTTTTCTCAACATGTGTTGACAGAAGGTGTTATCCATCAGCCTGTCAATAGCATATCACAGAGTAATTCCTGTCTCTCTGCAGTGAACTGAACAGGTCCTGACATGCTAGAAAGCAGTTTTTCAACTTAATACTCTGATTGAATTTAATATTAATAGCATTAGCATTCTGGCTATGCAAGGAAAGATAATGACACAGGTTATTAAACTTCACGCTGGAGGGAGGAAGCTAATTGTCTGTAGAAGTCAGGAAAGAAGTTCCCTTTACTACAGTCTATCATCTCACAATAGGTTGTTGTATTACCCAAGAGTTCACTTTCATTTAGAGTATCAGCTTCAACCTTTCTTTCAGGGGAGAATACCAGATGAGTCTATGTTCTGCCCTCAACAGGAATTCTTATATTTTTGCATATGATCACTTTTTTCTTATCACTTACTGTTAATATTAGACAA
This sequence comes from Corvus cornix cornix, assembly GCF_000738735.6. Lineage (NCBI taxonomy): Eukaryota > Metazoa > Chordata > Aves > Passeriformes > Corvidae > Corvus > Corvus cornix. The sequence goes on from NC_046333.1 coordinate 81,930,436, forward strand.
CATCATGTTTGATTACCTACCTATTATGAATTTCTGCCCCACTCATTTACATGGGAAACATGTCTCCTATGATCTCTTCATTTTGGATGAGAATGCTGCTTAATCTAATGTCCTACACTCCCAAAATCACATGCTGAGAAACTGCAAAGTACCCTTAATAAAGCAGAAGTATTAAATACTGTACAAAGTATTTGAAGCACTTTTTCACTGTATATTGTGCCATTTATAGTGTTTAACTTCTGATGGCACAAAGTATTGCTCCACAAATACTAATCATAAATTCAAATGTGCAAAGCTGTTCAACCTGTATTCAAAAAGCATATAACAGCCAATTCATTCTCCTTTTACATGTAGAGACGGCTGCTAACAAAATTTTATTTTGATTTTGATAGGGAAATTAAGTGACACAAAGAGCTATGTTTATAAAGAAACCTGTAAAAATATCTACCTACCTCACAGGAGTACTTGAAATCCAAATGCTCTCAAAACCACTTGATATTCCTTTGTGAAATAATCTCTGTTCAGTGTAATGTAACATTAATACTCCTTGTTGTTACTTGTAAGTTGGTTTATCTACCTGATGTTTGTGGGTGCCACACAGATATAAGGTACAGAGTGGGATCCAGTATTGATCCCTGCAGGACTTCACTTGTGACAGGTTGCCAGCCTGAGTAAAACCCATTGATTACCACTATCTGAGTATGACCTGTTAGCCAGTTTCCTACCTATCTTACAGACCACCCATCCAATTTGTATCTCACCAGTTTGCCCATGAGACTGCAATGGGGAAAAATCTTGGATGCTTTGCTCAAATCCAGGTAAACAACATCCATTGCTCTCGCTGTGTTGACAGAAGATGTTATTTTGTTGTAGAGGATCATTAAATTAATCTGGCATTATTATCTTTTGTGACACTCCTCACCAGTGTGTCTGAAAACTTCCCTTCTTTCATTAGCTGCCACTTCTATGCAGTGGAAAGGCATTTCATATTAGTCTCTAATTTGTTCAGGGTATAGAAATCTTGTTCTGAATGTTGTTATTTTCTTCTTGAGGTGACCTCTTGAGAGTAACTTTCTGACTAGGAAACACAGGCAGTGAAAGTGAGTGAGCCTGACACCGAAAGGGATTTCTTGCTATAATCTAATTTCATAATTACTTTATTTCCAGGGCAATCAGTTCTATTTTCAGACCTTCTTTCACAGCTATCAACTATACTAGGTGAAAAGTGGAAAGAGGATACTACTACTTACTGTTTAATGGATGAGTCAAAATTGTGTTGCATTTATCTGCCCTGTCTCTGCAAAGAAGAGAATGCTGCATATGCTTTGTCTACTGAAAAATCCTCCTGGATAGCGTATCCAGAAATAAAATAAAGTGGATCACTAATTAATAATTCTCATCAACCTCTGAGCTTTTAGTTTGGGAGGGAAAGTGTTGAAATGTTTGCAAATAACTTTTAATTGCTCATTTTTTTATTACTTTTAATTTCCCACTCCAGTCAGTTAGAGTCAGTGCAGGCTGGTTGAATTTACACTGAGCTCAGGGATCCATGACAAACTCTTGACAAACTGTACTTGCTTTTTTCTGCTTGGTAGGCAACCAAGCAAAGACTTTAACTTACCAAATGTGTTAACAGTGAAAATGTCCTTTCATTTAGTATTTTAAAAGTCTTTTCTGTATGCAGTGATATAATTTGTTTTGTCACAGTGTTACCTTTCTGTTAGTGCCAAGAACATTATAGCAGCAATTAAACTGACCAGGTCTTGAGCTATAGGACAATTACATTGTCAGCAGTAGAACTCTACATATTAGTATGCTTAGAAGGATTGCAAACTTTGGGTTGTTCTGAAGTCTGATGGAGAGTTTCTTTGCTATGTCAGATGTTGAAATTACAGTCTTGAACTGGAAACTATACTTTAGAAATCTTTGCTAACAACTTGTTACAGAGGAGTCAGGCTTTTCAGGGGCTATAGTTCTTCTTTTTCTGAATGTATCAAAGCCTCTTTTACCTCCTTCATATAGGGGTCCTCAAATATTCAGACTGGATTTGCAATAACTTCAAAAGTAGGAGACAATGTTAGAAGCTGTTTTTCAGCTAAAGATAACTTATGCTTTCACTTACCAGCTTATTACTGGAATCAGACAGCCATGGAGAGGTTTGCTCAGGAAGGTAACTCTGGAAGTTCAAGCTCCTTCTCCAAGAAAGTCTACATTCAAAGCTATATCGGTTTGCTCAGGACCACAGAGAGGTTGAAGATATTCAAGGATGGAGATTCCACAGATTCTCTGGTTAAAATTTCCCAGTGCTAAATCATTGACTATTTTTTTCCCTTATCGTCATCCAGGCATATGACCAACTTGCCAAGTGTGTATTTGCATCGCATAATCATATCCAAAGGCTAACTGGCGTTAAAAAGACATGCAAGAAAGAAAGATTTACAGTCCCACTGAGCTACGAGAGAGGACTAAAAAGAAAAGAAAGACAGCTACTTAAGGAACTGTTTCTTGATAAAGATAGTTGTATTGGGAAGCAGCTGGTTGCTATTTAATTCCCTCTTCTTTACGGAGATACAGAATCTTATTGCCTTTTTTGACATGGCTATAGCTAACTCTTGATTCTGACTGTGTTTGCCTTCAAAGAAGAAAATCTGATTACAAAAGAAAACTGTAAAGCTGTTGGCATGAAATTAAGCAAACAGACAACAATATCCAGTTCCTTTCTCCATTGTGCCTGCAATTTGTCTTGTAACAGTGTAGGTGATTTGACATGCTGTTGATTTCCATCATAAGTCACCTTCTGCATTAAGCCTTCTCTTATCCTCTTTGAGTGATACACTTGGCTTCCTGGGTAATGCTCAGAATGTTATAAATTTGTCATACTTAACTGTCCCAAGACTGCTGGCATATAGAAAATTTATCAATGGTTTTGATTATCTGTGGTCTGCCTGTTTTCTACTTTGGTGCCCTTCTAGCATTGTGTTAAGCCACCTGAACATTGAAGCAAATATTAAGTAACCAGTGATATGACCTTATCAAGGAAATATCTCAGGAACTTGAATCTAGCAGCAGCCACACTATTGATTCACTGCTGTAAGCATGTGCTTGGAGCCTCAAGGTTTATTGCCGAGTCATATGAAGTATCAAGCAGAACATAATCATGGGCAAATTCTGTTCATTTATTGCTGCATCCCAAGGGTGTGAATGCTAGCAGAACATCCCAATTTTATCTAGTACTGATGTAGTTCATTGGGTTTTTAACATGCTGTTCTCACAGGGAAAGTTTACATCTGCTTAATTAGAAATTGACTGAAGCCACCTTCCCCAGCAACATTTTATAAGCTTTTTTCTTCCAGTATTCTTACTGATTTTAAATTTGAAGCAGTGACAGATCTTGACACCATTGTAAGGAATGTGAAAAAACTTTTAGAAAATATTCAGTGGCTTGAGGGATCTTAGGGACGGCCCCCAACTTCTGTAAAATGATTAGAGGAAGGTTCTGGCCCTTAATCCAACTTTGACCTTTGTACTGAAATTAGTGCTATTTTCATATTCTCTCCAACAACTTTATTTCCCTATACATCACGACCTACATAATAGGATCTAAAAGACTCACCACTCCAGCTGTGATTTGTGTTTCAAGAAGGGAAAGAAATATAAAGCCCTACAGTTCAGTGTGGCCTTATCTGTTGTGTTTTTCCATAGTTTGCAGCATCAGCTGCAAGTCCATGTTCTTCTTCCCCTTTCCTTCTTTCATCCTCATGCAAAAACCCTCTCCTAACTAAATTCCCTGCTCTACCAAGCAGCCATCCAGATCCTCAAAGAATGACAAATTTCCACAACACTGACTATTTTTCAATTACACTGACATTAAACAATGGCAAAAGGAAAACAACCATAAGCTTTACGGTGGCTTCAAGGATGATGCATTATCTGATTACTCCCCAAAAGGGAAGACATTGTGTCCATCATTTACCACTTTCTGGTGATCAGAGCAATCTTCTGTGGTTCTTCCAAGACCCGGATGGTACCCTCGTACAGGATTAATTATGAGCTGTTTGTGCTGAGCATTGCTGATGGGAAGTTAGCTTCTGCATTTCTACTAATAAAATATTGGCACTACTCAAAGTCCAGGTTCATGACTTGTTTTTATTCTTTTTGTAACCATCTTCTTCTCAAGTGTCACAGCAGTCTTCGCTGTGGGCCTGCCCCATCCACCTTTATCCTTACAAACCATGAACACCACCTCAGCGCACTGTTAACAGAGGCATCACAAACGGCTAGTTCCAATCTTGTTTATGTACAAAAGAGGATATTCCAAAATCACTTTTCTTCCATCCATGAGAAAAGAAATAGGTACTCAGGTTTCCAAAACTCTGCTGAGAAGTGCTCTCAGTTTTCCATGAGGGTCACCTTTCAAATCGTTTGCAAGTGTTTGCTCCATGACTGCTATACCCACCACACCAAACCAGGCCCTTGCTCTGTGTCCATTATGAATAGCAGTGCAGGCAGTATTCCTTGCATGTATCTAGACTCATGGCTTCCTGTTTTCTTTCCTGGTAATAAACATGTGGACAATTAACTGTTTCCTCATTCTACCTGACAATTCCAACAAAATAACTTTGTTGTTTGCTCACCACAGTATTATACTACTTATATCTTATATTAATTGTGAATGCTTGCAAATGATCAGGTTGCTGAGGTGAACCCAAAGAACATGGAGGACTACTACATATGATATTAGAAGCTATTAGATGTGGCAGTTAACAGTATAAAAAGTGTCCAGAAGTTAGATAAAACACTGTGAAAGATGACTGGATTTCACAGGTTGCTAAGGAAAAGTCAAGTGAGAAAAATGGCCAGAATTTGCAGATCATGGAAGGGGAATATCAGAGAGCTTTTGAGTAGTGAAGCCACAACGTGGGCAGACAGTACCTATGTAATCATATTAGTAATATAATTTATGCTAGATTCAAGGTAAAAGTATCAGAAATATGAAATTTTGTTGTAGCAAAATCAGGATTAATGGGAAAGAAGCAATTAAGAGTGGGCTGTTTATTTGGGAGGAAGCTGGCTTGGAGAAAGTATGGTACAAGAGCAGTGAAAAGGAGGATCAAAAAAAGTGGAAAAGGGTTAAAAAAATCAAATCATGTTATTGGTGTTCTCTGGGGTTAGCTATGGGACAGCCCCACTGCTATCCTGCAGGTACAGCAGGATAAAAAACCAAATCTGTTGTTCTGACCATGACACACAGGTCAAAAATATTACCACAGTCAAGAGGAATGGAGCAGAAACTTTACCTGTCAGGAAAACACCTGGATCATCAGATGAACCATTACTGTGTCGTTGCTCATGCTAGACCTAGTGGCATTGACATCTTCCCAAGCACTTCCAAACAGTGCATCGTATCCCTGTGTACTAATTCCTCAGGGAAACCTGGGTGATTATTTCAGTCCAAATCAACCTCTGCTTGGAAACCCTCTAGGAATAGAGCAAAGGAAACATGAAAAACAAATGTGAAGCTGAAGAATCACTGCTATGTTTTCATTTTATTGCTCTGGAGTACCATTAAGCTCTGACATTTCCCCAGCTGTTTACTGGAGAGATACAGAAAATGTAACTTTCCCAATTTTCTTAGCACAGTATTTGTGCAGCCAACCTTTCCAATGATCATTTTCAACAAACATTCACACAGAATAAATGCCCACAAGTTTGATGTACCATTCTATTTAAAAGTTCCTAACAATGGAAAGTTCTCTCATGTCCTTTTTATGTTTTTCTTTTCTGCTAGATTTATTTTTGGTTTTTGGTTAGCATAACAGGATTACCCTGTAACTTGTCAGATATTCTTAAAACACCTTCCCACAGTTCAACTGCATTTTTCCCAGGCAATGTAGAGACTTTGCTTATGTGGACAGCTTTGCTTTGGGGAGTTTGTTTTTTAGTGCAGTTGGCTATGAACATTCACATGTGTAAGTTTAAAAGATCCATGACCTGATTTATGTAACACCAAGATTCCTTTGTCACTGGTCATGTAGGGATTGGAGAGCACTGCCTCTACCTACAAGTGAAATTTCCCAGCACCTCCAGTGCTTAAATATAAGAAACTACTCACAAAATTTAGAAAGTGTGAAACCAAAGGTAGGAATTGCAGCAACACTGTTTATTTGCATTGACTTATGCTTTCTTCTACATATGATTTGCAACACAATCTCTGATTGCATGTTCACATAGCATTTTTCCCTTAGGATCCTGTCTTACTTGGTACACAAAGTAGTACTGCTGTATTGATTCCTTGCCTTTTTATTAAAAAGAATTAAGGAAGTGTCTGTCAGTAGAACCTTTGCCTGTTTTGTTGCAGAAGCTAAAGGTTTGGTAACAAATGAGACAGGAATTGCAGGAACATAAAGAGGGCTCAAGTCAATGAGTATTGGCTGGAAAAGTGCTGTAATATTCTTATGCCAAGCTTATCCTCTTTTTGCCTGTTAATCTAAAATATTACTAACACCTGGGACCAATGTAGCCCATGCTGACAAACTTATATGACACTAGAGGTCATATTCTTCCTTGCCCTTCTACACAGAGTGACGATTATGGCATTTTCACATCTACTTGTGCAAATGCATAATTTTTGAAGTATTCAGGTCTCTCAGTTCTCCTATTTGTTCTCCATTCTAGCTTCAAATGAGAAAACACCAGCCAAAATTGGGTTTTCCCCATAATATTGTCCTGTCAGCATTCCCTTAATTGGGGAAATATATTTGGGGTGGTCCCTTTCTGGCTTTATTTTTTTGAAGTCTCCCTTGTGCATCTCTGGAGAAACAATTTGTATGGACTATTTAAATCTGCAATGGAATCACTCCTGCAACAGGAATGGGAACCTCTGGGCCAGTCAGATTTTCTACGCAGCATCTCAATTAACAATTAATAACAAAAAAAATAGGTCTAGGCTCAGCAAGAAGTTATCTTGAACTGGCAAAAAATTCTCCACAGAAACTCCTTTAACCATCTGTCAAATACTTAATTCTTAAAATGGTTGTGTGTTCAATCACCTAGTTTCAAATCAGTCATCTAGGGAAGAGTTTCAGCATTCCTCTAAATTCCTAATGGAATTAGGTCCTTCTATTGAACCATATCTTTAATTGTAAGACACCATGATGCTCTGGTTCCTTGTTATTTTCAGGATCCAATGTAAGCCTTATTCCAGTTAATATTTTCTCTAATTACTTCAGCAACACATGAGAGAATACATTCATAAATGTGTGGAGGGAGAGGAGCAAAACTCTATTTTTCAGTTGAGGTACTAAATAAAATTTGTTGAAAACCAGTCATAATCCTGACCAATCCTTTTAGTATAGACCTTTTCTCCAGTCTGGCAGATTTCAGAGGGTTGAGCACACTCTGCACAGGTCCACTCATTCCTAAAAAAAAAAATTTTGGGCTGTCACCTCATTTCTAGGCTATGTGTGGCTTCTCTGCCTCTCTCAGAGCTTTCCAGCTTGCAGATTCCACTGACTTCTAGCTGTCTGCACCATTCCTCTGCCTTCTCCACCCTGGAGCTTCTTTCAGTTGCATTGCTCCAGTGACACTCAGGAGACATCTAAAATCCATGCTTTCCCCAGAGATCTGTGCAAACCAAGGTGTAATATCCAAGATGAAGGAAATAAAGGGCCTGCAAACAAACTAGAGTCCTACCAACTTTTCTTATTATAACCCCCTTAACTTAAAAATATAAATTGTTTGAGGCAAAGGGCCTTTGAACCCTCCTGCTTCTTTTCTAGGGCAGTTGTTGCCTTGACCATTAATGCCCAAAGCATGCTTACAGGGTCCCAGAACAAGAATGGAGTCTGCAGTTAGGAGGCAAAGCCCCAGAGGTCAGTCACACAGCACCAGCAGAGAGGTACTGGGATGGTAGGGACTTCTGTCTGCTCTTCCCCTCAAAGGTCTTAGTTGAAGCTGTGTCCAATTTTGACTGGCTCTATGTGCAGCTTGGGGTATTGTAAACTGAAAATTTTCTTGTGAGCTTTCTCTGTCTAGTCTGAAGTTTGAAGGAATTAGGATTTCTTTAAAAAACATAAGCTATCAGGGGAGACAGATAAATTGCCATTTGTGACCACCAGAAAGGTGTGAGTGGAAAAATGAACTTAATCTACAAAGATACTTGTTAGCAGGGTGATGGGAAAAGCTCTTCTACTGTGGGATGGTAGAGGACTGAAACAGAAAACCTAGGGAAAAACACAGTAAGTGTTCTTCAGTGTTTGAGATAGATCAATGTCTGTCAAGAATGGTCTTCTCCTTCCTCAGGGCATGGGGTTAAGACTAGATCTCTTGGAAAAGACCATTTCCATATCTTCATTTCTGTGATTTCTATTAATGAAGCTGCATGAAATGAACCCTGAAAAAAAATTTAAATTTAAATAAATGGAGGTGCAAGTGGATATCCATACACCTCAACACATACTGAACAAACTGCTGTTTTCAGCTGGCAATGGCAGCAAATAGGGGGTAAAAATGAGATGTGGAATAAACTCTCCTTGATATAGAACACCTTTAAGACTCCTTCACCTACAGGATATGCTTATACCAACTATCATTTCCAAAAAGAGTTGAAAATTGTTCTAATAGCATTTATTTAACCCAGAGATGGGGTATTGAGTCTACATCATAAGCAATTACTGTTACATCTTTTTGCAGTAGCATAGACAACCACCAATGGAAGATAAATAAAATCCCAGTACGAATGTTTCCTAATAGGAACCAATAACAACTTTTGTTTGATTCAACTCAAATTCATTTATGCATTCATATGTTCATTTATGTTCTTGTAGCTGTTGCTTAACCTTGAACAATCTTGGTAACATGCTTTTTTATTTAATGAGTGTGTATGGAAGACCGAAGGCTAATGAGGCATTAATATGATTTATCCACTTTAAAAATGTTTAGCATGAACTATTCTTCTTGTGGTGTATCAGCCTTGTCTGGTTTGGTGGCACTAAAAAGGTCAACAGCTGTTGCATACCTGAGTCACATAAAACATAATTACAACATCAGTGCAATTAGCCCATTAGTTCTGTAAAACTAATACATAAAGATGTTACTCTGAAAGATATAAATAGCCCTGCAAATGGCTGCACCATTACTTCAGAAACTGTTAATAGCTTTTTTAAATACTGCTCCTTATAAGGAGGTATTGACACTCTAAGCAATTTCAATTAATACAGCAGTACAGAGGAATTCATGTTGAAATCCATTTTTCTAGGTCAGCAAGTATCTTAGAATGTATATGTAGAGCATGTTCCTATAGAGGTGCTTTGTTCATAGTGGCTCATGGCCATGACTTCCACCTACAGGGGCAGTTTGTCAGACGACACAAACTGTTGTAATATTGGTGGCTTTGCCAGCATTATGGTGGTGTCCAAGGGCCCTGTCCCCATGGGTTTGGTTACCTTGTAATTCCTGGTAATTCCCAGCACACATACAGTTTGCAGAATTAAGGCAATTGGGTCAAGGGCTCACTAAGTCCCCAAGATATAACATAATATGACATAACATGACATGATATAACATATAACATCATAGCATAACATAACATAACAACATAACATAGCATACAGACAATACATAGTACGTGACTCTCTGCATTCTTCCTTTATCAAGAGATAAGAAAGAGGAAAGAAGCCAGGTAATGAAAACAGCAACTGATTGCATCGACCATAGGCACGCATCTGGGATTCTGTGCTCTGAATCCTAAACCCTCTTCCAGCTCACCAAGAAGCTCCCACATTTCAAGAATACCTACTTTCCTTACAGTCAAAGTTGCATGGTTTATGTCACCCTACCTGTACTATCTGGACTAGAATACAAGTTTTCACTCTTTTCCCTAACCTCTAGCAAGCAGGCTTACTGCTCACTGTTTTATGATAATGAGATCCCAAGCTTTCTACCCTGCACTTAGTGAAGTAGATATTACCATAAAATTCTCACTCTCTGTGTGCAGTTATTAACATCTGTGCATGTTTTTCTTTTTGAAGGACTGACACAGAGCACTGTAATCTGGAAACTGCAAATGAGCTGTCAGTTATGTCACTAAACCTATCAAAATTCTTACTGTCACGTCATAATTCTAAGAGTCATGGCAAATTCCTAAGTAGAATTGAGCATAATGATAACAATCAATGAACAGAACAAGAATATGGGGCATTAAGTGTATTATCAAAGTAAAATGTGAAAATCATGTACCAATCTACACTTGTAGTATGAGTTTTGCTTATATCACGGTGACAGGTTTTTTTCCCATGCTTGCCAAATGTTCATTTCAGAAATATTTCACACTTGACTTGAACCTATAATTTGCCTTTTCCAATATCAAATAACACCAAATTGACCTATTATTTCAATAACATTGTGTTAGATACTCCCACAATTTTACAACACATTAGAAAAGTTTTGTTAAAAGACTTTGCCTTATATTTTTTTTTTAAGAGGAAAAAAATCTTTCATTTTGTTTGAACTTCTCATTTTTAAACAATTCATTTAATTGACTGTAATTCCCATCACACCCTGAGAAAAGGGTCCTGGGAGCTACCCAGCTAACAGCCTCACCTCTGTACCTGGAAAGGTCATGGAACAGATCCTCCTAGAAGTTTTGCTAAGGCACAGGGAGGTGATTTGAGACAGCCAGCATGGCGTCAACCAAGGGCAAGTCCTGACTGACCAGACTGGTGACCTTCTATGATAGAGTAACTACATCAGTGGATGAGGGAAGGTGTCATTTATCTGAACTTCTGTGAAGCCTTTGACACAGTCCCCCACATCATCCTTTTCTCAAAATTGGAGAATGATAGATTTGATTGATGGACTGTTCAGTGCACAAGGATTTAGTTGGATGGTTTGGTCCAGAGGGTAGTGGTCAACAGCTCAATGTCCAGAGGGTCATCCGTGGCAAGTGGTGTCCTTCAGGGTCCATATGGGGACCAGCCCTGCTTAATCTTCATCAGTTACATAGTTAGTAAAATGGAGTACACCCTCAGCAAGTTTGCCGGCAAGACCAAGTGACAGCAAGCTGACACACCTGATGGAAGGGATGCCATCCAGAGGGACCTGGACAAACTTGAGAGGGGGGCCTATGCAAACCTCACAACCAAGGCCAAATGCAAGGTCCTGTACCTGGGTCAGGGGAATCCCAAGCACAAATACAGGCTGGGTGGAGAATGGATTAAGGGCTGCCCTGAGGAGAAGGACTTGTTTGATGGGAGGTTCAACATGAGCTGACGGTGTGCATTTGCAGCCCAGAAAGCCAAGTGTGTCCTGGGCTGCATCCAGAGCAGCTTGGCCAGCAAAGCGAGGGGGAATTCTGCCCCTCTGCTCTGCTCTGCTCTGCTCTGCTCTGGTGTGGCCCCACCTGGAGAGCTGTGTCCAGCTCTGGAGCCCCCAACATAAAAAGGACATGGACCTGCTGGAGACAGTGAAGAGGAGGGTTATGATGGTGACCAGAGGGCTGGAGATCCTTTCCTACAAGGAAAGACTCAGAGAGTAGGATTTGTTCATCCTGGAGAAGTCTCCAGGGAGACCTCCTTGTCTCCCTTCAGTACTTAAAAGGGGCTTATAAAAAAAATGAGGATATATGGTTTAGTAGGACCTGTTGTGATAAGGCAAGGTTTTAAACTAAATGATGATCGATTTAGACTAGACATAATAAAGAAATTTTTATCACAAATGTGGTAAAACACTGGAACAGGTTGCCCAGAGAGGTGGCAGATGCTCCATCCCTGGGAACATTCAAGATCAGGCTGGATGGAGGTCTGAGTAACCTGATCTAGTTGAAGATGTCCCTGCTCATTGCAGGGGGCTGGACTAGATGACATTTACTGGTCCCTTCCAACCCAAGCTATTCAGTGATTCTAAAAGTAGATCTTGATGCCACAACATTGATTAAGGCCGATTTTGCAGGATTTATTTCTCTGCTCTAAGAGATGGTGTCCAGAACCTTTTAAAAATGCCTCCAGAGCAAGTATTTCTCATTGAAACATTTGTCTTTTTCCCTGTAATTATGTATTATTGACCACCCTCTGTTTGTTATAACACTTTGATTTATGGCACAGTGGAAGGAAAATTTTCATGTGACTGTATATTGACAAAAAAGATACAACAAAGGAATTTTTTCTTTACCATTTTCTTTACCAGTGGTCAGTTGGCTCATGATTATTCTCTGAAGCTCAAATATGTTATATAGATATATTATAGTTCAGAGATCAGGGAGGAGGTAGACTGATGTACAAGAGTTTTGCTTGGTACGCACAGAATAAATACTTGGAAGATTTCAAGCAGCATATTGTAGAATGCTTTTTAGAAGTGTTTACAGAAGAAGAATTGTGGCTCTCTCGCCTCAAAGTACTAATTACTCGTTTCTTTTTGAAATAAAAAATATCCAGATAGAGGCCTCCTGGGTTGCTTCTTTTGATTAAAAACCTCTCTTCGTAATAAATAGAATTATCTTGAAATAACCTTCAATTTCCAAACTACCTTTGCTCCTAGTGACTTTATATATAATATTGTTCAATATTTTTAATTTTCATAATTGGTGAGTCTTTCTATTCACACAAAAGTGTTTACCCATTATTCACTGTGCTGTGCTAAATAAGCTAACTGGTCTTTACACTACTGAATTTCACAGGTATTATTTAAATCTAACCCTCAAAATTACTCATTTTATTATGTTCCCTATTCCAGCCCTCCTGTGTATCTGCCTCCAGACTTTGCTTCATGAAATTGATGTGCCATGGACTTTGGTTTGTAGATAAATGGTACCAAGAATTTAGATCTCAAGGTCACTTTTAGCAGCGCCATATAAGCACTGGCAGTTATTGGATTACATAAAGTCAATGAAGTTAATCAGGGACTTAAAACCACTTCTAGTAATTAACATATACAACATATGCTCTGTGGGAAAACTACATGAAAGTGAAAAGGATAGTATAAATCAGACCAGGGCAATTACTCTTTCAAATTAATATAATTCCCAAAACAGTGCATAACATCTCTGATAAAAGCTTAAATAATTTCAGAAGTTTCTATAACCAGTGAATACTTTCTAGCACACAATTAAAGACTACTCTAGAGTATCCTCATGGTGTTTCAAGTTCCAATGTACCACGATTTATTACAATAATTAGTTGAAACTACTCAAAAATTGGATCATCGTAGCCAGATATCAGCTGTTAATAGTGATCTCTTGAGTAGAATTGAATAAAATATTATTAAACATTGTACAAGGTGAATGGTTCAAGTTTCAAGCAGACATACAGGATACTTATAAATATTTTCATACAGAATATTGTGGAATTACATACAGTTTAGTCAATTAAACATAGAATGAAACATATGAAAAGGCCAAATACTTAGATTTCTTCAAAAGAACGTGTTGTAATTTTTCCTCTTTAAATTTTAGCCTCTCAAGCACTAATATAGTTCTTTTCATCTATCTAGAGAAAAAATTGTGAAGAATGTCAATACTTATTAATATTTTCAAAGTAGTCATACAAGTCAAATATTAATGTCTGTACACAGAACAAAAGCATTGCACAAACAATTCTCAGAAAGTGCACATGTCAGGAAGTTCCCTGTAAGTCAGTATGAAATATCTAGCTATGCTCAGCTGTTGTTATTTTACCTTGGGTCTTCAGGATAAAATACCCTTTATGATACAAAAGCAGAGGAAGCCCAAGGAATCAAAGGTATTTTCTACAGGTTCACAACACATAAAATCAGAATAACATTCAAACCTAAGAAAAAATTTGTAATTACTGTTGATAATTTTCTGGAAAGCTAAAAAATATAAAGAAGTTTAATTCTTTAAAAAGAAATCCCAGTAGAACCTACAAAATTAGAAGTATCACAGTGAAGTAATGTATTTTATGAAACTATTTTGCTAGAAGGTTTTATTCCATGAGCTGGAGGCATAGATTGCTTTTGCAGCAGCCATTGAAAGCAAAGAAATTATATATATTTGCAACGGTATTTACTCACAAACTCCCTGTTGGCCAGCAGTTCTGTTTAGAAGTACAACTGCTTCCTTTTGAAAGGTGTCAGAGAGGTGTGGAATTTGATTGCAGCCTGCCCTCTATTTTAGCAATATCAAAATATTTAAACTGAGATGCAAGAGTGGCTGAACTGACAAAGTTGTCATGCTCTAGAGCAGTTCAGATATTCTTGTTTTAATTTTAGAATAACTCTATAGGTAGAATATGCTTCCTCTCTAATGCACAAAGGAGGGTAGAAAGGCTTTTAAACATTGTACTCAACTGTCTGCAAATACAGAACTTTTCTGTGGGAAACAATTTTTCTGATATTTGTATTTATAGTTTGTGAGAAGTAGAGGGACTCCATAGTCAGCTTGCCTCTTGCCTGTCTTTAATGTTCAGTGGTAATTTAAGCTATCATATCACCACATCTATATTGCATTCTCATGAAATTCCTTGACCTATCCTTCTCACTCCATAATGCCAATCTTCCACAAAAGTTTTGTGCCTGATTTAGTATTGCCCCCATAAAAATCCTGCATCTTTTCACTCACTTAATCATTCCCCAGAGGCTTCTTCTTCAGCATCCTGACTTTTTTATCATTTTTCTCTATGTTCATTTTCAGATTTTGCTGAGGTACAGCCCAGAATTGTGGCAGATACTATTCATAATGTCCATGGACAGTAAGAGGCTGATACCCTCATGCTGTGTACAACTCACAACAGCTTTGGCTCTTACCTAGGTATTTTACACAGCAAAATCATTGATCACTTGCTATTTGGTATCTTGGCTCTGTATTGCTAATCTCCTTTTCTTCTTCCCTATCAAAGAACTCAATCCAGCCACAAGTCTGAGAAAATTTTTCCAGTGGACTTTGATCCAATCCAGCTTCAGATATTAAATGAGGGTTATAACAACATAGATGTTATAAACAGGGCAAACCCTGCTTTTTGTTTATTTCAGTGTTGAATCCTACCAGAAGGCTTCCTTGCAGATAGCAGTTTCCCTGTATACAGATATAGGAATTTCCGCTACTGGGTAGTAAAAAAAAAAAGCCAATTTCTTATGGATCAAAAGGCTTGTTTTTCAGTCAGCTCTGCTATCAAAATCAACTGAAGTGGCAATGATTTTTGCCTGCAAGGCATATTACTTGAGAGATTTATCAGAATGGCTCGTTCGTCCTAGAAATGTGGAATGCACAGAAACATGGTAATTCGACAACAAATTAATTGGTCTTTACATCATTGATTCTTATGCTCATTTTGCTCCCCATGAACAGTTGAGTAATAATGAGTTTCGTGTTTAAGGTTGAAAGATACATAAAAAAACCAGTGACTTCTGAAGTCTAAACCCGGCCTTCTGAATTTCCTTTCTTTACTCCCCATCTTTTGCTCTTCCTCTTAGTTAGTTTTTGATAAATCTCATTAGTGTTCATTTGGCACCATCAAAGTGCAAAACATTAGAAAACATAAAGCAGTTGCCACAGTCATTGACTGATTATTTCATTTTGCTGCCCAACTTGTAGTAATCTATGCTCTGTTCTAAGGTAAAGATGTGCACACAGTCATATCTCCTCTCGTGGGTTTTATTTAAATAAGAAACAGTCAGCATTAAAAGCTTTCTATGTGAAATCACAGATAGGCAAACATAACTGGACCTCACTCCAAACCTCAGTGTGGTTTAAATAATTTAGAAATTAAGGACTCACACTTCCTCTGTTTAAGAAACAATAATTAATCTCTCTTCCTGCAGGATTTGGAAACTGTGTAGCAGAAGAGGCAGATTGGAGCACTTAATGTTCTAATTCTCCAGTGGGATGGGGGGTAGAATGGGAAGAATGAGGGTGACAGAACCCATGTATTGATATAAAGGCAGTTTAAAAGGTAAAGCAAAAGCCACACATACAAGCAGAGCCAAACAAGGAATTCATTCACCACTTTCCTTGGGCAGGCAGCAGTTCAGCCACCCCCAGGAAAGCAGGGCTCCATCACACTTGTTTTAGGAAGACAAACTCCATCACTCCAAATGTCTCCCTCTTCCTTCTTTTTCCCCCAGCTTTACATGCTGAGCATGATGCCATGTGGTATGGAGTGTCCCTTTGGTCAGCCAGGTTCAGCCAGGGTCAGCTGTCCCACTGTGGCCCTTCCCAGCTTCTGGTGTACCCCTATTCTCCTCACTGGTGGGTGGGGTGAAGAGCAGAAAACACCTTGTCTCTGTGTAAGGGCTGCTCAGCAATTGCTAAAACTCTCCTGTATTAACAATGCTGTTACCAGCACAAATCCAAAACATGGCCTCCTACCAGCTACTGTGAAGAAAATTAACTCTATCCCAGCTAAACCCAGGATGTTATAAAAAAAAAAATAGAACTCCTAAGAGGCTTTAAGGTAGTCATGAACTTACCTGGTTTTCTAAGATGTCTGTGATGGCTTTTCCTCTTTTTCTGTCAACAGCAGGATAATAAGCAACATGTTGAAATGTATTTGCATAAAAAAAACCCAAAATATTTTTAAGCAGCACTTGGAAACACAGTGATCTGATTTGCATCTACGTCAGTATGGCTGGAAGACATGGTAAGTGAAAGCTTCTATTACAGCTTCTATCAAAAAAGATATCAGGCTCAAAATTATTGGTGCAGTTATCACTAAATATATATATAATTTTGCACATGTGTACATAATATGTGTACGTATTTTGTGTGCTGCTCTGTGATGCTCTTATGAGAATTCTTCCCTAATCCTTGGAAAGATTCTCTGTTCAAAGCAGAATTCAAGCTCTGACTATTCCTAGTGTTTTATATGGCAACAAAACTGTCTGTTTAAATGAAACCTGAGGAAACCTTCACAGCAGGAGATTGCTGTGAAACACTAATGTATTCATCTGACATTTTCAGATATGTTGCCTGGGGTTACATCCAAATACTTCCCACACAGTTTTATTGAGTAGTTTGTTCTTGTGTGACAAAACAGAGATAACATTCAAAATGCACAAAATTATATTTCTATTATTTTCTGCTTTTAAGTGTGAATATAAGAACAAAGCTCACAATGATGCTGCAAATCAATAGCAAATTCAAGAAAGTCTTTAATATCAGCTCTTTACCCATAAAACTGTCAAAAATTCAGATGAATAAGGAAGGAGGAAGAGTTTGACTTCTCTTGAAACAGTGGGTGGAATAAGCATATCTTCTTTCCTCCTGTGTTATCTACAGCATTTAGCCTTTTATTTTATATGTACAGAAGTAAAACCCACCTTTTAATTTATAAGTATTCAAAGTCCACTGATACCCTTTTTGATACTGTTTGCTGGTATATCCTGGAGACTTGGAGCCACAATTCCGATACCTCTTTTCAAACATATTTGATGTGACCCTTCTGTTTTCAGTGACCTGAATTTTGCTCCATCTTTAGTCAGTATTTTGAATCAATGTCAATATCAAGGAAATTTCAATCTTCATGTGTTTCTACAAGATTAGGCATAACCTAATACATAGGTAGGAGGACAGAGAGGCTTACTTGGCTCAAGACACAGTGTCTCAAAAGAACATGTAACCCTAGTTCTTCTAAGTTTTCCTTGCCTTTGCCAGCCGCTTCTCATTTGTTTTTCAGAGCTTTCATAGGGAAAACTAATTTTTTTTTAAATATGCCAAGGAACAAAACAAGAATCTGGATTTTTAGTTAAAACCCACCCATTCTGATAAGCATGTCCCTGCAAACCTTTCCTTTAGAGGTGAAAATGTATCCAAATAGTCAAATATCTGTTTCTCAGTCTCTAAAATTATTAAAATAAAATGTAATATTGACTGATGAGGGCTGAAATATTTTCAGTTTGTAAAAGTTATGGAAATGTTGGTTAATGCTGTAAGAAGCTAAAAAAAATTAACACTATTGAGAAATTGTTTGAGGAAGTGATGTTTGCCTCAGCTGGGTGAAAAAAAAAGTAAAATAAATAACACAGTTTATAAACTGGGTTTAGGTGAACCCAGAAGGAATCCAAAATTCCACTTGAAAATCTTAAAGGTATCCTGGAAATTTTAATGTATGTTTTTTAAAACCGTTCTATCAGCAGTTGTGCATTTATAAATAAATATCCAAATGCATCAGTGGCAGACTGAAGGATAGCCAGTAGCTCCTAATAGATAGAAAAGGAATCAGGACTGTCTATATACCTCTGAAAACTGAGGAAGTAGACATAGTTTGATAAAACAGAATTGCCGGAGACAAAAAATTAAATATGTGGTTTGAATTCCTGAGTATCTCATAGCGTCTCCAACAAGAGCAAAATGTGCATCTTTGCTCTGTATTTATGTTGGTATTTATCTTATGTGAGGCTTCCTCTCGTCACTGGTGAGACATAGAGAAGCATTGCTCTGCTTGCCTCTGAAACACACGACTGTGAGAAAAAGAGGTGTGCTGTAGATGGCACAAAATAGCATTGTAATCACTGACCTCTTCACTGAGGGTGGTCAGGCATCGGAATAGGCTGCCCAGGAAGTGGTGGAATCACCTTCCCTGAAAGAGTTCAAAAGTCATGTGGATGTGGCAGCTGGGAATATGGTTCAGTGGTGAACACAGTGGTGATGGGTTAACGGTGGGACTCAGGCCTCTTGAAGGTCTTTTCCAACCTTAGTGAACCTCCAATTCTATCTCCTGCATGCTCAAGACTAATCTATTCACCAACAGGCAGGGAATGACAAGGAATTTTCTGCACCGGTCAAGGTATATGACACCTCTTTTGGAAATGTTAAGGGAATCTGTTTCTTAGGAGTAAGTGGGAGTTGGTATTGCAGGATCCAGCTATGCCTGAGATTGCTCCTAACTCTTTTCCAACAAAATTTACCACCTCCCCGTGGCCCTATTCATATTCATTGTGGAATAGCTGTCCTGTGGAACTTTCTGGATTGCGCTCCTCAAGGTAACAGACGAGATGTCTGTGGGAGGAGCCAACGCTGAGGTCTCTGCTGATACCTCTTTCCTCTCAGCCAGCTATGAAATGAAGCTGTGACTCAGCTGCCGCTGAACTCAGCTGACTAATTTCTAGGAGCAGTCTAGTATGAGGGAGAAGGGTTGAGCTTGGAGCAGATACAAAGCAATCCTTGTGCTTTGTTCCATGATCCTTATTTCCTGCATGTATTTGTATTCACTTCAGTGAATAGCATTGCCAGACTCAGCTGGAAAGGGGAAGGGAGGGCAGGTGCAAAGTGCCTATGACAAATCTGGGTCTATTCATCCACAGGAGTCTCGGAGAAGTGTGGTGTGGCCAATACTGTTCAGTGAGATATCCTCAGCTGAATCAGACCATGCAATGAATGCTGTTAGAAAGTGAGACACAGCTGGCCCCCTCCCAGATACACACTACTCCTCTTGCACAGAGTTAGTGTTTTAATTCATACATGGAAAGGCAGAGGGAAAGGTTCAGATCTTACACGGAATGTCCCTAAGACTGCAAATGCTCAAAGCAGATCCTTGTCCTTGCATAAAAGGAAGGGTGAAGGAGCAGCTGTTTCCCCACTCTATTTAATACATATGTTCTCCTCTTTTACGTCTGATATGATCCACTCATTCCTTATTCCCTGCTTGCACCACTCAATCATCTAGTGTCAGAGGATTTGCCCCTATCATCACTGTTCCAGCCTGCTGCATCACTTAGCTCCTTCTCAAAAATATGTAACCTGAACAATTGCAAGTAGCTCACACTTGTTATGGCTATGTGTGTGAAATCTCTTGACAAAAGAGCCTGCACTGCTCTAATCACCCACAGTGAGTCTTCAGGAAACTTGATTTGCACTGTAGCTTTTGCCTGCCCTTTGCTTGGTCAGTGTTTGTTGCCTAGCTAAAGTAAAACCATAGTCTGCATGCAACTTTGAAAGCACACAGAGGGTTTTGCCTTTGAAGGAGAATGGTGTTTGGGCTAACTGCAACCATGCTGATATTGTGCTGTAGCTTGGCTTTGACTCTGCAGGATAGTGATGAATAATACATTCTATACGGAGTAAATTAACCAAAAGACGAATTTCTGGTTATTTTCTCTTGGTAAAAAGCCTGGCATTTGTATGTTAATGTCAAAGTTAGTGTGCCTGCAAGGATCAATGCCAATCATGATGTGCTGAAGGAGTAGCTTGTTTCTTCTCTGGATACCAATATTTAATATTGTGCATTTTTGTCTTCTCCTTATCTGCAGTGCTGCTGGTTTGCTGTTTTCCATACTACCAGTTTTCTTTAAACTGTAAAATCTTAACTGGAAAAGCCATGTATCTATCTCTGTATGTCTCTATACATTTATCTAGCTATGTATACATATATATCAAATTCAGCTGCAGAAAGCTGAAAGCCACCAAGTAATTGAACTGAAATATTAAATTAAATATTATGAGAACACCGTGAAGGGAATGCTCCAGTAACTCAAAAAAGCCTTATAAAAATTACATCAGGAAATATAAAAGCACTTATTATGAAATGTATCAAATTATTCAAAACCACCAAATAACTATGTGTTATGTGTTATCCCATGTGTTCTTGCTGTGACTGAGTGCATTTTTTTATTAGGTTAACTTCATCTAAATGTTATTTAAAATAGTGGATAGCATGTGGTTGGGGGGGGGGGGGGTTGGGTGGTTTTTTGGGGGTTTTTTGGGTTGGTTTTTTTTGGTTGTTGTTGGTTTTGTGTTTTTTCGGGGTTTTTTTGAACTTCATTATGAAACATGTTCGTCTCTGAAGAGAAAAGACTGGGGCAGGCAAATCTCTGGAAGAGGGTGAGTAGGATTGCTTGATCCCCCTGGAATAACCAGAGGTTCTTCAGAAGACAAGGTGGACACTACAGAGTAAGTCTGAAGGGGAGGCTTCCTTCATGAGCAGGGACTGAAGAGAAGAGGATGAATTGAAGCAAGCACACCTATGAGATGAGTAGCATCTCCGTGAGGACTGAGGAGGAGCACACAGAATATGTTCCTTTCTAGGAAGACACTGAGTTAACAGAAACCAAATGCAAGAGCAAAGGCACGTCCTCTAAGGGTACAGCAGTAGGAGGAGATTGATTTACCAAACCTGCTTTTCTGTCATGACTTAGTCATTTTGGGTTTTCTCTATTCTAAAAGTTAAATAAGCTGGTTTACATTCTGTTCATATAGACTTGGATTTAAAGCTTTCTTGGAGTTACAGGGAGACCTTGAGCTCACTATTAGCAAAAAGTGTAATTCAGCCCACCTCGTAACTCGAGCTGATTTGTCTTCTTGTGACAGAGATCATCATGGTTTATTAAATAAAGTTTTAAAAAGTGTGTGTGTATTCACAACTGTGTGTATATGGGTTTTTACATTACACTGGAAATAAATTGGAAATCTGAATACTTAAGGACAAAAATTGGTTAAACATCATAAATTACTGTCTTTGTGAATTTACAGCTTAAGATTATCGGGTTTTCACCCCATATTTGTTTTCTATTCTTTACCATAGGAATAATCATCTTGACCTCCTTCTAGGAAGCATTTGAAATTCAGTGGATGTAACATGTAAGGGTAAGAAATTATTAGTTACAACTACTGTTAATACACCCCTAGCACTACCATGATACCAGAGATATTAAGTGAGTAGCTGTTTCAAGTGATAAACACACTGGTCCATATGTGATAAAGGAGTTTAACAATGAGAATGTCACCTTTCTCTTTGCAAACTTCCTCTTCTTTTCCAAACATCGGTAATGCACAAGCAACATTTTATTGGTGGGCATTATAAAATAATGTCAAGTCCTTTATTTCCTCATGCACAGAATTAAATTTTCCCCTTACATTTATTATTTTCTATTTATTTCTACTTCCTCCCCTTCTTTTCACCTCTTTCTAAAGTCTTTAGGCAGGTCTAGCATTTAAAGAAGGCAAATTCTCAGGCTGATTTAAACTATTTGAAATTAAATGGTAGGCTTTGAATATTTTCTACAAATTCATGAGATGTCTAAAGCACAATTAGACTTTGGACATTTGTATAACAATAATAAATAAAAATATTTTTTTAGCTGGGAGATTTTTCCTTTTTTGCAATGATTAACCAATTCGTACCCATTTGCTGAGAACTTTAGAATTTGTCAGGGGAACACTTAAATAATTTGGCTCATCTTTTGGGTTTTTTTCCCACAGACATTCCTTAGGACAGTTTATAGGGTGTTTTAATGCTTGCATTTCTAGCAAATGATGGCTTTTATTTTGCTTCTCTTGTGAGCAAATAAGATATCTTTTCACAAAATCACAGAAAGGGTGGATAAAATTGGAAGGCACCTCTTCCTTCCTGTCTTCCTCAATAATGCATCAGGGATACCTAAGATTTGCCATGATCTAGGTGTTGGTCTAATGAGAAGATAGCCATTTGATTGATTGTTCACAGATGCTGTGAACTGTGAGTGTCCAGAGTGTACTTTTATTTAAATAACAGCATATAACTTATGAACACCTCCTTTAAAAGAAACTACATTTTAGGTTTTTCCTTTCTAATGATTCTGACCAATCAAGTTTTAGATGTATTCAATTTACATTTTTTAACTTGAAATGCTTCCTAGGCTATTTACCTTATAATTAAAAGTTGCTGATGGTATAATCTCTTTACACGAAATCACAGTACAAAGTCTTTGAAGAGCAGTTAACAGAAATAATAAAAGATAATAACTTTTTCTCACTGTAGATTAGGAGCAGAAAACTTAGTTGTAAGTAACTTGAACTAACTGGAGAGCAACATGGAAAAAGGAGGCTCAGAAAAAGATCTGGATCTTGTACAGGCACTAAATCAGTTCTCTGTTTACCATGACAGAATCTAGGGAAATTCCCATGTTTTATCCCTTTTTTCTGAGTGAATAATCAGATCACTTGCTGAAAATGGAAAAGAGTATAGAAGAGGGTAAGAAAAAAATTTACACAATGCACAATAAAAATATTTCCAGAGCCAGATGGCATTTATCGAAGAGTTATAAGAATGAATGGAGCCACCTGTAGAACTATAAAGGTTGGCATAGTGTCTCTTGCTTGAAATTGTCTTGGTCTGACATCAGCTTTTAAAGAGGCTTCCAGTGCTGCTCTGGGAACAATAGATCTGTAAACCTGATGTCTCTAAGGACCAAATAGCAGGAAATTTAATAAAGCAGAGAAATGGGGAGCACTGGTAAACATTATCTAGTCAACCAATGTCAACACAGCTCTTTTAAAAAAACAAGGCAGGAGTTGAAGAAATCACTGCAGTTCTTTGAATTGTTAAACAAACAGGAGGATAAACAAGTCAAAAGGGATTTCTGAAAGACTTCTGACAAAGCACCTCACCTACAGGCTTTTGAGGAAATTCAGCAGTCATGGAATAAAATGGAAGATCCTTGTTTGGGTGAACAACTTCTTAAAATAAAGAAAACAAATAAACAGATCATTCTTACCGTGAAGAAAAGCAACCAGAGAAGTTCGGCAGGATTTTGTTGCTGTCTGGGTGCTGACTTTCTGCTTATCTCTCATATGACATCATATCAATATGGCCATTTGTTGTTGCTGTATAATTCCTCTTCTTTTAAACCACTCCCTGCGTACTAACTTTGGCTGATTCTTCTCTGCAGAGTCCCTTGTTGATTGAAAATCAATCTTTATTTCTTTTGGTCATGGAGGAATCTTTAACGATTCTTATTGTGAACTTCATTTGTTTTCCCCCCCATTATTCCTCCTTTCTGTCCATTCAGGTTTTAAAAAGGTCGGGTAATTCCCTGTAGAAACGCACTGGGTGTTTTCAGTGCTTTGTCACAGCCTTCACAATGACGTGCAAGATGACAGTGCTGATTAGCTGGTGTCATCAAAGCCGTGGTGCACCACCTCCATCATCAGTGACTAGCTGTCAACATTGTTGTTTCATCTTTCCCGGAACTGAAGAATGGCAGCTCAAGATTCTGTTCTCCAAATGAGTCACTGCACATGACTTTCACAGAAGGTCCACGCAACTGTGAAAAACTTCCTGCTTGTCAGTTTGGGATCTCAGCTAGAAAAACATTGTATTAATACAGAATAAATAAAATGCTCTGGAGGGCAAGACATATGAGAAGCAGCTGAGTTCACTTGGTTTATTCATCCTGGAGGAGACTGAGGAGAGAGAGACCCCATCGCAGTCTAGAGCTTCCTTGTGAGGGGAAGAGGAGCGGCAGACACTGACCTCTTCTCTGTGGTGACCAGTGACAGGATCCAAGAGAATGAGCTAAAGTTGTGTCAGGGGAGGTTTAGGTTGGATGTTAGAGAAGGTTCCTCACCCAGAGGGTGGTTGGGCACTGGAACAGCTCCACATGGAAGAGGTCACAGCACCAAGCCTGACAGAGTTCAAGAAGCATTTGGACAATGCTCTCAGGCACATGGTGTGACTCTTGGGGTGTCCTGTGCAGGACCAGAAGTTGGACTGCGGACTTATGGATCTCTTCTAACACAACATATTCATGATTTTATGAAATTAATTGCAAAATGATTCAAATTACTTTTGCTAAATAATAGAAAAAAGCAATCTCTCTACATGATGAAAAATCTGATTGGTTTAGAAATTGTTTCTGTATTGAGTTATAAGCTGACAGAATAACCTGTAACAAATGTTTTCAAGTGTCCTTCATTTCCCCCAGTGTCCTGATGACAGTTGACCCCCACTGACCAAAGGGGCATTCCACACCATACATCATCATTCTCAGTATATAAAGTGGGAGGAAGAAGGAGAAAAGTGGGGGGGTGGGGGGCTGGAGGGGATATTTGGAGAGGTGATGTTTGTCTTCCTAAATAACCATTGCACATGATAGAGCCAAGCTGTCCTGGGGATGGCTGAATCCCCTCTGCCTATGGGAAGTGGGGATTGAACTTCTTGTTCTGCTTTGCTTGCATGTGCAGCTTTTGCTTTCCCTATAAAACTGTCTTTATCTCAAAACATGAGTTTTCTCACTTGTACTTATCTGACTCTCTCCTCTATCCCATCAGGGAGTAGTGAGTGAGCAGCTCTGTGGAGCTTAGCTGCCAGCTGGGGTAAAACCACAACACCCATTTTTCAAAACATACACAAATACTTATAATATCTTTGAATATGTTCAACAAATAAATAATTCGTCTACTTAGAGAACATTTGCAGGTGGTTGACCTTTGAAAAGTTTTAGTGCCTGTCTTTGAACACGTGGAAGCACATGACAATTTTCTTTACTCTATGTCACAATTATGCAACATTTTCTACTGAGAATACCTAAAACTTAAGATTCATTTAAGATATCTAAAACCAGATTGATACGTGATTGTGAAACTGGCTCTTTTTAAGCAGTCACATTGATTAAAATAAAGTACTTTAAGCACTGCTGGCTGCAATTTCATTGGGATGTCTCCAAGAGGTCTCATGTTCTGTACAGCACCACGAGGGCTTATAGAAACTATGTGTGAAAGGCAATATACAAACACAGCAGAAGTGAATATTCAGGACAGAATTTCTGAAATTCAGGAAGATGTTACTGTCAGATTCTACAACGTTCACCAACCTCTGTTGCTAATGTCAGGTGCTGTTAGTGAAAAAGTAAAATGTCTCCATTCAGTACAAAAGAAAAAAGTAAAATGTCTCCATTCAGTACTCCAAACTTCACATATGGCTTTACTATTGCTAATATGTAGAGAGAAACAAGTGTGTTTGTTTGTTTGTTCAACTGGAAGGTAAGATACTTTTCTTACCACTTTAGGTTTCTATTGAGGTAGTAGCACATCTTTTATTTAATGGAGATGTAATGCACATTTAGCAGCACTTTTCAGTTGCTATAGTGCTGGGATATTAATAAACTGGGTTATTATCAGCGGTAAATTTAATTTACAGGAGTGTAGTTATGGGCAAGTAAATGTAAAATTGAGAACCCCCTAGATGACAAGATCATAGCATAATTTAAGCTGAAAAGGGCCTCTGGAGTTTTCTGGCCTAACTCCCATTTTACAACAGGCCTAAATTCAAAGTCAGATTAGGTGAGTCAGGACCTGTATTTCTCACTTTTAAGGATCAATTTAAACTGCTGTAATGTATTACATGTAGTACTGATAACATGTATTGGTACTGAAACTGTGGGTTGGAGGTCGGGTAGCCATATACAGAAAGGCAACGTCTGGCCCAAAGGGCACATAACCTAAGTCAGCTCAGGAAGCTGAACAAATAATCCTGGTGAACTGATGCAGGCCACTCAAGCAGTGCCAAGACAGTCAGCATCAGTAAGTAATTATCAAGGTGTCAGCTTTTAAATTTCTGAACCCTGCATAAAAAAGTTTAGCACCATCAGTTTTAGGCTCGGCCAGAAGCAGATTGATCGACGTTTTTTCTTGGAAAGGTATTGCAGAGATCAAGTCCTGCCAGTTACAGTCTAGAGACTGAAAGAGGTTGACATTGCAAGTAGTAATGCTGAGTAGTGTGGTGAAAAAAGAAAGCAAACCTGATAATGCAGTGATAAGTCTGATTGTGGCTTCATGGGGTTCTCCAAATTAGCATTTATCAAGCTATATCAGATCCTAACTGCGGTGCAAATAACTTTAGGACTAAAGATGCTGTATTGGACCTTCAGATTTCCTAGTGCAATATGAAAGCTATTAATTTAATGCTCTCCAGAAAAGTCTTTGAAAATGTGAAATAAATGGTTCTTTTTACGACCAACAGGGGCTATGTGTATCTCAGTCTTGTGGGACTGACAACAAATGTGAATGTTGTTCACTGATGTAAAATTAATAACTTCAAAGTTATTAAACGGTGATTTATTTTGCTACAGCAATTAAGTGGTTGAACTCAAGAGGTTCAGTGTAATTTATTATTGATTATTTTATATGTATAACTTAATTTTCCTCTTAGGTCTAGTAGTATAGTTTCACAATGAGTCTAATTTAAAACTATAAGTCTAAAATACCATTTATGTTTTAAGAAAGCTCTGAGGAATGGAAAAAAAGGCCTGCAATTTTCTTTTCCTGAAATACAGGGCACACACTAAAATTAAAATTAACTTTAAATTCAAATCACCCACTGCTGGATTGCTGCTTTTTTATGCATTTGACTCCTCTATTCTACAAAAAATTTATTTCTAAGTTTGTATTAATTTACTCAAAAAAGTAGTTATTTTATGCAGCCTAATAAGGTAATTAACACTGTATTTGAAGGCCACTTTAAGAAATTAACAAGGAAGAGTCAGCAACTTTATGAATTTGCAATACCATGGCTTTACTCCATACATCTTGATGAATAATTCAACTTCATCGTGCAAGCAACATAATGAGTTTCAAGAGTATTACTACTGAATAAATGAAGATGATTAAGAAGGGCCTGGACCTGTTAGAGAGAGTTCAGAGATGACCAGGGGGCTGGAGCACCTCTCCTATGAACCCAAGCTGAGAGAGCTGGGGAAGAGAAGGCTCCAGGCAGACCTAAAGCACTTTCCAGTGCCTAAAGGGGACCTACAAGAAAGCTGGAGAGGGATCTTTCACAAGGACACGCAGTCATAGGAAAAAAAGGGAATGGTTTCAAACTGAAAGAGGGTGAATTTAGATTAGGTATTTGAAAGAAATTCTTCACTCCTGTGGCGGGTTCGGTTTGTTCCCGGGCGGAAACACCAATTTTAGTGTAGTGGTGTGGTCCAAAATACTCATTACTGTTTATCTTCTGTGGGATAAGAATTAGGAGAAATGCAAAGCAGGCACCAAACTTGAAAAATATATAAAAAAGTTTATTAACAGACCTAAAAGAGGGAAGTAAAAAAATTATACCACCTTCAGAACTCTCCTCCTCCCCCCCCACCTTCCTCCCTTCTCCCACTGACAATGTAAAAAGACAACCCTTAAGATGTTCAGTCTGTTTACCACTTCCATAATAACCTTGTTTAGTCCATTTAGAAAGAGAAGTCTCTTCTTGCTCATGCTATGAAAACATTATCACAACGAGACAGCCGCCCACTTCCAAATAACTTTGTTCAGTCCATTTAGGAAGAGGAGTCTCTCTGCCTGCGTGTGAGTCCCTTCCCCCAACTTGCAGCTTTTCCCACAACTGCTTTCGAGGGTCCACTCTTGAAGTTTTTTGGGGTACAATTTTAAGGTTGAGCTATTCAGAAACAAAAACAGAGGCCCTTCTCCTTCCCTGGGAGCAAAGGGTCTTCATCATCTTCATCTCTAGGACTATCTCTGGGAGCATCTCTAGGGACTGAGGTTTTCTCCTTTCCCATTTGGAGCAAAAGTCCTCATCTGGCTCATCTCTCCCTGTCCAAACTTCTCATGAAATTACAGCTGCGTCAGCATCTGCCTATCTCAGCGCAGGTGCTTTTGCTCACAAGTTGAACACTCCACCCCCCATATCTTCATGGAATTACAACAGGATACTCTGATATATCATAGCTTCACAACAGAATTTCAGCTTTAAGCATCTCCTCTCTCTCTTCCCTCAGGTTTTCAGCTCTTCACAGCAATAAAAGGGTTACTCTCACCTCGGCCTTGCAGCTTTGCAGCTGGAATGTTGAATTTTTCTTATCGCAGTGGAGAGGGGGGAGAGCCGAGCCGCTCCGGCTGCCCACGGCAAGGCAGTGGGGGGGGTTCCATGGATGGAACAGGGCCCATCGGCTCCAGGATGGCCGTGGCCCAGCCCGGCCTGGCCCAAGCAGGGCCTGGCCGGGCCCGCTGACCCCCACACGGGGCCCGCAGCCACCTGTCCCAGCGCCGGAAATGAGAGAGAGCTTGGAGGGGGAGTTTGCCTATTCTTAAATGTGGATCACAGAGGTGGTCACAACTTTAAGTGGCTTAGAGAATTGTCCGTATTCAAACTGGCCAGCTGATAGGTTCTATCAGTTCCCAGAGGAAACTGTAAGCACCCCTTAGCAAGGACATCCCTTCCGGGACTATGCTTGCTAACCTATGACAACTCCACTCTTCAAAAACAATTCCCTTTTAAATATGTGCTGTCAACTTGGCTGAAACTTACTAAAAGAGTGGGACATGACAGGAGAAAATATTTTTATCAAATTTACTGATTGTCAAGGGAGAAGACAAAGTCCAGTTGGAAAAATTTGTGGATCCATTCAATTCTGAAATCCAAAGTAAAAACAGTAGTGGCATAAGTAAACTCAGGTCTAAAATGCTTTCTTTTTGTTTTCTCTTGAAACAGGAAATTAATTCAATTAGTTGGAATAGGCCATGCGTGTTTAATGTGACAATTTGAACTGGGAGTGCTACCTTTTAGCCTCAAGAATTCTAATGGCATCATTAAGGTTGTTTATAGAAATCTACAAAATTAAATGATTGCTATTAAATACCATCCTTTCAGAGATGGAAGCTGGAATGGCTCTTGGGTTTGATAAGAGAAAACAGTCTTTCATTTCTAGATCACTGCTTTGAATTCGAGCCAGGATAACAACAATGAGAAGTTTTTATCAACAAAAGACAGGCAATGTGCTCCATGAAAGGAAATTATGGAGTCAGGCAGTTTCTTAGGGTGTTTCTTAGGGTGCTGGTACCTTCCTGGGAAGTGTGTTTTGCACACAGTGCTGTTCTAAAAGGATATTAAGATCAAGCTATTGCCTAGACGAGAGTACAGTCACTCCTCTGCAGAGATCATAGTTGCAAGTATCATCAAATACCCATCTTCCACCAAAATTAAAGTCATTTTTTAAGACAGAAAGTAATGGCCTCTAGAATAAAAATTGCTCATGTTTACGAGAAAAAGTGATCTACTTCTACAGACTAAACAGCCTCTGTGATGGGAGAAATCCTGAAGAATATCCCTGGGTGTGACTGGCATGTAAGTCCGTGATCTGGACCTTAATGCTCACTCATAGACTTAATTTCCTGCCTTGTTCTTGGGTTTACCTCACCACTTTCCTGGAGAGGACTGAGCTGTGGCTGACCCTGGATACTATGTCTGGATCTGACCCGGACCATGGCTGTGCCTTGCCGTCTTGACTTCCTTGTTTGACTTCTTACTCATCATGGACTTATCAGGGGATCTGGACTTGTGGCTGGACTTAGTGACCGTCACCACACCTGTCCTGCTCACCTTGCTCAGGTCTGCAGGACCTTGTCAATGAGGTCCCTTTGACTTAGACTGTTTTGTTCTTGTGTGTGTTCCTGGCTACCTGTCCCGGGCAGAGCAGCCTTCTCCTGCTGCTCCCTGGCCCTCTGTGTTGGGCATAATCAACAGGGTTTGGGTAGCAGGAGCTGTGCCCTTAAGTAGAAGGAGGTGATGAACAACCCTGTGTCAGTCAGTCAGCTCCCACTGTCTGGGCAAAAACCAACACCATTCCACTTCATGCCAAAACATCAAAGGAGAACACAGCGCCCCTGCTGAAATATATTTTTTAAGGGATAGGGGTAGGAAAGACAGAATGGGTTCCTGCTAGTGTCAGGAGACACAGGAGATGTGAGGACATCCACAGGAAAGGACACAAAGGAAGATACCAGTGGAGGGATGTCAAAGATGACAAGTTGAGGGACACAGCTGGGACACATCTTAGAATGAGGGACTCCTTGCTAGAGCAGGTACAACCTGAAGGGACTGGAGCCAGTGGATGACCCATGGCAGACCACAGGAAATGAGTAAGAAGGAAGAAGCAGCAGAAAAAAGGAGTAAGGAACAAGGAATGACAGAAAGAAAACATTTTGTCTCTTAATACCTCCAATCAGAAGTTAAAAGTCTATGTTATTTAGAAATAAAATTAATTCACGGAAATTCCCAGAGTGGAGGTGTGTTTTACTCATGACACCCTGGCAAGGCAAGTGACACCAAGTTACCCAGATTTTTTCTAAAAAAGCTACTGCAGTATTGACTCTCCTAAAGTCCTGGTGTGAAAGGTTATGTCTAGAAGACCAGCATGATTCTAGATATTTCAGAGACTTCCCTTTAATGGCACTTAAGATATAGCTGGATGAAATATATTGCGTGCAGGGAGATGGACATGGAGGTTTCCTATTCAGTGCTTCTTTCTGGTGCTCACCTCGCAGATCTGACAAGTCTTTAACCCTGTTCAGCAAGACACTACAAGTTTCTACCATGCACATTTGGAAATGGTACCAAACCTTTAAAGATCAAGGGGTATTCTTTGAAGAAACAGCTGGTAATCCCATTTCCTTACAATAATTATACATGCTCTAGAAAAATGAGTGGATGACAAACAATGCCACAATAATGGTATTAAAGAAAGCATCTCTTCACACAGTTTGGACTTTTAAGCTCAGACGTGCCATTTTTAAAAATAAAATATTTTCATTCAAGTGATTATTTATAGAATTTGGCACACTTTTTTTGGCATAAACATTAAGAAATTAATTTTTATATGCTGAGGCCTGTATTTAAGACTGAAATTAGCTGAGAGAAATGGCACTGAGTTAGTTTAAACTGTTACATTGTGTGCTAGTTGTTCTCAGAAACACTTTTGAAGAGCAGAGTGTGTCCTTGCTTATGTTTTTAACAGCTTCTCTGAGTTATAGTGTGCTAGTAGAGACTGTATGAAAGGATCATTCTTTGATTGCCACAGCCTCTGAAAAGACTGAACGGGTTAATTTTATTTCTCTTTACAGAATACTTCCATCTTGATGCCATTTAAAAGATTCTTTTTTTTTCTTCCTTCCAGAGCAGCGTTAGAAAATTGCAGTGGTTATAAATCCTTCACTGTGGCTTTTGAAGCTGGAAATGCCAAGGTGTATTCACCATTTACCTCAACAGGCCTGCTCATGGCAGCTATTACAAATGAGGTGAAATATATGTCAATGTCATGCAGCATTATTCTGACTTATCACTGCAGCTGTTTTTGTAAATAACCTTTACAGCACCAAAAATAGAATCTTTTACTATTTCTAGTATTTAAACACTTGTTTTTAAATGGCATTTCAATAAATTGCTGGTATCCTTCAGTTTCAAACAAAGGACTATTGCCTGGAAGCAAATACAAAAGCATGGCTCCAAGTTATTCACACTGTTAGATTTCTTTTGAGTCCTGCTTTGGAGTGAACTAACCAGATCCCTGGGGGTCCAAGCCTGAGATAGTTGTGGGGAAAGGATTTTCAGAAAACCCACCATACAGGTTGTAGGGTTGAGATTGCTCAAGTATATCTTGCTGCACTTGGCACAGTCCTCTTAGCCTATGCCAACCAGTTTATTTGCCCTCACAGTATTGCTCCAGGGAGTTCTGATCCACAGAAGAATCATATCATAATAAAACAGTACTTTGAGGCATTAGGAAACATCCAGCCATGCTTGGAAGCTGCACGAGGAGTTGAAGGGATGATGACAGAGGCTTCTATCTCCTTATCTGCAATTGCAGACACCGAGACCTCTTTTGCATGTGAGTGTCTCCAGACACTGGCGCATATACCCTACAGGACTCACACATAGGATAGAAAGTGGCTTTATACAAGAAAATTTGTTAAGAAAACAATTTAATAGGTAGATTGGCTAGATTGAGGTGATCAGGAATAGGGCTCAGACAAACTAACTGACCAGCAGACTGTTTAAGCAGCCTATATTTCTACCTTTTCCCTATTTTCTCAAGTTTGTTCCTCTTAGATCCACCCTGACCATAATTTCTCAGCCTTTGGCCCTTCCTTTAGGCTTCCCACAATGAGTTTTGTAAAGTCCACAGGGCCCCTCAAGCATCTCATAATACTCAGCCTTGTTTCCAGCTGCTTATCTGTTACAAGGTTCATCTTGACCCCCTTCAAGACTGTGCCTGAGTAGTTTTTCAGTGAACTATCAATCACTGTCTGAGCAGTTCTGGTTTTCATTGCTGTGTCCATTATCACCCACCTGTCAGATTTGTGTATCTGTGTGTTCAATTTATCACCTTTCTTGTTATTTATTATTTAATTTATAATGAATAGTCAGGTAATCAATGGTCTCACATTCCCCATACTCTTACAATGATCAATCAGCCTGAATGGTCTGCAAATGAAGTCCAGGATGCACTGTGTGTGCATAAAAGATAATAGATTTTTTTTTCTTTATGTGGTCTTTGATTTCTGGAATGAAAATGGTACATTTTTATAAAGTAATGTAAAATGTTGTATTATGTCCATTGTGAGGGCTGGGTGGACCCTCTGTACGGCCTTCTTCTGTGTCAGTGAGTGAGCAGGCTCCTGTAGGCACAAAACCACAAATGGAATACTTTTATCTGTGTTCTGTGCTGCACATTGAACTGTCCCAACTGTCCACTTTCAGACTGGACATGCAAAAGCTGAAAGGCCAAATGCCTCAGCAACTGGTCTCTAAGGTAAGGCAGTAACATTCTCACACAGCTTGTGCCAAATGCAGCTAGAACTTTGTACTGTTTAGGAGATCTTGATGTCCAGCCTCTCCTCAGCATTTGCCACCTCGTAAGCAGCTGGACATTTGCACATGCCAGATTTCTCACCCATCAGCATCCCCAAGTCCTTCTCCCTCAGCCCCTGCCCCACACAGCTTCCCATCCCCTGAAAACATGCTGACGGTGAGCTCCATCAGCTCTCTGTGTCATTGGGGAAGCCATTTAAGAGCCCTGGTGCCAAGGCAGAGCCCTGAGGGATACTCCTCATCCCCAGCCTTCACCTGGACATGGAGCCACTGATCACAACTCCCTGGCTGTGCCCGTCTGGCCAATTCATCATGATCCAAGTAGGCCACCCTCAAAGCCAGGGCTCTGCAGTGTGGGGCTCAGGGTGTGATGTGGGACTGTATCCAAAGCCTCACAGGGGCTCTGGGAATATCAGGGCTGTCAGAGACTGAAATGTTATGGTTAATGGCTGAAAAATTGTTATGAAGAGGTTTTGTCCATTGTGGCAAAACTGATAAAGAAGGTGTGACCACCCAAGCCTGCCCCTCCCTGACCTGACTGGACTGTGGACTGTGAGTTAAGCCACCTAAGAGAACTCGAGATAAGAAAACTAATTTTCAATTACCTCAGGTCTAGGGACAAGTAAAAAAGACTAAGGGAGAAGAATGTATCCACAAGGAAGCCAAACCCAGCAGCTGTCCTGAAAATCATCCCTGCCTGTGTTCAAGGTGGGGAAGGCCATAGCCCACAGGCTCATCTGCTGAGGCCAGTGAAGACACTCCCCCACAACAAAGGGGGAAAGAGGACAGTTTTGGGGGTGTGGCATAACCTGTGGTCACAATGCACTGAGAAAGGGCTGTTCCAAGGAGAAGTCAGTAACTACCATGAACCAACTGGAATGAATGCATCTGGAGCTGACAGGTCCTCCCAAGGAGTTCAGTATGATCTTCAGCTCTTCCAGCCTATCCCATTTGCAGAGGAGTGGATACTGGTTTTCTGGCTCCCAAATCTCTCCACACTGTGGGAAAGCTGTGGGCCTCAGCAACTCAGGCAGCCCACCAGACTGATGCTGCTGACCATGACTGGCAAACTGCATTTTTAGCAGTCATTCTGGTGGCTAGCCTGCACCTCCTGGGATGTCTTGCTCAAATGGCATGCAAACAACATGCCAGATGCTATTGCAGACAGTGAGAGTTCTGCCAGTGGCCTGCAAAAGTGCCAAATCAGCCTGACAAAACGCAGCAGTGGCCAAAGTATCAGAGTTACCAGCAGCCTGCAGAGCAACAGATGATGCAGCAGGGAGCCTGGCTTTACTGTAGGCAGCAGATACAGACTGCCTGGCTGCACCCCAGTGTGGAGGCTACTGACGCAGTCACATGTCACACAGGGAGCTAATGAGCAGCGAGCACGTTTTGTGTTGTACTAGTAAAGCACTTCCATGAGAAGGCACAAAGCTCTGTGTCATGTGGTGCAGAGAAAGATATCCCTTCAAGCGCAATGCAATGCGGATATAGCACTTCTCTCCAGAGTGCTTGCAGCAATATACATGTGAATGAATCCACATGAGCAGTCCAGAGGGGCAGTGAAAACTCTCTAAGCTGAATACTGTCAGCAGCATAGGCACAGAAATAATGCACTTAAGATGGTAAAGAACAAAGAAGTATCCCCATTTTTTCATTTTTTTTTAAGAGCCAAGCAGATCATACACATCTTTTCTTGATCAGATTGAGACACTGTAAAGAAATAAAAATGCCCTGTGTAGGTGGAAAATAAAGCAAACTAGATGAAATAATACCCTTATTATTTTTGATGCTGAATTGCAATTTCACAGCACTGTTATAACAGGATGATTTAGCTCAGTGTAATACTCCCAGTTGTCTTATTTTCCTGTTAACAATGTTTGTTTCTCTCCGTAGCTGAAGTAACTCTTCAAGTTTCCACAAGAATGATGTATGGAAACTTCTGCTAGTCAGTAGTGACTGCTAGTGGAGAAAACACTAAGGAAATATTTTCTTCATCCACACTTTATTATCTAGGACATAAACCAACATTTCCTGGTGAAAGGGAGCAGATATAAAACACAAGAGAAAAGGAAAGACAGGGAATGACTGAGAAGGTAATTTCAAATTCTTTGCATTTTTTTTCAGTAAAACATGAATGTGGAGAAGTTACAATAATGTCTGGGATAAGACAAATCAACCGTCAGCCATTGTTCAAATTAAGTGTAGAAAATCAAGGTACTTGCATTTCCAGTAGCCTTGGATTAGCACTTGGGCTGTGCTGTGATATGTCTATGGTCTAAAACTTAAGGCTCTAGAACAAATGTATGCAGTCAATAGCCCATAGATTTTAATTTTTTTTTTTTTTTAGATAAAACAGAAGGCTTCTACAGCAACAGCCTCTGCCATGGAAGCAGATCTGGATTCATTTGGAGTTGGAGCAGGAGGAATTTTGGGGACTCTGGTGCTCTCCACATACTGGAGAGCATATTCCCATGTCTGCTTCCTCTCCCCAAAATCTTCCCTCCTCTCTTACATGTTTAGACTTAACCGTCTGCCCTTAGTTTACAAAATCAGACTCCACTGAAATCAATGTTTTTGCCATTGATTTAATTCATTTCCACATGCACCCTGTGCTTCTCCGACACACCCATTTTAGGAATATACCTCCAAGTTACAGCAGGAGGCACTCTGGTGTGCTTTTTGATGGAATAAGCAAGGCAAAAACATCTGTTGATACGTACAGGTGTAAGTGTGTGTGAAGAGGGAAACATGGTCCTTTCCATTTGCCTGTGATCTTTACAAGAAATTGGTTTGTGCCACAGATATCTCTAAACATCTCCAAAGTTAAAAATTGAAAGATGGTTTCAGTTTAAAGTAAAATTTGATAGTTTGAACATATCTCCACCTTGCATAAACCTCTTAGCTAAACTTAAAATATGATTTTTCATACTATCATGACAATGACTGGTTCTCCCATACCTTTGTTTCTCAGTGATATTGGCTGAAAAAGAAATGTCTGATGTCTTTGAACACCACAACTGGAGAGGACTACTTAAAACCTAGCATTTGAAAAAAGCACTTTGATTTGTGGCACTGTTTCAGACTTTTATATTCAAAAATTGAGTGAAAAACTATACTCTTCATTTTGCAGCATTCTACTATTTTAATTTCTGACCCACCAATATGAATAATGTTAATTTAACAAAAAAACACAAAATAATTCCACTTTAGATACTTGAAATGTAATGGATTTTCTGTAGCTTTCAGAATATCACTCACAGATCTTCCTGTGCTGGTTCATAAAAGGTCAAAACAATTTCAAAGATGAGGTAATTAATGAAATAGCAGAGCCCTTCTAAGTGAAACTGTTTCAGAGCATTCCTGTGTCCTATTGAAAAAGAGAAAAATGTGCCTTACAGAGCAGATCCTGAGATTAGATATGGCATTTATTCCCAAGGCTGCTTATATCAGCATGATGGACTCAAGACCCAAACCCATCAGTGAGGACTTTGAGCAGATACTTTGTACATGCAAGCTGTCCTGTTGTCTTCATCACCTCTCATCTATAAAAATGTGAAGCAATACTGCTATTCCCTGTGACAGTATAAAGATGTCACTTAAAGCTTATAAAGAAGAATTCATTAAGCATTCGAATATCATAGCAATAAATGCACAAAAAAAAGACTTAATTATTTCTGTCGGAGAGGGATTTGGATGTGATTCCGTAAATAAAGCATTCAGCCACATGCTCAATGAGTATAAAAAGACATATAAAACAGCTGGTTCCTCCCTTGAGCAGATCCATTCTGTGTTGCAAGGCCGTAATCCAAAGTCAGTGATTGTCACAAAAAGGTTTCAGCTAACAGCAGTCAGCTGTGGACTAACTCTTGGCGAGGAAGGCATCTGCTCTAAAATTAGCAGCAAAACATTTCTATAGACTCAGAACATATACTCACACAAACAGGAAGGATCCTGGAGTCATGGAATAATTTGGCTTGGAAGGGACCTCTGAAGTCCTACAGCCCAATGTTCTGCTCAAAGAAGGGCCAACTTAATCACTAGAACAGGCTGCTCAGGATCTTTTCCTCTTGAGCTTTTAAAATCAATGATCTCTTTAAAGCCAGCAGGCAGCCTGTTCCAGGGCCCAAGACACTCTTGCTGTGAAATCTACATAGGGAATCATCCTTCAGACACTTTTGAGGTTTTTGGTGTTAAATTTTGCAGGTATACTTTAGAATAGTTACTTTTTCAAGTTCATATCCAAGGTCATTGTATGTATGTGGGTAAGCTCTTTGAGAGGGACCTGCATTTGACACAAGCTTTGATATAGTTCATTCTTAATTAGTGAATTTGGTAACAAGTGTAACATCACCCGTAAAACTAGGATGTAAGGTAAGCAAGACACAGTTATGTTTTATATTCAATGTTTTTGAGTATTTGGGTATTTGGGTATTTCAAGCCTCTTGCTGCATTAAAAGGTTCTTTGCCCTAGAGATAGGAGTGATGAGTGTCTTTCAAGAAATCACTGACGAAACTGAGAAACACTTTAGAAAATCCCTTTCTTCTCTAATGCAGACAAGAAGGTTTTCCTATCTTAGGACACTTAGAAGGGTGAGATTGTATATATTTTCAATTTAATAATGCATAAGGAAAGAAATTTCATGGGGAAGAAAAGCAGCTTTTCTGTCATTAGATACACCTAAAATCACTGGATGGTGAAGTACCTGTAGTGACACAGCTGCTTGTTCAGAAGAGAGCTGAAGTCTGCCTTCAACATACACATAAAATAACAAAGCATTCTTTCCTCTTGTCAAATCAATTTTATAGATTTAACATTCTTGGCTTATTGTAAAAGACAAATCATTTCATTTTGCCTGATTGATTTATAAATGTTTACATATTCTGTTTTTCAGTGCAATGCTTATCCATGGTCTTTTGACTTGGTAAAAGTTATTAGCCATTTTCAAAAAACAGGCTAGTTCTAAGGACTGCTACCAGCACATAGTATCAGACAGTTTACATAAAGTCTCATTTTCTGGTGTGTTTGCTTTTTGTGGGCCATTTCATTATCATGCAAATAGAGTTAGGCCATTTTGCAGACAATTTAATTGTTAGCATAATATGTCCTCATTATTTGTATAGTGCAGCAGTTTGCATTAGGCATTACCAAGTGTAACAGATACCAATATAACAGCATGATTTTTGAGAAACAGAGGCTACTTTTCATCAAAGGGTGTGCATACTGGTTACTAAATCCAGTCTAGAATCACCAACAGCCCTCAGCAAACCTAAACTGCACAGCTCTCCCATACCCTAAACGTGCTCCATTGGGTCAATAGTAGCAACATCACTTTTCTGACCCACACATTTGAAGTTTTCATCCTCTAATGCTTTCATTTCTGCACAAGCTTTAGCTCTTAAATGTTGAAGACAGTATTGCATTATGCCTACATAGTTGGAGCAAAGGAATAAAGATAAATAAAGCACTATTAAAATAGCAAATGGAAACCAAACTGATCTCTTTTTACCTAGCAATAGGAATTTAAAGCTGAAACTTCCATCCTGTTTCCAAACAGTAAATCTTATCTTTTCAGAAAATACTGCCAATTTAGCACTGTTGAACTTTGGAATACAGCCATCCACACATAAACACATTTGCACATTATTTTGGTTGGCTCTTTGCTAAAGCCATATGCTGGGGATTTTTTTAATTAAAAAGACACCTCAGAAAGTCTTGCAGTGTTCACACAGAATAAAACATCCTTAAAGGTTCTAAAATGTCATCAAAATACTAAAGTAGAAAGAACAGCTTTCTCCTCTCCACTAATGTAAATAATGTTTGCAGAGTGAATTTTAACAGCCATTTCTTACGTGGTTATGAAGACACTTCGGTCACTTATGTTCTGACATTTAAAGTTTTGATACAGGAAGGATCAGTCAGTTCTAAACCCTACTGACTGAAAACACGCAATCCATACTCCTTTGCCAGTTACCAGAGCTGTAATCCTCATCTATGTAGCGCAGAGTATCAACGCACCTAAAGACTAAGGGATAGTTTTCATTTTTAAACAATATGCAAAATTACTTGATGTAATTGAGTAGATGAAAACTGAAGTATCAGAGGAGGGTTTCTATTTTTTTCACTCTCAATTTCCAGCTAAAAAATGTACCCTGTATGTTGCAGTAGGGTGTCCTGCAGCCTGCAATAGACAGCGAGGCCTGTGGAAA
This sequence comes from Corvus cornix cornix, assembly GCF_000738735.6. Taxonomy (NCBI): domain Eukaryota; kingdom Metazoa; phylum Chordata; class Aves; order Passeriformes; family Corvidae; genus Corvus; species Corvus cornix. The sequence goes on from NC_046333.1 coordinate 81,969,939, forward strand.
GAAACAGGGAGCGATTCTTGACAGAAGTTTCAGAGATCTTTATTCTCCAGCCACATGGCCGAGGGACTGCTGAAGAACTGAGTAATCACGGGACAACCAGGGTCCTCCCCACACAGGGGAACACAAAACAACCAAAGGGGAACAAGATTGACCAGGGAGTAGGGAAACCCCATAGGCCATGCCTCTACTCCAGGGTCCCCTCCCACCGGACCCCATGCCAGGGGAAAGGAGCCCCAACACCTGTAAATATATATGTTGTGCTAACTAAGAATAGATTAGACTGCAACTGCCATGGTACCTCAAACTTTAAGGGATTTTTTTCTTGTCTCCTTTGACTTTTGGCACTGAACTTGTGGATTATTGAACAGTACTGAATGTAGATTTGCCTCTTCTAGTCATCAGGAAATGATCAATCACTATTGAACCGGGTATATAACTGCAGGGTATCCAGCTGCCATCGCTAGTGCCACTGTTTCTCAGCCATAAGAGGGGACAACACAAGTTCCCTTTCCTTCCTTGCACAAAACCTCCAACATTTAAACAGACTTCTCCAGTCTTCCAATAGCTTCCAGTTTGCCAGTCTCTTTGCTGGAAAAGGCCTGAAAGCCTTTTCTTGAATTAAACCAAACATTTATTCCATAGAAAGGACAGAGAAAAGGAGCAGAAGAACCAGCTATGTTGGGGGGGCGGGGGGTGGGTTCCATTTCGAGTCCTTTTCTGAGTTACTTCCAGCAACAATTCTGCTGCTGGTACTGCTGGAGTAGTTGCAAGGAACTATGGCTGTGCAATGGTTGCAAGGAACATTGTCTGTGCTGGGGATGGTGAGAGGAAGCTTTTTCCCTTGATATGAAAGTGAGGAAGAACATCTCCTCTTTGTTCCATACAGATCAGTGATCTCCTGAGCATTAATCAGACAGTGAATATTTTAAACGAAGATTCATGTTTACAGCAATCCACAGCAGCACAGAAATCTAAATTCTTCAGGAAGAAACAGATGTACTGTCAAGAGGATATGTACACACACTCTGATACAACTATGGTAGACTTCTGTAGTATCAGAGGGAGCAGTAATTTGATGTTTGTTCCTTCCTCCTTTGCAGAGATTCCTGTATCTCCCTTTCCTCCCTGGTGCCAGTGATGGAAATGCTGGTAACCTCATAATCTTGTGTCAGGATGTGGGTGGGTTTGGATGTGAGTCAGTTTCTGTAGAGCAGTGGCAGCTGGAACCAGTCATAGGCTTCGGGCTGATGCTGTTTGCCTCACATTAGCAGATTCCTTTGTACTGTCGTCGCCGCTACCTCACCTTCACAGGACTGATTTCAACCTTGGCTCAGGTCTCACAGTGTTTCTGCAAATACCTGTCTGAGTCTCTTCATCTTCTATTCCAAAACTTCCTGTAGAAATACCGGCTGATTGCAGTTGTTTTATATGAGATAAGAAATACATTGTTACAGAGCCTTCCAGCAATTTGATTTATAGCAGTGTGAACACTTTGGTAATTGTGTGTAATAATTTACTGGTCCAGACTACAGTATTTTACACTTATTAATGCAGATGAAAACTTTTTATCTGTAAGGATTTTCTGAGTCTTGCCCACTTTTCTTGGTTCATTTTTGATACATTTTTAAAAGGATGCTTTGTTGCACTGGGAAAACTGTCTGATGGGAAAGTCCTTTTTAATGTACTTTGTGTTTATGCCCTCAGACAGATTTATAAACAATATTTTAGATATATTTGGACATTTTTTCACCATGCATATTCTCATCCAAAAGGTCAATAAATATTTCCATTAAACTTTTGGACTAAATGATGGCATAAAATAATAAGATTCATAGTTATAAACATTTTTGTTAATCAGTGATGTGATCACATCATGTGAATTGGTGTCTTCTTCCTGATTTGTGAAAAATGGTGAACACTTTAAGCTTTCCAACTTTTCTGTTTCCACTTGGGTTCATTATTCATCTTGGATCCCTTTTGTTTGGCAATCATGTTACCACAGAGAAGAATCTGCATATATTCTGTCAATATACATAATAGTTTTATGTTGTTTAACCTTTCTCTATTTATTTCTCTCTTTATTCATTCTCATGTTCTTTGGTTTTTTGCTGAGCTAGGACTTTTCATGTGCAACCTATAGCAATGCACAGCTCTTTCCACCTGTTACAGTTAATCTGGAGTCCAGGAATACATTTGGTGGTCAATATTCCTCTGGAACTTGTATTTATTAACAATGAACGCCACCTGATGCCACAATTTCTGCTTATCTGACAAGATATATTTGGGACTCTGAAAAGCCTCCAGCTGCTATAGTCTAAGTAACATCCTGCCATCTGAAAAAATTTAGTTCTTCTTATTTATTGTCCTTTCAGCCTTGTTAACATATCTTACAGTGGTCCAGAAATCAGGTTTTTTTTACCTCTGTCACCATATTTTATTAGAATTTTCAGAGAAGCTGTGAATCCCAAGTCGTAACAAAAGATGACATAGAAGTAATGGATGCCAGTCTTCATTGGGAAGATGTGAAAAAGCTTGAAACTAAATTGTCCAATTCATCGGGCAAGAGCACAATACCTAGAAATTGTTTCCGCTAGAAAAACTGGGAGTTGAACAGATTTCTTCCTCTTTGAACAGTGATTACTGTTCAGTCTGCCCAGGAAGGTAGCTCTGCACTTTTCTATGCAAAAGTACACTGCCAAGCTAGGGAGAATGGAAAGGGCAAAGGAGGAACTGCTGATTTTGATGAAATGGAGGAACAGACCGAAAAAAATGCAATTTAATTACATCTAGATACAATTAAACAATGGCACATACACAAGCCAAGGTCCACTAAGAAAGGCTCTGAAAGGTATTGTACCTGAAGCACACAGGAATACAACCTGCAAGAACAGTAAACAGGGCTCTTGCTGCACTTGGTAAGGCTTGAGCCAGGAAAATGTTCATATTGCAGTGCCAGTGAGTAGCCTGGGGGTGCACAAGAAAATGGGAGTGGTCACAGCTGGGGACAGCTGACCCTAACTGGACAAACAAGTATTCCACACCATAACAGTTCATGGTGAACAGTTCAGCTGGGGAGAGCTGGCCAGAGAGCTGTCCCACTGCTGGAGCAGGCTGGGCATGGTCAGTGGTTGGTGAGAAATTGCAATGTGCATCACTCATTTTGTATATTGTCTTATAATCATTATTAACATTTTCCTTTCCTTTTCTGTCCTACTAAACTGTCTTTATCTCAACTCATGTGTTTTACCTGTTTTCCTGTTCTCTCCCCCATCTCTGGGGGACAGTGAGCAAACAGCTCTATGGTGTTCAGCTGCCTGAAGGTTAAACCATAGCAAAGGGAGAGGCAAGAGGCATGTTGTATGTTAGAAAAACAATCCTTTCTAACATTCAGCACCAGGTGGGATTGCTAAAGAAGCTGTGAAGCTGCAGGAGCCCTATAAAACAAATGTCTGTTGTGAATATCTTGGGGCACGGCATAGCTGGGATTCATCTTGCCCAATCCTATCTGTCAAAAAGCATTCACCATTCAGTTTATCCTCTGGGAAGCCTTCACGGTTAGTGGAGGCAGACTTAATGCCAGAGACAATTTATCTTATGCTAAATGAGGTATCTAGACTTTATGGAATCACAGGGTGTTTGCTTGGTTAACCTAAAAGGAGTCTGGAGGCACCACAGAGTTTTGGGCCTGTGACTGGCTTCTATGGTATTATTTTAATGGCTGTAAGAAAAAGGAAAAGTGTTCACCCTTTTTCACAAACCAGGAAGAAAAAACCAATTCACATTATGTGATCACAATTGCCGGTTAGCAAAAATATTTATAACTGTGAATCTTATCATTTTATACCATCATTTAGTCCAAAAGGTTACTGGAAACATTTACAGACATTTTGGATGAGAATATGCATGGTAAAAAAAGGTTGACATGTATCTAAAATAAAAAGCATTACATTGTGCTTGTTCAAGATATCTACATCTTTAGAGATCTGTCAGTGACACAGATTGCTAAATTTTCCCGTGAGTGACTGTAAAAAATGCATGAGTATGGTTTGAACCAATTGTTCATTTGAATGATGGTTAATCAACTTTTAAAAATAACTGAGGAACTCCTGACATTTCAAAATCTTTAGCCTACAGCTTTCTCTGAAAGATGAAATTGTTAACAGCTATGTTTCGTTACATGCTACTTGCTCATATTTTGGAAAGCTTAACTTGTGCAGACAGAGAGAAAAGCTTGAGTGGAACCCTTGTGACTGTCTGTATACCGAAGAAAATCAATAGTTTAAGATAACAACTTACAAGAATTCCATGAAAAAACAATGTCATGTTTTTTACACTTACAAATCATATCTGCATTCAAAAATGAAAACAAAGGTTATCATCCTTGAATGGCTTATTCAACATGAGTTATTTTGCTGTCTTTAATAATAACAACAATGATATAATTAATAATAATTTAATAATAAGTAGTGCAGGAGAAAACCCAACTCAGTAAGAAAGATAAGGTATGAAGAAGCGTTGATCCTGAGCAAAGAAGAGAAATTCCAGAAACAATTTTCTCACTGTCAGATAACTTTGTAAAGCTGATGTAAATAGGATAGTAAATACCTTAACTGACACTCACATTAAGTACCTTCCATTTGTAAGCAGCTCAGGCAGGAGATTAAAACAGAATGTGTTAAATGTGATATGACCATTGTATATGAAATTTCTTACTTTAGAGAAATACAAACACTTTGGAAGGAAAAGGCCATGCCATTACCATCATGCTAATTATTAATGATGGGTTCCCTAGTAGTAAATCTTATATCCTAGATAAAAGAGAAAATCATAAAAATTAGAGCACAACTGCACTTTTCCTTCCCAAGCCAGACTGCTCACACAGGTTTGCAGTCCAACAGCTACAGTGCATTTTAATGAGAGCTGAGTCCATACAACTGTTGTCCTTATACCCCATTTCAGGTTAATAGCACAGGAAAAATTTCCCTTTTACCAGTAGTAAGTTAACACATGGCTGATGTGGGTGTAGAGGGAATACATACTAACTTCCTGCCTGACAATGCACTGGAACCATAAGCTGTCAATTCTCTTTCAACCAGCTACAACAAAAAAACCTTTGACACCGTTAAAGCTTTGATTAAAGCATTGATTTAAATCAGTAGAAATAGAAGATTAATTAAGTGTACCCAAAATAATTATTTTAAAATTATCTTGACATTCATACTGGTCACACAACAGGAAGGAGATTCTTTCTTCAGTATAGAATTGAAACAGCAAATTAGATTTCACTCAGGCAGAAAAACTTACAGATTCTAATTCAGGAAAACATATGCTTACAGAATTGGCCATGGGTGTAGTAACCAATCTTGGACAATTGCAGTGTAATGGGCTCTCATCCCTTGAGGACTTGTCCTAAAGTTACTAGTAAAATCTGACTAGGCCAGTGACTTGGCAAACTGCCATTAGGGCTCATATTTTTTGTGATGAAGTTTGTGCAAGATTACAGATAAAATAGGAGATGATATATACCTTATGCAACGGTATGAAAACTTCCTGGGATGGTGAAACTAATAAATTAGGGGGACACTCTACTTGGAAAGTCACTGTGGAAATTTTTTCTACTGACACATAAATCCATGTTTAAATCAATATGAAATGCTTTTTGGGTTTTTTTTTAATTTGGGAAAGAATCAAATCATAAACATTATCATCATAAAGTGACCTACACAAGACATCACTGATATTGTTACAGGTGGAAGATAGCATGTAGGCAGAAACTTGGCAAGTATCGGCCTTTGCAATGTACAACACATTATCCAAAGGATGGAAAGACGAATTGCAACTGCATCTATCTGCTTTTGAAAGATGCTTTTGTTTTTCTTTTAGCAATACATTCAACAGAAAAAGAGCAACTCACTAAAATGTCATTCTGACTACAAATTACTCCTGTGGTGTCTCACGCAGTTTAACACAGAGAAACTACAAGATGCGACAAAGACATGGAATTATAAATTATGAATTTAAAGTGCCAGTCACGCCACTATTTATAAAATGAAATCATGCAGAGTATAAACTAATGTCCTGGAAACATTAGGGTTGCAATTCATCTGCTACAACTTCAGACAGCTTTTCAGAAACTATCTGATTTATGTTGGAAACCCACATCGAGACAAGAAGAATCTAATTCTGAGATTATCTCTTTCTATACCCAACAATAAAAGGAGTCCAAACAACTAAAAGTATATTAGACATCTACAGTCTAATACTGAATTATTGCAATGCACATTGCAATGCTGAAAAATTCTGTGTGCACTCAGGTGAATGTCAGTCTAAGAGAGTTTCTCTGAATTTGAAAATTTTAGAATTGCTTGCATTCCATTAGAATTAGCAGAATGTCTATGGAAACCAGTATGAAAGCAGGTGTCTTCCACCTCAAAGTATTGTATGTATCAATAGAGGACAGAATATCTTTATCTTCGATTCTCAGCACATCATACAATTTTTAAGGGTGGACCTATCAGAAGCAACAATGGTGAAACATTGCAGGAAGCATGTGGACCATGTCTTCTGCACACAGTGGACTTTTCCTATGAGCTCAGGCTAAGCATAGGACTCATGGATTTTCTCAAAGCAGTAGCCGTAAAGATGCAATGCTAACTTCCACACATGCAGTTTGAACTGATGCCTTAGGTTTTAACTTTCATATTTTCGAATCCTGTACTGCCTAATGTGTAACTCTGAAGTTTCTTGTAGCCTGTTAAATTCTGCTCTCTCGTTCTAGGTAGACATAACAAAGCCTCTCCAGGCCTCCTCTCCAGGGACATTCAGACTGTCCTAGGCCCAAAATGTGTAAACCAAAAGCCTCTGAAAGGGGGGAAAGCTGAGGGGAATTACATCATTAAACTGAAGCTTTAATTGGAGAATTAACTCTGATATGCAAATGAACCAAACCTATAAAAGTGTGGAGAACTCGTGACCTGTCGTCCATCTTAGGGTCCATCTTGGCAACAGCCTCTGGCTCCTCAGGGTGTACCTTTGAAGGCCTTTCAAATAAATACCTACCTTTATTTCCTTATTCTTGTCTAGTCTCTGTTTCTAGGAGGCCTCTTAAGGCATCAGAACCAGTGCTCCCTTTACAGATTTTGCTTTGTGTTGTATTGTGCAGCATCAGCAAATACTGATTATCAGAACCTGGTACATGCGAGATAGCACCAACTGCCTCAGAAATATAACCTCAATTTCAGAAGTGAATAAAAGAAGAAAGAGGGAGGGTTCCCTCCAATCATGTGGGGTAAATCTGAGAGTGAGCTTTCTTATATCTGCAGTATCAGTCACACCAGGATCACAGAATAGCATCCTGACCACCAAGCTGAACCAGAAAACTGCTTGAGTCACAAAATTACTACAGCCTGTACATAAATGTTAGCATTCCAGACCCTCAGACAGTTGTTGCACTCAATGAAAGAGCTCTTCCAAGCAAAGGTTCTTTGGTGAGCAAACAGAATTATTCTTAAATGTTAATTAACAAATAATACATACTTAAATAGAATTAATAATTATTCATTCTTAAAACTTTATTGTGAAAAAAAGGTCTTAGGTAAACTATAGTTTGTTCACTTAAACTTGATTTGTTTGTGGAGAGGTCAACGAGGTCTGTGTTGACTGCACTACTGCATTAGGTCACCAACACTGTTTCAGTATCTGTGTGTAGATAGACAAAGTATGTATCAACCTCCTATGGTAGCTGTAAAATCTGCATTCTCAGGAGGTATTGGCATCAATTCCAGAGGTTCATATAATGCCACAGTGGCTGCTCTCTCTTATTGTGCATATTTTGATACCTCTGCCAGGAAAATTTAGGTGCCGTTTTGAATGAAGAAGAATGTTTCTGCAAAACCTAACGCTACAAAAACTGTGGCTTATTCTCCACTTTTACTCTTGATTTAAAGATAGCATTTTTCCTGTATATCATGGTCTGTTATTTCCATGCCTTGCAAATCTGAAGGTGAGATGGTGTTCAGTTATGGGTAGCATTTTTTATATTTTGCCTCGAGCTCAATAGAGTTTTAGAGATTTAGAGGGTCACAGCAATGCTTGCTAAATGACAGTCCTGCAATCTGCTCTTTTACATTCCTGAAGAGGAAAATAACCACCTATTGCAAATGCAGTAGCCAGTATTCCCTGGTAATAAATTGGGTGACATGAAATCTCAGCATACACATGAAACAGGGCTTTGGTCTTTCAGTAGGTAAATTTCTAACCCATTCCAGGATCCCATTGTTTGAATGATAGCTAGGCTTCTGGAAACATATATCCTGACTAATTAGGAGTGTTACTTGTGTTTGTTGCTGCATTTTTTATGACTGCTATCCAAACTGTAGTGCTACAAAACAATCAATTCTATGACACAGTCTGGGCTTCTTCTAAAACTATGTACTACACCAAAACTTTAGCATCTCCAGAAATGCTATGTTCTTGTAGTTTACAAGTATCTCCAGAAATGTTATGTTCTTGTTGATTATGTTAGTGGCTGATGGTTTATGTTGGCCATGATTTCAGTTTTGCTGTCATCTGGCTGTATTCCTCCTGAAGACAGAAGGGATTTCATGTGATTAACTTAGATTTCTGCAGGCTGGATAATATCTTGATCGAACTTCACATAGTCTGTTTGGGTCCTTGCCATCACTTGCATTTCTGATTGTGTTCTGAGTTGATGTGGGTTTTATCATACCATCAGCTCTTTAATAACAGTGCCTCCAAAAGTTATTGTTCTTTTGCTGAAACTTTTCATTAGTTGGCCCTAATGGAAAATATAGACAAAAATGTTTACAGCACCTGGGTGTATAGTTGAGAAATATATCTTTCTCAAACCAAATTGCATATGTCTGACTTTATTATCCATTACAATATTTTTAACTGCTTTTTTGGCTCCAAATGTATGTCAATCCAGAAACAGAAAAGTTCCAACTCATTATAGCCTTCATTAAACTGGTGGAATCCAAAAAATGCTAAAAAATACGTCATCTCTCTACTCATAAATACCCCTGAAAAGTAACACTAATAATAAACCCTAATGCCTGAACAAAACAAAAGAGGAACCCTGATCTTTAACCTTTAACCCTAATCTTAAAGTTAAACAAAACCCTAAACATAAACCCAAAACCTTAATCTAACCCAAATTTTAAATTTAGCCTTAATTCCACCCATTAATTTAAGACTAACCACAATCAAACACAAAATCCAAATTTTAAGCACAACCCTGATCCTAAAAGCTACTATAATGCTAAAGCTAAACTTAATCACTAAATAATACCAGTTAATCATAACTCCACCCTTAAATATCCCTCTTTGAAGAGCTGGAGTAACCTTGACCCTGAACCCTAAACATAAAACCAAACCATAATGCAAATTGTTGTCTGCACAGACATAATTCTAAACCTAATCCTGACCCAAACTCTAGTTCTGCTCTGCCCAAACCCACAATTATAATTTCAAGCCCTAATACTAAACCTGGCAATAATATTTGGCCACCCTGTTAGCTTCACTCCAGCAATAAATCAAATCCTTGTCTTGACATGAAGCATTAGCACAAAAACAAACTTAAACTGAATCCTAACTCTAATGTTATCCACAAGATTAGATTTATGGCTGTGGTGTTACAGCATGAATGAGGGGCTGGGTGTTAGAGGTTAGGGGTTTGTTTCTGGTTTGGGATTAGGGTTTTAACTATGAGTTGATTTTTTTCTTAGGATACGGTTTATAATGATGTTAATGATTGGAGTTTGTGATAGGGTCTGGGGCTTGTATTTGGGGTTAGAAGTTGAAGTCAAGATTGCCATTACGGAGTGCTTTCCCATGGCATGGGGAATGTCATAGAGGAATAAATTTTAAATTGAAATGCAAGCAGAATATTCAAAGAAAAATATGTTAATGAGATCAAGTTACTGGCTCAAGACAATTTCACTCAGGCATTCCTTAAAAACTGTAGTGTAAAGTAGTTGAGCAAGCAAGCAGGGTTTGTAACCTCTCACATAAAATGGCCAGAAAACCAGAATACAGTGCTAATTTTAATTATATTGGTGGGATCCAGTAACTACAGACCAATACATCTGATGCTTACACAGTAAAATTACTGGCAATCATGATTAAATATGGAATTAGAGAAGTCATAGCTAGATCCTGGGCACTGGGGAAGCCTAGAAAAGTTTTGTAGGGTTAAATTATGTATATTTTATCTCTAAAAAAATCATGTAAAGAGTTAGAGAAGATAGACATACATTTCACAAAATCTGTGTAGATATGTAAAAGGTATTCAAAAAAGTTGGTCACGAAATGCTCTTCAAAACATTATTCTGTGATGGGATAAGAAGCAAATCCTTCACACGACAGAATAACAATTAAAAGATTGGACTCATTTATCAGTTTTCAGAATATATGGAAGCTGCAAGTGGAATACAGTCTGCATCACCATATTGATGGATATTAAAGTGACAGAGCTTGATACCTGATATTTGGGATTTTAAAAACAACAAACGAATGTGCAAGAAGGTCTTATGAGATTGGTTGATACAGAAAAGTGAAGGAGCAAAATCACATTTCCTGTAAAATGGATGCAAAATGACAGAGAGAAAAAAATAACTCTAACATTGTATGCAGAGGGATTGATTCTGCATATGTGCTGAGTGGTAATTGATTACTGGGACTTACAAAAAGCTCTTCAAAGCATTTGAGAAAAAAAAATAGAAAATAGACTACCACTACACTCTGCTCTGAAGGTAAAATAACACAGAACAGAAAACATGATAGTACCAATGCACACAGGAAATACCTACCTGTTCTTGGAGTATTCTGTGTAAGTCCAATACCTCTCTTACAAAAAAGGATGGAGTAGATTTAAAAGACAAAAGAGGGTACCCAAGCAACTGAAATAGTTTCAACACAAAACCAAATTAAATAGACTAGTACTCTTCAGCTTGGTAAAGAGAACAGGGCTGTGAACAGCTGTTCAGTGTCTCTTCCAGGATAGGAACAAGGTGATACCAAATACAACTACATTTAAAAGTAATATAAAAAGTGTAATGTATAGTTAAACTCAGGAAACACTTTCCTGCTGAATGCTGGGGTAAGGTTGACAACAGTTCACTAAATGAATGGTTGATATGTTGAAGAAAAGTTGACTGCATTGAGAAATGCAAAGTTATCACTAACTCAAGAATCTTAATTTACTAGGAGAATTTCTGCAGTATAAAAAAATATTTTTACCTATGTATCTATGGTCACTGGCCATAAGGAGATAAGATGCTAGCCTAATTATGCACTTTGATTTATCTTGAAGTGACACTTCTAAAACTTCACTTTGGTAGAACGGATAAGGAACCAGACCAGAGTGGATGGATAAAAAGGAAATACATAAATGAATCAAAGAAATAGCAGAATGAAAATAGGTCAGATCACAGAACAGAGAATAGAGAAGGATTAAAAAGGAACAGCAGAGCAGTGATAGAGAAAAAAAAATGGAACAAAATATAGAAAACAATGCAAGCATCTTTCAACACACATGATCTCTGACTGGAACAAATGTAGAGAATGACTGCTGGGATAAATAGAACAGGGGCATGTATTACAGGGAAAGGCAAAAAAAATTTGAAAATTTGGAGTTCCATCAATCTAACTAAAAATTGACCATGACTATGACTGTTCTACACAAGTAAGTTTACATACATCAGGAGCATAAGCTGAAGGGCAACACTATGAGAATGAAAAGGCGTAAGATGGCCACGTATAGATCAGGAATGGAAATTCAGTCAGCAAAGCAGTGAGGCTCTGAAACAGACTTTGAGTTGGAATAGTTGGTGCTATTTCCAAAATTGTGAAAAAATACTGCAACATGTCAAAAAAGGAGACTAGAGTCTGCGAACTCATAGTCCATTACTTTTCTAGGTCCCATGTTTTAAATGCCAGCAAAAAATTTAAGGGAAAAAATGTCAGACTTGTCTCAGGTTTGTGGTTTTTTTGCTTTCTTTAATGGATGGGTTTATGCATCTCTTTACCACACAGCAAGCAGATTCACACAGTGTAGAGCTTGCAGAGACCATTCAGTTACATAATTTGGTGTCCAGTGATACCAGGCCATTACATTCCCTTCAGCTAACTGCCTCTTGAGTGCAATAAACTCTCTTTGCCCAAAACACATTTTCTAGGTAGGTATCTGAGTTCAGTTCAAGGAACTCAAAAGACTGAGAGTGCACCACTGCCTTCAGAATTTGTGCCTTTGGATGACCATGCACAGAATTAAACTTATTTATGGAATATTTGTCATTTGAACTTCGTTGCCTTTAGGTTTTTACTGTACTATTCTCCATGAGGTCAAAAATCATCTTGGGAACTGATATTTTCTGCCTGTTCAAGTATTTATACAATACAGCCAAGTAACTCAAATCTTCTGGAAGAGACAAAAAAGCCTGAGCTAAGCCATTTGTTGTAAGTTGTTTCTTCTAACCCACAAACACTGCTTGTGTACGTCTTCTAATTTTTGCTATTTTTTCAGCAATCTTCTTGAAATATGGATAGCATATTCATTTGTACAAGCCTTCTGTGCTGGAGTTCATATTTTGGAACCATAGGTCTTTCAAATACAAATATATTGAAAAGTTATGTATTATTAATCTACAAAATTTGGCAAAAGACTGTTATATCAATGTATCCTTGTTATATGCACCTGTTTTTCTGGCCCAGTGAGTGATGATTTTTGGAGAAAACACTGAAAAGATGAGGGGAATTGCGGTGAATCATGAATGAAGTATATTCACCTGTGGAAATTTCCACATTCAAGAGGCTTAAAAAACTGTGCACAATGAGAGGAAAAATACAGGGTGCAGATACCAGCAACAAAGCAAAGTCTCTGATGAAAAGATAACAGACCTGAGTCATCTGAAGCAACAGAGTCCAATATTCTGATCAATTTGTATTAGCTATTCCACACATGGAGGATTTAAAGTTCAACATCAAATTTACTGATTTGAATCTCTTTTGACATTAAATAGAAATTTGATTTTGCAAGGTGATACAGCAACATACTTGAATCACAACACAAGTACAAATAATCAGAGTATACAGCTGGAATAAATAGTTCAATCACAGTACTAACATAATTCTCAATAATATGCTCGCTGTCCTCAGTTGCTGTCAAGATATGTATGACAAGAATCCTGATCATGTCTGTCATTCTCGTTTGTTGTTAAGTTTTTATACTCTGTGTTGTTCACGTTCTGTACTGGGTACCTTATTGAAAGTAGTGTGACTATTTCTGCTCTTTTTATTAACTGAGGGACAGAAAAGCGGTTGATCTGCTCAGATGGTACTATTGGTTGATTTACACAACTAGTACAGCCAGTTGATCCACTCCCCCAGTATAGGTGGCCAATCACAGATCACAGGATACTCTGAGTGGGAAGGAACCGACAAGGATCATCAAGCCAATCTCTTAAATGAATGGCCCACACAGGGGTTGAACCCACAACCTTGGCACCATGCTCTGACCAACTGAGCTAATCCACTCAACTAATGTAGCCATTTATACAGAAGAAAGATGACCATCTAGTCCTATTTGTGCTGAGTTCATCTTTCTTTGCAACAGCCATGACGATCCCGTACATGGGCATGTCACCATCCAAATCCCCTGTAAGCCTTCTGACACTGTTGTGGGTCGTTGATCAGTCATAGCCAGATAGGCTCTGGAAAACTTGTAAGGTTAGGAACATAAGAATTGCCTTTTTTTTTAGTACTATTTTCTGCTACATGACCTGAATTTGCATCCCAAAACCTAGTCATCACTAGCTAATTAAATCATTGCTTAAAAAAGGGTGAATTGCATTTTCACATCAAAACTTGGACCTGAGGTGATGGCAGATGGGCTAGAGTCATAATGCTGGTCTTTTGGGACATGAACATTAATTTAGTCAAAAGAGGTAAAGTTAGAAGATGACCTAAGGCAGCCTCGAGTCCAAAGTAGAAGTTTATCTTTTATATTTGTGCCGTGCAGAGTAAGTCATCTCAGTGTTCCTTCCTCGTGCAACCAAGTATTGTGTTATCTTTATATTGCCACATTACAACATGAGAGCTAATAGTGAGTTGTCCATCAATTGTGCTTCCTAAATTGTTTTTAATGACAATGTTTTCCAAGGTATCATCTTCAATTTTAGCTCAGTTGGTAAGAGCATGGTGCTAAAAACACCAGGGTTGTGGGTTCAATCCCTATATGGACCATAAGAGCTGGACTTGATGATCCTTCTGGGTCCCTTCCAACTCAGGCTATTCTGTGATTCATTTCTGTGATTAGTTCAGACAGTCTTAATTATGTGTTTGTTATCTTAAAACATATATAGAGTAATTCAAATTTTTCTATCTGGAAATCTCCAATACTAAATAATAAATTCCAATACAATTGCTCTGACTAAAGACAGTTGTTGCACTCCAGGATAGCTGTTCTGTCTGTCATTGCAGGGACCATCAAGGAGCCCTCAGTGTCATGAGGAGTTCTAATGCCCTTGAAAGCTGCACCAAATTGTGCCAGACTGCCATTCCACAATCCAATGGATCAAAGGGACACTTGTCTTTGGTAACAGGCAATTTGAGCCTTTATGTAAAATTTTCTGTGTGCTAGAAATGAATGTCATAATAGCCAAGACAGGTACAAACAGGCAAGAAAGAAAAGGCTAACTACTGGAGGTGGCTCTGGTTTGAAAGTTATAAACAAAGCAAAGAGAAGCTGAAGAAGAAAGTTCTAGAGTAATTGAAAAAAATATAACCCTCAAAATGTTTATTTTTAGATTATAGAAGTGCTGACAATGAAACAATCTGAAAGAATGGTAAAAATTTCCTCAGCAACAGAAGGGGGACAGGAGGTACTGGCAGATCACATTCCTGTGATTCTGTTCAATATATTCATGTAACACATGACTGTACTATATATAAGCTGGAATACAATGACAAAACCAGGTGTCTCCAAGTCTAGAAAGTGTATCAGACTTAGAAAACATTAGGAATATTTTTGCAGAGCTTCACATTCCAATTTACCTGAATGCGTTACAGAGTTATTATTAAAACATATGACTTTATTTTAAAGAAGTTTCTTTTCTTCATCTTGCAGTATTTTTTATTTGCTCAAACAAAATAATAAAATCAAATAGAAAATATATGCTGAAAAATGGATAAAAACCTAAGGATGACTATCGCATGCTAAAATATTATCAGAAACTCAGCCCAAGGAATGTTGAAATGTGTTTTTCTCTGAATATGTGACTATGGAAATAGATGTAATCCACATACCAAATGTTAAGTTTTATAAAAACCAAAACAGCCTCCTTGAGGTTGATTCTATTTTTGCTTCTGTAAATATGTGGGTTTTCTTTAGTTGAAGTGGGATAGATAGCTAAAAAACTTCTTAAACATAATAAACTAAACTATATAAATCAGTAAACTAGCATGCATACATATGAAACTTAGAATTAAAATAGCAAGATTGCAATGTAGTTCCTTTTTAGTGTGAACCTTTAGATGCCATAGGAATGTTAACATTTTACAAAGACGTATGCACCTGGATAACTCACTGAGTATCAAATTTGCTGAATGAGAACTTGGTTAAAATTATTACATCAAGGTTATGGTTGGTCTGTTGTACAACAACCTCCACAGAAGAAATGCAGTTTTTAATGACTTGTTTGGTGATTTAACAAGTAGGTAGACCTGCTCTTACAGACTGCAGTGGATTCTTGAAAGCACAGCAATATTGAGCAGTCTGGATTGAGAGAGAATCAGCAGTATCTCTACGTTTCAAGGTTGAAATCATCATGGCAAGATACAAAATCCAAAAGCAAGAAAAACGAAACAAAGCTAATCAGGATTTTCAGTCTAGTTGGGACCTCACTGGGAATTATCATGCCATCAAATGGAGTTTTCAGGGTAGCTGGTTTTGGCTGGAGCTGGTGTAAGGCTACACAACAATAACAAATTTCCAGCAAGGAAACTCTTCCCCTCTGTCTGGCCAGTAAAGATGTCTTTAGATGTCTCGTTGGGATGAGGAGCATGCTCATGTTTAGCCTAACAGCTTTTTGCTCACAAATAGCTTTGCAGGGATTGGGCACCTAAATGCCTCTTTTCCTGCTGCTTCTTTTCTCTGGCTCTCCAGCAGCAAATTTATTGTGATACAATCAAGCATTTATAGCTATATTTCTTATTTTTGAGAAGCTCTCCTGTTGGAGAGCCGAGGTATGTTGCTAGCTGCTGCACTGGGGAGGTGAGGAAGGTATAGAAGGATCATTATAATCTTCCTTTAAGTTCTCTTCAAGAAATTGACTATACAGGTACTGAGAACATCCCAAGGGAGATGCACTGCTGCAGGGACCCCCAAGGAGAGCACAGAGTGTCCAAGGACCAGCATGTTATGTAGAACCAGCTTTCACAGGAAGTGGGGAAAGAGGATCAAAGTCATGGCTAGATTTAAAGTCTATCTTTGCCTTGTTCAAAAGAATGTGATACAGCACAATTCTGGGTGTCTTCAGGTTTTTGTGAAGGTCATGACTACTATTGTCCAAAATCTGGTATATGAAGTCTTTCTTTCCTCCTTGTAGTCCTTTTGATCCTACAAAAAAGTAATTTTTCTTCTCCTCACTGTCATAAATTTTCAGCTTACCTCTTATAATTCTGTCCTGATAGTCTCATATCTGTGAGTGGCAGTAGATATGAGCCACATTAATCCATTGTATCCAGCTTTATGAACTTCTCAGAACCTGTGCCTGGTGCCAATTTGTGTCACTTTGGGTGACTGAACAGATGAAGGTAATGCATTCATGTCATCACCTTGATCCGCCGCAGTCGTTTACGTGCTGTTTGCACAAGCAGGACTCTTGCCCATGAAGGCTGTCAGGCCTGACATTGGATCAGGTCTCTTTTAAGACTCTAAGCCCCAAGGGTGTTAGTGGAAATACTTCTTCCACATCTTAAGATTCTGCCTGATTAACCTCCCTGTACATTCTGAATCTGAATCTATTGCACTGAGCTGTGCAAATACCCTTATGTTTAAACAAATAAACAAAAACTCAGAAAGGCCATAAACCTTAGAAAAGAGTCCTGTTGGCTGCTTCTGCCTGGGATAGAACTCAGTCTAACATACTGCAGAAACCAAATAGAGAAAAGTGAAGAATACACAGCTATGCACTACAAAGCAAAATATTTAGGACCATTTTGTGACATTCTTTGAATAGAAATGTAAGTGGCGGATAGAAAAAAAAATAACAAAATAAACATGAATAAACGCTTTTATATTTCCTGATGCTTCATAAAAATGTGAAAATCTGCTTCTTCTCTGTGTGAAATTTTTTTTTTTTTTGAGTTCTGATAATCCACTGGGAAGTGGTAGGGAAATATTTTGATGTTAGGGAAATAGTTTCTTTTACCTGAAATGAAATAATTTTCTTTAGTTCTGAATATGCTTTGATATGTAAAGCAGTCAGAAAGAAATTATGAAGCAAAACAATTTTAGATCAAATGAACTAAACATTTTGTGGTTTGATTTTTTTCCTTCATTGAATATGCTTATGTCCAAAGAAAGTTTCCATTCTTCCCTGGAAAACATATGATAACTCTAGAATCTATCAGAAAGAAATAGGCAACGTAAATTGTCTGTTTCAAAGGCACCAGGGTACTCATTTGGGAGGTTAAAGACCCAAATTCAAGCTGTTGTTTTGCCCTTGTGTTGGCTGTGTGTTGGGCAGCCCCCTAACCACTACCCTTTTCTAAGATGAGCAGCTTTCTCTTTCAATAGAGATGTAGGATATGCTTATATGAAGCACTTCACAGTACTAACAACAGAAAAGATAAATTGCAAATACAAAGGAAGAGAGGATATAAACAATTTGATTACCAACCTCTGGCTCAGATGCAGTAAAAAAGTTACACTAATCCAAGCTCTTCTGGCTAACATATTTCAGAAGATATTTCCAAATGTTACCTAGAAACTTGAGGAAAAAATATCCCAGGAGAGCTTATGAAAATTAGGCTCGTGCAGTATTGCTTTGAATGTCTTGGTCACTACATTGTTAAAACAAACAAACAAAAAAACAAACAATCACCCCCTTCCCCCCTAAAAAAAAAAAGATAATATTTTAATCATATTTGCAAAAAAAAAAAAAGCAATTATCATCACAAGCTTTGTTTCAAAGTTGAAAACAAAAATGGGAGTAAGTCTTTGGGTAAAATTTCCAGTTAAGCCCTAATCTTTAATAAGACAGGTTTCCAACAAACTTTAGGGATTTTTTACCTTTATGTATTTCAAAATATGCATCAAACTGCCAAAATTTTAAGGGACCAGTAACTCAACACTTATTTCCCTATGGAAACTGGGCTCCTCACATTGAAGTAATACTTAACATCTGTTTTTCACACCATGCAATCATTTTTCAAATAAAACACATACAAAATACCTAGGGAACAAATACCATTTCAGCAGAATAAAACCTCACCAAAAAATGTTCTAGAAATGGAAACGTTGCCATATGAGCAACACCTGAGAAAATTCTCTGTCATAAACAGATAGTAGAGAAAGGCTACAGCAAACTTTGTCATTTACTCAATGTTCAGATCCTTGACCTCAACAATTTTTATAATGATGTGGCATTAAGCTACAACACTCCAATTACTTTTGTTAGTCCACCCAAGTAGGTAAAACACCTGAGGACAATTAATTCATCATTTCTTTTCAAAATTATATTTATTTTATGAGGATTATTGGTTTTTTTAGATTAAAATAATTTCTTGCAAGTGAAGGTGCTACTTGCATTGTCTCAAATGAGTATTTCAAGTTTCCTGTCTTATTCTCTTCTTTAACTGACCTTTGCCACACCTCTTTGTACATTTTACTTGATGTTTTTCTGCTAAGGAAAAAGATTAATAATTTGAAGGAGGTTGCATTTGCCAGTTCAAGAAATCAGATTTTTCTGCTGAGTTAGTTTAATGTATGCTGAATTATGCCTTTCACATGCTCACTGGAATCAAGACAAATGAGCATAAACACATTCTGAACATTCATCATTTTTCTAGCAAGCTTCAGTCACTTGAGAAACTGTTTAGTATGCACAGAGTGGTAACAATTAATTTTTATATATTTGGTTAAGTTTAATAAGCCCTTTCTTCATAGCATATTGTGACTACTTCTTGAATTAACATTTAAACATACTTACAAGATGGATGTCAAATATTAAAAGACCAGACCTTTTATCTGTGCCAAGCAGTATCATCTGCAGCAAGTTACAGAAAGGGCTTGTTTGCCCTTGAAAGCCTTGGTGTCCTCTCCACTAGGGACACTACATCAAAATTCAGAACACCATTGGACAAGCCATAACCTATCAGGGGGAGCCCATTCAGTGCCTAACCACCCTCTGGGTGGAAAACTTCTAATATCCAACCTAAACATCCCCTGACACAGTTCTGTGAGGTTCCACCAAGTCCTATTGCTGATCACCAGAGAGAAGAGATCAGTGCCTCTTCATCAACTGGTCTAAAGTACGGAGGAAATATAGTGTATGTCCCAGATGACGCTGAACTGTAAATTGTACTTTCCTAGGGCAGTCACTTTTTTGTATCACACTGTGTCTTTAGCCAATGAAATTAATATATTTTAAGGGAAAAAGGAGACAGAAATCTAAACGTGTGACTGCTGCATAGTGTCTACATTGCTATGGTTGTACAGCACCAAGATCAATTACCTTCCTTTCTTCCAGTGAGAACCCGCTTTGTGATTTATAAAGCAGCTTACCAAAAGGCTGAAAAGAAAATGTTTACAAAATGTGAGACCACAAATGAAAAAATGTTGAGAATATTGGAATTCTGTTAAAGTATTATTATTATTATTATTATCTTGTTCTTAGCTACATTCATATGGAACTACAATTTCAGGCTCTGCCCATTGACACCATAAACCACTTTAATATCCAGGTGTATATTTCAAAAATAAACATCTATGTATTATTATAAATTAGGTCATTATTACACTGATATAGGTGTCAAATATTTGAATGCCTTAAACAAATCACCATGTCAATGGCATTTTTTTTCATAATTTCTTTTGTGACAGAAAATAAAAGGTCAGATGTTTTCTCCATTTACACTGGGCTTCCAATTTATTTGAACACAAACGGGTCTCCAAACTTGCCATCTGGGCTTGGGAACTCCTTGCCTTCTTTCATTCACATTGTAGGTTTCCCACAGACACTGAAAGCAAGATCTGGATACTACTTAGATCTCATTTCCCTCTGCCCAGTCCTACCACTTGCTTCTCTAAACATCTCCCAGCATCCACAGGGGTGTCGTACTGCAGTAATTCCATGTCAGTTTCCTAGCTCAGCGCATTGATCCACCACCAGATAAAGCTCTCCAAAGATAAGATCCCTGCTTCCAATGCTGCACAAAAGTGGGGTTCCCAGCATTTAGAGTGCTGTCAGCATTTAGTTGTTATCTATATTCCTTTCTTTACCCTACCATTTTATTGTAATCTTATTAAAACCTCTGTTTTATGGAGTTATTCGTTTCCAGGCCTGTATCATTAAGCTCAAGAAAGAACCTGCACTGTTTCCCTCTCTCTCACCCCCTGTACTGGTGCAGACCAGTTTCAATCTCTGAATAAGCATCTGTGAAAGTGGGTGCAGAAGGGGTTCTGCTTCAGAACATTGCTTTTTAGTGATTCTGTTTCCCTCTCTCTTCCATCCTAGTACGCAAATAGTGCACAGCAATACCACCCATGTTTGTAATTTAAAAAAAAATCCTGAAAAATGGGCAAATTTCAGTCGTCCTTTGGATTTTCTAGTGATACAAGTCCTCTTTCCAGCTCCATGCTGAAAATAAACATCATCCTTGTTCTTTAGGGCTGGCAGTTAAATTTAAAACAGAAATAATCTTCAGCTAGCTGTTGGAGGGTTCTCCTGTTTATGATGAATAAAAACATTTCAGTTCAGCTCTGTTTATGCCTGGCCATGTATCTAGCCATTGGTCCAGATCCTGATCCCTGGCACTGATTTCTCAGGTTCACCTCAGACCTCCCTCATCACTATGGGCTTACATGATGATCATTGAGCCCTGGTTACCATCACTGGACCTGATCCTGACTTCAGTTCATAGCTCGACCTTGGACTTGCCTTTTCCCCATGGTCGTACCTAATGACCTGGACCCTCAGGTGGCCCTGATCGCCTTTCTCAGTCAGTCCTGCTTGTCTTGGGGTGGTGAGGCTGAGCCTCAGCTATCAAGGTCTCTGTCCTACCCTGACATCATGCTTCAGCTGGACCTGGGTCCTTCTGCTCCCCAGCATAACAATGTGACAGTCTGTCATGCAGTTGTGCACTACTTTGTTTGATCACCATCTAAGTTATTTGTTATCGAGCACTTTAAAGGACAAAATTAAAACTGATATATTGGCTGCACAAACCTCCTGGACCAGAGGGAAAAAAAAAAAAGCAGATTGAAAGTAAAATGAAGGCTCAGTTGAGTGTTTCATCTATCATTAAAAAAGCAAGAAGATATAAAAGTGAAGGAGAAAATTAATAAATACCAGGAATAAAACTGACAGGTTTTGACTGCATCTCAAACTTTAAATAATTGCTAGAGGCTAGAGGGTCCTGAGGTGATTTACAATGAATACTAACAAAAAAGCTTGTCGACCGTAAGTAAATAAATCCATGACTCTAAAGGCCTGTGCTGGTCTGACATAATTCAATATGCATAGTGTAAAAAAAATGTGGAAACTACTCAGCTCACACCTCACATAAAGTAATAGATGTTGTCAGATGAACACTTAAGTCAGGACGTTATTGGTTTTTGAGGGAAAGTTACTTCCAGAACTCAACTCCTGCTCATTCTTCAAGCCCTCTGTAGGGCACTATTTTGTAACGATACGTACATGTCTATTTTGCCATTTCATGGTATTTGAGAAACATTATTCAGATCTTTACTGTTTAATGAAAATGCCTAAAAATATTCAATGTTACAGCAAGTGAATTTGAGTGTAAATGTCCTTTCCAGTGAAAAAGTGAGGGCAAGGATGGAAAAATCTGAGACATGTCTCAGAGACCTAGCTCTTCAAGGAAGCTGATCGTTGTGTGTTATCCCTGTGGGGACTCCTTTTGAAAGATTAACAGGAGAAGGCTGGAGTGGCTCTGTGAACAAATGGGGGTTCAAGGCCTTTATCTTCTAAAGATTACGTATCAGTGAGGAAAACAGACTTTAGCATACTGTGAGTCTTGGATCATCTTACCTCTGACAGCAGGAGACTCCAGGAATCCTTCTGTTATTGTTTTCTCCATGTTCTTCTCCTCAGTCTTACACCAGATGATGAAGGGTGAAAGTTAATGGTGTTAAAAGTTGATTGATTTACATCAATTTTTCAAACTTTCATTTCATTAGTGCGTTAGAAGACAGAATCTAATGTCAAATTCTGCATATCCGGCCCTCACCACCTGAGGAAAAATGCACAGGGCTCTTAATTGCCCTTGGCTACTGATACTTTGCTACTGTTCATGTTGCCCTATGCAATAACACGCTCAGTCAGGATCAGATCCTACTGTATTGCATGCTGTAAAATCCAAAAGACAGAGTTTTTTCTCTAAAAGTAATATATTCAAAACCAAAACAAGGGCAAAATGCACCTATGCAATGTAAGACAAGTCAAAAGTATTAAAACTCCACTTACCTTTCATTGAAATAATGTTTAAGAAACAATCTATTTGTTGGGAATCACCTTGAAATTAAGATACAGGATGTGAATTGCTAACAAAAAATAGTAATTATATATACAATTCATACCACTTTTACAGACTACAAATCTTGATGGAGGTGTTTGCTCACAAATTCAACTCTAATAGCTCTGTTTTTAATGTCTCTATTAATTTTGTCATGTGTATTGTTGTAAATGTATCACCATTCTCCTGCTCACTGAGACGAAACTCATCTTTTTTTCTTACTGCTGCTTCCCAGGAGTATGAAACACAAATGAGTTACACCTCATCAAACCTCACATTTTTCTTCTGTGATACAGCTAGTCATGTTTTCTTGCTGGTACATAATTCAACTTGCAGATGTCTCATCAGCCTCCCTCTCTCCTTGACACCTGTCAACTGTTTGTCCTCTTGGTGAAGGTGTTCAGCACATTTATCATTCCAGTCTGAGGAAAGTCCTTGGAAAGTGTCTGTCAATAGGGTGTGTAAGACCACTGACATACAAACTCATACTTTTCTCTAAGCCACTATTCAGGAATGGCATGAGTCAGAATGCTAAGGCGATAATGAGAAATACTCGTTACATCCCTTATGCGTTAGAGACAAATCAAATTGCCACATATTCTGAGGATCCTGATCCTGCAGCAAGCTCAGTGCATGTAACAGAGAACCTTGGATCATAAATTTGCATAGCTGCCTGTAAGATTAAATTTTTAATTACTTGAACTGTGTGAAGCTACTCAAAAAGTGGCCAAAGTGTTTTTTATTTCAGCGCTGAAATAGAGCATGAAAGAACCCCATGCTACACCATATTTATTACCTGGCATGCTTTAAAGGACAGAAGTAGGCAGCATGAGCAAACAGTAATGGTTGAAAAAAACCCCTAAAATTAAGGTATGTTACTGACAAGGATTCATGGCCTAAACAGAGATGTCAGTGACTCTCACAACTAAAGGAAAGGACAAGTGCTGGCAGGTGAGATTATCACAATTTTGTCAGAAAATTATGATCTTCAGGATTTGTGCAGTAACTTTTTCTAGGCATGTGATCTCTTGTAAAGTCAGAGCAGCATTTCTGAACCATGCGAGAGTGAAACACACGAAGAAGTAAGTTATAGAATCACAGATTGTTTTGGATTGGAAGGGACATTAAAAACTCATCTAGTTCCAGTCCCCCTGCCATGGGCTGGGACACTTTCCACAAAACCAGATGTCTCAGAGTCCCATCCAGCTTTTACCTCAAGTCCCATCCCTTGAACACCTCCAGAGATGGGGCATCCCCAACTTATCTGGGCAACCTGTTCCAGTGCCTCACCACCCTCAAAGTGATTAATTTCTTCCTAATATCCAATCTAAACTTACCCTCTTTTAGCTTAAAGCCATTACTCCTTGTTCTAACCCTACATTCCTTGTAAATAGTCCCTCACCTCTCTTTTTGATTGCCTCTAGGTACTTGAAGTCCTCAGCATGCACTCACATACAGAAAACAAAAGCAGCCTGGGATCAGCAACTTCAGGCCTGCTCTGAAATGACCAAGTCTTGGAGTGACAAAATCAAAGCCTCAAAACTCTTTCAGTGCTTGACCTCTGAAGATACTGCCAAATAGACAACAGTGCCAGTTATAGTATCTACTTGTATATTGTAGACATCTGTCAGCTGAAAACTGTCCTCCATCTACATTTCAGTGAAGCCACCAAAAAGCCGTCACTCAGAAGCATGCCTCAAAGGCAAGCCTGCCCAAGCCTAGAGTGAAATGTACACTACACTTTCTTCAGTGAAGTTTTTACCTTTCCAAATAAAGGCAAAAAATACTGCATCAAGCATAAGCACACAGAAAAAAAAATGCATCAAACACTGCAAAGAGTCACTCAGGTCTCTGAAACTGAGAAGATAAAGATATGACAGAACATTAGAAGATGAAAGAAGGAAATGAGAGAATCAGATCAACAGGGCCTCAGAGACCAATTTTATAAAGGTCTGGGTGATGGGTGCATTTGGAAAAGTGGGAGCAGAAAGGTGGTGATACTCATTGTACGATAATATGTGAGCTAAATGGGAAATTTGGAATAAGGCGATGAAAACGAGTTGAACTGGGGTAACGATGAAGATGAAAATGCAGCAGCACAGGGATATCTCATGGTTATCTGATGTAAAAGAGCAAAACGTGACCCACAGATTAGGTTGTTAAAAGTTGTCAACTAGAACAGAGGTGGAGAGGAAGAGAAGCTATGAAATAAACTTAAGGCGTTGATTTTTGGTCATACTGAGTTTAAAATGATGATGGCTCATCCCAGGTAAAGTACTGGGGGTGCCACCATCAGCATGTGATTAGAAAATACATAAATCAGCACAGAGCAGATGTGTATGGATGAACTGTCAGAAATAATGTACTTAGTGGGACAAACAGAGAGTGAAAGGATAGCGTTTTGGAGTACCTCAGGGACTAGAGGAGAAAAGAGATGCCATCAAAATAGCTGATAAAAAACCAGTTAAAGGAAAACAAAGTGAATGGACTATTATCTGGAAATCAAATGGCCCACAAGCACCAGCAGCATTGCTAACAACTTTCAAAGAGAAGAAATAAAGCCAATTCCCTAAGATGCAATAGCAACTAACACACTGTGGGTTCTGCTTAGGGCAGTACTCAGAAACCCAGCAACAGGAAACCAGCAGAAAATCAGCAATATCCATCTCAGTTGAAATGAATAAAGATGATGGAGCTCTGATTTTTGGGCACAAACAGGCATTACCAGCAGTAGATGCATATAATATATATTTAGAGGGGAGAAGTCAACATGTAAACAGTGTTCCTGAGAAACAAAGGGAAAAATCAGATGAAAAGGCTGCACTTTGTCTAAAATATTTCTACTTGTTTTTAAAGAACAAAACCAAACTCATCCAAGTTTTTGGTGCCATAAATCAGTATTTCAGGAATTTCAGTTGATAAACACCTCAGAAGTATTCATACATCTATGCCCTAGAAATGAATGCAGCTTACGAGTAAATGCCCATGTTTACATAAAAATATGTCCAATTTTGTCCACAATAAACAATAAAAAAGAAATAGTTTATAGGCCATAGAAGAGATTATATAGAATTATAGAATCATAATATTATTAATTAATACAGAAGGACAACTGAAATCTGGTCTAAAGTTTTAAAGTCCACTTATTGAATGTCAAAGTTTTTGTTAAGGGACTCTTAACTGCACTTGGCCACAGAGCTAAACTCTTACAATTAGAATCATAGAATTGTTTTGGTTGGAAAGGACCTCTAAGATCATCAAGTCCAAATAATTTCGCTGTGTTGGGTGCAGAATATTATTACCAGAAGCCCTATTTACTCCAGAAATGTTTGACAACCACCATGCCTGAATTCTGCATTGCTCTAGGGCCTTCACAAAGAAGTAACAGTTTTGAAAAAAGAGCAATATTTTTAGAGGAAACTTCTGGTATTATAGGAAATAAAAGCTAAAGGCAATCTGTGACACAAACATAGCTTTCTGTAGTACTGTGATTATAGCTATTTTTGTGCTGGAAAAATCCAGAACAGCCAGAAACAGTTCCACCTGTCAGCTGCCATATTATTTGTAACTTCTTATGTGTTTATGCTCCAAGTGCCTCTCTCCATATAAATTAGTTCTATATGTGTTACATTAAAATCAACATTTTTTAGCTCACAAGGTATTTCAAGATTACTGTATCTAAAAATAAATATTTAGTGTCTTAATCACGTTAATGGAGAAAATTTCAATAAAAAGATCTCATTCTTATCAAGTGAAAAATAAACAGATTGAGGAGCATCTTCACAGGACATTCAGTGCTGAACCCTTTTCATTTAAATGAGCTCTGCCACTAACTTCAGCTGGAGCAACAATAAGCCTGCAGTTATTTGTTCTCAGTTAAGTTTTCAATAAGCTTTGATTGATGTGTGTGTACTTTGCTGAATTCAGCAGTACAGCACAGTAATCAATGCATTGTAGAAGCAAGCTGTTATCTCAGAAGCACCTGCCTCTCATATCAGATTGGAAAAATTCGTAGAGAATAACTGTTTGTTTCATATGGCTCTGGAAACAGATACTCAAGTTGTATCTATCTGTTCATGTGTATTTTATGTGACATCCTCAAAGAAAAGTCTTTCTTAAACTATGTAATCTCCTATATCTTATTTTTATTATATTCAAGTTAACCTTCACATTTCAAGATAAGTTAATTCTTTTATAATGCAAGCTGTTGTTATTTTATCAAAAGCACCAAGAAAAACTGAGTTCCAGCATTTGGTCTATAACAGAAAGCTGAGGGAATATCAACATAAAGCTGTCCCACAGGGATTTTGTACAGAATGATGAGCTCAGACACATGCCATGGAAATTGCCATGCAGGAGACGTACTGTGAATTGTAAACACCACATCACAAAGCTGATAGCTTCAGGCTGTGGGCTTGCTTTCTTTCTTGATAGGACTTTCATTGGTGGTTTCAGAAGACAACATGGGTATTATTCCCACATATCTACCTCAGTCAAAAAGTTAGCCAAGATACAGCATTCCTGTGCTATTTCTTTTTGAGTAAATTCAATCAGAAAATTTTAAAAAGTCATTTAACAAGCAAATAAACCTCTGTATGCATGTCATTGTCCTCCTCGTACTCAAAAGGCTTGTGTGGCTTGACCTCAAAGGACAGGGTTAACCCTGAATGGAGAGAAGGGCAACACTCTTCTCAACTTGACTGATCTACTGCAAAGCGTTTATAAGGAATAATTATCTTTTCCTGTAATAAGAAAACGAGAACAAGTTGCTTCTGTGAAATGTGTTTGAATATCTGGGCAATAACAACAGCCTAAGGTCAACCCCTAAATAAACTAGAATCTGCTCCAAAAATTAATGTTTTGAGTCTAAAATTGAAATAAGCAGTGACAATTAAGATATGGTTTGGGACTTTTTATTCTTCTAAATATACTTTTCCTGCTATATAATTCTATTATGTAGATAAATGATAGAAGGAGTGATAATGCTGAAAATATCACAAGAAATCTTTCCTAAATATTTTCAGTAAGGTCATAAACAATACTCACCTCTGATTGCTCATCAGGGGTAAAAAAAAAGAGAGAGAGATAACATAGCCCAAGAAATTTAGAATCTCCTCCTTGAGCTTTTCATACAGGGCTGGACTGATGTCTTACTTTGCCAGGGCTTGCTTGGATCTAAAAACCCCATCTGTCTATCAGTGCTTCACTCAGCTAGGTATCCAGAGACCCTCTGAAGACAAAAGAATCCAGGAAAAAGTTTTCTCGGGCACCAGACTGACTAACACAAACATATTTGCTTAGCATCAGTAAATGGGTATGTTTCTTTCAGCTATTATCATCTAATTACAAGTTGGTGTGCTAACTAGCATCAATCCCCTCCAAACACCTTTTACTCTAGCATAACCAGACTGCTACGGGAGAACCATCAAAGAAAATTGCAGGATTGTAAAATCATTCTGGAAAAGAGGGAAGAGATCTTTAGAATTCTTTCTTTTTTACACAACATGGTCTTTAGGTAAACCAAAGTATTTTACTGCAAAAAAAGATTTAAATACAGTAAGTAGTTACCAGAATGTTCCATTTAACCAGCAATGCACTGGGTGAAGAGAATGCATAAGTATTAGTGGGCAATTTGAATCCACAAGTGTCTAACTTTGCCCATTCACTCCTGTGGTCAAAAGTGTTTCAGATGCACAGGAAAATCCTCGATTAGATTGAAGTTTTATGATGTAATTGTGACCCAGTGAATGTTTTCAAATCAGAGGCAAATGTGGAGCAAACAGATGGAGAATCAGGGACACTAATTATGCTTAAGGAGTGCCTAACACTGGTCCTATACATTTATACATAATAAGGTCATAATCCTGAGGCAACTGATGCACTCTTATAAATTTGAGATTGAACATTCTCTGACACACAATATTTTAATGTATTATTTTAAATAAAATATCCCAATTATATTTGACCATCTCTTCTTCTTATATTTAATGAGGCAGGGGAAATGAGCACAGACTAAAAGACAATATTGAAATACATGGCCATTTATATGGTATGTGTTAAATTGATTTTTAAACTTCAATATGCATAAGTTCAACCTAAAGCAGAATATTTTTGGATACATGATCTTTTCCAGAACAAGTATTCATAAAAAATTGAAAGTAATTGTCCTATCAAAGATTATTTTTAGTATTGATGTTCTGAATTACCATGATTCCCAGTCATCAAGTGTTTTACCCTCCTTTTTTTTTCCTAGTTAATTGTTTGTAAATTAATTTGGTATGTGAGTAAATGTTATTCTAGGTATTCAACAACCATATTTTCCAGGATGCAGATTTTTATCATTCATCTCTAAAAAATTAACATTAATAAAATCAGTTTCATGCTGCCTTCCAAAAGAAACCACAATTTTATTTTAGAAGCAACTTTCCTTAAGTTCCCAAATTAGAGGGAATTTTAGTGAACATAGTGAATATTTTTTCCCTTAAGAAATATTTTTGGCCTTTCTAGAAAAAATATTTAATCACTCTCTCTGATTCTCTCTTTCTTTTTTCTTTTCTTTCTTTTTAATCTATGTACTGGTTATAGGTGGATGCATGACGTAACAATTAGACAGTTATTAGCAATGTGAGCTTTGCCTTTAATTTCTAATGGGCAATTTTCATCAGCTCTGGTGGGAAGTAGCTCAGACAAAGTGAATATATATATTTATATATCTGAATGATTTTGTTGACTGTTTGCAGCTTGGAATGGCCACATGCACCCAAACTGCTGAGTCTTTATGGACCATCCTGTAGGTAAGGAAGAAGGAACTTGAGGTATGACCAGAAACTGGTTTACAGCAGTTTTTAAACTTCTCCCTTCTTCAAAATACAATACAGAAGAGCAGCCTTTGGGTCTTTATTGCAATCCTTCACTAGGAAATGCTACACCCTGACAAATGCTACAGATATTTAGAAAAATCTACATTAAATTTACATATCAAAATCTCCCTTCCTATCCCATCTACCCAAGAATATATGAAACTTGGTTCCCTGGGTATACTCCTCAAACACATTTCAACAGTTTCTGGCAGATTTCATCTGATGGTTTCTCTGGGGACATTGAAAAATGGGACAGCCTGAGTTACTTAAATTTTTCAAATGCAGTGTTAATAAAATTGACTACTACAATCGCTATAAAATGTCTGTGGATTTTTCCTTTTTAATTTGCTTGGCTAAATTAAGAGCAGCTAAGTTCATGGCCTGATTCATTTTTTCTGTGCTCATAATATAATGCATTTGCATAAAGCAAAGAGGGAAACATTGACTAAACTTTTAGCAATTTTAAAACCCCCTAAGGACACATTAGGATTATGCCAAGTGATCCAGGGGCAGGTGCTAATATTAAAATGTCACATTCACACTATATAGGCAATGGTTTACCTGTCACAAGAAACCGAAGGAACAGACTTGTGGGATTTTTTTCCCCTTTTATAATAAGATGCAGTTCTTAAGGCATTCCCAGCTACCAGTGAAAGAACCCTTGTTTCCTTTTGCATCTTTAAAAGCTTTAAAATATTCAGTTCTCAACCACAAGTAATTTGATGATGATAAAATAAATATTATCTGTCTTTAGGATTCTCTATTCTGGAAGATTTTTTTCTCATCAATCAGACAGCTCAACTAAGAGGACACTGGCAGAAATATTGAGTTGTTTTCTTCGTTTTCCAGTTTGGGTCTCTTCTGTACTCACAGTTGCTTCTCATATCTGCCTAAATTCTTTTCCAGCCTCTTTCCAACATACCAATTCTCTATTTCAGTCTCTTGTTCTGGCTAGTTCCAGTCTTGCCTGTAAACTATTTCCCACTGACACGGGAAATCCTTCCTCTTTTTATGTCTTTGCACCAATCTCTCTTTCATGAGATCAGTAGTCTTGCTGAATCTGTCACTTCAGCAATGGGCCTGAACTAAAGCACCTGGTTAAAGGGTTTCAAACATTCCTGTAGGTGATCATACATAAAGTTAATAAATTAATGTAATTTTTCTAAGTTTATTAGAGCAACCTAATTTCTTGAAACAAATGTGACTTTATTGGTACTAAATGAAAGAGTAAACAATCTTGAAAGTCAGCAGCAAAGAGTGTGCTCTGCATGACAGTCATTGACTTATTTGAAAGGCGTTGAGGGTTTTTACATTTTAGGATTAGGATATGCAGTAGAAAAAAGCAAATCTAGTTCTATTCAGATTGAAACAAATGACTGATACTTCCACAGTGATCACAAATAATCACTGTTATGATTTTTCCTTTAAGGGAAGTATGCTTCTGTCATGTTGTCCCAATAGATGAGTGCTGCAAGAATCTAGAGGAAGAAGAATAAGAAAACTGACCTTGTGTCTTAACTTCCTGTATTTCTGACATATCCTCATGCTATGTAAGTAATTAATTTCCCATTTCCCATCACATGATCTTCTCACTAGTTCAGAGACATGCTTACAGTCACTGAAGTATCATGTCATCTTGTCAGTGTTGTCCTGCTTTCTCCTACTCACTCTTCCTACAGTTTTATTATTTATTCACAGTCTTTCTTTTCAAGAAGGATCTGTCTGGCTGAACCTACTGTATAAGGCCACCATATATATACACCAATCACATGCTTAAAGTATTATTTCACTACGTCTCACCAAACTGAGAACATCTGTGCTGTCAGGCAAGCTGACACAGGAATCTGTAAAGTAAAAACACTGTGCTGTAAGTACCATTTATTTCTTTCTAGATTCTGTCTTACAAATTTTTCTTTGTCCTTTTGTTTAGGGTTTAGAACAGTCTGTCCATGAAATGACAGTTTATATGAACCTTCTGGCTTTCATTGGAGACACTTAAGTGCAAATTAACCTGTTCTTTCAGAACTGCATTGCTTTATTTTGCTTTAAAAGGCTGCATGAATATTACTGATTTTAAAGGTGTTAGGTTTGTTATCTCCCCTCTCTCAGGATTCAATAATTGTTCTTTACCCAATTTTAGCTAGATTTACAGGCAGGCATCCTAATGTAGATTTCAGCCTGTAAGTACCACTTCCTTTCAGCTTAGTCTGGGTGCCATGGCTACACTGTTCTATCACAGATTCCCAAGAAATTTTCTTAGGTGTTAAAATAAAATTTCAATAGAGTTACCTTGCTTGAAAGGTCCTTGGCATAGTTTTGGTCAGGGCCAAGTTGAACACCAGAACAATTTCCACTTATGGTTCAGGAATTAAAATCGACAAGTGTCTGTTTCTAGCAGTGATTGAAATAGTGATCGCCTAGTTTTAGGGTTTGGGGAACTAGATTTTGTAAGCACTCTCATGGGTCAGAACAGAAAGTGTCCAGATTTTATTCACTACCATAGACATTGCAGATGTACAGAAAAATTCAGATCAAACATCAGTGGCAGTTAATGAGATGTTTTTAGCGGAAGAGTGGAAATGATGAGTAGTAGGAATAGACTAGACCACAACTATGCATGAAGCAAGAGCCTTGTCCTCTCCATCTGGCAATTGCATACTTGAATAATATGTAGAAACCATCAGTGATTTGTATAACATAGCAACCAGCTTCCCCTTCATTAAAGGCTTGTTCTGCAGCATATCATGATTCCTCATGATTGCATTGGTAAGGAACGTTTTCAGTTTTGTATTTTCTCATCATTGGTTTCCAGACTTAAGGACTACACTCTAGCTGACAACAGAGATTTCCACTGTCTTGCCTTCTCACTCAGGTCACAGAGATGATGATTGTTCCTTCTCTTGAGAGCTCATGGGCTTATTCATGTTACCCTGGCTACTCATTTCTTTATTCTGTTTTGTTGGTAGGGTTTGGGGTTGGTTTTTTTTTCTGAGGGAGGACGGGTAGTATGGGGAGGAGCAGGCTATCCACACAGTCTTATTTTTCAAGTTTTCTTTCTCAGACTTTCTGAACGTTTCATCTTATTACTTTTCCTAGTTTTGACTATTTCAGGTATTCATCTGAATGTCCTCCATCATTTGATTTACAGCAGTCCTTCAAAACATGAGAGAAATTTTCATACTCTGCCTGAATACCACAATTATTTTAATCCATCACATGCATTTTAAAACTATTTTTCAGCTCATGTTCACATTCTTTACCTTACTTGTTGGACAATCCAGAACTTGTCTTAGTGCCAGGATATGCTATTAGTTTAAATTAGAGCTGCTGTAAGAAATTCATCAACAGACTGATGTCTGATGAAAAAAGCTTCCTCACATTCTTGTATAAAATGATTATAGCTGTTCTCCTCTTGTCTGAGCTAGAGAAAAAATGCAGACCAATGGAGGGAAGAAGGAGTGGGAAGTGGGGAGAAAATAAGTTAGAAATAAATTAGAATCATACTAAACAAGCTTGGAAAGACAATCTGCACCAGTATGAAATTTGGTGAATAAAAACAGCTGCCTGTATTTGCAATTACAGACTTATGATGCAATTGCCTGTTAATGGCCCAGTTAAATTGTGAAGTAGATACAACTATATTTGTTACACAGATAATAACAGATTAAACAGGCTATAAATTTGATTTATATAAGGACTTTTTCCATGACTTCATCAATGCATTAGCACAAAACATCTTCATGGAGAATAGTTGCTGATCTGGTAACTCAGTCATCCATTGTCTATCATTCCATTTGGGCAAGAGTAGGACTCACTTCTGGGTCACTACTGTTGCATTTATAAGTGTAGCAGTACTTGACAATAAATCTATGGATATCTGTGGTTTTTTCATTTTTTTCTCTAAAGCTACCATACTACCAGTTTGGCCAGTGCTGGACTGTTCCTTAAGGGTTAGCACACAATACACAAACTCAGATTTCTTACAGATAGCTTATTCCATTGTAAGCATGTTTCTAGCTGCATCCCGCATTCTGGGTTGAAAACAAATCCCATAACTGGACACATCTCCCAGGAGGGCTCTAGAATATACACCTTTCAAAAGACTGTCTCTACAACACCCATGATTATATGCTGATTGCCACATAGTTCTGGGAAACAATGGCTTCTGAAGATCCCAACACATTTGTTTGGGCAAGCTATAAATAAAATCAGGATGGAAAGTTGATGCAAAAGTAAAGCAGCATAGAAACCTTGTTTCCTTTTCATGCAGTACCACAAGACTTCTCTGCAGATCATTTAGCAGCAGCCACAGGGTGAATTTCAAGCTAAATGTCTCTGCAGTCAGAGGGCCTGAGACTTGGAGCCATGGGCCGGAGCTCACCTTTACCCTTGCTCATATTTCAGACATTCCCACATTCTCCCACTGTGTTTCACAAGCAGGAGACACTGCAGCAGAACAAAAAGAGAACTCTGTATACATTTGCTGAGACAGTGCTCCTGGAGGTGAAGACCAAACAGCCTGGGGTCAGCCAGTTCCACAGTGCTGAAGTAGGACCAGTAATCCCCTCTTTCTAGGTCAGCTTATCATAGCATAGTCTGTTTCCCATTACATGCTTGTTGGAACCTCCCTGAGAAAACCAAAAAGGGACTATGCTGCAGCCATCTTGACAAGACTTCTCTTTCCTTTAATCCAGAACACAGTACTCTAAAAATGTATAAGGCTAGTTAGCTCCATTTTACAGACTGGTTAAATACCAGAGCTTGAAGCAGCAACCTGAAATCTATGCTTAGCCTAAAACTCCATGACTGTGAGAATGAGAGGCTGTGATATTAAGATGAAAGAGCTGACACAGTGAAACTGATATTGATGGTGGATTTCAATAAGTAAATGCAGAATCATATTCAGATAAGTATTCTTACAGTCACTGTAAAGAATTTGCCTTCCAACAGCTATTCTTCTGAATAAAAGAGAACAGCATCTATTACAATACAGGTGTTGACAGTCAGC
This sequence comes from Corvus cornix cornix, assembly GCF_000738735.6. Classification (NCBI taxonomy): domain Eukaryota; kingdom Metazoa; phylum Chordata; class Aves; order Passeriformes; family Corvidae; genus Corvus; species Corvus cornix. Next base: position 82,004,586 of record NC_046333.1, read on the forward strand.
TACCCAAAGCCTCAACAAAAGCATTAGAAATTTTGATAAATTATAAAATTTTATTTTCCTTTGCCTTCCATCTGTGCATAATTTGGATGTGTTAGACAATACTCATTGTTTCTTGACTACTTACTCTAGCATGTGTTTAAATACAGTCAATTTTCATTAAATTCCTTGCTTGTGGTTTCTGAGCAGAAGTTCTTTTTATTGTTTTTCTTTTTATTTTATTTTCCACCTTGTTTATTTGTTTGTTGTAAAAATTGGAAATGACTAGTTGATGAGAAAAAAGAATGTGTAGGATGAATCTCAGGGGACCATATTTATTTCTATGTTTAATTAGTTTGATGGTCTTACTGTTATTGTCCCTACACAAAACTTCTACATCTATAGGTAAGAACTTCATGCCTGTAGCAGAAGATGAAAAAATTCCTCACTTCAAGTTCATTTCTATTTTTGGAACTTGTAGAGGAATTTATTTGGCCAACTTCCTCTCTGTTCAAATGGCCAATTGATTGGCAGCGCCCCAGGTAATAGGATCTGTCTGCCTCATCTATTTTAAAACATCTGCAATGTAGACATCTACATATGATCTAATTTCCTAGAACTCTTCCACAAGTGGAAGAACAGCTACTGCTGTATCTCATCTCAAGGTAGGCATATCAGAAGTATATCAGATGCATCATGCACCTCACATCTTACTCTCTTTACAAAAGTAATATAGGCAACTGTCTCCGGCACAGATATTCAAAATTACATAAGTGAAATTCTTCCTTCAGATTGTTCTGTTGCGAGACCAAAATGGAGATTAACAATAATTCTTCCATCTGTGGATCATTAGATACATTTTAGCATGCAGATTCTAACTAATAGGTCTTTCACAGATAAAATGCTTGGAGCAAGCAGGCCCCTGAAATTAACCGAGCAAAAAGAGGACTTAGCTTCCTTCAGCCCTTAGCTGCTGAAGGAAGGAGATCAGCAGGGTGTCCACCTCTGAAGGCAAGTCATAAAGAGGCCAGGAGTTACCTGGGCACAGAAGAAAACAATGAACCACCTAAAAAACTAGACTCCTTCTGGTAAATGAACTGCATGAGGAAGTACAGGAAGTTCTTATTTTTCTGCATGTGGTTGTCTTTCTGATGGGCAGGTGATATATGTGTGCACATTTCTCAAGGGAAAGGATTTTTCCTGAACTACAGGATGAGAGGAGCTCTGTGGGAAAAGGGAAGTTCAGTAGCACCTATGTAGAGTCCAACCTCCAACTTAGCAGTTCCAGTTTTGCTGCAAAAGTTGAAACTGGAGAAGTTTATCACTACAGCTTCCAGGAAAATCAATGTCCAGTGTCACTGTCAGGCAGTCATTTGTGGACAAGCACTAGAATAGGCCCACAGTCTGTGAGCCTAGGACATATGTCCAGGGAGCATTTTACAACAGCATTACCAAAAAGTCTGAGATACATAAGTGTCTTTATCACTTGGCTCAGAAATTACTGTTTTCCCCACAAGTTCAGTTAAATGCACTCTTCTGTCAAATTACTTCCGAAATACTGTTATGCAAATCTCTCTCTTCTAAACAGCATGGTCAGCATAAACAATGTGAACTTACAAACTATGATACATGGAAGACTGCATGCCAGAATCCCTATCTACATAGACCACCTACCACCTGAAACAAACAAAAGCTAAAAGGTGAAGGTGAAGTCTCTTCTGCCATTGCATTTGGTTTGCAATAGCCACTTAGGAAATAAAAGAGGACTTTTATCCAACAAAGGTACTTAGAGAAATAAATCATTTTTCTAAGAGTTCCCTGAACACTACATGAAGAATTTTCTAGCTGTAAGGAAAAAAGTAAATCCCACTTAGCACATACTGTTCTATCCTGGAACTTGAATACAAAGTCATTAAACAAAGTTGGAAGAAAATGCTGGAAATAAATCTTTCCAAAACCACATTCCTGAGACTTTAAGCAGCTTCTCAGTCTCATGAAATCAACCAACAGAAGCAAATTCTCCATAATCCTAGCAGCACTGAACACAGACTGCATGTATAACTTCTCTGCGCTAATTGCCATGAACACTCCCTGCAACAGACCCCTGAGCAGCTCTGGCTGCTACACTTGCACAAACATAGAAGGTTTCACCCTGTGCACCAGAGGTTATCAAGGCATATAGGTAATTGATAATAGGCAACTATTAGACACCAGCATGAACTCATATATCCAGGCTGTGCATAACAGAAATATCCAGCTGTCAGTAAAAGGCATTTCCCAGAAAACAATCATTCCATCTTCATCTTTGTGGAGATATTTTCATCTCCACAAAGGAAACATAACAAGAAAAACCTCAGAACTCTCTTTATAACATCTTATGTTGTCTCCCCTCAGCACTGACCTCTCCATATTCCACAGACTATACATCACATGTCTCATTCCCTTAAGTGATCAGTATCTATTCACCTCTGTCCGCTTCTCTTTTTCTTGCTTTCCATCTCTGTTTTTCTCTCCATTCAGTCCTTTTCACCCTCCCAAAGTTCCTTCTGCTTCCTATTTAACAATACCTATTTCTTACAAAGATGGTTTAGGTGGTGCATAGTTGAGGGAATTCTGACTAATTGTTCTTAACATGTATTTTGTTTTGAAAACTGTTACCTCTATTTTGAGACCTGAAAGACACTTCAGGCACGTGTGCAAGCTAATTTTTCTTCCTAAAGAATATTAGCATGTGCTATTAAAGGACACCGACTGTGCCTACAAAAGCCTGTCCTGCCTATGGATCCTTAGAAAATCCTGTCAAAGGGTAAAATATTCTCATTATTAGTTTTCTTAAATAGTTAAATTTCCTATTTAAATTTCCCAAATGCTTTTCATAATATACATTTTATGAAGTTATCATTTGTTCTTGCTTGTGTTGTGTAGCACATTCTTGATGAAGTAGCAAAGAGATGAATAGTCCACTTTAAAATTTTTGCTGATGATATTAAGTTATTCAATATAATAAAGATGGGAAATGATTATGAAGAAGAACTTGATACCGAAAAACTGAGCAGTAAAACAGTATATGAAATTCAATGTACATAAACAAAAATTTACACACATTTGTAAATACAACACAGACTTTCTTCATGCTCTGATCTCATGCAATTGTGGGAATATATATTTGGATTGAGAAATATTATGTTTTGTTGTCAAGACAGGAAATTAAATATTAGGAACACATAAGAAAGTAACAAAATAGAAAGTATCATTAAGCTGTGGTGTAAATCCATGGTGCACCACTTTCTGAGTTACTGTGTGGGATTCATATCTCTCCATTAAAAAGTGTACATAGAGTCTGAAAGGACTCTTATTGTGGTATAACAATAAGAGAAAGTGGTATGAACACTTAAGGATTTGGAAGAGATTCCGTGCAAGGAATGAGTAATGAGATTAACTTCTGCCTAAATGGATCACAGAGACAATAATGGTGTGGCTGTAAAGTCATGTGTGACATGGAGAAGGTGAGCAGTCAAAACTCACTTGATCTTCCTCTTTAAGAACCAGGGACAACAAATATGCCTTTACGATACAAGCCAAAAGGAAGAGCTTTTCTTTGCAAGCAATGCACAGCTGAGCTGTGAAACTCCTTCCCTGAAGAAACTGAAGGTGAAAAATATTGACATTTTCTCTGTAAAGGATGGTAGAAAAAATCCATTGAGGTACATGGAAAACAAAAATTACCTCCATTCCAGTAACCTCAGTGTGACTGCAGGCTGTGTCAGAAGAAGAATTTGGGGAAGCCTGCTGACAAAAACAGGATATTGACCTAAATGAACCTTTTACATGAATCCATGCAGACACTCAATAGCTTCTCCTGGGCCTGAATCATTAAAAAGTTCTTAAGGAATGTCGCTGCTCTCCCACAATTGATAGGAGTGGGCTGACTTCTTTGTCGGAAGTAACTCAGAACAACTATCCTCTGGGCAAGTTGCTTGTCAAGGTGACCTTTTTTAAAGATTCTGTCCCCTTTGATGTAAAATGTTCCAGATTAGCCAGAATGATCATATTTCTTCATTGGGGAAGCCCTTAGACTGACAGCCTTTGGGCTGGGACTTTCATACTGCCTGACTCTAAAGCTCCAGCAGTCTAAATCTCTGAGGAATTTTAGCCCAAAAAGTCTTTCTCAAAAAGAGATAGCACAGTAGTGCTGCCTTCTAGCAAAATACATACACAAACCAGATAAAGCATGTTTAAAGAGTTTCCACAAACTAACACTAACCTAGGCATGCCAAACACCTTTAAAAATTATGCATGAGCTACAGGGAGGCTATGTCATCTTGCTGTTCAGAATGTTTGCCATGTCTTAAAAAGACAAAGCATCCCATGTGCATTTTAATTGATTAAACAGTCCATAATAGCTTCAAATTAAAATTCTCAACTTTCATTAATTCTTGAAATTATTAATGCTATTCATGGGCTCAAAAAATATTATTCTACAAAAAATCCCCAGACTTATGAGATCTTCTAAATTAAAACACACTGCTTGCATTATTCATGTTGAGAACTTCATTTTATTTCAGCGGGATTATTCATTACAGGAAAGATTGTGAGTACAATCACTGGGCTCCAGCTGCAGCTACTGTTCCCCAGCCTGAGATGATTCTTGTCCATCTGCTTACTCACTCATGGCTCTTTACTGTGATATATGAAAACCTCCTTCTTTGTTACTTGCTGATATTGTTGGATATCTGGTGAAAGATATCATACTAAAAAAAAATAAATAAAAATGTAAGATTACAGACACAATCAATTTTCGGTGGTTTTTGTCTTCTTAAAATGTTAAGCATCCTGGTAGCACACATACAGAGTATCAAAGCTGGCTCTATTTGCTTTAGGAGTGCACTCAATAAGTCTCTAACTAATTTATGTCACCTAAATCTCTGTAACCCTGTGACCTTGATTTAAGCAACCTTTCTTTCTTGAGGTGTCCTACAACATCCCATGTGTCCACCTCTTTTCCCCTCAAATAATGTTTCACTTTCTCCAGGGATAATCCTTATCAAATTTCTTTTAAATCCTTTTGAGGGTTGCATGTTGTTTTTTTTTTATTTATTTATTATATGTTCAAGGTGGCTTTGCACCATCTGTGGCACAGAAAGGAAGATGTCAGTGACAAGGTAGCAGGGGCAGAAAAACATTGTCAAGTTAGAGAACAAAGATATGAATTCTGCAAAGTCACATACAGTTAGATTTTTCAGAGACTATCTCAATGATGGTCTGTAGTACTCCTTAACCCAGGGAATAATACAGCTCCTATGTACTTCCATGAATCCTAGCTGTCCCACATTAGGACCACATTAGGTTCTTGGTCAGTATGCTCTGAATATGTCCATTAGCACTAAAGCTGCATCCCTGAGCAGCTGAGAATGGGGTCTCCAACACTCCTCTGTAATTCCACTTCAGCCTTCTCTTTTCAGTTCATGGCAGGGTTCACTTTTTATTTCTTGGACACTGATCAAAAACTAGCTAATTACCAAAGCAGCATGATGCTGGGATGATTGACAGATAACACCCCATGAGTGAATAAAAAGCTGCATTTTGAAAGGATAAAACAATAAAGATGTTTCAACAAGAAGACAAACAGCAGGCTTCCAGCAGGGAGTATTAAAAGGTTCCCAGAACATCACACCAGAAAGGGTTTTTTGTCATCTGGCTTCACAAGAAGTGACAATCTCAGCTCAGGGTATTTGATTAACTCTAGCTCATGCATTCAACTTGTGAGGCAACTGGTACTCTGGGAACATCACAGGAGAAAGGGACAGGTAGCAGATTCCTTCCAGAATTGCTAAAAAAAATACTTGTAATTTTTCTGGAGGCTATTGGAGAAAGGAGACATGGAACAGAATTAAGTGTTCAGTGCACTTCTTCTGTGTAGCTACTTGGATGTGTGTAAGAAATAAATTTGAACTGAGTTAACTGACACAGCCAAACAGCAAACACTCTCATACCTAAACTGTATACAGAAATAAGGCATTGTTATTTTTGTATATAGAAACATTATATCCATTAAGTACAGATTTTTGTATAGTAATTTTAAACAAGTCTAATAATTCTAATAAAAGTTTTTATTTGTCTGGACCACTGATTTTATGAGGACCTTCTTCATGGTGATTTTATTGCTACTCATCTCTTGTAAGAGTCAAAATAAACTGAATTTACTAATTAAAGATGGCAAAGTCATCACAAGTTACATGTTGCCACTCCATTCAAAATTGAATTTACAGAACTGTTCTATTCCTTCTTAGTTATAGGACAAAGATTAAATTTCAAATAAATTATTAAATCCAAACCCAAGTTCTATGATTAGAGTCAGTTTCTTATTCAAACATTCTATCCTTAATTATCTGCTGTGTTATAATACCTGTAAAAATATGGGTCCCTTCCAATCCCAGAGTTTCTCTGATTCTATGAAAAGTTTTCTGTGATATTTTGTGAATGGAAATTAATACAGAAAGAAGTTTCTATATGTGTTCTTATTTGTCTTGGGAAACTTAAATCATGATTTGGTCTGACATTATATTTATCTGCTACACCATAACGAATATTTTGTGGCTTGCAGGACAGTCTCCTGTGTCAAACTGTTATCTGGGTTCATTATATTATATTAATTATATTTATCATATTATCACAGCATATTAGAATCATTCAGTGGACTAGTAATCACATAAAATCACAGTATGGATTCTGTTTTGGCAGATTATTTTCTGATTTTTAAAATGTGTTACAGGAAAACAATAGATCCGAAAATATAGGACCAAATAGAGCTCTGAGGAAATAAACACACTTAAGAAGCCTGGTTCGTTATTAAAGGCAATTTTAAATTTCTATTTAACTTGCATCTCTGTGCATACACAGAATTATTTTGATGATTCACAGAGGATTTTCAGTACTGCTTCAAACATAAATGTGAAACGTGAAATGGAGGCAAACAAAAACAATAAGAAAGAGGAAATATCTTGTGCAAGTCATAAAAAATGTTATGTTGGTACACAGCTATAATTTATAACTGTGTACACAGGACTGAGGAAAAAACACTCAACTAGATTTCTTCATGTTTAGGGTAATTCAGGGAAAAAGATTATAGGTTGCTGCAATATCACAAGGCTCATTTGCTATTAAATGTAGATTTCCTGTTTTGAGGACCACCCAAGTGCAAATATTTGCTTTTCCAAGTGCTTTAAAATGCTAACTCACATTAGTTCAACATATAAATAGAGAAATAATTTTGCTTAAGCACTTTGTCTTTTTAAAGAGAGAAGAAATATACTGGATTAATCACCTCATTCAGCTTTAAGAGCAGGTCAAATCCAAAACTGTATTTGATGAGAAGTCTTGGTGTTTATTTCATGTTCTCTGTATGGTGCCAGCATACCCAAGAGGAATGAAAAAAACCCACTACATGTCTCACACTTGATTTTGAAATTGGAGTAATAATTTACTTGTTAAGAGCTAAATATTATTCTCTGTCCGAAGTATCAGGCTACTAAATCTTAGGCAGTACTCATGCTGTTTCAGAGGTTTCCTGCCCAACCTTTCAGTCAAAAGCTTTGGCTGAGTATTCTGTATATCAAACTGCTCCTTTTCACTCACCAGGGAAAAATGCCGGAAAATGGCTTCTGCACCTCATATTACCTGAGCACAAAATACATGTTTTCAAGAGATGTCAAGTTCAAGGATGAGAAACCTCTCAAAAGAAGCACACTTGGATAAGGAGGGAATCTTTACTCTAATTGGAGTTCCTGCTACTGGATCAGTTGTAACATCTTAATGTTGCCATCCAGACCGTGCTAAAGCAGGCATCAAAGAGAACCAAACTAAAACCAGAAAAATAGAATGAGAGAAAGTAGGGGCTGAAGTAGGAATATATATCTGATATATATTGTTTTATATCAACTAGACCCATCAGCACTTCTAAAAGTGATGGGGTTTGTATGTCAACATAGTTTTGAGTGCAAATACAAGCAGGCTAAGATATTATTCCCATTTCCAAATATTTTCCTTTCAAACAAGCAAATTTGAGGTATATCCATTTTTAGACTTCGAATAAAATGCCTGTAAATATTATGTGCCTAGATTCATGTAGTATCTTGGAATGAAAGAAGTATTACTTTATTTGCACACAGTGAACCATGAAATCACAACTTAATTTAAAAGATGTTGTTTTTTAAAATTGGAGAATACGTAACATTTAGAGTAAGGTGAACAAACAAATTTACCCTGTCTATAGAAAAACACAATACAATTTGACACTATTTTGTTCCTCTGCATAGTCACTGATCACTGTCAGCGAGTTAGAACAAAATTTGAAACAACAAATTAAATCAACTCAACTATTCCCCCCTCTGTCCAAAAAAAAAACCCAGTTAAACTGATCTATGTCCATATAATCAAACCATTCAGTTTTATTACTTTGTCTTACATTTGTACCAGGAGTCCAAAGGAGGTTTTGGAAGTCCTAAATAAGACTTAGCAAATAATATGAGACTTTCACTTTAAAAGTAAGAGTCTTTATTTCACCTTCTAAGTATGAAGTTTGGACACAAAAACCTCACAGTGGTCATTAGAGCATAAATAATTTTCTTTGTTTGCCAGTAAAGCTCACATTAGCTTGGTTCAAGGCTTAATCAACATGTCTGTTCACTTCTTCCTAGCTCAAAGACTTCTCTGGAAGGTTATCAGTAGTATTTGCATGAGTATGTAAAGTAGAAAAAAACATGTGAATTATTATAACTTCTTAATAATAGGCTTAAAATCCATGACCACAATTACAGTTCTCCATAATATGTTCTTTATAATTCTCAGATTTACTCTACCATCTTTTGGATCTCTTATAACAGCTGCTAACAACCTACTATTCCAAAGCCTCGTGCCAATTCTACATCTGTAAATCACCAGCCCAACCATGACTCATCACGTCATTGGAAATGGTCTACACGATATAGGAAGCTAAGAATAGAGCTAGTTCTTTGAGAATGTCTTACTGCAATCAGCTTCAGCTGCTTCTTGTGATGGTTCCTGCCAGATTCAAGATAACAAAATTAAACATCTAGGGCAAGAAACAGAATTTTATTACTGCAGTCCCATTCTTCCCTTTGAGAATTATTTGAAGTCTCCTTGTGAGACTGCTTAGCACAAAATTCTTTCTTCCTATGATATCTTCCATTATTCAAAACTTCCTTGCCTTAGTACTATTTTATGTTTATCCTCAAAGCAAATCCTAATGCGACTGATGTATACAGTCTTGTACCATAACACAATATTCAAAGTTAGAACTTTCCATTTCTTTTTTCTTCCTTTTTCTTCCAATCCTGTTCACAATGATTTCTCAATTGACAGGTCTGAAAATTCTGACATGCATTCCAGTAAATCTATGCTTCACAGTTTTCAGAGAGAATTAATATCATCTGTAAGTTATTTTCAAAAAGGTATTTTTTTAACAAACATTCAAATTGAAGCTTCTTTAGGTAAATAAAGTTGCCGAACCTTATTCTATGCATTTTTACCTTCAAGAATGTGTTCCAGACTAGCTCGTGTAGAAAACACTTTTCCTTTTCTCTTCTCTTTTTAATGTATTTTTCCAAATTAAGTACTTTCCTTTGCAACTGAAACCAGACAAGATATTTCAGCTAAGAATATAATGGTTTGAGAAAGTTATGAGAAAGCAAAAATGGGGTTAAAAAGGGAAATGCACACTCACATATAAACAACAGCTCTCTGCTTTGATGTTGCATTAGAGCAAAACAGTTTTGTATTTCTACTGTGACAAGTGCTGCACTTTTTGTCGCTACTGTTTTTTCAGCAATTAAACATTATGAATTCAAAAACTCTCTCTCACTGTCTGGAAAGCTGTGCTGCAGTCTCATTTTAAAATACATAACCCCCCCCCCCAATAATGCAGTTGGCCTATTCACTACGGTTTAATATCAGTAGTGGTAACATAATCAGTGGAAATCATTGGTACAACTTAAACATTTCACTTCTCTTTAGAATTTTTTTCAAGATAGTTGAGTATGGCACCAAAAAAAGGTAATTACTTAAGGAATACTGCTTCACTGAACACATTGCTATATTAAAGGCTTCTAAGGAGGTTTAGCAGCCTATCTCCAATTTAAGGCATAAGAACTTGGAACTCTGTATTTATGAAGCATCACTGCCAGAGAAGCTAGGATCACATTAACTAGAGTTTCTTACCTCACAATTAATTTAAAAATACTTTCATTCATTAAGCCTTCATGTCAGAGGGATAGTGGAAAACCATATTAAGTAATAATTTTAATGTAAAAAATATTAAATTCCTTCATTTTGATCTGGACAAGTAGCTAGAGAGCTATCCAGCAGAAGTCATTAATGGGAAAGTATAGCTTCAGCCTCAGTGATTACAGAACTATTAAATACATCCTCTGTAGCACAGATATTTCTGACTCAAAAGCAGAAACTTTATAGCAAATGCTTATAGAAAATATCTCCTTTCAGAAAAAAAAAGCATGTTGGTTGTGCAATTCCACATCATGTTAGCAATTCACTGGTTCTGAGGGATGCTTGAGAGAAGCTCTGAAGCTAAGACTAATAAAATACTTTTAATTTAAATCTTGCTTTGTTCCCAAATTCACAACGCTGCATTTCCATACGACTGTCATGAGAAAAGGTTGAGTAAATGAAAACCTGACTGGTAAATCAAAGCAACAAAATATGTTTCCTAGTTACTAAAGGAATCGTCATCTACCCATGTGTATACATTTTGCAGTGTATTCATTAAAATGTTTACTACTTTTTGAAAGAGAGCACTTGCATAACAGTTTGTCATGCAATGTTTAATTGGAATTTTTCAGGGAAAACTGCAGATCATCCAAAGTGTAGTTTACTACTACACTTTGGGGCAGGTGGCCCCTTCAGAAAAGAAGGGGGAAATGCATTTTGCCTAGAGTCATCCAAGTGTCTGTCCACTAACAGAAGTTTTTAGAGTGCAGTGAGAAATGAGAACTTCTCAAGAGTGTAGTTTACAGACCAACAGATACAGACTGCGTCAAAGGAATGAGGAGCAAGCATGCCATGAGACCTCCAAAGGGGTGGAAGAATGGAATTCCTGCAAAGATACAGACTGTGCTCTGCTGCCACCTAGAAAGACACTTGTTCAAGAGTTTTAAAACAGGTCCAGGTCACAGGATATTTCCTGCAAAGGCGACACAGAGATTTGTCCATGATGCCCAATTTTTTTGTTTTCTTCAACAACTGACTTTGTGCTTTCTCTCTTTTAGAAAATCCCATGATCTGCTGCTGAATAACCCCTGAGTTTTAAAACATCTTTAGTGTTTTGATGTGTGCACAGTAAGGGACAAGTTTAGAGAACTTAGCTTGAAGTGCTGTCACAAAACCACTCGACACAAAGCTCACATTATTTTTCTGAAAATCTTCCCTCAAAAGTGTAACTTATTGTCTCTGGGATCACATGATTATCAGCCAGCAGCCATTTAGGTCTCTTGTTCTCCACATTCTCCTTCCCCCAAAGTTTGTGATGAATTATACAGTTAGAAAGCCAAGAGAATATTTCATCTACATCTAAGAAATGAAAAACACTTCCAACATCACTATAACAGACTCAATAAATTCTCTTACAAAAGGCAAAATCTTTGAAGAGCTAAGGTACCCCGGGAAAGTGCTGGAGAGATCAGAGGCAGCTGGTGTGTCGCAGGTTAACTGCTAAGTGACAGTTCTGCCACTACATTTCTGATAATAGAAAAACAAAATCCCAAAGTGATCTGCAGGGGAAAAAAAAAAAAAAAAGGAAAAAGAACAAAGGCTAAAATCCTTCTTGAACTCAAAGCTACCGGTTGCAGATTTGAAAGGGAAACTTCCCACACCTGCTGCCAGTTACTGTTACATCAACTAAGGGACACCTCTGCATAGCTAAAAGACATATTCTTTATTTGATTGTACAGGATACTGAGTAACATGCTTTAGCTTTGAAGTTAAAATCCACCCCTCCCAGATCCTCAATCCAGGTGATGCCACAGCCTACAGCTGTGGCCAGAATCAGGATGAGAAGAATCTTCCAGCCTCCTCCTGTGCCCCTTCAGGACCTGAGAAGACCAACAGCTCCTACAAAATGCTGTGTCAGTAGAGTAAGACTTCTCAGGTGGGAAGCATAGCTACTGCTTGCACGTGGGGGAGGCACGGGCAAGCACTTGGCAGGGCTCACAGCAGCCCCAGCAGCAGCCCACGATGGGCAGGTCCATAGCCTGCCCTGACAATGCCACAGCAACGACAGAAATCTGCCTCTGTGCTCCTTCCCCAGAGTTCCTCCTCCCCATTACACTGCCTGCCTGCTCACCCCCTCTCTCCAGCTCTCAGCTGCTGCCAGGGTGGACTCACAACTCAGGAAAGATGACCCCAGTATAGAGTTATGCTCAACAAGCCTTAAGAAAGCTCACAACTACTTGATGAACCACTTTTAAGCCTTTTTTTTTTTAGTTGCTGGTTGCTTTCAAGTGCGGGTTATTTCTTTGAATCCATAAATATAAAAATTGTAATAAAAAGATGTGGATTTCATCCTGGCTCTTATTTTACATCATTTCTCACTAAAACAAAAAAAAAAAAACTCAAAGCAGGATAATAGTGAATATGAAGTAAAACCTAACTGCTAAATGGCAGAAAATGCTACCACTTTGAGAATAAAATTATTTAGGCAAACCATGTTCATGAGTTCACACTGACACAAATTCAAAAGATAATGCATGCATTTATTTGGCACCTGGCAGTAAGAAGCTAAGAGGGGCAGACACATAGCAAAGATCAGTTGATGGATAATCTCATTACAAGGTGTCCTTCAAAAAGAGAAAATGAAATTTATATTTATACCTGTATGAATCTAATCAAGGCAGATAGTACAGAATTAAAAATCTGACTTAGGCCAAGAAGTGAGTCTATATAAATAAACATATTTAAACAAAATATCTGCAAATTTGGCACTGTCCTTATTAAGTTCTTTTTTGTTCTTAGAAAACCAGAAACCATGTAACAGACAAATTTTTGTGTCTTTAAATCTCCTGTGTGCCAGGGAGGACTAGAAGGATGGGTACCTAAGGAAGGGCCAGGGTGATCATAACTTCCTAATGGGAATGTTGAAGCAAAAACTGCAGTTTTCTCTACTGGCAACCTCATGACCAGCGACTACCAAATAATATAATGAATGCTTATAACAAATTTGGTTTAACAGGTTCTGTAAGTTCTGCCATTATCTCATCTCAACCCTTCTTGCCTTATGTTGCCTTCATCCCACTGCCTCCACCCGCCCCTCCAGGGAAATGGGAGAGAGAATTGGGGAAAAATATAAAATTTGTGTCTTGAGATGAAGATAATTTAGTAGGACAGAAAAGGAAGAGGGAAAAAAATAAAAATTCAAAGACTTAAAAGATACAAAACAAGTGATGTACTATGGAATTGCTCACCATGCACCAACTGATGCTGAGCCAGTGCCAAGCAGCAGCTCCCCAGCCAGCTTTCCCACTAGATTACAAGCTGGGCACATGGTATGGGATATTCCTTTGGCCAGTTTAGGTCGGCTGTCCTGACCGTTTCGACTTTTAGCTTCTGGTGCACCCCAGCCTCTTCACTGGTAGCATGGTGCAAGAAGATGAAAAGTCCTTGATTTAGTTTAAGCACTGTGAAGCAACAATTAAAATATAAGTGTATTATCATTATTCTCATCCTGAATCCAAAACACAGCACTATAGCAGCTACTAGGAAGAAATTTATACCAGACAAAACTAGGACAGTACTGAAAGGAAGGACTTCCATTCATCCATGATTATTCAAAACAAAAAAAGTTATATATTTCAGTTGGAGAATTATCTGTATAACGATGTTCTGCCTCCTGAAGCGTTGACCTTTGGGTGGCACATAAGGCCATAACTACAGTCTTAATTCCAACCATGATTGCTATTTGACAATTATGTCTCATATCCTTTCAAGGATAGAATCTCAAGAAAATTAACATTTGGTGGGGAAATCAAATGTACCCTTTACTCGAGGTGGTTTCTAAGCATTAGCTGATGGTCTGTATGTTCCCTGTCTTGTCTCCTCAGGAAACCACAATACCAGCGCTGGATAGAAACCCTTCGATGCAACTACTGTTGCTAACCATATACACCAAAAGTAACTTGCATCTGTAAGTGTCATAAAATGCTTTACATATTTTTTTGCAAAGATCCTTTCATTCATCAGCAAAATGCTGCTCTTTTTGAAGTAGGGTATATTTTGTTCCATTAGTACTATAAAAAATACTTTTGTGAGAAAGAATCTTTGTAAAAACTAATTACAACAATGCTTAACTTTAAGTAATCTAACTAGAGTGAATATTTCATTAATAGCACAGAGACAAATATTTTAGCGGGTTGAAGGAAGAATGAAAAGCATTTTTGTTAAAACCCGAGTTTGCCTTAATGGATTCATTTGATGTTGGTCATATTCAATCTGAGATTGCAATCCAAGTGAGTATGCCCATAAGCATTAGATGCTAAAAATCTAACAAAGTGTAATACCACAATGTCCTCTACAAAAATCATACAGCCATCATGCTCTCTAACTAGCCAAAGGTCAGCTCCACAGAGAACTAAATGTGATTTTCTTTTTAATGGTGTTTTTCACATATTGGAAGATATTGGTCCATCAGAAATGAGGCAGCAGTTAATAATTGCAGTTTAGGGTTTAGCTCATTCACCTAAATCAAAATTGAACTAGATCAGAACCTCTGCTTTAGTTAATGATATATTGAATATTTAAAAAAAACCAACCAAACAAAAACCTCTAAACACCACAAACAGAAAAAAACAACCCAAAAACAAAACGAGGAAGTCTTAAAAGACACCAGAAAGTAAACAGCCTTGGCTGTCACATATCTACATGATTGATTCTTTTTCATGAGAAGAATACCTAGATCTCAGACTAAGGGTCAAATTTGTCAAAACAGGAATCCAAATCAGCAGATCACATTCCAGCTGAGACTTCTCTTCTGAAGCTCATCGGGTCTTCTGCACTGTCACACTCATTTTTGCAGTCCTTGCCAGGTTTCGGCTCAGCTTACTCCACAGTGGGAAAAATCCTTGAGACTTCAGTAAAGTTATATAAAATGGTAAAAATTGTTCCTTTTGCAGCACTAGTTCCAAACATGTTCTTATAATCCCATCAGGAATTAGTAAACCTTAAAATGGATTAGGTAAATCATATTTTATGCTACCCGTTATCAAGACATGTTTTTGGCAGCATTCATATAAGAGTAGTTTGTTATATTTTTTCCACTAAAAGGGAGAAACCCTCCATATCAATACACTTCCCTCTTACAAATCATATAAATTTATTTTTCATCAGAGAATGTGTCACTGTGGATTGAAAAATTGCATTTAATTCCACTTTCCTCATGAAAAGGATCAAAAGGTGCTTTAGCATGTCCCTTGGTTACTTAAAAATTTATGAGTTTTGAGTTTATGAGCATGAGTTTTGAGAGGGAATGCCTCTTGAAATTAATTTTTAAATTGTCAAAGATCAAAATGTTTAAAAAATATATATATAAAATGCATCACAATTTAAGCTTTGGTTTTGGATTGTTACTACATTTCTGAGCAGATGCTTAAAACTAGGCTGACTCACTGTTTTCTCATCAGATATACTTATTTCTTAAAAAAAGTCCTAAAGACATGACAGAAATGAATGGCCTTAGAGAGCTATTTTTACCAAAATCACAGTTCCTGTGATTCTCAAAAGCTCAAAATTCTAGACCATTTATTTGAACTTCAGTTTTGTCTTATGAAGTTTTTAATACAGAGGTTGATTAATATGAAAGGGTTTATCAAAATGGTAGTTCAGTGCAATTCTAGTGTTGGAAGAAAATTAGGTTGTGTTTGATGACTTAACAGCTGACAAAGGCAGGAGAAAAAAGATTGTTATGTTTAATTTGGTAAAGCTATTAATTTCTTTAAGCTTGTAAAATATAATTGTTTATTACAGTTTTCTTTTCCAAATGGTCTACATAATAATAATTTGATCATTACTAACCTGTTTCTAACTACAACCTTGAAAAGCATAATAAGTCACTTGTCAGTTTAAATCCAGTCACTCTCTAATACGCCTTCTTTTTTAAGACTGACATTTACCTTAAAGAAACATATCTTTACTGTCACAACATAGTTTCCTGCTTGTGGTCATGAACTTCCTGAGACAGTGGGAACAGATACTAAATTAGACAAAAAAGACAAAATTCATTATAAAATCCCCCTAATTGTTAAAAGAACCTCATTGTTATCCCAATGGATGTGAGAGACTAGCTTTTGTCATTTGTATTTTTCCATGGCAGATTCTTAAACTAAAAGATCAGAGGAGGAACTGGCCTTAGTCAGCAGTGCTTGAGAGATTCCTTTTGTAAAATATTTCTCTTCCCTTTTCTCCCATCCTTCCAGAAACATTCTCATTATTTCCACTTTCAGTCTCAATCCTCAGAAAAGATTCTACATTGTTCCTGAGACAAGTCTTGAAAACCTCCAGGGATGGAGATTCTACCACACTTCTCTGTGTGCTCTTGCAACTTGGCGTTTTTGTCCCTTACACTGTCTGCCACCATCAAGAGTGTCTTTGCAAGACCTCTTCAAACAGTTTAAGGCTGCTGTGAGGTTATTTACCATTTAACCTCCTGTTTTCCAAACTAAACAAGCCCAGCTCTGTTAACCACTCCTCACAATTTGTGTGCTCTGGGCCCTGACTATGCAGTCCTCTGCTGGATCCTCTGCAGCTTACTGGCATCCTCTTAAAAGGGCTTGTCAAGTCCCAAACCCTCCCATCACAAGCCACTGTGCAGTAGATGACCTGTTCAGAAGGGGCTAAAGAAAACCTTTTAAATGTGCCTGACACCACACGCTCAGTCACTGCTTACTAAAGGAATGCATCTTTGGGAGCTGGGTAGAATTGATTTCAGGAGGTGACAGAGCCAAAGGTGAAATTAAATATATATATAACATACACAGGGAAAACACAGAGAAGATAATAAAAAAGGGGTAAAAGACAGGCATAGTGCCTATAATAACAGGAACAAAGGAAGAACAAATAGCCAGGAATTTCCCCAGTGTCCCACTGATAAGGCCCCAACAACTTCCTTTCTCTTTGGCAGAATGAAAGCCCTGCTTTTTGAGTTGCCATTTGCTACATTTCATGACAGTAGTCTCAGCAAGCTTATTTTCTTCTCCTGCTTAATTTGGATTTTTTTAATTAAAATTAGATTTTTAAAAAGCATCACATGTGTCTGCCTGTTTTCTGCTACACCCTTTTTGCATGACCAGGTAATTGATACTGCAGTGCTGAGTCAGTGCAAACTCAGTGCTGCACCAGGAACCCTTGCTTAGCATTCAGTGTGAAAACACCCAGTCTGTGAGTGCTGCTGCTGGGCCTTCAGGTGCCACCACTTCTTGCCTTCATGCTGCTTCCTGAGAACCAAAAAATCACCAAAAGCCCATCACTGGGTTTCATTTTCTGCAGTAGCAGGCTAGGTGTCATTATGATTCTGATAGCTGACATTCCCAACAGTCAGTAGGAGGCTTCCCGAAGTCCTGCATTATGTTGAGAAATTGCCTTATGCTGTTGACATGAAACTTTCCTTGGGAATTGTAGTCTAGCTAGACAGACACAGAATGCAAATTGGAGATGGCAAGAAAACTTAATTTCCCAGAAAGTTAAATAAAGTGGGTAATAAACCACATCCTAAAAAATTTAGTTGCAAATAAATCATAGTACATGAAAGACATTTCTAATGTAGTTCTTTGTAAGTCTCATTATAACAAAACATTAGCAGAAATCACCACTTCTGCATATGAAAGACACATTAAAATGTTTTCACTTGTCCATTTTTATTCTAACTATACAGGCATGGAAAAGAGACACTGTATTGTAAAATCACCCTTCTTGGCTTTTCCAGTGCTTTTTTTTACCCAAAAGCTTTTTTCTACTTTAACACCTTCAGATTATTCTGCTTTATTAAATTATGTCAGAGAATTGTGTAATGTGTGCTCAGCACACACCCAATTCAAATGCTGGGAGAATGTGAGTTTCTTTCATTCAAGACTGAAAAAACCCATTTTCATACAAGTACATATAAATAATTCAGGTATTGAAGTAAAAGAATATTTCTGCAAGAGGTTGCATATCATACTGTTATACATACAGCATGTGCTTTATTGTTCTAGAAACAGTTTGGAGAGGAAAAGATAGCAAAAGTAATGACAGGAATGGCAGGAAAACCAGGGTAACTGCAAAGAATTTGTCTGTCTTATCAACTCCTAATGCTGAGTCAGTTTTCTCTATGGCTTGTTTGTCTCTTCGATGCAAGGTCTAAAAGAGTATTATATTAACAATTCCTTATCAAAGGTGTGTTTACCTATTATGAATACAGAAAGAACACTTAGATGCTACTCAGCTTTGCTGGCACTAACTTTTTCCCAGGTAGGAAACTGGCATGAAAAGCTGGTCAAGCACACAGCTGCTTAAATTCTAGAGGCAGTAATGCACTCAGAGGCTGTACAACAGGTGCAGCTCAGGTGTCCTTCCCATGCTGAAATCTTGAACACCGTGGTTGCTTTTTGGCCTTGCTCACTAATCTTGAAATTGTGTTTTGACTAGAAATGTGAGGCAGCTTTATACACGCTCCATGGGATGGATAGAGGCCCGAGGAGGAGGAGGAGTTGCCCTTTGTAGCAGAGAGCAGTTGGAACAGATGCAGCTGTGACTGGGGACAAATGATGAGGACTTTCACTGGAACATCAACAGTAAAAGGAAAGCTGGAAAGTGCTAGGAATGCCTTAGTGTTGAACTGGGTAGAAGCCCTGGTGACAAGGGGTAAGGAAAACACTGAGGTACAGAATGTCTTCTCCAACTCTTTATTGGTTGTTGGCTATTTGAATTGTCTATCCCTGAATTTGGCTATCCCTGAATTGTCCTCAGGGATACCGGGACCCTCCAACCCATGAGAAAGTTTGGAGAAATGTAGATATAACCTCAAAAGAGTAGTATCAATTCAGGAAACACTTGAATGAACTGGACATGCACAAGTTCATGGGACCTGACAGGATGCATCCTTGAGTGTTAAGGGAGTTGGCATTGTGAAGTCACTCATTATCGTATTTGAAATGCTGTAAGGATTGGGAAAGTTTCATGAACATTGAAAAAAAAGCAACATCACTCCTGGCGTCGAGAACAAGAAGGAAGATGATGAGAGCTGCAGTCCAGCCAGCCTCACTGCATTCCCTTGAAAGGAAAACCTCCTGGAAGCCATTTCCAACCATATTAAGCAAAAGTCCGTCACTGGGGTTGGTCAGCATATATTTTTGAAGCTGCAGTGCCTGACCAGCTGCTCTTCTGTGAGGAGGTGACTGGTTCAGTGGACAAGGGGAGACCAGAGGAAGTTGTTTATCTTGATTTCAGCAAGATTTTTGACACCATCTCTCATGACACTCGTAACAAATTCTTCCTTTTTCTCCTGATTTCTTCTCACTCTCTCAAAGATATGTATATATTGATGTGCTAAGATTTTATCCACAATTTGTAGAAATGTGTAGAAATTATTTCCTGTCAAAGTGATTTTGCCTGTTTTGCTCAGTTCCTCTCTTGCCCAGATATTCCTCTATGAACATATTCAAAATGGACATTGACAGACACAATAGACTATGCACTTATTTTGTCCACTGCTTGTATTTATAGTTGCTGTTACACATGTAGCATGCATCAGAAGATCTGAGAATTGGGATGGTATAATAGAGCTGACAGCAGAAAGATAATCAAGAAAACAGATATTTTTCAAAAGGCGCTAGAGTACAATGAGCTTGCCAATAAAATCCCAAGTCAGAGCAACGCTGACATATCATACAGAATTACTGATACTGAAACATCAATCAGACAGCAGCAATGTTTTAAGAAATACCTCAGGTTTTTTAAATGAATATCTAATATGTGCTTAACATGCTTTTATCTGTAACATAAAAGCTGCATTAATTTTGGCAATTAAGGAAAAGTCTTGCGTTCAAACATTACAGTTCTTTGCTTTGTATCATAGAAGCTGACTTGTGCTCAGTCACATCTCAGACCTTGTGCTCTTATAATGATCCCACATGCCACATTATGCAGATGACTTTGTTACACTTAAGACCCTGACTGAAGCATATACATCCCAGAAAATCTCAGAAGAAACATTGTTTCATTTGGAAACTTCTGAAAGTGAGTGACATTATAATCAATGAAGTGAAAAATATAGAGGAAGCATAGAAAAATCGGACAGTTTTAAGAGTCTGGTGCTTTTAAGACTAGAAAATAGTCTAGTTCTTGTTGCCTTCATCTTAAAAGTTGTTCTTTAAGGAGATCATTGGTGTGAAAAAATAAAGTCCTGTGTAAACAACTCCCCAAAGTAAGTGGGCTATGGAAAATCTCCTTGGAGTTTTTCAAGATTCATCTGGACAAAGCCATGGCTGACCTGGCCTTGCATTGGTCATGGCCCTGCTGCAAGAAATTGGATGAGGCACTGCCAGTGGTCCCTTCCAGCCATACAGCATCTGTGATTCAATGAAATGTGCCTGACCACTGTAAGCCATTGGCACTATCTAGGAAAAATAAAACAAGTGGCAATGACCAGAAGGAGCCCAAGGGTGGGAATGGGCTTCAAAATACTTCAAACCTCTCTCTCTGTTTTCCTAACTGTTTTTCTATTGCTCAGACTTCCCGTCTTATTAAATCAGAGAGAAGAATTCCTGCAATTAGTCAGTGCTTTACATAACGCCATTACCAAATCCAACAGAATCAAGGTAACCTTACCTTGATGAACAGAGCTGTCTATAACCCTTTGTCCAGTTGTTCACGCTTTGCTTAAAGGAAAGGAAAAAATTCAGTTTGATGTATTTTGGTGATTCTGAATAGCAAAGTCTTTAGCCTTTAACTTATTGAGTTCCAGCCTACTATTACAGGATAAAAACTATGACAAACATAATTTTGACTATAATATATCTTGAATTGAATTTTCTATAGTGTCTTCTGAACACAACTAGGAGTTTTGTGACAGGTATTAGTCAAATTCAGCCCAACAACACAAATTCCTTTTGGAAAACCTGGTAACACACAATATACACACCGGGGTGATTTTCATATAAATAAAGCGATGTTTAAAAATATGTTCAACGCTTCTCTTATGATGGAGACCAGTGCTTATTTACTTAAAAGGTACCTAAGCTGCTGTTGAAAAGCAGAACTGCAGCCATTCAGGAATGTTTCATATTCCAGGAACAGAGCAAAGGGTAACTGCTGACCCCATTGCCACTTTTAGGACAGCCTTTATGAAAAGTTAATACTTTCAGCATCCAATACACCCAACAAAATGTAAATTCTGTAGTTTCTGGTCTCCTCTGCCTGTCAACCATGATCTCTAAAGGTGAAATTTAATTTAGCAGTGGTTTTCAATCAAATTATAAATATTATCTTACATTATGCTAGAAGATCAAGAACTGCTACTTCTTCTGTTTATAGAAATGCAGCTTGTCATTCAGAAACATTACAAGAGCTGATCTAGAAAAGAACAAATGTTTAAAGTGGGATCCAAAGCCTATTGAAGTCCACAAAAGTATCTGGAAATATTTTGCTTGTGGGCCTAATCTGCATTAAACAGACCTTTTATTTTCTGGCAAATATTGTATCTGTAAATGTAGATCATACAATTTAGCTAGAAACAGGTGCAATTTTGTATAGCCACTAGGTACTAGTGATAATTACACCTGAAAAGAGTTCTACGGTGACTTTTCATAAGTACCTTTGAAAGGTAATATCACAAAGCACAAAGAGAAAAATTTAAAGACATGATCAGGTCTGGAGAACTGAGCTTTTCCCCTGCTTTTATCCAGCGAGTCTCTGTCCAGTGAATTCGTCAAGGCATGAGTACTAGATGCTCAGATGGTAACTTCTGCAAAAATTTATTCTTTCTATAAAACAAATTTCTGAATAATACATGTTCATGTGTAAAGCCCTGTACATTTTCCTACACACCTCACCATCAGAAATGTCCATACTAACTTCTTCCTATGTACATAATTTTACCATATCTTATATTTGAAAGTGATAAAAGTAAATTCAGTTCTGTATTTTCCACAATTTGAGTATTTTACGCTTTAAAGTATCAAGTGTCTCAAACATTTTCTTGGCATTACTTATGAATTCAACATGTTCTAAAGAGCCTATCTTCTTATTTTTTTTTGCAAAATTTAAAGTACTTGTAAGAGTGAGAGGAGATATGACTACACTCCATAAATACATTATCAGAAGCATGAACTCTCGGAGGAAAAAAATACTTAAGTTAAAGGACAGTTTTGTTACAGGAACAAATGGTTCTCGGTTAATGAATAAATGTGTGCTTGAGGTTTTATTCTACATGAGTGAATTATGGAACATCTTTTTGAATGACACAAGGGAGAAAACACATAACTGGTATTAAAAATCAAGTTTCTATCAGTGTATGAAAAAGATCAAGTAGTTTGACTGTCTGCAAGAGCAGTAAAATATTCTCAGTGCATCAAATGGCCCTTTCTGGTATATACTCCTACTCATTCTAACAATAAATGTAGGCAAGAAAACTTTAGCCACTGAAGTAGTAGCACTGCAGAACTTGGAGAGCTCTTTATAATGGGAGATGGTTGTATTATTTTTCACCCAGTAAAAACCACTTTATTACCCAGAATTTCATCTCATACATAGTAAAAATACTATCTTCTGTCATTTTCTGTCCCAAAAGACATTAAACAACACCTGTAGAATCAAAAGGGTAATATTTTTCTTTACTGTAAATCTATTTAGATGAAATGTGTATTAGAACCACAAACATATATCAGTGAAGAAGACAAGCATTTGAGAGGAGGAAAATATCTTTTTCTGATTTAATTATTTTATGCTAAATATGTTCCCTAAATGGAGAAAGGATTGTCTCGAGTTACCAGGTGTTGCTGGGTTATGGAAATGCCACTGCAAACCACCTGGGGAAAAACCTGGGATGGAACTTCAGCTGAAATCCTCCTCTGAGCCTTGTGTTCCAACTGATTTTACTTGATTAATTTAACTAATTTAATTTTGGATGATCCCTTCTCTCCAGTGAGGATCTCACAGTATCTTTCTATTTATCCAGAAATTTTATGGCAGAAAATGTGGCTGATGCTTTACCTCTTACTCTGCCTTTCAGCTTCCTTGACCTGTCTACTCCTTCTTTTCAGGAATGCCCTGCCTGGGACATTCCTTGCAGAACACAGGACATTTTCCCTTCACTTTCATACATCCCCACTCATTGCTTTAACTACTGAAGATACCTTTATTTTTTATATAGTGCTGTTTGATATGAGAAATGCTTTAAGATGCTCTACACAAAGTTCACTCATTGTTCATGTGGTCCAACTTCTTGGAAGTATGTCTTAGGAAAAGGAGGCTGCTGTATAACCAAGAAAGAAACACCCACACCATACTGGTGTTTACGCCTGTAGTTTCCTCACAGAGGATGATGAAAATTGACAGTGCTGTGATCACTACTAAATACTGTAATCTAGCAAGTCATTCTGTTAATTCACTGCACCAGAACTGCTGTTGAAACCTTTTCATGCTGTTAGACTCTGTACTGCTGGGTGTAATAAACAAATCAAAGAGAACTTGCACATTTGATCTGTGAGGTATTTTAAGTCAATATAAGCCTCCAAGCAGAGACGTTAATTCGACACTTCTAAACAGTCAATCAGACAAGAATTCATTAGCAGAGGTCTGGGTAAGAACCACTACATGATTTCTAGGATGTTCTTGCTTCCACTATCTTTGCAACGAATGGACTGCCACTACTGGGGAGAAAAAATGGGTGAGAAGCTGATTTAGAGTGTGGAATCTTGAGAGAATTTCTGGGAGTCTCTTTGAAAGCCAATGGTTACTGGAAATTGCTGACTTGATTGTCCAGTATTTCCTGTCTTAAAACTCAGATGTCTTTTGCTCATGGACTTAGAAATCCTGATGCATTCTTAATACATATCCTTTCTCTATTACGCTAGAGAGGGCACTGGTTCTGCTTAAAACTCTGCTTCCACCCATTATCCTCCACTGGAGCAGTTAATTAGCTGCTTTACTTACAAATGCTTACATTTGGCTTCAAACTGCACTTAAGGAAGCAATATTTTGTGGGCAGGAATTTGATGTCACTAGAGACTCTCCTTATTTAATCTTTTCTTGATTTGTTTTTCAGCTAAATTAGCTGTTAGTTGGCATGTACATGTAAGGATGTGAGTGTGTCATGAGACATTTTCTTGTGTGAGTTGAAGAGCTACTAGGAACTCTACCATGCTAATTTTACCGTAGATGGAGTTAACAACAAATGCAGCATCTGTAAGTCATTAATCTGGATAAGGCAAACATAAATTTCTTGATCATTTGAGGATATTGAAGAAGTAGCCTTTTGTTGATATGCAGCATTTCTGAAAGAGCAAAAAGAGGTACAGAATAGCATAAAAAATTGACTACTTTGATATCCAGCTAACCGAATGACTAGGTCACAAGCTCTGCATTTCAGTTCATGAAGGAACATGGCCACTACTATTTCAGATGACTTATGGAATAATGTCTGTACTCACAGGTGCTTTGTGTTGTTTCTTCTGCAGCGACACAAGTGGTTTCTTTCTTCAGGCTGCTGTGCACTACTCACCGTGGTGCCCTCTGGAGCAGTTGTGCTCTGGGACCAGTTGTGCTTGGACACATGTTTCCAGTCCAGCAAGACAGAGGAGGAGTCAGGGTAGAAAGGATCTAGCTAGCTGGGAGCCTTCTACAGAACCAAGGACCTCCAGGCTGTGGAGGAGAATACACATATCAGGCCATGGTGGCAGAAGGTAAGTGGGGTCAGGATTTGCACCATTCAATATAGTCTCTGAGTTGGCCTGAGAGAAAACCTGTCAGAAAAAGCTGTTTGAATTCAAAGCTCCTTTCAAAGATGTTCACTATAGAGAAAAGGACAGCCTGGGCAGCCCAGCCCAAGCATTCGGCATTGACCCGTGGTCCTACCATGGTGACAGTGGAGAAATGCAGCCAGCACGGCTGTAGCCTCCTCTGCACCGTGAGACAGTGTCCAACAAGCAGATTCCAAGAAGTGTGATAATGTTGCTACGTACATCTTCACCTTTCTTCCTTCAAGGAACTGTATCAACCTTCCCTAATGCATCTGGGAAACCAGCACTGTGCAGCCTAGCATTATTAGCGTCCACAGCTCCCTTATTCGTGTGTCTGGCATGTGTATTTTCAAAGTGCTAAATGCAGCTGCAAGTCAATGGCCATTTTTACACCACCACAGAGTTAATTCATCTAGAGAATCAATGTACCACCCACGCAGGCTGTGAAGCAATACCCAGCAGGCAACTTGCATGCTTGTCTAAACTTTGTTGCCTAGGTAGGAGGAAAGTGTCATTTTTGTCTCCCACAGATGCAGCCTTCAGCCATCATTTCACTTACTGTGGTTAATTTACTGAGAAAAATGTGGTGTTTTATGTTGCTGTCAAAAGTAGCCCTTGTTATTTTTTCTGAGTGCTCAGACACCAGGACTCTCTCCCTGATGATTTGTAGTGTTATAGTTCATCAGCAAATGAGACTACTTTTCCCCCTTTCCCCCTGCGCTTTTAGCTGTTAAAAGGAAGGAAAGAACTTAGATGCAAAGGGAAAAATCTACTCCAGGGTTGATTAATGGTATTTATATTTGTCTCACACGTGGCCCAGATTCAGTCACACACATAGCACATTTAGTGTCTGGCTGTGAAAATGTTCGTTTACATTTATTCCATTTAGGTGATCCTTCACATCAGCAGTGCCTCTGCTGTGATTGGAATGCCAGGTTTAATAGAGCAATATTCATGTGCTGGGTGTGGGGAGGGGAGAATAGGGTGCTTTATCAGATGATCTCATTCGTATTTGTTTATAATTTCAAAACTCATGATGGGCTGACAAGTTTCTGAGTTCAGTTCTGGGGATGAAAAATCTGAAAAGGGCTTGTTGTAACAAAGATCCTGAAAATATTTTGCTTTCAAATTTTGCAGACAAAACTTGTATTCATTAACACCCTCATATGAATGATCAACCTCTAAAACCCACAGAAGTGGTTTCAAGCTTCACTCTATTGTATCAACTTCTCAGCCAGAGAGTCATTAGTGAGCAGATAAAAGTGACGCAGTTATTTAGATTTGAAGGTCTCAGGTCTGAAAGATATGAAATAAAAATCATAAATGCTGCAGCTGGAGTTATTGAAACTAAAATTTGTTATCATTTTGAAGGACAAGGTGAAAATGGAGAATGTGATAACATGAAAAATGGGAATGATCATATCTTTGACAGTCTTTTGATCTTCAAAGCACAAAGGACTTGAATTTTGCTGATGAATCTTGCTAAAATGTCATTCAAACTCTATGTGGCACAGCCACTGGAGAAGGTTTCAGGTGATATTGTTATGGAAAATGAAGGCTTGTGAGCCTTCTGATGACCTTTGCATCCAAGATGACAGGAAAAACAAGCTACAGCTGATGGCATTTGCACTGACAAGTAGGTTTTTATTGTTTCTCATGATCCTGGTATTTCTTGGGCTTTCAAGCAGCTTTTGGAAAAAAGGCTCATGTATCTTTCAGAAATACTGTCTTTCAAACAGATTTAACTTCTCCAGTTCAGTGAGGAAAACATGAATTCTCTGGTATTAAGTAAATTCTACTGCTAGATGTTAAGGACTGTGTTGATTTGCTACAGTGACTTGACCTATATCTTCTAATCTTTTCTGTTGAAGTATGACTTTAAACCAGTGCTTAGAGTAAGCAGAGGCACGTGAAAACTGGCCTTTCTCCACAAAAAGCTAAAGCAGGGATTTCTGCATGTGACATCCGTGATCACAAGAGCTGCTCAGAGCCCCCTAAATCTGCTCTGCTTTACTGCGTGTTTGTACAGGGCACTCAAATACTGTTGGGCACAGAGGGGAGTGAGGGAAGATGGGCTGACCTCAGTAACCTAAGAACAGATGCCTGTGGCATCAGGATGCCAGCTCGTGCAGCACCACCTGGACCCTTTCAAGATCAAGAAAGGGCTGTCTGAAATGGGCTCAAACAAGGCAAAGGGGTTCCTCTGTCCCTCAGGCAAAAGGCGTGTTGGAAGGCCAGTTCCTACTTTCCTGAGGACTGGCTCGTGCCAGAAAGAAAGAGGCACCCTGCATATACAACACTCTCACCAAAGAGAAAGGAAGGGGATCTGGAATGGTGAGGTGGAGCCATAATCTCACCCTACTGGGTTAGGAGGACTTGGGGTAGCTGCAATTAAATGCCAGATAGTGTATCTTTTCTAGGGTAAATGAAATACTCTAAAGAAAATTGTTTCCAGCAGATGGGAAATACAAGTCACAGTGAGTGAATGCACATAGCTGCTCTATGCTGGCAGTAAGGATTAAGTTTCACAATACTCCAAATTTAGCAGAAGGTAAGGAAGAAGTATTTTTTAAAAAGTCCTGTATCTAAGTTGGATTCTGCATATTCTTGACATATTTATTTTCTAATGGGAATTTTGAGAAGGAGGAATTTTCAAAATTAAGAGCTTCTGGGAGTTAGAGACCTACCAGAAGAACTGTTTCAAGAAGTTTTATCATCACTGTACAGCAAAGAAAAATGAACTTACATTCTTCCAGTGAGTGATAAGACATCTTTTCTGTGACTAAGACAGAGAGGGAGTAAGGAGCAAACACAGCATCACTGCTATTATTTATTCCCAGCAACAGCAATAGCCAGTTCTTTTGGATGAAAACAAGAGCAATGAACCTTAACGACCCAATTAAAAAAACCTTAATAACTAGGAGTCCTCTGAAAAACACAGCTTCTGGAGATAGTATTTTACTGGGGGGGGGAAGAGTATTTTGTGTGGTTTTTTATTTGGATGTGAATTTTTCTGTCGCACGGGGTCATATGGTAAATATTTAAATGTTTATTGAGGAATTTTCTAATTGATGTCATATTTATCAGGTATATTTTCTTCTACACATAAAACAAGCTTTTTCCACAATTTATCTGTAACTATTACCACAGGTCCTGTAAGAATCCTTTTTAACATGGTGCTTCAGTACTTTTAATATCACCAGAAGACAGAAGAGGACACTGTTACAGAAAATGCCTAAGAAGAAACTTTTTTTATCAATAGTTCTCTTTAAAAGATTTCATGCATCAATAGAAAATTCTGTTCCCACCTGTTTGTCTTAATGGGAATTATTGTCTTAGATTTTGCCTAATAATTACTTGTCCACAAACAATATTTTTAAATCATAGAACTTTATAGTGAAAAAAAAGTCACTTCACTTTTTCTGTTTCTAGCACCTTCAGGTAGGGCAGGGAAGGGCTTATCCAAGCCTCAACAAGTTGCACTAAGCTGTGGCAGTTCTTTCACAGATTTTTCACTCAACAACGGGTCAGCAAAAGTCCATTCAAACATAAAAATGAAGATATAAAATTCCTCCTTTCACTGAGAAAAAAACAGGAGCTCTCGAGTAAATGATGAGCGAGAATAAGCTGAGGCGAGGCAGGAGGACCCCTTAGGAAGGAAGAGCTGAAGGATCAAGCACAGCCGAGTGAATGAATTGTGCAGGAGAGGGCAGAAAGCTGGAATAACAACCCCAACTGTTGGCTGAAACCCTCAGTCTGTGATGCCAAATATCTGAATCTTCTAAAAGCCCAAGCCAATACAACACTCACATGTTTGGACTTGACTGCAAATTCCCAACTGCTTTATTAAGCTGTGCTCATTTGACCTGTAACATCTAAACAGCAGTTTACTACAAATGGAAGACTTCCTATCTTGCCAATGCCAATCAACGTTTCCTGCCAGGGCTGGTAACTGGGAATTGTTTGGACATGAATCCATTCAGGAACCCAACACAGGATTGTTGGGTTTCCCCACTTGCAGTCTGACATTAATCCTCACAATACCTGAATAGGCGCAATAGAATGCTTACAGTAATATTATGTTACTCTATCAGTGATCAGGTAGTGGAATGAAGTGAGTTAAAATACCAGAGACCTATAACTTGTTGGAGAGACTACAGAATCCACACTTCATGATCAATCAGGCAGCTAGAGTTGGAAAATTAGAATGTGCCTTGTAATAACTCAGCAGACTGAAATGTGCAAAATCAGCAAGAATTTTAAATTGGTTAATTTTTTTTACTGCATTGGTCATTTATTTACTTTTTTTTTTGCTTTGTATGTATGTTTTATTGTATTTCTGGTGAATGTGTTCTATTTATACTTGAGTTGTTTGAAGAATAAGTAAGAGAAATAGTTGTATTCTAGTGCTCTTAACATCTATAAAAGTACTCTGAAACAACTACAGTTTTGAGTGATCTCAGTAATGAGCTTACAGGGAACTTTTGTAAGAATGGCATGTTTTAAAATAAGACCAAGAAAAGGTAAGGAAAAAAAGGAAAAAAGAAAGGAATGCAGGTTTTATCTTTTATCTAAGAATGTAGAATACTTTACTTTCTAAGCAGAGAAAATAAAAGGTAGAAAAAAACCCCACTAAATTATAAAAATGGGCAGACTAGAAAATTTAAAAGCTCATAAACCATACTCCCTGCTATCTATTGTGGTTTTGCTTTCAGTGTAATCAAGAACTTCCAAGAACTGCACAATCCTCTTTAGCCTTTGGGGTTTTCCTGTCATACCTCAGGTGTGGGTTTTATCTGCTCCCTGTAGTGTCTCCTGTGAAATGCAGGCTCCTGTTCTTTGCCTCTGTCTCCAGTCTGTGGGCTGCAAGAGCTCTCCAGAAACAGTCTCAGCTACTTCCAAGAGAAAGGACAATCTGAATTGGACAGTCTGATCCACTTACTTCCTTTTTTTAGGCACGTAATGCACAAACTGAAAAAAGATCCCAGACAAATGGATGCTCTCCATTACCTCCTGCAATCCCTTGGATACAATTTGCATTGTGGTCCAATATAAATAATCCTTGTAGTTTCCTATTCCTCATGCACACAAAGAGCGCTTTTTCAAAAAAAAATATTCTGTGTCTTCGTCCTTATAGCAAAACTTTATAGGAAAAAATTCTTAGAGATAAGAAATAATAACTATTTACTGAGAGGATGATTTGCCTGAAATTAACATTTTCCTCCTACTTCCTGCTGATGATAATTTAAACAATAAACTGACTGAGTTGAATTGTTTTACTGCCATCATATGCATCTGATAAATTATTTTTTATTTCTCACCTGGACTGTTATCTTTTGAAAAGCCAGCATACCCCTGAGAGCAAAGAAAACAAATGTAGTAAAGCTTAAAGTAAAAATCAATTTTTTTTTTTTTTGTATATTTAAGCATTCTATTCTTGGATCAAATATGCTATCAACAACTCCTACTTCTCCTGGACATTATTGTTATGCATGGTCTTGGAGAGATCAGAAAGAAAGTTTAGCAGGACCTAAAGCAGCCTGAAGGGTATCAATTATTTTGCCTTGAAATTTGTTTTCATTAAGTAGTAGAATACCTGCAGAAACTGCACAATATTGTCTTTAGGGCTGAATTGTTTGGAACTGAGATTAAGTTGTCCAGGGTGCGGGGAAGAAGAATCCGCTCATGTAGCTGGGAAAATGTCTCAGATGATTTTTCCCTCCATGTAATTTCTATTAAATTAATTTCAACTTTAACAAAGGGTCATTTCATCAAAATTAGCTTTGACAGGCTCTTAGTAACAGCACTTACAAGTACTCTGAAGTGCATCATTTCCAATGAAAGCCTCTCAGATTCCAGCACATCCAAGTTATTGGCACAGCACACTGCATCTCCCAGCAGAGCCATCACCCTCCAGCTTGACGGCAACCTGTACAGGATTAGGGAAGAATTGCAGAGGGGTGCACCTTGAAGGTAATTTCTGTTCTCCAGGCTGCCTTGGTTTTCACTGCTGCCTGTAATCTCACCCATTGCAAGCCTCAGTCAAGCATCATGTACAGCAGAATAAATGGGTGATGGGAAGACATGCAAAATGTGCTGAGGGATAGTGGAAGGGTTTGAGGGAATGGTTCTTAGTACAGGAGACATTGTAGTACGTGGTAGACAATAAGCTGGGGACACCTGGAATAGCGCACAGAGTTGTCAATGCTCCAGGCAGGCAAGAAGGATGGTTGGAGTTGGAAAAGTAGGACTCATGAAAGCAACTTATCAAGGAGTAGCAGGAGGACTGTAACAACACAGAAAAGAATAAAGAGCAAAGAAACATGGGGTTAAATAGAGACAAGCTAGAATGAACTAGTCTGAATTTCCAAAACAGTGTAAGATAGGGAAATGGACATTCAGATATGTTAGATAGGCATAGAAGATTTATGTCAAAGGATAACACCTAATAACCTTTATTTTCATTTGTACTACTTCTTCAGCTTCCTTGAAAACTTTTTTCTCTGTTCCAAAGACCACAAGTGAGAAACATGACTCCACATGTTGGTTCAGTAGGTATTCTTTTTGATGCTGGTGCTGTTTCAGGTCCTGCCAATGCAATATGTGCTTCGAAAGTTCAGCCTGACACCTTAAATCCTTGTGCTTTGTCACTCCTTGCTCAGTCTCCTTTCTGTCTCCTGCTACAGATGCCGGAAGATTTCTCAATTTAGATTTTTCTAGTCAAGATTTCTCCTCCAGAGGACCTCAGAAAGACAGAGGCAGAGGAAATCCAATGCTGTCCATGCATGATTTACAAAGTGCTATGCAATACATACTTCAGCATCTCTTTTGCTTTCCATCTCCTTCAGTCCCCCCCCAAAAAAAACTTATCTCAAAAATGCAAAAAACTCTTTGAAAAGTAGACTCTCATGTGAGTCAAATCATTTTGCTACACCATGAGCTCTCTAACAGGTAAAGAAAAGGGTTTATGGCAGCTTCTCTCATGATCTTCAATTACAACAACATGAATTCTTCAATATCCCACCATTAAGAGTTTCAAGTTTAAATCAGATTTATAAGGGCTTCAGCCTTCATTCTAACATGACTTCGTGTGCAGAATCTCCTTCAGGAATTGCCAGGGCTCAGGTCCTGCCTGGTCAATGACTGCAGTTGCACAAAGTGCTGCCAAATTTTGAAAATTCTTTGACACTTTACAGCAGTCCAAGCCAGGTGGGCGGTTGTCAGCTCTACACATGGGCTGCCCAGGTGGAATATTTAACTAACTTGAGCATTTGTTTCTGCTCTGCTCTTGTCAAAATTGATTTGGGTGTGAAACTCCCCAATTCTTAGCCTGTATGCGTTATACTTTTCTCCAGGAAAGTGCTTTGAATGATCTGCTAAACAAACAGCCATAGGGATTTCCTCAGATTCAGGGAGAGCAGCGTGAAGCCTCACCTTCTGGAGAAGCTGGGCAAAATCGCAGTGATCATTACCAGTGTTTGTGAATACCCAAACAGAGGATGCAGGGGTTTTACTTCATGTCACATGCTAACTTTTCACAGAGGTCAGGACAAGATATTCTACCCAATAGTAAGTAGTATAGGGGATAGTAAAACTGTCCAGTCCTTTTATTGCTTTCCTGGAAATTAGCTCTTGGCAGTGCTGGATTCTGAGTACAGGACAGTCAAATTAAGTATTGCAAAGTAACTTGAAGGTGAGATGATTTGGTTTAGTTCCTCTCTGAATTTGGACAGCTTTCCCTGGGAAGTCAGGAATTACATTTTGAGTGTAAATCCGTGTGTTTCTCATGCAAGAAATACAATTTGATTCATGTTTACTAAGGAAAAAAAAAGATGGAATGTGATTCAGTTTCATTTTGAAGCTTCAGATGGAATTAAGACAGATAGATATTAGATCCCTTCCTTCCTGGAGGAATTCTCAATATGTAATTCTCAATAAACCTGATAATTTTTGCAACTTGCATTGCTGACACTGGACGTAATTTTCATTAAATGCATGTAAACCTTCTAAGCACTCTCTCCAGACTGGTGCACCAGGGACTAATTTCAGCCTTCCACTCATTCCACACACAGCACTGTCCTGGTCCAGGGGACAGCATGTTATCCCTGATGAAGAGTTAATACAGAATTGCTAGCTAGATACAGATCTATTACACTAATGTTTATGAGTGATTGAGTCTGATAAAGAAGTTTTCTTCACTGTCTTCCTTATATTCTTAGAGCCATCCCTGAAAAAATGACAGGAAATTAGAAATAGCTGGTGTGTATGACTCTACAAGACATTAATGCCATACCTACAGGATAAGTTTTGGCAGGCTTACTTAATGTTTTCCATGGAATATATTTGTAAAAAGTGGGATGATTTGCTGCTTCTAGCACAGCCCTTTGTGTTACTGTGGACCTAAAGCAGCCCATGGACCACTGTTCTACATTGTGCAAATGCAATAAAACTTACAGCATTTTCTGAAAAGGTTGTAATGCAAGAGCAAGGTAAATACAAAGTGGAGGAATTATCAGTCATATTTACACAGCTTGGATTCTGAGCCTACACAATTCTCCAGAGGCCACATAAGAAATGTGTGGCAAAACCACAAATTAAAACAGGTCTTCTGAATCCTGTACAAAAGCCTTACTCACAAGGCCATTCTTTCATGTTTTCTCTGTTTTTCATCAACAGTTGATGGCTTGTAAGTACTGAAGGAGTGTGCAGTTTACAAGTCAGGATTTTCCTGACTAACACTTAATAATGAAAGACGATGCCTACAAAAGGTCAGCCAAAAAATAAATAAGTAAAGCATGTGATGACAGAAATAATCACTGGAGATAGAGAACTCTGGCACTAAACAGAAAATCCTGCCAGTGAATCATCCCATTAATACAAATACACATGCTGTACTTTGAGAAAGCCTCTGTGTGTAGGGATAACCTTATTCCAAAACATATATCATTCAAAAAAATTATTTATTTAGATATAGGGAGAAAGACAACTGAATGTAAAATTAAATGTGAGGGATTTTGTGGTTTTTAATTCTTAGGCTGCCAGGCAAACTAGATTGTCTCCAACAAGCAACAGATTATCTTATTTGAAAAAAGTGGCATACGGGTAAAAATAGTTTTATGAATTTTCTTTATATGCTAAATAAACAATACCAAACCCAAAAATATTCTGCAATAGCTTCTACTTTTATTCTGAGATCTCCATCTTCCTATCACTTTGAAGCTTCTTTCACCTCGTCACCTCTGGGATAGATGTAAAATAGTAGCACAGAAGGACAATGCCTCTGAAGCACAACAAGCTTCAGTAATTTTCTCCAGGAAAATGAGACCTGAAGAACTGAAAGAAGCTTGAAAAAGTGAGATAGGCTCAGACAGGAGCCATAGGCCTCTTCTGGTTGGTTGATTATGGGAGATATTGCTAGATAAACAGCACCTTTCCAGAAATTCAAGAATATGTAAGCCATTGTTTTGCATAAATATTTCAGTAACAGCCTAAGACAGAGAGTTCTGCTATCTCTTTTATGCACACTCATCCTCTTGAGTGTTTCAGAGTCTCTGCTGTCTGTCATCTGTGTTTTTGCTTTGTATGTTTTCCTCCTTGTGCTCCATTTGTGCCCTTCTAACACTTCTGAAGGAATTCAGCTAACATTTTAGCACTTAGATGAGGCATAATCAAACACAGAGCTACATGGTCTTTCTTACTGTCCTGAGGCCTGACTATCTGGCATCAATTCACTCAAAACCAAGCTCATAATGGCTTGCGTGAAACCAGAAAGCTGAACGGACACAAACAGTGTACTGTGAGAGGAACTGAATTCAAAACGCTGCCACGTCACATCTCAGCTGCAGTTGCCAAGTACTGATACCATGGTGACATTCTGGGGGTCTCAGAGAGGATCCCTTCTTTCCTTCCAGCTCCCTTTGTACCCTGTATCCAGGAGTGGTACTTGTGTAAATGAAGGTGGAAGCACAACTGCATCCACCAACTGCTCCCTGCTATCCCCATAAAACCGTGGCAATTTTTGCACAGACTTTAGAGTGAGCAGTCAGCCAAGTCCACAGGCACCCAGAGAGGGAGAGAAAACAAGTCTCAGAGATCATGAGGCTATTTGCAGAATATTCTTTGCGTGCTTATCATGAAGAAGCAGCAGACTGCAAATCTGAGTACCGCAGCAGGGTACTCACATACCAGGTCAGTCTCTTCTAGCACATAATGAAGAGAACTTTGATGGCACTTTAATTTTGCTTCATTCTTTCTGTAAACATACCGCTCTAAAGAGGCCAGTCTGCAGCAATTCATCACAAATGAGCAAACCAGGTTGTTTCTTTAGGACAAGGTTCTTAGGACACAGTTTATAAAAACATTTATGTTTTGACCTTTTAATTCAAATATTTTCAGTAGAGTGTGATCCTAAGACAGCGAGTATTGCCAGAAGCAGGTCACTTAACTTAGAATTCACTTTATTTGTTGACCTGGGGTGAGACAGGGGAGGACAAGGAATCACTTTTGGTAAGCTTGAGCTGTGCCTGTAGGGTCCTGTGTTTTAAAACTCTGCTGCTCCTTTTTAGCTGTCTCTTGAGGGCAAGCTTAAAGCTTAACATTTGGCTTTAGGGCACAACAAACTTGGGATTTATTTGCTCAGTGTGGAAAGTATATTTAAGAGTCTGCTACACATCTCATTTTCCTAACTCTACCTTATCTTTCCCTGAAATGCTTTTCCAATACGGACATCCAAGGAAACCAGTATTTTTATATGATTTAAAATTATTCTTAGACTATATATCAAAAATATGAAATATTCACTTTCATTATTATTTTATTATGAGCTCAATCTTGATGTAATAACAGGTCATTCTAAAATCAAATTTGGTGTCATATGCTTTGGATTTTACAGATTATGTGATGATAGTTCTTAAGGCATGCCAACCCCCTTCACTTTTCAAAACATTGAAGTCTTTCATCATTTTTCAAAAAAAAAAAAAAAAAAAAAAGAGGCCATATCATACATCTCAGCCAAAACAGCTCT
Source organism: Corvus cornix cornix (assembly GCF_000738735.6). Taxonomy (NCBI): domain Eukaryota; kingdom Metazoa; phylum Chordata; class Aves; order Passeriformes; family Corvidae; genus Corvus; species Corvus cornix. Next base: position 82,040,595 of record NC_046333.1, read on the forward strand.
CAAAAGAACAGAGGTTAAAACCAAAATCAGTTATTTCTACTTATACCTCTTGCTTTGGCTTGAGACATTATTGTTTTACATAATAAAATTTATTTTCCATGTTAAATTACGAAATAAATTTATAGATCAAAACAAATAATAAACAAAAACAGTCCATAAAAGCAAACAAAACTAACAAAATAAATATTATGTAGATCAGATACTATTTTGTTGTTATTACAACACATGATCCACCACCCTTTGCTGGACATGCTACAGTTTGTCCATGCCCTCCTTGTGCCAAGGAGCCCAAAACCAGGCACAGCAGACCTGATCTGTCTCACCCGTGCTGATCACCTTCCTTGACCTGCTGGAAATGGGTCAGGCACAAAGGGTTATAGTGAATTGGGTGACACCAGATTGGTGACCTGTCACCAGTGGGGTTCCACAGGGCTCCATCCTCAGCCCTGTGATCTTCAACATCTTCATTAAAAACCTAGACGCAGGGCTGGAAGGGATACTAAGCAAGTTGGCAAGTGATATAAAACTGGGAGGGGCTGTTGACTCCGTTGAAGGCAGGGAAGCCCTCCAGAAAGGCCTCAAAAAATTAGAGGGCTGGGCAATCACCAATCATGTGAAGTACAACAAAGGAAAGCCTCAGGGCAGCCCTGGATGTACGGACAGACTGGGGAATGAGGTGCTGGAAAGCAGTGCTATGGAAAGGGACCTGGAGATCCTGGTCGATGGCAAGGGGAATCTGAGTCAGCAGTGCCCTGGCAGCCAGGAGAGCCAACCCTGTCCTGGGAGGCATCAGGCACAGCATCACCAGCCGGGCAAGGGAGGGGATTGTCCTGCTCTGCTCTGCACTGGGGCAGCCTCACCTCGAGTGCTGGGGGCAGGTCTGGGTGCCACAATATAAAAAAGACATTAAACTATTAGAGAGCATCCAGAGGAGGGCAACAAAGATGGGGAAGGGCCTTGAGGGGAAGCTGTGTGAGGAGTGGCTGAGGTCACTTGGTCTGTTCAGCCTGGAGAAGAGGAGACTGAGGGGAGAACTCATTGCAGTTACAACTTCCTCATGAGAGAGAGAGGCAGACACTCATCTCTTCTCTGTGGTCACCAGTGACAGGGCCCAAGGGAATGGTCTGAAGCTGAGTCATGGGAGATTTAGGTTAGATATTAGAATAAGGTTCTTCACCCAGACGGTTGTTGGGCACTGGAACAGCTCCCCAGGAAAGTGGTCACAGCACCAGCCTGACAGAGTTCAAGAAGCATTTGGACAGCACTCTCAGGCACATGGTGTGTCTCCTGGGGACGGTCCTGTGCAGGGCCAGGAGTTGGACTGGATGATCCTGGTGGGTCCCTTCCAACCCAGCATATTCTGTGATTCTGTGAAACAGCTTCCCTAATGCAGCCTGTGCAGCATGGGCACACTGCTGTCTCATGTTCATCTTGTTCTCCATCAGGACTCCCAGGTCCTTGTCTGCAGAGCCACCAGCTCACCAACTACTCAGTCCTGAGTTTATGTGGGTGTTCCTCCAGGTGTTCAAGACTTTGTATTTCCTGTTGTTAAAGTTTGTGAGGCTAATTCCTTCCAGTGTGCAGGACCCAGCACTCCCCCCGGCTAAACTTCATGAAATTCCTTCTGGCTTCATGCTCCTGCTTGTCAGGCTCCCTGTGAAAGGCAGGACATTCAGCTTGTTAACTAACCACTAACCTCCCTGCCCTGGCTCTGCATTATCAATCAGTGTGCTGAAAGTGCACTGCCCCATCATCCAGGTCATTCATGATGTTAAGCATGATCAGACCCAGCACTGGCCCCGGGGGCACACCAGTAGTGCCTGGCCTCCAGCTGGGCTTTGTGCTGCTTTTGATGGCAGCCTGAGCCCAGCAGTTCAGCTGCTTTTCAATCACTGTCTGCTCATCTACCCTATACTTCATCAGCTTGTCCAAGAGGGAGGTTATAGGAGGCAATGTTGAAAGCCTTTCTAAATTCAAGATAAACAACATCCAATGCTCTGTCCTCACCTGCCAAGCCAGCCATCAAATTGTATCAGACTGTCAGACCCCATTTCCCCTTCATAAATCTATGCTGACTGCTCCCAAGCAGCCTCAGAGTGCCATTATAACCCCTTTGATGTCAGTGAGAACCCATATCTCTGCCTGTAACTGCAGCCACAGAATCTCTGCTTCTTTCCTGCGTGATGTTTCTGTAAAGTTCCTGTAAACTTTTTCAGATAATGCGACATGAAAATTTGCAAAGAAATCTGTTGTGACAGGGAGATCTGGAGATAGACTGGAATTTGTCAAAAAGGTGTCCAATGGCTTAAAAGAGACCTGCTTTTGAATAGATCAGAAAAATTACGTCTACATACAATACCAAGAGTAAGTTCCTCTAAGAAAATCACATTGTCCTAATAAAAGAAACAAGTCTGCAAGGTTTGACATTCTAATAACAGGCTGTCGCACAATTTGTTGTCATGCATCTTTCTCATCTTACTACCAAAAAGCCATTTATCACATCCATTGCAAAAACTTCACCTGTATCAGTTTAACATATTTACTAGTTCTCCCTTTGCAGTGGAGTAAAAAGGGCAATATCTGAACCACCATGCATGTTCTCTGATGGTAGCAGTTGATTATTCTCCAACAACTACGATTCTTTAAGTAGAGAAAATGTATGATTATGCAGTAAAAACACCAGTACATACTACGAATGGGATACTACAAAATTTAAAGTAAGATTTTCAGAAGGAAATGGAAATCAAGAGATATAATAGATACTAAGAAAAACTGCTCCCTAAAAAAAAGCAATACTTTTAAGACCAGTTCTTCACATAAATCAAGACACTGCAGAGATGTTTAAATATTAAAAGTGTAGATGTTCAATAAAATATAATGGGATCTTCAGTCATGAAACTTTCTCATTGATAAGATAGGCAAGAAATCACACATATTAAGTAGTGTAGACACATTGAAATATTAAAGACTCTCATAAATTAGTTTATCTCTTGTTTTCTAACTAAATAACATGCCTAAAAGCACACTTTTTCTTTACATTCAAAAATGTCTCCTGTTTCAGGGGCTTAGAATTATGCTCTAAAAATTACTTATATCCTGAGTGATTTAGTATACTCAAGTTTCATTCCACATCCCATTTTGCACAATTTTTACAGTGCTTATTCCATTCCTGAGAAGAGGCAGGACGCCACAAACTCCAGGAAAGCAGCTCCTCTCCCCCTTTCTATTGGTTTCACAGACGTTGTAGAGTAGATCTGCCCACAGAAGCTCTGACCAAGGCCTGGTCTAGAAAGCAATTGCTGCTCACTTGCAAACCTTGAGACAAAACTGTCCAGCAGAGAGGAGGAAATGTCAAGAGGCTAAAAGAAAAATCTAATGGAAGTGAAACACTGCATGTCAGTTTGGTTCCAAAGGGAATCTGGAAGCATTTCATTACAGCAGCCCGTGGGTGATCTGCTGAGGAGGGAAGAGGCTGGCAGCCAAACTGGCCCAAAAGAAGGAAGAAAGACATTTAATATTCTTCGAAAGCTTTATTAGTTTTGACACATTTCCACAGAGTGTTTCATCTTCAGAGCATCAGCACTCTGTGGTAGAAACGTACTTGCATGGAAAATTTCTGCTGATCGTAAAGCAGGTGGCTCTGACTGCATCTAAATCTGCTCTTTTCCCCTGATGCTTGCTGCTTTCAAAAGAATTTAGAACAGATCCTGAACAATTTGTTAGAAGACCATCATCAAAATTGTGAAACTTTCTAAAATTAAAACAGAATTTATTAGAGACCTTCTTCACTCTCCTACATTAATTATCTCTGTGTAATGGTAATACCTTTAGAATTTGAAATGGAAATATAAAATCTAATTTGAAATAGAAATCTAAACTTTGAAAAATTGTACTGGTGTATGTATAGACACATGTCCTTCTGAACCCTTAGCAGTTTTTGAGACAGCAGGATGGTGCCCCAGTTAACCCAAGGTAGTGCTCACTGAGCAGGAGGTTGGTTAGAGAATTTCAGAGAAGGAGGTCTTTCAACTAGGAATTCCCAATGCTACCTTACTTTCACTGTGGAAAAAAGTGATGTTAGAAAGGGAGCTACTAGTTTAACAACCTTTGAGAGCAATAGGTTCTAGAACATATTGTGAAATAATATCTTCTGAAGAGTAAAGCAAAAGCCTCACTATAAACAAATACTTTACTGAAATTTAGCTATAAATATAAAAGAATTGCATTCAAATATAGTATAAAATTAAACTAATTCATATTATTTTCTTTATAATATAAGATCAAACTGATTTCACAGTTCAGCTTGAGTACAATTCAAAACGATTATGTGTATTTCCTTTTAAAGCCCATGGAACCTATCTTTTCTGGTTAATACATACTTCTAACAAACATATCATGAAAAATTTGCACTTACACATTTAAATCCGAGAACATTTTTTCAAAGCTGATTTTGCCACAGGTACAAAGAAATCAGTCAGTGTTTCAATTTTGTTATTTATCAGCATCAAAAACTCCCATGGCACATAACTTGACTGAAAGAAAAGTGGGCTGTACAGGCTAGATAAAGTAACATGCTGCAAGGAGAGAGACCATTATCTCAAACATTTTAAATTGAATAGTGCTAACACCTAGTATGCAAGCTGAAAAAACAAAGACCTGAATGCTGATATTTGTTAATCACTTGAATTCACTAAATCCCTTATGCTTTGGGAGAAATACAGAATAAAATTAAAGCTCACATTTAAATGTACATAATTTTCAAGACCAAAGGGTGAGCTTCAAAAACATTCTAGTGTGCACCACACTGCAAAAAAAGACCATGAACTACATATTTCTATGTAACTCATGATGGAAATGGACTCCAACTGTAAAAGAATAAAAACTGCTTGATAAGAAAAGTGGGCCTGTTATTTTTTGGAAACAGCAGTGCTTCCTACTTCCTCACTTTAGGAGATAGACTCTCGAAACCTGACAGAGTTGTCTTAGTCAGCCTCAACCATTTTCCCCACAGCAGTGATGACAGCAGATGAGAAATATGCTCAGTCATATGCTCAGTTATAAATAATCTCTCTACATCTACATTATCTCTTAGCCTGTTGAGACTAACTTCAAGAGCTAGATCAGGTTGTTTAAGATCCAGTTCTGGCACATTCCAAAAGTCTCCAACAACAGAGACTCCAGCCCTGCTCAGCAGCACTTGAGATGCTCCACTCGCAGCAGCATTTCCCTTGCCCACACAGAGGTACAGAAAAGGGCTGTAACAGATCTCCGTCCCCTAGCTTGCAAACTTCTCTCACACCAATATTTCACAGTCCTGATTGAATATAATATTCCATAAAGGCAGAAGAAGCAGCAGCACCTGAGACAGGGAAAGGAAAATTTGAGAAATTATGTGCAGGAACCATGACCTCTCTCAGGGAGAGAAAATGCAGATGTTAGCTTGCATTCAAGGAGTACATCCACCTGGAAACCATCAAGAATTCAAATCTTGGAATGGTTTGGGTTTGAAGGGATCTTAAAGATCATTTAATTCCAACCTCCCTGACATATATGGCAAGGAGACATTCCACTAGATCAGGTTGCTCAAAGGTCCATCCAACTTGGCCTTTGACTTTCCAGGGCTGAATCATCTCTGGGTAACCTGTTCCAGTGCCTCACCACCCTTACAGTGAAGAATTTCTTCCTAGTGTCTAATCTAAACCCACACTCTTCCAGTTTAAAACCATTCTCTCTTGTCCTATTACTACATTCCCCTGTAAAAAATCCCTCTCCAGCTTCTTGTAGGCCCCCTTTAGGTACTGAAAGGCTGGAATACAGTCTCCTGGGAGCTTTCTCTTCTTCAGGCCAAACAATCCCAAATCTCTCAGCCTGTCTTCATAAAACAAGTGCTCCAACCTCTGAGCATCTTTGAGGCCCTCCTCTGGTCTCAATCCTCCTCTGGTCTCAGTCCTTCCTGTGCTGGGACCCCAGAGCTGGATGCAGCACTGCAGGTGGGGTCTCACCAGAGCAGAGCAGAGGGGCAGAATCCCCTCCCTCGCCCTGCTGCCCACGCTGCTTTGGATGCAACCCAGGGTACTGGGCACTGGCCTGGTCTTATGACTGTCTCCCACAGTTCCCTTACTTGGCAGCACAGATCCTCAGTAAGTATCCATGTCCTGCCCACTTGGAGACTGTCTCCCACTGGTCTGGCCCAGTGAGGGGCCCCAGGCACTCCCTGCAGCCTGAGATCTTCAGAGAGTCATCCTCCTTCCAGAGCAAAGTAAAATCACCAATCTCTATGTGTGAATTGTAGTGGTTATTCTAGCATTTTCTAATGAACACTTCAATTTGGGGAGCAATCATTTTGCCATCAGAGAAGATTTTGTGGTCAGGAGGATCAGTGCAGGGATGAATTAAGATACTTTCCCAGGACGGAAAAGGAGCGCTCAGATGGATGAAGCAAGAATCCTGTGCCAGTTTCCATCCCAGGCCTGAAGGCATTTGTCGATAATCTCCACTTAACAACAGCATTCAACTTAAATTTCCCTTTATTATCTTGTAAAGATTTCCAGTCACTTTGCAAGTGAAAAGGCTGCTTCATGCAGACTTTGCAAAATGACTGAAAGCAATAAACAGAGATTATGCTGCAATAAGTTTGCAGGATGGCATCAAATTGGTCCCGTTTTTAACTGGGAATATGTTATGCTGAGGTAAATATTGGCAAATTCTCCCTTTCCAGAGAAAACTGGTTGAACAGAATGAAATGCTGTGATGGAGTGATCTCCCCTTGAGTTATAGAGACTATGTGGTTATCTATGGCTACAGCAAGCACAAACACAACATCTGTCAGACTGGTCGATTCAGTGGGCTGATAACACTGAATACTAAACCTAAACAAACTAAACAGCAGTAAAGGCAGCTGATAATCACTGACAGGAGCAAGTTGACACTTGAGATCAGTACAGAAGAGCAGGCTTATGGCAGAATTTTAATCCAGAAAGATGACTGGTAAATTCTTTGAAAACAGATGAGAGGGAATTCCCACAATCCATTCCTGTGAATTAATGTCTGCTGTCAATATCATAAATATTCACATAATATTTTCATTGCAGTAATCACCTAAGAACTGTCTTTGAAGATGTCTTAAGATAAGACCACCACAAGCCTCAGCTGTAAAAACTTTGATTATTGGATATTTTATTATTTATTTTATTCAGTTTTGGCATTTCTCTGCAGTGTGGAGTAATCAAAAAGCTATCACAAGCTGAAAGCACACAGTCCCCATGAATCCATTGTTATGAGTCTGACAGTGCCAAATTGTGAGATATGTTTTTTGGATGAGCTATCATATGCATGGTTAGCATGGAAATGGAAGAAGCAGCAGGCTGCCAGCACTCAAGCCAGATCTGTTACAGCTGTTTGTGTCCAAAGATTTCTTGCAGAGCTGTTTTGTGAAATGTGCCTGACTCGGGTAGCACACAGTTACCAATAGCTCTTACCAACCTCCAGGACCCAAGTTAAGTGATTATGAAGTGATTGTGACAGTCTTCAAACAGTAGTTCTGAGTAGCAGAAAACTCCTAGAAGAAATTACAAGCTTAAGATTTACAAGCTGAAGCCTTGTAACTTTAACACTTGCATTAGTTCAGTGCTCCTCTGACTGAAAGAAAAACTGCAGGAGATTCATTCTTCATTACATGCTCGACTTTTTTCCACAATAATAGTATGACTGAATGTCCAAGAGACCCTTTTCCACGCTAGAACTCCTAAAGTGAAGACAGTCATTTCAATGCTGTCTGAGGCTTCTCACCTTTTTGTGGAGTACTTGAGGAATATTTGAGGAGAACAGAGGTGTTCTAAAGATTGAACCTTTGGCTCAGTTAGCAAAACTTGACTTCTTTCAGAATCACACTGCAACATAATAGGGGCAGGGGTTCATCTGCCATTCAGTTGTAGCTTTTATATATTAATGTATAGGAAATGTTTTTACTTCATTTAGGAGGTTTTGCACATTAGATTTTACACAGATCAGCTCGAGTTTTATGTTGCTAATACTACAACAGTGTACAAAGTACTTTTCATTATTTCATTGATAGATTAAAATGCTTATTTAAACAGTGCTGACTCAAATAAAGTCTGAAAAACAGTGAGAAAATAAGAAAGAGGAAAATGTCATTCACTAATACATTTGTGATAAAAAAATAGAAACAATAAAGAAATGCCAAATAAATAAATACAAAGTTGATGGATATCATCAGGTTATTATGTGCCAAGACTCAAATTTTGAATTTTAGTTGATTTTTTTTATATTTTAAATGAGTGGAATCATTTCACTACAATACACAGAAAAATATTTAGCTTTCTACCCTCATAAAACTCAAAATTATTTTTTCCAAATATTAAACAAGTTGGTTTCCCATCCTAAATGTGAATGAAAACAGCTTTATAAGCTTTACCACAAGAACTATGCTTAACACCTCCAAACCTTATTTTTGTAAATAATTGAGAATACCTAACTTCCCAAGTCATATTAAATCAATCTGAATTATGTAAGTGCTTCTGAGTTTTAAGGATAATTTTCCTTCAGGCTTACAGCCCAACCTCTTACATTTCCAGGAAGTGAGTATGTCACTTTCAAAAAAAAGGATACATGCAGTTAAAACTTCTCACTGCTCAATATTGAAACCTACAGAATTGTACACTGTCACCTAAGTATGTAAAGGCAGATGAGCCTTAACAATTATAGTTGGCAATAAAACAAATTGATCTATTTAAAGTTAATAAAACTAGAATACATTTTAAATCTAGAATTTTCTTTTCCAGTTCTCGAACTATATGCACACCTTAAGAAGGTACTGTTCTCTTGAAACTATCCATAGATATTCTGGCATCACTCATTGCTTCTTCTTGTATTATCCAAAACCATAGCAGAGAACATAATGGGATCCATTGTACCTGAGTATTTTCATTTGGGTTGCTTTTTCTTGTTGGGTTGTTTTGTTAGGGTTTTTTTAATTATTATTATTGTTTTGTTCACAGGTAGAAAGCATATGATTTTCCCATGCAAAGAAATAGGACCAAAAACTATTCCTCTGATGCCCTTCTGCAGAAACATCTTCCCCAAGCTAGTGGTTGATTTTAACATTTTTGCTTGCAAAAGACTGCAGTCCTGTTAAGAGCTAAGATGGAGCTCTTAAAATGTTACTGAAGATAGACAAAATAGCCATGCACAACTGGGAAGATCCAGACTGTAATCAGATGCAGGCAACACTTCTTTATTATTCAAAATGTGGAAATAGGAATTGTGGGTAAATTTGTTCTCCCCTATGTGGGAACAGGAGAGGTGGCTGTGGGGTTTTTTTTACTAAATGAAGGTCAATGGCCGATGGCTGGTTTATTTCCCCTCCGTCTCTGAAGTAGTCTCACTAAAAATGATGATTTTGCAGAGTGAAAAGGCTGCACCCTTGCATTCAGCTTAGACAAGTCAGGGCAGACAAGTTCAGCACTGAAGGAGCTCCACACAGCTTCATGCAGAACTTTATGCAATAGCATGGCTGGCTCTGACAGAGGTCTCTCGGCCAGACCGGGCAGTCTGGGGGAAAATCGAGGTACAGCTCCTGAAGCCTCTCATGCTGAAGACAAAATAAGTAACATTTTTGTTCCCTGAAGACTTAATACCAATTCACTGAGTCTATACCACAGAGATTTGATTTTTGCACATATATTTCTATGTGGTTATACCTAATGGGCTCCTACTGCCTAGGAACCGGAGTGACCCCTTCATGGATTAATAATGTTAACAGGCAAGTCCTGATGTGAAGTAAGAATTATACCATCCTTAAGCCCCAACCAAACAAAGAATTACCATTGTCAGGAAACCAGTGTAGTTCATTACTTTTTCTCTTGAAATATGAAAAATAAATAGGTCAAATAAAATACAGAATATCTGATATTTCAGTGTTGGTATTTTCCAGTTTTCCTAGTGGAATGGTTCAAATTCCAGCCTTCAGGGGCAGTAATAAAATCAACAGTTTTTAGGCTGTTGGAGGAAAAGGACAAAACCTCCCCGGGGAAGAATCTGAGGACACTACTTCAATAACAAGATGAATATTCAGTCTTTATGTTACTTGTGATCTGGAGACCTGACCCCAGGTGCTGACCAGCCTTGCCTCAAGCAGTGTCTGCTGCAAGGGCAGCACCCCAGAGCTGCTTCTCTTCATGCAAAGATAAACAGAAGGTCAGAAGTAAAACACAAGGTATTAGTCCTTTATTTAATTTCATACCTTACATTTTCTCCTCGTATTCTTGTTTCCCAAAGATGAAAACAAAAACATTGAAAAGTTAGGCAAGTTGGCTTCCTCATTAAGAGAAAATTACATTACCAGTTTATAAGATGGGTTTTATCCTACCTGCTGTGCATCCTTACTGACTGGATTCAGAAAACCAAACCAACGCTTTTTATTGCCTCTCACAAAAGAAGCAATAGATGTAGATAAATAGGCTTAAGTTTGAACATTCAGGTGCTTTTGTGCAGCAGGTACATGTTTTTTTGTACTCACAGCTGGTCTCATGCCTGGTTGTTTTGCCTCAGCACAATCCTGCAAGTATATATCAAACATGATACAGACAGTCAGTAGCTATCTAATGGCACTCAGGAGGCATTCTAAAGTGTATCAAAGTTGATTTGCCTTGGTAGTTTGGAATTCCCTACAGGTGATATTCTGTGAAGAGACAATGCTTGGCTTAGGTGGTAAGCAAACCATTTGCCTCATAATGAAAGAAAAATCATAGCTAATTCTGTGTATTAATACCCTGATAGGGATCTAAAGTTACCTACATCCTGCTGTACTTTTTTTTTTTGCTGAGTCTTAAGTATGAGACAGTTCCTACTAGATCCCCCCAGCGCAGTCTGTCCCGAATTAAGGGGTCAAAACTGGGTACAATATTCCAGATATGGTCTTAAAAGTCCTGAGTAAAGCGTTGCTTCCCTCAACCTACTGGCCGATAATACAACCCAGGAAACTGTTGGGTCCTCTTTGCTTCCAGGGCACACTGATATATTTAGCTTGGGTTTGCCAAGCCTTCTGTGTCGTCCTCTCCAGACGGACAACATAGTCTGGAGAGACTGTGCAGAGCTGCTCTCCACACACTCAGTGTTCTGAGGCAGCTGTGGCTCGGAGGGCTGTGAGACATTGCTGTGCTGGGAGGAGGTGGTGAGCGATTGCCTTCGCACCATTGCTGCGGGGGTGGTTTGCCCACTTCTTTCCTTCACTCGTTAAATTGTTGATCTTGATTGATGAATTTTTTTAACTTTTGCTCTTGCTGTTCTTTCTCCGGTCCTGCTGGGGAAGAAGGATTTTGTGGTGCTTGGGAGCTGACCACGGTCAACTCATAACAATTAGATACAGAAATACTGTGGATGGCAGTGCCGAAAGCCTTGCTGAAGTTAAGGTAAAAACATCTACTGCTGTCTCCTTATCTACAAATTCAGTTACGTTATTCTAAAAGGGATTTGCGTGCTATACCTTCATTACATCCATGCTGACTTTCCCAGTCTTCTGCCCATAAATGCGTTCCAAGGAGACTCGCTCCATGAGTTTTACAGAGAACAAAGAGAGGCCGATCAGTCTGCCACTTTTCTAGCTGTCCTTTTAGTTTGAAATGAAGCTGGAGAATACTCGCTCTCCTTCAGCCCCTGGGGATCTTCCCCACTCTATTCAGCATGTCAAAGATGAGGGAGAGTGTCCTCACTATAACATACATCAGCCAGTTCTCTGAGCACTTCTGGATGCAGCCTGATCCAGTCTTCTGGGCCTGAATGAATTGATCTCAAGTGATTCCTGATCTCATCTGACCTACATCCACTGCTGGCAGTTCCTTCTCTTTAAGGAGAGAGGCCTGAATGACATTGCTGCTGAAGATTGAGGCAAAACAGCAACTGAGTATCTCCACCCAGTGTGTTTCAAATGGTGCTAGAGCACCAGCCCTACTCAGCCACGGGCCATGCTTTCTTTGATCAGCCTTTTGCTACTGATTTAGAGTTTTCTTGGTGCCCTCACCGTCGTTTGCAAGTGTTAACTCCTGTTGCTCTTTGACTTCCTGTATAGCATTCTTAAATGAGTGGGCAAGGTCCCTAAAATCCTCCTTTGTTGTTTGTTTTTGCCGAAAAACAAACCTAGCACATATTTTAATAGATAAAAGCAATGAGAAAGAGTAGGTGGGAAAGGAAAGAGAGTGAAAGATAACCAAATAAATTCAAATGCAATAAACTCAAATGCTAAAAAGCTAAGGACAGGGTCAATTTCCTACATGCATCCAGGAAAATTAGAAGTGTAAATAATTAAGCTCGCTTGAAAAATCTTTTGAAGTTCTGATAATTTTTTATCTTTGGGAGAGCAGAAGGACCAATGTTCATGGAGGTTTCCCAGACAGGCCTAGAATTCCAGCTCCCAAACTCTTTCACTGCCTAGCTTCTGAGACATTGTTGCCATTGTTTTAAATGGCCATTTTTAAACACTACAATTAAGCCATACTAAGAAGCATAGATCCAAGTTTGGACCAAAATGACCAGTCTTGGAAAATAAGTTGCTGCTCTAAAACATTTTCAAAATCATTGACGGTTTGGTTGGGGTTCTTTTTTTTTTTTGTCTTACTAACAGCAGTATCACTACAAAAGATTATATCTCTTTAAAAAAAAACAATAAACAGAGCATCAAGATTGATGAATCTCCTTTATAAGATGTTACTTAGTGGCTACATGAGGAATTTGCCTCACCTTCTGTTGGAGATCAAACCTCCCATAGGTTAATATAAAAGATTTCTGCTACAAGGGTTTTAAGAAGCTATTTCAGGCCTCAGCCAAAATATATCATAAATCAAGAAGTCCATCTGTCATTGCTTCTGAAATGAAGCTAATTCTACCAGCCAAAAATGATAAATAGAAGTGCTTGAGGTTAAATTTGTTAAACAGTATCTAGACTTGCAATCATTTTCAGCTCTTCTAAAATGGTTATGAACTTAAATCAATGGATAGCCTCATTATGCTTTTGCTCCTACTGTTTTATTTTAAAGTGATCTTTTATTTACTTTTGAACATTGTCATGATACTTTCAACTCTCCTTACAAAGGTCATCCCAATGGGTATCTCTTTATTTGCTCTCTCTCTCTCTATGATATAGGTGCTATTGTTGCATGTCCACATGAGCAGAAGAATACAACCACAAAAATAAAAAGAGAAAAATTAGTTACAGCTCTTGTGCTCTTTTTCTGACCCAATTAGGGCAAATAAAACTGTGAGAGCAGAGTAGAAGAGTATATAATTAATGGCAGGTAAGTAGAGCAGATCGAATGTAAAAATTTGCAGAAATGGGATGTCAGGTATCAGCTAGACTAGAATACAACAGGCAACAATGGATCATAGCAATAATTATTAATCATGACACAATGAGGATGGCACACTGCAAAAAATGTATTTAGTCATCTGTAATAAAGACAAAAAGGATTTCTTTTATGCTTCACCCTTAACATTATAATTTTTTCACCAATGATTTCACAAAAGACTTGAGTTACAGAGAGGTTGTGCCATCCACACATGATCTAATTTAGAGCATAACTGCAAGTGTCCAAGTACAAATTTCTGCTCATTGACAGTATTATTTTCTCAGAAGTTCCATCCCTGTTCACTTCTTATATTCATATTTTCCCTTATTTTAATTATAGCAACAATTTCCTCTAAAGCAATTAGATTTTTCCCCCTAGCAAATTTGTGATATCCTTAGGGGGTTTTTTTCTACAAGACAATGACAGACAACTTCTTCTAACATCACACAGGCTGCCATTTCCAGAAGCATTTTGTCCTTTTCATCACTCCCCACCTTAAAGGAGGCAGGTATTATAAACACCATCAAAATGTTTTCTCTGGTGCTGCAACTGCCCATGGCCCAGGCAATGAGGGATCAGTGATGTTGTATTTGTGTAACACAGCAAGAGTGTCTGAGGAGTGCAGGAAGCTGCTGATATCCTCAGTAGTGTGCAACACAGGGACACACTCTCACAGAGAGGTCACAGAAATCACTGAAGGAAGATGCGCACGCCACTCTCTGAAACAGCATCTCACCAGGAACATAAGCTGGTCAGAAAGCACACATCCTTCAAAGCAGGTGACTGACTGTGTTAGTTCAGCACATTTCCCATATTGCTGACTTTGGTGGAATTTTTATCTAACTTCAACCACAAATTAAATCTGACTGCAAGACAGCAGAGTCTGCAGCACCTGACAGCAGTGAAAGCATCCTCTGCATCCTCAGAGAGTAAGTCCACCTGCGGCAGAACTGCCTTCATTGTGTTCCTCTGCTGCAGTTTGCCAGCAGAGATAAACCGGGCTGTCTGTCTCAGGAAAGCCACTCTGTTTACTCTGAACAATGCAGGCAATGAATCACAGGCACTCTGTCAAGGAATCTTCTCAACCCCAGCATGCAGCAAGGAGACAAAAATCCGAGAATGAAAACCATGTATACTGAAAAGCAATACTCATTATACCTGCTTTAATGATCCTTCTCCTCCTTTCTCAAAAAAAGGCTGATGAATATGCCAAGGGCAGATTCACAGCAAGAAAAATCTGTGTACGCTACATTGATCATTGATTGCTTATTTGCTGGCTTGCCTGGGGATGATTTACACACACACAACCCCTGCATGGGTGGTGATAAGAAAGAGGATGCACACACGTTCTGCTGTCATCTTACAACCAGTGCTGAAGGTGTGTATATCATGTGTGTATATTTTTTGTTTCCCTTGACAGGACATTTTTTGAACCTGGAATTAAACAAACCCAAAGGATGACATGGCTATCTCCATCATATTCACTAGGAGTTTACCAGTATCAGTGCTAGAGAAAACAATAATATTCCATCTCTTTATTCTGAATGCTCTGTCAGAGAAAAAGAAGGGCATATCCTCTGCAGAGGACAAACCAGAGTCTGCAGAAACTCCCCAGCATGAGTTCAGAGACAAAAAAAATAATTAATTAAGAGACAAATACAGTATTCTATTAAAAAATGGGGATTTTATAGCAATTATTTCTGAAATACACAGGAAAAAGTTTTTCCATTGCTGACTCCTGGCTGCTTTGCACTTTAGTGCAACAGAAGTCCCAGAAAAGAAAGACAGAATTCCAACCTCGATGCTGCGATTGGAATTATTGCCATAAAACATAAAACCATGTTGTCTACCCTGCACATCAATGTTACAAGTAAGTGTCAACCACTCTCTTCAGATGCCTTAGGAATATAAGAGGTCATCTGAAACTCACAATTACCTGGATCTCTTTTCAGATCAAAGCTGACTATTCTTCAGTGCTACAGAGCCTCAATAAGTGGTTCAAAAAATAGCAATGTAATCATTCCTTGCACAAGCCCAGCAGTAAAAACGTAAACCAAAATGCAGTTTATTAGGCCAGCTGGCATGTATACTTTGTCTTTCTGAAGCCTGCATGCACCCTTTTTTTGCAGCCTGACTCACAGTCAACCAGTTTATTTTTAATTTAGCTCTGATGAGGACAAACTTGCCCAGATGTACTGAATTGCAGAAGTTCATACCATGCCTTGAATATTTTCTTTTAGGAGATTAATCTGGCTTTGGCCAGAAACAAAGCAGGAGCACAATCACATGTAGTCACATACCAGTGCTTAAGACGCTGCTGCTGAAAATCTTTTAATGGAAAAATACTGTTGAACTCCAATATAGAAGTTTTATTAGGAAACAAATGTGGTAATTTTTAAAGCAAACATCAGGGGAAAGGTTCTACTGGATAGATGGCAGCAGTGGTCCATTAAATTCCCTCCCCCAACTTGTCCCTTCCAAATACGTGTAATATTGAACATTTCAGAAAGCACCAAGTATCAGAAAAGCAAAAGACCACAGACATCACATAATGCTCATATCAGAGGCATCAACAAACAGCTCAGACTCCCTGGTGTGCAAGCTTTGGGTAACCTCTACAGGACTCTCTTCATTTGCAGGTTTCCTGGGGAAATATCTTTACAATGTCTGAAGCCCTAGTCCGAAGCTATCTGGGTAAAACCACATTGACTGTTAGAGAGGTGCTAGCAGGCATCAGCCTGGAGACAACCACGTGCAAAGGTCACTTGCAAGAGAGATTCCTGCTGGCTCTGTGCTCCAGACTGTCAGAGCCCCCCACTAAAAGGCAGCACACTCGTCTATCAAATACCACTGCACTCCCAGTTCTCCATCATCTGTCGACTTTCTGAATCTGCACTTTGCTCCATTGTTCAGGGCATTGAAGAAGATGCTAAACAGGACTAGATCCAATATTGTCCCTGGGGCACTTTAGTGACAGGCATCCAGCTGAGCTAATCACAACCCCTGGAGAACAGCAGTTCAGCCAGTTTTCAAGCCACCTCACTGTTATTTCTTTAGACCCAATTTCATCAGTAGAACAGTGTCAAAGGCCTTATTGCAGCTGAGCTCCAATGATATCCACTGCTCTGCCCTGGTTAGCAAGTCAGTCATCTTATTTTGGAAGGCTACTACATCGGTCAGCTGCTATTTCCTCACTGTCCATGACGACTAATCCAGATCACCAATTTCCCCTTAGAAATGGTTTCCAGGAGGATTTTCTCTATCACCTTCTCAAGGAACAAGGCAAAGTTGACCTTATTCAGACCTTCCTTGTGGTTCATCTTGAGGTGATATTTCCTTCCTCCAGCCCTCAGGAATTGCTCCTGGTTGTCATGACCCTTCAGAGATAATGTAGAGTGGACTCACAACCTACATGTTGAATACATAAATAGAAACACTGGATAATAACATATTCACAGAATACACAGATTCTCTCATTCTCCTAAATTTTTACAGTAATGTCAGTTGATTAAATGAAACTCTACAAAAGCCTTTACAGTTAGTGAGATTAATATGAACAAGGTTAGTTGTGTTTCTTCATGTGTTTGAAAGCATCTAGCATGCTACAGGCACTGTAAGAAATGATGAATGAGAGAAATAAATGTTTCCACCACATACGTAAAGCAGTTTACAGATTTATGTCCTCCTTTTTGTTTACTGTTTGTGCATTTCTAGGTTTCTTTTTCTCTGAAAAATTAGAATCCTATATTCTTTTGATACCAATAAATGGAGGAAACTACCCAGGAGCTATTTTTTCTTGAAAGCATTCATTTGACCTTTTCTGAATAAAGGTTTGCATATGTTTAATAGTATAATACAGCTACGTAAACTGAAGGACACAGTTATCCAAACAGGCATTTCAAAATATGTCACCTGTAAAGCAAAGACAAAAACTGTATGGAGATCTTGGCAATGCTTGTATAAAAATACATATGTTGATACTTGAATATATGTATGTTTATTTTTTATACTTGGATATATACATGCATGTGTATAAAGAAAACAAAGATGTTTTACTCGCCCCATTAAAAAAGAAAGAGCAAAACAACAATAAACTGATGAGAGAATTATTTTTCCCATTGCCTATGAGTTCTGAATGGACTTTGGTAGGAACTTTTACATGCATGAAAAATGTTTGCATTTACATTAAAATTCAGTAACTCTCCGTGTGCGAAGTTGTAAGAGCCTTAACAAACTTGGCCATTGGTAGATAAATACAGCCATTTCTACTTAGGAATTTCCTTTCTGTTTGGGAATTTTTCAACAACAACTTAAAAAAATATCAGTGTGTTCTGCTTCTCATAGGAATAGATCTATTAAAAACTAATGCGTGGAATTCTTCAGCATCCAACAATTTATTTTGAAAATGTTACAGTATTCATTTCTCCCCCTCCTATTTGTGTTTGCTCTAGCTGTTTTTGGCAAGGAAAATATAACAATTTACTACCATTAAGCTGTGCCTCTGGGACTTCCACTGGCAGCAATGCCACCCCTTCCCAGCACGCTTAGGAACTGTAACATGAAAAAGGGAAAGAGATTCTGCCTTTAAAACAGTCTTCCAAGTGCCACAAGCTGTTATTTGACTGTAGTTTTGGTAGCTCAAATACTGCTCCTTTCTCATCCTTGCAGACCACAAAAAGGTGACATGAAGAGTGGTTTATCTACAAGAACCTGTTCCCACCAAAAGAAAGAGAGTGCAGTATTATCTTAGTCTCAAAGCTGTAAGAATCACAATCAGGGAGATGGCATTCATCTGGAAAACAGGAGTTTTACAGACACACAGGATGTAGATGTACACAGAAGTGCCTGTTTCAACATCTGCCTCCACCCAAAAATGCTGAGCAGTCACAGCCCTGTAATTCTGCTTTCATTTGGTTTGATGTTCGTAAATCAAGGGCAAGTGACCCTATTTTCTCACAACATGTGAAAAACTGAAAACATTGAGGAGAAAGTACTGGAAGCAGCCCTGCTGATCTTCTAGCAAGTTACCATAAAATGCATAAAAAAAAAAAAAAGGAAAATCAAATCAATCATCCAAGCAATTGAGTTAAAAGCAGATTAGAAATGAGTATTCCAGATTGATGGAGCTCTACAAAACTGCTGTTTTCAAACCAACAGTAGAACCTCTTCTTTTTTAATAAGCACAATTGGCTTGGAGTGCTTTGTCAACGTGACAAACCTTTTCCACCACAAGTGAAGCATTTATTCAAATGCTAATGAAAGTGAATGTAATTTGTAGTGGTGCTGAATCAACTTTTCAACACTGTAATTTGCATTTCTGTAAAACTCTGATTCTTTCAATATGCAATATATTTGAATAGGGGTTTGAGACTAAACAAATTGATATACTGTTTTTGCCATCAATTTAAAAGCTTTTTGATTTCTTTATGCAAGGCAACTCTAATAATACTGAGTAGCTTCTTACATTTACACATTTTCTTCAACTAGAGAGCAGACTCTCAGAATTCATTAAAATTGTCTATAGCTCTTACCTTAAACCATTGTTATCAAATAGTACCATTTATAGATTCAAATCAATAGTTCATATTACTCTGCTAATGTAGATTCATGACCAGGGCTTCTGGATCATAACTTTCAGTGATGTAATATTCTTCCTATAATCACTAGCAGGCATGCAGTGATTCTCCCATTTTCATTCCTCCACGACACTCCAAAACCCAGAAAAGAACATAAAATTACATTGAGAATATTGTTGCTATTTATTGTATAATCACTGTCATGTCTGGAACTGGACTACTAGATTCAGTTTTGGTCTTCCCAACTTAGATGATGCGTAACTGCAGTGAATGAAATGGATCCAGAGATGGAGTCACAGAATTTTTCCATCTGAGGAGCAGGGAAAAATCTGAAGCTGTCAGGTTAAGATGCAGAATGACAGAGCTACTCAGAAAAGAAAAAAAAAGTCCATTTTATGCAAAGGAGATCCAGTGAAACTGAGACACTAATAAATTGGTTATGCAAAGCCATCAACATACCAAACTGCTAAACGCATAAATATGCAATGAGAACATCAATTTTTACATAGCAGAAAATAAAAATTGAAAGCATATGACTTTGTGGGAGCCATAAAGCTCAAAGTTGAATTACAGGTAGGTCATTTCATATCTGCTGCTCTTTTATTCTTCTTTTAAAAAACTCAGCTACAGAATAATGGACTGAATAGGTCTATTTAGCACAATTCATCACTACCTAGACATGCAGCTGAATTTGTCCATTCAAACAGGGTATTTGTGAGTCAGATACATTTAAAATTATCTCTGGCATGGTGTTGACCAAGGTTTTAAAACGCACAAAGTCTTCAGATGCAGCCATCTGCTATGGACGCTACTTTAGCCAAGCATGGAGCCTGACAAAATATTTCTATCCTCAACAGCACAGAAGTATTATCATCTGGGAAGCAGCATTAGCAAGGATACAGCCCAACATTCAGATAAAACACACAGTGTGTATTTTCCATATGGTTTATGTGACAACACATCTTTGTATTGTAACAGTAATTGCTATTAGGCCGCATAAAATATCACTGCTGGAAAAGAATTTGCATTACATTCAGGGCAGGTTTCAAAGGAGATGGCATTTCCAGAGTATGAAATACAATACAGTAACTAAGAGCACAATGAAACACCAGTTAATGGAAGAGTCCACATCAAACCTGTACCACTGCCACTAACTTCAGCATGCCATGCATCTCCTGCCCTGTGCAGCGATATGAATGAGGGCAAAGAACAAGCAAGAAACTGAAGAACACCTAGCAAGCAGAAATAAGGTAATTTTTTCATTGAATGCATTGCAATAGTAACACTTTCACTGTCATGATCTAACTGGTTGAGTAAAAACTGAACAACATAACCTGCCCAGTAAATGCTCTTAAAAGTCTTAATGAAAACCAACTATAATTGCTGGGCACTATAAGAAAACTCCCAACAATCTGAAAGCACAAGATAAATATATTAAAATAGTTATAGAAGAATGAAGGGGTGAGGAAGACACTTCCATCAGAAGAAATAGCCACATGGAGATTTCTGTTAGGCAATGAAGAGAGAAATAATTTTGTCCATGAGTCTCCCAAAAAGCAGGACATATCTGGAGCTAATACCTATCAGTGGATGTAACCAAAAAACCACCTTGTCAAAAAACCAAGCAAACAAATATACAAAATCCCACAACATGACTTCACCACATTCCTGACTATAAGCAGCAGCTGATGTGTTAATTATCAGCTGTATAGCTACATTGAGAGTAACTGGAGAGTGAAAAGGATGTCACAGGAGTAAGGAATAGCTCATGACTGCAGAACTTCTGTATAGATAGATAGATAGATAGATAGATAGATATATGTACACATGTGCAGTCATTTGTAAAATCAGGGCTGGGGGGCTGCAGACACAAGGCCTCTACTACAAAATCTGTGTTGTGGGTTCACACATATTAAAAGGTACACATTCCCATATGTGGCCTCATCTTCAGATAACCTAGATGACAACAAAACACTAAGTTTTGGCATATATAGGCTTGAGGGGTTATTTTAAAATACATTTAAAAGTGCATTATTTCAGGGATGAAATTTGAGGACAGAACATTCCCTGGTAGACACATTATGCCAATCCCTATTAGGCAGTGATCTGAACTGGGAGGCTTTTTTCATCTCCTTCTTTACTTTGGGCTCTCAGACAGAGTAACAAAAGTACCAAAGACAGAAAGGAAGAAACTTAGAAGCATCATTCCTAATGACACTACTGGTAAGAGCTACTTTTTCTTTAAGTAATACTTTTATTCCCCATTTGCAGTTCCAAAAGTAAAATTGGAACACATTTAAGCTAAAAATTGTGGGTTTGGGGCCTAACTTCCAAAGGAAACAAGGAGACAGCAATACTCTACACATTCCCCAGGACTGATGAAAAATACAAGGCTTCTGTTTGAAACAGATTCAACAAGCACAGCACACCACTTGACATTAGTCTGCTCACAAAGTTGAGCAGAACAAGTGTTTATGGAGGACAAGCCAATTTTACTAAATAAACCAGTGTTTGCAAAACTACTCAAAAAGTTTCATCTCAGTCATCTAAACCTCCTTAGAACAAAACATTTCACTTTGTGTAAAACACTGTCTGATTCATCACAAATCATGGTTGCTGGTAACTGGAAATGGTGAAAGGAAAAACTTACTTATTTCCAAATTGCCTACAAACTATTGTCTGCAACACAGCCCCCACCTTACTCCACAAGCTTATTTTGCTTTGAGACCTAATCAACTTGTACTTTTACTCCCAATAACCACTCCCCAACCCCTCATCCCTGTGCCACTCAATACCTAAGGTGCCATTCAGTAAGTTCAACCCTTAAAGTGGACACATGAGCGATGTTCTGTGATTCTGCCATTTCCTTCATCTGGCTTTTTAATTTTTCAAAAGAAACTTCTCAAGATGCTCAGTATCTTCAGAAACTGCTAAAAAAGCCTATTCATTCTATTTTGGCAATATTTTAGATTTCCTGAAAAGTTGGGAGAGAAGGGGGAAGGAAAAGGAAAGGAAAAACAGGTGCAAGAAACACGCCAATACTACTTCTGCTTCCAGGTGCAGGAAAGTCAGCTTTAATTCTGAAGCAGCAAATTGAAAAAAATAGCATGAATTTAACAGTTTGAGAAGTTAACCCTCTTTTTGTAACTGCAGTTTAAAAGAGAAATTTCAGTATTGACCCTATTTCACAAATCCAGAATAGCATTAAAAATCTAATGAGAAAATAGGCCATAAGGAATGCTCTGGAACAGCAGCTTTAACACGACCACCAGTTCTTGTTAGCAACATGACAACCACAAACCTCTTAAATATAACAGCACACCATCTTCACTACTTCTTTTAAATAACAAAGGTATTCTGTAATGAATTTTGTAATTTTGAGGAAAAGCACATACATGGTATTTCTCTTAATAGAAGAAAATTGAAAGACATTAAAAAAAAAAAAATCCCCACGTAGGTTTAGGATATTTTGAAAAATTCACTCTATATGCTTTTCTAAAAGAAACACTGAGGAGTCATAAATCAGCATTATCTAATTACAGAGAAACACAATTCAATTAAGAAAAACAAAGCTTTTACTGCAAGCCTTTTCCATCTCCATGATTCCTGTATCTTAAAAGTCCTCCTCGTTCAATGTCACTGAAAGAAATACTTCCTCCTCGGGTAACACAGTGGTGTTTGTTGGGGTTATTTTAGTTTGTTTGAGCTTTGGACTTTGCACCATGCAGTTATAAATTTAAGAATAACCTGCAACCATTTTTTGTGGTTCTAAGAGATCATAATAAAGCTCACATGCTTAACTAAGGATTTACCACTAAATAATCCAAATGTTTTAATTTTGTAGAGGATTGATAAAGGAGAGGTGAAATGCATGGATACCAGCTGTATATCAAACCCTGTCAAATGCAACACACATAATCAGAAAAGGACACTCAGCTGTAAATATCCCAAAGGGTGCCATGCAATGACCTGCAACATTACCAAAATGGTCACTGCAACTCCCGTAGTGTGGGATTTAAGTGACAGGAAAACGAGCACCTGTAAGAGATATGGGGAAAGCTGCAACTCGCAGTCAGAAAATTATTGCTTTTCCTGTAATCTCCAAGAGCTTCTGAGTGGAACAGAAGACCCTAAGTTCTATCTGAGAATGCACATCATGTAACAAGTGCTTCTTCCAAACAAACCGATCCAACAGAAGGTAAAGATTTATCTTTACTATTCCAATGCTGGTAGCTTTTTCTTTTATTAATAATTTTCAAAAATATGTAAAGCTGATTCACTAATGCAAAACGCTGACATTTGCATTGTCTTTGTCATTTCCATGAAAGTTTAAAATTGGAGTGCTTTTGAAAAAGCAGCACTTCTTTTCCTCTTTATGAGCCAGAGGTTAAAAGTGCAGTTTGCAATTACTGCAAGCCACCTCTCCCTATGGAGTTTTTTCTGTAGAGATTACTTGACGGAGATTGATATAAGCACTCTGATGAAGAACTTCTGCACAAAATTTTAGTTGACGACTTCCAAGGTTATTTAAACAATCATTGCACAGGTTGTATCATAACCTTAATTCCAGACACTTCACTGGAATGTTTCTTTTTTAAACACAATGATTTTATTCTGACTGACCATCCAAACTTTTCCATTTTAAAAAAAATTTACCTACCAATTAACTAATAATCGCCAGAAAACCACAAAACTTGCAGTAAGTGATGTGGTTCTGATTATGTGTAAGTCAAAGCAAAACAACAATTCCCCCCCGGAAATAAACGATGATCTGTCTAAAATATTTTCTCATACTTTGCGTTTATCTTTAAAGGTCGAAGCATGACTTGGGACTGAGGAGACAACATGGATGTTTAGAAGTTAGAAAAAAGCAGAGAGAAGAGAGCAGGGCTCTGAAGAGAAGCATAAATTAATTACTTTTACTTCTCCACCTGTTTGTACTCCAAATGTCCCTTGTTACAAGGAAGACCAGACACTTCAGTGATTTGCTTTCGGCCACTTGATTTTTGCAGTGGGTGGCCACATGTAAATGCAACTAATTTCAAACCACCATTATTTTACTGTATCTTCAATTTTAAAATTATTTATTTAGTAATCTGAGAAAGTATTTACCAAGCAGTATTATTCCATCAACCAAATTCAGTGCAGCTGGTGAGTTTGCTCATAAATTAAACCACAAACCTTTCAGAGACGGGAATAGAAAACAATTTCGAAAGCATTATGCAGGAAGATCTAATAAGTAGTAGAATGGCGTGTTGCAAATTTTGAGACATGATGTAATGATGTGATGAAAAAGCTAATTATTTAAAGAGAACTTCTGAGTTGAAATTCTTCAGTAACCTTTCTGTGCAACATCCTGGACATTCATTCCTTTTGGCAGTCACTGTCATTGTGCAAGATGAAAAAATATAAGCGGTCTCAGGAAGTATCTAGAAAGTGGTCAAATAAATCTTGGCAAGTCAGTAATGTATTTCATGATACACAGATCAGTGTGTAACATATTTACTCTGTAGCTTCTTTATGTCTACATTATAGGAAAAGATACATGATGTAATGTCAACATACAATTATGCTTGTACAAGTGCAGAAGTTTTTAGTTTATACAGCAACCCAAACTTAAGATGAGAAAATCAAGGCACTGAGACAGCCCATTATGTAACATCTCTAAAAAACCATATACTTCAAAGGCCAGCCTGGTTTGTTGTCATTTAAAAGGTTTCATGCTCCTGTTTGAAAGGTCAATAGAGAAAGTTAACCTTTGTGTGTGACTACTGACAGAAATTTTGACAATAACTTTTAGTCAAAAATATATGTGTGAAAGGAAGTCTTTTGTATTACAAAGGCACAGGAAAAGCTAAATATTTAGCTCCAAACATCCTGCAAATATCGTTTTGCTTCTCGAAGCATAGCCAGAATTTTCATTGCTTCCAATTTGTCAGCTTCCATTTCCATGCTTAAAATGTCTACTACGGCATCGCTTACATCATCAGCCATATGCTTCTTATCTCTGAAAAATAAAAAACAGAGGAGGAAAATGCATAATAATGTATTTTTCCATTTATCAATAGCTTCAGAGGACAATATAGGAAAGGATCATTAAAAAAATCCCGAACAAAAATATAGCTTTTACATTGTACAGCATGATTCTCAGAGTTTTCATGTAGCTGAGCATTGACATTAACTAGGGTTTCCCTCAATTAAACACTACATAGTTCTTGGCATGCTGTAATTTGTAAGTAAAAAACCTTGCAACCCTAGTTGAGCTATTGGAGAATAATTGGTTTCTTTAAGGAAGAACTGGACCTGCTGAATGAGTTATTATTATATCACTACATGGTTCCAATATTAAAAAAAACCCAAACAACAAAAAACCTCTACCAAACCACTCACTTATTAATAATGTTATTTTTAATACCAATAGCTAACATTTATACCTGCAGGAGAACACATTTACATCAGGCCCTATATTTAAACAGTTTGTACATTTATCAACAAACTTTTTAAGTATCTTGAACCTCCATGTAAGTTTAGCATCCACAAACAGAACTTCCCACTGTAAAATTTATTACTATGACAGAGCTTTAGCATTCTGGAGCACCCAAACCTGGAATACAGCAGAAGACTGCTACTGTCTCTCAGCTGAGCAGTTTCTCATCACATCTATTCATATATGTCATTTTCTAAAGAGAAATCTATTAGCTTGAAACCTCCTATAACTTAACTGAATACTGAACAAAAAAAGGGAAAATAAGTAACAAGCAACTAAAACAATCAGCGGAACTGTGTGGTTACAAGCTGTATTTCAAGATTATACTGGAAAAGAGCGGACATAGGGATGACACTCAGGTTTTCCAGGAAGGCTCTTTCAGTATGATATTGGTCCTTTCTTTCAGACAGCTCTAAGCCTTTCTAAAGCCTCAAACTTCTGCTACTCTCTTTCACAACAGTCCATTTCCTACTCACCCACATACATAGAAGTAACCTCTGTCTTTCAGCAGGACTCTGGCAACTTCCTTAGCACAAAGCCTAAGGACATCTTGCACGTATTTAGGTGGGGCTACTTCCGCAGTTGAAGAGTCTCTCGAGAAACAAACCTTGAGATAAGTTAACGTTCCATTTTCAAGAAAACATCTGAGCTCATCTCTGAAAGGTAATAAAAACCTGTTAGCAATGGCTCAGAGATGAGCATTCCCTCATGAATAAAAAAAATGGATGTTAAATAGTGAACTTGCTTGAACAAATAGTCTCGATCCTGATGCCGACAACCAAAAAACAGCCATGTCTCTCCAAATTTCCAGTCTGGATGTTGTTCTCTGAGCTTTTGCCTAAAGAGACAAAAAAAATCCAAGCCTGTTTTATCAAGTGCAGAATCTAAAACATCTATAACCTAATTTTCATTTAAAGTAGTATTTTAAAAAACCACTGGATTGGCAGAAATGTGAAACGACTTAAGCTAAATCAAAGTCAAACCCTGCTTATTTGATTTTCTTGACTATTCACGTTTGGACCAGCTCAAAATCAATGAACTTCAAATTTATGGGTTTTTGGCCACAGTTTCATATTGGAATAGTCAAGACTGGCAACTCCAAACATCCCACAAAATAATCCTGACTGCTGAATAAGGAGATCACTACCTTTTATCCTTCACTGGAAGCCCTGTAAACCACCTGGGAAAACTCAGCAGTCTTAGAAGGCTTTCCATTTAGCTGTAGATACCTGCTAGATTCTGTGAATAATAATTTATTAACTTCCACATCATCAGAAATATTATTTCATTTTCTTGGAATAATGCTGAAAGTATTATTTAAAGGAGTTTTAGCTGCCATTTTCTAGTTACATTTTGAAAGAGAGTTTTCATTTATACTTTAAAATAAAATGCAAAATAGTTCTGAGAGATAAAGGTATATTTGGGAATCAAAATTAAGGAGCAAGGATGGTACATGACGATTTGGTTAAAGCAAAGCATGGAGTTAGAAACAGCACATCAAAACCTCACTTTTCTCTCAAATAAAATGTTTCAAAAATAATTGTTATAGGATCCAATAAACTCCATTATCTTGCTGGAACTAACGAGTCATGTTGGTTACCTTTAAAACTTAGAACCATTCCCACCCAAATACTTTACTCCTCCCGTTCTTCATTTCCTCAGAATGATCAAGTTTTTACATATTTTTGGTGGTGTGCTGTCACTTTTTGAACAAACATCTCTTTGCCTTGCAAAATTACACTGCTGGAGTTGGAGAGGGAAAATAAGAGATCCACCTTCCCTCACACACAAACTCCCAAACACAAAGACTACTACTGAGTTGAAGGTTCTGGTGCCAAGCTTCTCATCTTAAACATCAAAATGTAAACCACACAGAAACAGGAGAATACAGGAGAAAACTTGACATTCATCATGCCTTTTAATACAGATGCCACTTCTCAAGGAACTGAATTTTGAATAACAAACTTAAGCCAGTCAGCACTTCCTAAAAACTACCATTCTCTTACAGGACTTCCACCAGCAACACAAACAGATAAAGGATTTAACTTCTTATTACTATTTCTGCAATTCACCCCATTTCTCATATACCTAGTATGAATAGTAAATACAGTTAGATGAAAAGTTTTACTCCTTTGAAAAACAAGTAATCACACAAGCAATGCTTGTTTAAAATTAAGACTGCTTATAATCAGCATACCACCATTACAAAAAGGAAAAAAAAAATTAACTGCATTTAAACTCAAATCCTCAGGCTGTTTCTTTCCTCAACATAAAAAGGCTGCTCTCCAGGTAACAACTTGGTACATACCTATGTTGTAAGAAACCAATAAATGGTGAAATTCCTGTTCCTGGACCAACCATAATGAATGGGACAGATGGGTCTGCAGGTAAGTGGAAAGCATTGTTTGGACGAGGAAAAATAGTTATCTAAAATTAAATTAGATAAAATATAATTGAAGGGTATTCTTAAGCAGTGAAAACACCACGACATTTTTAGAACCTTCAGGGTATTTACACAGCATATGTACCCACACACCCTTCCAAATCCTGAGCCTCAGAGTTCATCTTTAATTCCATGCAGACATTTAGAATGGAACCTCACAGAAGTTTTTGGGAAAATAAAAAAAACCCAACAAAACAGAACAAAACCTATTTTACAAACCTATTAATCCATCTCAAGGAAAACTGGGATGAACCACGCAGATGTGAGTTTCTGAACATGAAACCTCATGAACATGAACTGATTGCACCACAAATTTGGGGAATATTGTTACAGAATGCATGGAAAATTTGGTGTTAGCATTCAAAGGGAAGTAGAGCTTGTTTATTGCTATTAAAGGTAACTCAACCTTTTTTTACATTGTGGGCATCTGAAAATAATCCAGTGGAGGTCAGGATTTGTTTATAGTGAATTGAAGCCTACTGGTACAGAGCTTGCTTCCTTAATTTTCATAAAAGTTTGACATGATTTCCAAAAGTGCATATGGGTGAGGGGAGGCACGTAAGAGCTCAAAGATCTCAGGAAATGTTTTACAGAATCCCACTGATAAACAGTAATTCTGATTTGCATATCTGTGTCAGAAAGGAAGACATATTTTCATAGGAGCTCCATATCTACCCCCTGAGACATGGCCAACATAATCTATGGAAAACAAGAGATGACTATTTTCATTTCTAAAAGATTATTCAAGACTCAACAGCAGCCATAGCAGAGCTTCATCCATTAACGTCATAAGCAAACATCCAATTTATTTTGCACATTAATTATGAAAGGATTTGAATTTACTTTCAAGTTTAAGGAAGGAGTAAGGCACTAGACCAAGTTATTTAAACTTTGCTGTGTAAATCTGAATAGTTTAGCACAACTCATTTTTTTATATTCTAATTCACTACAGATACAACAATGTTAAAGAGCATTATTTTCCTGGTTTCATGATGATAAAAAAATAGAATAATTCTTGCTTGTGGGGACCAATACTTATATATATCCTTGAAACCACACTTGAGTTAGGAGGCTCGCTACCCTATTAATGATTCCAAACTGGTCATTCTTTCAAAACAGACTGCAAATGGTAAACACATTTATGCTGTAAAGTATATGCAATTAATCTAATGTATTTCTGCATAAGATCACAGTCATCTATTTTGTATTGTTATTCCATATATTTCTGCAATCTATGTGCATTGCTGCACATTTTTCTATGCTGAATTCTAGCTTGTGCAGCAGATGGAAATAGTTCTAAACTTTATACAGACTCATTTCGTAATAATTTTTTTTTCTCTTTTTAGCCACCTCTTTTTGTTGTTTGATCTTTAATTAACTTCAAATCAATTATATTTTAAATAAAGAGCAGACATGAACATTGGAGTAAGATATATCATGCACATATGAATCTTTGCATTAGTTTTAAAAAATGAAGATAACTTGTATGGTGTTTTTTTCCATTTTGTCTGACTGACATCTTGAATTATTGGCACAGTTTTCTTTCAACCGAATTCTATGCTTGTTCCATTTTTCATAATCAAATATACATTAGGCTGCCAGTAGTTCTTTTTGAAAGAAGATATGTGTATCACATACATCAATTATATAGTAGAATCCCAATTTGTTAGTAATTAGCTTACACCTAGCAAATTGGAGATCGATTAATGACTCAGAATCTCTGCCACAAAAGGAAAAGAAGGGAAAAAAAAGTACCTTCTCCCAGTAATACCCACTGTGCCAAACAATCATTAATACACATCAGAAAAAAACCACAGGTGACTGACACCCGTGTCATATTCAGTAACTTGGCCTTTGCAAACTCTGGAAGACCTGACAAGAAGCATGAGTTTTACAGTATCTTCCCTATTATCTGCCACCCTTTTCTGGAAATGACTATGTGCTTCTCTCCTGTGATGAAAACAGTCACAACCATTTAATTGTACAGTGGCAGTTTAGTCCATGAAAACATCCTCCAAGATACACTTAGGACTGCAGAGGGGTGGAAAACAACTCTGGCCTTTCAGCAGTGGAAAAATTTCACAGTTCAGGTACACATAGGTAAGTAAAATTTAAGTTTAGTGCTTAGCAATGAAGTTCTGGACATGTTATACAGAAGTAGGGCAGAACTGCAAAATTAAGGTGTATACTGACAAAACATCTGCACAACATCACAGCAGTGAACAAAGAAACCCGCAGTTGTTTCAAACATGCATAAATGCAACAGTTAATGACTTTATATCCAATATTCATACCTTTTCAGTTGAAGAGCTTTCTCCTTTTGTATCCAGAGTGCTTTTACTGGGGTGCAGCAGAGGTGCAACTAACTCAGCAAGCCACCCTGTACATACTCCTTTCCGTGAGACTGGTCTAGAGGGACTGGCAGGGAACTCCACAACATTAAATACAAAGCACAGCCTTCCTGGCTGATACAAGTTTGAACTACAAAGACAAAAATATTAAAAAACCAATCCAAAACCTGAGAGACAGCTGTACAATTTTGCAGCGAGTCCATTTGCAGCCCAAACCATTTCAATGGAACCAAGATTCTCAGTGGTCAGCTAACTGCATAATATTTATAGTTTGAAATTGTCTTAAGGTTGGACTCAGAGGCCAGTGTCTACAGAAGGGAATCCAAATTCCTACCAGATTCAGGTGTGTGCGAGCTTGTTCTTAAGAGCTTTATCAAAAGCATTGCCACACACTCAAAACAATGCTCTTTGGAATAGCCCAACAATGTTTCTTGCAATAGGGTCACAACTACGTTTTATCCTTCACTTCTCTCTTTCTTCTTCAGATTATAATGCACAGAAACATGCATGAGAAAAACCCCATACCTAAATAACTAAGAAGATACAATTTGAGTATTTCATTACCTTGACACTGAATAGGATCTGGCTTGTAATTTAGGAAGATGTTCTGAAGAACAGAAAAAAAAATGAATAATTTATTTGATTCACCCCAATGAAAATGTCATATAATGAGTGTTTACACTACAACAGATTACAAGGTATTTTAATTTAACTGCAATCTTATTCTAGTGACATTGAGTGTTTGTGATTGAGAAACAAGCAATTAAGACTTGAACTCTATTTTGAATGGGTTTTAGACCTTGTGGAACATCAATTAGAGATCCTATATGACGGGACCATAACAGTTAATTTATGGAGTTCTTGGTCAAATAAAAATGACTGTAAGGTGTACAGAAGAGATGCCAGTAGCTAGCAAGATGAGGTGAAGCTTGAAATTTAATTTTCCCCACCTTTCCTCCATGAGCTCAAAAGCTCTCACAATATACATTGCTTGATTGAAAGTTTCCTACATATAATGTCCTGGGAGCAGATGTGCCAGCTCAGTTTCAAATCACTAATTACCTATGCAAAGTTTTGAAATCTCAGCTAAAAAAACAACTGGGAATTTTTTCAACAAGACGCCCATTATATATCTATATATATATATCACTCACACACACATTTATACCAACATTATGTACATACATAAACAGAACTACCCTTTTGTCAGTACATGCACACCCTGACATATTTTAAAGGTGCTCTGCTACAGAAGACAGTTGCTAGGTGGAGTTAAGAAAAGCTAGTGCAGTGAAATCACTTGCACAAGACACTAAACCCACTCAGAAATTTTGGGTAAGTGTGGACAAAATGACTGCAAAACACAGCAAGCAATTTCTTTTACTCATATTATGAAACATATTAAGAAACTCTGGATTTTAATTTGAAAAATAACTGCCAGTAATTTCAGATGTATTTGACATGGTTAGAGTTGTAATCTCATCCTTTCAGTATTTTATATCAGGAACCCAGTGAGTGTGTTAGACATTACATAAACACAAATATACTGGGAAAACCATGTTGTTTTAACAGGTAAAAGTGCAAGTAAAGACCACGTAGGCAGAGAAATTAGGAGTTGTAAAAATAAGTCTTTTTTAACTGTAAGCAATTGATGAAATAATTCGTAAAGACCCTACTCCTGCAAGCACCTTATGCCTCCTTTTCATGTACAGGAGTAATCCAGAGTCAATTAAAGCACTGGTGTGAACCGAAATGTTTGCAGAAAGAAGGCCAAAGACTACAAACTGTAGAAGAGAGCTTTGTTCCCCAACAACAGTTTCAGCTTGATCACTATAGAAACTATAACATTCCTAAAGTAGTTAACTGAACAGTTATTCCCCTTTCTTGGGAAACTGAACATTTACTCTGACGCATTTTCAGAAACCAAATCTAATTAAATCTAAATCAGTCTTTTACCAATTAACAGGCTAAGTGAAGGCTTGCAGCTTGGAAAAGCACGAAGTAAATCCAGGAGGCAAACATTAGAATCTCTAATAAAGCGAGTGTAATCAGAGGCTCCTTGTCTGCTGCAAAGCTCTTGAAGCCTCCGTTTCTCTGACGCATCACTGGTACACTCTACAAGAGCTCGCAAAAATGCCTGTAGGGAAGAAAGAAAAGAGGGAAGGATGAAAAAACTTGTCCATTTAGGGAAATGGTCACAGAACTGGGAAAAACTTGGGTTGCCTGGGGACAGGAATTAGGTTAATGGATAATACACTTATTTCTCCATTTTTTTTTTTTTTTTTTTGATTGCTCTTCTAATGGCTGCAACAAGCTAGCAGGTCAGAAAATCCTACTTAGCCTGAGCGAGGAAGAGATAAAAAAACAGGCACAAGCCATTCCCCCCAAAATTCCAGGTTTTTGAAAGGTGTTCTTATTGCCCCTACTTACACTTTAGTTAGGCAGCTCCATAACACAACTTCACTCAAGACAAAACACCATTTACTAAGTTACAGAAGCCAGGAAATTAATAACAAAAATCCTTGAAGAGGTATGACTACAAATAAGGTATGGTATTTAATGAGTCATGTAAATGTTGTTGTGGTGTTTTATTCTATGCTTTATGGTACATAATGGTACTGTAAACTTCTCTTAAAGGAAAATGAAATTGAGCATTGTAAGATAAGGTGAAAAACAGCTGTAAATAGTTACAGGTTTTTTTCAAAAAAAGAAGGTGGAAATAGACACAGTGCATAGAAGAAAAGTGATAGAAAACACCAAGTGCAATCAGATGATACATTATACACAAAGGAATACCTGGAAAATAATGTGAGTGTACTCAACCATAGAGCTTCCAGATAATAGTTTTGAGTATGGAGTTACATAAAGCACATTTTAGGCTGAACAGTTAATACAGCAGACAGGTTATAAAAACTGGCTTCAGTGATATTCCCCAGCCAGTACCCTCTGCCTACTCTTATTGCTGAGACAAATTTTCAAAATCATTAAATGTGGTTTTGAAAAGGTTGAAACAACAAGAAGATTCTCTTCTGCTGCAAAATCCACTAAATTAAGTAAAAAGGTCCTCCCAAAGACTGATTCCCCTCAGAGACCCAACCACACAATCGTTTAGCTTCATCCTTCATACAAAGTTATCTTTAAAATACATTTTGACAATACCAGAAATACAGATGCATTTTCAGTTACAAGCTTTGAATTTTTTACATGCACAAAACAAAAGGAAAATAATATATACATGTTGTGAGAACAAATACTATGCAAGCAAAAATCTTTCTTTGAATTCTGCTAGGTTACTGAAATGCTAAAGAAAAGCTTTAAAATTTCAGAGATTTCACAGAATATTCTGAGTTGGAAGGGGCCCACAAGGATGATCAACTCCAGCTCTTAAGTGAATGACCCACACAGGGTTACTAGCACCATGCTCTGACCAACTGAGCTAATGTAAAGGACACTTTGGTATATTTGCATACAGCAACGTGTCTTTTTAGCGACAGAACTTGACAGATGTGGCTCCCTCTGATTAGAAAGACTGTTTTCTTTAAAATAATTATGGGGCTGGGTTCAGTCAGCCTTCCCAGTTATCTGGCACCAAGTTACCTAATACTTTTCGACTTACTTCCAGACTAGTCAGGATCCAAGATACTGCAGAACAGGAGTGTCTGCCAGATAAACTACCAGAACTGACATTTCTCAGAGTAAAGTACAAACAGCAGTATACAAACTGACAATCCTTATTCACTAAGAGATACCATAACTACACATAAAGCAATGACAGATCTGTAAGAGCCCATAGCATAGAATTACTAATTTCTCTTTAGAACAAAAAACACATAAACACCTTTTTGGGAATTGCTCTTATTTCCAGACACCAGTTTAGAATGAATTTGAGAGTGCTTCTTTCAGGGATGTGTTGTGGACGAGATGCTCCTAGTTCAGTGGGAGAAAAAAAAACAAAGTAAAATGTGCATCTATTAACACATGAAAGTGGCATCACACATCTCACACTTAATGGACAACTTGTGCAGCCCTCAAAGATGCAGGGAATCTCACAGTGAAAACTGATTTACCTATAAACCAGAATAACAAAGAGCTCTACACCATCCTGTGGAAATAAAGGCACAGCTCAGCAGCACCACTAAGACACCAAATGCAGTGCAAGAATGAAGTAATTCACACAGGTCCAGCTCGCAGTACACAGGCACACTTTGAACCTGCAGCTACTCTTCCTGAAGCATGGCATCATAAGACTTAGCAGAACACATCCATAGACTTACAACCCTATTAAAAGGCACCTTGCAACAGCACTAAGGCTTGTCCTTGAGGAGTGCAGCCCTCTTAGGATGTAAAACAGATTGACATGCAGTGTTGTGCAAGGAGATTTTACTTTCAAGTGGGGGATTGTAATGTTATGTGATTAAAGCCTTATCTCCATAAACATGAAGGAGCACAGAGTAAGAACAAGATGGATGAATGCCAAAGCCAGGCTGCAGTTCCCAGTCAAGAGCTCATCTTTTCAGCTATAGTAAAATCAGCAGCATTCTTATGCATTCACTTTTTTAACACATCACTGTGACTTCCAACATGCCTCCACAAAAACACAGCTGTGTTTCCATACGAAAGAGAAAAATGTTCAAAACCACGCACACCAACTCCTACGAACACAGAAGGGAGCACTGGGCCATGACCGGTGCATCACACCATACCTTTCTTTTTAGTGCCCTGCTTAACTTTTACACAAACCAAGTTGTCTCCTTTTTCAGAAAGTCCCAAAATGTGAAGAAGCTCTTCCACTTCACTGCCATTGTTTGGACATATTACACAGAAGGCATCTCCAGGTTGGTACTCAAAGGCTGTATCCTGTTTTAAAACATGAAATATTTCTATTAAATTTTATCACAAACCAAGGCATTCCCATTCCTGAACACAATCGTCCTACTACTGTGCTCACATTAAGTCAAATATTCTTTTACTCTGAACTAACACTTTGCTGTTTTGAGCACATCAGACATGAAACAGTCATGTTTCCTTTCCAGGCTTAACCTTACTAATTAGAAAAAGTCTTTCCTTATCTGGTTTAAATATTTGGACACTCTTTAATGAGAACTGCTGAGCAGCCCAAACAAAAGGAAAATAAATACGTATTAAGAGGTTGTGTTATATAATCAGCCCAGATCATTAATTACTGATGTACTACATTTTCTGGTTTGAGAAGAGCAGAGAAATGAAGTCCTCATAATTAATGTAACTTTTTACAGAGATATATCATCACTAAAAGAAAATTTGCTTGTTAAACTATTTGATGAATTGTGACAGAAACGACTGTAATTGCTTTTATTTTCTGAAGGAAAAACAGAAAAATAGCCAGACAAGAGCACAGTGAAAATTCGTATCTTAAGACCTAGATTCTACTTAGCTGCCTGAGATTCTTGTGTGCAACTGCTGAAACTCTTGTGTGCAACTCAAGCTTCTGCCTGTTAAAGGAACATGCAGAATTATACTTGCATTATTATGTTTCCCTTATGTATCAGGCAAGTGACCTGCACACACAGACTGAATGTTAGGTGAAAAAGGCAAGGAAATGCTTACATTTTCAGTGGGTGCTGATGACAGAATGTATCTATACATACAAATACATGCAAAAAAACATCTCGCTCAGAGAATCAGTTGCTCAAAACTTAATAGAATCTACTTATAACTGAGATTTAAAGATGCCTCACATATATTGAGACAGATTAGGCTAAGAGAGGCCAACAGAAGGCACTGCCAAAAATCACACTATCTCAAAAGTAATATTCTATAAATTTGGGAAACCACTCAAAAGCAACATACTTTCCTTTTAAAGATTTCTTACAAAGTAGTATCGAGCACTCTCTGCCTGCTTTTCATCTTCAAACCAGTATACAAAATATGATCTTCACTGAATAAACTAAACCAGTTTTTTAACTGAGGGTAACTGAGGTTGGCAGTTTGAACAGCATGTTAACAAGTCACAGCAAATGAGTGTCAGAGGCAGAAACAGTGTTCAAGAACTAAAAATTCCTATCACTCAACCTACTACTTGTGTAGATTACTCACCATTATGAACAGTCACAATTCGCTATACAGTTTCTGCATATTCTTCAAGTTGTATACTTATAAACTGAAAGATTATTCATTTTCAATATTGCCTGACTGCCCTTCTCCACTGCAAATTCCCTTCATAAAGGTATTTCACTCAACATGATATCCACAGAACAACAAAGAAATTAACTTTACACTTTGCTCCTGTTTTGACTTCCATGGAGTCCTATTTTTCAGTGAATAAATCAAACTTTACATTTACAAATGGATAAACGTAAGCTGACATCCTATTGTATGGAGAAATATTTTTTCTTTTTAAACAGTCAAATAATTTTCCTCCTCAGTTATTATACATAACACACATGCTTTTCACCCTTTATTTTAACTCACTAAAGAAAAAGCCGTCACCAACTTACTGCAATATCAAGCTCTAAGAGCAATGCAGTTTTTATTGCATCTTCTCTAGTGAGTTGAACTGCTTTTGTAACTGGCACTTCAAAGGTTGCTCCCTCTGAGATAAGTGAAGGCAGATGTGGATTCTGAAAAAGACAACAAAAAAACTTACGCTAAAAATGCAAATCAGCTTTATGACATCCTACTGTGACATACAGGAATTGGTGTTGGTACAGGTTTTTTGGAAACAATCTCGGAAAACTACTCAATAAGGAAAAACATTAA
Source organism: Corvus cornix cornix (assembly GCF_000738735.6). Lineage (NCBI taxonomy): Eukaryota > Metazoa > Chordata > Aves > Passeriformes > Corvidae > Corvus > Corvus cornix. The sequence continues at coordinate 82,077,548 of NC_046333.1, forward strand.
TCTTCTCTATACATAGAGTGTTTTGCTCCTCTTTTTAAAAAATCACATCTAAGCAGTTACTGGCATACATTCAATTATAAAAGGCAGTAGGCTTGAACAGTCTAATGGGCCTACATTATTATCAAATGCAGCGAGCTGTTTCATTTTTCAAGAACTGCCTTGAAAATAGCCAATTAGAGAATGGCATTTATGTTAAACCCCAGAAAACTCCTGCCTAATTAAAGGATTACTAGATGTATATAATGGACATAAGAAGTACGAACAGAAGTTACATCATTGCAGGTTTACAGCTTGAGGCTTTGGGGTCAATATAAGGCTATTATTATAGGCAACTTGTAAGAGTAGTTTTAAATTAGAGCTAATGAGCAAACCCCACTCCACAAAACAGCATCATGTTATAACCCAACATTTCTACAGAGGTAAAAATGTGCCCCAAGTATGACAAATGGGCACGAAGAATAATTCCAGGTCACATATGTCAAAGGCTGTCACTTGAAGATCAGACTACAGCCCTCGTTTCTCCACCACTATAGTCAGCAAGTTTAACATGAGATCAATGCAGACAAAAATAAAAAAAGGCAGGAGGGATACCAAATGCCTACAACAATACTCTGTCAAACGTAAAGGAATCATCCCACCAAGAGGAGAATATTTGTTAATCTGACGATTTCCTATTTAAAAAAGGAGACAAGAGAATCACTTGAGAACAGTCGGAAGTTTCTTTGTTCTCTTAAGATTTTGACATGCTGATTAATGGCTTGGGCCATATCAAGCCATTGTGCATCAGCTGGACTGTGGTAATTGTCTACATTTGTATTCCCCACAAGCCAAATTCGAGGCATAATGAAATCAAGATTTCAGCTAAACTGTATTATCTTACACTTCCCACAAATGCTTAAGACCATTGCTGCTCTGCTACCAGTATGCAGCAGCTTGTTAATTCAACCCTGAGACTCAACAGCCCAAGACAAGATCATTTAAGTAACTGGAGAGATCGTTTACCAGGCCTTCTTTAAATGGCAGGGAGTCTCTGTTTGGAGATATCCAAACCTCAACTTGATGCACTTCAAAACACACCAACTTCAGCTGCGCTTGGCAAAAAGTACCCATAGCTGCTGTTGCAATGTGAGATACCAAAAGAGGACATGAATTGTGTGATACCTGCAAAACCAAACATGACCCTACATACTACTTTTCGACAAGGTCTCGCCAACTATGTCAAAAATAGTTCCAAAGGAAAAAACCACAAACATGCATTTGATTCTTTCCAGGGTTCAAGACAACCATGTGTTTTATATCTGAAATCTGGACTATAACCTTTAATCTGTCACTGAGTTCCAAATTAGCAGATTCAACTTTTTTCATTTGCTGTTCAAAAGCAAAATTAACTTTTTTTTCTACATACAGAAAAGTTAAGGCATCAGTATTAGAACCTGATGAACTATTTCAGAGATCAGTCTGAATACATGCTGACTTTAAGAATATAGGATCTTTTAAGCAGCACATTCAACCCAACTATTAGTCTTTAATAGAAGAGTACCTCTAAATCATAAACTTCCTAGAATTTAATTTGGATTATTAAATTTAACAACCCGCACAAAACCAACAATACAAGGTTTAAAAGAAATGCAAAATTACCCAGTGTTTAAATCCATACACTCTTACATAACTGTATTAGCTAGACTAAGTGATTCTCTCAGCATTTCCATTAAGTCTCAACAGAGTGTCAGAGTCCAGAGGATACTAAAGGGCTTCCGTGATCATCAGCAGCCACATCAGAGGACTGGGCCCAGAAACCCCATCCCAGCTCAGTACTGGTTCTTCAGTCCTTTCCTGAGCTACATTACAGCAGCACTGGTCAGCAGCTCAGCCTCAACCATGCCCGTGACTGGACACAGATCCTGTTGATCCACGCCTGGAATTGAGACCGGTTTCTTGGCTTGGGCCCAGAGCTGCCCGATTCCCACAAACTTGCCTGATGATCTGTACTCTTGGCTGACCCTGGCTGCCACCTCCTGGTTTGCATTGCTTGGGTAGTGGGGAACAATGCTGGCTGTGTTACCACACTCAGCTCCTGGCTCCCCATCATTTAAAGAGCAGCAAGACTTCACTGCTTCCTTGCATGGATAACTGAAACATCTGCCCTCTACAGGCAACCAGAAAAGTTTGAGTCACTCTTGCCAACTGGAGATGATTCCCAGCTCATGCTAATTCTCTTCTTAGTACAGCAGGTCTTTATTCAATGTGGCTTCACATGAAAAGCATACTGGCTTTTGATCTACAGTTCATCTTCCATTTCCCATAGTACAATAGTGATCATGTTTTCACAATGACAAGTTTCTCTGTTACTAAGTATGAAGGAAGACTTTGAGCAATTTTACAGCCTCTTAGTGCATTCTGAAAGTACTAGAAATTTGAACAGAAACTGTACTGTACTCCTCACTACACCAAGATGTTTTCACTGTTACAACATAAGCCACAGAGGATTTGAATTCTTGCCTTCCTGACAGTGTAATACCAAATTACTATTTAGCTGAATTATATCTTGACATAAGTGTCCATAACCCGTATGGTAGCAGCTATATTCAATATAAATGAACTTTTTACTTAAAATTCAAAACCCTCTTGCACTTGGGGATATATCTCCTTTATGTAAGGAGCTCTTTTGAGCCATATGTAGGAGTATACACTCATACTCCTACAAAAGCTAGAGGCTTCTGTCACTCAAAGGGAAGTCCTTACCTCATCCTGGGCATCCTGAAACTGCACCTCTATATATTCTGGTGGCAGGGCAGGAATATTAAGAGCAGACTGAGAGACAGGAGGGACAGAATGAACGAGTGAGGGTTCGGTGTCTCTAGCTGGAGCCACAAGATTGATGTCATCCAGTTTCTGTGACAGAACATCAGAACCCCTTGCTCCCCCATCTTCTAGCTTCAAGTTCTGTATTTCAGAGCTGAGGTTTAGTTCATGCACAGTATGCAGAGTGGGAGAGAGAGAGCTGGAAACAGCATTGACAGCACTGTTCATGACTTCTTTCTCTTTCTGCAAGTGCAATGCTTCCTTGAGGGCAAGCCAAAGTCCATCAATCCAAGGATCAACCACCAATTCCAAACTGGGAATGAAGGGGGAAAAAAAATAAGAAATGCATGGATGAATTATTGTGACTTCCTGGACTGCTAATTTACAAATAACGAAAGACCACAAAAGCAAAAAAGCACCATTCACTTTCCATTCCTAATATATATCTGTAGCTGTTACCGAGGTTACTTGTCAGAAAAAAAAATTATTTAGTCATTATCACTATGTAAATTTACAGACTCTAAAATGTATAACAGCCTTGCTCTTTTCCCAGTTTCTTATTTTTATTTTCATATGCTGAACTTTCTGTCATAAAGTTGAAGGAATGGCAGCTGAATATGCAACTTTTCATTGTGCAACAGCAATATCAATGGCTTACACAAATGGCCCATTTTTATTATTTCAGAACACAAGAGATAAGTTTTATGGTTATGACAATGTTTGTGTTCAACTGCTTTGCATCATCATGCACAGAACCAATATAAGCAGCAGTTCAAAATAACTAAGCCAAGACTGCAGCCTACTGGCCAGAAAGAGCAACAGAACAGGGAGTTGTTTTCTTACATAATTCCTCTACAGCAGACAGAAAAATCTTCTTACATAAGTCCTCCAAAGTGATCCTCTGCCCACCCCCAAAAGAAAAAAAAAGAATAAAAAAGGAAAAAGAGAAAACAGACTACATTTTCAAACCCATCCACTTATTCTGACTTATTTAATTTCTAGAACTGCTAAATACTATTTTTCCAGGGATTAGTGTCTCCTCACACTTTAAAAATGCAGTTTTATTTAACGGCAATTGAGATTGAATAGACATACTGTGCTCAGGCAGAACTCACTTCTATGAGGTGCTGAGTATCCAGGTTCAATGGACTCCAAATGCCTCAGAACATCAAGCATTGCATCATGAAGAAATAAAATCCAAATAAAAACTAAAATTCAGTTCTTACCCTACACAATCATCTGCTAATCCTGTGTCATAAAAGTGCTGGGCACCAAGTTCTTGAAGTCGGCGGTCTACTGTCCTTCCACCATTACAAAAGAACATGTACTCTGAATCTCCCAGACCTAGCAAATTCAAGGAAAGTGGAATTGTGTCAATCAGCCAGCCACCCAGGCTACACAAAGACAGGACAGACTTTTCTTGCAGGCAAACTGAAGAATCTGATCTGTTGGAGCAAGTTCACAGCAGGGCACCAAAATGATTAGAGGGATGGAGTACCTCTACGAGGAGGAAAGGCTGAGAGACTTGGGATTGTTCAGCCTAGGAAAGAAAAGGCTAATTGTGGCCTTCCAGCACCTGAAGGGAGGCTACAAGAAAGACACTGGGGATTTGTAGAAGGACATGTGGTGACAGGACAAGAAGGAATGGCTTCAAACTGAGAGTACGTTTAGACTAGATGTTAGCAGGAAATTCTTTACTGTGAAGGTGGTGAGGCTCTGGAATGGGCTGCCCAAAGATGCTGTGGAAGCCCCATCCCTGGAAGTGTTCAAGGCCAGGCTGGATGGGGCTTTGAGCAACCCAGTCTAGTGAAAGTTGTCCCTGCCCATGGCAGCGGGGTTGAAACTAGATGATCTTAAAGGCCCCTTCCAATAAAGGCCTTCTATGATTCTATGACAAATACAACTACACATCTATATATACATACACACTTGCATATGTAAGTGTATTATTCAGATGCTACATTGAAATAGAAATATGTATATATGGATTTCAAACAAAATTGTGTTTGTCCCAAAATAGGGCTGAAAAAGTGGCTCCTCCTTCCCAAATGTAAGACAGAGGAATACACTGAAAACACTTTGTTTTCAATATTTCATATTTAAGAAGAATACAGCTTTAGTTTGAGGCTTTTAAAAAATACAAAATTCCTCTAACAGGAGAAACGTAAGGAACTGAAATAATTAAAAAGAGTAAAACTGATAAACTGTGTGAATTACCAAAAGAAATTATCTCACTTTCAGGATTAAGTTGTTAACAATGTCAGCAACATAAGAGAGGGAGTATTAAAAGAAATTTAAAAATATTGGGGAAAAAAGACTCATCAAACATAGCAGTGATTTTAAACAAGAACATAGCTGAAAAATCTGCATGAGGGAATCTGGTCCAGCAACTTCCTCCTCAGGAATGAAAGACTTCTTTGTAGATCTTGTTTCCTCTGCACTGGCTTTTCTGCCCCTTAACTGTTCTGAAGACGTTTAAGATGAAGATGCTCTTTGTTACCTGTTAACAGTCAGTGCACTCAGGAGCCATGTTCATGGAAGATCCAATATTTTAAGAGGTCAGCTAAATCACTGACCCACCCTAAAAGTGATCAATCATCCTTTCGAGATGCTTGTCTAATAATCTTAAAGACCACTGGTTTTAGGTCACCTTCACAAATTCTCTAAGTAATCCATACCACTGGTTCACTATCGCTATCAGAATTTTTCACAGCCTGACCCTTTCTTGTGTGCAATTTCAAACCACTAGATCCTTATTATTTCCACTTGTGCTGGTTTTGGCTGGAATAGTGTTAGTTTTCCCCATCACAGCTAGCATGGGGCTGTGTTTTGGATTTGTGCTGGAAACAATGTTGATAACTCAGGGATGTTTAAGGTATTGCTGAGCAGCACTCACACAGAGCCAAGGCCTTTTTGGCTCCCCTCCTCACTCACCACAGCAGCGAGGAGGGTGGGGGTGCACAAAGTGGACACAGCTGGGAGAGATGACCCCAAGAGAATGACCAAAGGGACAGCCCATGCCATATGGCATCATGCTCAGTACAAAAAGCTGTAGAAAGAAGAGGGAAGAGGAGGACATACAGAGTGATGGCACTTACTTTCCCAAATCACTGCTATGTGTGATGGAGCTCTGCTTTGCTGCAGATGGCTGAAACACCTGCCGGCCCATGAGGAAGGGTGAATGAATTCCTTGTTTTCATGGTTTTTGCCTGCCCTGCTAAGCTGTCATTATCTCAACCCACGATTTTTATCACTTTTACCCTTCCTATTCTCTCCTCCATCCCACCAGGGAGGGGTTGCGGGAGTGAGAGAGCAGCTGGGTGGGGCTTGGTTGTTGCGTGGGGCTTGGTTGTTGGCTGGGGTTAAACCACGATGCCCCCTAATAATGGACCATTCCTCTCTCCTTATAACAGCCTTTTTTTTTTCCTTTTAAGAGGACTTCTGCTTTCTCTTAAGTACAGAACTTGGAGCAAACATTTCATTGCATCAGTTGAGATGAATACCATGAAAGCATTTTAAGACTAATAACTTGTTAAACTTGAATTACACTGTAATTGAGACACCATAATAATTTCTGCCACAATAAAATTCAGTGTTAATACAATACTTATCTTTATACATACACATATGCATGCAGTCAGCTATGAAAAACTTGACCATTTCACAAACTGGAATGTGCAACTAGGCAATAGCATAACAGCTTCTTAAAATGCTACATGATTAGGATGCATATAGTTCACACTTCCACATTTTATATCCAGTATATAAATTTCCTTCTAATGGGTCCCTTCCTTATTAGAAACTTAGGAGTTTCCACACTCCCATCTATCAACTTCCACTTGTCAGGTAAAAATAACCTAGGTTTAAATAGACATTTCTGGAGTTTTTTTATAAATGCAATTTCAAAACTCAACAAACTAACCTTACCATCAGCTCAAGCTATACCGTACATTTTGCCAAATCTGTATTTTGCTTATCCATCTTTAAGCTGAAGGTACATTCCTTCTCTTGATGAGTGCAACATTCAAAACTAAAATATTACTGCAAATTTTAAAGGGATGGGAAGATTTAAGGTTTTTACTTTTAAGAACATTTTACACTGCCTTTCCCTCTGTAGCAAAAAATGCCCAGTGACTCACACAGTCAAGCAAACTAATCTAGTTTACTAATCTCTATAGAGACTTGACATGAAATTTAAACTTCACACAGCTATAGACATATCATACGGTCTTTATGCAAAGAAAATTAAACTATAAAAAATTACATTGATAGCTTACATTCAGAAAATTTCTGTGATGTTTTTCCTTTATTGCTCATAGAGGACATTACATAAAACTGCTGTTTATAAAAATAAATGTTTTATAAGCACTTTAAAAACCCCAAAACACCTATTCAGAAGTAAAAAATACAAAAATTATTCACTTACAGACAAGTTCTGCAATAATATAGAAAATACCAAGTCACCTAGCAATCCATACTGGAGATGTGCAAAATGGTCAGGAGGCAAGGTCTTGTCTTGAATTTTCTTTACAAACTTGCGGGCAGTGTCTGGCGGGTCTCCAGTCCCAGTAGTGGAAATAACAATAACTACAGGATCCTTTTCTGTTTCCAGGTTATACTACAAGCAATAGAACACGTTAAGTTAAAAGGTGCCATTTGATACCTATTTGTGGCCTTAGATACTCTATCTGCCACCTTTCCTCTTCCCAAGGGTACATAAAAAACCACTTAATCTCATCTTACCTATATTAAGCCACAGGAAGTCTTTCAAATAAATACAAGTCATTTTGGGGATGCAACTTATGATCTTATTTGGAGTTTCCAAGACCAGATTGGATAAAGCCCTGAGGAACCTGCTGTGACCTCAACTGACTTTGCTGCAAGACAACAACATGAAGCCCCTGCCAACCTGAAATATCCTATGATCCCATATAAAAATGTCCAAGGGCAGCATTTTGAGCAGGCTAGTACACACATGAAGAATACTTCACAACTGCACTCAGACAGCTTAAATACACAGTTCCTACATTATTTTATTTGTCAAGTGGAAAAGGTATTCTTGTATATATGATCAAAATCACATATATAGCCATAATCCTGATTTCACACAGTTAAGTGGTGTGTGTGTCCATACAAACTGTAGGGATCATTTCTAAGTTCCATTAAGTATCATTTGGTCCTGTCTGGTAACTTCCATGTTACAGAATCACAGTATCACAGAATTAACTAGGTTGGAAAAGACCTTTGAGATCATCATATAAAAAAAAATTCCCAGTGCTTTTGGGGGAACTAAGGTAGCTCTGAAGAGTCATAATCAGACACTGAGCTCGACAGTCTGATTAATTTTAGCCCACTCACCCTGCGCCCAATTCGCTTCTCTCTCCTTTGCTAATACCGGTCTCCCATATTTCCCAGAATTTCATGGGGGCTACTCCCATTACACCAGGTTGACAAGAACTGCCTGTAGTAGGGACCATGTGTCAGTTCCACAAATTCAGATCTCATGCAACCATTTATTACTTCTGAAGTAAAAAGCACTCAGAGTCTGTGACTACCCCATGTTTAGCAGGCTGGAGCACCGTGCCAGCGTGCTGTTGGTCAGGGCACCCACACAAATCGCTCTCGCAGCACCCGTATGGCCTGTGGGTAGTGACCTCTGTGAAACACAGCTCCACGCCCTTGTTTGGGAGTGACCTCTGGAAGCCACCTAGTCCCACGCCATACCCCAAGTGGGACTAACTGCCAGCACTGCACTCAGTCAGCTGTAACTGGCTGAATTTTGAAAACTTCTAAGGGTAGAGGTTCCCCTTTTCTGGGAAGTTTATTCCATGCAGAACTTCTTCACTAGTGTCAAATCTGAATTTCTCAGGCAACACCCAATGGATCTGGCCTCCTGTTGTCCAGTCTGGCTCACACAGGCTGCTATCAGATCACTCCTTAGCCTCCCCTTTGCCATAATAAGCAACCTAAGCCTCCTCCTACTGCTCCCTGTAGGCTGCAGTTTAAATCAACTCCCAGCATTCCAGGTTTAATAAAAATAATAGCGTTATAAGAAAATAAAAAGAAAGATTGCAAGAGGTGCTGCATTTCACTTAGAGCCGTTTCAAGATTGCAATTCAAAACTCCAGATTTTGAGAAGTTATGTTCTAAACACCACCCTCAATAAATCACTCAAACTTTATCCCCTTGTCAAGCCATGTAAAAAATTACTTAACACCTACAACCCAAAAAGGCTAGGAATACAAAGAAATAGACAATAAAGGTGTTTTACTGTTGGCATTGTTTCCAAATCTTTCCTGAAGAACCTAAAAGCAGTTGCATGGTAAACTTAAATTACTGCATGTCCTGCCTCTGGCAGTGGCCTACAGCAGAGGCCTAGAGAAGCACAAGCAAACAGACTAAGCATGCAAGGATATTCCCTGGGTACTTTGCCAGACTTCAGTGGGTTGTGTTCCAGGAACGATTCAAATAGAGCTTTTGTCTTTCGTAAGTTCAGGCAAACTCCAAGTACTCACAAAATCCTGAGACTTTCAAAACTGAGCTATCAGTTGTACAAAAAAACCACCTTAAGGGTTCTGTTGCAATAAGGACTCAGATTTTCAAAACTTGCACAGCTGATTTGGTAAGTACAGACCCACAGCTTCTGCAGTGCATTGCCACAGGTAACTACTGCACTTACAAACAAAAGCAAACTCTTCAGGTAAAGAAAGTAAGGGTCTACTGGTATCACATGAGAATATACAATAAAATGAGCTCCATTAAAAAACCAAAGAAGATACAAGCTCAGAAAGTACGAAGTGGTGTATTAGAACAGAGGCATGATTGGCTCACTAAATTCTTGCTTATTCCACTGCAGATTCTTGTCTGCAAACTTAGACACCTTTTGGAAACCAAATATTAGGTGACACAGCTTCTGCAGTAATTTGTGTCAATTACTGCGAGGTCTGCTACATCACTAGACCAGCAAGAACCTAACACAACTACACAGTTTTTCACTCTACCTTCACTTCTTCCTACATCCTTTGTGTTTCAGGTTTGTCTCATTCTTTCTCTTTCCTTCAAACGTTCTCCTCAGCTGAGGACAGAAATGCCACACAAGAGCAGTGAGCAGCCTGCTCAAGCTGTGCCTGGTTACTGAAAGAAGAGGATGGGATCAGCCAGCCAGGTTCATCTTATCAAGAATAATACATATCATACCATGACAAATGTACTTATTCAGGTAACTCATCCAAGGCTGACTACATGCTCTGTGACCCAAGATGATCTCCATTTAGCCTCCCATTTGTTACTGCTCCTACCTCACTTCCACTTCATTTCAGTCTTCATAAAATGTAATCAACCATAACCAGCCATGGATTTATGACCTTATCTCACCCCTGAGACTGTAGGTGAGAGGCACTACTTGGAAATAGCCAGTGTTCCTGAGACCTGAGCAGTATTTGACCATTCACTTTTGAATGGCAAGAGGATCACATTACTATTATTGACTCTGTAACCACCTATTCCATCCACAGACATTCACAGCAATCCCTTTAAGTGATGACAAGGTCTCAAAATACCCAATAGCTACATAAAGACAGACTTTCTAACTGACAAGTAGGGAAAAAAACAGCTTATGTGATAAAACTTACAAAGCTGCAGAAATTACTTTTTTCCTCAGTGCCCAATTCTCAGATTCTGAATTCATCATTAATTTGCAGCTCTGAATTGTCTTGCCAAATTTGGCAAAATACATTCATTTAAGTGGCAGGCCAATAACAGGGCTAGAAATATTCTGACTACCACCTTCCTGAAACTAATCTCCAAACCTGTCAAATGCAGAAGAAATTAAAGAGAATATAAGGAGAATCTTCACATTCCCTGATGGCTGCATAAAAGTCTCTTTGTAACACTCAGCTACATACTCACTGCACAGTCATACAAAATGTCTCACATTTTCAAGTGCATAAAAAAACTCTTTTAGATGTTATTTTATCCTCCTCTCATATGAAATACCAGGCTATCAAGTTTTGATTGGTTTTTTTTAATATGTTTTTGTTTGAGGACATACAGTTGAGAGTACTTTGTGAAGGAAATTACAGTCCATATTGCTTTCAGTTACAGAACTAGGTTTTCACATTCTTACTCTTGGATAACACAAGTAATAAAAAGCCACTTCCTTGTTCCAGCCAAGCTTTTTATTTTGTTCTAGAATGTAACTTGAGTGAGTCCTGTGGGAATTGAAGTAAGTGCACATGCTAAGCAACATAAGAAGACCCGCAAAAGCTCTGAGCCATGCTGGAGCCCACAGTTAACAGAACACAGAACATCAATGCAACAAAAGAAACAGAACAAAAAAACCCCAACCCAAAACAACCAAATAAACAAGAAAAAAACCATCGTTTCTAGTAACAGCAGACTTGACCTGTAAATACAAAATTCCTTCACTACTGCATACATAAAAAGTTTTCAAGAAGTCACTGAATCATTGTGAGAAGAGAGATAAAGATTTATTAAATACAGTTCTAATAAGAAAAATCACAAGATGTATCTTTGGCAGAAGGCTATTAAGTGACTGTAAGTACTGGTGGAAATTACTGATTCACAAGAACAAAAATTTGACACTAGATGGTGTACCCTGGGTGGGTGCATCTGCCAGCCTTCATGATTATCAAGAGCCACCACTCAAGCACGCGAAGAAGAATGCAGTTCTTCAATACGTATTTTTCAAAACAGTATGGAGTATCTCACCTTATCCATTTCACTTATACAGTGCATATCAGCTTCAAGTCCATGGGCACCTGCTTGCTGCCATATTTCCTCAGCTATGGCTTTTGCCTGCCCCTTTTGTGTTGCATAGAGGAGCAAAAACCTCCTTTTTGACTCACAGCACATTTGAGGTTTTTTTTTTTAGAGACACTGCAGGGGAAGAAAGAATTTAAAAAGTGAATTTCTTGTAAGCAGAACAGCAAGATTTTACTTTGCTTGTGAGATTAAAAAGAGTCAGTTAAAGACAGAAGCATTGGTGTTTAACTTGGAAATGAGGCATCTACTCTGAAGTGAAGGCATTTCTCACAACCAAACTTTGTAGATCAGGCTGTGAGGGACACATGGTATTGGTCCTATGTGCTGTACTGCCTTGATGCTGCAGTAATGTTGCAATATCTCCGATATCAAGAATCTAGTTTGTAAACAATACAATATGAAAACTCTTTTTATGAAAATATATACTATTTTTATTGTCTTTTTATATATTTTCCATTTCAAGTTAGCGACTGCTTCGTTCACTTCTCTGAGCTGTCTTTGAAAACAAAACAAAACATAGACCTGGTGAAGTCAAACTACAAAGCCTGAGGAAAAAAATTAAAATTCTCAGTTCTTCTACTTTGAAATCATTATTTTTTGCTTGAGTGACTTTACACTTTATTGTCCACTATGTATTTTGGAGCACAATCACTGACTTTAGTTTCATATTTCAAAAGTGAGCTTCTTACCCAAGTGCAATTTGACCCTGAGGTTAGCTCAGTTGGTCAGAACAAAGTACTAATAACCAACGTGTTGGTTTTGATCCCTGTATTGGCCATTCACTTTGGAGGAGTTGGACTCTATGATCCTTCTGGGTCCCTTCCAACTCAGACTATTCTGTGATGCTGTGAACTATAGAATTGACTCTCTGGGGTTTTTTTCTCCTAAAAGTAAGAAAAAATCTTAGAGAAATCTGCTGTGGTGTCACCAAGTCTCTCACAAGTGGCAGGATGAATGAGATGCATATCCTTATCCATTCACCAGTCTCAGGAAAATTTGAATGTGAGACGTTTTCTTCCATTATTTTGACACAGAGAACACAACAAATGTAACTTCAGACAGCAGTAAATGAGAGAAGCAGAATGTCTTCAGCACGAGTATTGCAAATTAATTTCCTGTCAATATTTTATCATTGCTAAGGAGGTGCAGTAGAACTCAAATACCTAGAATTAGTAGTGAGAAATTTTCAGTTCCCATCTTGAGGTACCTCTCATGTGCCTGGGCCCAGTTTGCTGTACTTCACCTACTGCTTTCACATAGTTTCAACTATGGAAAGCATTCAGTGTCCTAACCAGACACACTGAGCTATGGAAACCTGTGGCTACATTATTTGATGTACCTCTCTTTTCTCTCTCAAGGGAAAACAAACATAGTTCAATTGTATAAGAATACTGTACTCTATTCATATGGCAGGATATTTCTCCTCACAGTACTGAGGAAGGCTTCTCTTACAGGAATTTTTTTTGAAAGCATAATTATACATCAAAAGTAGCAAAACTAAGTGATAGGTTCTTAAGAGTGCCTGTATCATATGTGAATTTCATGAAAAATGTAATTACTAGAAAATTTTGAGGTTTTCATTGTATTTTCTTCTACTTTGTTTTCCATTTTAGCTTTCATTTTAAATTAATTATATATATTATCTAAAATTATTAGTAATGACCTTAACAGTCACCTCTAAATAAATTCATTTATGTAACTGGTTTCATGAGCATGTGTGCACAGAAGGTGCATACAACAAAACAATCCACAAAATGATTTTTCACCTTCCTTTTCCAGAAGAAATACAAAGAAATGCACTAATCATGATGATTCATATAAAATAGTGTAAATACATTTTAAATACCCTCAGGTCCCTGTAGTAATACAGATTCATCCTGGTCATGTGCTGTGTTTTCACCTAACTCTCTTGTCAGCAGGTGGCATCACCCAACTACAAATGGATAAAACCAATAAAGATGAGGTGGTGTTTCATTACTACACTCTTTCTCATACCTCAAAAAGGCAGGAAGATAATCAGTTTCTGACACCATAGCACAGAATCCTTCTGTATAAGAAAAGCTGAGAAGTAAGCTGCCAACATTACAGCTCAGGCATTACCAACATGAGACTGTTAGAACAAGAGTCAGCTTGGGAAGCTGTTAGTGCTTCAGAAGCACAAAGATTTGCAATTGCAGGGGGAATGGAGAGGGCAACAGAAGGAACAGCAGTCAGGATGTGGTGTGACATGGTCAGATGTTGCCCTAACAGTGCCATGTTCTCTGCCTAGGTCAGGCAGAGCAGCCAGGATTCCCATAAGACACTGTGAGCTTTCTACTCCAGCAACACTAAAGGATGCAAAAAGCAGCCACACATATTTTCAGTGCATATATGGGAACTTGAGGAAAGGCTTTTTTTCCCTGGTGAGTGGACTAGTAGATTGCACAGAGACACAAAAATTGGAACAATCACACCTCCCACAGGTGGCACGTGGAAACAAGAGCACCAGCACAGCCAGAAGGGCAGATAATACTGGAGATGCACATGCAGACCTCCTGAGACATGGTACTGTGTGTGTATGCAACAGTGTGAATGCATCCTTGAGGCAGCAGGAGAGAGCACAATTAGACAATTCCTTGGATTTAGATACAGAAAGCTGTTCAAATATTTGTAGGCATTTATTAACATTTTCCAGGTGCCTAGTATCATATCTGTTGCATTGTTGCTATTGATCTTAAATATAAAGTTCAATTAACTGATTAAACAGTACTTTATTAATTCCTTAACACTTACGTCAACAATAGATCAATAAACTCCTTTAATCATGATTTGATCTAAACTGCACAAGTTGAAGAATTTCACCCTGTGAACAAGTGTTCTCTCTGCAATCAACCATAAGATCTTTGTGCACAGACTGCTAAGTGGTGCCTGCTCAAAGAGATAAAAATCAGTCATGCCTACCTGCAGATGAGCAACCACAATCCAGGAACACACCTGCTCTCAAATGAGCATACTGTCCACACTGCTCTTGCTTTGCTGCTCTATACACTCTTTAAAGATGCTATGCCACTTCCACTTGTGATACAAGTTCAACTGGAATAAATAGGGAGAAAAAAGGTAATTCTTGAACTATCGAGCTTTCTGAAGAATCCCTGTAACTTTAATAGTAGTACCACACCAGCAGCCTTTAACATGTTGCTGTGCTGGTAGATGCACATCAAAAAACACGTTTAAGCTGTGAAAACAACGTGTGATTTGCTGGATCAAACCAGGGCTTAACATGAAGCTAAGGACGGCATTCCAAATTACAGCTCATCTGATCCAATACTTGGAAAAATCAGAAACCTAGCAGTCCACAGAATATAAGCAGGGAGCCCACCAGCCCCCTAAGGCAACACTCTGTGGGAGCCGCTGAACCACACGTGCTGCCCCAGCAGTGCCGCAGCTGTACGGCAAGGCCAGACTCACACACCTCATGGACCTGCCCTGGCAAATGTGACCTGCGCGGCCACGGACCGGATAAAAAAACCAAGAAACTTCATTGCGCAAACTGTTAGTTATGTCATCAGATGGATAAACTCCTATGATCCTGATTCAACCTGCACTGCACACATGGAGGAGTTTCATCTCTCTGAAACTTAGAAAAACAACGTCTTTCTGTCATCAACCAGAAAAGCTTCAGGCACTCCTCTGTGGCTTTAATCCGGGTTGTGGGACCGTGCCTTGAGCCACGAAGTCATTCCCAAGACACTTTTCCAACAGCCTGCGACTTGCTCAGAACCATTTTCACTCTAGGGCCAAGACAAATATAAAAAGCGAAACATAAACCCCTCCGCCCCGCGCACCTTCTCCGCCCGGCCCCGGTGCCCCTCGGAACGGGGAACCCGAGTACTTGCGCTGCAGGACGCGGTGCACACAGGCACGAATCCCACTTCCGAAGCAAAGCGCCAGCCCCCGCTCCGCGACCGCCCGGGCAGCGCCGCGCCGAGCCGCGCCGAGCCGGACCGGGCCGCAGGCAGCGGCAGCGGCGGGGCGGAGGCGGGGCCGGGGCGGAGCCGGGCGCGCCGAGCGGAGGCGCCGGAAGGGCCCGGCAGGCGCCGCGCTGCCCGTCATGGCTGCCGAGGTGAGCTCGTCGCGGCTGCCCCGGCACCGCCGGGTGCCCCCCGGGGCGGAGCAGCGCGGGCTCAGCCCGGCCCGCGGCAGCGGCTGCAGCAATAGCAGCAATAGCAGCAATAGCAGCAGTAGCTGCTGGGGCGGAGGGGGATGGAGGGGCCCCGCCGGTGCCGCCCCGGCCTCGGCGGTGGGAGGCAAAGCGCCGTCGCGCAGCTCCTGCCCGGGGAAGCGACCGTGTCAGTCTCCTGTTGTTCTGCCAAAGCGTCCTTGTGGGAACACGGGGCAGAGACGCGCGGCAGCCTCTCACACAGGGCTCGCTGCTCCCGTCAGTTTCTGCTCCTGGCATTGCCTTCTGCTCGTGGCCATGGGAGAGGGATCGTACCCGTCTTTCCAGCCACCAAAAGGATTGGGGTTTTTTTTTTCCTGCATTTTAGGGACCGTGGTGCTGTTTTCCAGACTACATATCTATTTTTCTTCCCCTAGGTATCATTTCAGAACTCACTTGATTCAATATGGCTTTGATTAGCCGAAAAAGTTTCCAGTTGTATTCATGCAGCGCACCAGCAAGCAGGTCCGCTTTGATGACCCTAAGGAAAAGGTTGAGCTTCATCAGTGGCCAGCAAAAACCCCAAAAGTGTAGCTTTGTGGCCGTGAGGATGCTGTATTTGAAAGATAAATCTCAGTATATGTTTTGTAGGAAAAAACACTTAAAACTGCAGATGCAACCACTTTCTGTTACTGAAACTGTGCATCTTCGTGGAGATAGCAGGAACTGTACTGAATCAAATAATGTGTGGATGGATGAGCAATTATTTTTCAAGAAGTTGAACAACCTTTGTACATCAAAAGAGATTTTTTACTTTCTTAACTCTCTAGAGGTCATGTCTGATACTATGGCCTCAGGAGCCCTGCAGAGGATTTCTGAAGTTGAGGTGGATGACAATGGTCTTAAAAACCCTGGACTGTTAGAGAATGAAGTTTTCAGGGCATTATGCTTCCAGTTTGAATTTGAATCCTCAAAACTGTCAAACACTGGACTGCTGAATGCATTGCAGGCTTTGATAAAGCTTCGTATAGATCCGCAGAGCACGCTGATGGCAAGCCTGCTTTCAGAGAGTGAGGAGAGGCTTGGTAAGGGACAGCTGACTGCTGAAAATCTCTGTGCTCTTGGAGAGAGTTTGCTTGAGTTGGAAGGCCCAAGTTGTGCAATGCTGGAACAAATTGTGAACCACATGCAAGAAAAAGACATTGAGAGATGGAGTCCTGAGGAAATAGTGATGGTTTATAAGATACTGCAGGTGACTGTCAGGGAAGGGAAACAATGCCAAAACTTACTAAACAGACTGAACAGTGTCACTTTACGCACGGTTTCCCAGCTAAGCCCAAACTTCGCAAGTGTAATACTGAATTCACTGGTGGTTCTTAGTCAGACTCAGGCAGTTCCCTTAGTCACAGCACTGTGTAAACATTCTGTGAAGCATGTTCCCTATTTCACAGATCATGAACTGGTTAATGTACTGGAAGCCTTCCTGTACTTTGGGCAAAAAGTGAAAGTTTTTACAGAGGCACTGGAAAGACACATCCCCAAGTCCATCCTCACCATGCATCCTCAAACAGTCAGCAAGGTCATGCAGTATTGCTGCAGAAAGAAGATTCTTTCAAAGCCCATCTTTGATGCAGTGGCAGAAGGTTTCATTTCCAATGCTGACAGACTTACCACTGACCAGATTGCTGCATATATTACACCCTTTGGGACTCTTAACTATCTGCCTCCAAGTGCTTCTTCCTTGTTCGGGAAGCTTGAAACTGTGCTGCATACCCGCCTGAGGCACTTTCAGCCTCACACCTTGCTGCACCTGCTACACTCATGTGTCCTTATTCAACGTTATCCAATAAATTTTCTGCCAAAGGTATTTAGTCCCTATTTTCTGCAAAAGCTTCAAGGTAAGGAGCAGAGTTTCTCCTGGGATGTTCCATATTTCTTTCTATTATGTAGTTTGTTTCTTGTCAAGCACCCATTTTTTATCGCTTTCATTTGTCAAATCAACAGTGACCTGATCCAAGTGACTGGAAAATAGTGATCAGGAGGCCAAAGGCTGTTGCTTCCTTGTCACAATTGCCATTGTCTTTCATGTTCTGTCATTTAGATGAGTTTGAAAATTGCACTGTACAGTTTTAAAACAAAGACTTGAATTCCCTTAAAGGAATTATTTCAGTTAATCCTTCTGGTTTTCTAGAAAACAGTGACCTGGTGTTCCCCATATTTATCCTTTTTCTTATACAGGATGCTAGAACAGCCCCCATGTGATAGCCTGTTATTGGCTTTAATTATTGCACATTTCAATGCCTTTAGACACAAATCTGTTATGAACAACACATCATTTTGAGTTATTCCCTATTTGATAGTAAAGAATTTTAGGGTCATTGTAGAGAGATATATGCTATGCAAGAAAGATGACTGTCTTAATAAGATTTCAGCTAAGATTGCTCTATTAATTAAGGTAAAGTTTTCAAAGTGATTAGAAACATTGGTCACTTAATTTTTCAACATGAAATACCTTAAGGAGTTGATTTTTATCAAGCAGTCAAATGTCCAGAAATTATGTGGTATTATCCACTACTTGCAGATTAAAAAAAAAAAAAAAAAAAAAAGGGGGAAACAGTGAGATCCTGGGATTATAACCTGGGGAAAATGAAGTTATAAGAAGGAGATATTTATCTAAGACCTCAACTCAAATTTATTCTTCTCTGTAGAATGTCCTGCATCTTTTGGATCCTCATTTATTTGGTGAAAGAATATGACAGTTTTAACTAAGATCTTGCTAGCTGTATATTCTTATGTTGATATTTCTGTAAATAATTTTCTCATTTTTCTACCTATGTGATTTCATACTGATCTTTCTGCTCGTTCAAACAATTACTGGGAATTTTAATGATTAAGTAGCTTTTCTGCACATTATACTGAATAGCTTTTCCTAACTTCTGCATGTGGTTTGTGTAAAGATACTTTGTTGAAGGTACACCTGAAAACCTGAATGTTGTTGTTTCAGCTCAGCCACCTGCTTTGAACAGAGCTGCTATGTCCCAGCTAACCCAGCTTTTTCTGACTGTCACCCTGGAATGCCCATTTTATGAGGTACAGTACATGTGAAACCAGAAGTGATGTTAACAAGAGGAGATAAGGTTATTAGGGCCCTGTTTATACTTAGTTGAGTGTATTTCCCATAAAAACATTGGAATTGGACAAAACAACTTTCTTTGATGACAATATGGGGCATTTCTACCTGATTGAATTACTTGATATATTTGTATGAATGGAAACAGCTGTGCATTTCTCATGAACGTTGATAGCATGGAAGCTTCCTGAGGATGTTCTGGTGGTTGGGTGATTTTCAAGTTTCCAGCAGATCGTACCTAAGACTGTAGGTCTCTCAATAGACTTGACTTTGAAATGCACAGAATACATTTTGCTCTGTTAGTGTGAGGTAATTACAAAAATGTTATCTCCCTTTTGATTTGGTTTTCTGTGCTTACGTAGGGTCCGAAACTCCTTTCAAGGTATCAAGTAAAGGCCTTTCCTACGCTTCACAGTTCTCCTGATGTTCACCTCTTTAAAAGAGTAAAGACTGGATTACTTTATTTACTGAAAAAAAGAATCTATTTTGCATCAGATGTATCAACACCATATTTCTATGTAGTTGGTAAGTATCATTTCTTTAGATTAGTAATCAAATATGTGTGTGTATGGTACCAAAGCTTTAATTTCTTTTGTGGGCATTCTAAATTCTGCAAATACAGAAAAAGTAAACTGGGATACAAAATCCTGTAAAATATCTGAAATTTGGGAACTTTAAGTAAATAATTTTTAGAGTCAGAGAAAGGAAAATGGAGAGAAAAGCACTGCAGTGTTAATTGGTATTTACACAGCCAGTCTGCACTGAAAACAGCTGCTAATGCTTGTATTCTGTGTTTTTATTATCAGCTCCTTATCCGTTAAACAATTTGTATAATGCAAAGTAAAATGAGGCAATGCCATTTGCCTGATCTCCCTGCTTTAGTGGTGAGTAGAAAAAAAGGAGGACTGGAAGGTGGTCCGCCCTGTGCCCTGCTCAGCTGGGCTCCTCTCCCCTCAGCAAGAGCTACTGACTACACACTCGGTCATGGTTTGTGGGTTCTAAGACAGGAGTGAGCAAAGCAGAGTGTTGTGTGCAGCAGGAAAAGAAACACAGAAAGCAATGATGATGAAAGGCACGTGCCCAGGAGGGGTGGATGATAATAAGATGTTGAAGGAAGGGAGTCTTGGACACCATGGATGTCAGAAGGATTTAAAAAAAAATAAAAAAAGGGCATGATTCCAGAGTTAGTCTGCATGTCAGCTTTCATGGGGATGTTGAAGTTAGCAAAGAGGGAGAGAGTGTGTTTCTCCCCAAGGCCCTCAAAATTCCAGAGACCCTAGCTAGCACAGCAAAGTGCCATTTAACTGCATCACAATTTTTAGTGGACTTGGAATACTACTTTGCTTGTTAGCATTATGAAAGGCTGAACTGTTACTAATTATCACTCATTTGTGTTAAGTCTATACAACTTTTGCTAGCCTCTGTGATTAAAAAAAAAAAAAATTGTGATAGTATTACAGTTATTTAATAAAACAACTGTGAGAGGATGAGAATTGCCGTAGAAAGTTTGTTATAAGAAATGACTTTTAATGTCACTTCTTTTTTCATCTACACAAGATATTGAGATTAAATTAGATGAAGAAGGTTTTGTATTGCCTGCGGCCCAACTTGAAGAAGTACACAGACGGTAAGAGAATAAAAGAAACCACTGGTAAAATGTTGATTTACACTAAGAAAGAGCATCCAGGGTGAAAACCTGGCAAAATTTAAGCTATTTGCAGTTTTGCCATTGACTTCAACAAAGTTCAGGTCTCATATCGAAACTGCTGGCAAAAGGACAAAATTAACAATCTGCTTTTTGCTCATTGTTTTGCCACCTGACTATACAGTGTCAGACAGTTAGTCTTTTTACTCAGTGACAGAATCAAGTGATCCTTATTTGGATTATAGTAATGTATTTTGATATTCTGTAATTAATTTTCAAATTAAAACTAAATTCTAAATGAGTGTATTTGCACATATTTAAAAGAGTTTAAATCAGTTTGAGTTCACAAACTTACTTCTGCCAGGAATCCTGTATAATAAGGATATTTGCTACAGATGCTGGTTTTTTTCATTGACAAATGCATAGGTGTTTAAAAGTATGTTAAACAGGGGTTACTTTGGGAAGCCTTGGATACAAAGTTAAACAACCTTGCTGGTGTGGTATTTGCAACTGCAATCCTGTGAATAAAGCAAAAGACTTTGAGGAGGTTAGGCTTTTTCCAGCTTAACCTTCTGTTGAGGTTTAAGCTGAAACCAGGACACTTTCACAAGACTCAGAGACTAATACAAGTTCTTTCCAAGAGCCCATGCTTAAATGCTTAAGAATGAGCTTTAGTGGCTTTTTTTTAAGTAATAGCTTTCATAAAGTAAATAAAGTCACAATACAGTTAACATACTGAAAATTTAAGCAACTTTTTAACAGTAGATATACAAACTTTGGTTTAAGTTGATGGGATTTTTATCACCAAGATTTAAAAATATAGTTATAATCCATGCTGCCAACCATATGTACAGGTGTAGCTTATGCAGACGTAGCTTAAACTTAACTTGAACTCTAATGGATTTAACAGGTAAATTAGTAAGTTAAATAAATTCTATTTATTGCTAAAATGTTTTCTAGCTGAGGCAAGGTTTTTTACATTTTTCCTTCTAGAAGAATTCAAAACAGCTTACTAATCATAGCATTAAAAATATCATGCTCTCATTAACTTGCATGGTAATTTTTGTTCAGAGCAAATAAAAAACCTTTTCAGATCAGTTTCACTAAGTTTCAGGGTTTCACCTCCCACTCTTAAATTGAGTGATTTAAATAATCCTGAACTAGGTAACTCCCATCCTACATCTGATTCAACGAGGTGTAAGAGGGAGGTGCTGTCTCATGCTTCTTAGAAACTGCAGCAGTTATGGTGATTAAAATAGCTGATTGTTGTGGTTTTGTTGGGGTTTTTTTTGATACTACACTTGTGCTTGATTTTAGAATCGCCCTGTGTGTTGATGGTCAGAATAGATTTTGTGCTCATAGCCACAATCTCTTGGGAGAAGAAGCTATTAAACAGAGACATCTTCAGTTACTTGGTTATGAAGTTGTGCAGGTAGAGTCCAAAGATAAAGGTTTACTTTTGCTCTGGCTAACAAAATAAGTAAAAAATTATTTTACAATATTTAAAACTGCAGTTTGAATTAATTCCTAAAGCAGATGTAGTCTTGTCCTTTCTATATTATGTTCTCTCTGCCTCGTTTTTGCCTTTTTGAGGGTGTATAGAAATACCTTTTTCTTCCTTAGATTAATTAGTGTACTCTGTCTGTGCTTTTTGCCACATAGTTGCTGCTAGGAAGATAATCTTCAGTGATTAAGATTCAAATCTTGACTTAAAGGAAAATGATGTGTAAGAGTTCATTAGAATTGAAATTTTTAATCAAATACTTTTTTAAAAGGTTTGAACTTGGAGTTTAAAAAGAGGAGTTAAAAACAAGAAGCTGCTTTGTATTGTAAATAATATTTTCACAACAGAGTACAACCTTTAGTTTGCCTGTTAATAAAAGATATTTTTTCTTTAAACATACCTTGAATGAAAGCTGTTGCTTTTAGTTTTTTGAAATTTTATTTTCCACTTATCATCACTTATTACGTATGCCCAACTCCATAATATTTAGCTTAGTTTAACCTGTAATAGATACGACTCTTTGTTTCACAGTAATCTCTATTCAGGTCCTTTACAGATCAATAATATATTTAGGATTAAATCTTTAATTTTAAAACAAAAAAAAAGATATTTGATGTGTAATTTTGCATCTGCTTAATGAACATCAGTCTTATTCAGTTATTTATTAAAAGGTATTTCCAGCAATCATTTTTGGTTTGTTTCCAGATTCCATTTTTTGAGATAGAAAATCTACAAAATACCAGAAAAGTGGCAGATTATCTACACAAAAAAATCTTTCCTTGTACATACGGACTCAGCAACTGACACTGGAGAATACCACTGGATCACAGGCTGAACTTCTTTACTACAAAGTGTAAATTCTGTGCATGGAAGAAGAATTTTTTTTTCTATATAACTCCACCTCAGAAAATCTGAGCTTCTGAATGTGAAACCTTCCAATATTTGGAACAATTAACATGTAAAGAGTAATAAAGAGGATCATATTTTCTTAAGATTTGTGTCAATATTTATTACAATTTTACAGATATAAGTGCCAGACAGTCAGTGCTGTTTTTCCCTCGTATTTTAAATGGTTCTAATTTACAGCTGCAGCACATGGCTATTCAAGGATACTGGCCAGTCTGAATGGACAGAATATGCCTACAGAATACCTACTAATCAGGGCTTTTTTTGACAGTATAAGAAGGAATTGTGCTATTTATTTACAGCTGCTCATGTGATTTCCCAAGTGTTTCATAAAACTAAAATTTGAAGTAGTTGTAGAAACAGCATTGGCTTATTGGTTTTATTTAAGAGCTGTAGAGTGCTGTTCAATAAAGAGCAATGCCTTACAGAAAATGAGAGCATTTTTAATAAAAAAGGATTTGCTTTACTTTGTAAAGTAACACTGCCACAGGAGAATGGACACGCACAACCGTCCCTGTGGGGCCACCCAGTCAGTGTTCCAGATATATTCTATTTGTAGTTTTGCCTTTGGTGGCCGTTTTAGGTAAACTGTCTAAATGGGGTCATGTATACACTCCAGAGTTCCTCCAGGTTACAGAAACTCTATGCTCTGAAGGTCACAAGAACTATGTCCCATGGCAGCCTTTTTTATGTATGAAAAGAAATTCTGGAACTGAGAACCAGAACCAGTACCCACTTCAGCTGGAACCAGTGTGCCCTAATTTGGGTCAGTGAGTTGCTTTGCAGATGGATGAAGGCAAAACAAGAGCTTTAGTTCTGATCACATCATGTATACTTGATGAGCTGCCATGTAAAACACATTTTCTGGTTAGCTTGGTTAGTAATTCTCTGTGTAGAATTACTATTTATGAGTAGCAAAGCAGAATTCCCAGCATCACCTAGTTTGATTTTCACTGTTGTTTTGATCCAAAAAAGGTGAAACTTTCACATCATGGACATTCCGTATACTTCACCAGTAGATACAGAATGGGGCCATTTTTTCCTTCCAAGGCTACTGTTACTAATTTGTGAGTTGCGGGTGTCTGTCAATCTCTGGAGATTACTGGATGCAAAATTCAGATCCAGAATATGATTTACATTGTGTCATGCTGTCCATTCTGTTTGTGTTAATTTGTTGCATGTTTAAAACCCTTCCTCACAGTAGTATTTCAACACTGGCAGGTGAGGGAGCACCAAAAGGTAATGAGATGCTTTCTAACAGTGTAATGGTAAGTTCAGAATATCAGTAGCCTAAGAATTTGTCACTTTAGCAAAAGAGAAACCGAAGGAGAGCAGCTGAAATGGCTTTGCAAACATCTGTAAGGAACTTATCCCTAACACAGAAGAAACTGTCAGGGTGTTCTTTTGACACTGAGCACTGAAGGAAGAAGTGACCCATTCAGAACTGAATGAGAAACAAGTAGTGGGAAGAACAACCTGTGAAAGACCTTCAAAAGTGAGTAGGGATGAAAAGGGTGTGACATAAGCAAAGAAATGAGATAGGAAAACTCAAACTGGTCTTTTGATGTTTGACTTTCTCCGTGGTGGAACTGGTGATGCCTTTCTCACACAGGCCAGAAGGTGGTGGTATTCTCAAACAAATTTGCTTTCCCATAGTTCTTCAAACACAGATGGTTTGTAAATAAAGGCTACTTAAAAGAAGCAATTTGTACTGACTGTCCCAAAGTAAAAATAACTTGCTAAGAATATGGCCATATTCCATCTCATTCTTTGCTGGTATAACTTTGATGCTGATTTTTTGAAAAAACATTGTGGTATTACAAAACATTTCCTTCTCCCTTTGTATTACTGTGATTCCTTTCATTTAATGCTGCTGAATTTGTTTAGTGAAGTGTTTATTTTTGAAAAGGAATGTAGCAGTTAATGTCCTCTTGTCCATAGCCCAGTGCATGTAGAAGGTCATGAATAATGAAAGTAACAAACATGTCTCAGAATGGGCTGCTCTATGGGCTTTGCTTCTCACATCATGCCAAACAAGTGCTATTGATTGCCTAATTTACTACTTTTTCAGGTCCCAAATTAAGAAGGTTTTTTTTCTGTTATTTTTTCACTAGGAGTCTCAATGTATTTACAAATTACATAGATTTCCTATGTCTAAATACCTGGCAAAACCAGTGTCAGTCACAGCTGTGGACTTCCAGTTCTTTTTCTGGTATGATCACTCTGGCTGTTCCTTTCTGAACAATACTGCCTCAGCTTTAAACAACAGGATCAATGGCTCTTGAGAACCAAATTGATGCATACCCTGCAGGAGAAACTCCTCCTGAAATTACCTTAACATTTTAGTACTGGATTCCATGAAAGTACAAGGCATTAAATGTTTAATCAGATTTAGACATTTGTGCTAAACGTGCTTTTTAAATGACTACTGCTCAAATCCTTGTGTTTTTTCCATACTTTCTACCAAATTATTTAGTGCTTGTTCTGCTAGTATTGCTTTTTCTTTTTACCCCTTTTTTCCAGATTGGATACAGAACCAATGATGATTTTTCTTGTTAAATCAGTCAGACCTTCCTATAGTGGAAGTCAGTGAAATGAATATCTGAAATCAGCTAAACCCAGATTTTGTCTCTTCAAATGCAAAGCACTCAGAAATTCCTTTTAATTCAAGTTCCACTTGAAGTCTACTGAAACCGCTAAGCACGTAAGCCCATCCATTTTAGAAAATTCTGAGCTGAATCTCTGTTTCAGCTGCTGTGCACATAAAACAATGTCCCACAATTCTCTAGCAACTCTGTAAGCATTGAAAAATCTGTGACCACTGATACCTTGAGGGGCAAGCTTGCTTAAATGTTAGGTCTGTGAAGGGTTATGTAGAAGCAGTGCCCAGAATTGCAGAGACAGCTTTTGACCCAACAGGTCTCATTCCCAGTGTTGCTGCCTAAAATGCTCAGCTCTTGTCAG
Organism: Corvus cornix cornix; assembly: GCF_000738735.6. NCBI lineage: Eukaryota > Metazoa > Chordata > Aves > Passeriformes > Corvidae > Corvus > Corvus cornix. Next base: position 82,103,421 of record NC_046333.1, read on the forward strand.
TGCTGCTTTTCATGAGATTTTTATGAGAATGTAAGGAGAAGACATGCATTTTAATTAGCATGAGAAAAAGTGCAGCTGCTATTTCACCCTATTTTTAATCCAGATCATTCTCATTAACTAAACTGTAGAGGAAAAGGCAAAAGCACCATATTGCTTTTCAACGTGGGGTTTTTTTCCAGATAAATGTTGCTGGTGATGACAGACACGAGAGATTTCACATGGATCCAGGCCTAGAGAAGGTTTTTTCAATGAGCAGGGCGGCTACTTTCCCCGTAGATTGCTGCGTGCAGGCTATAAACCCTCACATGCTCTCTGGTTGCTGGGTCTAAGGGCTTATTTACACGCTTCCCATACTGTGAAGATGTCACCACAGGAACAGGTCTTGCCATTTCCTGTGAAAACACAAAAGTCCCCTTAGAAGAAAATCACACAGTGAATAGAAAACTTGGCAGTTTTCTATTGCTAAATGTGCTGTGGCCAGGGGTAAAATAACTGACAGAACTGTACAGCATCTGCTATATGGATTTGTTTAGTGCCCATACTGTTCTATCCCTGCCCTAGTTTTTTATGTATCTTAATAAACATGAATGTGTCCCTAGATGACACTGATGATAAGATATGGAGCTGTGGACTGATAATTTTTTACACAAATACATACACACATGTGATTACCATGTGATTACTGGCAAACTAAATGCTAGAAAAGCACAGATTATATTTTTATTTTTATTGTGCACTAAGTTGCATGATTCATTTGAAAAATAGGAGAGATTTGTGCCCCCTGTTACAGGAACACCTACCTTGCTTGCACAATTCAGTGAAAGCACAGCTTGAAAAAAATCAAAGCCTAAAGAAAAACCCTGAGCAACCATGAGTCCATGCAAGCTTTCCCTGAAGGAAGTAAAGCACATACTACTTTATTTCTGCACAATGAAAGATTTTACTAAAAATACTTGTAGCTGTAAGATTACAGAAGTTAACTGCTTTGTAATGATGGAAAGTGGACTTGATGACCAAGAAAAGATTTTAAGCTTCTTAGTAAGCTGCACTTTAAGTGACTCTGCAATCACTATCTGCAATCTGCAGTTCCTTCCTGTGTTACAGCAACAGGGAGCTATGGAGTCAGAAGGGAAAGACAGGATTTGTTTGTTTTTCTTTTCCTAGCTAAAGGTCTCAGATTTATCAGGCTGCTTGTATGTTTGCACACTGACTAACACAGTAAGCTTGGTCTGCAATGTGTTTATCTAGTCTTATAAATAGTATCTGAGAATCAAAATGCAGATGCCACACCATAGTTCAAGTGCAAGCAAATAAACTTTTTTGCTACAACACACACAAGTCTGAACAAATCAGCACAAATGTCCTGCAAGGATGCAGGTGGGAGCTCAGATTGGAGGGATCTCATAGCAAGGCAGTCAGCTAAGAGACATTTCCAGCCTCGTGGACAGAACCTGAGATTCTTGCAAAGATACTGTAAACCCTTTTTTTAAAAAACAAACAAAAAAACTAACTAACTAACTAACCCACTCAATAGAAAAGCTCATTTCAAAACAACCATTTATCCCCCAGTTCTCTTGCCTACATTACTCCACCCATTAAAAACTATTCAGTACACCAACTTTTAACCCCAGAAGAATGAAAATCAAGTCAAGAAGATTGGCAGGCAAAATTAAGACCATTTTCTCCCATGCCCTAGTTGTGGATAAACATTGAGAAATGAGAAACTAAAAAATCTTTGTACCATCAAGGAAGGCTTTGCTAGCAATACAGGATTTACAGTGCTAATGATACACAGAAGTATTTAATTCCAATAGTTTGTGTTCCTTTTAAATAAGTAAGATTCAGTTTTCAGCATCCTTGGTAGCACAGCGCTGACTGTGCACACTGGCATTTCATCTTTGTGGGTTTGGCATTCAGTGGGTTTCAGATTTTCCAACAGTTGGCTGGGAAGCATCCTGCTACCCGCCTTCGCAGTGTGTAATTCTAGCACTGCTAGCACTTGCAATCAGCAATGGCAGCCCTGTGCACACACTCCACTGCAGTTACTCAGCTGCATGTAGCTAAACTGAGTATGTGTCACTGTACTCTTGAATTCCCTGAGTGCACCCAGGCTATCTGCAAGAAATGAGGGGCTTGCTTGCCCCTTACTTTTCCACTTCAAGTAAAGCAGTGTACTATGGAGTGTTCAGCCTGTCTGCTTTCAGTGTTGTACTAGAAAGATGTAAATTGTGGCATTTGTATTTATTAGATTTTGTAATTTAGTTATTATTATATAAAGTCTGAGAGGGCCACTGTGATAGTAAAGAGGAACTGAGTATGTGACTTGAACTTAGTTATGGTTACATCCAGTGTTGGGTGTCATGACATGCAAGAGGATCATGTTGTAGTATTAAGCAGCTGTGGGTTTGATGTGTCTCCCTGCTAATTAAAGGGCTGGATTAAGGGACACCTGTTTGGACAGTCCCTTGTGTGCACTGCCCAGCAGAGCTGGTATGAATTCTGGCCTGTACAAGTTTGCTCTAGGAAGAAAACCAATAGGAAAGTGAGTTCTGTTGATGCAAGAGCTCACTTGGAGGTAGGGCTTGGTACAAGGGGAGGGAGGTTGTCTTTGTTTTGTTCAAATAAAAAGTTTAATTTCTACTTGGAGTAGTCATTTACATACCTTTTGGCCTCACACAGATTTGCAGTTGAGTTACTAGGCATGAGCAGGTGATGCTCATGGGCACTCCTGGGATTCCTCTGGGAGCATCTAATACTTCCTGCACTGTCTGATAGAGCTGAAGGGCATTATGGCTATGCACTTGCACTGAAATGTCTGGCATATATAACTGCTAGTGAGACAAATCACAAGCAGTGGGCTTTGTCAGAAAAAAACAATTTTATTACACAGAAATTAGAGTAATTTGAACTCTTGTGTTGCTCTTCCTTCTTCCTTCTCTATACATAAAACCCTCAATGCGAGCAGCCATCCTTAGCCTAGCCATCACATTATATCCCATGAACCCACTGGGATTTTGAGGTCATTAGTACACAGAGGTTACACTTCATTTGGCTGTTGACAGCCTCTGCCTCTATGTGCAGTTTTGTGTGTGTATGTATAAATATAATTATATATACAGACACTTGTATGTATGTGTATTATTCAGATGCTGCATGGAAAAATACATGCATATATATTTATGCATACATATGACAGTATTTCTGTTTCCAAGGGTGCTGTGTAAAACCATGGCTATATTTACCTATAAGTGCACATCAAACCCGGATTCTGCTGGCCTCAAATACTTTGCCCATCCTTTTCCAGGCATGCCCATGTGTTCTGATTGACCACACCTTTGCACTAGCTCCCTATGAATTTCCTTCCTGCAGGGCAATCTGGTATAGGTTTTCTTAACAAACTCACCAGCTTTAGAGACTTGCCTTCAACAACAAATGCTGGCGTAGAGAGGGTGGGTGTCAGAGGACAGTAAGTGAAGTCATGGCCTCCTAATCCAGTCCTCTCAGGGAGAAGAGTTTTCAAGCATCACAGAAATAACTGCAGAACCACCTGAAATGCAACTCTTGAGGGGCACAGATGGTTCAGAGTACACCCTGAACTCTGCAAGAGAGGATCTGCCTCTTCCCCCTTGCTTTAACTTGCATATGTCTTGTCCTGGAAATCTTCAGGATATGAAAGAGCAAGAGCTAATTAGGGTGTCTTCATGGGATAATGCTTTCTCCTAAACCTGCAAGCTGAGTACAATGATGTTCTCCTTCTTTCTTACCATATAGACTGCACCATAAAGGGTAAAACAATGCCTATAGCCTCCAGTCATGTCAAAAAGTACAAAACACATTTAACAAAGATAATTACGAATTTATAAAAGGGTTACCTCCTCATGAATTTTAAGGCCACGACCCTTTGCGTGTTTTCTGTCGCAGCATGGAAGATATTGGTCGTAACCTTCTGTTATTCCAAAAACGGCATCATAGGTGAAAAAATCTCCTGTCTTGAGAAAAGGGGAAGAAAGACTAATTCACAGAATTGCTTTACTTTGTAGATTACAGAACACATGTAGTCAAATCAATACCTAAACAGTGCATATATTGCATGAGGTGATGACAACTTCATTAGGAAGTTTGGGCCCCTCCTTTGGAATAGTTTGCAAAATTACCTAATGACACGTGGTATCATTTATTAAGTTTGTTCAGCTCTGAAATTTCTCTTGTGGTATTTTACTTCATTTTCCCCCCCTGTAATCTGTTGTAATGTTTGGAAATTTAACTGATCTGTTTTAATTTCCTGCATTTAATTTCTCCTTCACAAATTCGTGTATTTGTCAAATGATCTGCAAAATTAAGTAAAAGCAAAACAGGCATTTTCAAAAAGACAAAGGGATTCTCCACTGTAAACATAATTTCATTTCTGATTAGAGCAGAATTGAGAAACATGCCACAGTGATAATCCAGTGATCCAGCAGTATGCATGACACACATGTCAGGCATGAAAATAAAGCACACCCAAAACCAGAATATTATTGTTTAACTGTTGACACAGTTGCATCCAAATAACCAACATAAAAGATCTGCTCTTCCAACAAAGGCGTTTGTGAAATCCAATCAAGAAGTTCTCATAAGTGGAATCAAAGCAATTTCAAAACCAAAAAAAGTTTTCAAAGAAAAAAGAAAAAGCAAAATCCCTACTGAAATTCGCTGCCAGTTGTTACTGAACTTCATTAAAAGGTCCATATTCTGTTAAACATGTCAGTCATCACTGGCTTTGTGCATGGCTGACTAAAAAAATGGTGCGTTTTGTTGGGCTTTTTTTCTCCTCCAATTTTACAGTGTGTCCAATTTAACCTTTGAAAATCTCATGTACTTTGAGTCTTTTGAATTACAATGGACTTCTCCAAATATAGTCAAGTCATGGCAGGTCAAGAAGGCTATAGTGGTTCCATTAAAAGGACACCATAGTTAAGAGCACTAGTGAGACACTGCTGTAATTTCAGGCTTTATTCCTAAAGGTATCTCCATTGCTTGGTTCTGCCAAGAGGAGAGATTATCTATCTATCCCTTCACTTCTCTGAAACCATTGAGCTTCATAGGATTTCAGGCACATTCAAGAGCACCCTGCACATGATTTGTCATCTCCATGACTATTTCTGTGCTTCCTTGCTTCTCCTTTCCTCCCCATGCTAGCAGTTTCATTCAGTGGGCATTTAATTTGTACTCACCACCAGAAATGTTATTTGCTCTTTGCTGTTATTCATCTGGCATTATTTGTCACTTGTGTCAGAGCACATAATTCGTTCTTTCTGGAACTTGCAGATAGTCAGCCAGGCTGTTATATCAAAAATTACCTCGGTCCCAGATATCTATTTAAGATTTTCTGCCAGATGTGTAGAGACAACACTTCTTTGCTCAATATACTGATAACTTTCTGCTGCTGTTTCTCTTTGTTGTAAATGATAATTTGGTTGGCCTGGGTGGTGATAGTGGTGGTGGTGGTGGTGGTGGTGAGCTGTTTCTTAAACCCATCAGAGCAAGTGAGTCACACAGAGCTGATGATAAATGTGCACTCAGGGTAGGCATCCTCTGTGTACTGCTGCTAAAGTTAAGTGCTTTGCAAGCATTCATTGGTATTCTGGACACACATAAAATAGGTAATAGCTTTCTCCACGTCTCAGAAGAGGAAACACCAGGCACATTGGCTACAGTAACTTATGTAAAGCAATCCAGGGAGCAACTGTCAGCCAAGGGATTAAAAGGCAGGAATTTCTAGCTTCTGGCCATGCAATGAGCCCATCTTCTTCCTACTTCTCTCTGCTTCAGTTGGTTTTAGGTATTTAAGCTGCAGAAAGGAATGAGATTCCTTTTGCTGTATAAATAAAAAGATTCAACTTATCTAATTCCTAAATTGTGTAGAAAAATGGGTTGAATCTGCTTCGTCCCCTGTGGCTGAGGCCTGGGCTGTGAAGAAACCTATTAAAGAGCTGTTACCACTTTTTGTTTCCACGCCACTGGAGCAGCATTTTTCACAAACCAGGCCGTTGTGAGTGTGAAAGCAGACCATACTGTAAGGAAAAGCTCTACCATGTGGCTGCTAATTCTGCAGCCATTAATAGACTGGATAGACTGTGAGCTCCACCAGCCCCAAGAGCACCACGCCAGCCCTTTGGCCTGCCCTCACCTTGCTCTTTCCCTACTGTTTTGTGAAGCATGGCACCAACTGTGCCCGTTCACCTTTGGGTCAGATCACCTTCCCAAGGAAATGCTGGAATCAACACAAAAGAGTCTGACATTAGAAATCTACTTGTCTTTTAGCAGGACCAGGTGGTCAATGCAGGAAATTTGCTGTTCCTTTAATGCACAGAACAGTGGTCTGGTATGTACCCTGCCCACAACCCAGGGACACAGGATGTGCAAACTCTCACAAACCACCAGTCAGCACTGCCCCGTGCTTGGCGCATTTAGCAGCTTGTCACTTGGGTGAGCAGGGGATTCATGGCTTGTATTTATTGTTATAAATTGCCATAGCATTGCCATGTTACACTGACATAATAGGTATTTCAGAACATTTTATGCCAATTTTTGACAAAAAAGCCTGTTAACTTCAATGTCTCACATGACACTTCATAGAGAGAAAAGTTCACCACCCAGGAACTGTAGGTAAGCTGAGGCGGAGGGTGTAAGATTGTTTTAATTTCTGATTTTAAATATGAGGACAGAATGAGGAACAAAGGTGACATAATGCAGCAGAGCAAGGAGTGAGACTCCCTGCCAGTGTACTTGAGTTACTACATGTTGAGTGGCAGTGTACCACCTTCAGAAGGATTCACTTACAGAGGCATATAATGATGTTTTGAGTAGCTCTATTGATTTTACTAAAGCTGAGCATTGTGGAAAATTTATGCAATGCACACTGAAAATCTTTTCCCTCCAATTAAAATGGCGAAGTTTCCTTATTAAAGGGTTCCCAAGAGTGTGTTAGGAGAAAATCCACTGGTGCTGCATCAAACCCTAGAGACCAATGATGCCTTTCCTAGTGTTCCCCCTAAAAATGCCTCACATTTCATTGCTACCAAGTGGCCTGTCCATCCTCAATCCTTGGCAAACCATGTCTCTGCCTTCTCTTGTCATCCAGTGGAAGACATTACTCTCATTTGCCATCCACAAATAGCAAACACACTTTGCAAAGGCCTCTCATGGTGAAACCTATTACTTTGGCATTAGATAGCTTAGTGATAGAGATTAATCCGCTGCATTTTTGTATCAGAAAAAAAATTCTTCACTGTGAATGTGGTGAGGCATTAGAACAGGTTGCCCAGATAAGTTGTCGGTGCCCCATCCCTGGAGGTGCTCAAAGCCAGGCTGGATGGGACTTTGATCAACCTGGTCTAGTGGAAGGTATCCCTGCCCCTGGCAGGGGGTTGGAACTGGATGATCTTTAAGGTCCCCTCCAACCCAATCCATTCCGTGATGCTATGACGATTTTAGGCACCTGTCTGACCCGGTCCCTCACGATGAGAGCCGAGCCCTTGCACCGGGTCCAAGCAGAGTGTCTACACTGCGCAGAGACCCGCGGGGAGAACTCGTCCCTCCGCCCTGCGCTGCCCCCCATCCGACCCCAGCTCGCTCGCTCCCTCCCTCACCTTGCGCGGCCGGCTGAAATAGCTGAGCTCCGGCGGCCCTTCCCGTTTGGGCGGGACGAAGCTGAAGGCGGAGAAGGAACTGAGGGCAGGCCGCCTCCTCCCCGGCGCGTTGTCGAGCGCCTGCTGTGCCAAACGCGTCCCGATGGCTGCCGGCGTGCGCGGGCCGGGCGCGGCCATGCTGCCCTGGCCGCCGTTACCGGCGCTGCTGCCCCTCGGGCCAGCTCGGCGGGAGCCGGCCCGGGCGCGGCCGGGCTCGGGGCCTCGGGGCGTTCCGCAGAGCCCTGCCGAGCCTCAAGTGTGCATCCACCGGCTCGTGGAGTTTTGGTCTCAGTCTTGTGCAGCGGCTCCCGCTCCCTGGTCCTTTGTGTCCTTGGAAGCTGGGGAGGAAGGTTAGAGCAAAGCCTGGCAGAAAGGGACTGACTTTTTTTACTGTGACAGCTTCCACTAGACCCCACATCCCCTTTTCAGTGGATAACTTGAATAAAACTACACCACAGCATGCAATTTCCACCAGGATAAGGAGCCAGTGTCTTGAGGAGCTTGGGCTTCTCTCTTCGGACAGCAGATCACCGACTCGGGCAAAGGCTTTCACATGCTTCTTTAAGTCTGTCAGGATGGTGCTGTGACCTCTTCCATGTGGAGCTGTTCCAGTGCCCAACCACCCTCTGGATGAGGAACCTTTCTCTAACATCCAACCTAAACCTCCCCTGACTCAGCTTCAGGCCTTTTCCTCAGGTCCTGTCACTGGTCACCACAGAGAAGAGATCAGTGCCTGCCCCTCCTCTTCCCCTCATGAGGAAGTTGTAGACTGTGATGAGGTCTCCCTTCAGTCTTCTCCAGGCTGAACAGACCAAGTGCCCTCAGCTGCTCCTCATACAACTTCCCCTCAAGGCCCTTCACCATCTTTGTTGCCCTCCTCTGGATGCTCTCTAAAAGCTTAATGTCCTTCTTAAATTGTGGCACCCAGACCTGCCCCCAGCACTCGAGGTGAGGCTGCCCCAGTGCAGAGCAGAGCAGGACAATCCCCTCCCTTGCCCGGCTGGTGATGCTGTGCCTGATGCCTCCCAGGACAGGGTTGGCCCTCCTGGCTGCCAGGGCACTGCTGACTCAGATTCCCCTTGCCATCGACCAGGACCCCCAAGTTCCTTTCCATGGCACTGCTTTCCAGCATCTCATTCCCCAGGTTGTATGTACATCCAGGGTTGCCCCATCCCAGGTGCAGAATCCAGCATGGGATGCTCAGCCATTTCAGGCAATGCAGTTGGAAAATTCTCTCACACACTTTTGTTGGGAACACTGAAAATAAGTGTCTCCTGCATGTAAATCTCAGACCAACTGTAAAACTTCTCTGCCCTAGTAGTACCTGGCTCCTAGGTTTGATATTCACCCCATGGTTATCCTGGTTTAATACATATATGTAACTATGCCCATGCTGCTTCTTACTGTGGTCCCTAGGGATCTGCAAGCAGCTTGGTTTAGTTTATCTTTGTTTCCTGTAACCACAGTTGTAGAGCTACTGTCCTGTGGGCACAGCATTACTATTATTATTGCTACCAGTATCTTTTGGTAAGCACTTTCACAATAGCACTCTCCCAGGCATCTTGAATTTTACTGAACATCCAAAATTTATTTAAAATCCCCCAACTTTCAGAGTACCAGAAATCTTCACAACTGATTGTTTCAGGCATCTTGGAGCCAGGCAGTAATTCAGGCCTACAAAAGTCTCATCCCTATGATGTAGCTGCCACTCTACCATCACTAACCTACTGAATAACACAGACTCCTGCTTCTTTGTGAGTGTAGCATGGAGGCTTTATAATCTGCAGACTGATGTGGGTGGTTTTTTTAATAATTTGTGACAATTTCCATCTGCTTATCTAATAATGTCCCTCTACCAATTAAGATCCTCTTCTTCCTGTAGCATGGGCCAATTAGCACAGTGTAAGCGAGCAGTGGAATTGAAAATCCAACAGCTGCCTTACATCAGCTTCCTACGCAGAGACCTGCTTGCCACTGTGCAAGTGCTTTTCTGTAGTTTAGTCCAAGCACAGAGAGATAGCAAGCCCATTTATAAAAAGCAGCTCAGCTGAAACTGCAGCTATAAATAGAGCCACAAGAAACTGTTCACCACAGATATCAACTAAGCTAGGCAAGAGCTCTGAAGTCAGATCTGAAAGATTTCTCTCCAGTTTTCTTTCTACTGTTCTCATGTAGCTTGTTTTGATTAACATTAAATTGATGGCATTAAGTTGAATTACAGCATTTGGATGCAGTATAGATTGTCACAAATATTGCTAGATGCTTGTTACAGATTTGCAATACTGTTGTTCCCTCCCCCCCGCCCATTTGAAGTAATTAAAAACTATGCTTTTCACTTAATTTTTCCTTCCCAGTGAAGGTAAAAATCCTTTTAGAATTATTTGAAACTTAAAAAGGCTTTTCTTCCTGGTCACCTTTTGCAGACTGCCCAGAAGAAGGATATGAATGCCCAGGGGGGTTTGTTCCAGTTGCAACCAGACTTTATTAATATGCTACTGTTAAGTGTATGTTCTTGTTACGAAATAGCATGGAAGGTCAGTCTGTTTCCTTAGTAACTTCAATTCGAACATGTAAACACTGGAGCAATTTTAGTCCATATGATGAAAACTATGCATTCAAATACATCTGAGCTAAGACACCAAAGCGTTAAAAGTTGCTTTGAATTTGGTGTTTTGGTGATGATAAGTTCAATTGCCTGCCTTTTTAGAGAGTAGTAATACCCCCTCAGGTTCCACTGCTAAGATGTCTGAGTTTTGAACATGTTGGTATGTACTTCTATAGCCATAAAGTGTCTCAAAGGTAGGGGCACTGTTCTGGAATGTCAAACTGGCTTGTGCAATAATTCTGAAAAAATGCCCTAAAAGAAATATGAAGCAAATAATAGTGGAGCCAGGGAGAGAGGCCACAAAGGAGACAATGATAACTGGGGGGGACAGGATGGACACAAGAGGACGGGGGACATATAACTGGACAGCTCACTGATACACAGAAAAAACAGTAGCTGTTTTTTGCTACAAGCTGAGGTGCCTGTTTCAAACTCATGTCACTTAGAGCTGAGTAACCTGCTGTCAAATTAAGGCTTAGCAAGCCCTCTCCTGTCCTAGCTCTTTGACCTCAACATGTATCAGATTGCCATGTGGTCCTGACCTTCAGCTGAGCCATGAAGGAGAGACAGTCTTTGTCGAATATGTTCCATTGGATGGCCCTTGAAAGAGGCTGAAACAAAAATGGCTCAAAACCTGTCCCCTTTCTACTGCCATAGCTTTGGGTCAAGCCAGTTGTTTCACAGAAGTGCTTGTTTTTTCTAGATCCTAATTACTGACTGACTGCCACCTCAAACAGGAAGGCTTTTCAGAAACATTGCATCCCTCCCACAGGAGACAGTCCTCCATGAACTTCTCCCATTGAATCCTTCTCACAGTCTGCAGTTCTTCATGAACTGCTTCAGCGTGGGTCCCTTTCATGGGGTGCAGTCCTTCTGGAACAGGCTGCTGCAGTGCGGGTTCCCCATGGGATCACAGGTCCTGTCAGCAAACCTGCTACAAGAGTGGCTCCTCTCTCCATGGGCCCACAGGTCCTGTCAGCAGCCTCCTCCAGCACAGGTTACCCACAGGCTCACAGCCTCTTTGGGGCATCCACCTGGTCCAGTGTGGGGTTGTGCGTGGGCTGCAGGTGGATCTCTGCTCCACCATGGGCTTCCAAGGGCTGCAGGGACACAGTTACCTCACCATGGTCTGCACCACCCACTGGAGGGGAATCTCTGCTCTGCTGCCTGGAACATCTTCTCCTCGTCCTTCCTCACTGACCCTGGTGTTTCCAGAGATGTTTCCTCCCTGCAGCTGCTGATTCTGCCACATTTTTTATCTCTTCTTAAATATGTTATCCCAGAGCTGTTGTTGATGGGCTTGGCTTTGGCCAGCGGTGGGTCGGTCTTGGAGCTGTCTAGCATTGGCTCTTTTGGACATGAGGAAGTTTCTGGCAACTTCTCACAGAGGCCACCCCTGTAACCCTGTCCCCCTCTCCTTGCTACCAAAACCTTGCCACACAACCCAATATAGCTGACTGATATCTGCTCCAATTAAAATCAATATTCTGTTCAATAACTTTCTTGGTAAGTAGAGTAATATACAGTTTTATACATGAGGTGACATAACTTCCATAAAAATTGCTATTTGTAACACTTTTTTGAATAAAACATGAAAAATTCTAGTACAAGAATGTCAACCTTTTGAAATACTTTCACACACATTTTTTCCTGTCAAAACTGAGATGTTCAGGAAGAGCGTCCCAATGGCTACAAATAGATTTGGAAAATACTCTATCCAAAAAATGTCAAACAATTCTTGGCAGAATCTTTGTTTTAAACAGGGCATTCTACAACATAAAGGGGTTCATATCTTCATAGTTGCAAACATTAATAAAATGCCCTTATCTTGCATTTTGACATATCAAAAATTACATTGACCTGCGTAATTCCTGCCTCTGAATTTGAAAATGCTTAAAATTAATATGTAGCAAACTTTAGGATGAACTAGTTACAGTTGATTTATATAACATTTTTGACAAATCCACACAAATCTGAATTACTTCAAAGAACAAAAAATTATCTCTTAATTACATGTTTTATTTAAGGCACATATATCTCATTCTACATTTATTTCCTCCTCAGAATCACTCTGCTAATTTAGACAAGAAATGAAGAATAAAACTAAAAATCCCTAGACTTAAAATTGTTTGGGGTTCACCTGTAAAAAGTCTTGAAGGCCACTATCTACACCAAGTGAAGGAGAATCTGCTATCTGAAAATGAAAAATTAATCTATGTTCATACATAACCACAAAAAGAAGGAAAACTATGTATCAAAGTACAAGAAAATCTTATCTTTTAACAGTAAATCTTCTGCTATATAAAGCATCTTGACAACATAGCTTATTATTTGTCCCAATATGAGGTTTTAAAAACAAAACAGGACAGACTTGCAAAAGCTCTTCCCTCACTTTGCTTTAGAAACAAGCAGACTGAACTACCTGTGTCTCAGTGGAAAAAGGGAAGGTTTGTAGATATTTTACAAAATGGAGGAAGCATATAGGAATATAAGAAAATGAAAAATGCTTTTCACATAGCATAAATAAGACACTAATGTCTCTCTTTAGAAACAGCAGCTAAATAGCATTAATTTACAGGTGATCCAAACTATTTCCATAGTTTATAAAAAACATCTGCCAGTCTAATCTTTCTTCCTGTCCTTTGGTAGCCCTCCATAAATTGGAACAAAGCACTGACTTTGAAAAAGAATTCCAGCAGGCTTCCCAGGTGTTCCCATTTGATTTTCTTTTTCCTAGACCACAGTGAATCACTCTTACATTGATCTTTTGGCTGTTGCCTCACAGTGTGAAATGCATTTGCATTGTACTTTTAGAAGTCCCACTCTGTGGTTCACTAATGAGCTGTGAACTATGTCACCAACATGGAAGTTGTAGAACTTGATGAATCTTACTGTGATGTGGAATCTATGGAATGTCAAATACTGATTTACATCATTACCATAAAGTTTTTCAGGTTACAGGCTGATACAGGAGTAGTGTTATATCCAGTTACTGAGGCCGAGATTGCTGCAGGAGGAAGAAAAAGTTCTTTTCATAAACGAATAGAGACAGAGAAAAAATAAGCCAGTATAAACAGTAGATGTAAAATGCATTGGAAGACAAGAGGTATTTATTAACTACAAAGAGCTTCTCAGCTAGAAAGATAGTAATACCCAGCAACTGAAGGCTAGAGAGAGGATGGTATGCGCCGTTCTTTGTGTGGGCAAATATATGCATATCTTTTGCCCACTTTCTTGTTCTTTAGCAGGATTTGCCTGCAAGAATCTAAATGCAACTACAAAATGAGAGAACACCACCAGTGGAATATGAGTGCTCTGAACATGGGCATTTTCAACATGCTCTTGGAGGGCACATATACACCTTTCTTTATATTTCATTGGACTAGTCAGCTCCCCACCACTCAGATGTTTTAACATTTCATAGCTTACAGAAATAATATTGTTTAACTTTTATAAAAATCACAGAAACAAGGCTATGAAGTTAGGTACAAGGTTTGTTAATGATGTGCAAGAATACAAATGAAAGCAAAATCCTGAAGGCACAGGTTATACCTGAAAGCTGCACATATATATGACAATATAATAGAATCAACTTCACATAAGGGTTTTCACCCACAGTAAGAAATTACTGCATTGACGTGTGGCAATACCACAATGATTTTAAAGGCCCAGAGTACATTCGAAGTCTAAGAAGGAGATCAATAGCTTCTTTCAACGTCCCTAGGACACATTTATAGCAAGTGGCGAGGAGGGATTTAGGAGAAGTCTTTAGTGACACAGCCAAGTGACAGCTAGCCAATGACTGGGACACTGGTTTTGCAGCCATGTGAGCTATTTGGAAAGTCTTTAATTCCACTGGAAAACATTTATCTTATTAATTAAAAGGAAGAAATAAAGACAACAAAAATATTTTTTAATGAGATTTTATTAGACTGAGCACCTGTCTTGAAAATTACTGTTTAAAAGTCTCCAGCGCTGGATGAAAAATTAAGTGTGTCACGTTGAACATAAGTGAAATAACTTACATTTTGCTTTTAGACTAACTTAAGGGGATCAAGATTCAGATTGTCTGTTTTACAGCAAATTAGGCACTTTGAAATCTACTGTCATTCCAATTCACTAGTGGGCAGATGGCTGCTGTGAGTAAACTGTGCCACATTCAGTGAGACTGGACTGATGCCATGTATTTGTGACCCACAATTTTGAGAACTTCTGAAAGGACACCAATGCTATACAAATGTGTATGTAGGTTTCATGAATGAGCAATCTGAATACTTTTTACATTTCAATAACATGCCAGAGGTAATAATGCATAAGTTGACTTCCACTGGTATCAGTCAGAAAAAATCTTGTAATTATATGCTATTTTGTAAACAGAATTATTTTCTTGTTAGGATACTATGACTAAAAAAATTGATTCCAACAAAGCGAAACTTAATTGTTACTATCTGTGCTTCAAAGGAGCATAGGTAGTACAATTACCTACTTTTACTGTCTTTCAGCTGGCTCATCTATGAAACTCTGCAAGTGTGAAACTTTTTAATTTAAAGGGACTTAAATTAATCTCAAATATCCACAAAACAGCATTTTGCTCATACTCATGTCCTAGTGAGTATAAATGAGATTATTAATTTAAATGATAAATGAGATTATTACTTTAAATATCCCACAAAATCCAGCATTGTAAAGGTTATGTGAAAGGCATGCAAGGGCAAAAGAGGTTGTCAAAGTGCAAAATGGAACTTTTTTTTTCTCTTGTACAGCTTGTCCTTGTTATTGTTTAAGCACTGTGGGCCAGTTGTTAAGTAGCAGCACTGCTGCTGTTTTCAGTATCCTCTACTTTGCTTGTGTTTATGGATTTGAGGTCAGTCTTCTGTATGACCTAGAGAATAAGTGACTGCAAAGTGCCTAGGATGCCACCCATGACTGAAGACAGTAGAGCTGATTTAGCTTCTGAAAGGCAATAGCAAGTCTAGCAGATATTATCGACCAAGACTATTGAGATAGCTGGCCGTAGCCTACCTCACCATCTAACTACTGAATAAAAAGCAGAGGCAGCAGCAGCAAACACTCAGCTTTGGAGCGACAGAAGCCAAGGAAGGAAGCAAAACTAAGAGACAGCAACAGTAAGACAAAGTACATATAAACTTTTAATGAATTAACCTTACAAAAGACAATAGCTTCAAAACATTTGACACGTTTGTACAAAACTATTCCAGCATTGTTAGTTCTCTCTTCAGAAAGAATGCCAGCAAGCCACCCAACGTGTCCCTGGCTATGAGATGCAACTGGTGATCACATCCAAATCATGTGTGGACAGAGTAAACTTATTTACAATACTGTATAGTTTAATACCAATTAGAGGATGCTATTGGGGAGCGACTGTATTTTCCAGAAAACACCATGCATCAGAAAATAGTATGCACCCCTAGCTTTATTGCCTTTTTTCCCCACATTTGTCACTAACACCTCTCTTTAGTCCTTTCAGGATGCGTTACCTCCTTTTGATTCCTATTCCTTCTTTTCTTGTCTTTGAATAACAGTGCAAGTAGCAGTACAATCTTCCAGCCCTATAGCGTACATCACAACTGTCCTTGAACATAGAAATATCAAGGTGCAAAATGATGGCTCATGGAACTATTCTGCAGCCATATTAAAATAAGTGCCACATACCAGAAAATAGCACGCATGTTAAGGGCCAAAATGTAGTTAAAAAGTGCGTGATACTTTCCTGAAAATATGGTACTGATGACACGTACAAGCATCTTCAAGATGCCATGTTCCCTTGTGAAAGGGATCTTGTCATTTCTGTATGTACAAAGTATGTCTTCAATTCTCCTTTTCCTTTTACATTTATTATTCCTCTGCAGGTGCTCATGTACCCCAGTGTTTGCAGGACGTTGTTTGTCTCCTCTGTAACCTGCAACAATACAGAAATACAGCCAGTGTTGATAACAAAGCAAAGCAGAATCTTTTTCCAGGGTGTGAAGGTAACATAATGTTCTGTTCGGTTATAGGGGGCTTGCTGTAATGCTCATAAAGCCTTTAAGGGTCTCAAGTGAGGTTTGAACACCTTAGCTTTCAAGCAGTCTGTTGCTGGATGCCCATTCTAATCACTTATATCCAGCATCTAATTTGCTGTAGCCACTTCTGTACCTAGGGTTGCCAACAGAGGATATCTTGTAGATAGATGAATGGAACTAGGGACAATACTCTTCCTACCTCACATAGCACTTCTCAACTTCAGGAGCTTATTTTCACTTCAGTAGGCCCAAGCTTCCCCATCTTTCTACAAATACTAAGGCTGTGTAAATGAAGTGATGGTAAGGCTCATGAAACGGTAGTTAGCATCACCTTTCAGAGCTGCTGTTGCCACTTTCTCATGCAACTGTTGGTGAACCAAACTTTAGGCCATTCTGCCATTTTAGGTGAAAGCCCACTAGGACACAATCAAGACTTACCTGTATTTTATCTAAGACACCAGTGCTGTCCATCCTGCTGGCCACATTTACTGTATTGCCCCATATATCATACTGTGGTTTTTGAGCTCCAATTACTCCAGCTATTACAGGTCCATGGTTTATACCTGGAAAACATCAGAACTTAATGTTAGGAATGAAAGGAAAGGCAACAAAGCTGGTGAAGGCCCTCGAGCACAAGTCCTATGAGTAGCCTCTGAGGGAGCTGGGGCTGTTTAGCCTGAAGAAAAGGGGGCTCAGGGGAGATTTTATCACTCTCTACTTCTGTCTGAAAGGAGGCTGTAGCCAGGTGGAGGTTGGTCTCTTCTCCCAGGCAAGCAGCGACAGGATAAGACGACAGTCTCCAGCTGTGCTAGGGGAGATTTAGGTTGATCATTAGGAGGAATTGCTTCACATAAAGGGTGACTAGACATTGGAATGGGCTTCCCAGGGAGATGGTGGAGTCACTGTCCACCAGTTGGAGGCGTTTAAGAAAAGACTGGAAGTGGCATTTGGTGCTGTGGTCTAG
Source organism: Corvus cornix cornix (assembly GCF_000738735.6). NCBI lineage: Eukaryota > Metazoa > Chordata > Aves > Passeriformes > Corvidae > Corvus > Corvus cornix. The sequence goes on from NC_046333.1 coordinate 82,120,683, forward strand.
TTCACCTGGGGGTATTCAGTCATAGGTCAGGCTGGCTGATCTCAGAGATCTTTTCCAACTTAACTGATTCTGTTTTTTTGTGAAGATCCACCAAACAAGGACATACAGTGCATCTGGCATATAGCAAGTCAATGAACGCAACATTTGGCCCTTGCTGAATAGTGAGTATGGCAGCAAACAGTCGTTCACCGTGTTTTTATCGACCATTTATGGCAGGAGAATGTTAGTTACAAAAATGCCAAAAGTCAGTTCATCTAATTTTACTTTTACAGCTCCCTCCCATCCTGAGTAACTTGCTATTTTCAACCACTGGCATCCTAATAAACTGCTGCTGCCATTATTATGTAGCATGAGGAATACACTGTGGGTGAGCAGCAGCTTCTGGGAAAACAGATATAGAAGAATTTCTTTAAATTTCTTCTTGTAGTGAAAAGGGCCTCTCCTCTCTGCAATAGTTGATGGCCCCATCAAGTTACTTTTATAGTATTCTTTGCTTATTAAATTTAGAATAAACTAATGTGAATGAACTGAAAGGATTTGAAGCCTTGTTCTGAAGGCTGAATTGACCACAGAATGGTCCTAAAGAACTGCAGTATAAATATATATATTCAAATAATTTGATTAAGCACGGAGTAGAACAATATGGTAGAACAATATAGTCCCTCATTAGACTCTGGGCATTTTTTTATCTTGTAGTCAGTTTGTAACCTATGTTATGTCTGGAAAGGGAGTGAGCTGTACTCTGCTAGTAGGGAAACCAGGAGGCAAAATCCAAAGTACTATTGTTAACCAGCATCAAATGTACTGTAATTGTAACTGTACATACCAATGAGCAGGAAAGCAAAGTTAGACCTAGTGAGAAATAAACCCTGAACAAGTGAGTTGTTTGGACTTCTAAAATTATTTCAGTGGATCATAACTGATTTCTGTTACTTCATTGACAGAAACCTTCATTAGGGTTATATATCCATGCAGAAAAATGAAAGTGTGATTGTAGGATGGAGAGGGATCTCAGAGCTCATTTAGTATGTAACATGGCAGTGCAGGCTAGCAACCACACTATCGGCCCACTTGGAAACCCTGGAAAACGTGACTGTAGAAGTTAAATTGGGAAAATATGCAAAGACTACAAGATAACAAATAGAGCCTGATATATATTTGTCTAAGTGCTTGGGGTTAATTGCACGAAGGGACTTGGGCCTTGCAACACTTTGCATTAACAACTGAGCCATGGATGGGTTTTTCTACTTCATGACATACAACTTGTAGAAAACTCTAGGGAACTAAGAGTGGAATCCACAAAACCCATCTGCTGGGTAGCCCAATCTGGCTAGAAGGGAATATTGAAGAGATGTGTGTGGCCATGGTCCAGAAAATGGGGCAGTGCAGTGGGACTTTCCTACAAAATACAATGGACAGGAAGGGACTTCTGTTTTTTACCTTTTCCTGAACTACCACTGCTGATGGTTTGAGGAATACCTCAGGGGCTCAAGAGTCACCTTCAGATCCCTCCTACTTCAAGGAAACTTCTACCAGTATCTCTTAGGAATGTGTTCTGGCAACCCAAGCACTGTGGGATATACTGCTCTATGTCATTCCTGCTGGTGTGGATCTTTTTTGCACGACACACATGAATGTTTGTTGGGGCAAGGCTGGAAGAATAGTACTCTCACTACAGGTGAATGCTCTAACAAAAGGTGATATCATCTATCTGTCTCTTTCTCTCATATCCAAGGCAATATTTAATCATTCCATGAAATGCAATGCTGTTCAGCAGGAATGACAGAGAATATCTCATTGTGAAGTATCCTACAGCCTGGGCTCATAGCTTAGCCTCACCCAAAACCAGGATCCAAATTAAGTCACCTACAACACAGACGAATGTTCTAACTATGAAGTTATATGGAAAACAACACACCAGCTTCTCTTCTGAAAGAAAGCAATACCTGTGCAAAACCTGCTGCAAAAGCATAGCTGAGCTTGTCTCATAAATCAAGCATCTCAACTTGCAGAAGGGGAGGAATGCTTAAAATGTCATCCAGGTGCTTCCTTGCCTGGCAAGGTCAGAGCAGTGTGTACCTCCTAAATCACACTAGCATTTTGGGTACTCACAGAAAATTATGAAAGCTGAGGCCTCTAATAAGTTGCAGAAATTTCAGACTTAGTTATTGGCCAAGGGAGGCTTTTGCAAAGGGCAGTTTGGGTACAAGTCCTTACAGTGGGGACTAGGTCAGAAGTAGTTGTTAAAATGTTTCTGTGGCTATAATTAGTATGGATTTCAGCTGCTTTCATCATCAGGTGGTGAGAAGTAGAGAAGAGAAGTGAAAATGAAGTGAAGATCTCAGTGGTGCCTATATTGGATAAGGTGGCACAAATACACTTTGGGGCCCGTGTTCCTTTTTAGAGTTAAAACATTTTTCATTTCATGAAGCAAAGGAGTCTGAGTTCTCTGGAATCTTTAGCAAAGAACTGTAAAAATCCAGAGTGAGTGTTTTGTTTTGGTTTGGTTTTCCCCTTTGAAAATTTGCTTCATGATCCCCACTTGAGAGGACTCAATACTGCTTCAAGCAGTTTGCAGACACAGCCCCGGCACCCAGCAGCTCTCTGTCTGTATTGAAGCTGCTGATATAAATGTGTTTGCAAGTATGTGCCATGTCAGCTATGGCAAGAAGTGTCAAGTTCTGTAACACTGAGAAGGAAGCATACTTCTGATTTGCTTTGTCATTTTTAGCTCTAGCAAGGAATACAAAACATATTGGCAAAGGAGTGCCCTAACGAGCCCCTGCTTCAAGTCAGAAGACAGCAAGTTTTGCCAGTGGGTGGCACTGTGAAATAGACTTGAGAGGAGCAGCCGAATGGAAAAGCAAGCGGCACAGCAAGAAAAAGACAAGACAGGAGAATAACTGTTAGAAATCAAATACTTCTGACACGTTTACATAATTTATGGGTTTTCAATATTTGTTTACTGTTTTCATTTCACACTTTCCACGTTACATATTGCATTGTGAAACTGCTGTGTACTGCTATCAGGAAATAAACATTTTGGAACATATGGTTCTTGACCAGCTCTGAATTCATTTATTCATCATTCTTTCTATTGCTTACTGCAGCTGTCTATTTCTTTTTAAAAATACCATGATGCACAAGAAGAAGCAATTAGAAACTGAAACATAAGGGATATCTCTTCCCAAGATAAATAACTAGTCATCTTTGCTCTTATCTGAATAACAAAGAAGACAAATATTCTCCCTTGTCTAACGCTGCATTTTTGTGTGCTTGGTTGAGTTTAGTACATGTAAAATATTTCAAACTCCAGCCTCACTGGCCCCTTATAGCTCCTGTCCTCTGAAAAACCATTTATATAGTTTTGCAAAGCCCAGTCTAGAGTTTTCTTGTGTATTCTTTTGGTATTTGTAAACTTCAAAAAAATGTATGTGTCTTACAATCTCTACGATAATTTTTACAGAGTTACCATAAAACCATTCAGAGCCATGTGAACACTTTTTTTTCAACCATTCTTTACATAGGAATACTGCCCTTTTCTAAGTCTAGCCTTGCAACACTGTAGGGTTTCAGGAGCTGGGGTTGATGGCCAATACCATGTAGGCTGCTTTTAAACAGGATAAAGATGGTGCTGTTTACTATCACGGCCCTTTTGGTCAGTTCTACTACTACTTTAATCAGATGGTACTTCACACTGAATCCTCCCCCTTGTCCATAATATTCTCCTAAGAATCCTGTGATACTCACCTACTCGTAACTTGAAGTCATTGAATGAATGCTTGTTTATGACATCCAGTTTTGCCACCAAGGCAAATGCGAACTCCACCATGGTTCCTATGTGCATATACTGTCGTTCAGGTTCCTGAATTCAAAAGACAAACAAAAAGTGTAAAATCATTCTCGTGAACCTTGGATGCTGTAAGAATACAACCAAAATATGTTGAACACTTGAACGCACTTAAGCCCTTAGGGATGGCCTAGTGTCAGCAGGCAGATGCAGAAAGTAATGTAGAACGTGGTACCCTGTCCAGCATCAGTAAGATCAAACAATGGCCGAGAGACAGGATGCATTTTACTTTGTACAACCAGGCAGTCTAGAGGTGATAGATCCAAACCATGCCTAATCTAACATTTTGATTGTCAAGTGATTGAATAGCTGCTATCTAATCCCACAGGCACTCAATATCTATGTGTGCCTAGAATTTGTTAATTCATTTTCTCTAAGTGTCTGCTTCTATTGTACTCCCTTTCATAATAAATAATGCTTGTGGACAGCCACACAGGGATTCCTCCCTCACTGTTGCACAGCTTAGCTCCCTTCTAAAATGTGTAAGATTCAGTGAAATTCACAATTTTAAGAGTTCTTCCACTAATCTAATCTGACAGATAAGCAAGTACCTCTGAGAACATTTAACAGACTTGAAAATGAGTAAAACACAAGAGGAAGAGGGCAACCCCACCCTGCCCCTTTATTTACTAGCTCAGAGCTTATACCACTTATAAAAGCTGTAGACTTAATCTCTCATACATAACAAAGTAACCTGATTTCTAAGTACTGTTTTGAGTCCTTTCAGGCTGAGGAGAAAATTGATTTTGGTGTCCCACAGCCCAAGGTAAGATCCTGACAAGTGAATGTTTTCATAAGACATGGACTCATTGATCTCTATGAGAAATTACTGAATCTTCCCCAATTCTTGAGATAAAGTGACAGAGGAGATGGACAGATTACAACTTCAGAGATGATTCACAGAGTGCATGCATCAGCCTAGGGTGGGACAGTAGTGGTGCTTGCTGGAGCAGCTGTTTAGATAAATGAAGCCTATTTCCTTTGGAGTTCACTCCTAGCTAAAACAGATGGTTTCCTGTTCAGTTGATATATTCAGACCCCTTCCTTAGGCACTTAGTCTTCCTTGGATGCTTGTTTTAAGCTGGGGGTGGTTCCCAGCAGTATGTCTAGCAGTCACTCACTGCCACACTAGGTACTGCAGGATCTGTGCATCTTTGGGAATCTGGAATGAAGGCTGCTGAGTTCTGGTGGATTTCCTTTGAGAATGTGAACTCAATCACCAAAGGAATGCTAAACTGTGGACCCCCTGATTGTGGAAACAACTCAAATGATACATTTCTTCCTTTGCAAATACTAATTTTAGTTGTGATTGAGAGCTCTCTATGTCTTCACATCTTCGGTCTGCAGTTCTGCATTTTTTTCATCCCTTTCACCCTCTGTATTAAATGTCAGAGCTAATTTAAAATAATTCTTTGCCCTCAGGATCCTTAGGGTCTATAGTTTATGTGGTAATTGCTTGTGTTTAGAAGGAACATGAGTTTGGCAAGAGCACATTAATCCTTGGCAGAGACTGTGTTGATTCTTAATTGCTGTCTCTCTGTCACTAACCTGTAGTACTGTAAAGATCATGGCAAAAGCAAGGTTTTTGAATAAGTTATGAATTGCTTCTCTGAACTTAATTTCCACTGACTGCAGTTCCTAATCCCACCACATTAAGTAAAGTAGAAACAAAGGAACACATTCTCAATACTGAGTCTGAGGGTTCTGTAAGTGTATAGCAAGTAAGGCAAATCATCCCTCTCAGCTTACAATGGAAAACATTAATTCTTGCAATCTTTTTTATGCTCTATAAATCCAGTACTGATGCAGCACATAGGAATAAAATGTTGTACTGTATTTAGAGTAGAAGGCCTGTTTTAGCAAATACAGAGGTGGCATTTTCAAACTGCAATGTGAAGAAAAATTCACAGAGATTACTAAAATATAAACTTGTCCAGTACAATACAATCTATGCTAATAAGAAAAAACTAGGCCACATTATTATACATAACCTGAAGCTTAATTAACAGAATTTTAGCATTCATTTGAATATGCTTTTTATCAAGCAGGAACATTTTCTTGTACCTGACACTGTTCTTGGTTGGGTGTAGCACTCAGTCCTGTTGCTGCCATGTAAGTGCTTCCAATGGTCTTTATCTTTTCAACTCCGCTGAACTTTGGCTTTGACAATAACTGTAAAACAAGGACAGTCATTCCTTAATCACATCAGCAGCTCTGTTACTCTAACACCAATCAGAGCATCAAGTCTTAGAACAGTTTCTATGTAGACCCCAAATGGCTCACAAATATATACAGGATGAAGGACTTAAAACAATGGTTACGGAACTCCAAGGATAGGGAATTTCTGTCTTCTAAAATACCTTTTTACTATAAAGGGATGAAATTTATAGTAGTGAGAATAAATTCCATCTTATTTTATATACAGCTTTTAAAAGTCATTAGACTTTGCACTCATGTGATATTGGAACTGGATCATCATGCCAGCCAACAGTTAAGCTTGAAGCAGCTTTCTGAAAGTAAGCATCTATTCCATGCCAGTGGAATAGTCCATGCCAATGGGTATAAAATCCGAGGATTTTAGTTCATATCCCAGGTTGTTTTGAACATTGTTCAAATGGGTTTACTGCTAAAACTGCTAAAAGCACTCTCCAAATGGGTTTACTGCTAAAACACCCTCTATAGCTGCAGGTCCACAAATCCAGACTGCGCTCTCTGAGTCACGGCATGATTTTAATACCTTTTCCTGGTATCTTCATCACTAACTACTTTCTTACAGACAAATACTGTTCTCAGTGAGGCCTTTATAGATGCCATTTCCCAATCCATCTGTAGTCATACTCTCTACTTGCTTCTAACTTCTGAGAATGGAATATTAAAACTTCTATAATCCTTTGATTTGCTTGTGTATCAAATGATCAGTGCAGATCAGGTATAACACAAAAGTTGTATCTGACTTTGGACATTCGTATTTAGAACTTGTGGTTAATACATGGCATGTGATGTGACTGCCTCATGAGCTGCAGCTAAAGGCCAAAATAAAAATTTCTGTCAGGTATACACATAGGATTCTCCTTATAGAAAATCAAAAGCAATTCAGTATGATGTCAGACCAATATCTGATTTATCCCACATAAATACCTTTTTTCTTTAATACTCCCTGTAAGTATTTTCCACGTGACCAGGCACACAAAAGTTCTTTTCTCACAGCTCTTCCACTCTCCCCTTCAAGTATGTTTTCTGACTGTTGCATATCATGAGTTAGTAAGATTGAAACCATATGTCAGTCACTGTTGTAAGTACATACATCATCAAAGTCCGCAATGATCTCATTTAGCAGCCTGAGACATTCCAACCCTTCCTTATTTACATCAGATTCTGTGTAAAATTCCTTGAAATCCGGAACGGAGGCAAACATGACACAGACGCAATCGTATGACTGGTGATACAGATCCTGTTCAAAAGAAAACAGAATAAAGAAAAAAAATCTATCATACCCAGCTGTAAATAAGTTTCCTTATTAACATACAGTGTCCAGGATGCAAAAACAGAGGTGCTGCAGTAGTTGGAATGCCTTAAGAGAGTGGTTGGATTTTTTTGCATTTAGTTGCATTTATTAATTCTAAACAATATATGAACCTGTTCATAAAAGAGACTCAACATATTCAGTTGAAAATATTATCATGATTTTTTTTTCTTCCTGAACATTAACTCTGTGAAAACAAAAAGTTCACTAATTTATTAGATAGGGCCCATCTCTGAGTCTTCTTATGAAGAGAATTTAGTCTGGCTTGCATGGCTGAAAATGTATTTTGTAAAAATATATACAATTTATTATTAGGTGTTTGTTATTGTAGTAACTAAAAAACTGAACCAAAATCACAAAGTCAATGTACTACAAATGCATAATGCAATATGACCCTGATTGATAGTTCCTGACCTAAAATGACAATATGCCTAATAGGACAAAATAATTATCGTTTCTTTTGCATAAGAAGGAGCTGAGGCAAAAAGAAAGAAGTCACCTGAACTGAAACCCATTTATGGCAGAGTCTGCACTGCCTCCTGTGACCACTGAAATGAGAGCATCTCTACTACACAGAATGATTCTGGTGCTAAAAAGGACCACCTCCCACTACCCCTTCAATTTCCTCTCCACTGCCCTTGAATGTTAGACTATCTCTTCTTTCAGTTCAAATTCACATCCCAAAAAACCAAAAGACAGAAAGAAAGAAAATTTATTAAAGTAATACTTAAAAAAGAAATAGTATCTACACACAAAGGTAGACATAGCAATAAAAGAGGCTGTTATCTACTTTGATGTAAAACTACCTTCAAGTTGTTATTTGAGTAAAAAGGGATTTCAATACTCATATGAAAATGATTTGTTCTGTGAGTTCAAGAAGCATAAGATATTATTTCCCTTTTTACTTAGCAAAGCTTGGGTTTTGCAATTAGACTGTCAGTGTGTCCTTTTGAAAGCGTGTGGTGTGCCTGTATATAGACATGCACAGACATAGTGGATCTTTACTGCTGATGTATAACTAAAAAAATAACAGAACTATGGGAAAACTGCTGACTGCCCCATGCCAGCACAGGTGTGAGGGAAGTTTCTGAGCAAACATGAAAATAATGATGGACAGGGAGGAACACGAGCAGCTGGAGGAGATAAATTATTTATTGCTAGATTTTTGTGCTCCTGTATTTTCTAAGGATTCTATAACCATAGCATCACTGGAGCTCCACCACAACTATGTGCAGTAGGGATGGAATATATTGCTGGGATTCACAGCTCAAGCTGTTATTCTGTTGTTGCACCATGATTAAATCCAGATTTCTGAGACTGTGAGAAACCCAAGGGTCAAGCCAGTAAGGAAACCTGGTCTAACTGTGAGTGTGTGGTGTGTGGTGTGTGGGGAGTCAAGCAGGGCACCTGTTGGCTCACTGGAGCTGCCCACTGTGAAGGGGATTCTGTTTCAGCTCACATGGTGCAGGTATGACTGCCAGAGTGGCTCCTGGATGGTCATATGGGATATTTCCTTAACAAGGTACAGAGATTACATTTTGTGGTTAACTCAGCTTTAATTCTATTTCCTCAAGTCCCCTTCCCTGTAACTTCATTTCAATTTTGGTAATAGCAACCCATTCCTCCTCCTTCCCCTCTAATACTGGGGCAATATCCATCCCCACTAATGCTCAATAACATAGCACCATCATGGAAACAACAACAACGAGCGGTACTATTTATAACCAGGTGAGTAGTAATTGTGACGATCACAATAAATTTCAGAGAATTTTAAGAAGTCATCCCAGCTAGATTATTTTGATCATAATAATAAAGGATATTACAATCAAGTGCTTTAATTTTCCTGAGAGTTCTTCTCTTGAAACAGTACACTCCAAAATGTTTAGTCAGAAAATCAAATGCAATACCATTCTAGGAAGGAACAGCTTTTCTTCTTTTAACAAAAATAAAATCATCCTGTCCTTTGCATTCAATCATTTTATTTTTCCTCTTTAATAACATCTGAAATTCAAGTATGTTCCTTTTACTGTCCCCTCATCTCCAATGCCTGAAATCTTCTTGGGATAGGGAAGGCAAACCAGTCCAATTCTATCTCTTGGAAGGGTACAGTGGTCAGCTTCTCTGGGACAGAAGTTTTGCTCTAAGTAAGGTGCTAGCTCCATCCTGTAGCTAATGAAGCAGGCTTCCTCTTGCTCAGTAATGGGCTTGCCAGTAAGCTTGCAGCACAAAAGCTCCCGAGCACTTTTTACTAAAAGGGAATCTGAAGGATAACAGCATTAAGGAGAATGCTGCACAAGCCAGGTGCAGATATATTTAATCCTGGCCCTGTTTCCTGCTTTTCATTTTATATTTGATCCTGTCTTTCTCTCAATTGGAAAGTAATCTGTCTTGTATCCAGCATGCAGACTATAAGCAGAAACCCAGCTCCGGAGGTTCTGGTAAAGCAAACAAATCTTTATTACTTGCTCTGAAGGAACTTTGATTTTGGGTATTAGCATTAGTCAATGTATATCCTGTTATAAAAAGACCTTTGCTGGTCATCTGAAACTACAACCCCACTGCTCCCAGTTAGCATTCATTCACTCTTTCCCTTTTCATTTCTTCTGCCTGCTTTTCAGCAGCACACTTTGTTTTTCTTTTTCTCCACACGGCTGCATGCATAAAATACTAAGGGAAGTAGTATTTTGAAACAGAATATTCATCTATTATCTTAATCTTAATCTCAGAATTTGTTTTAAACAGAAAAGAACATACGTAAAACTATACTAACTTGAATGTTTGCAACTAAGGAAAATGTGGACAAATTTCAGTGTTGACTTACGTATCCACACAGAGGAAACAAAGGCCTGATCTGTCCTAACATCCTTAGCTGTATATACATGCACACATACAGAACGTTCTTTAAGGTTCAACACAACCTTGCTGACATTGAAATAAATCTGAAGACATGACAGACTGAATACTTTCAGGGATTTGAAAGGGTCTTCCTTTGAAAACTGTGTTGAAAGAAACAAAAACAAGGAACAACTTGAGGGGTTTTTTTTAATGGATGACATTAAAATCATGTCGAATCATTCTTACTTCACCTGACACGATGAGTTGGGGAGCTCAGCACATTACAATTTCTGGTCTTCCTTAAATTAAATAAACTCATTCCAACCCAAGAATCTTGAGGAGTGACAAGACAAATCCAGTTGCCAATACAAAGGTAAGCAGATGGTATTGCTCTGCTGGGGAGCTGAGATGGAGTAGCACATAATCAAGAAAGCAATCTCCTGATGGTTTGCTGTGGTTAATGCCTTAACTGAGAACTGGAGCTGAGTCAACTTGGCTTCCAGTCAAAATCTTCACTGCATTCAAAGGAACGCCCCAGCAATTTTCATTCGATGTTAGCTACCAAATGAATATTTGCAGGGAATACTAAAGTATTGATATGACGTATCAATAGCTTAGTACCGCTTAATGCAAACCACAGTGAAAGGGAAGACATTGTCCTTTTTGACTCAGAAAATCAAAAGTTAATCCCTTAATCTGCTCCCTGCCCTCTTTTGTCAGTTTTGGAACAATTATTTGGCACGCACAAGTAATTCAAACTCTTACATTTAAGATGTCTACAGCTGTTACTCTGTCTAAATGGTTTTATTTTTTTTTTATTTTTTTTTTTCTTTTTCTTTATTATTACTATAAAGGAATATTAAGAGCAGATCTAATTTCCAGCAAAGTAAAGATGGATCTTTTGGGTGACTTTTCTGGTGCTTGGATTAGGTTTGTAAGCAGTGAGTAAACAGGTAATTCAGTGCTCAGAACATCTTTCCAGAATTAACATAACCACTGTTTCAGGGAAAAGGTAAATTTTCGCTCTAATGAACAAGCTCTCCAGTCAACAGAAGAAAATTCAGAACCTAGTTGCAGCTCCACTCTGATCATGGAGGAAAAAGTATCTGAATGCATATGGTTTAAAATTAAACCCATGTTGATTTAACCATGCCATTATTCCTCTTCTTCACCTATTTTTACCGTCCTTCAGTAGGCAAAGTGCATTGCCACTTAGGAAAATTTCAAGGTACTACGGTGCATTCAGTGCTGTAAAGCAAACCTTACAGGAAGGAAAGCGGGAATGAAAGTGACTGTAAATCTATATTTTCACTGTAAGGACCTACTGTTCAAAATAGCATTAAGTGGTATTTCCAGGATACACTGCTTTCTTACAGAGCAGAGGATATACAGAGACAGCTGACCTCATTCTTCAGGTTTCTTGCCAAGAAGTGTTCAGCTACGTGGGCTGGAAGCACATTCTCCAGAAGGACCCGATTTAGGTTCTCCATGGTTTCAATCTCCTCCCGCTCTTTTTTGAACTTGTTCTTCCACAGGAAGTCTAACCTACAGTAATATTCATTCTGTTACAAGAGGACACAGAAGTAAAGAAACAATAGGCATCTTGTCCTGCTGGAGTACAGGTTTAAGAGACAAAATAAGCACAGTATACAACCCCTACAATGCTATTAGTTGGCTACTCAAATACAGTTCCAGATCCCACAGAAGTCAAACCCCAAGCATATACTTTGTGACATATATTTTACCAAATCCAACAAAAAGAACCAGGAAAAAATAAGAAAAGTCACAAGGTGCCTTAAACAATGGAAGATTTATTTATCTGCTCGCAGACTTTAGTAGAAATTCATTCCAGAAATTAAATTCTGTAATGGGAACAATTTATTGTTTTGCAACTTAGTATTATTTTGTAAGTGCAGAATTTCTCTTAAAATAATGGGCATTTCGGGAAGACCCTAACTTTTACTAACTCTAATTTATGCCATGCAACCAACCTGGCAAAAAGAAAACAGCCTAATGATATAATATACATTCAGTTTATCAAATCAGGATCAGACTATCAAAAATGGCCCAGTCAGTTGGGCCAACCCAGTTGAGCTTTTGTTTTGTAACTTGCTTTTTTTTGGTTGGTTGGTTGCTTTTACACTCCTTTCTGTAATACTTTATCCTGATTTTCTTTTTGTCCCACAGTTTTCATAATAGCTTTCTGGTAACCACAACAATACCTGGAACTATATGAAAATACGTAACATCCTTGCAGTATTGGTATATTTTGAGATCCAATTTCATTAAAAGTGAAAATTTAAAATTCTTGTTTAAAATTAAAAGTGGTGAAAAATTAATAAAACTGAATTTTTGTGGAGCTCTCTCCACTTCCTTTCAAGATTGTCAATGTTTTGTCATAAATTCTATGGCATTATTTCTACAGTAAAGTCTCCTCTGTCCTATCTCATTTGAGCTGATAAAAATCGAGAGCTATTTCAATGTAGTCTAATGGTGTAACACTACCAGGCAATCTCAATGAAGACTATGCTATTAACCAGGATAACATGGTTATGATGGCAATCTTATTATAGAAAAACTTAAAAATGCTAGCTAGTGTTATTAGCAGTCAGTAAGCATTCACACAAAAAATGAGAGCAAGTCCTTCTGACTGGACAGTGGCTGTCACAGCTCAAAATGATTCATACATATTGTATTGAGATCACAGCCAAAGATAAGAGTAGAAAGTTGAAATTAGATGGTATTAAAATGATTTGGCAAGCTTTTAAAAGGCAATGAAAGAAAAAACTGGTGAAGCAAAAAATGCATCTGCCAAATACTTGCAGGATGAAAAAACAGTAAGAGGGAAATGATTCCTCCACTTAAATGCATAGAGAGAAATACAATCAGGTTTCCTTTGAATTGGTTGATAAGCGCCAGGTACTATTTAGATATTTAAATACAAAACTGAAAGAGAACATCCATAACATGAAATCATTGTTAACACACTCTCTTTGTGCTGATACCTATACTACTAAGGACAGAATGCAGATCTCAAATGCACTGCCAAAGAAATATTCTGGCTATTCTGACTGAAGGTGACATTCTTCTGAAAATAAAAGGGGTCCTGACATCTTAGAATGTATCACACTGCATCCCAGAAATCTGGACTTTGAACGTCAAATAAACAAACAAGCTGGATATTTTAAATAATTATATGTTACTAAAGGATATTTGCAAATTCTAAGCAAATGAAGAGTGGGAAGAGACTTAAATACTTGTACAGACAATCATAAAGGTACAGAGAACCTGAGAACAGATTTCTGCAGCAACTCAGAAATAGGATCTGATTGTTGCCCTGTCATTGTGCCTGTATTAAATGGCAATTATCACTCCTATAAAGCTTGAGGTCATGAACAGGGTTTTTTTCAGAGCAGTTCACATTATGCAAAATACATGCAGTCACTTTTTTAGAATGTCTTTATATATATATATATGTGTTAGATATCTATACATCCAAGAACTTAGATGTATAAATACACATAGATGGTAAATTCAAATGCCACCAACTGTATTCATGCAGAAAAAAATCCAATAAAACACAGGGATGTCAAAATTATCAGCATAAATTGACAAAAGTAAAGTGGATGCCTGATGAAATTAGATATCCATACATTTTACCAACTTTGTATTGAAAAGGTGGTAGCTAAGTGAAGTTTCAAAAAGATGTTTCTTCTTTAAAAGCTAATATCAAACAGATAATTTATTTACTACTTTACTATTTACTGAATTAAATTTAGGCTGCTACAAAAAAACCCAAAGAGAACTCAGAAATCAGAAAAAAAAATAAGAATGTATTCTACAATTTGCTTTGAAATTAGAAAAGTCAGCATATCATATTTCAAAAACAAAAAAAGCACTAGCTTATTAACTTACTTTGAATTGTGGTTGTTTTTTGTTTATTTTTTTTGTTTGCATGATATGAAACTTGTGATGGGTATCCTGATCATTCAAAACAGACAGAGAGTTAGAGAGCTGACAAATGGTACGGATATAACGCAAGTCTTTGGAAAAGAAGCAGGAACAATAGAGCAAGGTACTTCGGAAAAAAACACTGAGTGCTAAGGAAAAGAGCTATTTAGACATATTGGCTATAGCTGATACAATTGGAAGAGTTGACATACTTTCTGTAAACATGCCTCCATCTACTACAAAGAAGTAAATGGTCATGTGACTAGCAGTGAAATTTGAAATAAGTTTTCATTGAATTCTTTCAGAAGAGGCTCTTGAAGAGGCTACATTGTTCAAGAAGAGAAGAATCCCCTCCCCAGAATAATAGCTCACTAAAAAACAGAACAGAAACAACAAAGCAACAGTTTTTACAGCTGAGGGAAGCTGCCGTAAGCACCTCAGCAGTAGAACTACCAATGAAATTCATTGTGGATAACTACAATATAACCAATCATGGAAAAAATAAATAGCCAGCCTACAGAGTAACGGGATACATATTATTTTAGGTATTGTTGAGAAAGGAATTCACAGACTATGTCAATACTGGATTCAAAGCAGATCAGAAGAGAGATGTAGTGCTCAACAGTGTTTAAAGTCACAGTCAAGCCCACACCAGTCTGGATTCTCCAGGGAAGGGTGCAAGAGTTGCCATTCTCAGCACACTGTCTGCCTGTCACCAGCCTATTACCAAGTAACTCTCTGGATCTGTATGCAGGGTGTAATGAGTCACTTTGCTCAGTGTCAGGAAATGGTTGTCGCCTATGCTGGCAGGGGCATCAAAAAAAAGCAGCTTTGCTTTCTCCACCTCACTTTTGTCTGTTCACTCCCATTCCTCTGGCACAAGCATTGCTGTGGCCATGCCATAAATCTTGAAAATAGACCTGGCTCAAAGCCAATCATTTCTGCAGGGTTAATTTTTAAGCCTGACCATTTCCGTATTTTGATCCACTATACATCTTCACAGCGAGCTGTGCCAGTACAAATGAGGAGACACAAGGATAAGAATGAGCAGCTGAGGGAAGGTCTGCTTCTTCCAGCAGTGATGCTGGCTGTGCAGCTAAAAGAATTAAGTAGGCTCATAAACCATGAAATATTATACTAACTCTCCCTCTCTTCATCCCCACTGAACCAGAGGCACATATTCCCTGCCTCTGCTTTTGCATCAGGACAGGCATCTCTATGATCAATAGTGAGCAGGTTCACAGAGCTAGGCTTGCAGGAAAGCATCCACTTTTTGTTTGGATAAACTTTTTGTTTACTCATCCTGGGGACAGAGGGGCACCAATGGCAGCTGAAGGGAAGTGGAAAGGCCACCCTTTTCATCAGTGGCTATTATCTGTAGCATTTTAAAAATAATCAGATATCAAAAGAAGAAAAAGTATGTATTATCTGCAAAAAATGCAATAACTAACAGAGAAATTACTTGTATATTACCCTCTGTGGAAGAAGGGTAAGGAAGATTTTGACTTTGTTGGCACTGCCAAGATGGCTCAACAGCGTCCTGCACCACTTAATGAAAGTAGAAAACAGGAAGTTTAAAAACAGAAAGACAGACACTGTCACATGACTTTTTATCAAACTGTGAAATTCATTATCAATGTTGGGAACACCAGGAAGATAAAATGGGTTAAAAAGGGATCAGACAGTGAAACTGAAAGCAGAAGAGCCAATAGCTATTAAACATGGCCACAGAAATACCAACTGGCAGAAAGTGGGAGGTATATGTCCCTGGAAAGGTCACTCTATGCAGGTTGATTTCCTCCCCTATCTTTTTCCAAGGATTTGCTACCAATCAATATCACCAACAGTAACTAAAAATGGCAAGTCTTAGGCCAGTTATGTATTAAAATTAGTTCATAACATTTTCCAGTAATATTCAGACTTTGCTTGAGAGGGTTTGAAAATGTAGGTTTTTTCTCCTTCTTCTTTAAGGGAGAATAAGTTAGCAGAAAAATCAAAGGCAAGATTGAAGAGTTATAAATAAGTGGTATCATGACAAGGATCCTGGACCTACAGCTCTGAAAATGAAGACTTTTTCTATTACAGCATCATTTCTTAGTTGGTGTGACAGAACACCCGTAGTTGTTTGCAAAAAAAACTGTCTTGGTGATGTGACTGAACCCACAAAGAAATCTTTCCTTTCCCAGTGAAGATGATATTCCTTCTCTCCTTTATTCTTGGTATTGCAGCCTCTGCCTCCATCTGACACTTTGGTTGACAGGGACTAAAGGTGATGTGTTGAAGAACTTATCCCTGTTTCTGAGGGGAAGTAGCTGTGCTCTACACCCACTCTGTTACTGTCATCAAATGAACAAACTCTAATGTGCTGCTGGCAACAAGGCAGATGAAGAATGTTATTTCTAAATCAAGAAGGATGTTCCCCACTAAAATACATACTGCAGAAACTGCCAGATAAGAATTTTTTGGGTAGTAACCCACAGGGCCTGCATGGCAATTTAAATGACAGTGATTACCTTTTGAGGAATTGCAATGTAAATGAATGATTTAAGGACAGTCTGGCATAAAATCCTTTCCAAGGCTGCAGTCTGTGAAGGCACAGGCTGTTCATGAGATCTCACATGGATTGCCTCTTCCATTTCAGAAGTGCACTGCATTGTTCTGGCACAAGGGGCTGGAATTGCAGCTTTTAGCCATGAACCCTGTACAGGCCTGAGGACTTAGAGACTGCCCTTGCATATTCCCTCAGCTTAGTACAGGGTAAGACTGTTGACATCACATTTGTTCTGAAAAAGCACAACTGGGTAATAAAAAGAGTAGTTTCCTGTTGGGTCACAGTTTTAGTGCAACTGTGGCCTCAGCATGTGGTACACTTCCGTGTGTGCATGCTATATTGTTTCTGTGTCTGCACCAAACCATAATAACTGCGAGGAAAATAGCTTACAATTAAGCAACCAGGGAGACAGCAGATGGATGCAGACAGATGGGAGCAAACCGGGAAGCTATGAGCCAGTATGGGTCAGAATGATAAGCAATAGTCACAGCACACTATCAGCATAATGTCAGTGATAGTTACTGGTGAGTTTTAAGGGCATATTGGAAGGTAAGAAAGAAAATAGCTTCATAGATGCTCCTGACAGTCCTTTGCAAGGGTATGGGACAGAAGAGGACAAAGGTGTTTCTTTGAGAAGGTGACAGGCTGCATGTGGCAGCTGGCATTGTGTCCACTGGTGCAGGTGAAGAGAAGTGTGTGTCTTACCTGTCTACCCAAAACCAGTAATGTGATGAAGAATATGAACAAGGAAATTGAGCCCATTGTCTTCAGGTCCTTCAGTATTCCTGGCCTATAAAATAAAAACTTAAGTAAAGCCAGCTGCTCCAAAGTTAAACTTCAATTAAAATTCAAGCACAAAAATAAGACCACAATTTATATCTACTACTTTCTGGTATGTACACTAAGAGCATTTAAATATGAGATGCTATATTATTTGATTAAATATCATTATTTATGTTATGTAGCTTTAATTACCTCTACTACATTCTCTGCAAACATACCTACATTTTGAAGTCTAATAATAAGATGAGGATTTACTAAAAATAATATCCTTTTTAAATTACAAATGGAGAGCATTTGTGGCTTAGTCTATACAAGCAGAATAAAAATCGATTTTTAATGCAATAACACTATTTCCATAGTGGAGAGCTCGACCATGTCCAATGAATAGGAAGAAATGGAAACTAAAGCATCTAACTCCCAAGATACCTTTTCACATGAGAATTACAGGAGGCACAAACTAGATCTTGTACAGAGTTTATTAAAAACTCTGCTTTGGCAAAAGTCACTAGGGGATAATGGGAAACAGTTTACACTAGAACTCTCCTACTCATGCCACTGAAACAAGAACCTTGGTAAGAGATTTAGGAAGGAAAATACCAACAGACACAGAGCTTGACTGACAAAATCAAAGCTGCCAGAAGCACATCCTCAGTCTAACCCATCCCCTGGTTCTCCATCCCATCACACAGATAACCCTTTCCACTAATGCAATGGAAACAAAGACCTGAGTTTGTTCCCATTTAATGTTTAGATTTAAGTGCAAAGAAAACCTACACTTTTAAAAAAAATTATTCAGTTGAGATCCTTTTCCATGATTGTTAGAGCACAGTAAAAATGATATTGAAACTACACTCTGAATATCCAGACTTTCTGGTGTGGCATATGCCATACACTTGGCCTACACAGAAGAAAATCACCTCTTTGTTTTGAAAATGAGGTAAAAACTACAGCTGTCCAAAAATTATTTTGTACAGCAATAACAGGAACTGGAATCATAATTTTGGTCTTACATGTTATCACCTGTAACAAAGATTTCAGCAGTGTCACGAAAAACTTAAGATACAATTCACAAGCACAGCAAATAAAATAAGAAAGATACAAACTGTTGGTCTACTAATTTTTTCAATAGCTAAGCCTGCATTTGTAAAGATTTAAGACTATGTACTGGTTCTGGGGAAGCTGATTTTCTCTGGCTTGTAGCAAATATGCTTTAAAAGCCTTAATGATGTACAGCCTGAGGCTTAACAAACTTGATAATGACTTCTTTGTAATGTCCTTTATGACAAAAATGCAAATTAAACCATTATCTATTTCCTATAGTATGTGATTTTAATGCCTTGTCCAGACTTATTTTATTCTAATGCTCTGAGGTGTGACATTAAATCAAATATTAACTTCAGCATGACAATGAGTTTACATTGTGACTCAGATTACATAGCCAAACACGTATGTTCCATGACGTAAGAACTACCATGGGTAGTATTTAACTTCAGAAAGACTGGAGTTAGCCACCTACCTTCTAAGTGGTGCCATTGCATACATAAATTTGCTGTAGTCATCCAGCATGGGCCCATGAGTGTGCAGAAGGATGACATTGTAGCCCACCAACGCAATCAACATTATTACCATTTTCAACTCATAATTTATCCTCAGGAAAACAGAACAGGAAATGAGCCCTAATATGCAGCTGTATATAAAATACTGGCAAAGAGAAATCAAATGGAAAATATTTAGAATTTGGCTCTTGAGTAGGAAATCATGCATAATAAAATGCTCAGGCTAGTTTAAAAAACAAATTATTGACTGACCACTGAAGTGTGCAATCTATCACAATCTGGGACACTATGGTTTATAGACAGCCAATAAAAATAAATTTATGCTCCCTAATTTTCACCCTTTGACACTTTTGGTTTACTTATCTGCATTTGTGGGATACCACTGATGGTGTTGAAATCTAATGTAGGAGTCTGCTGCCAGCAGACTGACACAAGATTTATTCCTGTTCCACTGTAAAATTTTCATTCATGCTTGAGTCCCACGATTACTCTGGATGTCTTGCTAGCATTTGGGTCAAGGTAAAATGTCTAAAGGCCCGAAAACAACAATTTCATTGCCTATATTTGCAGCTGTTATAAACTGATGCAATATTCAGTTGTTATGAACCTCATAGATATGCAATTTTACAAACTCTAGAAATGCAGCTAGGATTTGAAAAATACAAAGCCATTAACAGGACCTATGCATAATATAAATATAAAAAATCCTTCTCTCAAATCCCGTGGAGTAATAACCATATAAAAACACATCCAATTGCTAAAAAAATAAAAGCCTTTTCTTTCCTATGTCATATATATCAACAAAAATATGTCTGGTTGAACTTAAATTCCTGGAACAATATTTTCTCCTGATACTTTCTGGAAATTGATTAGGGCATCAAAATTAATGCTAAAACAAGAATCATCACAAGAATCATTATCTTAGTCTTTAATATGCAACACCTTTGCCAGAAATGCTTCCTGAAAATTACAGTCCTGCACCTTGCAAGGAAGTTTCTTTTCTGAAACTACAAAGAATTCTATTTCTAGTCATGCTATTTTCAGACTATTGTTGACTTGTTGATGGCAGTACTTTTGACAGAACCTGAATCACTGTATACTAATTTTGGAGGATCACTAAGAAGGTTAATTTTCACAGCCCCCATCAGACAGAATTGATCTACCATCTCAATCTTTGCTGCTACTGTAATTTGCTCGGAGATCTGCTTGAAGTAAGAAATAGATAGAACTATTGTTCAGAATCACCAAAAAATGAAACTCCTCTGATAGCTGCATTTCAGAGGAGGTCACACTCCAAATTTGGTGTTACATAAAAATAGCAGCATCCTTTTTTGAGTCAATAAGGCATTCTACTGTTGAAATCAGTTTTCCAAAGGGAAACAAGCAAAGGCAGTCTTGAATCCATATACTGTTTGACAAAGACCCAGAAATTTTCAAGTGGAACAGTCTCTGACAGTGTTCCATAGGAATACATAGAATAGATGGAAAATTTCAGACAAGGGTGGATGAATTAGAAAAGAGTGGAACAGCCACACATTTAAGAATGCAGACCTTGCATTGCAATGCAGTGTTTCAGTAAGCAAAAGCAGACCTGGAGAGTCTGGCAATCCGCAGAGCAGTGAAGCTGAGCAGGTGCAGACCCCTGGTCTGCTTAGTGCATCCCTCAGCCACAGGACAACCTCAGCCAGCTCAGCCAACTTGTCACAACCCAGGAGCCTGCAGGCACTTCCCACGTGGTACCAGTGTGATGCCGCCTCTGATGCGGCCTTGGCTTTATCCAACAGTGCAACAGCAAGTTCTCATGGATGTCATTTTTGTCTGACAGCTGAAGCAGTGAATAGCAATGTTTCCTTTTAAGAAAATTCTCTAACAGCTCAGAGGAGGAAAATGCAGGGTAACCTCTCCACAGACAGAATCTGCACCTCATGCTGTACAAATCAAGATTCTCAGCATCTGAAGGGGCGTAACTCCATCTATCCTCTTTTTCTTTCTTGTTCTAGCTCTAATAAAGGTATTTTAACCAATACCTGACAGGCCGAGTGCCTCTCTTACTGGGATCACAAGTCTGGTGCCTTGCACCCGGGTACTACACACTTAGGATCCAGCCCAGTGCATTTGCTCTCTTCTCTTAAAATTTAAGACCTACAGTTCTGTGGGTGTAAAGACCTTTACTGAAGTAAGAAGGAGTTCTACTCCCATATGTCAATAGAGAAAAACTTGAGGACAAAGTCATTTTGTAAAAAATTTCCTAGTAAAATAAAATATATCCCAAAACTGCATCTTTTAGATGTCAGTATTATAACTTCTATTTCTTTTAACATGTGGAGGTGGCAGCACTGACACCAGACTGTATTTTTTCCCAGGAACAGATACACACATCAACTTCTATTACATGGAAATGACAGAAGCATCACAGCAAAACTGAACAAATTAAACACAAAAATGTCCCTATAATTTACTGATGAATCTTTGCTAAGTATTTTTAAAAAGTAAGCTATACCAATCAAAAAAGTTATTTTGGGGGGTAGAGAAGGAGGCAGATCAATTGCTTTGCTTCAAAATGAACTGAATTCAATTGGGGCTAAAGTAATTCCCAAAGCTCCTACGTACTCATTTTAGATGACAGTCAATAGATGTCAGGTTTACTATCATAAATCACATAAAGTTTATCGACATGAATAAAGCTTGAAACTAACACACAGATTCAAAATAACAAATTTTTAATTTAAGGAAACAAACATTTGTCAGCTTAAGTATTCAGTATCTTATACAGTGAAGAGAGAGAAATTTTATTCCCAGAATAAAAAAGAAAAAAAATATCAAAACTGGTAACTCAAAAGGACTTTGTAGCTTTTTCAAGCTGAAATATATGCAGTGTCTGAGGATGAAAACAATGTGTATTTGAGAGATGTTTTAAAGGTTTTTAAATCTTTAGCTAACTTAAATTTTTCATTTATTAATGTCAGAAGTGAAATTTTAACATAATTTTTTCATGCCAGTCTATCAAAGATGAATTGTCTTAGATGAAAGAATGTGTTTTAATACTTTAAAAGCTATAAATCCTGAAATCAGGACACATAGTTTTGGTAATGGTCTCATTATTTCACCACAGAGATAAAATAATCTCCCTTCTCCTCTTGCCACCACCAGCTTATTCATACAACCCAGCTGACCTATTTTGATACAATATATGGCTTGTTATTTTCAACTGCAGGTCTTTTGTAGTCCTTCTAAGAATCACTGCTCTCTAGGACACAGCTCCCACTTTTTCGCAGCAATGTCCTTCCCCCTCCTCTTGCGTGTGCCATTGTGCTTTTGCTCACACTAAGAGATCTTCTTCAGATCAACTCAGATCTCTTAAGCAGTTTATACAGTGGTACATGAGAGTTTTATTTCCACCCCTCTCACCCCATCTCTTATCAAATACACAATGACAGGAGTGTGACAATTCCACTGTCAGTGATGTAAGTGGTGAATATTTTCAGGTCAGCCACCTGAAAATATTCCCACCATGGGAAAACTGTCTGCAGACTAACCTGGCTTTCAGTGCACAGTCTGCTTTGGAGACACTGTGTGTTATCTTGGTATCTTGCAACGTGTTAGCACAGATGAGTTAAGCTTCCTTGTTATCATGCTGTTTCCAGCTTTTTTAATCTGACATTCATTAAAATCTCTATTTTCAGAAGTACTAATCTCATTTAACTTCCCACTTACTTCAAATGCAGTTGCAGCTGACTAAAAAAAAAAAATCAAGCTTTTTCTGCAGTCTTAAAAATGGGTGGGTGTTTAACTTCAAGCAGATCTGGTAACAGTCAATTTAATGTAATTGTTGTAAACAAACAAAGAATTGTAAAATTAACTTACCGGTAGGAAAAAACAGTTATTTTGTATACACCACCGTGTCTGATTACTTGAATTAGAAAAACTTGCATTTGATGAATTAAGAACTGAGGGAAAAGCTATCACAGCATTATCCAGGAAAAACTAGAAAAAAATAAACATATAATCCATTAGTATGACAGCTGTTTAAGGTCAAAGTAGAGAACAGAAATGGAGAAGCAGAGAAAGCCTTGCCAGTAACCATTTAACTTTGGTATTTCACTATTATTTTGTATCTTACTTTGAAATAGGAAAAGGAAAATGACATAACATGACTCCTTGTTCCTGCATTCTCAAACAAAAACAACTTTTTTAACCTTCATCTGACACTTTCCACTGGAATAAAAGACAAAAGGCTCTTTGTTATATTATTTTCATATAGCAGAATCTCAAACACACAAGAGACGATGATGAAATAAATTCGATATGAATAATTCCTGGGTTTACCTCAACTGAACGTCCTATTTAAACACAGGAAGAATTAAAAAAAGAATAAGAAGTCTTTACTGAAGTTGGTTTACACAGATGCAATAACATAATAATGCTGACATTAATATCGGGACTAATGTCATTGAAACAGAAAAGTGGATCCAGTATCTCCTGGGTCATCAAATTCAGCCAGTAATCACACACGAAACCATCATCATACAGACCCCCTTGATGCAATGATCCAGTGCTTTCTTAATTTAGATTTTGGTGACTACATTAATTCCAGTAGTTTGAATCTCAACATTTAAGCTGTTTCTACATTTAACCACTATTCATGGCCAGTTCTCATGTTTTTCTTCTTGTCATAATCTCGTCCTTTAGCTTTCACATGGCTTCTTTCTCTCCCGAGTATTTACAGTCCTAATATTTAGTATCATCTCAGCCTTCATTGTACTCATCAATCTATGTTTTTTCTACTTCCTTCCCTGAAAACAAGCTCTTCATTCCCCTAATTAGTCTAGTAGTCACCCTCTGTACATATTTCTTTCAATTCAGCCTTCTGAGTGACCAAAACTGCAAACACGCTTCCCAGATTTTATCAGTAGGTCATGCAATAGTTCTAACACTAATTCTGCAGAAAATGTATTTCCGTACATCCTAGAATCACAGAATCGTTAGGGTTGGAAGGGACCTCTGGAGATCATGCAGTTCAACCCCCCCTGCCAAGGCATGGTCACCTAGATCAGGTTACCCAGGAACATGTTCAGGTGGGTTTTGAATGGCTCCAGACAGGGAGAGTCCATGACCTCCCGGGGCAGCTTTTTCCACCCTCAATATAAAGAAGTTCTTCCTCATGTTGAGATGGAACTTCTTGTGTTTTAGTTTATGGCCATTGCTTCTCATCCTGTCTCTGGGCACCACTGAAGAGTCTGGCACCATCCTCTTACACCTGCCTTTGAGGTACTTATATGCATGGAATAAATTGCATATAAAAATTGAATTTATATATCTAGAATTATGCTCCTTTGCTCACAGCTACAAAACCTTAACAGCTCACTGTACCTCATGCAGCTGGGGCTCAGACAGATGATGATGTTATAGGAGCTTAACACATTCTGCACGTGGACATCACCCCAGCCACTAACACCATGCTCAGCAAATGTGAGGTAGCTTTCCTTCATTGGGACTCACCTAGGTAAATGCAGTTTATACTTACCATGAGTTCAAAGCAGTCACATGGATGGTTATTGTGATTCAGCTGAGTTGACATTAAGCCCACATAATTAATTAAAATCCTGAACTCATCACCTATCCACCTGATGAGCTTCCAACATGTATCAGAATTTCTTGTCACTAACCTGTCAGACCAACTATAATCTTGAGCTTTTTACTACTAAATTTCATCCTAGTTCTTTTACTCAAATGTGGAAACCATGTTTTTACTAGAAAATGGACATATCGTGGACCAGCCATAAAAGAGAAGAACCAGAGCATGTAAGACAGAAGGACTTAAGCACGTACACAGGGAAAGAGTCCATGGGGAGGTTGTGAGAAAGGAACTAGCAGCACTGGGGAGGATGTGAACGAGGAACAAGCAAAGGAAGAAAAGGACAAGAAAATGCAAACTGAAGGACAGTTGTGACATACACGATGGACGAGGTGACACACATACAAGAGCCAATCATAAAGCATAAAGTAGCGTGTGAAAATAGGCCTTAACCAATAACAATTATGCACGATTGTGCATAGGGAAAGCAAGAATTGTATATTAGGGACACTAATTCATTAATAAAATGGCTTCTGCCTGATTCACATTGAATCGTGTAGAGTCCATTGTTTCTCTCTGCACTCAAATCCACACCTGACTTCTTCCTTTCTAAAATTCCAAGCCATACGTCACAGACACTAACTGTCACCTTAATTCATTAGTGAATTTCATAGTTCCTCTTATACACTAAATATGAAAATCCACATGTGGTTGACTAGAGTAGAGATCCACAGGTCACCTCCCTCTCACACGCTGTTCTCTGCAGGTCGTCACCGTGTAACCGACCTCTAAATTCTTTCTTCATTTCTGTCTTTAACTACTGTTACAGAGAAAACCTGAACTGCTTCACTCAGAGCAACTAAATGTGGATCAAAATGGTTTATTGATGTACCAATGTTAAATCTGTCAGTCATAGTTCTGTACAGCCAAGTCTTGGAAACTTGCAAGGACAGAGACCCCACAATCCCCCTTAGCAACGGTCTCAGCACTGTACATGCACAGTGACTTCTTTTGTCTTTCTAAACACTATCCAACCTCCCACATCACCACCCAGGTTATGTTTTGTAGCTCTGCTGAGAAGAGTCTGAAACCATTATCTCTGTAACTCCCCTTCAGCAGAAGTCCAAGGTTGTGGATTTATGAAGGTCTTCAATATGCCACGTATTACAAATACCAAGCTGGCACTCACCTGTGTTTGTACAGTTGCACTTTCAGGTTGTTTTCCTTCTCTAACATGACTGTGTATGTGAAACTACACATAATTAACCTGCCATCAGTGAAGTACAAAGTCAGGACCAGGATCAGTACCAGAAATATAACAGATAAACCACAAAAACAGACCCTACAAAATGTTAATAAACACCTACAGATGTTGTAACATCCTTCTGTAACTGATCCCAAAGAGCTCTAATGACGTGCACATGCAGAGAGTTACACCCACATCTGCCTCTTCCCACAGGATGTGTGGGTGAAACGCACACACTCCCTCTTCTGGGAATGCAGGGTTCTGGCACACTCTCCTGAAAGGAGATGCAGGTGCTCTAGTTTTATGTGCCCCTGTGCAGCTCCCTGCAAGCTGTCAATGCACATGCTGCAGAGTGAGCCCTGCGAGTCCATGTGCAGCGACAAACCTGAGCCGTGGTCCCTGCTTGTCCCAGCCCATGCTGTTTCCTGCCCATTTGCATGGCAGGCAGCTCACAGTATCTGACAGGGAGGCTGCTCCCACTGGCTGAGGCAGAGGTGTGATGCCAGAGGGGTGACTTATGACAGTGTCAAAATAGTGTTTTGACAGTCATCTGCTTTCACTCATAGCTCTCTGTCTCCTGTTTCACATTTCCACATTGCCCAGAGACGTTGTGGAGTCTCCCTCACTGGAGATATTCAAGAACCATCTGGACACAATCCTGTGCCATGTGCTGTGGGATGACCCAGCTTGAGCAGGGAGGCTGGACCAGATGACCGCTGTGGTCTCTTCCAACCTGACCCATTCTGTGATTCTGTGTTTTTTATACTTCTTTTCACATTATTTCCTTCTTTACTTAAGAATTTTCTGAAGTCATTTGGTTACTTTTTGAGCCAGCTGATGCTCGCCTGCCTCTTTTAACAGGAATAATTTTGGGCAAAAGCCCTTCAGACAGCTTTGAGGATTTACTCCTCCTCCCTGCCTCCAGCTATTTAATAGCTTTTGTTAACAAGGGCATCTGCCAAGGGCCCCCACATCCAACTAACAGTGCATATACTTTTTCTGTAAACATGAAATATTTAGTTTCAGAATCCCACCTTATTCATGTCCCCAGAGCAAAGATTATATAACATGAAGAACTCAAACACAATTATAATCTAGAAACACATATGGTATGCATATTTATATATGTTAATTTATATTAAAGCATTTTAATTTTGGTTTTGAACTTTGCACAAGGCACTTCTGACCTATAAATGTTACCTGTATACACAGAACATTATATTAAATATGGTATATCTTTGCATATATTAATAAATTAATCTATTAATAAAAAAGAAAAAAAAAGGATATGGAAGTGTTGTCACCTGCCATGAGCCAAACAACACTTATTTCTGAATGATGTGTTTTCACTTGTCTTTCTTGTCTCTCATCAGTTATCTACATCTGCTATCACGCTTTAAAGATACATATTGTTCTTCAACATAGTATTTTTTGTAAGAGTAGGTTCAGTCCTACTAAGCAGTCACACCTACTCAAATGACTCAAATGAAAGCAGTATTTTTTATGAATTCCAATGTTTGCCAGGAAATGTCTGAGCATGCTACCATTAAATTCTTATTTTAACTTCATATATTCTAACAGCTTTTTCTTTTCTTGCGTTCACATAACCTGCAATCCTCAGTTCTGACTTTTTTCTGCCTTGCATAATGAAAATACCTGCTTTCAATGGGAGCCATGTGGTGACAGACCCTCCCCCCAAAACACGGGAAAAGCAAATTAGTGCATCTATTTTGTTCTTTGAAAACAACAACATAATACACTAGTTTAGATCTCATTAAAAGGAAATCATCTTTCTCACTGAGGTATGAAAGCATTTGGATGTAGAATGCCTATCACAGCTTCCACTGAAAAATGCCAGTTGCTCTGGCAGGTGAGTCAGGACTTTTATTCCCAGATCCTCACAAGAATGCCCCAAGAATAGCATGAAGAATCACAAACTCTGGTATCATGCCCCCTCTTCACAAGCTCATAAGCAGAAGTTTAAGGACAGCCTGGAATGCTAAGTTCCTACCAAGACTATTATGCATTTTTTTACTAAATAACAGTGATACTGAGATATTGGTAAGTTGTAAAGGGGTGGGTGATGAAAATCCAGAGAGTACTGAAATGCATTTAGCAGAATTTTTAGAGCATTATGCCTCTGGGTTTGTACAAGACTTCTTAACATCAAAGTGCTCATGCATCTGTGTTATTTGGTATGTTGTGGCATGTCTCTTGATAACAGTCAAATGTACCAAATTAAAGTTGCTCAAAAATTATTTTTTATTAAAGTTTGGGTAGCAAGAGAAAATGCAGGACTGTCTTTGTGCCACCATGTATTCAATTCCCAGCCCCCTGCAAAGGCAATATGCAGTGGCAAGTCCCTGCCTTGTTCTCTCTTGTCCCACCAACAAGAGAGATGAGGAGCCTGCTGGGCCTTTACAGACTCAGACACCATGATTTCTGTGTTTGACAGATATGGAGAGATCCTCACTTACAAAGGCAGTGACAGCACATCTCTTCCCACACCCTTGAAAGAAACCAGAACTTCTGTAAACATGATTTCAGAGCAGTGTCTCACCTGCTAGTGCATCTCTGCTAATCTAGTGGACCTAGACTGATACTGATTCTTTAAAGTTTCTTAAATCCTGTCTATAATCTGGAATAGATTTGTGACTGAGCACTGCAAGTACGACTTAAATAATATGACTTCAGCTGTACATTCCACTTTCTGCTTCCGACTCCCAGGCCAGGTCAACCTCTAGGCAGTGTCTGTTTATTCTTCTTGAAAGATATGCATTAGGCACCCTCCAAAACAGGGTGCCAGGCACTGTCAGGATGTATAATTAGAGTGTATGTGCCAAAGAGCTTGACAATTAAAAATACAAGGCCAGCAACTGTATTAACAGAGTCAGCTACACTAAAAGGAAGGTACCTTAAAGAAACTAACTTTCCACTAAGAGAATGAAAGCAGGGTTGATTAATTATTTGTCATTATTTAAAACAGGGTATCATTCATGACTTAGAGGAGGCTAATACTTGCATCATTAAAGGCAGCTCGTGCTCACGGACGTACGTTAACCAATGGAGCAAAAACACTCAAACCTCTCTCAGTCTTCACATTCCTAAACACATGCTCTTTCAGAGGAAACAGTCCAGAAGCTAAAATTCACCGGATGAAAAGACAGGAAAGCAAGTAATATCTACAGAAGGGCCACAAAGATTATCAGAGTGCTGCAGCACCTCTCCAATGAAGACAAGGCTGAGAGAGCTGGGGTTGTTCAGCCTGAACAACTCTCCAGGGAGACCTTAGAGCACCTTCCAGAACCTGAAGGGCCTACAAGAAAGATGGGGAAAAACTCTGGAGCAGGGTCTGTTGTGACAGGACAAAGGGTAATGGTTTTAAGCTAAAAAAGGGTAGATTTGGACAAGATATAAGGAAACATTTTTTTATGATGGGGGTGGTGAGGCACTAGAACAGGTTTCCCAGAGAGATGTTGGATACCCCATTCCTGGAAACACTCAAAGTCAGGTTAGACAGGGCTCTGAGCAACCTGATTTAGTTGAAGATGTCCATGCCCATGGCAAGGGGGAGTTGAACTGTGTGACCTTTTAAGATTCTTTTGAACCCAAACTACTCTATTATTCTATGATCCTGAATCTTAAAGCTGGTAGTTAAGAGTTAGTGGGACAGTATAACCCTGAGATCTTGTTGCTGTGCCAAGAACCATTCATGCATTTGATGCAGAAGTCACTGAAACAAAGAGCTGTTGCAGGACTCTTTCATCATGCCATGTTCCTTGAGATCACATGGATCCCAGAGGATGGTGAGGCACAGTCCTTTGATGTATTGTATGCAGTCATTCCTTCAGCTACCAACTATTGATCCTTTGCAGTCATGCAGTCCTACTGTCCCTCTGGGATGCCTGGATTGCTCTGTGCAGGATACTTTCTCATGTTCAGTTTAAAGCAGGTCAGCTCGACAAAAACAGCTTTCCTCAGCCACTGACAGTTGTCCTTCTCTCCATACAGCACCAGACCTAATGCTGAATGGATCACCAGATCTAATGTGTACCCTCTCCCTTCAGCTCAGAAGTATTTGATACTTGTGTCATGTTAGCTGATTTTTAACTTCCCTCCACTGATCAGGACTACATACATCTCAAACCTGAAGAAGAAATTCAGATGTCTGCTAAAACAGCTAATTTCAAACAAAATTGCACCCCCACTCTTTTCCACTGTCCCTTGAGCATGAAGACTGAGTTTTATTTGACATTTTGGTCTTAATTATGATTTATTAGGTGTGGCATGGTTAGACACTTTTTATCTCTGTTAAATCCTAATGGCTACATTTTGCCTTTTTCTACTGAAAGGGTTCATGGAAATCAATGCAGTTAATGGACTCTGCTATTAAGTATATGTTGCTTGGAGATACAATAATGATGCTTCAGAGTCTCTCCCACAATTTGCTAATGCAAATTTCACAGTCACATTTGAAGTCATTTTTGCTAGTCAAACTATTAAGGTTTAGTTTCAAGGTGGAAATTGTACTTAAAATTATCATCTCATGAATATCATGGAACATGATTATTTGTAACATTGTAACATTGCTGACAAGGCACTGAGACTTTAAAATACAGCCTATTAGGTTTTACTATAATATTCAGTCCACATAAAATTGGAAGTGAGCCAATAAAATTAAAACCTCTATCTAAAAATTATGTACTGAACAACTCCTTTTTTTTGCTAGAATGTCTTTTACTACTTGAAGGCCAAATCTGAAATGGACTGTACACACTAGCAGAACTTTAGTCTAAGCAAAAAACTGTTGCTGACTATATCTCCTTTTACATTTTTTAACTTACTAAATAACCATATGCACAAAGTCTAACTCAAAGTATACTTTAAACCCAAGTAAGTTCTTTCTTTTCTTCTGATATATTTACAGAGTTGAAAATAAGGGCAAATCTAGCCTGATCTTCATTTTACAAGGTACTACATCTCTGGGGTTTATGCTGTTCCATAACTTTTGCATGGCTCAAGGTTGTCATTCAAAAAGGCACAGAATCTTCAGCTAATGGAGAATCAACAGCTTTTCAGAATAATTATTTCCATTGCTAACTGCTTTCACGGCTGAAAAGTCAGCTTATATTCTCATTTCCAGCCACTGCTTCTTTGAGTTTCTCTTCTCCCAGCCTTACACACTAAATTCAGCTAGGTGAATTTTAGATTTTGAAAATGGAATTGGTTTAGAGTTTCCCTCCTCTCCTTCAAAAAAAGCAGGAAAAAGGAAGAAGAGAAAACTAACATTAACAAGCTAGGAAAATTTAACAGTAAAAATGGAGAGAACACTCTACCAGAAATTTCAAGTGTTCACATTTAAAAGCCCACATTACATAATTTGGACAAGTTTAGTACTTAGTGTAACAAATGATTGACTAAGGGTCCCCTGAAATGTGAGAAAACAAAATAGAACAGTGTAGATACCATCAATCTCTAAGTCCTTTATGAATCCTAAGTAACAAAAGTACCACAACTCAGGGAAGCATTAGAGATGCAATTTCAAAAGCACTGAAATGTGAATCTTACTCACTTGAAACGTGAATAATATCTATGCATTAATGTTGCAATGAAAACATTGCCTAAATAAATGTTAGAGTTCCCATTTTGCAGATACAGAACTGAACTGGAACACTTTCACAGATTTACAAACAGAATCCACCTTAGCCAACAAGACAAAACAAAGGAAGATTTTTGATCCCATATATTGCTCATCCATTAGAGAACAGACCCTTCAGACTGAACGAGATCATTAAGATTCATGCTTTGAGAGCACTAATGCCAGATTTACTCTATAATTGCTACAGCTGCAAAAGAATAATAGAATTACATGGATTTTCCTGGTTAGGAGAGAAAAGCACAGGTTGAAATCACTTAAGCAGACATAAGCCCTAATGAATTTGGAGTTCAGTACTTTTGAAGTTTTGATGTAACTTTGATTTTCTTTCTTATTTTAGAAAAAGGCAAGCACGTGAAATCAATAATGTATACATTATGATCATTTTGGGGAGCATCACAAAACTGAATAGAGCTTAGTTTGTTTTATGCAAACTCTTCCACACATCCTGTGAGGAGATACTTCATTTATTCAGAAGGGCTGTTTTTCTGAGTCATCTATGCACAATTCAAACCTAGGATTTGTTTTCTATTCATTATAAATAATATTTTTCTTTAGCAAATTTAGCCAGGGTCTGAGCTCTTGTTGAGCATCCTGCTTGCAGAGGTCTCCATTACACAGCATGAATTTTTTTTGCTCTGCTTGACATTTCTGTCTCTGGCAATTGTTATCACATATGTTCCTGGCATAGCCACAGAACATAAATTTAACATCTAAACAAATACTGAATAACACAACAATGACAAATCTTAAATGAGCAAAGAACCACGAAAAATTACCCCTTTTTCCCTTACCATGTTGAATACAGCCATGGTTAATATTATAGCAGTGGTTGTGAATGTAAGAGTGATCCTTGGCCAAGGACGGTTTGCAATTATTCCAGATGATTTCAGGATCCACAACAACGAAGCTGATGCTTTCTTGCTACATTGCTAAGCACAAAGAGTTTAGAAAAGAGAAAAAAATATCATTAGTATATTAATTAGTATAAACAAGGGTAGAACTAAGACATCTCAAGATTGAGGGCAGCATCAATCTTGAAACATTGTACAGAACTGTTTAACTATTATAGTCTCATGAGAATTACAGATCATGATTAAACATGAAAAGAAAGAAATTTATTTAAAATATCTGCGATGACAATCACTTCCATTAAATAATTATAATTTGCAAGTACCTTACTAAACATTCAGTATATATTATAATAATAGCAAAATACAGAGTTGACAGCAGTGTCATCACCTTTAACATCAGCAAAACCCTTGAAAATAAACTGACGTGCCTTTACTGAATTGAAGGAGTCACATTTAGTAGCTTCTGGAAACTTCAAAATGTAAATAATGACTCTGCAAAGTCTTTGACACAGAATAAAGGCTAGCTATATCCCTGGAGCCCTCAAAACAGGAGAGTTTCCGGGGTTTTCTTTCATTTTTTTTGAATCTTGTTTAATAATTAGTTTTAAATGGAAAATAACTCAACAAAGCAAATCAACCTTCACTAAAACTATCTAGAAGGCAAATAAGCATTTCATAGAAAACTGGACTTAAGTTTGACACAAAGAATATTCAGTGAATAGAAAAATTTTTTTTACGTAGTGGCAAAAATTAACAATAAAAAACTCTGACTCATTTAATCTGCTTCTAAGAAGACATTGCAAAGTCTCCATTCATACATGCATAGTGCCTAGAGGCACAAGAGGCTCACACAGAATAAACAACAATTTGTGACACATCCAATAAACATTAATTTTCTCAAAACTTTAACAATGAGGAGATAAGGTTGCCTAGAAGCATCTTGTGCCCTTTCCAAATGTCAAATTCAGTTTTATGGAAACCTCTGTAAAAAAGGCAAAGAAAAGTTAAGGAACATGACAATCCCACAAAAATAATTGTTTTTTTCAATGTGTTTTCTCTATTTACTTAATATTATCCAAGATTGCTCTGCATATTACTTTTACCCCAGCCCCAGCCATCAGCAGAGATACAAGCTCAGGAATGAGAACTCAAGCACAAACAACTAGCAACCACAGGACTTAACTTACAGCACTGATCTATTTGCTCAGGTTCAATAGCTATGGCACATTATGCTAAATTACACCACTACCCAACACATGTGATGCATTTTGCATGAAGGTCTTTTATCATACTGTACATAAGCCTTTCACTCCTAATTATGCATTATTTGGACAAATCCTCTGCATATGCAGAGCTTTTTTTACATATTGTTTCCTTTTATGACAGGGAGTTTTGCTGAATTGGACAGGTTGAGATCAGTTTCAGGAAGGTCAAAACAATCATTGGAATCTCAAGGATGGACAAAGAAAAGGAGAGAAAACATGCAGCTTTTATATACACATTACTCCTCCCCCATATTAAAACCTCACCCAAATACATAAACTCAAAGGACCTTCATTTTTGAACAAAAAAAATCCTGCTCAAAAGGCTTTTTGAGCTCCCCAACCTTGTTCTTCACGCTTAAGTACACAGCAAATTTCAAGATAATTTGAATCCACACGTAGTTTTTAGAGAAGTTTTGTCATCCCTCCCACTTCAATACAGTAAAAAGCACAAAGCTTTGATTGCTGCTGCTGCTACAGAAGGGGAGTGTTCCGATGGATGCAGGGATTGGATCTGTGTGAAAATGAATAATTTAGTTCTCTGTCTAGTCTGCCTAAAACCCACTGAGTCAGGGAGCATGGATTTATGGCAAATTAGAACAGTCATGAAATCATGCCTTAATTACTCTTTACCTTTTTTATAGCTCACATGGAACTTTATTACAACTTAACCT
This sequence comes from Corvus cornix cornix, assembly GCF_000738735.6. Taxonomy (NCBI): domain Eukaryota; kingdom Metazoa; phylum Chordata; class Aves; order Passeriformes; family Corvidae; genus Corvus; species Corvus cornix. Next base: position 82,154,999 of record NC_046333.1, read on the forward strand.
ACATTGTTCCGTGATTTTCTTGGAAATTTAAAAGCAGCTGGAATAGTTTAAGTTGCATTAGGGACAAAACTAGGCAAGTACACTGAGAAAGTACTAGGAATATAAAATAGCTAAGAAATCATATCTATAAAGCTGTACACTCTGTTCTTTCTGAATTACATTACAGGGAGACATACTGTTCAAGGAAAGTCTTTAGGATTAGAAATTCCAAGAAAATAAGCTAATGATGGAAATAAATTATCTGGTCTAAATCAGATATATTTTATTATGAATTTTACAGGGTTTATGTTATCTGATGAGAGGCTAATCAAATCAAACACGAAGACCTGGTGATGATCAAAAGGGCGATGACAGTTGATGAGTAACCTCATCAACAGAAGCCACTGAATTTGCTGCTTCTAAGACCACTGAAAGAGGTTGCTGCAGTCATGATTTCTCATGGAAAACCTACCAAGAAGCCTCAATGAAAAAAACTTGCTTTCCAGGATGCCCTGCAGAGTAAGGGTGATTCCTGCCTAAAAGGGTAGCAGGCTGGCACAGGACAGTTAATTTTGCAAGTGAACAGAAAGAAACTTGGGATTGTGTAAATATATCTTAAGGGCATAGTGGGTATGTGGAAAACCTGCATGACATTTAGAGGATGGGACACTTAAGAGAGGAAAGGAAGGCATGAATGTGGATCAGATAAGTACAAGCATAGGTAGATGGAGATGAGAAGGGATGAAAGGAAAGAGATGAAGGTGAAAACTTTTCTAAATGAGTCTATTGCATATTGTTATTAAATTCTATCTCTAACAATCTTCTGTGTAAGTGCAGTCCTTATTCTGAGCCTGCATGTGTGTGAATGGTAATAAACTTCATGCTGGACTAGATGGCAAGGGGCACAGGATGGGTGCCAGCCACTGGAGAGAGATCACATGGGTGAGGCAACTGAGGGCTGGGTATCAGTAGCTGAAGTGTGTCAGACCAGTCCCTGGGGAAACCCACAGGGTGTGTGGGGGCATGTGTGTGTAACCATTAAGAACATTCAGACAGAACTGGTTGGCAAGTAGGAGATCAACATTTGGAAAGACCCAAGGTTTCAGCTAGTCACTTTATAAAGGGGACAGAGCCTGGGTATGGATATTGTATTGACTAAAATTCCACATGCAAGACCCACAAGTTAAAGTGTGCCTGTGGATGAGCACAGTCAGGAAGTGTGTATGCCATCAGTCCTGATCCTCCAGAAAGAAGGAACTAGACCATCAGTGTTGATCTTGTTTACATGAGTGCTGCTTGTTGTTATGTGGGTGCTGTAAGAGAGCTGTTCTGTCCATGGATCTGTGTGACTGCTCCTCTGTGTACGGTATATGCCCGTTTTCCTATTGGGAATACATGCCCAACCTCACTACAGGGTGCACCTGGGACTTCAGTGAGAGTGGGACAGGAGGATCTCCTCCCTGGATTTTAAAGTCCATCAAATTGTTCTTCAGTGGGTCAAGAAGGAGCACTTCCCAGCTGCTGAACTCCACTGGGCCCAACAAGCTCTAGCAGCTCTTACTTTCAATTTTGTAATTGAAAGCTCAGTAACAGATGCAAACAGTAACAGCTCAGTAACAAATGCAAAACAATGTTGTAAAAAAGTTGCTTTCATGTTTTAGTAGTGCTACACAAAGTAAATTTAGTTTTCTCTGCTCATATGAACAATTTGTGTTATCTTAATTCTGAGGATAAAATTAACTTTCACATAGAAAATCCCTGCTTAATTCAAGTATCTAAATACAAGAACGCTGGCATCAAATGAGGGTGACTTTTCAAACTTTTCTACTTTAACATCAATGCTTCCAATTGTTAAATTTGAGCTTTCTTTGTATTTGAAAGCAATCATTGAAAAAAATTAAAATATAGAATTGCTGAGACTACTTAGCAATGTCCATGCTGAGAACAGCATGTATTGCTGAGAACCACCTTTGTTTTCCAAGTACCTGGAAAGCAGGTACAGACTTATGCACCTTCTGTATGAAAATTGCTTGCAATAATTCCAATTTTTCTTTGCTTACAATATTTTTGAACAATATCACCTGACCTTGTTAATACATTTTAGCAAGGAGGAACTAATTTTCTACATTTCTTTAAAAAACTCTTTTTCTGCTATAAGGAAAAACAAACAAACAAAAAAAAGGCAACTTTATCACTAAGAAAAGGTCTGGAAAAGAACATAAGCTTCTGGAAACAATATACCATTCAATCAATGTGATTAATCAATAAAGAGATTCTACTCTTTCCATTGCTATTGCTAAATTATGGACACTGCTGGCTCTAACTGGAAGAACAATGTGAGTGATGTTAAGAGGGCAACTTCAAAAATGAAGTTGTAGATAGCTATTTCCACTTCTCAAACAGAAGCACAACAGGGTGATGTATTTCTTACCAGGCTGCTTAATGCACAGCTCTGAGTTCTGGAAGGAAAAGACCCCTGTTTATTTGGTATGTCTGCCATGCCCACCTTGTTTGTTAAGACAATGAGGGTCCTGAAAGGAAAACTTGTGGCAAAACCCTTAAAAATCTTAAAAAACCTTAAAAATCTTTAAGCCATTGAGTAGATATTCCTTGGAAAACACGAAAGAATACACTGTTGAATAATAATTTTCTGTGTGAATACCAGATTTGCTGAACTTCATTTCATTTTTGAGCAGTCCAAATCCAGTCCATATGTAGTACAACTGCAGCATTTCAATACAGCTGAAAATTTGGGGAATCCCTGGAAGCAGAACTGGAGTGGTGGGGAAATCATTAAAACTACTCCTAAGAGCAGAATTATGCTTATATATATTCAGAGCAGAATATATTTATTTTGCTGATTCCATCATCCATCTTTTGTTGTAAATATTATGTCTCCTTTGAAATTTTCTGAATAAAATGGAGAATGAGATTTAGGAAAGAAAGTGATCAGTTCTTGAAAGCATGCAAGTAGGATAAGACATCAGATCTCAGTAGCACTAGAGTATCACAGTGTTTATTCTAAGTAGAGCTGGCAGAATATGGTTTAGTATTTATCATTTACTGACTAGTAATAATAGGTATTTGTAGTATGAGACGTGACTAATGTATTACCTTTTCATCTGAACATGTTAAATGTGATATGACAGCACAGCATGATAATGAGTAATAACTTATTTTGAATATTCAGGACATTACAATGTATCCTGTGTTGTCTTTCTACACACAAAAACCTACTTCAGCATTTAATAAAATGAATGCTGTCTTTCTGAGTAGGACCAAGAAACTGGTGCGAGAATTAATTGTGACAGCTCTGTCGTAGATGAAAGACAGTGTTGCAAGAGCTGTCACACTTCTCCTTCACATGCAAGCTGAGGTTGGAACACCTTCACTGAAAACTTCTTATTTACAGAAAGCCAGTGAATCACATTTTCTATAGTTCTATTGTTGTTCTTTTCATTTTACATTCAAATACAACTTGATATTTTACCAATACTGATGCTTCAAAAATGCAATCAAGAGAAACAAAATTCAGATTTTTTTACATGCTCGTTTTTACTCAGAGTTGAAGAAGACACCAAAGTTCAAACCCAAAGAGCTTGATGACAGCAATTACACTGACCTAAGCTTGGAGAAGGGGGATTTTGCCATATAGGCACAAGCTTTTACTTACATATTTATTAATGCTTCTAATATTGACAAAAAGGACCAATGTACTTCTAAAAGGACTACTGTAACACCAAGCTTTTGAATTCCACAGTGGCACCTGTAAATCTAAGCCAGGCATTTTGAATCACACAAAATGTATCCAGGTGAAAAGTCTACTCAATTTACATTTCATGCAACTGGCTGGACAAAATCTAGAATCCTAAGTAAATAACAGCAAAAACTAAAGTCAGTATCACATTTTTAATTTCACCATACGTTGCAGTGCTAATTATCCTTTACAATGGGGCACGTTAAAATGGCCACGTGGTTCACTCAGCTACGTCATTCAAAGGAAAGAACAGGTCAGTGACCTGCACAAATATGCCTTTAGGCACTCAGAGTTCAGTCCTGGCACTTCCTGTGCTGCTTTCCTCACTCAAGAAAATGTACAGTGACTGTGTTATATGCTATTTTAAGTTAAGGTGTTCTCAGTCCCTCCCACCAAGGTTTTTCTTTTTCTCAGAAAATATTTAAAGAGCCATTGGTTTTGAGAAGAATCAAGCCAGAATGACATTTTAAGGACAATGCTCAGGGCACTGAACTAGAGGAAGGAGTTCTTGAATGCTATGTTCTACATTGTCCGAGACTTGATCTCCAAGTGAGATGCTACCATCCAAAACCTGTCTCACACAACAGGAGCTCTGATCTGTGGCCATACTCTGGTACTAGCACATCACAGATATCCCCTCCAGGTAATACATGTAAAGACCATTGAAAACAATCTGGATGCTCTCTGCTTTCCTGCTTTTTTGATGACCATAGGAAAAATTGTGTGCACACCAGGAAGCACACTTGGATATCTCTTCATGTGAAAGTAACTTACAATCTCATCATGGGCAAAGACACTAAAGGGCAGCATTGCTGGATTTTAAAAGTTATTAAAAGAGAATTTTTGGCAAAGCAGACAAAAGGAATGTGGTTTTCACCAAGTCAGGCAAGTTCTTCAGCTGCCTTCAATCACATAACTAATGTCGTAAACACGTAACTCAAGAAGCTGAATAAGAAGAATTATTTTTGTTACTTAAATCAGTACATTTATAACAATTCCTGAAGTCTGAACATGGTACTTAGTTAAGTGGTGATGGATTTGCTGTTGTAGTGCCTGTGCTAGAGACTCATCAGAATGACTTTTAGGATTAATGAGCCTCTTTCATGGACCCTGTTGTAGGTGCCAAAGTGCCTCTTAAGGTTCTCCTTGCCTTCCACTGTTCTAATCTTCATTTAAAGGCAAAGCCTTACTGCTGAAGAAACTAAAGGGCCTGGATCTTTCATCTGTATCTGCATTAAGAGACACTCACATCAAAGGTAAAATTGCAGGTCGAAAATAATTTCCAAGTAGTGCCGGTACTGATATTCCTTTCCTTGCAGAGCTTTTAAATACCTTATGTGTACACAGTTGTTCTGACTGTACCTAAGTACCAATGCCAATTGCTTTAGAGTAAAATACAAATCCCTGCAAAATAAAAAGGTATAGATTGTGTATCACTCTTTATACAGTGGTGTGGTGTAAATAATGTGCTCTCTTCTAGCAGGGACAGGGCTGCTCAGGTACTGGCTGCCCTTTGTCAGAGGTGACCTTAAATCAGAACATCTTTCTCAACTGTGAAGCCAGTTATTTTCTGCTGTTTGCTTTGCTGGCATTGTGTTCTGCTAATTCCATGATTCAACTGGGTATTTAAGGGACACTATAAACATGTTCAGATGAGACGACATTACTTCTATCTCCTCTGTTAGCTTAACTAGTCAAATAGGTTTGCAAGGTAGAAACATACGCAACAAAAAACCATCTCATATTAATGAAAGTAACTGGCACAAAGAGTATGTCATATTGATTAAGTGCATGTGTGTCCCAGGTAATGCAAAGAGATTTTTGAGACAGTACTTGCATCAATGCATAAGGAACGTCTGCTTGAGATTAACACTTCTTTGGCCAGCTACCTCCGCTACCCCAAAGATCTTTCCTTTACATGCTTAGTGTGGGGTTTTTTTTCTACTGGATGCATTACATTTTCCAGTGTATCACTTAGGTACCAGATGTCTGCTTCCTTGAACTCACAGCAGGAGGTAAAACACATCTAACACTTACCAGGTCTGAGGTGTTTCACATGCATTCTATGAACTCGTCTATACTTCAGGAAGATAAAGACAAGAGATGCAGAAAATAAATGAGCTAAAGGACAATCACTGTCCTCTATCCCTCTACTTGGGAAGGAAACCTCTCACGGAAAATTCAAAGAAAATATTCAAAATTAATTAAAAAGAAGGGCCTACATTTAAAATAAGAAAATATAAGACAAAAAGGATCTTTATGACCAAAAATACTCATAATCTTTAAGAGCATGAGTATCTCTGAATACTGTGACTATCCAAAAAAAAAAAAATTTTATAGGCACAAAAAAGCAGTCAGAACATAAAAGATATAAATTCCTTTCAAACTTCAGGATAAATGCCATTTTAGCTAGGATTTAGCAAGGTTTAATGCCTATGGGCAAATGACTGTTTCTGTGAGAACTGTCAGCTCTCCCTGCCCTCGACCTGTTTGCCCAAGCCCAGCAGGGAAGGACACACCACAAAGACAGGCTCTGGAAGTCTGATACCTCCTTATTTGTGCTACTACTCTGCTGCATCGTTTGATGGAAAAATGCCTACTCTTCTCTAATGGCTGATATTCTCACTCCACAGCAGACTGAGCTGGACCATGCTGCAGTGCTGCTGAACAGTAGAATCAGTTAGTAAACTCAGGGTGAAATGCTGAGCATAAATCTGTTCTTACAATACTGTAATTAAATTCCGTAAGAGCTAGTAATTTTAGCATTACAGTCTGGATTTTTTTTTTTTTTTTTTTAATTTTGCCAATGAAATTAAAATCATACAGAGAAACTTGTTCAATGTTGGTTTTTGTGTGACTTACTCTGTGGTGGTGACAGACATTTATGATAGGTGAACACTGAGAGTGGAAAGTGTCAAAAGTACTAAGACAAGCACATAACACAGTGATAGCTAGGTGTCCTAATCTGAACTTAGATTTTGCTGTCTTTACTGGCATTTCAGGTCCCACTCTGTAGTCCTAATCTGAACTTAGATTTTGCTGTCTTTACTGGCATTTCAGGTCCCACTCTGTAACTCTTGTAACAGTTCTGTAAATATTTGACTACTACTGCAAGTTTATGTACCAGGTGCCAGTGCTCAGGCTGGTGGTGAGGCCTGACCCTGGCTGGGCACCTTGGGAACACCAGGCCAAGAAAGAGCCCAAAATGTTGGGCAGAGAGAGGAGGAAGGAGCAAAAAGGGAGAAACAGCAGAAGGAACACCAAGGTTGGAGGACTGGGCACTCCATGCTGGAGCAGATAACCGCTCTGCAGCCCATGGAGGATACATGCTGGAGCAAGTGATGCTCCTGAAGGAACTGCAGCCTGTGGAGACCCTACAACTGAGCAGGATGGAATTGTGAAAGGAAGGAGCAGCAGAGAGAAATGTCTCTGTACCAACCACTCTCCAGCCCTACTTGTAGTGCCTGATGGTAGGTAGAGGACTCTGGAGCAGAGGAGTGAAGGGGAATTTGGGATAGGGAGGAGTAATAGTGTGGCTTTAATGTTTGTTTTTGTTTCTTACTACACTAATCTCTTCTAATTGTCAATAAATTAAATCAATTATCTCCAAGTTGAGTCTGCTTTTGCTATGAAAGTAATTGGTCAGTGATCTCCCTGCCTTATCTCAAGCCATGAACTTTCTCATCCTATTTTCCTGCCCCATCTTTCTGAGTAAGGCAGAGTGTGTGAGCAGCTGGGTGGTGTCTGACCTGTAGCTAACTCACCATATTTCATCTGTCACAGTCAGACAGGCACAAAAAATTCTTGGGTTTTTTGGTGCATTCTTAGAAGAGAGATATTTGGTGATTTTAAACTGTGTAATTGTGTGCAGGTACATGTACACACAAGCAAATCCACATTTACTACATGCCTTCTATAAGGGTTTACAAAATCTTTAGAAAAAAAGGTGTGAAAAAACCCCAAATAAACCCAAACCAATTCAGCCTTAGGATGATAAAGCCTGATTTCTGTTAACACTGTCACTGTTGTGTGAAAACTCAAATATTGATACCAGTTTCTTTGGAACTTTAGACTTTTTCTTCTACAAAGAAAATGTTTACAGTTATGGATCAGATAGTTCAACAAATATGCTACCAAAATATGACATAGGGTGTCACTGTGGTTAAAGCTGCAAAACAATACTTGGATTTTGACACAAAGGAAGAAATCTTAGGGAGAGAACAAGGGAAAGAAAAACCTACTGCTTCTTTTGTTAGCTGCTTCTCACCCATCACCTTAAGAACTACATCCATGCACGTGAAGGAGAGACAACACTACATCAACTATGGTCATAACTTTCTGAAATCTTGTTAGCAGCACAGCTTCTGTATTAGAGCAGCTGAACTCACAAAGACATGGCCATAACTAACTCTCCTGTTCAAGTTACCTAGGTTAGAACATGACAACTGGCAACTCATCAGAAATGCAATGACAGGTCTCCATTTCTGGGAACTATTTACAGTATTTATGTGACATGGGCAAAAAGTCATAGAAAATAGGTGTTAAATGTTGTTCAAGTGGCACAACTGTACAACTCTGACTTGGGATATTGCTTAGCCACCCTTTAAATGCAGAAAAATGTATTTGTATTCCTCCTAAGTAACACTATAAATAAAAGCCCCAGGAGAATGTATGTGGCAGCACTTCTTTATACCATTCCATCAGCACATCTTTTTCCTACAGGAAAAGGCTGGCTTTTCATTGAAGGATTTGTTTTTTAATTTGCTTATTCAAGAGCAGTGCTCTGACTACGTCATTTTACTCTCAATCTGCTGTCAATAAAAAAACAGCAGTCAACCATAACATTACATGAGAACTAATTTTTGCTGTTAAGTAATAGCAATACCTCTAAGATCTCACTCTAATGATTAAAAATATTTAAGAATATCATTGCATTATATTTCAGTTTAATTCCTGAGCAGTGGCAGCATCCCTACTTATTGGAAAGATAACTGAAATGCACATTAATTATATTTTCTTAAAAGCATGTCCTGGCTAATTACAAGCTTCACAAGAGCAGAGAGAGAGAGAAATTATAAAAACCTACTTCCTCTATTTCTTTCTTTAACTACCTTGTTGTAGTGTTTTACTGCACACTGAAGTAATTGTCTTTCCCAAGTGCTTTCTTTACAAAAGATCTTTCAGTTTTCTCTATGGGAGCTTACACAAGGACAGAGAAGGAGAAGTGGGGATGCCACATTCAGATTGCATTCACTTTCTTACAACTCCGGAAACTCCTTATCCTTATTATAGATGGAGTTCTATGTTGGATCTTTTTGAAAATAACTGAGAGGGGGACATGCTGAAATGCTGAAAGGTTTGCCCAAATATTGAATTACATTCTCAAATTCAGCATAACATTACATACACTAATAGGTATTATAATAACACCTGGACCACTCAGTGCCAAAACTGGAAATTTACTATAACATTTTATATTTCAAAATAGTTGTTATGGTGAAATAAATTTCTTTAAACTCCAAAAATTGTCTTATACAATACTTAAACAAATACACAGTCCCACAAATTAAAGCATTCATAAGATGAGTCATCTTCTGTAAGCACAACAGCAAAAATTTTTGAAAAGGCAATTTATCAAACAATAATGAAAACCTCTCAGATGCTCCAGCTTCATATGAGAAAGAGAATATTAGTGTCGATACAGACAACCACTGCATTGGCATTTTCTGCTTTTCAGATAAATGAGGACATTTTACAGAAAATCACCATGGACAAAACAATGTCCGCAGAAGCCTGAGCATGCAAATCCTTTTTCCTTTAACTGGTATTCTGCAAAGGCAGAGTGACTTGGCAAAATCAGAACATGTTATTTCAAAGAAACCATCAACTAATGGATTAGATTTCCTTGAATACCTACCAAAAGCTGTCCAGCGAAACAGATAAACAAAATGAAGGAAAGCAGGAGAAACGCAGCCCCAAATGAAATTCCAAGAATAGACGTTCTAGAAGAAAAGGAAAAGGGGTATTCATTTCTTTGTTGCACATTTGTCACATGACAGTTCTTTGTCTATAATACTGATGATATGAAAAATTACTAGGTACAAGTTGCAACTTCCAAAGATCAACACCATGGAAAACCAATTCCAATCTTTACCAGAACAGCAGGCATTTCCCCAGCCATTTTCTCAATTCAGGATTGCTTGAATGGGTATTACCTCTGACTTTCCAAAGCTATTACCACGAGAAGCTAATAATTTCCACACATATAATGACAGAGCACATTAACAGCAGCAATATTTTGTTTTAATTTAGGAAGCCTGTATGAAAGAAGATCCTTATTGCTTTATGTTGTTGATTTTGTAATAATATAAGAGTGTAATAGATATACAAAATGAACTTGCTGGTGGTGTACATTCACCCCTAAAAGGCAGAAAACAGCACAGGTCAGTGATGTCCATTTTCAGTGTCTCACAGCAGAACCTGCACTATCTGTGATGCTGATCTTCCTTACTCACTGTTCCAGTTCATCCTTTTCTTGCGTGTTATAAATAGGAACATCTAGCCAGACGTAGCATCCCTGGATACTCAGTGAACAGGGCTACAGTAATAACCTGTGAATTCCTTCATTCATTCCTTCATTCATTCTGCAAAGGCGGAAATCTCTCTACAGGAATACCACAGTAGAGCATAACTGCTCCATCAGGCACCATGTGAGAGCTTCTTATCGCATCTGCCTAGGGAAAGATGCAGTGGAACCAAATTATGTTTAATGAATGCCAAGAGAATACCAGAAGCTCTGGATCAACTGAGTTGTTTAGGCATGGGAACTAGATGCAGTCATGAAGTCTCTCACCTGAGTACCTGCTTTCAGGTTTAACTCCAGATTTGACACTTTTACAAAATAAAAAAACATCTCTCAACTCCTCTGAGCATCAGCAAACATCTTACTTTATCAGACATTATATGCCAGAAATGCTAGGAAACGTTTTGCTCTGTTTTAACAACAGAGTTGTATAAAATATTTTCAGGAAAGAAAAACAAAGCATTAATGTCACCAACCAATCTGATGCCATTAAAAGCATTTTGGAGAGTAATTGATGATCTTCCCTGCCAATCATTCAGGGAACTTCTTATATGTTAAGTATTAGTCATCAGATTTTGGGCTGATGTGCACAGCTGATGAAAAACAAACAACTGGCAATTCACAACTTATATTAATCATGAAACAATATTTCTTTTAAAAGTCATTTGAAGAAAATTATTACTTATGAATACATGTTGTCCAAGAATTTCTCATCAAGACTGAAACAGTAAGCTGTACATCAGAGTATTAAAACTAGTCTCTACTCTTAGGAATTGAAAATCCTGTAAGCAACAGAAGAGATAAAGAAAAGGAAAAAAAGGAAAAAACCAACTAGAAAACATGAACTAAAGCCAGTTAGAAAAGAAACAGGTTTATTTTTTATATATGCATAAACACTTCCAATCATGTATGTCCCTCATCAACATTCAAGGAACCATTCCTACATTTCAAACTATAGCTATTCCTTCTCTGATATGAAGAATACAAAAAAGGAGCCTTAAAAAATGACTCAACACAAGAATAGCCTTATCAGTCAAGCTTGGAGTGCATCCTTTTAGAAGAAGAAATGAGGATGTTTGTGAGAGAAACTGGAGAGCAAGGGAAATAAAATTAACATGGCATAAAGAGAGCTTATGCAAAGAGTACTTAATCTCCTGGGCAACAGGCTAGAACAAAAGGTCTTTGTAGCTGTTTCACATAATCAGTGATGCTATTGAGGGGGCACAAGAATTACACAGCAAGGTGAACAGGACAAAGAGAAAAGGACTGAGGGTAATAAAAGTGCTATCTTAGAATCCAGATTTGAATGGTGAAAACACAGAAAAAGAAAAACATACTATTTTTGCTCCCCACACCCCATTCTTTCCTGGGAACAGCAGAACTTCTGTTTCAGTTAGGCTAAGACAAAATAGTTTCATGCTGCTCCTAGAAGGAAAGAAGTGGGCTGAAAATGCTATAAAGAGAAGCAAAATGCTAAAAATTAAGTGCCACCATAAACAAGTCTCATTTGAGGCAATGACCATAGGAAAGACACAACATGATTTATTTTTTGTCACTGGAACATTACAAAAACAGTGCAGGTCTTTACAGTAAACTAACCTTGCTTTTACTGTGTAGAGTTATCAAATGCATTGCATTGACAGATTTGGGCAAAATACTTAGTCAGAGGAGCACCTGAAATTGCATAAGCCAGGTAAGTTTTTGCCTGTCTCTTCTATGCTTCAAGGAATGACCTCATTCTGCTCTCTGCTACAGTGCCCCACCAGAAACCCAGACAGGACAACCCCTGACCATAACCTACAGAGGGACAGTTTAAAAGTGAGGAAACAATATGAGAACTTCTCAAGCTTCAGGTAATTCCATGTCAAAATAAGATATGATCTTAGCTAAACTTGCATTTTTTTGGTTTCATTAGGAAGTATCTCTTTTGAACAATTTATTTTTATCAGTGGTACAAGATTAGGAAAAAAAAATATATATATCTTGCTTGTTGGTAACAATTTAACTGAAAACCAGAAATTTACTTATGAAGATATTGAAAAATGCAGAAAAGAATGTGTTTTTTTCTACAATTTTGTAATTTTTAGGAAAATATGTGACTAATGGCACATATCCTTTAATGGGATGTAGAGAATTTCCTTAGCTTGTCAGGTAATTGATATCCATTTTCTGAACTACAGGACTGCAAACTCTCTTGAGCTGATAAAATCACAGTGAAGACACTGCAAATGACAATTACACAAGCCAATACTGAATTCAGACTTTTTTGGTACCTAATAGTAGCTATTTATTTCTTAAAGTAGTTGATGCTTTCACTAAGCCATCAAAGGATTCAAGAGCTATGGAAGTTTCAATGTTAAAGCAATATCAGTTCAGTTTTATAACTCTCCTTGAGTTGTTTGTTGGTTTTTTGTTTTGGGGTTTTTTTTGTTTGTTTGTTTGTTTTTGAATACAGCAGAAAAACAGCAACGATGGTTTTCTTTTATTTATTCCATCTTATATCTTACATGACTGCTTTTGGACAAACTTTTTAAGTACTACCTTTCCTATGAAGAAATTCAATTGTGCCTGATTGAAAATATTATGATAAGGCCTCCTAACCACGACTGTTAGTTTGGCATGACTCAGGACAAAAGGACACAGTTTCTTGAACACAACAGCCTCAGAGAGTGAAGACTTGGGAAGAATCTTAAATGTAGCCCCTAATAAATCCCTTACTTGAGTACTACAAGAAGTATCTCATGTTCAGTAGAAATATACTTTCATCAATTCACCAGTTTGCATTTCAAAGAACCAACACGACCAATTCCATGTTAGTACCAATTCTGTTTGCTTAAATAAAGAGTGTAGTGAATTACTAGAGATATGTCTCTCACTTGGTAAACCAAGAATTCTAGAGAGCCACTGCAGGCCTGTTCCAAGGAAATGTAATGATAAAGATTTGCTTTCATTTTAATGCCAATGAAGACCTACTCCTCATCATACATTTCACTCCAAGATATTGTTTTCTTGATTAAATTTATAATTACCACTTTGTGTAAAGCTTATTATTAAAACACATCACTTTACTGACCCCAAGAAAATTAAAACATAAATAAATTATTTCAGCCTTGAAAAAAAAGCCTTATGATCTTGAAGATATTACTTAGGACTTGCAACTCGCTGGATGTTACTCATCATCAAATATCTCCAAATCTACTTTTAAGTAGCAGGCTGTCTGCCCGCACAGAAATCAATGATATTACAGTACTGCAAAACCAGATTAATGGAATAGTGAATCAATAAAACCCAGTGACAGATTTAGTTCATCTCCCTGTCTTCATTAGATCACCATTTTAAAATCCTGTAGAACTCTTGGAAGAAAACAAAAAGGTTACACAGAATTTTAGTAGGAAATAACATTTGCAGTATTGGAGTATGTTTGATTTAAGCTACCTTTGTGATGACTACATACACTGGTGATTTTTAAACTTTTTTATTGTTGTTGCTGTTGCTGTTTTTTTAATTTGCAATGCTCCCAATTTTCCAGAAAAGATGCAGGTACCTGTATAATACCTTGCCTTTCTGTCTTCCATTTTTGCATCTATTAAAATAACCCACAGACCACTTGAAGCTGAATACCTCTCACGTTGGTAACACCTGATTTTACACTTTTGCTTTTACAATTTAATATGCAGCCCAATGAAAGGATCATAAGACACTTAACATTTTGGTAATGAAAATGATAAAGCATTTATCAGTGTCTTTTTCTCTGATGTTAGAAATACCAGAAATACCAGTAAGTTGGAGGACATTTTCCTTAGCTGAATACAGCTCCCTAGAGTTTGCTGATATTCTGATATATTTTAGTGAGCTAAACAATTGGTGTAAGTGACATAAGGATAGAGCAAAATGAGCATCTGACTACATGTAAGATAAATGATAAATCCAGATTAATTTTCACGACTGAAATCAAAACCAAAAAAAAGATTCAAAAATCATACTGCTGGCCAGGAGTAGTTGGATCCACCTTTGGCTTTTGGGATGTGGCAAAACATGAATTTCCCTGAATTAATTCCTTTACTTATCAAAATACAGTATGAGCTTGTAAAATAAAATTTTCCACGTGTCTTAATTTCATATTTTTAATAATGCCTGAAGTCAGATTCAACCATGTGCAGGATACTGCTGAATGCTTGGAAGAGTGTCCCTTGGTTTGTGTCTCCGTTTAGAAATTAGCTGGGAAACTGCTCCTGTAACACCTGAATGGAAGTCCATAAAAATTTATCCATGTTCTAAGTCTGCAGTATGGAAAGTCCATTTATAATGTACTAACAGTTCCTTCTGGATTTGAATTAATATGTGATTAAATGCTACAGAACAAGACCAATCGCTCAACTGTGGTTATAAAGAATAATCCTGAGAGTACTCTACAGGAGAAAGGACTGTGAGTTAAGAAAAACCCTGTGACAGGGAATATGAAGTGTTAGCTTTAGAAACGATTGCTATAAAACAAATCTCAACTTTCCACTGTGTAAACAATCAACAGGAAAATTTAATTTTAAGAAGTGTAATAAAACATCCTTTATTGGAACAGTCTTCTGGTTTTCAGCCTTTCTAGAATATATGCAAATATAAATCATCTCATAATAGATAAATTCTGGTAAAAAGCATTATTCCAGAAATGTATTTTAATATTCTAAAATTAATTTTATAAATATACACTTCATGATTATTAATGCTCTGTTTTCATGCTTAGTATAGCAGTATTATCTTAGTGATATGTTAAATACATTTATTTATCACAGTTCCAACTCTGCAATCCATTTTGTTCCACTCCCATGTCCAACTGTCACACTTATTTTTAAATGCAAAGATAAAAACTAAAAGGAATGAAGAATTTATACCAATGTTTGGCATAACACCATTGACAGTGTTTAAAATGAGAAACAAGCCTAACTTTGAAAATCAGCTGAAATACCCAGTCTTTTCTGTTCAATTTAATTTCCATGAACTGACATCTGTAAACTAACAATTCTAAAATTTTTTTACTTATATTTCTTTCTTGTAATATTTTTTACACTAATGAGCAAATATACATAGGAATGAATACACATTAAATAGGACTTACTTTGGCAATACCAGAATCTGTACAACAAAAATGCAGAAGAATATGAGGCAGGCACAAGTTACATAATACTTGAATGCGGGCAGAGTAGTTGCTCGATACTGGAAGAAAATAAAAGCAAACATTAAAAACACAATCGCCAAAGCAGATGAAATATAACCCAGCTGAATTTCCAGCTTGAAGATGCACATAGGTATAGGCAGTTTTTAGCAACAGTACATTTCCTGTTCTTCAGTGACTTCACATCCACTCACATAGGGCTTGGGATTATCAGACATAGTATTAACCCTTTTGCTTATTGAAGAACAGCCACGTCAAATGGTTTTGCCTTGTTCCCCCAGAGAGCAGACTATCCCAAATTCATCAGAATATGCCTAATTAACAAAAAAATCCCCCTCCCAAAAAAAAAAAAAAAAAAGAAACCCCACCAAAAAAAGTTAAAGCATATGTTAAAATTTTTTTAGGAATGGCCAACCATTCTTCACAGATTCCAAAATTCTTTGTGATTAATTCCTCAAACTGATTTTCAATTATTGATAAATACTGAATGGGCTGAAACAATTATAAAAAAAATGTAACATTAATTTAGACAGGAAATTTCTGAGCACAAAAAGTAGCCGAGCGTAAGTGTGCTACAGAGCATAGCTAGCAACCACACTGATATTTACTGAACCTACATTATTATTTCAGTTAAAATATTTCATGTCTTTGTTAAAAGGCCTCATATGTCCACTGTTACTACTAAACACTTGATATTCTTAGGAGACAGTCGATTTGATCTGTTTTGTCATGAGAAAAATCTATTTATTCCTAATTAGTCTGTCTAGAGACATGAGAATTAAGCAATGAAATATTTATCGGAGTTGCTCTGCTATTTGAGATAGATATATCTAGGTTGAAACCAATTAAATACTCAAAGGCAAATGATCTAAGTAGCTATTAAAGTTACTTAGCCTATCCTAGTTTGGCTTTTTTTTTTTTAAGGATAAAAGTTCAAGATTTAATTACTAAAAAAAAATACAGCAAAGACTATTCACAAAGTGCTTGAGATGCAAACTTCAGAAAATGGAAAGTGCATGAGCTGTGCCTTCCAACTGCAAGCACACAGCTGTGTCTGCGTGCTTAATGCCAAGCTCTGCCTATGAAGCCAGTGCACCAAACTTTACATGAATTTGTAGAAACTCACTTTGGCAACACAACAGCTTTTTTCACTTTTGAATTGTATGACAAATTAAAAGCAATTCTTATCACTTATCTAACTAAATTATAAGGCACAAATATATCTTTGCTTGATGAGTACTTTTGCAGCAAGTTCTGCTCTTCCACGTGTCAAATATGTTTGTGGCCCTGTTCAACAATTTTGGATCTTGAGCTGCAATTAAAATTTCACAGAATTCCAATCCACTTTTAAATTTGTCTCAGTGTTTCATACTTCTCAAGACATTTCCTAATGAAGGGAGGCAACTCACTCCTTAGGTTAAGCAATTATTTTGCTTTATTATCTTTCTGTACTTTCAGGTCCCACAGGGCCATAAAAGCTTCTTTTTAAATCAAATGCAGACTTCTTACTAAGTTCTTTAAAGTGAAAACTGGACTGGTGAGTCATTAAAAGGTGGCGAAGAAAGATATTAAAAAGCTGGATCCAAAAATAACAATTAGCTCTTTGCTGTTCCACAGCATTCTACATCAAGATATTAGACTTCTACAGGGAGCATTGACTCAGCCAAATAACTTAGCTCCCAAATTTTCTCCCAAGTCATTCTCCAAAGTACACATACGACGTTTTTTTCTCAAGTTCTCTTTTGGAATTCATTGGTTAGTAACACCCACATTAAAATCTTAATGTGCTACCAGACACAGCTTTGATCCAGTCAGTGAACCCCCAAACACGAAGGATGAAACCACACCAGGTCTTGCTTCTTCTCTCTTATGAAGTCTTCAAAACAGGCTCAAGGAGCCTTGAAACCTTTTCCAGCCAAATGCATTGCCAAGCAACACATACCTCTGTCAGGTGGCCATAACAACTATTCTGCTGAGCTGGGAAAGAATCTGAAAATCATTTCAGCTGCTTTGAACTGAAAGACATCTACAAAAATAATTAAGTATGTATTTGACCACCACATGGGATGCAGAGGATACTTGCTGGACACTGTGAGCACAGTACAGGAATACTTCCTCTAGCCCCTTCTCAGAATAAATTCATGAATTTATACAGCCAGTTGTGGTCCAACCTTCCTCTTACTTCCCTGAAGGACAGCATAGCTGTTCAGCCATCAACTGCCCTATGCTAATGAGAAAGCAGAAAGAAGGAGCTTCCCAGTCTTCCTGATGAAGCTGTGTCAGTATGAAGAAATACACTTGAGGTCCACAGGGCCATAAAACAATGCAAAGGCCTGACTTATTGAACTTAATTAAAAGAACTTACTTCTTTTTCCAGAGTCTTATTATAAAAAAGAAGTGATATCCTTTGAATGTCTTCAGATTTAAGCCACTGCCTAGAAGAGAGAAGGAGTATTATCACTGACACAGGAATAAAGTAGTCCTGTCCTTTTATATTACTGAAATGCAGCAAAATAAGAAAATCAGCTGGGATAAAGCAAGTTCGTGTGTATTGCAGTGTATATGGTGAATTTCATTTACAATAAAAGTGGAGACTACAAATGCCCTCTCCTTTTTTACTCTTACTGCTAAAGTACACTTAAAAAAAAGCTCAGATGAACAATTGTTTTTCTGTTGATCATTCCTAAGGAGAATCAAGGGAGAGATTTATATGATGTAATTCTAACAGTGATATTCCACTCATGTCCAAAATACTGTAGTATATCCAGCAGACAGAAGTGAACCTGAGACAAAACCAGTCCTTCAACAAGGTACCTTTAGGAAGGGCACTGTTACAATATGCAGGAGTGGTGGGTAGGTAAGTTAAACTTCACAAACTTCCTATTGCAAACAAAAATGTAACAAACATTATTAAAAGCAGTGGAGGGATTTTGTCTTTGAACTGTATGGGTCTCTTGACCACAGCCCTGTACTACAGAGGTAGATTTTGATCTTTTTGCTGATTATAAAACCTTCTTCCCTGCTATGAGAAATAGCATAAATATTTGCATTGAAATGACAAATCTATTTTAAACTAAGTGAATCTTGACAAAAGCTTGGCATAGCTTTTACAATATGAAAGACTACATTTATTTTAATGGACGCTCTTCAATGGAAATAATAATAAATAATATCTTTAATGGAAAAGATATAGAATATTTTAATGTCAAGAGAGTTTGGCTGTTTGTACCTCAAGGGCGCAGCGCAAATTTGAAAACAAAATATTAATTAAGCAGACTAGTTCTATGGACATGCAGTATTTGAGCTTGAACAATAGTAGCAGGGCCTGAGATATTTTTTCCAACATTTCCAGCAGTAACTTTAAATTAGGCTCTAAACTAGTAGTGTAGCTAATGCCTTCTAAATAAAAGGGAATGTCTCAACTGACAGTCTGTAATGCAAATAAGTAGCAGCAGTGAACCACAGTGGAACATATCCTAAATTAAAGTCCTGGAGAACAAGAGTGGACAGAGTGGAGTATAAGCTATTAGCTTTAATTTGTGAAATAGAAAATATTTGTTTCCTTGCCTGGGAGATTGTCCCTCTTCCTGTGCAATCAGCTGCATTAAAAAAGGGTCTGTAAACATAGTCAGTTCTTGGAATGCTTAATTCAGAAATATATTTCCCAGTTTGCTCTGCAATGGTTCCCATCTATGTCTGATCATAGTTAGGATTCTGAGGAGAAAGGGAACTGGAAGGCTGGTGTACATATAGCACTATTTTGTTTGGGTTCAGCTGTAATCTACTGGAGAAAACACTCAGTTTGCAGAACATTTTTGGTAAACTGTGAAAATGAAAATGCAAATCTTTTTCCATTTAGTTACAAAAATTAAACAAGAAGTAACCCTCTTCCCCAAATAGGTAACTAATTTCCTGGTTTTTCTTATGGCATCTGACAGGGGAATTGATTTAATTACCATCAGCACACTGCTAAAAAGTTCTGTCTGCAGATCTACTCCCAAGGGCCTAATTTGGTTACACACTTGATGGCATGTGAAGTCAATAGTGCCAATAGAGCACGTGCTGCCTCATACTCCGCATTACAAGCTCACGTTGTCAGAAGCTATCAGTTCTTCTTTAAAGTTCAGAAAAAAGCTATGCTGGTTTTAGGTAGCAGGTGCTGAGAGGTCTGAGATGAGGGAAAGAGTACAAGACAAACAAATGGAAGTGGAGACTGAGTACAAAAGAGGGAGCACAAAGTCACGTACCTCTGGCAGAGACATAAGGGCTAAAAATTTCTACCGTCAGCCTCACCCCCTGATGAGTCTGAGAATTGCCAGAGTATTTGCAAGTATCTGAGGACATGTCTCCTGGGAAGCTAGGTACCAAAGTTTGGCTTAAATTCTTTTGCAATTCCAGGAACAACTCAGACAGACATCTGAATTCTGCCTGTATCCACAGAGGTGTGTGGTTTCATAGGGCTTGTACTGCTTGCCAATGGACAGCGAGGAATTATGCACAGAACACAGCAGCCACCGTGACTTAAAGGAAAAAAGAGCAAAGGGAGCGTGTCCTTTCAACATAGCAACCTGCTCACCAAAGACCAACTGGCTTTACTTTAGCCCCCTCTGTAGGTACATATTTAGCTAGCAGATCGCCATCCCTCCATCTCATGCCCTACACCAAGGCTTGGGATGGCATAGCTAGGGCTGCTCATCCCCAGCCTGTGCAGGACAGGCCCTTTGAGCCAGCAGTGCTTTGTTCAAGATACAGGGAAAAGAAACACATGGGAAAGTGTGATGTTACACCCTACTGGCTAAGGCAGAGAAGCTCTTTGTTCCTCACTCACTCTCACAATAATGTTTTTTAACCTTTCTTCATTCAGTCACAGACCTATTTGCCATACAATCCAAACTTTGCACTTAAAAACATTTAGAAATGCCAGTTTTCTCATAGATTTTCTTAAAAGTTTGCTCCTTGATTCACAAAAGCAAAAGCTTTAGTTTCATAACCACTCATTTGCTCTAGCTGATAATGTTATTTTCATTTTACAGATGAAGAGTTGAGGCACAAAAATGTGCACAATAATAAAGAAAACAAAAATGTGATTAGTTTTGTGTCCTAAATATAGGAAATGTTTTATTTAATTGTTCTGTGTGCTTAGCCTTCACAGAGTTAAAATATTATTGAATTACCTGGACGTTTGAGGAATCAACACTTTTGACAACTTATTCCTGAGAATTAATCAGTTGAATCATAGCTTTTAAGAGATTCATTCAGCTAATCAATACAGAGCTAGGTAGAGAATCTAGTTTAGGAAGGTGACATTCTGCCTTTCTGATACATAAGATAATTCATCTTTCTGCAATTTCCCATGTAATTCACAAAATGCACCGCAACTTTTTCAAAAACCTTTTTTATCCCTAAGTTTCTCTGAATTCTAGGTAATAATTAGATAAGACAGGGTTTCTGTGGGATAAAACAACATACAGTATGGTCACACCAGTATTTTAATGCGCTTATACAGATGCTTTACTTTTGACATCAAAACATCATTTTTAAAATCCATTTATCAGAGCAAGCGTACCTAAAGACACGTAAAAACTGACAAAAACTGACTTTATATATCTGTTTTAGTGAAGTCCAGTATAATCAAAAGGCTTTGCCTATCACACGACCTACCCTATTTCACTGTATTCTTTCTATGACCTGTAACTATCAACACTTTTCTAAAATTACTGAAAAACATTTTCCTAAATCCAGGTACCATTTAATAGGACTAAAAGGTGAACAAAACCCAAAATGTGACATATGAACATTAAATAATTAGGTGTAATACTCAGGTAATTAAGATTCTGAGTAACAGAAGCAGCGGGGGAAACATGTAATTAATCACAATTATTGTCCACATTTTTGAAGGGCAATTCCCTTGTTTCATCAGAGAAATATAAGAAGCTTCAAAACTTATTTTGGACTGGTATTGATTTCTTTCTCAGCCTTATCTATTCACAGATAAGGAAACAGAAAACATAATACTGCCTCCAGCTCTTCCTAGGACACAGAAAAAAAAAATACATGGCAGGTTGTCTCACCCAGCAATTCCAACATGCTATCAAGATTATCCTTCTCTAAGAAATCAACCAACTGAGAGACATTAAACTGTGGTTTTAGGGAAAGTTTCTAATTCTGAGGAATTGTTTCTGTGACAATTGGGAAGCATCAATTTTCACATAATTCTGACTCCCGAGCCAGTTATTTCTTGTGTCTTACTTCTCTGCCCTCAGGTAAGATAAATCTGTAGTGCTACAGCCTTGATTCTACAGACACAAACAGTTACAGAGCAAACTCCCTTTGCCAGAAGATCAAGACAAGTCAATGCCTCTGTCACACCATGATTCACAGGCACTGTCTTATCTCATATAGTAGAAAATGTTACTTTACAGTCTATCTTCAAAATGTGCAGGGCCAGTATTAGTGACACCTTTACTGGTTTCAGACTTGGTGTGCCTGTGGCAGCAAAAAATACTAAACAGTGCCCTCTGTTGCAGATTTATGTCAAAGTTGGCATGGTCAGAGAGAACAAAGGATAAAGCCCTACTTTTGGGCATTGATTCCATCAATGGCTTGGATCATCCTCTCATTCAGCTCCTCCTCAAACCTTCTTTTCTGGGATTTTGTTCTGAAACGACAAATATGGGAAGTTACTTCAAAAACAACAGCTGTCATAAACTTTTGAGTTTATCACAAATTTTTAACATTTATACTGCAATAGCAACTATAGGCATCAGGCACAATGACCCTTGTAAGAAGCTGTTAAAAACCACCGTAAGCTACAGTCTCACGCACAAACACACACACTCACAAATCTAGAGCTTAGCTCTTAGGGAGCACTTAAATAAAACACAAGAAAATATCTAATAAAAAACCAAGAGAGCTCAAGAAATTCTGGTCTAAGGGAAGTCTTCCACAGTGTTATAAATTCATGAAAAAGAATGGGAATATGCTCAAATTCGTAAAGCATTCCTGTTTCTTGCAGTTATTTTTTAAAAACCTTGTCAAAATTGTATGATGAGCACACAATGTATTAGTGCACTGGTCATAACAGGTATTCTCTACCAAAATCCTGCTAACTCTTCTTTTCTTGGAAATACTTTATTATTTTTAGTAAGACAACTGAGCACTGTCTGAAATTAGTTTCAGGCATACATCATGTTTCTCTATTTATGAGCCTTGTAACTCATCTGCAATAAAAAAAGCTTCTTTACTTTTGCCTGGACTCAGCATGAACCCAACAGAGGATCATCAGAATGGGATTATCGTTGCTAACATAAATTGCTGCAAACATTATCAATCCTTTCAGTAGTTGTGCTTTCCTTCAGGATGACTTATCTCCAATATTGACAGATGATGTCTGTATTTGAAAACTTAAATCCAATGTTAACTTAAAACCAATGTTTTTTAAGAAGTCATCAGTCAGGTCTGAAATTTGACTCTTTGCTCACCAAGATATTCTTAAGCTACAAATTGAACCCTGTCAAAGGTAACATGGATTTTCCTCAACATCAAGATTTTGGGTTATTTCCCCAAAACTGATAACCTGTTGCAGGTTTCAAATTAATACAGAAATTGTATTAGTGTACTTACAGGAACTTTCAAAACCTCAACTGATTTCATGCCTACTCAATGCTATTGAATTTAGGTAAAAAAGTGCTTATAACTTGTTTTTCACAAGAAATCAATCACAGAAACAATCTACCTAGACAGATGAGGAGACATTGTCCAACCCCAGTTAATCCTCTTGGCAGATCCTCAACAATGTAAGACTGTCGTGTAATGCATAAGAGCTGACACTTAACAGAAGCCTACAGTCAGGCTTCAAACCCTACATTTTCATATTCTAATAAGATACTGATTTTCAAAGTGCTTATGATCATTTCAGCTCTCTCATGTGAGAATGATTAACTAGGTTATCTAGAATCCTATTTACATGTCTGTCTCACTATGGACATTAGACGCCAGCAACAGAAGAAATTCCTTCCATAATATGGTATCAAGACACATTTTTGTACCTTCTGAATCTATTCTGGAGCGGAGTTTAGAAACACAAAAGCAAGACCACAATCTTCAAGAACTGCATTATTTCCAAATGCCACAGTCCAATGATCTTTCACTGCCTGACCGAAATTCTTTGGACATACTGTCCAAATGTAAATGTGCAGTTTTAGAATTAGACTCTTTTTATTAATAGCATGCATGTTCAGTCAAAACTTGTTCATCTTCTGGAACTTAGCAATATTTTAGGTAATTGCATAGTAACCAGAGACAATAAAAACACAAATTTTTAAGAGGTTCATTCAAATGACTTTACAGTATTTATGATATCATTATCTGGCCCTAGTCATTGAGGTACCAAGCAGGAGCATGAAAATTTAAAGCTACTGTGATCTTGTAAACATTTTGCATAGCAGGAGCACTAGAAAAGACCGCAAAACACCTTTTGAATATCTATTACTGCAAACATATAAAAGACTTTAAAATAATAAACACAACAACAAAATGAAATTTAAAAAAATAAACACAGCAACACAAATACAAAGCAATTAAACAAATATACAAAATGTCTCTTTTGGTACACATTATTATCTGTTGTAAGAAAAATTAACAGCCCTTTCCATCTTCCCTTTTCTTACCCCTCTCTGGCATGCCTCCCAATTTTCCTTATATAATTTTCTTCCCACTAGTAGAGTACATGGTTTGTAGTAGGTCACCAACATACCAATTCAGAATAAAGCTATTTGTTATCAGGAAGTGAATTTTCAATTCATAAGCAACATGTTTGCCAAATCTGTTTCCATAGTCCTTCTTTATGTAAGAGGTATCAGCACTTACATAAAAAAACCAGTCTGCATGAGAAATGGCCCTCACTATTTGACAGCATACCAATGTATATTTATTTATATGGACTTTCTATGAATAACTGATTTTTTTAAGATTGATTTACCTCTCTCTGCAACGCTGAAAATGATATTGCCCCATGGGAACATCCTAAAAAACAAACAAACAAACAAAAAGACCCCTTTTAATTACAATAGACCTTAGTAATATTAAGTAGCTTTTAAAATAGTGTTGAAAACAGGGTCAAGTAAGGAGAACAGTTTCCAGTGTAAATACTTTTAGCATTCAATTAAATCTGTCTAAAAGAAAAATCCAGCCAAAAGTGGACGATGGAGTGACCTGGAATAAAACTCATCTGTCAGTATAAACACAGGATAAATTAATACAACAATCTGAATCCAAGAGTGTTTTGCTTTACAACAAAGACTTCAATGCCACCACTGTTTGGATGTAGCCCAAACTCTTGCCATCTTCAGCAAAAACCAGTCTTAAGTGTTTTTGAAAAAAACAGACCTCAGTGGCCAAATACAGACAATGGTCATTGTTTTCTAATTAATAGCAACAGCAGCCATCCCACATTTATTTTGTGATTAATAGTGATGACTGGGTACTTCCTGTAATGAACCTGTCACAGTCCACATTCTGATGCACTATGTTTATTGAACAAGAATATGTCTCATCTATACAGGAACAAAACTGAATGCTAATGTTCTATCAGAATTCACCTCTCTGCATTCACTTTTCAGAAGCAGAAGATAATGGAATGTATAAGAGGTAGATTGACAGCATCTTACTGACAGCAGTAAAACAGTGTTAGTAAAATTAAAAAGAAATTTGTTCAGTGTAAAAGATGCAACATTGCACTATAGTACTCTAAAACTCAGGCCTCCAACCACAGCTAATGACTTGTAGGTGCACCTTCAAAAGGTAGATGTTACAATGAGTATGGATTTGGTTCCTGGATTACTTTGAATAAAGTCCACTCCAAGTAGCACAGGGATTATTCTAACTTCACAGCCTTCGCTCCAGGTTTGGCCATGTTCCAAATGGAGAATGTAGCTAAACAGTCAATAAATCTCTAGGAATTTCTCTGTATTAAAGGATTTCCTTCCTAAAGGTGTTGCATTCTGCCTTTATGGTCAAAATATCTTTCCACAAGATGAACAGCAGCCATTGTACATGCTGTGACTTGGGGGTGTCTGAGCTCAGAGCATCAAATATGTATTTTAGGAGGTATGCTGGACTCCTTATAATTCAGAGATGCACTTACAGAAGAACATGGCTTCTTAGAAGCTAATACAAAACTCACATTCCGATGTAAAAGCTTCCAGCAACTTCACTGGGTTTATGCCCTGTACAACTGCATGTATCTTCTTCTACCAGAAATAACCAGGTATTTAGCAGTGAGCAGCTTTTTCCTTTCAAATATTGCTATATTGTACAAAATGACATAAGTAGGCCCCTACTGTTGTGCTTATCTTGCCATTTTCAGTGGTCATGCTGTCCCTGTGATGCAAGTGTGCAAATGGCTTGGCTGCTCCCCAGGATTCCAGGTACCGGGTCATGCGGACAGAAGCTCTCATTTTGGCTCCATCGAGAGTATGCCGAGGCCGAATGTGGTGCTGCGGGCTTCGCTTCTCTCCCTGGTTGACAGAGGACAAAAGGTGATATCAGTCTTTGTGTTCATGACCTTTTGAAGCAGCAGTGCATCATCTGGCGCCACAGATCTCCATGATTAGGGACGTATAAACGGAGAGGTGCTAAGAACCCGCAATTCTTAATGATATTGCTGGGAAATATCAGAGACTTATTTCTGAAGAGCGGGAAACATTTGCACTGCAAACATTATATATTTGTAGGCAACAATAATAGCTCTGATCAATATCTTCTTGTAGTGAATTATTCAATAAAGAGATTAGTGGTCCTGCTCAAAATCAAGTATGACTGGCCACAAAATAAAAGTACTACTAACCTTAGGATTGATTACAAAGTAAGTCTTAACATTATGCTCTTTCAGATATGGGTCCCTCACATCTCCATCCCCATCTTCCACTTTGTAAGCTCCATTCAAATGGGCCAAGGTGACTGAGGTGATGTGAACACGGCTGAAATTATATTTTAAAAGAATGACAAAGTCACAAATACTGATCAAAAGCAAAATTTGAACCTGATCAACATTTTTTACTTGCTTTCGGATACAACGTTTTTATGCTGATCACTTTATTCCAGATTTTAGAAGCTGTGGTGGCCTGTGGGCCTGTGGTACAAGGGACAAAGAGAGTCCACTGGTGAGACAGTCCCTAGTACCAAAGGTTCCTCCCTAGGTTAGGGTGACAGAAAAGGCTTCCCCCAGGATGCTCTGTTCTGCTATGTTAATGTACCCCAGTTCTGCTTCCCTGGCTGGCCCATTGGCCTCCCAACTCCTTATTACTTTACATGTCCCTGCCCTAGAAGGTTCTCCACTCCCTGTTCCCCCCATTGGCCCTTGCCCCATTGCCACTCCCTCAGAGTTTCCCATTGGCTCCCATACCCTAGCCTTGCCTGTGTACTGCCCCTGTGCCCACAGACCATTGGTCCCTGATGCTCCCTCTGCTCCCATATATTAACCTGGACCCTCCACTGTTCTTTGTCTTCATCCCTGGAACCCTTCATGCGTGTGGCTGCAATAAGTCTCTCCTGTGGAACCCCATACGAAGACCCTTCCTGCATCTTTGCTGTCGACCCATTTTATGGAGCTATCCATGTGTGTGCGCGTGTACGCGTGTGTGAGTGTGTGGTGGTCCTGCCGAGCGGCTTTGCCTTGGACACGCTTTCAGAAGGTCGCGGCTCCTCACCATCCAGCACCGCAAACCTGGAGCACGATAAGAAGTTCTAATGGGCATAAGTCTAAAAGTTTCCATCCACAAAAAAAAAAAAGCTCCTTAAATCACAGGAAATACTGAGTGCCCCAGTTTTGGTTTTTTTTTTCCCTCAAGACAGCACCTAAGAATGTGTTGGGGCATCTCCATGAAGGCTGATGGCTTAAGACGTGGTGCCTATGCATTTCTCCATGGCTGAAAAGTTGGTGTGTCCAAAGGTTAACAGAGAAGACTCTTACCCTGGGACTCCTCCAGCTTCCATGTGATTGGCCAGGGTAACATCGTGGGACCACACATCGTACTGCCACTTCTGCAGCCCAATAACACCGCAGAGCACATTCCCAGAGTGCACTCCTACACGCATGTTAATATCAACTCCAGTCGCATCTCTCACTTTCCTGCGGTTGAGAATAAAACCTCTGTTAATGTATATAGTAAGCCCTTTGTTTTCTTTTAATTTACCAGTCAAATTATGTGGATGGCACACCTGTGGAAGTGCTCAAGGCCAGGTTGGATGGGGCTTAGAGCAACCTGCTCTAGTAGGAGGTGTCCCTGCCCATGGCAAGGGAGTTGGAACTAGATGGTCTTTCAGACCCATTCCAATCCAAAACATTCTATCATTCTATGATTCTATGAAAGAAGCATTAACAACAGTAATAACATTTACTTCTTTTTAGCATTGCCACCATTCTTTTAATGCTATGATTATATATTACCTCTCCTATTATCTTTATTTGCAGCAATTTGTAAAAATATTAATTCTCAAGTCTGTGTCTGAAGTTCCTTCTTTTATGTTCATCTGAAATTATTTGGGAGGGCTGAGATGAATAGAGGAAACGTTTTTAGTCTCAGAGTAGAACCTAAGGACTGTTTTTGTTCTACAGGCAGCTTTTGGAGGTCTGGAACTACTGTTACACACCCTTCTATCTAAAGACCCTAATGTTTCATCAGAGACCTTCTCATATCTGTCATATCTGAGAGGAAGGATGAAAAACCCAGCACCTCAGGCTATTCCACAGGCTGGGGCTTGTACACTCTTTGGGGATATGGGCTCAGTGCCTTTCAGGCTGTGGAGAACACAGGCTCAACAGCCTTCCACATGCTTAGTGAATGCTGCACCCACTCGAACATTATGGAGCGATTGAAAGGCTACCCTCATCGTGCAGACCACATCTAAACCTTCGACTTTTCCAGTGACAAAGTATCTGTTCACCCCATCCCAAATCTCAGAAGGGCCCGACACATAAGATAGGCATTTATCTTTGCAGAAGCAGCTCTTCTGAATCACAGGGGTGACTGAGGTCAAACAACCAGGAGGACATTTCCAGACATATGTCATATGCATACCCTATGTAGAGAGTAATAAAACTAATTCAGTTATCTATGGGCTTATACAGCCCTAAGAAATGGGAAGATCATAACTTAACTGGATTTACTTATTTAAACCCCAATTCATGTGGACCCAAACCTAGCCAGTAATAAGGAACATGCACATACACTTGGAGAAATTCGGGGTGTTAATGGAAGAAAAAACTGCAGCCTAAGGAACTCAAATGGCTCCTGTATATGAGTTGGGTGTATAGTTCTAGCAACATCTTTGATCTCAGTGATAACAATTATCAGCTCTGTACCTTCTGAATCATTGAATTAAGGTGGCAGGTTTCTCTTTTTTTTTTTTAAAGGGAACATAGAACACAACAGGCTTAATTTGATATGGTAAATCCTACATTTAAGCAGGAGTTCTCATGTGGTTTTTTTCTGGGAAATGAAAGTAACAGGAGCATGACTGAAAGTATTTTAATTCCGTCTGTCTCTCTCAAGTGTTTATTGGTATTTCTTTTCACATTGCCATTTTACACTGCTCTTGTGTAGCTGACACACTTGAAAATGAACTGCCTGTAAATGATCTTTGTAAGCAGTTGGCAAATGCCAAACACCACTTTGCTCCGCACAAGGGATACGACAAAAGCTTAGCACTTTGGAAAAAAGTGTTTTACAAAACTGGGCAAAATGTGGAACATTTATCCTCTAGGAGTGCTTGTCAAAGGACTGCCCTTTCATATTCTGCAGAGCAGGCAGAATAAAGTCTGCTTCGTAATAAGCTCTCAGGAGTTAACCAGGGGAGCAAGCAGAATTGGACCACAACTGAATCTTTTCTTCTGTCTCACAAATTAAAGAAACCATGGAAGACATTAAATTAGCAGTGTAACTCTGGACCAAATTAGGGTTTACTAATTCTTCTATCCTGTACTCCTTGAACAATCGCTATGACAATACAGGCACTGAATGCATTCAAGAATGTAGGCTATCACATCCCCAGAGGACGCTTGCCTTACCTACAGAAGTATATCTGAAACTTCCCACCTTTATTTCATTTTCTGCTCCCCCTGTGTCTCTGGTTTCCCTCAGCACAGCACAGTCTGTGTGCCCAGCCTGGATGGGCAGTCAAAATATTCATAAAGAGTGTATTTTTCTTATTGCAACGTGAAATTTGAGTTTGTAAGGATTCTACATTTTTCAGAGGCATGGTTAGCTTGCAGGTAATTCTAGCAACTTTACTCCACACAAGCAAGAGTTCAGGTCATTAGGAAAGCATCTACACGCTTTACCTGAGCTTTATTCTTCTATAATTCTCAACTAAGGTATCTAAGACTTACCTAGCCCTGTCTTACACACTTTAACACATTGAGTGAGCCTTAGGCATTTAGTCCCCTGCAAACTGCCACCTTTAACAGCATAGTTTCCTTTTGGATCAGACCCGCAGGAATGAAATCATACCTAAAAGAATTCTTCTATTTTGTATCTAACATTCAAAATGGTGTAACCATCTTATATCCAACAGTTTCTTTCACTTTCCTCTGAAATTGAGTTTGTTTCATGCTACCAAATCAAAGGATGTCTTTGAGAACGTGTGACTGAGAAACATGCAAATAAGGAAGTCACCAGGCAGACAAGGGGGTAGACTTTGAGCTGAGTGGAAACATCACATATATTCACACACAAACATATTTTGCCTTAACAGATAAGCTCTGGCCTTAAAGCACCCAGTTAAGGTGGCCAGCTCTCAACATCACAAGCAGCACTGGCATTTATGCCTTGATAAAGTGAGCATCCCACTCCTGGGCAAGCAGGCTGCAGACTATAAGAAACATTGGATTTGTTCCAACATGGAACAGAGAAGCAAAGCAATTAATCAATGGGACTACAATCCATGTTTGAATGGAACAATCCATAGCATAGTGAAGCTGAATTGCTCAAAATGGAGCTACACATCATTAAGTAAGAAGACTGAATAAGACTTTGTAGTACAGATCACCTGGCAATTTGGCAGAATTCCTCCTTTTTTGCTTCCAGGAGAACTGGAACTGAAACTATATTCCGGTGGTAAAATCTCTATGGAACTACCAATATAAACAGCAAACCACTCTATTTCAGTAGCTTACGGACCGAGGGGGCAGTTTGCACCTCAGTGACTGAATAGAACAATAATTTCTATCTGACAAAAAAGGTATTTCAGATAGAGCAAGTCAAATATATTGAGTGACACACTTCCAATTGCAAGAGTATTACTACTTCTCATTTTACAGGGCACAGAAATATGTCAGGAGATGCTTCCATATAAAGATGCAGCAATCACACAACAAAATATGGAGCTGATTAATAATCAGCAATTTTCATTCACCTGCAGGCTGCGACACTTGACATAATACTTTGAAAGGCTTTGAAAACACAGGGTACAGATTCCTCCCTTCTTCTGTAAACAGGCTGTGGTAATCAGGCATCTGTCTATGGGAGCACTGTGGTTTCTGACTACTGTAATAAAGTCAGATCAGAATATGCTTTACAACTAACATGTAATTTTCTAGTCTGTAAGGCTGCTCTTACCAAGAACCTGATCATACAGCATTAACAACGAATATACTTGATAGCAGCTTGAGCAGAAAGTTATTTCAGAGAAAATTGGAAGTCCTGAAGTGTGAGAACTGACAGATTGCTCTCTGAGCTCAAGTAAAACATTGCATTATGATGTGTGATATACTTTGGTTCTTTGTGAAGGGCACTTTATGGCTCAAGCTTAGTGTTGTTTTTCCACCACTCCGTAACCTCCTATACTTTTTTCTCTAAGTAACAAAGAACAGGTTGATCAGAAACTCCATGCAAATACTTTTAACTCACATTTCTCACACAGCACACAGATGTTTTGAAATGTAAACCAGAAAGCTCTCATTTTCACTCAAAGGCTGGGGAAAAAATCCTAACATTTTTAAGCCAACCAAACCAAGCAGCCCCCAAGGGAGGGCAGAACTTTGGGACTAACACCCTTTTACCAGCTGCTCTACAGAAGGGATGGTAGCTTTAGATCCTAGTATGCTAGAGAAGCAAATGGTTTAATTGTGGTTTAATTGTGATACTGTTCTAGTATATCTAAGTGAAAAAGAGAAACATCCTGTGAAAGCAACTAAAATGCAACCATATCTGTAGACTCTAATGTTTGGCAAGGAGAAGTACTCCAAGTACCCTTTAAAAAATAGGTTTCTTTGGACACTGTGTAAGGTACAACCATAGGTGGATGAAGAACCAACATTTTAGAGAATGCAGCAACCTGATTCCTGTACTGAGATCAGTTTTACAAAAGATTGCTAAAGCAAGGAGATCAAAATACTGGTTTCCAAAAATACTACCCCTTTTCCATGAACACATAAAAGGGAAAAGAACCAAATTTGCTTTAATCAACCTACCCATACAGTAATTACCCTGGATTGAATCAGAAGACCAGATAACTAAAAGCCAAAACCCTCTTGTGACTGCAATTACGCACATATGAGGGTAGCACCTAAGGATTAGAAGAATAATTTTGTACGGCTACTTCATTAATCATTAACACAGTTCAACACAACTATTCATTTCATGATGATGTGCACACCACACATACACCTCACAAGGATGGGCCAATTCCTTACTTTGCTACATGGCCAGTGGTTAATGTGACCTAGACAAAAACATAAAAATTGGAACTTACACTTATAGAAGAGCACACCAAGTTTTAAAATCAAAGTTCAGCTGGTTAGAAAAAAACAAATCACACAAAGGACTCCCAAATATCCAGACCTCCACATGATACATATTTTTGCCAAGTATAGCTCACCTAGATATACTATAATTTTAGTGAAAGGAAACTGGGTTTTAACGTTTTTTTTTAAAGTTTGATACTTACTTAATGGCTTCACACATGTCCAGTCCCATTTTCACACAATTCTTGGCATGATTTTGAAGAGATATAGGTAGTCCAGAAACACAGTAATAGCAGTCACCTAAGATTTTAATTCTCATACATTCATTTTCCTGGAGGAAAAAAAAAGCAAGGTGAGATGGTCACTTTTAACTTGAAGTACATAAATGACGGGTTGCTGTTACAAAGACTGACTTAAATGATAAAAGCAAAGTCATTCTACTTAAGCTTG
This sequence comes from Corvus cornix cornix, assembly GCF_000738735.6. Classification (NCBI taxonomy): domain Eukaryota; kingdom Metazoa; phylum Chordata; class Aves; order Passeriformes; family Corvidae; genus Corvus; species Corvus cornix. The sequence continues at coordinate 82,187,679 of NC_046333.1, forward strand.
TTTCAGTAGAGAAGAGCTTGCTACAACAGAAATGCTGGGAGAGTTTTGTATGGTTGATCCCTCCACCCATTATGGTCCTTAATGGGCAAAAGCAGAAGTAATTTCACTGCAAAACATGTATGTGCAGCATTGTTCACACCTGAGAATAAAGAACTGAATGAAATTATCGTGTCCTCAATCTATATAAAGCCTTTTTGTTTGAAATATGAAATCAAAAGATGTAGTTTTCCACATTTACATCTCTGAAAATGTACTATGGAATGCTTCCAGAAGCTAGCAATCATAACAGTATTTCTATATTTTATACTCTAAGGCCATGTAAAGATTTTTGTTTTTTAAAAAACAATACTGGGCAATAGTTTTTGAACTAATAAAAACACAGAAAACTTTTATCTGTTCTGAGGTTTCTGATTTCACCTTCACACATGAAGTTTGGTTTAATTTTTATAAAAATAACACCTAAATAAGCAGAAGAAAAATTTCTGATTGTATTTGATTCTTTTCTTGAGTAATCAAGAGGCTGTGGTTAGTAATTAAAATTGGTTTGATCATTATTGTCTCTCTTCTCCTTCAGTCTCATAAATGCTTTTTCTGAGATTGGAAAACTGACTAACACTTTTCTATCTTGAGTTTCTTAATCCTTGTTATTGCAAAAAATCTATTTAAAGAACTGTTCATCTGCCATTAAGCTTTATTGGACTCCATGAGCTGTCTCTATTGGTCCTATTAGAGAGCTATCTTGGGTTTCACAGACTGTCACACTGGCAGAAATGCACTGCTGCACTCAGACCAGAGCCAGATCTTTTTCTTCACACGTTTCAAATCCAATCTTCCTGCCAAAGTCTCAGAAATGCTGCACAAAGGCCCCAAGAAGAAAAAACTATTTTAAAGATGACTCCCTTATTCAAACTAACAGTAGCAGCCCATAGCCACCCACCTTGGCAATCTGATCAAACTTGCCAAACAGCTCGTTTAACATGTGCACCAGTTCCCCGGGCGAGCAGTCACTGGCCAGGCGAGTGAATCCCACGATATCAGCGTACAAGATGCTGCAATAGAAACAAACAGAATCTTGGTCACAGCTTCCTTCTGCAGGACTCAGATCCATCAATCAACAGCAAAACCTGAAAGTAAGCATTCTGGACTTCACAGGGGTATGTCCATACCCAAATCAGCCACCAGTAAATGTAGAGCAATAAATATGACTACATTTATAGGGAGACCTATATTTACTTTTATGGATGTTGTGTTTATAGGCAATATATACCTATATTTATCTTTATAGGTGTTGTGTTTATAGGTAATATATACCTATATTTATAAGTATTAACTTCTCAGTTTACATGCCTTTATAGGCATACCTATATTTATAGGTGTTTATAAACATTTTATACCTGAATTTGTTACGGTATTAAAAAAATAGAAATATTTTTGCAAGTCACAAATCAGCAAAATAATGGCAATATAATAGTTTCAAAGAGTGTGCTCACAAGAGAACATGAGTTTCCTCAAAAGTACTGCAAAACTTTTAGTAAAGTGGTTTCTAAGAATATCATTCAAACTAACTTGTCTCATCAAAAAATAAACAAACAAACAACTAATCAAAACAGGAAAAAAAAAAACTTGTAAAGAAGAAAGAATGTTTAAAATAAAAGGTGATCTATTTTTCCAGCTACTAGAAAATTTTAATTAATAAATAATTACAGCTGTCAGCAGAATATTTTATCCCAGGTACTATGTAAAATACATATGTGATACAGCTGCCTCTGTTTACATGATATAAATCCTGAGAAATTGTTCCAGTCAAGAAAATTGCAAAATCGGAATCATACCACTGACGTGAATTACAATTTGAATAGTATACATGGAAGCAGGATTTGGTACTTCAACACAAAAAATGAAGATGCTATGAAAAAAAGCCTATTGTGTGGCTTTTTCTCAACAACTCCTTTGTATTATAACCTTTGGGGCTCTTCTGGAATGTAGCATTGTCAGCATTTGATCAAATTAAGGGATGCTACATATTAAGTTAATGAAAAGAATATTTAAAAAATTATTTTCTTAATTGCTCCCTTAACACTTTCTTTCAATTTCTTTTGTCTGAATGCTGTTGATACATTTTATTACAGTACAATACCTTACATTGGTGTGCCTTTTGACATACAAATTGTGGAAGTTATTGGTGTTTTCCAGCTGGCCTGCCTTCGGACCTTGTAACCTCTGAATGATCTCTGCTTTCATTTCCATGGCAATGTGAGCAGGCAGTAAAGAAAGTAGAAGACGCTCCTAAAATTTAAAATGAAATGTCCACAGTTTCTTTATGGAGAATAAAGTTAGTACGGCATCAATACTGTGCAAGGCACACACTATTGCCAATACTACAGAACATTTTGAGGAGGCTTGCACTGAGGCCTGGTATGAACTCCAAAGTCAATCAGTTCCTTGAAGAGTGTGACAGAGATATACACACATTTCCAAGTAATACCTGCCTTCTTCAAGGTTTTGTGTATATTAGAAAAAGGTTAAGCCAAGCTTAACATTTGATGAAGTTATGTACAGGAATCTATTCAATATCCGAGTAGGATGCAGCAAATGAAACGAGTTGTAAGGCCAGTCCAGAGAACTTTCAGGGAAATGCTGTCTGATTCAGGCAAGAATAAGATACATCTTTTTATTTTAATGTATTTAAATGCTCTACCATAATTTTAGAAGTTAGACTGAAATTAAAAGATAAAATACAGACACAGGACATACTTAAACTGATGAACTTTTGCAAAGCATTTTGATAGGTACTCTCCCCTTCAATATGGCATTTGACAAAATATTTCTTTTTAAATTAACCTAAAAGCATATTGAATATTAAAAAACCCCAAACCCTAGATATTTTTCCTCATCATTTGGTATTAGGGTCTTCCTCTTCATTTGATATTATGGTCATATTATGGATATGAGCGTCTCTCTGATGCTTTCATTTTGCCCATTTTACCTGTGACAGCTTTGCACCGAGTTCCTACTTCTCTGGAAAACAGAACAAGAACTCTGCAAAAAAAAGTCCTTCTTGCTTTATCATACTCCATCTTGAAACTGAGAAAGGATTTCCTGTTTTCTCATAGGCAGACAGGAGAGACTCCTTCTGGCTAAGGATAAAAACCAGTAGCCTGAACCAGTGAGGAGGGGGGAGGCATCTGAAAATGCCCTTGACAGAACCAGAGAGAGAAACAGCTACACCAGAAAAGATGATGACCCCAAAATGTGCATGATCCTCAAGTGTTACTCAGAATAATGCATTTTCTTTGATTCACAAGAGTATTTTTGCAGACTTTGCAGTTCTGTTCACGAAGGCACCAGAAGAAGTGTAGCCATTAATCCAATCCTCTGCCTGGGATAATTACTCCTGTTCAGGTCTGATGACCTTGAGTAGAGCATGGCAATAACAGGGCTATAGACTCTTCTAATATTTGCAGCTACCTTGGCTATCTATCTCTGTCAAGTATAATGAAAAATTCACATTCCTCATAGCATTTGTGCACTTGCAAGCATAGCATTCAATTACATGAGGCCCTGTGAAACTGATCTTGCACATACTTGGCAAAAAATCTTCTATTTCAGTGAATCAAGACAGAATCTTGCTTTGCTGCTAATTAATATTGAACTAATAATTTATTTCTTAAATGCAAGATTAATTTAGTATGTTTAGGCACTTGAGCAGGTTCACATCCAAGAGACCGATGTATTTTCACTGGTTATGTTCAATGGCAATGTTTCACTTCCACTGCTCCTTGGTGGAGGTATTTTGCTAACTTATAAATAATATCTGCACAACTAATTGATTTTTTTCATAACAAAATCCTACTCTTCCAAGTTGCTCTTTATCTAACAGTACAGGATTGTTCAGACTTGTTAATAACTATAATTACACAGTTAATGAAGAGGTGAGTGCTCTTAGCTACAATTTTACATCACCATACTCCTTTTGTACCAGGGATAGTAAATGCAAGTTGGTTTACTATCTTCCTGTGACTGTTACGATTCCAGACACACAGTGACGCAGGCACTCAACATCCAGGTTACTGCTTACATCTTTGAAACTCAGAGAGGCTGGCAAAAGGTCATAAAGCAACAAATGTTTTCAAGGAAGCAAGCAAAAAAAAACCAAGAGAAAAGGTTTTCATGGAAAGCAGCATGAAGTCAACTACAAGCTAAAGAATCGTATGAGGCAAAGGAAAAGAGAATGCCCTCAGTTTGTAGGGGACATCAGGAGAGATGGACTATTTCCCCTTCTTTTTCTCTTCAGGCCATCCCACTATTCCATTCTGCTTAAATAGCCTGGTGAAGCTGTTCACCACACCAGAATTCCCTCCAAAGAATGTTTTCTTTCCTCCATTTCCACCGTACTAAAGAGAAGGTTGCAACCAGAGGCTGCATTAGGGAAATGCAATTGGTGAAGCACACTGCAGAACACCTTGCCATGCCCAGCTGCACATACAGCCTTCAGACACCCTGCAAGCATTCACACTTCAATCCTGAAGTTATCCCTATTGTGATAGATGATGTGGACTGTTAGTTTTAATTTCTTTCACTAAAAGACAGTTGTGAAAGAAGGTGAATCTCAGCTACTTATGAACACTGTGGCTGGGCTGGTCAGCTAAAGATCCTAAGAAATGCAAAGCACATAAGAACACCTCCTTCTTCCTGTTTTGTCATTGCTGTTGGCTCAAAAGAGAGGAGTGGAAGGATCAAAACCACTTACTGATCAGCTTGTGGTGCCTGATGTTGTGCATTGAAATTCCTGCAGACTGGAACAATGCAAGGAACACCACAAATCAAGACTGCTGCTTATGCTGGCTTTATATTTGGTAATACATTCCATTCTGTACTGTTCTCTCAAAAAGACAGAAAATCTACCCATCAAAAACTAGGTGAACTGAGATACAAGACACTGACTTTTACACAAAAATCTTCCTTATCCGTAGTAACTAGAGAAGCCACTCTCAGAGCTACAGTCTGTAAGAAAAAAGCTGAAGTAATTCTGAATGCAGGTCAAGAGGTACCATTTGAAAGACTTCAGACTGAAAATAAGAATACCTGCTTCAGGTGAAACTTCTGTGCTATGACAATAGTGAAAATCTCTTCACAAATGTCCTTCCCTAGAATATTAACAACATGACCTTAGCAGCTTATACAGGGGATTTACACACACAAGACTGTTTCCTGACTGTTCGTGTTCCCTGGGACTATGCTTTCCTCTCAGTCACTTCTAGCTGATACCTCTCAAGTCCTAGGGCTAAAAGATGGAGCCCACGATCTATACTGAACACAAAATTAAAGTCCCTTTCAATACTATAGGGTTAAGTACTTCTCTCTTCTCCACCTGGACCCCACTAGGAGGATAGCAAGTAGACATCCTCCCTGGGTTTTCTCGCTGAAGTTTTTCTGTGGTATTTATCAAACTGTTATTTGAGTTCCTGTTCACTCAATCTCTCACATCCAAGTCCCTGAATCATACAGATTACTTCAGCAGTGATTTTCAGTTACACATTACTCCTCTAAGCTGTATAAACTCTAGTAGCTGACTTAGCTAGAGTAAGTTAGCATAGCTCAGTTAAAGAACATAGCACTGTGTTGTTTTCGGCAAGGCAGCAATTGCGCTTGAGTATCTTGCACAGTATCATGCTGTTGTTATGCAGCAAACAAGCAAAATATCCAAATACTAGGTACAGGACATTTTCTAAAGTGCATGTTTCACAAATCAACCTCTTCTTGGCCTGAGGCAATAATGCTTTATTTATTTGCTCATTCCTGTTTTATTATGTGAACTACCAACACTGATTCACTCATTTGTACAAGATTAAACCACTATCAACTCTTTACTGTAGCATAAAGCTAAGAATTTATGGATTTAAAGGCCAAATATTCTTCCATCTAGTCTGATCTCTTGAATAATATAGGCAACAGAATATCATTAAGGAGAAACAAAGGTAGTCTGATAGGACTCACTATATTAAAATCAACTTTCTGCCTTGCTGTCAGTGGAGAGAAACTGTCCTTCAAGGCATTTCACAGAATCTAATGCTGAAATTCTGAGGTAGCAATACTCTCTCTCTCTCTCTCTGTTGTCTAGGGAGGGAACTGCTGGTCCAAATTTTGGTCTTACTGGAAGAAATGTCCATCTTTGTTTTTAAGCTTCTTCTGATATCCAACAAGTCTGCAGAAAAACTATATATTTGTAGATCAGTAAAGGACTATAGGAATATTTTTGGCCCTACAATCGCATATAGGGATATTTTTGTCCCTTTCAATGTTATTTAGGGCACTGAATATTGAATTCTGCTTTTCTGTGGGTTGGATTTTGTTTTCAGATTCCTGTGGCATATATCTAATCATCTATTTAGCAAGTTTGACAAACAAGGTCAGTAACTCAGCAGTAAGAGCTCAAGGAGCAATTAGCCTACGCATGCATCCTGCTTCACTACAAAGTTTGCAAATAAACACAAATAACATCAAATTTTCAGCTTCCCTTGAAATATATAAAGAAATAACTCACAAGAAATGAATTTTGTGATTCCTGACCACAAAATGAACAAATAGCCAAGAAGCTGACCAAGATTATCATCAATTATAGTACTGTTTTCCCAGATCTCATGATCATTCTCTAAAATACACCTACAAGAATAAATAGTTGTAAATTGTTTTTTCTTAAAGCTAACTTGGACTCCTAACTGTGAGGGAAGACGACTTCTTAAAATTATTTGCTATTATCTCCTTAAATTTAGCCTATGTTAATAACCTCCATCAACCTCATTACTTGTGCTGAGGCCAATAAATTGATTTTACTCATACACACCACAAAAGGTATTCAATCTTGGCTGCAGAGACATCAAGAAGTGGACAATTCACCAGCTTCTAGTGGTTAATCTGCTGAACTGTTAAAAACTGTTAAAAATGTGTTCTGTATTTCTTACTTTGAAGTTTTGGCCCGGTTACATCTTTCTCAGCTCAAGATTAATGTCCCTACTCTTATTCCTGTAAACACAGATAACTGTCTTTTTGATGAGGTAAATAGACTTAGGTCCAAAAACCTCCTTCTCCTAAGTGTTTTCTACACTCTCTTCTCAAAACTCTCAACAACCTTCAAGCATTTTCAAGGGTTTCTTGACACAAATCCTAACATTTTGCTCCAGTAAACACAGACACACACATATTTATTTCCCACAATATGTCCATGACTTACTCTGTGCAACCTTCTGCTGTAACATACCCAGAGTTCCTGGTCTGCTGTTCCATGTCTCCTACTTTCTCCAAAATATTATACAAAGTTGCAACCTTAAAATATCCTAGGTGTGGCCCATACTCTTTTAGAATTATGTCTCTTCAGAAATTTATTAAAAATTCTCTTGATTGTTTATAAAGTATTCCATATTACAGTATTTATTATCAGACCAGTATTTACATTTTCTGCAAAAGTTATTGTCTAGGAATGTCCTCACATACCTCGTAGATAATTAATAAAAATACAGAATAGCATAAACAATGAGACGTGATTCTTGCAGAACATGATACACATGCCAACTCATAGAAGACCTCCAGTGATAACTTCCAGTTACTCTACTTAGAAACCATTAGACTGTGCTCTTTTGGTGGGAAGTGTCAGTATTTTTATGCTGAGCATCACTGCATCAAATACCTTACTGAAATCTTTTGATTTTGGAAAGTTACTTAACCCAAACCTGTTCCCACTAAACACTGAAACACATTTTCATATGACTCGATTTCCTACCAAGTTTTTGAGTGCATCACTCTATTTCTTTCCAAATACAAAACTATTACAGCAGAACCTTTTATTTCATACTGATTGTTTAAACTCTTTCCATCTAGTGGCAACCCTTCCTTGGTTATGATGGCTTTTTTCCTGGAATACTTCCAAAATGCTGTTATTGGCCTTGACAAAACCAGACAAGGATCAAAGATTTTTTGTGACATGTAGAAGTCTCCCAACATATCACAACTTTTGTCACATTGAAGCATTTTTTAATACATCTAATTGCTGCTTTTGCTTTCACTCATGGCTAGCCCAGGCTTTATGACACAGATAATGTCTTTCCTGATGACAGAACTATGAACTCTCATCTGTTCTCATCTGTTCTCCTAAATGGCCCCCCATTGCTAACAACATTAATTTCTAATTTTTTTTTCCACATGGAAAATGAGTTTTTCCCCAACCTCTCCACTGTAGGATTTTTTGTTTTCATGACCCTTTGGGTGAAATTTCAAGTGTTGCAATGCCAGGAGCCACAATGTCAACACCAGAAAATCAACACACACACAAGGGAAATGAAAGCACCATCCTCTCATTCCTCACTAGTTCCTCAGCCATGAAATGCAAATACCCTCGTGAAGTTATTCTGCAGAAGACAAGCAGTGGTTGTCCAGGGGCTGCTCCTGGGAGAATGGGAGCCCCAAGTGAGGGCTGCCAGTGTTCAAACCCAAGGTGGCTGCTGAGGTCACCAGCTCAGATGGCAACGAGATGTGTCCACCCAGGTGCTGGGACTGGACCAGGGCCAGGGCAAGGCCCACTGTGGTGCCAGACAGGGATCAGCCCCCGCGGTGCTACCTCGGAGCCTCTGCCTGGGAAAGAAAAGCTGCCCTCCCTACTCTGTCCCTGAGCTCCAGCCATGCATCCAGAAAGGGGCCAGTTCTCTTCAAATAAATTTGCAATGGCTAAACATCAGTGGTGTGACTTGCTCACTGCACAAGAGCAGTAAAGCCAATGCAGGCTTTCAGCTGAAGTACAGGCAAGGGTTTGCAGGCTAAATATGCAGTGTTGTGCACCCTCAGTGTGCCCAGCTCATTTGCTGTGGAGTAGATCTGGGAAGTAGCTCTAGCTGCTGTGTCACCAGTTACCTCCACATCCAAAAAATACTAAACCAAAGCACTGCCACTGTTTCAGTGTAGGGGACTGAAAGCTCATTTAAATTCACAGGCTCACCACGTATTTGGCAAAGACAAATTCCTTCACAGAACCTAGGGGATGCTTAATGTTGATGCATAGATTACAGTTTGCATATGCAGGCTGTTTATGACTAATTTGGCAAACAATGTTCACTACACCTTCAGAAAACATGCCTATCCTGCGCCTGTTCAAGTGACAAGTCACCAAACAGCACAACAATAGAGTAAAAGGGAACATACCAACATACACAGCCAGAGCTGCTTAATTAACAGAGAATTTCAAGGTTTATTTATGTCTGATCCTGTTAATTCTTGCTTTAAGTTTTATATATATCAAGAACTGATGAACAGACAGAAGCAGCATTTTGCAAAGAATCAGTTTGATGACAGTAACATGTTTATTAATATATCAGTCTTTAATAATGGTGAAGTATTACAGTGCTAGCAATCTGGCAATTGCTCAATACTGTTCTTTTAAACAACAAACCCTTTAACTCCAGTACAACTCACTTCATATTTTGATGAGAGGAATTTTGTTATTTTTTCAATAGAAATAAGGAAAACCAAACCCATCTCTCTTTTTACACATTTTCCTTCTTCCAAACCATCTATGAGACATGTCAGGGAAGATATTCAAGAGTATTGCTTAGAAGGTATCTATACAGCCATTTTTCAAAGACAGACATTTCCTGTTCGTCTGTCCAGTTTAGAGCCAAACCTTGTGGCTGAAAGCATCAAATCCAAAGCAAAACCAAAAGTATTTCTAAGGCACAGCATTGCATTTAAGTTGGAAGACCACGTCTGAAGCACACTGACAGCATCACGACCTCCATGCTCTTCTAAATAGCTCGAAACTGGTTGTTCTTACCTCTGACATTGCCTCCAGTGTTTTAGCCATCTGTTTACAGAATGCTTAACATGTAAGAATGGATTTCTTTCTGTATTTCACTGGTGATTTGCTAGTATTTTACTGGATACTCTACAGATATCACACATTTGAGTGATAAAATGTTACTCACCACACAGAATAAGGATCAAAACCAAGAATCAGTCATCTAGCTGCACTTGTCAGGAGCTCATAAACCCTTAAAAGTGGGTCAGACAGAGCAGTGAGAAGCAGGGCCAGACAGAAATAGAAATGAATCAAAACAGTCAATCTCTGTATTAGCTTAGTCAAGAGTAGAAGTATCTAAACAGAGGTTTGGCCCATACAACAGCCAGTTTAAATAGAGATAAAAGTTTAGTCAAGTAGAAGCTAATTCTAAGAGTTTATTTCACCCATAAATTAATGAAAAGTGAACCTACAGCAAGGATCTGTCCTACTTCTTGTGAAACAGTGATGATAAATTTTAATGTTGCAAGCTGTATATTTTAACACCTCTTTTCTGAGCACCACTATTCATTCAACAGCTCACTTCCCAGCCTTGAAGACAGAGGAGGCTGACTCACACTAGGTGGAAATCAAAGAACAGGCAGATGTCTGGAGGATATACGCTGTTACTGCATTCATAAAGCAGACCTTTTGTTTCCTTACAGTGGTCTAAATAAAAGGGAACAAGAATGGTTTTCATTATATTTCTATCTCAGCAATGACAGTTTCATGTAGAAATCTCCCAATTGCTCTTTAATGATTATATTCACCAGCTACTAAAGATAGAAAGTTTTCAATTAAAAAAATTGCTCCCCTGAAAAATAAGCAAGATAAACACAGTTTTGAAAACCAATTCTCTTTATTTTGAGGAATCTGATCAAGGGGAAAAAGCAAGAACTTACTGTATGGCAGATATATGCTAAACTATTAATTAATACTCATTACTAGGTCTAACCACAAAACAAAATTTAACATAAACCATAGCAAGGGTTAAAGCTTTCAGAATTGGTCTGGTTTTATTTTCTAAACATTTTCTGAATTTTATTCTATACATTTTATTTTCTGAACATTTTCCATGTCACTGTGTATACAATTTTGGAGGTGTTTTCTATGGTATGTTCCAGAGGTACTTACACATAATAAATTTGCAGACAAGGAACTCAGACTTAATTACAGATAGGCAGGAACTACCAGATCTTTGAGTGTGTTGTCATCTAGGGAAAGCCTGTCCCAGGAAGAAAGGTACTAAGTCTGTGTGTGCAATGCATGGAGAAAATTGGAATCATAAAAATGCAACTGAAAAAATTTAGATCTGCAGGAGGAAGCCACATAAGTAGAAAATACTCAGAAGAGGGTGCTGCTTATGATTCTGTACAAAGAGCCACCAGGCCATTACCTCCAGGATGGAAGGAGGTACCTTTATGTGCTTGGAACCCTGTTGTGGGCAAAACAGTCTGCAGTCAGGTAATTTTAACAGAATTAATTTAATGTAAACAAAAACAAATCTCTCATTGCTGATTGCAGTTTTGAAAAAAAAAAATTTAAAAAAAGGAACATAAACACTGAGACAGACTCTTACACAACCATCTATCCTCCACACTTCCAGGTCTCAGTTTTCACTATTTTTGCCATGCATTATACTCTGTCCATCAAAACTCCTGTGCTGAGCTGGCAGGAAGAGTAGGAAGCTGAGATGGCATGTGTGATAGTTTCTGTCTGTCACTCTGTGCTTCTGCTGCCCTGTGCTTGAAGGCTTCTGCTGCCCTTTTACTCCATGTCTCTGCTCCAGCCTGGGACATTGATGGGCTCCTGTGCCCTCTGGTGTGTCCCTGCTCCAGCATGGATTGTCCATGTCCCACAGCGCCTCAGGAATGAGGCTACCTTATTTGGGTATAGAGAGTCCTCTCCACAGATCAGCTTGTCTCCAGCCTCCAGAAAATGCCTGCTTCCTTCTGAACTGTGTTTGGGTGGGAGCACTGGTTAAATAATTTTTTGACACCCAAAGGCTAAGATTTGGTACACAAAGCAGGTTTTTTCCATGGCAGTTTTGTGTGCCCCACGGGAGGCTGGAGGCAGCTTTGGCTGACATGAAGTGATTCACAATGACCCCTCTGCCAGCTCACCACCTCAGACCCCTGCAACCTGTGGCCACCAACACAGGCTCTGTACAGCGCCACAGTGCCCAGTGGTGCAGAAATGGGGTGTCAGCTCCAGAGGTGTTCAAGCTTTAACCGGACATCCACAGGTTAAACAGTGTTCTCCATGTGCAACCCTTCATCAAAACAGCCCTCTGCCAAAATGAGACCTCAACTCTCTTCCCATCCCCACAGAGAAGTGCTTATCAGTGACCATGAGATTATTTTGGAGGTAGAGTCTAGAAGCCTCTTCAGGTGAAATTAATTTTCTCCAAAATGAAACCATTTAAAAATCAATGAAGCAAGTACAAGATTTCCTCTCTCTGCAGTGCTCCAGGTGAATTCCCTAATCCCCAGGCTCCTGCAGAAGGGCTGCTCTGCTTCCTCATTCTCTGTCATGGGATGAGCAATCCAGTGGAGACATTTGGCAAATGTCCTTCAGCACAGCAGAAGACGAGCCCAGTTTGTCTCCTTGAGGAATTAGGTCTGAATTCTTGGCCACACATGTTGAAGGGTTTAAAACAGGCCTAATTCTTATCAATTCCATGTTCTTTGTCTATTGTTTTGGAATCCTGGTTTACACACTGATGTCTGCACATTTGTACATGTGTATACTGTGAAAAACAACACCAAAGCTGCAGCTGATTGGTTTTGACAGTGCTGTTTCTAATGCCATATATGCTATAGACTAATTAAATCTATTCTATGATTACTGCACTTAAATAACTTCCACACCTTTTAGAAATTTGGGAATAGTGTGCGCCTTTTTTACCCAACATTGGTTTTGGTTATTTGCAGCACATGTCATCAATATGCTCCATACCTTTATTTCATTTGATTCATTTTGAAATGCTGCATTTTAAACACTGATTAACAGATACATCCATCAGAAAAATATGCTGACAGTTAGGATTGCGTTGCTGTTCAAAGAGATAAAATTAAAAGAAGGTAATATATAGTAACTGATAACATTTTACCATGTAATTCACAGTATCATAATCTATTATACATCACTGAAACCTCAGCATACAGGCACATAATACTGACTATTTAAGCTACAGGAACCATAATTCCTAGAAAGGAATAAAGAATAAAAAATGTACATCTTTAGTGTAACAAGACATACATTTTCATGTTTGGCTCCTGCTCCAGTCCTCTTGGTGAAATTTTTTTGCTGCTTAAAAGCTCTTTCTGTATGATATTAGCAACAGTTACAGAGTATGTACTTCCTTTTCAGCCTGGCATTGCTGTTCCCACCAACTATATTATATAATTTTGAATAAAATGGTAAAATATGAGACTGCTATATGTTTTCAGCCCCTCGTTTTAAGAAATGCTATAAAATATTCTTTTTGATTTTTGTTAGCACACTATTGTTATTTGTAAGCAAGAGGGACTTAATTTCTTTTTCAATCCTGAGCCCAAGGTACACCTCAAAATAGTTTCCTCCCCATGGAGCCTCAGAGCTGTCTTCAGCAGCACTGGCACTGCCACATCCAGCACAGCTTAGCAACATTCAAATACCAAGTCCTGCCAAGAATCCCCAGAACATGTGCTCAATACACAGATGTGCTCTGATGAATCAGGGCCATCCTATATAATCAGTTTGGGTCACTGCAGAACTTGCTTGTTTGCAGTTTGCAATACCAGTATTTAAAAAAACCTGGGGGTTTTGTTGGGTTTTTCTTTTGGTTTGTTTGTTTCTGTTGTTGGGGGGGTTGTTGGGGGGGTTGTTTATTTGGGTTTTTTGTTTTGTTTGTTTGTTTCCCAAGGTGCATGACTGGAAGGGAATGCTTCACTCTTAAGTCAAGTGGATCTGTCTGAATGAGAGCCACTTTGAGCTGCAGCAGAAAGAACCTTTCAGAAGACTGGATGGAGCAATCAGGGAGAAAACACGAAGACACGAGATATTGCTCTGCTGCAGTGCACCTGACTTCAGCATTTCCCACTTTCTTGACAAAAGATTTCCCAGAGACCCCGACAGGACTTGCTGAGATTGTTTCAATGATGGAAGCCACTGGAAGCTGTTGAGCTAGAAGGGCTTTCTAGAAGGCTGTAGGAAACTCTACCCTGCAAGGACTCAAGATGAGATTTATTTTCAGTTTGGTGTTTCCTCTGTATCATCAGCAATTCTGAGCTTTTCTTGGCCGACGAGTTAACCTATTCTACTTATTCTAAGTAAGTTAACTTTGCTGTAAAAAAACCTCTTCTTTTTTTTGAGACCTGAAGCTATTCCATCCAAGGACCTATAAGTCATGCTCTGTCATACCAAGTGTGGTTTAAAGTCTGAATAAATTCTCTCAGTGATCCAGCAGGTGAAGCCTTTTTAGCTGTGACTACTCCTGTATGGACTGCAGCCATGCAGCAGCAAATTCTATAAATTATTTGGGAGCAAAATGTTGTTTTGTATTTGGGCAATTGGAGAGAAACTTCCATTGCAGAAGCTCATCCCTTAGCTCGTAACTGCTGTCCAAAGAAGGACACAGCACATACACACGGGAATTATTATTCATTGTTTGTCAGATAAAGGCCTGCATCTTATCTGTCTGGTGAGATATCAGTTCCTCTGCTATTCTCCCATATTGTTTTCCTTTCGCAGTCTCCAAGGGAGCCTGGTGCTTTAGTCTGAGACTGTATGCTGGAATATTGACAGCTGTTTCAGAGCAAGAGCTCAATCTTCCTTGCACAAACCTACAGCTCTCCCAGCAGGGCAAAATTCACTGGATTCAGGGCAGTAATAGCTACCCAGACCAGTCACCTCCCATCTTCCAGCACAACTTCTTCAAAGTTTGTTTTTCTCTCAACACTAAGGGGAAGGTGACATTTTGATAACAAGTTCTGTTGGTTTCAGCTAACTTTTCTCATCTATAGGTTCACATTTGCATTATTCAGGTGCTTGTTTTTAGTATCTAACTGCAGCACACTGAAAGGATGACTCCCCAGATGTACTTCTTTCATTCAAGTGGTACAGAAATCCAACAGTTTAAGCAATACAGCATGTTAATGTCTCTGCTCCCAGTGCAGAAGAAGGGAGTAAACAGAAAGGAATAAAATATGGCCCCGGAAGAACTGAAAGACCAGCAATAAATCATATTTCCTCAGTGTGACAAAGGAGACAGAAAAATGGCTGTGCCAGATGCCCAGATTTAAAATACCTTCAATTATGTAAATCTGATGGTTTTGCTTTTTTTGAAAATCGTCAACAAGAATATGTTGGGCTACACCAAAAGCTGGGGCCCAGGCTTCACTGCAAAATGGAATAGTAAATACAGGTGCTACTTGCAAACACTAGGCAGAAACACTTTTCTGAAGAAGCAAGGGAGACACCTGCTATTAATTTCACACTAACAATTGGCTCTACCCTCAGTATCCATGTTATTCCATAAACAAATCTATCTGGCTACATTAAGTGAGAAAAGAAAGCCCTGTAAATCTGCCCCTTATGTATTCCAGTAAAATGACTCTTAGAGTATTCTTTTCATCTTCTAGAAACATAAACTACTGTACATAAACTACTATCTGTATACCTGCACACACAGGCTTTACTTTATACATGAACAGAGATCTAAAAATATCTTCTATAACAAAGCAATTTCATTTACAGATTTCCTCTGGGTAGCATAAAGCTCACTGTAAAAGCTGACAGATCTTCACACTGTGCTGTGCTATGTGACACTAGAGCACTTCTGTGAATAACACTCTGCAGACTGGTGGCACATGCTCCAACAACAAATTACTGTTTCTGGGACTTGTAGATATTTTATGCCTGATAAGCAGTCAACCATAAAATAGCTACAAATTTCACTGAAATTTTTAGGTTTTGGAGCAATGCAGAAAGCTAGTTAAAATTAATCTGAGCATGAAGGAAAACTGAAGGGACATGAAGGATGTAAAAAATAAATGCATTTTTTAAAAAATTCTCAATTGATAGAACTAATAAAATTTTAAATATTTGATCATGTAAAGACATTTGTCCTTTCCCATGCCTCCTTAGTTTCTTCAAGACCTTTTTGTGAGGGTTCTTGTCTTCCAGAAATCCAGGCAGCCTGTATCAAATGGATTATTCTCACCCACAAGATTTGAAACCTTCAGAGAATTCTTTTTCCTCTACAAAAGCTGTCTTGACTTTTCTTTCATCTATCACCCTCACCCAAATCCTGTATTTTACTTCCACTAATATGCCTGAACAGACACTGGCTTTGTAAGTCAGTAGTCCTCTGGTCTCCCTAGGAGCTCTGCAAAAATTGGTATCACAGTTGCCTCCCTCTTGCCCTGAACTATCAGCACAACTCTTGGTGACAGACTCCACCTAAGACATGGCAGCAGCATTTCTGTTGTTTCATCCCTGAGCTTCTTTAGGTCCCTCTGCCGAATACATAGACATGAGGATTCATTACCACTTACTTTATTTAATCTATCTATTCCTTGACCTCTCCTCCTACTGCTTCACCTTGAGATAAATGTTGCAATTAGTCTTCCATAAATATAGAAAACCCTTTTCCACCACAATGAGCACAGGAGAATTAATAAAAGTAGTCACTAGATTTACTATGGGGAATCACAAGGCAAAGTTCTGAATATGAACTTACTCTGAAAAAGATAAATCAGTTAATTTCTGCACAGTTTAAAAAATACTTGATGTTTCTTTGTAATAATTGTTAAATTTACAGTAACATTTATTTTCCAATGCCAATTTAATTTCCCAAAAAGATATTTTTTTTCTTTTCTCTTTTTCTTTAGTATCCCCCTTAATCTAAGCAAAATTTCAGATGCTTTTGTACCTATTTAAAATTACTCTATTACCAATTTTTATACATGTTAACAAAGTATTAAATGCTAGGAATGGATTAAATTGAATTAATGTGCCTTTCTATTCCTTTTTTTTTTTTTGGTTGGTTGGGTTTTTTTGGTGGTTTTTTTTTAAGGTGGTCTAGAATGAACTAAATTAGTACTTTGTTTTCAGTGGTGGAAGGAAAGTAGCTTTCTCATGGTTGATTTTTAACATTTTCATGAACTTGCAAGAAAACAAAGCAGGCAAGCTAGACAACACAGTCTAATCCTTTAAAACATTTACTATTTCTTTTTATATGTATTCCTTATCAACGGGCACTTGAATTCACCCAAGATGACTTACAAAAGTTACCTACAAGTAGGTAACTTAAGGGTGTTTAAGGCATGACTACAGAGAGCTTTCTGAGGGAGTACCTAACTTTTTACCTATTTGTACTTTATACAATTAGGTACTGTATACCAGCTTACACGTTCAAAGGGCACGGGTATGACAGAATGTCTTAAATTTCTATTTTTCCAAATCCTTAAACCTGTGACTCGCATAGTAAAACTAAAATGAAATCAAACCACAAATTAATGAAATCACACCATGTCATCTTCTTATTCTGATGTAACTCATTATTAAAATACCCTTTTTTATATCTGTGTATCTAAATATTAAAAAAACCCATTCATTTCAATAAGACAGTGTATTTCAACAGTTAATGCTACACAAAATCCAAATACTAAGTTATCCTACAGCATTCAAGGCCAGGTTGGACGGGGCTCTGAGCAACCCTGACTAACGGAAGGCGTCCCTGGCTGTGGGAGGGGGCTTGGAAATATATGACCTTTAAAGTCCCTTCAACTCAAGCCATTCTATGGTTTTAAGTCTACTCCCTTTGAAAAAGGGAATTAACCTAACACCACAGCTCTACAGCTGAAAGGCTAAAATTTTCCTTTGGTTAAAGAAGAAAATTTGCGAGCAAATTCTCCTACACAGATATTGCCCTGCACAGGGATATCAGACACAAGACAAGACAGGAACATGTGGCAATGGGGATACAATGGCAACACTGCACCAGTTATAATTACCACAAAGTGATGGGTACAGTGGGGTTACAGCAGTCCCTGCAGGGCTGTTTGTTAATCTGCTCAGGAGCACATCTTTCACTGAAGGGTAAACAACCCTGCATCGCTGTTAACACAGTCAGTGACTCAGAAGAACCTCTCACTGCACCTACCCCACAGCTGATGCCAGAATGTTCCCAATACCAAAACTATCTCACAAAATAAAAAACCACTTTAGAGGGTTTTTTTTTTTTTTTTTTTAATATGTGGACTTTCCAAACTAAGAAACCAATTCATTCAATACACTGAGGCTAATCAATCATGACCAACTCAAGCACACATTTCCATGGAATGAAAAACTTGCATCATATCATATCATATCATATCATATCATATCATATCATATATGATATCATATGATATCATATCATATATGATATCATACCATTATCATTCTTATCATCAGTTTTATTTTCTTTCCTGGAGCTCTGAGCTTTGTGGTTTTCTGAACCCTAACCCAAATCCTGACCCTGACCGTGATCCTAGGAAGACCAGGAAATCTAGAACTGGGCTGAGTCGAGTACCAAGAAAAAAGAAAACAAGAAAGCAAGAGTGGGGCAGTGTCACACTCCCCTTGGCATGACTTTCACACTGTCAGTGACCCCGTAGCTCTGGGCTTTGCAGTTTTCTGAACCCTAACCCTAGACTTGGGTGGAGCCAGAAAGTTGGCACTGGGCTGATGCGAGTGTCAAGAACAGAGAAGAGAAAGGAACAAGGTTGGGGCAGTGTCACGCTCCCCTTGGCATGTCTTATTACCTGCCCAGTAAACAGGCTGAAATTCCAGCATCATTTAAGAAACACCAGTGTACTGCAAGTGACTTTGTGCATTTCTTGTCAACTAACACTAAACTTTTCAGTTACCCTCTGTTTTTCCCTCTCAGTGAAAATGTGTTTCATTGCAGATAGTTGCCTAGTTGTTGTGGTACTTTAAGGGTGAAGAGTTTTAATTTATTAAAGAGAGTTTCAGATATTATGCCTGGAAGGGAGAAAGACGGGGAGCCACTTAAAAGGCAACAATGGTGTGTAGAGCCTATGCTTATGATCAAGAAAAGACAGAAGAGTTTCGCAATGGTTCTCTCTCTTTGAATCCAGTAGCAATGCAGCTCTTCTCTAAAAAATGTGATATACTAGACAAAGTCAGTGACTGAACCATATACTGACCTTGTATTGAATTTTTCATGAGTATTAAAAAGCCCAAAATTGCTTGAGAACGCCACAGTAAATCTCTTTCCCAGAAAAGGAGGTGCTAGAATGCCCTTTGAAGTAGGCATATGAGGACAAAGATGCTGCAAAAATGAGTACCAGTAGGTAGCTGGGGGAACTCTGGTCAAGTAGTTTCATGGACTAAATGTTTGGTCCGTCCTATAGAGAGAAAAGGTGCTCAGCAACAGCCTGTGCAGATCTGAAATCACCGACTAAAGTGGTTTTAAGTCTGCTGTGTGCACACACTATGTCTTTTGCCCCTTTGCCCCTGAACCACAGCTTTTAATTAGGATTTAAATAGGGTTTTCTGAATGTCTCAATGATTTTCAGTGTGGATTGCATATGTTCACGTTTTTAAATCTGAGAAGTGTCACTGAACTGGATCGATTCATGAGCAACTTGAAGCTTTCTCAAACAAGGTCCGAGAGATCCACTATAATGCTTGGTCAGGATCAGTCATCTTCAGGACCTCTGGGGACACCTGTAGAGGACAAAAATCCTTTGATGTATGCTGAATGCTGTCAGGGCTTTCCTAATTTTAACAGTGATGTCAGGGAGAAGGACTGTATTTTAATGGGATTTTGGGGGTTAAAAGGATATTGAATCTCCTTTGGAAACTTGCAGTGCACTTTCAGTAGTGGTGTACATTGTGACCATTCCTTCAGCTCCCTCCATCCCAAGTTCAAGTAAGGTTCACCGTATTTCTCATGGCTCTCCACAGTCCACAGTTTAATTGTCTAGTTGAGCTGCCTCAAGGATTATGTAAGGTCCCAAAAGGGCTGAAGTCCTTATCTATTTCCATAGCATGGGATTTTTTACCTTGTCACTGCGATTCTGAGTACTTGGTTTACTCCGACTAGAATAGAAAATAATAGCATGCTTTTTCTGGAAATCACCATAAATCCTCACTATGACTAACAGACATTTATCACATGGCTTCTACATTTTCATCATAATGTAGAAAATTCTCTCTCTTTCTCAAAATGGACAGTTGTTTTCCTACACATATTTGTACAACATACACTTTTTTTACCAAAATCTCCACAAGCATCAAGCTGACTTGATTCTTTTTTTTATAGTATGTCCCAGACAGTATAGCAGAAATTTTGCAGATTTTACATGTGTCTGCGTTTTAAGGCATCCCAAATATGCGTGGTTCTACTTAACTGTCATCAGAGTTTCCTGAGAATCACCTACTGCATCCACGTTTGCATTACAGGCATATTATACTACGGTTCTGCCACCTCCTTTTCAGTGCATCATCATTCATACTCCTCATACTTGTCAACCAATTCACCTTCAGACAGTCATATCTTTAAAATGCTAATGTATTCTATGCTATGCAACAACGTTCTTCTGTCTTTTACTGGCTAGATGAAAATTTTAACTGAATGGAAAAAATTAGGAAGAAACTGTGGAGCAGTGATTTATGTGAGTAAGTTATAGTACATCTATTTATAGCATTACACAGCTTTTTAATCATAGTCTGTTGGCATAATTAAGAATCCTTGCACAGAGTTTGAACAAAAACATAACAACAACAATAATATTTAATTGCATTTTATATGCAAAAATCAATGGGGTTTCAGCTAAGAGCAATATGTTATTCACATGCTACTGATCCTAAGCTGGGTTGTGACATACTGTTTGTTCCTCAAACTCATTGAAGATGCACACATTAATTTACAAGAACTACAGAAAATGCATAGGGGAAAGAAAATTGAGTCCTACAGTTTACACAAAATAAGGAAAATGGAGAGCAACTTTATCAGAGGACACACACAAGATAAGCAATCAACTCTCATTAGAATGGTATATATTAATAGAGTAACAAAAGATTACATATAAAAAGAAGGTTTAACTTAAAAAGATGGTATAAAAAGAAAACCAAAAGCTTGTGATTTTGATTATATTGTCTTTTTAGAACAATAAAAACCTCAGACATCCTTGGACATATTTGCAAAGTATTTGCATGTCACAATAAAAGCCCCAGGCACACTACCTCCCATCTTCTATTTTTATAACTCCTCTAACAAGCTGAACATATTTGTCCCCTTATGGTACCAGAAAACAAATGTTCCTTCTTACTGTGTGGTGTCTGTGCAAGTATGTATTTTAAAATAACCTGGAAGAATAACTTAAAATGCAGAAAGAATACTGGTGCATATTTTTTTGTAAATATGAAGAGAAAATGGAGTTATTATGAATTTAAAATTCCGTTCTTCACAGACAGATTTTGTCCAGCAATCTCTACACTACAAAATCAGTGATGAGGAGTTACTCACCTGGAGGAAACCTCTTTACTGTAACTGTGCTTTTAAAGAGTGTTGTCGGTATGGAGAGTGTTACAGCTGCACATTATCCCTGTGAGCACTATGCCTATTTCTTAATTACGTAAAGAAAGACGTGCAGCCACAGTTGTTGCAGTATCATCAGCCCTGGGCTGCCCGAGGGTTCCCTTAAATGCTGTAAAGGGCATTATTAAAGGTGTCTGTGATGGACTGACTCATGAACAAAACAAGATGTGACCTTTAAAGCAACGGGAATTTAACAACACTTATTTACAATATTATTTTCCCTCAGTGCTCCCACATTTGAAAGATCACAGTAGCCAGTATAGTTCAGAGCCAGGAAGGAAGGCAGGTGTCAGGATCTACTCTGGCTAGAGCATTTCTAAAGGATCATATATACGTAACTGGAGAAACTGGAGAAACCCCTCCAAACCTGACATTCCTTTCAAATATTAGGAATAGAGAAGAGCAGAAAATCATTAAAAAGCATGAAAAATAAAGTTCTGGAGAAACAACTTTCACTGAGCAATAGAAACTAAGGATTTTTGTTCTCAAGGAGTTTAACACAGAGTTTGCAGGGCCAAAGGAAGACTGAAATGTACTGCAGAAAGACCCATAAAAAACTATGTAACTTTACATTCCTACCAAAAAGAGGCGATTGGGAAGATGCAAAACTATTAATTCTGGGGTATGAATCAAAGAAGTTGATACAAATTAATGTTGGAGTAGAACGGGTTTTACAGCAAAGTGCCAAAATGAATGGGAACAATTATTAGGGCCATTTTCTTTTCTGATGATACAAAGTTACTTGTAATAGCTAGGAGAAAGATGGGACTGAGAATAGCTGAAGAAAGGTCTCAGAGGACCGAGGCCATGGTTTCACAAGACACATAATACCGTGTACAACCAGCTGTCACCAATAGCTCCCTTCCAGCCTGCCTCACCTGCAGCTATTACGGTCCCCACGCCCCTTCTGTGAGACCTCTGTTTCCATCGGGCATGGGTGGCAAGGTTTTGGCAGCTGAGGACCTGCAGAGGTGGCCTCTGGGGAAAGAGGCCAGTAGCTCTGCCACAGATCCATTGCAGAACACAACTGAACACCAGCAAAGCTGGTGGTGTCTTCAGGAAAATGCATGTGAAGAAGGGCAGGAGAAGCCAGACAGAGAGAGAAGGAAACAAAAGGAGTGAGATAAAGCAGAGGGAACGCCAAGATCAGCAGAGGAGGAAAAGCTCTGTTCTGGAGCAGACATCCATCCTGCAGCCCATGGAGAGCAATGCCAGACCAGATGGACATGCCTGATGAAATTGCAGCCTGTGGAGTGCCCACACTGGAGCAGAGGAAAACCATGAGGAGGAAACAGCAGCAGCAGAGAGAACTCCTAGGTACTGACCACCCTTTATTCCCCTCCATGGTGCTTCAACAGGGTAGGGGAGCTGAGAATGAAGGAGTGAAGCTGGGAAAGGTGAGAGGAAAGATGTGGCTTTTTTATGTCTCTTTTGCTTCTAATTAGCCCAAACTATGTTATTTTCAGGAGATTAAGTCTGTTTTTCCCACAGTGGTAAATGGTAAATTATTCCCCTGTCTGGATCTACAAGCTTACAAGCTTTCCCATTCCTGTTTGTTTTCCCCCTATTTTCTCCCCCTTTCCTGCTGGGGCTGGGGGGCAGTGAGTGAGTAGCTAGGTAGATGTTTGGCTGTGGAATATGGCTAAACCACCTCAATATTACACTTTTCTCTAAATACTACAGGAAACTTCCTATTCAATGTTGGAAAAAAGTTTGGGATTGTTAGGCACCATTAGAGCCTGAAAATTTATTATCCTGTGTAAAGTCATCAATACAGTAATTTTCCATTATCTGCTACAAGCAGAAAATTAAAAAAGGCTACACAAATTTAGTACTGTCTTACTGCTTGAGTAGTCACATTTGATGACCTATAATGAGAAGTCTGGTAACTACTGAACATGAAAAATCCAATGAAAGTAGCAACGAAGAAGAAACTTTAAAACAGGCACACTGTAATCTGAGCTTTAGACTATCTAAGACTGACTTAAGCAGTCATGAAATAAAACGATGCAGTCAATAACTAAAACTACCAAAAGGAAATTATTTTTCACACCTTATGCAGTTGAGTTGAAAAAGTGTGCCACAGGACTTGTGGATATCAAAATTGGTTAAATGCAACATCAATTCTGGTTCATTAAGTAACTGGGCCACACATTCTCTTGCACTCAGATAGATCACTGGGGAAGCATATGCCCAAGATTATCTATTGCACTTTTTCATAGGTGTATACTTTTGTGTTCGTTTTCTTCCCCCTGTTTTAACCATGTAGAGATGCTCACAATGTTCAGGAATAAATCAAGGCTTACTTACAGGACTTCTTGTGATTAGCTTAAAGAACTGAGAAGGAACTTAGCTTAAAAATTTGCCCCTGTTAAGCTTATGTCTGCTGTAGCATGACCCACAGCACACCGTGGCCCATAATGTTTACTCAGCCCATACCCACATGACTGGAACCTCCTGCTGTTGTTAAATTTGCCACAGGCAAAGACACTCTCATGTCTCCTCTATCTCGTATTTCATGAGCAGTTCCTCATACTCAAGGAGAGGTTGAGAATATTTAGTAGCTGGGACTTTATCTTTTACATTTTAGTGTTTTCAAAATAGATGTCCTCCTTTATGCAGACTATCTAGGGACGAGTAGCAGGCAGGTCATTTAGTATTTTTGAGGTTTTTTATTGAATGGCCATCTAAAAAATGGGAAGTGGGGGTAAGGATGCTGAATACAGTTTGAACGGGACCAGCATATCAGATATTCACAAATATTAAAAAGCACTAGTCTGATTAATCACACAAAATAAATACAGTAGTAGGAGTCAAACTATTATTTTTTCAAAGAGTAAACCAGTCCTAGTTTTCATAGGGCAAAAGGTCTCCATGAAAGATTGTACAGGAAAAAAATGTACTTTGAAAGAAGAGATATACACGAGGGATTTAAGATCTGTCCCAAGAGATGAAAGGAAGCATGGAAGAAGACACCTATTTACTGGCAGAGAGAGGCATGAAAGAATGAAATGGAATGATATTTGAGAGTATAAAATTCTTTTTGAGATCATTTTAACAAGAACATCTGAGAAACACTAAGGATGCACAAATGCAAATGACAGGAAAAGAAATGCTCCTCGATGAAGTTATTTACAGTGTGGTTTGGGGTACTCAAAGTGATGAATTTGGAAAAAGTCAGCTGCAATTCTTTCTCCATAAGATTTAATTACTTAGTGTGAAATAGAAAATCCAGTGCACTGGATATAAATAACAGTACAAGAGAAAGACAATAGTCACTTTATTAAATACAGAGCAACCCCAAATGCATGATAGCTGAAAGCTGAAGACTCTAACACAGTCAACAGAGTAAGACCATGAAAGAGCCTTCAAATACAACCAGCTGCAAAAAGAAAACACTACATAGTGTTAAGAGGGAGGAATCTAAAGTTACAAAAAGGCTGGGTGAACATATTTTCTTGCAATTCCAGGGTACAAGATTTGAGGGATCGTGAAGACTTCCCAGTAATTGACTAAAATGCATCAGTGCTGCAGCTATTTTGGATTTTTCCTTAGGTCAGTTTAATATCCTACACAGACAGCTGAATTGTATTAATAATATTTAAAATATGAAACCATTTCAAATCGCGGTTGTTCAAAGCACTGAGGCAATTTTATTTTTCTCACCTTAGAAGGAAAAAGATGAATACTACATATTTATATTAGGTTTTGGTTACAGCAAATAAGCAAAAATCACTTCTCTATTTCAATTAAGTGCATGGTGGCTTATGTAACTACAGTCTAAAAGCAGGAAACCTACTAAAATGGAGTGGTCAAAGAGCAGTGAAACTGTGGAGACAGTTCCAGTCTGGCACTGGTAGACAATGGAACTGATTTAATTATGGATTCTGTGTGACCTCCAGTAAATTGATTTTTAAACAAACTCAGAAATGCAAAGGTGAAAGGAACAATAGCACATTATATTCCAAGGTCCTCTGAAATGTCAAATTGTACTTAAAAAGAAACATAACACAGCCAAAGTACTCAACATTACAAAAAATCATCTGGACCAGCTGGAGAAAGTTAGACAACACAAAGTATGAGAGACCAAGAAAACATGTCCTACAAGCCACAGTGGAGGAAACTGGGCTTGTTTTCCTTACTTTAGCACTTTATTGTTTTAGCGATAACTGAGAGGGGACAATAGCCTTCAGGTGCATGTAAGGTTCTAATAAAGAGGAAAGGAATCAACTTGATTTATATCCAATGCAATTCACAGGCCTAGATTGAATTGTGGCTTATTAAGTTGGGCAAAAGGGAAAATATTCCCCAAAGATAAAGGCAGAATGGAACATGTTATCTAGGAAGGGTATAGAAGCTCCAGATTTTGTAGGGACAGTTAAGACAGACACCTGCTGAGGATGTTTCAAGTATTCTTGGTCCCACCACCAAGCAGGGAGAAAGATGAAATAATCTCTTTATATTTGAGTCTTTTTTTTCTACACCATACAAAAAAACATCCTGAAGTAGGAATAGAGCCTTCTATAAATTGTGTTTTGAAAACAGATCTAGTAGGGTTTACTCTACACTTGCACATCTGCTCATGAAAATTCGTTGAGCATTTCAGTTAGAGGAACAAATTAAGTTCACAAAATGTGTTTCAGTACATATAGAAGAGATGAATGTAGAAGTTTTAAATAGTTAAGCCTGTGGACTTTTGCATTCTCTCTCACTTCTCTTTTTCCTTTTTATTTCTTTTTGAATCTCTGCCATCTGAAAACACATTAAAACTGGAGGAGGAGGCCGGAAAGAATTCATTAGTGGCTCTGGTAAGGATTTAGAAAGCAAGTGCCAGGTTTCAGTCAAATAAGGTAATACAGGGAGAGGAAGTTCAGGGAAGGTGTTTACTGTCACCACTACTGCATTTTAAAAAAGTTAAATTTTCATCAAGATGTCACGCTTACTTTCACCTATAATAATGTACAAAGCTTCGTTTCCACCAGAACTACCTCAAGAACCAATGCAGCTGTAATTCTTGGGTTTGTTTCCTTTAATGCGGCAACCAGGCTTTTTTTTTTTTAACAAGAGGACATTTGTCAACGATAATGAGTGTTCATGTGATAATTTAGATTTATACAAACATATGATTTAGTGTTATACAACATTCTGGTTTAAAAATTAGCACAGTAGCACAGATTGAATGGCTTGCAATTGAACTTCCTGGCAGATTTCTAAATGCAATTTACTGAGAAACATATTTTTATGTTGAGTATTTTGTGTAGCAAGCCTGAGACATCACAGGTTTCCAGAAAGCTACTTGATAATCTGGAAGAACAAATAAATGCAATGTTTTTAACAAAAAACCTACTTGCCTCAATGTCCCTACATGCTGAGAGCTGTTGTACACAACCATGCTGTAGGTGTGTATACGTCCAGGCATCCAAGGTTGGATGTGCACCTTTTAGCTCGAGGAGTATCACCATGCCCATATCACTTCCCCTTCCACTCCCTATAAACTCACACTCCTCTCAATCGGGGAGACCTCTGATTTAAAAGAAAACCAAAATATAATAGAACATGAAACATGGCTCTAAGAGTCAGCAAGGCACACAGGCTGTGAGCACCTTTGAGGGCAACACAGTTCACAGAACCTCTGCTAATTATTAAGCAGTGTTTCTTTCTCATTTCATTAAGCATCCACGTGTACGATTCTTACCGATACCTGTAAGGGAAATGGGATTGCCTGAAGAGAAGCCTGGTGACCTACAGGAATAGATTCATTGTCCTAACACCATCTTGGAACACAAATGGATTAATCCAATGACAACTCCAAATGGAAGGAAAGGGTTTTTCTTCAAAAAGTCAAATCTGTGGGTCAGGGTCCAGACTGACAAGTTAGATGGCACTGACATGACTGCAGTGCAGCTGCAACACAACTCAGGGGGGACCAAGGGTTACAGCCTCAGGAAAAAGCAGCTCCTAAGGGAAGGAGTGAGGAGACCGTACTCTTAAGTTCTTAAACCTTTCATAGCAGCTCTTAGAAGCAAGTTGGTCTTGTACACAATCAGTTGAGCTCCTAGAAGGTAGCAGAGGGGGCTCATACTTGACACCTACCACTTGGTAGGTTTCACTTTTGGTTGAAAGCACCTGGGAGTAGTATATTTAGCAGAGTTGTACTTTTTTCCTAATGGTGTTTCCTACAGTAGGAAGCCTTTCATATCCAGGAAATTGCTAAAGGGAGGTAAGGGTTTGGAGGGAAGAGAAAAGAAAGAGAATATTACAAAAAGAGAAAGGTAACTGATTTACAATCTGAAAAGAGTTGGAAGTAGTATCTAGCTAGGCCATGGACAAGGATATGAATGTCCAGAGAAGTCCCAATTTAGCCAGATTGCTGAGAAGACCTTAAAGACAGTGACCACACCTTTCCATTATAACCTGAGCAGAGTAAAGCAAGGGGAAAGAACACAGTGGCACATAGGGTTCAGATGTCCCTAGCTTTAGTGTATGTGCACTGGCAGTGTAAATGTTCATGTGGGCAATCACCTAAAGAACAAAATGTATTAGGAGTGATATAAAGAAGATATTTAGAATTGATATGATTATTAACAATGTTAGAAGAATACATAACTTTTGGTGAGCAGCAACACAGAAGTTATTTAAAACACCCAAAGAAAATGAATTCAGAATGAAAACATATATTTACAATACGGAAGCAGGTAGGTTGGAAAGCAGTAATTCTGGAAAGAATAGACAGCTCATGGTACTTAACCCAATGAGCAGGATCTCCCAGCATGCTGCTGCTGCTAACAAAGTCAATGTGACCCAGAGACTCATAAAAAGACTTTTTTATGGATCTTTATCCCCTTACATGAACATAATTGACAACAGTGTGTTCAAATATACTTGTTATAAAAATGATCCAAGAAACCATGAAAAGGTCACACAAATGAACAAATGCCTGGAAAATCCTCATTACAGAGAATCCTTTAAGATGTTTAAGTTATCTACAATATTATAAGAATATTTATGACATGACTGAGCAATTCTGCATGTTAAAAAACAAAAAGAAGACTGGAAAAGGCCTCTGGATTATCAAAATGTTTGTGATCTATGTGTAGTTTCTCTAGGCACAATATCCTGTACTCCCTATCTGTAGAGAATAATGTTTAATGTGGAGAGTTGAAAAAGACATAGCAAGGTTAGTAAGGAAAAAGAGATCTAGTTGGACATAAATAACTTTTATCTGGAAATAAAATGGCAATTTAAAAATGAGGCAATTAATTATGGGAATAAGTAACAATTGAAAACTTTGGACTTGCTGTCAAAAGACATTCTCTTTCTAAAAAGAATGATTTTTCAGCTAATAATTTTAGCTTTTGTAATGTGGCTGACAAAATTTCAGGTGCCATGACAAAAATTAACATTTGCCTGCCAGCTATGTGTTTCATCCAAATTATCAGGATATCTATGAAAATGTGGTAATTAGTATCTGCTTAAACTATACATTTTCCTTATAAAACAAAGCAGCATGACTCATCAGTTTATCTGATTATGTTAGATGTAATAAATTACTGCAGATCAACACACACAGAAGCAGCTGAAATCTCATCTACTTCACTGCAAAATGGTAAATGACCTTTTCTCACAATGAAGTCCTGAGGTAGGAAAAAGATTACATGCAAGAACTGCAGTGTCTCTATTGATCTCTGCAGTAGATACTTGCACAAGGCATTTGCTAAGCCATTAATTTCAGAATTGTGGACAATATGAGTGTCTTCATGTAGGTAACTAGACTTCCAATATTGGCATCTCTCCCTCTAAGAGTGAAATATACATTCCCTGGGCTGAAAGGCACATTTTATAACATTTCAGAACATGACAAAGCCTTATTTCTACATAAGGAGTCTCTCATAGCTCCTACAAACAATTTAGCAGAGCAGAACTGGGAAAATAATGGTTAGGAAAAGTGGTCATCCATTAATAATGTTTTGCTATAAATTTGAAGCTCATTTCCCAGATCCCTGAAAAAGCACTGAAAGGGAAGTATCCCACACTTGTTGGACCTCTGGAGTTTTCCGGAGTGGTAAACTGAAAAGCTGCCAATCACTCTCCTCACTGCTCCATCTCTACAGGGCAGAAGCTCCTAAGCAACTCTTTAAGTAGTGAAGTATTATGAAAGAATAACTCCAGGGGTATAATTAAGATGCAGATTGCTAATGTAGTACATGATCCTTTTGCAGGCAAGGAACTGAGTATCTTTTCTACCTTACAAAAGCTCTGGTCAGCCAGGCATGTGTGAAGCCTCTGTACCTTCTAACCCTACCTTTGTTACAACTTTTTGATCTACGGGTCTTGGTCGTGACATAAAACTTGAAATCAAAAGTTTCATATTCTTACTAAATATTGAGCCTTGGGGGATAATTAATTGCAGGCTCTTCTTATTGTAGTATCATCATGACTATTTAGTCTATTTCAAATTCTTCAGTGACTGGAAAATCTGAACATAATGAAGTGACAATGGGTATCTATTTTATTTTCAAATAACTCAGCTTTTCTTAACAAACATATATTCCTCTGGCAAAATTACTATTACTCTCATCAATAAATAGGAGCAAATATAGCTGCACTATTCCTGGCATTACATTTCTGTAAGCAGTCAGTATGAGAAACTTAGAAAAAATTCAGTAGCACCCAACAGGATTTTTTATTTATTCAAAAAACATTCATTTGCCAGTATAGGATATGATTCAAAGTGACATTTACCTTTTCATTTATTTCTATCTTAAATCATAGTATTTCTGTATGTCATAGCACTCTGTTCTAGGAAAGACATTAAAGAAAACCAGAGGCTCACTGAAAAATTCAGATTGGAAGTGACCTCCTGAGATCCATAGTCCAGTATCTTGCTCCAAACAGGGCTAACTCCAAAAGTAGATGAAGTTGCTCCGGGCTTCTGTAGCCCAGAAAATACAATTTTACCACGACATCACAGGCTCTGTATTCAACACCGGGTCTCCAGACTTCTCGGAGCTTGCCTTGGGTCTGATTTTCAGATGTGGCAGCAGTTGCCTGGTGGACACATGCCTGTTGCTTCTCTGTATTGGCTTTGCTCTGGGAGCACCCAGGTGGGACAAACAATCCCTCTGGGGTCATAGGGCTGGGGGACAGCAGTGTATAGTTTTGAGTGGAATAAAATTGAGGAGGAAGAGGGTTCAAACCGCCAGTATTTATGTCTTCCTGATGAACTTGAGACATCTTGCTGTGAAACCCCTGCTTTCTGCTTGAATAACATTGGTATTATGCACTTCAGGATCCAGAGGGACACATGAAGCATAATACTCAAAATCTTGTTTATGGACTACAAGGAAACAAACCTGATAATGTACACACACACACACACACACACATATAAAGCTAAGAATTTACTGTTAGTTTACATTTCTTTCTAGCATAACTTCACAAATCTTAACAGTCTAATCCAATAATCAGTATTACTCTTGCTCTAATTATTAGAGAAAAATAAAGAAAATAAAACCAAATAAAAAAAGAAATACTTCTATATTAACAAAGCAAAGTCTTAGTAGTAATAATATGGTTTAAATTGTTATGCATACACTTCTTAGTTTACAACCCTTTTTCTGGTAAAAGGCTCATGCTTTAACTGTTCCTGTGTGTCCTAATGTGGATGGGTTTCAGCCTGGCAGTAGTGGTGAGAGACTTTTAGCAAGTCATCAGCATCTGAAGTCCTTTGTGAGCAGGAGTATGATGGTGATGTTGATACTGACGGTTACTTCTTCCTCAGTCTAGGATCTCTTTGCAGTACTTTCTAGATACCTGGTAACAGATATCTGGTATCTTTATACCTTGCTATTTATTTGCTGATCTGCAAGTCTATGCTCTTGTTCTTTGTTCCCCCTAAAAGCACTTGTGTCCAGGTCCAGGTCTGTATTTCTTCAAGTTACCAGTGGTGATTGGTCACTTCTAGATTCTATAGATCTATATACTTACAGATCTGGAGTCTCCAGTGTCAAGCCCATGTACACACGTATATATGCACA
Source organism: Corvus cornix cornix (assembly GCF_000738735.6). Classification (NCBI taxonomy): domain Eukaryota; kingdom Metazoa; phylum Chordata; class Aves; order Passeriformes; family Corvidae; genus Corvus; species Corvus cornix. The sequence goes on from NC_046333.1 coordinate 82,219,132, forward strand.
AACATTGCTGAAGTAAAAAATGGATTCTAAAATTTAAAAGACCAACACTAGTCTTTGTTTTTCCCATTTTCTAGCCTTGAAGTTACAAGGAAAAGGAAAATGAGGAAGCTCTTCAAAAACCTATTCCATATTCATGAAAATGTTAGTAGCTTACCTTTTAAAAAGCATTTATTAAACTTTCAGGGATCCACATTTTATATATTAGTTCCAAACAATGTATTTCAATGTTTCCATTCTTTACTAAAAGCCTTAAACCTCATAAATGTATGAGGCTTCTCTGTTTTAGATTAATTTTAAAACAATTTTGAAATATTTCAGTCCCTTTAATGGTATTGTTTCACCATGTTTCAGTGAAAAAGTTAAAATCCCACTCAATGATTTGAAACCTCATTCATTTTCATCTGCTACCCGAGTAGATGGTTTCTAAAACCATCATTATACTGCCTCCTTCTCAAAGACAGCATTTCAGAGAACCCACTGAACACCAACACCTTACGAACACCTCCCCGTGGTGTTGTAAGAACCTCTCAGTGTATATTCCTGTGTCTCACGATGCAAAGCCCCAGAAGAGAGAGAGAAGAGCAATTATACTGCTGTCAGCATTAAGATCTTGCACTCAGCACTAGTGAGTCATTCATTACCCCTACAAACTGTCAGCCAGACTTTTATCAGGGAGACAAATAACACTATGAGAGGCTATTTTAAATACATATCTTGAAATAAGACTGCAAATTCAAAAGAGGTCAGAATAATTTCACATTTCCCTTTCATAAACACTGAAAAGAAATAAAAGATGTGTGAGAAACACCAAAGTGGGCTTTGAAAATACTGCTTTTTACCACACAAGTTCAAACGTGGCCCCTGCCCTGCTGGGAGGTGTCACCACCCACAGCTTCCTGTCCCTTTGGGACCATCCAGCCTTTGCTGTGAAGAAACAGAAGAAATACACAGTGGTGTGGGTACAGTATGTCCAACTTGTACCCCAGTATATACACACACCCCCCTATTTCACCAGATTCTAATGTGTGTTGATCTCACTTAAAAACAACGAATTATGGTGTTTCTCTTGAGTTCTTTGGTGTAATTGTTGAGTGGTATTGCAATAGACTTATCTACTGATGTATCAAAATGGTGTTTTCAAAAAGGCTATTCAAAGACACACAAAAAAAACCCCCAGTAACTGAAAAACAATGGTTGTCTACATTTGTATGAGCCTACTCTCAAATAATATAATAGGAAATTCACAGAATAATTTGAAACATAAATTGTACATCTTTCAAAAACAATTATAAAAGACATGATGTCCATGATCTGGAAATATATGCAAATTTGACCTGGAGCCCTAATCATTTAGAAGCACATCCTACGCTCTGCACTTGTACGAAAGTAGCTTATGCAAAGTAAATTAAACTAAATTAAATTTTTTTCCTGTTACAGAGATGTAGAATCAAGGGTCATGCTACAACCTTTTACAGGCTAATAAAGGCTTTGATCAAAAAAAATGCTTTTTAAAATGCACCATGCTCCTACTGTTTCATTGTATCCCAGTTCTCTAAAACTAGTCACCAATATGATCGACTTGCTTCCTAAGTACTAACAATGTGGATGATCTTCTGTATCTTCTTGGCAAAACAAGCAGTGTTAAAGGACAGACTAAAGTACATCCACTTCTGAACTAATGTCTGCAAACAAGGAAGTGTGTTAATCCTGGGGAAAAAAAACCACCTACCTTATTAAATGAATCTTCATTTTACCTTTTCAGGTTTAAATATCTAATGTCCCTAAGTGTGATAATATGGAGGTACACGTCTTCATTTTTTGGTTGGAAAAACCTTGACAGGAGGTAAGGGGCATACATTAAGGGGTTGAGGGGATAAAGATCAAAGAAATCTATAGAAGAAGATCTGAAATTCTAATGAGCTCTTTTTGAGCTCACTGGAGATCAAAAAGATCACTGATTTCCACAGAATATTTGACTTTTGTTCAATAAGACATTGACCAGTCTGTTTCTAATCCAGCCCTGCAATACACTACTTAGAGCTGTGTAGATGTCTTAACTAATTTGACAGATTTATTCCTATCAAAACACAAACATGACAACACACACTTAAATATATATAACAAATTATGTACAGTTTCCTTGATTATTCTATAAGAACAACAACATTTATCAGTTAAAGATGGTTTCGCATCTTTCCATCTTGCTAGGCTACAGCATATTTGAGACGCAAGTACTACAAACCCCATAGAAACAGTATCTGCCACAGAATTCCTGGTAGTTGTGCTTCTCTTCACTGTCAAGTTGTCAATCCTTTCTGCAAGACCTTCAGTACACCAAAGCTACTTATTTATGTCTTTCCATAGAAACTAGTAACCTTTAGCAAAATAATACACATTTGCAGAAAACATCAGCTAGAACCATATCTGCGGTAAGTACGGCCTTCTTACAAGAAGCATCCTTACTCCTTTGAATTCAGTGTCCAGTAGCACAACCCCCCTTCTTCCTGCAGATAAACAATGCATTTCCTATGCTGGGAGGAAAAAAAGCAACTAATAGAAACCTGGGCCCTTACAATTGTGCTCAGTTACAAAGTCCACCCATTCCCTGCACACAGCTTTGGAGGCAGAGGTGCAAACATAAATGACTGTCTTACAAACCTCTCCTGCAGCAGTACCTTATACAAATTTTGCATCTAATCATCAAAACTTGCTCTTACTGTAAACTTTTCTCCTTAAGATTACTTGAAATGTTTTGTAGCAACTTCAGCCAGTGTGCAACCCAAGTGCCCAGCAGAACAAGGATAACCCTCTGAACAAACAACCTGTTAAAGCCCTGGTGTGGACTTTCCATTTGCATTTTTTAAGAAAAAAGTGTTGGTGATGGATCTTGAAAACATTAATTTAAATGTCTAAAGGCACTTGTGAGACAGACATAACAATTAAGGTCAGCTGGGACACATGAGGTGCACAGCAGCACTTTTAGTGACAACAGACACCTGCCAGTGAAGATTCCATTTTCTGATTCTTTACAGTTCACAGAAGTTCGAGTCTTGGTGACCTTCAAAGCCAAATGAACCTATCTTCTTTACTACTTGGTGAACTGATTTGTATTTCAAATTCTCTTAAATGAAGCACCTATCTGTCAGGATGATAGGATCTGTACAGAATTTGCAAAGAGAAAAAGAACTATATAAAGCAATCAGAGAATTCTTTTATTCAACTGCTGCAATAAATGACAGATAGTATCATTATGCAATTCCCCTAGCTCCTCTTAACAAACCTGACCCCTAGAACTATATCACGTGATTCATCAGTATTTTGGATTCAAATGTTTTTCAAAAACAATGCAGAAATATCTTCTTGCAGAGATTTTCAGCATTGATCTTGGGCATGAATAACTGAAGATTTCCAAAAGCATGTGTGTACATCTCACTGCTTATTCCATGAGGACAACAAAAGAGGCAGTGTGCAAACAGAATCTATACAGCATTTTTAACTTTCTTTATCATAAATATTTTCATAGAACAAGTGAGAAAAAACATAATTTGACAACAGAAATAACTAAAACACTTTCCTGTATTCAGATGGAATCTGTGCACAACCAATTCAAAAGACTTTGCATCTTTCATTAAGTAATTCAATAAGTGCTTTTCCATTAACAAGCTGAATTACATAGTGACGAATAGGGGGACAGTGTGAAAACAGAAAAACAGCCCCAGACATGGGTGTTACTTTACCTGTTGCCTCTTCTCAAATTCTAACTTGATACGGGATTTGATGCAGTTGCATGTGTCCTGATACGTCTGCTGCAGCGCGAGTTCCATGAGGTGTTTGTGGTACGCTCCTGCCAAGTTCCCGCAGATAAAAATTATTACATTGGCCAATATCTAGGGGGATTAAAAAAAAACAAGTGTCAGGGAATTTACATAAATATATTAACAGATATTAATCCTAGCTTGCAAAGGAAGATTGCTGCAGTTAGATATTTTGCTTTTGTTTGTTTTCTAGCAAAGGTTAACCTTTCAAAAACCCTTTAAAACTAGTGGCAACATCCCAAGCAATAACAGAATCATAGAATCAGTTAGGCTGGATACTGTTTTAATTCAGGATTAAACAGGAATGAAAATGAGCAACATGTTTGCCTACTCAACGAGGTACACATTTTCTGCAAAAGGAATTTTAGCTCATGTTAGACTTCACTGCTGAGTACCAATTAGGTGGGATCATCACCTACTGATGTAAAGCAATAGCTATGGTTCCTAACAGCAATGCTGGAAGCCATGTTATTGCTATGCTCTTTCGGCAGCATTTTCTATTGCAGTGCCATATGAGTAAGGGCCGAAAAGTTTCACCTACACACAAGAAAAGCCTGACCTGCATTTTACCTCCGCCTGATCCACTGCTATCCATCAGTCAGCTATAAATAGTAACCTTGGTGACGATAAGCAGTGTCTAAGGAGCAAGATTTGACAGCTGTCTGCTAGAATATACTTTTCACTATTACCAAAACAACTGCAATTGCCTAAAACACAGAACTTTAAGATTTAAGATTTAGGGGGTCACACTTGCAACATGCCTCTGCATGCAACAAGCCACGAACATGGGAAATAAGTTCGCTTAAAAAATCAAGGCCTTTTCTGCACTTGACCTTTGAAAAGGACACAATATTGTGTGGTGATGCTAATACTTTTAACTGTGCCCAGCTTATTGCTGCAAATAAAAGAAACACATTTATCCATTCTAGCTCACTCAGAGCAAAAGAAACACAGTAAAGTAATGAAGCCAATTCCTAATTCAATAATAAAAGTAATAATAAAGATAATATTAAATTGAAGCTGAGATACAGCTGCAGTCTGCTCAAAGCAGGTCTCTATCGTCTCTATCTGTGTATCATATACCCTGGATTACAAGCACTGCACGATGTCACAGTACTCATGGTCTGGAGGGGAAGGAGGAAGAAAGGAGGCAAAAATTTCATTAATCCTTCACAGCTAATCTAATCATGAGGTTTATGATAGATTTCCCTGGTGATCATTCATGGGCTGGTTTTGGTGTACCTATGTACCGGGCAATCTTTCGTGAACTGCTAGTAGTGTAAGCAAAGCCAATACAAAGAGACAGATCAGAAAAAAGTCCAACAATGTGCTACAGTGGTTCAAAGAAAAAAGATAAATTGTCCTATTAACAGAAATCCATCTCCTTGTGGAATACGTTTTATTCACAAGAAAAAAGAAAACCATGGAGTTTTAATGTTCCTTTTGTAAATGGAAACTTTAAAATGGCAAATACATACTTTTATTTTCCTCACAAATCTTAACATCATTGCATGCAGTACTTGTTCCTCCATCTGTGACATTTCTGACATCTCACCTCTCATGGCTCCACAAAGCTAAAAGCAGGAGCTATCCACCTTTACTGCAAAAATGATTGATGTTTTCAGTTTGGTAGAACTTTTCTTTCTTTCCCTAAAACTTCAAGATTATGGCATTATAATGTTTCGAAAAGCAACATCTGAGTTCTTAAATTTTTCTAAAATAGATAAATCTAAAAACAATGAGAAAAATCTACATATTTCACTTTCTCCAAAGAACCCCTATTATGAAGCAGAGGGATAAGAAATAGTTTACACGGAACATTTCACAACAGCCAATAATCTAAAAAAAAATCCACAAACATATGAGATTATGGTGTACAGTAAAATATTTGACCTTAAAATGTTACAGTGCAGATACTGCAACATGCTGTATCAGACAATGAGGCCCATAGAGAGAAGTATTTATGGACTGATTCTTGCTAGATGTTTCAGAGATGTTTATTTCTCCAGCCGCATGGCCGGGGCTCTGCCAAGGAACTGCTCAATCACGGGACCCGAGGGTCCTTGCCTGCGCAGGGGAACACAAAACAACCAATGGGGAACGAGGCTGACCAGGGGCAGGGAAACCCCGTGTCTCCCCCCCAGGGCCCCTCTCCCAGGGCCACATGGTGGGGGGGGAAGGACCCCGACATTTCACCCATTTACTTTTAACAAAAGAGATTTAATCTTAACATTGAAAACAACTGGGTAAACATAACAAGAACAGTTTCAAAATAAAACAAGCCACTCTTCTGAGTCTTTAAATGTCCAAACAGATTCTCTGGAACATCTTAGGGCTGACAGAAGGGACACAGAACTCTCTGAGCATGCTTTGTGGGGAAACTGAGGCAGGAGAGGGTTTCTTCCATTTGTACCTGTTGGAACTCTAAACAACAGTTAATTTCTTCCCTCCCCCTCTTCATCCCCCACTCGGCACCGGAAAGGGATTTTTGGGGAAACAATTGGCAAAGGCATGGTCTTGTGAGGGAAACCATGGGTGAAAAAATGGATTGGGAATACACTGGGGGTAATAGGATATAGGGTAAAAGGGAAAGGTGGGATTAAGAAAGGGAGACTGTAGGGGGCCCTACAGTGGAGATATTGTCTAACATGACTACGATTTTTAGCATGTATACTGCCTTTTACTGGAACACCATCAGGCCCAGTGACCTGCGATGCTTGCAACCCTTTTCTACCTTGCACTATTTTGAACTCCACCACCTCTCTATCTCCCAAGCTTGGGATGTATTTTTCAGGGTTATTCTTTTTAATAGCAGTTCTATGAATGAGTATGTCTTGCTGGTTGTCACATCTCGTTATAAAACCATAATTTTGTGTAACATTTTACCATTTTACTATTCCTAAAACCTTAGCTACGGTGATTTTTTCCTTTTTCCGAGTGGTTGCTGTTTTCTGTCTTGCTGCATTTTTGCTTTCTCTTTCGCTTTCGCTCATTCCCGTGTTGGAATTGGTAGGGTTGTCAGTGCTGCCAGGGCTGTCGGGGCTGCTCGTGCCTGCACGCTCTTCCCGGGGTCGCATTCAGGGCTGGGCCGCCCAGCTCCCTGCGTGCCATCTCCTCTGCTCTCAGCTGCACTGCCACTGCCTGGGGCTGTGCCGGAGTCTCGGCTGGGCCCCCAAGCGATGACCCCCCCACCCCCTGCTCCGGTGCGCGTTTCAGTTCGGCGCGGCTCCGCTCCACCGCCAGCCGCCGCCCACGCACCGCCCCTCTCGGTCGGGCGTTCACGGGGCTCACTCCACCACGTGCCGCACGGGGCCGGGCGGGCATCGCCGGGTTGCGCCGCTCCCGCCACGCCTCACTCCGCTGCCGACACTGCAGCTCGCATCGCTCCGCCCATGCGTGGGAATTGCCTCGCTGCTGCTCAGAGAGGGCTCGGTCCACGTGGCCTGGGTCGCACGGTCCCTGAGCCAGGCTTCCCTTTGCCAGCACACAGCTGACATTGTTCAATGGTCTCGGTAATTAAATAATATTCACGAAAATATTCTTCCATCGGCATATATTTTGACTCAGAAATTAACTGTGTCCAAATGGTCTTCCAAAAGTCTTTGGTAAGAATTAAATCCCAAGAAACATAGAAAAAGTTCTTAAACAACCATGAAAGGAAATGTTTCAGTTCTCTTTGAGCTTGAATTAAGCTAAAATTTACAAATTGTTGTTCAAGAATCTTTTCAAATTTAAGATAAATGTCCATATGCGGCTCTGAGAGCCAAGAGTCTTTCCACGGTTCCTCCATAATTTAGAGAGCATATCCAAACCAAGGCGAGAAGAGAGGGATCTAGAGTGGTTTTTACTCACGAATTTTCTGTCCTTAGGGATCAGTGTCTTGCCAGCATTTCTCTACCATTTGTTACAGTGCAGATACTGCAACATGCTGTATCAGACAACGAGGCCCATGGAAAGAAATATCTATGGACCAATTCTTGCTAGATGTTTCAGAGATGTTTATTTCTCCAGCCGCATGGCCGGAGCTCTGCCGAGGAACTGCTCAATCACGGGACCCGAGGGTCCTTGCCGGCACAGGGGAACACAGAACAACCAATGGGGAACGAGGCTGACCAGGGGCTAGGGAAACCCTGTGCCTCCTCCCCAGGGCCCCTCTCCCAGGACTACATGGCAGGGGGAGGGCCCCAACATTAAAATATTTTCTATTTCTTTGTAAATCACAATCGCTTGATTCTGCTTTGGTGTCAGCAGATATGGATCAGTGAACAAAGATCTTGTGTGACAGATCACAGTGCAGGGTAGGGTGTTCCAACTGGCAATCACTGCTGGGTCTTAAAATGAAATTATGAAGTAGGAAGAAATGCCTGAAAATAAAGACTGCTGGGCATAGAAAATGCTGAGATATGTAGTAGGAACTAAATGAGAACTAAATTGAACTGAAATAAACAGTGTGCTGTCATGATCTCTAGGTAGATGTCACTGTTGAAAGGCTGCACACACACTCACTAAATGAATTGTCCAGTTTCTTAAAGTTATAGACCATTTAAAACAAAACTCCAGGAATATAATCAATCAAAATTAAAAAATATACTGTAAAGGGTAGATGGAGGAGTAAATTATGAGTATCATCTTCACAATCATAGAAAAAGAAATTACAGTTTTATGACTGAACTAGCTGAAGTGAGAAAATAGATGGAAACAAGTGACTGACAGGCAAGGAAGCTAATTAACCAGGCTTTTCAGATACTCAGTGGGGTAATTCAGTCCACATGAAGCTCTGTGATGGCTTCCAGTACCTGAATTAAGCTGTTCGAAGACAATGCAACATATCTCAGCCACTGCCATACTTAGCGTAGATATAACGCATAAATGTGTAAGTGAATATGCAGATAGAAACTGTGTTTAAAACACCCTTAATTCTTTTGGCTAGCATGGAGTTCATTCAGAAATGTGTCACTAAGGGATTAACTTAGAAATAAAGTTCAAGAAATGGATGAATTGGTTTCTAAACAGATTTTTTTTTGCCTGTATTTATTCTGGCTTAAGTGTACATTTCTGCTATTGAGCAAAATGCATACTGTCAATAGAGTGTTCAGTAGTAAGTGCAATTAGCATTACTAAACAGAAAAGGCAACATATATATACTTCTTGCTGAATATCTCTCCCAGGTCTGCATTTTCCTCTGAATTGCAGCCCAGTTTCAACATACCAGCTGGTCACGAGCTCCATCCCTGGTTTGTTATAAAGTCTCATAGGCATTCTCCCAGCAGAGACAGGTCCAAAGTTTTCCTCAGTCCAAAAAAATTAACTAAGCTTCCCCCTTTTTAGGCAAGTACTCTAATCAATATGCAACCATACCAAAGGTTTCTTCTGTTCAGGCACCTCCTCTGAGAAGATGTCATGCTGTGAATCCTACCTGTACCAAAGCACTTGGAATGAAATCCTGAGTCAGACCAATCTTCTACCTTGTCATTTCTGTAGGGTAGAACCCTGCAGCCTCTTCCCCCCCATCCTTTTTTTTTTTTCCCTCCTCATCCTTGCCTTCCCCCAACCCTAGATACATATTAGATAATAAGAAAAGCTGTGGTGGATCTTCTGGTAATAAATTCTCCATCTTTCTGTGAAAGCTCTGATAACTGTGCAGATTAAGCTGTAGCTGAGAACCTCTGTAGACAATTCAGGCATAGACTACACAACATGGTTAGGGCTTTCTCCCAGGAGAACAAGCCTGAGCTGTGGAAAAGAGTGCAATGAATGATGGTAACTCAACAGCAGAAAAAGACCAGGGTGATCTCAAAGACACTGTTGCATGAACCTGGTTCACGCCCTTTACTAACCGACACTGTATGACCAAAACCCCCCAAAACCACAATATACATAAATTCCACTAAGCTCCCACTCAATTCACCATATGGAAATACTGAGTAACACAGCACAAGTTCCCATTTCTCTGTACAGTTGGAGTGGAGAGAGAGGCAAATCTATCTCGTGGGCCATCTGCATCCCTTCAGATATATCCATTATGTACACTGTGCTGAAGTTCCTGTTTTATCAATGAATAAATTCAATGTCTACAGAAAGTGATCTAAGTATGAGTCAAAAATTAACACAAGGAACACCAAGATACCACCAGGAAGTATCTTTAATCACTTAAGGAACATAATCCTGGCTGATGTCTCCTCCACCTCTTTTGACCTACAGAAAACTGCACGCTTCCAAGCAATGGGGCAATTTTACATTCAAGCACAGGTATTTTTCAGTATCAGTGAACATCAAGTAATCAGATGTCTAGTGCCTCACTATCAAAATAGACTGTATTTAAAAGCAAATGAAGACAAAGTTAAGCAGCTATGACTAATTTCTCAAGAGAGTACTACAGTTCACTGAGTTGCTCAAAAAAATGTAGTGTATCATATAGAAGTTCAGCTGATAAAAGGTGCCCACAAAGGTATATGTATATAAAGTATTATGCTATACAAAAACAGAAGAACTAGAATACTGATTGCTGATTCTGACTGAAGCATAAATCGTTTGTTAAATATCTTAGAAACTGCTATTCAAATACTGAATATAAAAATCAGAATTCTCCATAGATTTTCCCTGCATTGAAAGCTTCCAGTTTTGAATTATATGCCACATTTCCTTCCTCTTAGATATTGTGCATATCCTTCCTGAATTCTTGCATAAGCAGAATTTTTAACAACAGCAAAACCAACACAAACAATTAGCAATTTTTTCAATGGTTAAATTTCACTTTTCTTCTGGATAAGAAAACTGAGGAAATGGAAGCTGAGGGGTGGGCAAAAATGGCTCATTTATAATTTCTGCATGGAAATAAATGTGAGAAAAAAGACTTCGTACATCACTGACAAAGTGCAAATTCTTTAGCTCTGCAAAGATGAATTGTCTCTCCCTCCATTTGATCTTTCATGTAATGGTTTGTGGTGTGACTTGCCAAGCTAGGGAACAAGTTTGTGCTGCTTTGGAACCTGTAGATTTTTAGACTTGGACATAATTCAGCTGAAAAGAACTGGGTAGCACTGGGTAGAAATGAAAAGCAGCATTTTAAAAGGAAATGTATAGCCACCATGTAAATCAGTTATTCATGCACTATGCCCAATACCATTATTTTAAGTAGAAGTGTTCAGAAGGTTCTCCAGCTACTCCATGCAAAACTCTTGCACATAGAGCTCTGGCCAGTCATACAATGTTGACCTTTTCTTCTTTCTCATTTCCAGACCTATAGAAGTCTAACATTTTAATACATTTCAGCGCCAACAAGCTATGTCATAGCTCACAAGTAGGATGACAAATTTGAAAATGGGAGATATTTGTCCATATGGCAACCTCTGTTTCAAAAGCCCGGAGTTTGGGGAGGAGTGAAATTACAGGGCAAAAATTTTTGCAGCTGGCCGAAAACTAGTAATCTTGTGGTGCTTGATCTACCAGCTGCTGCTACAGAAAGTAATACCTGGCCTTTTCCTGTACTTAATGAGATCACTAAGGTGGGGTCTTTATTACGAAAGCTCCTGTGTTTCATGAAGAAATGTGGCAATCTCTTAGACTTCTATTTCTGTTTTAGAGATTGTTGTAAAAGTTTATGAATTAAAATTATTTCGGTGCAGAACATGACTGGCTGAAGGACAGAGAGATTATGGGCAACTGCATACTTACTTCCTCATGAATTCAAAGTAAAAACAATTTCTTTAATCACTGCAAAATTATTTTAATAGTCTGAAAGGTCAAAGATATTTAAATCCTTAAATACTTATGAAAGCCACAATAAGAACACACTACAGATGAAGAGAAGGAACAGGAAGATCCACAATCCTCAGACCCTTTGTCTATATCAAGGAGAATGTCGAATGTTTTACAGCAAGGTAAGTAGAAAAACAAGCTGCAATTTTTCAAGAAACAGCTCAATTAAAAGAAAAACCACAAACCAACCAAAAAAACCCCCACCAATACAAGATTGCTGAAAATAACTGCGAAGCAACAAAAAAATAAAGATTTGAATTACTCAGTATCCTAGATGGTTCCATATTTCCAGTGCTAAAATAAATTTGGTAAAGAGTCCCTTTGTGGAAGAGGAATTGATGTCATTTTACAAGCCAGGAAGTTGCAATGTTGTCTTCTAATTGGGATGTGTAATTCTCTTTGTAGCTTTTGCAATCAGAGCACTGAGGACAGCAGCAGGATATTCCTTTTTTGTAATATGTATGTTATTTGATGTGATTTTCTTTTTAACATTCTTGCAGACTGAACTTTCTCATAGCTCTGAGGTGTTCTGTGGAATGACTGGATTTATTTTCTTCAGCTCTGGGCACACACAGACCCTATCTATACACCAGCGTAGATAAAAACAGACCATAAACTGTAAGCTCTTTAATCAAACCCAGGAAAAATAAACAAGGAACAAGAATCAGAGTTATGGTCCCTTTAGAACACTTCTGTGTAATACATATAATCAATATCATTGACTCTAATTAATAACTCTTCATATTTTGAATCTAATTTTTTTTTTGTTTTTGCCAGAGGGGAACTCATGTTCTCTTCTGTGAGAAGGAATCAGGCAGCCACTGCATTCTCCTGCCTGCCTGCAGAGAGGTAATTTGTGTTTACATGCGCCTCTGGGATCATTTAATTTCTTTACTACTAAAACTGATCTTAAAATGTTCTCTCAAAAAGACTGAGATTAATTTTTACGTCCTGGATGTCATATACTGGTGAGTATTAGTGTGCTAAAAGAATTAAAAAAAAAAAAAAAAAAGAAATACCATAAAATTAAAACAAAAACAAAAACAAACAAACAAACAAAAAAAACCAACCCAAAAATAAAATCTATGGAGTAATACATCAATCTTTGACATGTTACAGAAATAATCCTATGTCTGATCTTAAAATAACTTCAATCTTTTCCTATAAATCTGGTTCACTCTTAAACCTCCACCCACTGCCCTCCAACACTAAAATCTCAAATGTAAGTACATTTACTTATGGGACCAGCAATACGTTGCCAAGTTTCATGTGTACCAGTAGATTTCTCCTTACTTGCCCCGATCAGGAGTATTACTAGGCTATCTCTCCTGCACTGTCTAGCAGTCTTCATGAAGTTTATTTCATATTATTATCTACCAGTCTTAATGAAATTTCTTCATATATCTCTCAACATCTTGCCTCCTGGCAAGTTTTACAGAAATTAATCAGTAAGTTCAAAAGCTACCAGAAGGAAGGACAAACAGATAAATGAACCGATAATCACGTATGTGCTCATTATTCATGTACTGATATGCTTAACCCTCAAAAACCTAATGTTAATTTCAGATTTCTCCCATAATTTTTGTAGTTTATACTGTATGTAACTGCACTGCATATTAATACTCTCAGTTATCAATATATATGGAAATTAAAATCAATGGACAGTTTAGAATTACATGGATAAATTACAGTAACAACATATACTCAGTGCAATTTTTCTATTGCACTGCAAACAGTTGGCAATTAATATGTGCTTTAATCTATTCGATAAACATTTTGAAATTCTGTTTTTCATTATCTCTATATGAAATTCTGATTTATATAAACATGTTTTTCTCAGGTGATATTTTTCTCTATCAGTGTTCATAATGATCTGGGATAAGCTTTTTAGTTAGATATACTCAAGAAATTTTTCTGCTTGTCTGATGAGTATGACAAACTTTTATCAAGCTCATTTTTCATAATTTGGCAGCCTGTGTTAGGAATCAGTGGTCCTTGGCTATATAGGTCGCAAAGAATGTGTTGGAGCAGAAGGAAGGATAATGACAGTGGTGTATAAGCAGGGAAAGTGATGACCCACAGAGCTGGATTAAACAGATTCCAGAATGTCCTCAGAGTCAGAGTTATTAATGACACTCTTACAAGTGTCTGTAATGTTTTTTAAAGAACTTGAAATATGTTGAGATCTCTAATCAGTATTTGGGTTAATTCTTAACTGGAATTCATCCAACAGTAAAATTTGCTCTCAGGAAACCTAAAAGTTCTATTTTCTGGTGTCAGGCAAATGCTGTCAAGAGTCAGCAAGGTGGGACAAAGGAAGTATTAAGTTTGGTTTACATTTGGGAAGGAATGAAGCAAATATTAAAACCTCTTCATGCTGTTGCTGCCAATTCATTCCATCTTCACATAAAACATGCCATTTTTCTCTCCTTTGTGCCTCAAAACTGTCAAGATGTCATTTGTCAGGTCAGGCTTTCTATTCCACAGCCCTAGTGTGAAGCATCTTGGACACCCTGAAACAGTTTTTTTCTAAATCACATGGTTTGTGGGAGTATATTCTGAGTAACACCTCAAAAGTTAGCACAGTACCTCCAATTCATAGAACAGAATCATGGGGTCATAGAATCATTATGGTTGGGAAAGACCTCTAAGATCATCAAGTCCGACCATTCACCCAGCACCACCATGTTCACCACTAAACTCCATCCCTAAATGCCACATCTACACATTTTTTGAACACTTCCAGGGATGATGATTCCACCACTTCCCTGCTCAGCCTGTTCCAGTGCCTGATCACCCTCAGAGTGAAGCTATTTTTCCTAATATCCAAAATAAATCACCCCCTGGCATAGCTTGGTGTCATTCCCTCTTGTCCTCTTGCTTGTTACTTGGGAGAAGAGACCCACATCCATTTAAAACCTCCTTTTTGGGTACATATATAGAGTGAGGAGGTCTCTCCCGAGCCTCCTTTTTGCCATCACCTTCTATTCGTACCAGCATTAGTGACAACCCCTACAGAGCAGTATTTACACTACAGGCACCTAAAATACTACACAGCATTGTTAGGAATAGGCTGTTACTCTCAAACTAGCTGAGAGCAATGATTAAACAATTGGAGGTACTTGTCCAGAGTCCATGCCTCCAGACTTGTTCTGTTCTTTTACTCCTACCTTCTGTTCCTTGTCTTTTAAAGAGCTATTTATCCATGCACAGATCTTCCCTCTCAGCTTCTCAGTTCACTGAAAAGGTTTGGGCAAAGGACACCTTCAAAAGCATACAGCTATCAATGAAATCAGCCTCATCTACGTGTTTGTTGACACCTTCAGTCAGCTTCAAGATACTTTTAAGGAAAGACTTCCTTTTACTCCTTTCAAAATAGAATGTGTTTATCTCATTCTCTATTCTTACAGCTTCATTTTTTTGCCTCATGAAGACACTGAGTTTGCACACCTAAAGTCTCCCTGACCCTTTCTAGAACCTTTCTTAAAAGTTCATTTTCATATTTTCTATCTTACAGTTGTCAGGAACCAAGGTCTATTTTAGACCAATCTATACATGCTCTCCTTCACCCATCCCTCCAAGAAGGATTTTAATGTGAGATTTTCTTCAGATTCTTCTTCAGTGAACAGGCATACAGAAATTGTTTCTCTGTGATAGCCTTGTCCTCCCTGAGTATTTTTGTAACCTCTGTGTCAAATGTCCCTACAGACCCTATGAAAGTCCTCTGGTAACTCAAGTGCTGAAACAAGGATCCAGCATGCAGGTAAGGGGAGATTGGTTTGGTTAACTGCCATAGCTCTAGTTGCTATCTAAAACAAATTAAATACTTTTAGGTGTATGTTCTTCAGACTCCTATCTGACCAGTGTAAGTGCATACAAAGGCATTTTGCAACACTTTAAATAAACACTTGCACAGATGAAATGTTTTCACTTTGGCTAATTAACTCTAGTGGTGCAAATAGATTCCAAAATTGCTGATATAGCATGCTAATTAGCAGAATGAATAGCAGGGAAAAAATTGCAACTACAATAGGCACAATGACAAGGTGAATTGAGATAGCTCCATAAGGTATTCTATTCAGCTCTATTACTGTGCATCTAAGGCAAATATTATTTTAACTGAATTACAATTTAAAACTGCTTATGATTATGTAATATTCAAAGTAAAAAATTTAATTTCCTATCATTTTCTGACATATTTTGAAATATTTTTATTGCTCACATAATTTACTCTTTCCTGTGTTCAAAATATACTCTAGAGGTTTTGCTTTGTGGATAAACCTACAAATTTTGTGTACCATACAAGAAGCAGCTTTTAGGTTATGATTGCATGGAGGGAAAATGAAATGCTGGCAGTAAACACAACAAAGTTTTCGCTTCCAAAGAATGTATTTCAAAAATCAAATGGGTTTAATACTGGGAACATGAAGACAAATAGAAGTCACTAAACTGGCAAAAGTGCCATTTCCATGATAACCTGCCTACTACCTACACCTCTGCCTTACCACCAGACTTTGCATTTAACACACTTCTTACAAATTCCTTTACAGTTTGTATACTACATTTCTACATATTTTAGAAACAAAAAGCTGTGAAACTACTATTGAAATACAGCATGATGCTTGGCAAAAACTGACAGGCCTTCCAATGTACAAAGAGAAGTTACTAATAATATGAAGGAAAGAATACAATTTCCAGATGATTGCAGTTATATTGCATTTATTAATTTCTGACTTCATTCCCAAATGTGACTGGAATATTATTGGAACACTATGGATAAATTAGAAATAGTCACATGAAAATACAACCTCTTTTTGCAAATTCTGATGCACATGTAGCAACCAAAATAAAAAACCAATTTCCCTTCTCTAATGCTTTCAGTCTCCTGCCTGTCTTTATAAAAGATGCCTGTTTTGAACTGGCATGTTCTAAGATAATAGAAAAATTACATAATAAGTGCTCCTAAGCAGCAATATGAACAATGCAGAAAGTGCACAGGACTTGCAGGATTTTTTTCTGCATGGAATGACTATTTTTTAATTCTCCACAAGAAAAATAATCCTGTACAAAAAGAAAATTCCTATTTAAACCCCCTACTGGTTGCTAATACAAGTTATCTTTTACAGCAAAGTAAGTTTCACCCTGCAACCAACCTACCTTTTAATAATACAGCCTGCCACTAGAAAGATTTGACAATACATCATGAAGATATGAGGTAATACTACACGAAAGAAGACCTGGAGCAGTATTTCTCACACACCAACCCTTCTTAATCAAAGAAGGCTGCTGGAGCATCCACATATTGCAAAGTAATGTGCTATCTGAGGGAAGCAGGTCTCAGCGCCACATAGAATAGCAGATTAACTTTGCTTTTCAGTTATGTTATGTTTAAAACACAATTTCCCAAATCTGTAAATCCACATTCACACTAAATTAATTTTTCTTCACTTAACATTTATCTTAAATTCAATTTAGTGCATTTGAGTGTATGGACACTATCCATGTTCGCCTCTGGGACAAGAGAAAACAGCCCTTTCTCTGTTTTACTAACCAGTCAAACATATTCATGTAAGTGTTTCTCAGTTCTCAGCAACAGGCATTTATTATCTCTGCTTTGAATATCCCAACCTGATCAACAAACGCTGCTACCTTGTTATTCACCATCTTCTGCAGAGAAAGGTTTTCAATATACTTTTCTCTTTGAGGAAAAGACAAAATCACAGCTAGGAACCCGCAGTTATCCAATGGCTCTAAGAGAGCACACAATCTGACTCCTTTCCTTCTCCACTCCCACTGCTCATTAGACATTTTTATGAGCTGTGGGATGTTGAAGAACAACACAGGCAAACCTAAGCTGTTCCAACTCTCCCAATTCATTTCAGCACAAGTTTACCACTCTGCACAGAACTCCTCTCCAAGCAGTTTTCTGCAACAGCCTGCAAGCCAGAGGCTGCATGGGAAATAGGTGAATGTTACAGAAGACTTCAAAAATGACAGGCAGGTCAGTCGCTGAATGGCCACAATGAATACCACAATGATAAAAGAATCATCAAACAAAGAGTTAGCAGGAATTAAACTAGTAGGACATAAAAACAGAATTAGAAAAGTTCATTAATATATTTAATGACTATGCACTAAAAGCAAATTAAAACCTACTCTAAAAGCATCTCAAGAAAGATCTAGCTGGATTTAACAAACTTTTATTCAGCAGTCTATTTTTTCATAAATTCTTTAGAGGCTTGCCTGCTATTATATATTATAGGCAATATTAATCTGAGATTTAAATGATTCTCTACCAGTCTTTCAACACTAATTTAGTATTCAATATAGAACTCATCAACATGCTTAGAGTCAACTAAGCAACATGCTTAGACTCAGTTTGAAAATGGTCAAGGGATAAATCCAAACAACCACCAGTACTCAATTCCAACAAAAATTAATAATAATAAACCACCTCATATCTGAAGAAACTATAATTTCATATGCTGAAAAAAAAATATAAAAGTAAACAAATTATAGCACAATAGTTGGAAATACACTGAAAATTTCTATTATGGATAAAGGAAAAAATTAATCTCCTACCCCAACTAGAGACTAGTGTCAGATGGGTAATTAAGAACTGAAGTACAAAGGGAGTACAAAGATTACTGCCAATATACAGAACAAATATAGTAAAACAAAAAAAAGTTGGAATTATTGATAAATTATCTCACAGTAGAAGAAAATGTATAAAATTTTAAAATACAGAAATTATTATATTCACCATAATAACTTCTATATTACTCATACTTGGAGGAAATATTCAAAGCAAATCAACTGCCTTAAAGACTCAGGTTAAAACAGGATGCTGACCGAGGTGGTTATAAAAACACCTTGCCATGGACATGTCTAAGAAAATCC
Source organism: Corvus cornix cornix (assembly GCF_000738735.6). NCBI lineage: Eukaryota > Metazoa > Chordata > Aves > Passeriformes > Corvidae > Corvus > Corvus cornix. Next base: position 82,237,605 of record NC_046333.1, read on the forward strand.
CTCACAGTTATAGACAAGGCTGCAAGATGAATCCTGGATTCTAAACATCTCCCAAAATTAATACTTTGCAGCACATAAATTATTTTTACGTTTCCCACATTTGGTATTGTCTGCTTGTTTTAATAGCTTGATATTTGAAATATCAAAAATATTATACCCCACCCTCCATTAAACAACCTCTCTTCTCCACAATCCTTATTTTTCAAAGAAAATTAACAACATATCCAGGACAGGAAAAGTAGAAGAAAATTAGCAAATTACAGGGCTGCCAACCATCTTGCTCTGAACCACATGATGGGATGCAGTGGTGCCTGCTGGCTGGCACTCCCTTCCCTGGGAAAGGGAGTAGGAGAAGGGGGTGCCCCACAAGGACACTGCCCTTGCCTCTGCTGCATTCCCCTCTCTTCTGTGAGCCCCAGGCAGCCTGCCCAGATCCCATGCTAGATTGGGTCCCCAGGCAAGGAAGAAATTACAGGCTGCACAAAAGAGCATGTAATACAGGAGCTGAAGGGGGAAAAAAAAAGAACAACACAAAAGGGAGAGTAGGTGGAAAATGACTAAGTTTAATGTGCTGCATTTTGGATGAGACATGCATGTTACTGCTGTTACAAATAAACAAACAAATTAAATACTCCAGATTTGCCTCCCATCTAGCATGTTTATGGTAGTTACAGGAACTTCTATCATATCATGGGAAATGTTTCCATAACTGAGGAAATTTAAATCGCATTTGAATAAAGATGTTTTGGAAACAAGTTGACTGCATGTCTTTTACTTGCCTGTGCTGTGCTCAGTTGCTAGCTTTCTGAGGAACTACTGCAGCAAGGGACTATCAAAATAGTGTGTGACGTTAACTGAGACATGGTGATTTGGTCTTTAATTAAGGTCAGCATGACCTAGGTCATGGCAAACATCTCCGAGCCTTAACGATGATGGGAAAATCTATTCACATGTTAGAATCTAATTTCCTCTATGTTAAAAGACACAAATCAATCTGGATTTTAAAGCACAGGTATAGCAGTGTCAGACTGGATACAGAAAGGCTCTTTAGAAGCTCTGTGGCAGATGAGCAGAAACAGACTTTGGTTTTCTTCTTTCTGTGCTGCTTTCAAAGGTTGTCAAAGGCAATCACCATCAAGACTAGCTGCATGGGGAGGGAGCCAAAAACCTTGATAAGAATTGTCAGGTAAGGAACATAATATTGATCTCAGCAAAACTGTGGCACCAGATGATCCTTGCAGCTCCTTCTGGCTTTGTAATCTACACATCAGTCTTTACTTCTGCTTGAACAGCACACTTCAGACCCTAAGGTACCTTCTGGCCCTGGACAAGTAAGGGTTATAATGATTTCCAGGCTCATGCTGAAGATACAACACATTTCATGTTACGGGTGCAATGTCATTAGATTCCCCACAGTGCAGGTGGAGACAACAAAATTACAATAAGGAAACCCATTAAGTTATACTGATTTTTTTTAAAACCTTAAGAAAGCAAGATGATTTTTTATGTACCATATGAAAGATCCTAAAATACATAATGATATTCACCAGATCTGTTCAGAATAGACAAGAATATGGCCAAATACAAGATGTTATTTTCCACTCCAGATTGAGCTCTTCCTTTGCATTAATTGTCCTCATGCTACAAATGTAACATTGGATGTTTGAGGTCAAACTGTATGACCCCACATATTAAAAGCAGAATTTAACCAATAAGGAAATTGAATTAATGGAGGCATACAGCATAAAGATGACACTTCAAAGGACTTCAAATAAATCAACAGGACTTCAAGAGATGAAGCCAGGGAGACACAGGTCAGCTCTTCTGAATTCCAAAGCAATGTACCGTGGCACTTTGGCACTAATGAAATGTTATCACTGCTCTACCTTTGGAAAACACAGAATTTTAAAACAGTTATGTAACTGAATATAGCTTTGGATTTATTTTCTTTTTTTATCCAGCTCAACAAACTTCACAGAAGTGGAGGAGAATTAACTTCTGTTACATGTCTTTGATTTTGATTCTCTACAACACTATAGAGAAAGGGCAAAACAAAACCACCCAAAACAGTATTAATCATATTTGCTGTTCTATTTCCAAGAGCTTGCTTATATAAGTGTAACAGTGTAGGAGACTTACCAACTTTTAAAAATAAATTGTTAGCTTTCCATATACACTATGGTTTAGCACTGTCCCTTACCACAGCTTTCTCCACCACCCTAAAACACTGAAAACAGCAGTAAAAGAAAACTGAACCTCTACAGCCTCAGTGTATCTAGGAGGTATATACACAACTTTCTCATCCAAGACTATTCTGCCCCTCTCAGAGGCAGCACTGCGTTCACAAGGTCTGTGATTTAAGCTATGAGTAGTCCAACTTGATGGCCCATTGCCGACATCATGGCAAAGCACACCAACTTGATGGAGAAACAGAATTTGTCAACAAAGGCTTCTATACTTGGGCTCAGACTTACAAAAATGTCCTGTGATATTCAGATGTGTTTAATTCCAGCTGGACTCACTGAACTAAAATGGACGGTACTTGGACACAAATGTAACCAAAAAACCTCACTAATCACAGCTAGAACACAACAGTATATTCCAGAGACTTTGATTTGCTATTAAGAAAACATGTGTAGAAGAGGGGAAAAAATATATATTTACCTATATTATGTACATTATATATATAATTTTGCATATCATATATACACACATACAGGCACTAATACTGTCAATACCTCATATAATGGAAAGCATTTTATCACTGCTAAAATGCTGAATACCACAGAACATACTATGAACTTTCCTGAAAAATTATGGAATTAACTCATTTCCAAAATATGAAGAGATCTGCAATCCTAAAAGAAAATATGTATGAATTTTGAGCCATACACACTGTAGTTGTACTTTGATCCATGTCTTGGACGCTTGTTAAGGGAAGATTTTAATATCTGAAACATAACACTCCTTTGAGACAGTTCTTATGGCTCTTTTGTGAACTGACTTTGTCAGCATGAGGCATAACATCCATAATGCATTCTGAAAATTTTCTTAGCAGCAACTACACAATTATCACTGCCTTATTTTGGCATCCAGTTAATGAGACAGTAACTGCATTATCATTCAGATACACTGCCATTTTTAATGTTTTTTTGTAATTCATTTCTATTTATATATTCTCTTGGTGAATACATGTTTTTAAAGAGGAATACAGTTACTTAGGAAAAAAAGAAATATTGAATTTTTCCTCCTGGTCTGGGAAGGATTCTTTGCTTCTAAGTACAGATTTTCATTTCCCACATCCCTAGTAATATGGGTATAGAATAATTTTTTTTTTCATATTCAGCTTCACAACTCTTAAACTGGAATTGTTAAGAAAAATAATAATGATAATAATCCAATAAGCAACAACCCTGCAGAAACAAACCTAGCTGCTCAGTTTTAGCATAATACAGTATAATCAAAACCACTATTTTCTCCTTTAGAATCATTTTTAGTACAAGCAGACCTCAACATTTTAGTTTCTGACATGAAAAGCGAATGTATTTATTTCTTTTACTTCACCCCAGTTAATGCATAACAGCTCTTCTGAACCTCCTTCCCAAACTACAGAATCATGCGCATTTTGTTAAGCAAAATGTTCCAAGTCTTCCCATCAAGATTGAATGGGTCAGGTCACAGATCTTTCATTTCCTTCAAAAGTAACATTTCAGCTAATTTGTGCTTGCCTTGAGCATCAGGCTAGTAATTCTTTTTTTCTCTTTATTCAGCGTCATCAGAATTTACAAGGACCTACTGCCTTATAAACAAGCATGTTATGAAGTATTAATGGATTTTCTGTCTTACAGACTGTGCTTTCATACTGTGTAAGAGAAAACTTTCAGATCAGAGAAAGGCAATAAGGAAGATCAAAGGTATGGAATGGCTTCTAAACAAGGAAAGAGAAATATTTTTCAATTCTCCAGGTTGGGAAAGAAATGATAGGGGAGGTGTGACAGAGGTTTATAAAATCATAAATGATCTGGAAAGTGTGAACTGAGCTCAACTGTTCAGTCTTTTCCAGTGTAAGGATATGGGGGGTGCAAACAGATGACAGGTTTGAAACAAGCAAAAGATGGTTCTCCTTAGAACACAGGTAAACTGATGAACTCTGTCACAAGAAGCTGTTAAGCAAGATGCACTATACTGAAGGAATAAAAAAAACCCACATAAATCAAAAATTTTAAAAGGCCCAGCTAGGTCAGAAGAAGCAGCAAAAAACAGGTTTGTAAGAAAGAATAAGTAAAAAATAAGCAAAAATGGATTTCAAACCAAGGCGTGAGGGAAGTAGAAAGAAGACATAAATCTTGGGAGAAAACTACCAGCAATTTACAAGGAGCAATTTGAATTTGGAAAGCTAAAATAAAATGGCAGACTTCACAGAATCACAGAAGGGTACAATTGGAAGGGACCACAAAGGGTCATCTGGCCCTAACTCTCTGTTTAAGCAGGGTCATCCTAGAGCACATGGCACAGAACTGTGTCCAGATGGTTCTTGAGTATCTCGAGACTTCTGACTCTTGCTAGTTTATAGTCAATGCTAACCAAAGGGTGCCACTTTCAGAGCTATCAGCATGATGGCAAACAGTCCTAGTTTTCAAGAAGCGAAGATTTATTTTTCTTTCCATAGTGCAAAAGAAGCCAATTTAACTGCACACACTTCAACAGCAAAAGAGCATTGCAGACACAGAGGAGCATTACCTTGAAGCACTTAAGTCCGACTCTTGCCCTGCCTCTGTGTCAGGTATTTCAGGGATGGAAAGAGCATTCATTACAGTAAATCCCTTTTCATAAGCTATATTCAATCTTTCTCAAAAAATAATAACAACCTTTCTGGATTGACTCTAACACTCTGAGCTCATTTCTGTTCTATATCCTTACATTACTTTCAGTGACATTGAGAGGAAAAAAATGTGCTCCACTACCTGAATGCTCAAAGTCTCTCTAGAGACAGCATTGTCTGCTTAGGAAGTTTGCACCAGAAAATCTTCCCCTTCTCTTTGCACCCCCAGAGCGACTGCCTGCAGCAATCCTTCACTGTCAGGTATCATATCAGTTCAGTAATTATGGAGCAGCATTTCCACACTTATTCTTTTGTAACTCTGATACTGATGTGGTTGCCTGAAACTCTGACACTGATCAGCAAATGTATAGTAAAAAATCAACGACCTCATCTTGCAGTAATACACATGCCTGCAACTCCCAGAAGGAGACATGAAAGTTTTATGTTTTCTCATGACGACCACAGCTTATGGATTCAGGGCTGACCACATCCCACATGGGAATATGAAGGGAAGGGATGTCCAGAGGAGAAAGTGTCCCTGTGTTTTTCACTGTAAAGATATTAAAGTCAAATCTTCATCAAGTTCACCAAGAAAACCTAGACAAAAGTCATAATGCTGTTTACAAACATATGAAATTCTATTTGAAAATATGTGGCTCCGGTTTATGTTTATGTCTGGTAGCCTGACAGAGGCACAGCTGCTGCAGCACCACAACCCCACATCCATCCAGTTGTGGGGTGTGTGGAACGCCACACATACAGTGCATTTATACACATAACCATAGCCAACCACACAGATCAACACAGACGGAAATAACACAAGATCAACGCAGCACTCAGGCAAACACAAGCTGCACCAACATCCTGGTCCTGCTCCCCTCCCTGGCTGACCAGGATGAAAGCAATTTAGCACAGAATACATATATAGATATGTTATATATCCCTCCAGGAAGTGGCCACAGATACCTAATCTGTTTTCAAGACCCAGCCTTTGGACCATCACGCACTTGCACAAACAGGTCTGTCTCTGGTCTGGCTTGGACTCCCTGCTTCCTCCAGTACTTAAGCCACACCTCTCCAGTATCCACACCTCTCCAGGCCTCCACCCTCTCCAGTATCCAACGCAGGCTTATGGCCTCCTCTCCCGCTCACCAGTAGTGTGGTCTGACCAGTCATCACACATGCTGAGATACACACCCACAAAATACATGTGCAGCTGCCCCAGCTCTCGAGCCCATCTGACCCATGGCCCCCTGAGTACCAGATGGTACCTAGACCTCTCCATTACCTCCACCTGCTCCACTACAACACCTGAGACCCTGTGACACAAGGGTTCCATTCTATGGTCTCCCCACACACAGACAGGCACAAGCACGCAGAATAGGTGTTAGAAATGGAGGTTGAGAAGAAGACAGGACGAGCCGCATGGGTCAGGGACAGGGCATGGCCAGCTAACTGGACTGACCATCAGCCTGTTAACACATGGTCACCCCTTTTATTGCCTTGTTCCTCTATTCTCCCACATCTGTTCCTCCCCCAAACCACTATGATCCCTCCTTTTCCCCATTTTGTTTCCTCCCCTAAACATCCCATCCTAAGTCAGTTGACTGTCCAGTTTGCTCTGATTAGGTTATATGGGTTTCTCTGTCACTGTTTCCCTGCTCCTTCATATTTTTGCACATTAGCTTTCAATTAACATTGACCTAACAGCTGATCCAATCTGAGTCAGTGGAGTTTAGAAAGCACAGACAATGTATATCAGCAGAAGGTTGAGACAAGGAAAATATCCAAAATATCCAAATCCAGTGTGTAGAGACACATTTTTTCCAGACAGGACCAGCTGGCTGCAGCTGCAATGATTATCCCAGTAGTAATATGAGAAGGATTGGAGTCACTGCTGGGGCTGCTCCAGCAGGACTGAAATGGCTCTCCAGCACACCTTCTGCTGCCTGTGGTCTCCTCTCAGAGGAGGGAAAGGGGCAGAAATTTGCCACTCAAGACCCATCAGTATCAGTCTCTCATTCAAGACCTGCACCAGGCAATTCAAATGCAGAGCTGGGTTTAACACTGACTCTGCTAAGGAAAAGAGGGTTCCAAAGTGAGATCTTTATTTGTACTCTGTTCTAACCTTGCAGGAGCTTAAAGGTTACTGACAAAGCCCAGGACTGATGGTGCAGGTAGGTCCAGGGAGGATACAGAGCATGTTTACAAAGGTTACTGCTTGCTCCCCCACTGTCCCAGGCAGGCCAGCTCTGATTGTGTGCAACCCCGGGATTTGACTCAGGAATATTTTTAGCAAATGCAGCTCAATGGAGGCTGAAATAATGTAGTTCAGAGAAAATAACTAGATAATGATTTCAGGGACTATGTGTGTGCCATGTGCAAGAGATTCTGCAGTGACGCAGTCAATACCAATAAGAGTAGAATGGGAATCATCTCTGCATTCAGAGATCAGTGGTGCAGCATCAATAAACTGAACTGAGGTGAGAAAGTTCCAAATACCCAAGGAAAACATTTACTGTCTAAATGACTGAATAGCAGAAAAAAAAAAGGTGTCATCGCGGCTGACTGAACAGCAAATAAAGCAAAATCTTAGAGCAAATAATAGAGAACATTATTAAAGGTGCCTCATTACCACCTTTCAGCTTTTCCATATTCTACTTCTCCTACTTACCAGCATTTATGCTTTTGTCCCCATTTTCACACAGATAATTTAACGTTTCTTCTCTGTCCCCTCCTTTTTGCTGTACATTCTTTTTTATAAATTGTGGCCATTTCTGCACTTTCAAGACTTTTGAATTGTTATCCTATGCTTATTTTATTAAAAAAGAAGGGGGGAGAGGGAAAGGGGAGCAAGACAAGCCCTAAGGATCTTAACCAACCTGACTGTATTTGATGTTATGAAATAAATTAAACATGATAAATGAGTGGATCTAAATAGTCTGTTAGGGCAAAAGAAATGGGGTTGGAATGCCACCACTTCACTGCTCTGCTAGACCCCGAGGACACCGTCAGTACAGCAACAGCCTCTTCAGGTGTCACACAGAGGGACCACCATCTCCTCTCTCTGCTCCTGCCCACTGGCCTGTGTGAGTTGGCTGGAGCAGGCAGACCACCTGGGAGCACTGCTTCTTGTCACTATGGGCTGTTCTTTCCACAGGCCAAATTTTAATGATTCACTCCACAGGCCAAGCAGGATACATGTCTGTGTGAACATGGAAGTCAGCATCAGCCAGCATTCAGACACAGTCAGCAAAACTCCAGCAGACTTCCATTAGAAGCCAGAACTCCATCTCATCACCTACATACTAGAGGAAACAGGATAATCACACACCTCATATTTGCATTCAGAGTGTGAAGCTCTCTCACACAAGCTGTTGCAAACCTCCTTGAATAATCCCAACAGTTTAACTAAAAGTACGTATGTGAGTAAATGCTTGTCAGGACACAGACTTTTCCTGTCTGAAAATCATTTGGGCAGGATCTCATCTCTACATGTTTAGGGGTAAAGTGTAGCAAATAACACTAGTAAATAGGACAGACAATCCTGCTGTGGTTTGAACAACTGTTGCTGTGACAGAGATGCTGCTGAACTACCATACAGAGTGAGACAGCATTCAAGACAAAGAAGATTGTTCTAAGGTGGCCACTAGAAATCTTTTAAATGAACAAATTTCTTCAGAGCAAAACTTGATTTATCTCTTTGGAGCAAAAGTCAGTTTTGGCTTCTAAAGCACAAAAGTGTGTCTGTGTTGAAGAACTCAGAATCACATGCTTCAGAATTTGACCTACTCATTTGCATTCATTAATGTTGAAATCATTTCCCCCAGTTTAATAGTGACCCAATGAACTTTCAAGTCCTTCTTTTCATCCTCTTCTGTAGCAGTGCATAGTGGCAAGAACTGTTTGAACAACAGGCACTGGGATCTGGAATAGTTAGTATTTCGCATGCATGGAAGTCATCCTACTTACAGGATCAATGAAACCAACTATTCTTGCTTAGAAGAGAGAAAAATTTCTCTGGGTCAGATTGATAAGAATTGATAAGGGTGTGGAAGGCACCAGCTCCCTTCTTCAGCATCTAAAACAAACATCTGCTGGGATCCTTTAGGGTGATTTTGCTCAAGTGTTTGTTGCCTGTCCTGCTGAGGCTTCAGTCAATGATGGCCTACCAGCCTTAGTTCTGGGCACCCATAAGCAGCTGAATCTTCTGCAGACCTACACTATTTCAACATTGGTAAGTCTTAATTACTTGTTGAAACAGACTAGAGGGCTGTGGATTAACTGTGCTATTGTATATCCAAAGACACGGAAGCTGGCCTAAGGTTCAGATTCAGACAGATCTCTGCACAGCTTTGTGTTTCCAGAGCAGCGTAAGTGCTTTCACACAGCCTGAACTCTCAAGGCCCCTGGACCTGAGCTAGTCTGATGCAGAGACAGCTTGATTACTTCAGACCTGGGTTCTTGTGGCTTCTGAGCTGATAGACTGCCACACATCTGTGAGAAAATACATCCTCAAAGGAACAAAGAAAATTAAACTGCAAATATATTCATGAACATAACTTTATGTCTGATAAACCACAGCCTGTGCTGTTTGCAGACTGCTGCAATCAAAGTTGTAACTAATACTGCCCCACTCAGAAACAGGTAAGAGCTAGCAGAGTCCAGGCAGGTGACCTTTGCAGCAAATATGCAGCATACAGCCTTTAGTATACTCAGAACCAGTTCTAAACTGATGGCAGATAAACATGATTTATTACACATAATTAGAGAGAGGCACAGGAGAGACATGAGTCCTTCTCAGAGAGAACAAATAATGATGCCACTCACTGGGTATGCAAGAACACATATACCTTGAGAGGGGAAAGAATATGCAGTACAATTACCAAAGGTGCAATTCCTGTGAAGAATTAGGAATTCATGGATGCACAGAATCATAGATTCATCAGGGCTGGAAGACACCTACAAGATCATCCAGTCCAACCATCCAGCCAGCACAGCCACTGTAACCCCTAACCCACTAAACCATATCCAAACCACCCAGCACCAAATCCAAGTTTACTTCAAGGTTTGCAGATTATGTCCTCCAGCTGGGTCTCTGCTGGTAAACCAGAGTGGAAGGCAGTTTTTAATTGCATGAGCATAATTTCTGTATAGCTGTTACCCTGCTCACTAGCCCCATTTTGATCTGGGCAAAGTAGTATTTTCCCAGAGCCTTGACGTGTCTTAGACGATAGAATACGTCAGGAATGTTTTGGAAGAAGCTGCCACCTGACTGCCGTGTTTGGGGAAGGGAAAAGGGGTGGGAGTTTAGGCAGGTAAACAAAAGCTGGGCTGTGCTACCAGCTCCAGGGCCAGAGCACAGCTCCCCTTTTACCAGCAGCATAGCTGTAGCTGCTAAGAAAAAAAACCAAAAACATGTGCAGAAGTTTACCTCCTTTGCTTCTGGCCTCCACATGCGTATTTGGGAGCATTAACCGATTCCATCACGCACAGCACCCACAAGATGGGCACTTGGAGGCCGTAGTCAAGGCAGTTCTGCAGCCAGCATTTTACTGAAACACATGGCAGAAGTGTGCTGAGGGAAACAAGGGCTATCCAGGGACTTGCATGAGCACACAATGCCATGAATGCACAGGAGTGCAAATTTTGGAAGATGACTGGAAGAGGAATAACTTCTACTTGACCAGCAACTTAGCACTGTTGGCTGGCAGGGGCTTAGAGGACAAATAGAAAGATCACATCCTAATGCAGGCATCTAAAACAGATGGAGTCTTGACAGAGACTGAAATAGTTCATGCCTCAAACATTGAGATGAAGTTTTAAAGAAGCTGCAGCCACAGAAACCTCCTTGAAGAACTTTGAACTGAAAGTCAAACTGTTGATTAGATAAAGGGAAACACATTGTTCAATCACCTCAGACTGAGGGAAAGGTTTGCATCCACAAAAGGCCAAAGCCACAAGCTGCAACTATCCCCAGCTGAGTTTGGGGTGGGGGGAGAGCACAGCTCACACAAGCCAGGCTTACACAGATTCCCCCCAGCTGAGGGGGGAGGAGGAGGTTTTGGGTGCCTGGTGCAGCCTCTGGTGAGAGGCAATAAACACCCATCCTCTGATTACACAAGCTGGCCCAGCTGTGGAACCCCCAGCCCCACAGGGCACATCCACGGGACATTCCCGTGAGAGGCTTGGCCCCACAGGGCTGCACGTGGTTGCAACAGACCCAGAGTCTGCTGTGAGAGACTGACCCCACCCCAGGGGGACATGGCTGGACATGCCCACCCAGCCTGAGCATGTACACCCGTGGGACTCTGTGCCTTCTGGGGGACCTTCACCACCGAGAGAGCAGCTGGAGAGGATCAACGAACATCGCTGGGATCCACGGAGTGGTGATATTTTCCTTATTCTGTCCCTGTCACTCTTTCTACTTCTTTCTCTCTCTCTCTCATATTTACCATCAAATGAAACCCTTACTATTGTCACTGGTGTATGGTCTCGTTTGCACCTTAATTTGGGCAGAGGTATTTCTAAGAACCTTAAAACTGGATCATTACAGGTCTTGAACCATTGCAAGGTGGATTCCGACTCACCAGAATCTTCTCTACACAACAACAGGTGTTTGTGTTCCTGATCCATATTTCATACTGCACCAAAAGCAGCTGACAGGATGGGGAAATGTACTCACATATTGATAGTGAAAGGCGTTTTTCTTGTACTGAATTCTTAAAAATAACATGTAGACTTAGACAGTAACTCTTTGAGTCCATAAAATGGCAAAGCATCATGTCTAGAGTGAGTATCACTCACAGAATTTAATGTTCCAGCTGCAATAAGATAAGAATTAATTCACAATAAATTTGACAAAAAATACCAATCTGTAAAAGTACTATGTAACTGAAAAGGCTGGCCAAAGTCTGTGAAAATGGAAGGGAATCAGCAAAATTAACTCAGATGAAGTAACTAAGATTCTTTACCCAAGAAAAATTATTTGAACAGGCAGTAATACAAAATTCTGAATTCATGGGTTTAACCTTTTCCTGGTAACTTATTTACATTAAAATCATCCTTAAAAGGATATGGAATACAACTCTCTTGCAAAAGGTATGCTGTATGGGTGACAGTTTAGTTGCTGCTCCAGCCTAGAAGTACTGGAATTTCCAAACACCTGTTTTAATTTTTTTACCATTTTGGAAGTATAGTAGCCTCAAGACTGAGCATTCTGACATAGACATTTTATAATTTCAGGGACATACTGAAGGATTGGGGTCTTGTTCAATGTATTAATTTATATTTTGGAAAATTAAAGTTGCTAAATGAAATTGTCATTTTTAGAATAAGAAATGTAAGCTAAAGTAGCATGAAAGTGATAAATAAATATTCACTGCTGATAAAAATATTAACTTAAATGAAGCTGACACAAATGTCAATCTGATCCTTTCAGTAAAGCTTAAGAATCAATGCTAACTGGAGTTATTTGATAACTCATGGAGATATTTCCATGATTTTAAAAAAAGGAGGCATTTATTAGTTATCTTCTGTGCTTTGAGGATTTCTTACACTTCTCACCAGATCTATTTTCTATGCATTTCTTAGATGCTGATTTTGGGCTGCAGGTAAATGGTGCTTTTGAAAACCCACATGGCCACCTGCACACATGATTTCATTTCACAATAACAGTTCTAGGACTTTGCTGAATCTTCCATCACAGTAAGTATTACAGGTCTTCCCTTTAAAGCCTCAGGAACTTTTTGGAAGACGTCCACATTGTCCGTGTTTATGCTTAAACACTCTGAAATGCAATTATACATTCTCCTACATATCTATGATCTTGTAGGCAAGTGGCCTCTTCATAAGCACATACAAACTGTACAGATTGACTTAAAGAATGAGTGAAACCCAAAGTACATCTGCTGATTGTGAAAATTAGGTAAAACCCCACAGCAGATGGCATTTCAATATCTGCCTAGATTAAGCATAAAATCAAGAGCAAAGAAAAGATGCAATAATAAAACACATGCCTGCTTCACTGTGCTATGCAGGACAGAGCCTTCCTCTCTCAAAGTGGCTCCCAGCTGCTGCACAATGTGCTGAACCAGACTGTTGGAGAGAGCAAAGGGAACAAGGCACAAAGTACAGGACAGCAGCAGCTGCTGCTACAAGGAATAGAGCCTCCCCTCCTTCCATGGCGGTCACTGCCCTCCACACCTGCAGCAGGAACAACAGCAATTCACCCCGTGAAACTAAGCAGCAGGAAGCAGGAGTTGTTTAAGCTGCATTACCTTCATGAATAACCCTTCTTCCCCATCTCCTTCAAAAAAAGGTATTCAAGGAAAACGGATAAATTCAGCCCACAGTAACAGCTTTTAGACATTCAGACTGAATGAAGTTCCTATGTGCTTTAAACTTTCACTGTGCAGCTTTACAGCCTCAGGGGTTGTACAGCACTGGATGTACTTAAAGACATGGGCTTTTTTCCCAGACTTTTTTAATAAACATGATTTTTTCTTGCACCGTGTGATAACAGCATAAACCAATTCCTACTCTATTTCTGAGCCCTAGAGCTGTACATTTTCTTCTTTTATAAGTCAATGAATACTGATGCTTTTTATTTTTATTTTTCTGCTGTGCCACTCTATTACATAAAACAGTTTTTTGTAAATATCATCACCTATTAAAGTTATTCAGTTAACAGATGAGTTTAAATCAGTGTTCTAAACAAAAAAGTATATGTCTTTTGCATGACATACTGCATGGGGATTAGAACCTCTAAATATATATTACAGATGACGTGTTGTCCATCTTGGAAAAACCTGCTACATTTCTGATTATGAGCTTTTGGTAGAACTTGTTTCAAGATGTGTAGTGATGAAGATGGCTAATTTTTTTTTTTTTAATAGAGCCACATTCCCTTTTTCAATTCACTGTTGTTTGGTTTATTTGGTTTTTTTCCTGAATAGGCTACAGCTATTGATTTTTAATTTTGTAAGAGCAGACCTCAGCTTAACTGATGGAAAATGCACAAGATCTTGTGCATGTAGCCTTGGAATTTCCCAAATCAAACATTCCTGAAAATAAATGTTAAGAATAATCCAGGTTATGAGATCACACACACAAAGACTTTCATAAAAGTTGTTACAAATTATTTCCTTTTGCTGTATGCATTCCTGAACAAAATCCAAAGCTGATATAAAATTGTATGTATGCACACATGCATTCTGCCTAGCTGTAGTTTTGTGCCTCTAAAGGTGACCCCTTTTACAGAGCTGAAAGAGCCACCAAAAAAAACCTCTAAGGTAAAGAACACTACTTAAAAAAAAAAAAATAGTTTTTAAGTGATTTAGCCAAGGTTTGGAAAACACTTAGCCACAGCTCATGAAAAATGATTGCAAGAGCAACAAAATTGCTTGCTGAGACAGTAAAACTAAAAGACTAAAACAAAAAAAATTGCACTCCTCATATAAATCATAGGGAAAAAGAAAAATGGAAGCTTATAGGATGTTTAATTATTTTGGTTACCTCTTTTTTTCAACAGATTAAGAACAAAATTACCTCTAATGATAGTATCAAGCCATTAGTTGACTAGTTGATAATAGAACAGTAGAACCACAAGTATTTGATTAGAATCTGTTCTGTTTTGGGAAAAAACAGGTTATGTGTTTATAGCAAGAGGCGGCAGTTAAATATTTTCCATTCCAGAAATAACTGAAAGGGTTGTTAAAGTCGTGAAAGCCTTCTGAGCCAAATGCCTTAACACCAGAATTAGAGTCATGTTCTATTAGAGCAGTCCTGAAGCAGAGAGAACATCCTCTGCTTGGCAGTAGGATTCTCACCTGGAAAGAGGGGGCAGAGTCCCAGATTCCAGAATGTGTGCCTAGTAAAGGTTAGGATTAAAATTTTCAACAGAAAAAAGCCCCAAAACATACATACACCGTTATTTTTTTCATGAACTGAGGGTGGAACACAGGACTCTTTTTCCCCATTCCCGTCAGAGATCCCACAGCTGTGCACTAAATTCCCCACAGACGTGCACAGGGAGAGTGTGTTGGGTGTTTCACTGTAGAGGCTGTGTCTCGGTGCTGAGCAGGGCGGCACACTGACCCCTTTGTAGGCCTGGCCCCTATTAGCATTTGGCATAGCTGCAGCTGCTCCTGGCACGCTCCTCTAAGGCAAATGCCCACGCTGCAAGAAAGATGTTGATGAAGCACAAGTGAGGACTCAAAGAACAACTGTGAAAGTGATGAAAGGCTTAGCTAGTGCAAAAGCAGGCAACTCATTTATTTTACTGACAAAAAGGTTATGAGGCAAATTCATGATAGTCTAGAAGCACTCTCATGGGAGAAACAGAAATTGAATCCTGTTGGGTCTGTCAGCCTACCTGCCAAAAAAATGAGATCCAGAAGCTGGATGACAAGGCTAGACAAATTCCTACTACAAAAGATGAACAGAATTCTAACATTGATGCTCAACAGCCGTGGAAAAAATATGAAGGCTTGTGGAAGCACATCTCCATCATTCTCCATTTTTAAACCAAGGTGGATTCCCTCGCCTGAACGACATGTAGGTCAAACAGAGACTAGTTCATGTAAGCAGCAGACAGTCTGTTGAAGGATTCTTTATCCCAACAAGAGGCTTTTATCTCAGTATCTTTAACTGCAACTGACACTGGATAATCAAGAGGATCCTAAGCTTTTTGGCTTTAGAGAAGCCACTTTTTTGATATAAAATCTTTCAGAGGATAACAAAGGAATACAAAACCAGTCAGATATGCTCTGTCAAATTTCAAAATGAGCAAATGCTTTGGAACATTGATTTTTCTCTACTCATAGACTGGAGGTATGATTAACTTTTAAAATGCTATGGGATGCCAATCAGTCACTGAAAGATGCTGAAAAATCGAAGAGGGTCCAGCAGAGGCCTATCAAAACCATTATAAGGCAGGAGAACCTGGCATAAGAAGTGAGACTGAAAGAATGTTTGTTGAGCCAAGAGAAAGCTCAGAGAAGATACAATGGAAGTCTCAAAACATAGGAAGTAATTATAAAGGAGATGCAGGTATTCTATACAGAAGAATGTTTGCTACATATACAAGATATATATATTATAATATCCTATATCAGCTTAAGGTGTACAATTGACAAATGTTATTTCTCTTTTTAGTGCAGTCGGTATCTCTAGTCTAAGCCCTTATTTGTAGTCTCGATTTTCAAAAGCAAAGAGCACAGAACAAACATTGTTTTGCTTACACTCCAAAGTATAAACAATAGTAATCTAAGAATGTACAGAGGGCAAATGAAAGGAAATGAGGGAGCATCATCTAGTCCTTTCCACAAATTTGCAAGAATGCAGTGCACTCAGTACTTCCAGTAACTGCCAAGCTATTCGTAACACTTAACATGTTTTACAAAGACAGAATGGAAAACTAGTAACAACCCGGAAACGAAGCACTCTTAACAATTTACACATTGCAGAAAGACTGCCATTCTTTCTGAATGAAACAGAAAGTTACAGGAGAGATGAAAGACAGTAATTGTGCCTCACAGACCATGATTTCTTTTGATTCTGTAGATGTGATGTGTCTAAAAATACAGTATCTTCTGAAAGTATTGTTTTAGATATACCAAATGTTGATGATCTAGAAAGACAGGCAGGAAAAATAAATAATTTTTGCAAGCAGCAACTTTAACCCAAAACTGTTTTAGAGAAGGAGTGGCAATCATTAATACTGCTTTAGCCATGCATCTATGCCAACAATAAAAGCCATAGGTTGACAAAAAACCAAAGAGTAATATTCTCCCTGGTTTATTCCACTACAAATATCAATAACTGTATTACTGAATTATTTAAATACTATATTAACTGCAGGTGACCACAGTTCTTGCTTAACATACAGCATAATTTCACAACCTCCACAAAAAACCACTCAACTAATCCAAATCAGCAAGAGAAAAGCAAACCTACCTTGCTCATCATTTAAAACTTATACAGAGAATTACATCTTAGAACATATTTTGTTTACCAGACTTCAATTTCAATATTCCATAGAACACAATTTTGCAGTCATAGCTGGAAATAAAATGTATTTTCCTGAACAACAAGTTACAAGGCAAGACATTTGTAAAATCACTGCAATTATCCTTTGAGACACAGTGTTTTAAAAGGTAAGTAGAAACTATTATTTGCTTTGTTCTTAATGCTATTCACAATAAATAGTACGATGTCTTTCCTGTTCAAGTAGTATGTTTATAAAAATGTGTTCACTTTAAAGCTTCAGTATCATTTTGATGCAAAAGTTAATATAATTCTGTTTCCTTAACATGGCATAACTATACTAAAAAACCAAACCCATGTATCTGTTTTTCAGAATGAAATCTTATGTTTTCCTTAAAAAATACAGATTTCTATCAATGACAGCTGGGCTCATCACAGTACTACAACTAAAACTGTAATAATTCACCATTTAAAAGATCTTCTGTAAAACAGTAAGGAAAAACAACTAATATTTGGATTTTTATAAAGTAATAATCTGCAGTATGTCATGTGGTAGATTGTCAGAGTTGAGTTACAATCCAAGACACAACTGCAAACACAGATGGGTTCCCAAAATGTCATGGAGTCTGGAGCCAGCCAGTCTCCTTCAATCATTGGGACCAATCAGGGTGAGGCTGTAAAATTCCTATAAATGGCTGAGAACTACAGAAGGAGGACAAGACCTACAGCAAGCTTGTAGAGGGCAGTGTCTCCCCAGCAGATCTTTAACCCCGCAGACTTGAGCGCATTCAAAGGAACAATCTCAAAGATAACATTTTGATGCCTGGAAAAAATCCTTGGTCTTAAAAGCAAGGCCTTAACGAGGTGAGGAGATGAACAATGTGGTTTACAAACCAGAGGGGTAATGCATCTACCACAGGACAGCTGCATCACATATTTTTTCAACCAATATAAGTTTTTACATTGGTAAGTGCTATGTGGCTGTAGATTCCACCACTTCAGTGTGTAATTTAGGAAGACATAACATTACTGACACCCTCATTATTAGAAAGCGAATTACCTGTGAATTAGCAATTCAGAAATCAAGACAGAAGTAAGTTTATACTCCCAAGCACCCACTAAGGCACTCCTGGCTCATTTACCAGGCTATTCAATGCACAGTTAATCATTAACTCCACAAAGCACTTACCTGCCAAACCAAGTGCTCCTTTACAACAGCTGAACCTGACAGACACACGCTCAGCACAATCGTGTGAGATGCAGAGGTCAGGACGCTGGCAACTATAGCATCCCTCATGTTGAAGGGCAGCATGGTGTACACCACAAAAATGATGAACAAGAAAAATGATACCTGTGCAAGACAGAAAGACAAAAAAGAAGCATGTCAAATTCACTTCAGAATAACATTTAAAAAAATAGCATTTAATTTTGAACTGGCTTCAGCATAAAGTTACACCCCAGTTTTTCACAGGAAAGTCATTGCTAACCGCTGAAGAAAATTATTTAGACAGAATTGATTTTTTAAGAGTCTTGGAAAATTTACAGCATATTAGGCTTAAGAAGTGCAGTTTCAAGAAACTAAATCATGGTTTCAGATACAGAATACTCCAAACTTTTCAAATATAACTTCAAATTTATACTTTCAAATTTTTATTTTTATTAATATTCTGTTTACAAATAAAGGGAGAACCCAGGACTGATCAATTCTGATTGTGACTTGCTTTACAAAATAATCTGTCAAACTCCTCACAGAGCCTTAATTTGAATACAGAGAGATTTTTTACATCCTGATATGCTAAAAGTTCACAATTTAATTTATATGATATTAGGCAAAAAAAAAAAAGCCCAAGTTCAGCCAACCGTTTCGGTTTAAGAAGATTGTATTTCATGTGTATCTGCACAACCTATGTCAAATTTCATAAAACCAGTACATTTTAAGGTAATACATTTATTTAGTCATGGAAAACAGCTTCAGAAAATCACAGTCCATATGCAGACTTTCCTGTCAGCCTCTTTTAAAGGGTACTAGTGTCTGAACAAACCTTATGGAACAAATGCACAGCCCAACCAATAACAGCAAAAGGGATTCCTTCACTATCCATAGAAAATATATATTTGATGGTATGCTTATGTTCCACACCCCACAACACATTTGAGAAAATGTAACTAGATTTGGGACACAGGTTTTGCATGCATAGGTAAGTAGGTGATTCTGAAAATGTGTCAGCTTGTATCTCCATGTAAGGCTTTCCATCAGTTTGAGTTGACTTGAAAGCCTATTCACCATCCAGCAGTTGTATACACACAGGTTAGAACTCAGAAAGCTCCCAGGCAGGTATGAGCAAGAGTAATTTGCTGCTCACTTCCCTTGGTGTCAGTCTGTGTTCTTCACATCTTCATGTGATAATTACATAGTCAAAACTGAACCCGAAGGCATGTGCACCTACAGTACAGTGGAGGCATTCTTTTTCCATCATGGAGACAGAACTGGATGGAAAAGACTTCTCCACTTCTTTTATCCATTCATCTTTCTCCAATCCCTCCATTAAGATCAATCCAGCTCCTTCCTGATCTCTCATACCCTTTTCAACGCTACCAGCTCTCTCATATACTCAAGACTCAAATAGTTCAAAGGCATGAAATGAAAGAGAAATACAAAGGAAATGATGGATAATGAGAGAATTCAGCAAGAAAAAGGCAAAGCTTTTGCTTTGCCTCTATACTCTTCCAATCTATCAACAGAGAGAACAAGAAAAAAAAGTGTTTGACACCTGGTTGGTTTCAGTCCTCCCTAAAAGTTTCCATGGTGGTCAGATGTCAGTAAAACCAACAGCAAAAAAAGGGTGTACAAACTCGGTCTAGGTAAGAGAAGGGTTATGCCACTATGATGTTTTAAAACTGTCCTGGGCTGAGGAAAGATCAACTGTGATACTGCCAGAACCAACTGATAGTCTTAAAACTTGGGAAAGA
Source organism: Corvus cornix cornix (assembly GCF_000738735.6). Classification (NCBI taxonomy): domain Eukaryota; kingdom Metazoa; phylum Chordata; class Aves; order Passeriformes; family Corvidae; genus Corvus; species Corvus cornix. The sequence goes on from NC_046333.1 coordinate 82,257,385, forward strand.
TGTAGAAAGCTCTGGCTGGCTAGAAAAGAGAAACAGAGCATGCCTCTGAAAGGCTGAGAAAAGGGGTAAAATTCATCAGATTCACTTTAATTCCTATAGCAGTAACAGACAATAATAATGCATACATAGCAATTCATAACCAACAGTCCTGAAAGTTAAGAAAAACATAGCTAACAGCTAATGTGATTTTGCTGAGAACAAATCATGTTAAGCAATCACGTATTCTGTCATGATGGCAGGCATCGGTATAGGGGAAAACCTAAATAATGAGTTAGGCAGCAACAAGGGATGTGAAAGGTCCTCTAATATCAGCATAAGATAAACAGATGCGAAAGGCAGAATACCCTACTAGCATGTAAGACCAACTGCCTAAAACGTTTCCAGCTAAAGGGCAGGCTGAATGGGGCCCTGAGCAACCTGGTCTAGTGGAAGGTGGCCCTGCCCATGGCAGAGGGTTTAGAAGCAGATGATCTTTAAGTTTCCTCCAACCCAAACCATTCTGTGATTTTATTATTAAAAAATAGTTTGAAGAAGAACCCCATATCCAAGTCCTGGAAGAACAATTTCAAATGCCCCCATTCTCAGTGATTTTTCATGAAAACAAGTTTTTGTTGTTTCCAAGTCTAGCTTTCTCATTGCCTATGTGGCATTCACATATTTGTGAAAATTTTATTATTAGAAAATAAAAATATATTCTTCTTTAACTGGCTTGTCTCAAAAAAATATAACTTGCCTATTTTTTGATATCCGACTTTATAGCCAAACTAAAGGATTCACTCAATTTGTGAGATACAAGCTAAGTACTCTTCAAAACTCATTAGTGGATGTAAGACAGAATATGATGCTGTTGCTTTTCAACTTTGACATAAAACAGACTACTAAGCATGTGAACAAGATTTTGACATTTTGCAATGCTTTTAGTGATACCAGCAGTATCAGCTCCACATTCCTTGTATATCGGTAAACAACTGTCTGTTCTATAAGTTACCTCACTGCTTTCCTTGCCCAAAATAAATGGATAATTTCAACATTCAGCAACTACAAACAGAGAACACTTTTAGGAGGTTCAACCCCTCTTGACACTACATGTTCAAATAGGCTGGGTTGCACAGGAACTGTGTTAAAGAACACTTGATTAAAAAAAATCGACCCATCAATTCTTATATTTGCACACATTTGCAGTCTTGAAATTTGGTATGAGAATGCTGTTGCAGAGCAGGACATCTATCAGTCATGCTAAGACAGAAACTCTCCTCCAAATTACATGTAGGAAATGCCACCTGTCAATTGCTCTTTAATTCTTGGCCACACTTGCTTTTCTCCTATTTCTAGTAGGAGTTTAACGACTCAAGAGAGCGCCTTTTATCCCAGAGGTTGCTTTTTTACTTCACGATGGCTAAAAAGTGTTTTCCCCACGTAGCCTGAAATAAGATGCTTCTACCCTTCATCTTGATCACAGACATACACAGTATGTAAGACTTGGGACCTTCAACATATTTCAAAATGTTAGTGTATTTAAGTTTAATAAGGTAGAAGTTAATACACAAAGGCTTTTGAGCAGGTAGAAAGAGGAACAGGCTTCTTGGTCTGAGTCACAGTCTGCAGAATGGTCAATGGCCCTTGCCATTGATCTTTATCATGAATGGCCCTTTCCATTATCATTTGGTAAGAACTGGGAGAATATTGCTGATACTAACATTAAAAAGCAGTGATGCCAAGCTCTGAAAGACCCCACTATCTCATTGCAAGACTTGCTAATGCTAATGATCACAGCATGCCTGCACTCGGTGTGTGTTCCTGTCAGTAAACAACAGCATTAATTTACAGTGCACTATTTTTGACACTATTAAAAGTAGCCCGTTCCACCAAACTGTGCCATAACCACAAGGCCTGTCGCTGTTACGTTGGAAGCAGACTTTCATGTGAGTCATCGCTACAACTGCCTAGCTGAAACACACTTCTTGTCCTGATCTGAACTTACATTGCTTTAGGAGTTTGATTCTCAGATACTTTGTCCATGAGTTTATGTTATCCATACCTTGGAGATGGAAGTGCTTGGGCATTGATGGTGGGCATCACAGCATGTAGCATTCACTTTTGGTTAACACTCTTGTAATATCTTACACAGAAGTATGTGGCTTTCCTGCTTTGATTGAGGGGTATCCAGGACTCTGGCCCATCACTCTTGACAGTCTGAGCTTAGCAAACTCTGAACGGGTTTGCTGCTCTCTGTATTTCTTCTCCCATACTTCAGTAGGGCCACATTGTCATCTATTATGTGAGCAGTTCTTTTCCACAGGGATTTAAAGGACGATGCACTGCCCTAGTGTAGCTGCCTAGATGGGTATGTAACAGACAATTTTTCCTGCAGATTTTGTGCAGCTGCTTTCAGAAGGGCAGCAAAAGTCCTTGTACAGATTGCTGTAGTGAAGCCACTGGAGAGAGCTGGACACCAAATGGTACAATGACACCGTGGTGTGGGACATCAGTGATGATCATGAACCCTCACAAAAACTCATTCTTGTCACAGAACACAACATAAAACTATGAGTAAACATCTTCGTGCATCATGCAAAATGGAAAGATTCGGGCTGCACAAGATAGAGAATTAGATCCTTCTTTAAATTAAACACATTCTGAGCATTTTTCATGTTGGCAGTTTTGTCCCAGCACCTCTAGATGTATATTGGCTACTACAGCCTTTAATCTGTACTGTTGGCTGTGACCTAGGAGAACTGGTATGAAGGTGATAATATTTGGTGTTTCACAGACACTGCTATTGGAAATGTCACTAGTTTGGACTGTGATGGCACAAACTACAGTGGACCTGAGCCATTAATCAATCCATGCTGGGTTTTGTGGACACAGCCTATTCTCAGAAACTTTGTATCCCTTGTGTCACCAGTTTCTACTCCTGAGTGGGGTTGCATTGAATGTAATGAGCATGTGGAGTAGAAACTTTAACATATTTTACACATTAAAATTATCTTTCCCAGCACAGGATATCACAGGGGATGTTGTTTTGGCACTGAGCACAACTGTAAAAAAGATACTAATCATTCATTTTATACAAATAATGCTCCAACAATGACTCACAATTTGTCACCTAGACAGCCATTTTTTTAAACTGTGTTAAGATGGTTGATCAAAACTGGCTTGGCATGTGTAAAACTCACTCAAGCTAATGTTACTCTGACCAGAATTTCCCCTTGAGGAGTCCAATACGTTGGCACTGAAGCTGGCCTGCAAATCGAAATGTACCGTTTCAGTATGAGTAAGGGGAAAGCAGTGCTTTGGACACAGCCAGCGGTAATGAGGCTACAGCTAATAAAATATCTATAGTTCTTTGCGACAACTGAAACAGTGCTGGCTTTTCACTGGGTAATCATAATTAAACTGTAAAGACTACAAAAACTCAAACTAACTGGTCAGCCCACTACAGGATCACTTTCAGAGGTTTTTCAACATTAGTTTCCCCCTTGCTGTGTAACAGGAGTAAAAAGTCATCAGCCAATTGAAGAATTTTCCCTTGCAAAGACACTTAGATTCCAGCCACTGATTTCAAATGCTGTCTGTATACCTAACTGCACAGAAGACACTATAGCTTTTCTAAAGAAACAGCTAGCTTTCATAACATTTGGTACAACCTACTAATCTTGACAAATAGTTACAAATACTATGTTCATGGTTTAATACCATATATGTTTTATGGCATCAGAAGGGTATTTATACAAGCTATAAAGTGTATATTAAAACTTTATGTTGGCAGAGTAAAGGTTGCAAATATGTAAAGCTCTTTGACATTGTACTTCTGAATTCCAGCCCTTAAACTTCTAAAAGCTGGGCAATGTAAAAAAGAACAAAACAAGCTACCCACATAAAACAAAAAAATTCACTGAGTACTAAAATCAGCTTCTGTTCTGAGTCATCTATAAAAAGGCTTAAATTATGAAAACATTGGATAGGTGAAGCTGGAAGTGTTCACCAAATCCTGAAACACCAGAAGAAAGGGCACTCAATGAAACTAAAAGGTTGGTTGAAAAAAGGTGAAAAGGAAGCACACCTTTACCTAGTGGATAGTGTCCTTCTTGAACTTTCTGACACAGTAAGTTGTAATACACTATCAGGATCACAAAGATATTAAAAAAAATCATGGACACCTTATCCATAAACCAACAATCAAAAATAGGGCAGGGAGATGTACCCTCTGATGTCACTAACACACGTGCAGAGGCTGGGCAAGGTAGGAAGGAAACTGACCACACAAAGTGATCAATTTGGTGTGTTGCCTTTCAGAAGCAGCTTCTTTTGCAATTCTTGGAGACCCATTACTGTGCTGGATGGACTATGGCCTTACCCTGCAGGAAGTTCTTGTGTTCTGGTGCTAAGAGTCAAAAGGGCTTCAGAGGAAAAGAAAAAGATACAGTAGTTATGACACAGTACCCTCCCTGACTTTAAAATAAAGCAAGGTAATTCAGAGAAAGAACTGAAAGCCCAGTGAGACTATGAATAGAAAGCCCTGTAGAACCATTCCCAAGTTACAAGGGAACTGGGAGAGATGAACTTTGAGCAACAACAGGATGAAACATACAAGAAGCTAAATACTGATTTGTACAAAACCAATGTTTCTCAAGTGCCTGGTATGCCATAAACCTCAAGAATAAAGTCAACAAGGAAGATTTGTTTGTGATTCACTCCACAAAATTATGTCCACAATAAATTATTACTTCACTGTTTTCACCAAATATAAAGGGTTTTTTTCCTATAGTTGTCATAGAAGTAGTAAACAACTCTGTAAATCAGGCCCTGTTCTTGATCATAGAGAACTCTCAAACTAATAATCCCTTTATTTTGTGCACAGCTCTGTGCTTAAATGTCATCAGGAAACAGTCATTACAGCCTCTGCCAAAAAATTAACAACAACCATTAGCAAAATGGGACAGAATAAAAGCAAGTTGATTCCACTAAAATGGATATTTTAAAATAATTTTACAAAAAGAGACCTTCAAATGTGCTCCTAAAGTCACATATTAATGTGACAATAAGATGAAAGACTCCAGAAAAGGAAAGAAAATTCGTATTTCAAATAATCAAGATATAAACTGATTGCTTGCTGTCTACTGTGTGATTGCTTTCTGTGTCACAGAACCTTTTCTTTCACTGAATGGGATCAGTAACAGAGACATGAGATTTTGAAGGAGTGACCCAAGGAACATCAGCAGTGACTCACCAATTCGTAACAATTTTTGGTCCTTCCTGCTACAGAAAGAGGAGACTGAGCTACCGTCATCTCTAGTAGATTTGAGATTATTCCTGAACACACTCAGAAAATGAAGAATTTCGTTTACCTCCTAACACCTGTTTTTACCATCATTCTCCTCCTCACTTAATTCTCTTCTTTCCACTGTATCTTTCCGCCCTTGTTTCAACCACATTATAGTCTAAGTAGTCAACAAGTCAGATATGTTGTGCTGCACCACTGCTGAATCCCTGCAAGCGGAAAGACAACTTCATAACGCACCATCTAACCCAACCATGGCATCTGTTTGCATTGATTTGAGACTCTTAACTGCACCAGATGACAATAAGCCATGCCTTTGTTTTTTTCAGTGATGAGACAAGTGAAAACCATCAGAGATAGTGAATTCATTGTTCATCCTTGTTATTTTTCCCTCCTGTGTTTTCCTGTGTTAAATATTAAAATCAGAAACCCACAATTGCAGCAATAATTCCTGATCATCACAGCAAGCACTTTCTCTAAAATGGACAGTTGATACCCTTTTTCAAGCAATCATAATAATTTTTTTTTAATCTAAGGACAGTGAGAAAGGCATTAGAACATGTTATTAAAACCAAAGCCTTGTCTTTCTATGCCACCATAAAAGTAAAACCAAATGTATTTCTTTCCGGCTAAGACCATGCTGCATCCTATTCAGAACAATACCATACAAGTCTAAACTGCAATTAAATTAACACATTTTAAAAGTGAAAAGATCAAAATGATTAGACAGGATATGTAAACAGACTCAAATCCAAAGCAATAAACTGCAATTTCACATGGACTATTAAGGAGGTAATTTTATAACACTTAAGCACCATACCTCAAATTTGAAGGGAGTCAAATAAGTACATACATTGAAAATATTTTCAAAGTTTCTATGACAAGACATACACAACTAAAACATAAACTACTTTAAAACCTAATCTGGTTAGAAAGGACATGAAAATCCATGTTAAGGCATGCATGCTCACACATACACAGAAAATAGGAGCTATGACAGCAATTAATTAAAATTAAAAATCAAATGCACTAATACGACAGAAGAAAAATATACCACATTACAAGAGATCCAAGGAGTTTTTTCTACAGCTTAGATATAAAAGAGGGCTAACAGTCAATTTTACCAACTATTATAAGAGAAAGTAAAACTGTTAATTCCAACAAAAGAAAAGCAGAACCATCAAATAAAAATGCCTGTTCTCTACCAAGGGAAAAACAAAAGGATATGTTTACATCGTGCTAAACAATAATTGTGGTACAGTTTCATGTTCCAAAATATTAGCTGACAAGTATATAAAGCCACAGATACTAATGTTGAGACATTTTGGAACAGCAGGTCCAATAAAACATGCTCAAGCATCTTATAAGAGTTCATTATTATGTACATTTATTTTCCATACTTTCTAAACACCAAGTTAGTTCCAGAGAACTGAGGTAAAATTAGATTGGTAAAAGGTAAAAGTAGGAAGTGAAAGCAGAAAGTAAATGGTCAATTTTACACAGAGGACTCAAAGAATTTATTCAATATCTTCCTCAGTGTTTAATAAAAAAGAAGAGGAAGAGTGATGTGGCAATGATTGATGCAGTTTTAATATTGTTCAGGGTATTCAAGAACAGCAAAACATGGGAAAAGTTGCAGAAGTGATTCACGCTGCTGTGACTGGGCCATAGCAGATGAAATCCAACACAATAAATGTAAAATAGAAATGGAGAACAGAACTTTAACCGAACACTTCCAGAAGTGGGCTTTACCTTACTTTCTACATCCTCTGATAAAGATACAAGACTCACTGTGAATAGCTCTTTAAAAAAAGAATGATAGCAGGGGCTGAAAAGGCAAATAAAAGGACAGCAATTATTAGGAAAAGAATAGAGAATCAAGCATCGTGATGGCATTGTATGAATCCATGACGTGCACATTTCTTGAATAGTTCACGCACTTCTCCCCCCATCGTAAAAAAAATTCAAAGGTGAAAGAAACTATGTTGGTAACATCTCCCTCAGCATTCTCTTCTCTATGCTGAACAGCCCCAGGTCTCTCATCCTGTCTTCAAAAGAAAGATGTTCCAGTCCCTCAGTCATCTTTGGGGCTCTCCACTGGACTTACTCCCTTAAAACTGCGTTGCTTGTGTGCTGGGGAGTGAGTCCAGGACTGGACCCAGCACTTCAGATTTGATGTCACCAGTGCCAAGGAGTGGAAAAGGATCACCTCCCTTGACCATTAGGAAGTGTGTAGCTCTTCTTAATGCAGCCCAGGGCATGATCACACAACCAGGTCCAGTACCACCTAAAACCCTGAGGAAGTATAAGCCCTGACAGACCCATGCCTCTGACATACTGACCCACAGGAACATTGCAGCCATCAGAGTAGCCTTAACAACACATTGAGTAGCCCTGGAAATCTGTGTTCGTGATTGTCAGAGAACCCACCAGGAGCAGTGTTTGAAAATAAAGAAGGAACTGAAGCAGGAGCACACAGATGGTAACACTGAGTAGCCATTTTCTTTACATATCAGAAGCCCTCCTCTCCTTGAGATACTCAAGTGTCAGGAAAGGGCAACACGCCCTGGTGAGCTGACATTTGCTGTGACAGGTGTCAGAATGAAGGGAAAATAACCAGACAGTGATACAGGGTCATGGTTGTGGTATAGCTGGTGGAAAAATTTAGATGAGTGAAGTGCCTGAACAAAGAAACTTGGGAGTTCCTTTGCACAAATCAATGGTCTCATATAGCAGCGCAAGCCAGAAACTGCTGCAAAAGAAAGACATGGTAAATTGATATGACTCTGCTTACAGAAACCTGATAACCTGAATAGATGTTTTTTTTGCAAATTATGGTTTATCCTAAACATATATTTTTAGGCAAAACAGAAAAGAAACACAAGGCATTGCCAAGAAAAGGAGACTGTTAATGACTGTCATGAAATACTGTGACTGTGTACAGTGGTAGTAGCATAATGTTAATGGGAAAGGAAGGAAACAGATTTCTTCTTTAGGAGAGCTGACAAAATAGGACATAACACCTCCTTGGGAAATTTTATTAATCATAGAAACAACACGCCTAGAAGTATAAGACATCAAAAGAGGGGACAAAATCATGTTCAAAGAAACTAAACTGTGAGGGGGGAAAAAAAAAGGAAGAAAAAAAATCACAGCATTTTTCATGAGGCTAAAACAAGTTTTGTACCACTTACTGAAAAATCTGTGTTATTTCCCTGTGACATCTGTCTTTCCCGACGATTTTCAAATCGTCTGCTAAAACTTTCCCAAAGACTTTAATACAGGATGAAATTACCACTCTGGTTCTTGCACAGTGCCTTTAGGACCTCAGCCTTTTCCCATTGCTCAGAGCTTCCTGCTTGCAAAATTGGCTGTTAGGGCCATGGGCCTGAAATGCCAACCCAAACAGCGTTGCTGTGCTGGGCTGCATGGAAAATGACTGCCACTGGCTTGGGTTTCACCTCTTTCCCCCCCACCCTTTTCCTCCTCTTCAGCTGTGGGGTTTGATTTATATTAGGGGACCCAATAACAAGCATCCCAGGATCTCAGCAGCCGCTGACATCAGCGTGTTCCAACGAGCACTGCCAGCATCCCATGCAGGAACAATCATCCAGAAGTCTAAACAGCTTCTGAAGAGAGCCACATAGTCACTACAGGGTTAAGTATCACAGGGAGAGAGCTACATGCTGCACTAGACGGGACACACAGGAAAGGATGCTGATCTGGGGTGGCCCTGATGCTTCTCCTCCCAGCTGGCCACTGGGAAGAGTTTGTCTTCTCACTTTGCTGGATCTTCCCTATTTTGTTTCTCTTCCTTCACCATTAGAGTCAACGCATGCCATCAGCTATAAACCCTGCCAATAAATCTTTGTGCATGAGAACTTGTCCCAACATCTATTACTCAACATTGTCTTCCCCTCAACTTTTGAAGCCTCCAAAGTGATTTCTAACTTCAGAAAGTAGTCAGATTTTGATAGCCACTAAGGTGACAGCCTTTACATGAACACTGGGGACCAACAGTGCTAGCAACCTGGATGCTTCTTCCTTAGGAAGGAAGTAGGGAAAGAGACAGTCCAGGTTTCCTTTCCCATTTCACTCCAGATGTGCCCTTTCCATAGGGCAAAAGGCACAGGTGCAGGATGCAAAAGTTGAACATCAATGTAGGAATGGACATGTGTACCAAACCTAGTAATGATTATGGCAATAAAAATCATCGTCTCTTCTCCAGTTTTGACATGCAAAAATTCCATATATTTTACTCATAACGCTCTCCCAAGCAAAACAGAATGAGGGAGAAGGTATTCGTACATTTATTTTCCACTGCCACATTTTTCAAACTCCCTTTTTTGGGAACACTAATCCCTACTAGATTCATTGTATAGATCAAAGCTGTTAATTGTCTTACAGGGATTTAATTTCAATCCAAATTAAAGAAAAAAAAAAGTAGTTAAAATAATTTCATGGTAATTCATAGAAATTTGACCTGCTTTAATAACATAGATAAACCTTCACTTGAGATCTGTCAGAGATTTTTGCTGTTTTACATAAAGACTGAAAGGAGAAAGAGGATTACACTGGAAAGGGGTTACACAGAAATTATATGAAGGCTTGAGTTTAACCTGACAGATAAGCAGATTCACTATTAACATAAGTCATCTCAAACTTCTCTCATTGCCTGCCTCTGTCCTGCTCAAGGTCAAATGCTTTCCTCAGCCCAGGTTTTCCACAATGAGCTTTTCCTTCTGAATCCAAATCTATAGTAGTCATACTGTAGCTGGGACTTACTCTTCAGAGTTTTTGTGGATTTTTTTTGGAATTGTGAATATAGGAATGTGGAAATAAATCAAAATGATTCTATAAATAATGTCTCTGTAAGTGAAAAATTCTCAGATGTATTTCACACACACACACACACACACTTTATTATGGAAATGAAAAATGTAATACTAGTCATTTCAGTATGTAAATAAATATAGACTGATATTACTTTAACATAACATCTGTATCTAAAACAATGTTATGTAAAATTTAAAGTAATTTTGCAATAGAGAGCAACAGTGGAGCATTTCCTTAAACTGGGTGATCTTAATCTTTATAATCCTGATTTAAAATTCAGAGTCCTTCATATTCTAAATACTGCAACTATTTTTATAAAGTGTTCGTCAATTTAATGAATAAGGTAGGCCCAGCTACTCATGAACCAGTGATGTGATTCCATCTGTAACTCTTAAATGTAGCTATCTTCTAATTACAAAGAGATTCATTATGTAGCTGTAGGATTAGTTAAATGTGGTAGACTAAATTAATCCCAGTAGGAGGAATACAGAGAAAAAGTTATTCCAACCTGTTTTAACAAGCACAGGATTTCATGTCTCACTGCGCTGCAAGTATTAAAACTAGTCAACAATTAATTTACATGTTATTTTGCAGAAAGTTCTGCCTTGCTTGCTGAAGAGACTTCCTTGTTTCACACCTTACATTTTACACCTTTCACAGTACAAAGCTTTTTCTCCTCAAAAGTTTTCAGTGGAACAATTTTTATGGAAGTCTGGATCCCCAAAGTAAAAAACCAGCATACTCAAAATCCCAGAAAGCATTTCACAACTTCCAAGAGAATCTTGGACTGGGCCTCTGGAGGTCATCCTGTCCAACCTCCTGACTGTTTTCAAAGACACATAATAATCAAGTAACTTCATATAATGGGCACAAATCTCAATAATTTATTTTTGTCTACCCAAAACTGTATGTGTTTTTATGGAGTGTGGAATTAATTAAAAGAGACACTAAACAGAGAAATATAACATAAAAACCTAAACCATTCTTTAATATTTCTTCTTCCAGTAGAGAATAGCATTTGTGTTATCAATAATGATATTCAATTTTTCAGGTGAACAGAACAAGGCAATTCCCCTAAAATAAGCAGAATACTTTTAATCTCTCTACTAAAATACCCAACCCCCAAACGATATACAAGCCAAACCCCCAAATCCAGTCAAGTTCCCAATCTCTGTACAACTGGAAGAACCTGCCAAGACTAGATGCGTCACAAAATGGCAAAAAATACATGGTCACATTCTGCCTAAATTCTCACACAGTCTCGCTTAATGGAATCACACAACTTTGGCCATGAAAAAAATAGCAGGAAAATAAAGGCAAGAATTTGCAGATACTGTTGGGAATGCGATGAGAGAGACACCGCAACAGAAGTGTGAAATACAAATGTGCTCCTTGCAGTTATTGCAACACTACAGTAGAGATCTTCCCTCCTATTTTGCCATCTGATCATTCACATCCACAGAAACAGATGCAAACAAGGAGACAGCCACAGTAACAGAAATGGCTAAATGCTACCTTCCAGTCAATGTTTGTGGATCATAATACAGAAACCAATGGAAAATATGCATGGCATGTAGAAGAGTACAGTCATACGATGATACTCTCATACATTTCTGAGATGACTGGCCAACTCCAAGTAAGAGTGCTATATAAAATCCAAAGTCACTGTCAACCTGATTTAGTGCTAACAAAGTAAATTTAAAAAAAAAAAAAAAAACATGCCATGCACCTGAGAAGCTGCTGAACTTGACACCATTTTCTTGACAGTTGAAATGAAAAAATCTATTCTTGCAAAGCTCTGATCATTTAAATAAGCCAGAGAAAAAAATTAAAACTTAAACTAAACATCAGTCCTGCATCCCACATTTCTTTCCCAGGCAGTCTATCCATAGGATTAACACATCACCTTCACCAACAAACCTATATCAACATACATTCTTACTAAACTGCCTTATTCCTTCTCTCTGAATGAATTCACAGCTGCGTGGTCAGTGCTAGAGAGGAATCTGACAACCCCCAGCACAAAGAAAGTTTCATAAAGGTCAGAGGGAAATGTTTCCTCTGTTTTGCTCTGTGTTTTTTTCAGATAGAAAAAAAGAAAAGGGGGGAACTATTTCGAAGCAATGGGATATATTTTTTCTTCTACTCGTTATCATGCCAGCTGTTGGGACAGGTTAAAAGTCAGCAAAGAGACTGGCAATCACTCTGTCTAATCTACACCAGTGTGCCACAGGTATTAATTCCATTTAAATTAGAGGATACAGTAAGATTGACAAGCTACAGCTGTAACATACAATGTAAGATTCAAAGACTGAAAAGACTGTACATGGAGCATGAACACTGCCAAGACCAGTGAAGGAGAGTGTTGCACCTCACATTAGGCTGGCAGTTTTTAGGTTAATAATTTAACACAGCACTGTGTCTTTGCACGGTCCAGTGAGAGGGGACTTAACAATTCTCTGCCCTCGGGTAGGAACAGCTTTATCCAGGCAAGAAAGGAGAAAAGGATGATGATGTGAATCTTAACAGAACTGTAGGCCTGACTGAACGTAAAGAAAACATAGATGCCCAGATCAAATTTCTGTTCGATGAATAAAAATTTAGAGTTTGCGTAAGAACAGGTTTCCTCTGCACAAGAACATGATGCCCAGCCACACAATTAGATGGATGCTGCAACCAACCAGACAGAAGGAGAGAAGCTTCGGGGCTAATCTAAGGGTAACTTAATCTAGGTGTGATCTTCCTTTACTTGTTGCATCCCATCTCAAAAATATTTGCAACTGAGTAGCTTTCTGTATTCCTATTTTGTAAACAAATTGCTTATTTTACAATTATTTTAACCTGAATTGTGTTATGGGCGATTGGTAGGTTACTGGCAAATACAAAGTGATAATCCTTAAAAATGAGATACTGAATCATACCCCACAGTGCTCAGTACAACTCCAGAGACTGTGAAAGGAAGTGTCACGCTCGATAAAATGTTTGGAAACTAGGCCGGCTGGAGTTTGCGTGGCAGACATGTCTTCTGATGATAAGCACAGAAACACGTGAGCAATGACCTTACCTCCAAGAGTCTTCCAGCAAGGCTGGAGTACCTATGAAGATAATTCAGTTTATTTAATCTATTCCTTTGCATCAAGAATCATAATTCACATCTATTTTTTTCATGATAAGGAGGCCAATGAAAGCAACGGTGCACCAAAATGCCATGCAGGAAATAGAGAACAATTATTTTTAATACACTGGATGTTCAAATCCATTGATAGTTAAGTATCTCCCAGTTTTACAGATGCTACTATTTTAAGGTGCAGCGTAACTGTGTCAGGAACATGACTTAGCAATCGTAAGCTCCACAGAGTCACAGACAGGTTAGATAAATATCATCATCCTTGAAATAAGACAGCCTATGCCAGTACACCCTGACAGCAACTGAAAGAGCTGTGACAGTCCTTAGCAAGAAAGGGAAACAGAGAGAACATCAGGTATCACCAGACTCCAGCATCCCCACACTCGTACTTCTAAACCGTCATAAAAGTACTTCTGAACACCCATTATAACATCTAATTATACACATCTTGCAGACACTGTAATTATTTCGCCAATATGACAGGAGAAATCTGAAGCAGAACTCCACAGCTCAGAGATGCAATTTTCTACACTTTGAAGTACTAATGGACAAATCTCGTTCTGCACCCAGTCCATCTTTGCAAGAAGCTTTCTCATAAAGGAATCGTTTACTGAAAGCTTTAGATAAAAATGGAAAGAAGCATGAATTAAAAATGACAGGAAGAAAATTTAAAAACAGACCACAATAAAAAGTAGGGCTTTCAGTGGCACCTTTCACAGTCATTGCTAATCTGAAAAGAGAGACAGGTAACTATATTTACAAGACAGGCAGTATTTGTCATCACTTCACAGAACTTGAATAAAAAGATAATTTATGTACCCCCCTTGCCATTTTTAGGTGAAATTATTGTTATCGCAATTACTATTTTCTTTTTTACCACAGATATTGTAATCTTTATTCCTATGACATTTTTAGTGTATATAAAAGCCATGCAAATGTTTCTTTTTCCAGATCAGGGCATCTTCATTTACATCTTCACGTGAGACACTATATTCTCTCCTATACCCCTACACACAAATCCTTCGAGTTGGAAGACTCTCCCCGACCCTGGCACCAAAGCCCAGCAGTACAATGTCCAGTGATATTACTACAGACGTGTGCATGGGTTTTCCCTCAGATTGCATCCTGGAGATTCATGGCCTAAAGACTTAAATTTGCTGATTCTTTTCACTCCTGACAATGTTACTGAAATACACCTGCTTTCCCTTGTTATCATGTAAAATTATAACAATGTACTTCATTCTCAGTAATTTCCTTCCTCTCCTTAAGTGTTATCAACATGGGAGTTTGGGTTCGTTTGTCAAAAACTATGCCCCTCGGAGTCAATTTATCTGTATCAAACTTTACAAATAGAGTACAGCAGCTTGACCCTTCTCACAGCACACATCCCACACACAGGAGAAAAAAAAAAGGCACCATTCCTCTGTTGCTGCCACACTGACAGATGTTTCCATACTAGATAATGGGGAAAAAAAAGACAGAATTTAATCCAGATGGGTTTGACTAGGACTAGGAAATGTTGAGAATGCAAGAGTTCCCCTTCCATCCTCATGCATGAAATGCCAAGTCTGTCATGCCCTTTGAAACTTTATAATTAAAATCTTTTACAAGCTTGACTTATCTTCAAAAGATACTCAGTTTACACACTATACTTGCCACTCTTCACTAAATCATAAGGCTTTTTATTTCATATTTTAGTTTTATACAAAATACAGAATAGTAAATCTTGCTGGGGAAGGAAGAAGTACAAGCTTACTTCTGTTCTCACTTAGCTGGTTATATTAATTGATAGCAGGAGAGTTAATTTTGATATGAAAGAGTATGTGAGCAGAACCAAGTTTGAAAAGATAGGAACTGATTTGGATTCAGAAAGTCCAACAAATTTCTAAACTTTTAAAATTTTTTAATTTATTGACTTTGAATATTCCAGTATTCTCATTTAATTAATTTTAGTAGCTAGCCAATAACTAAAAAACCTCAAAACGTGGAGAAATCATAAATATGGTGAAATTGCAGGTAGAAGAGGAACAACCCCCAGGTCATCAGAATGCAAATACATAGAGGAACAGATTCCAAAACTTTTAAGTTAAAATATTATCAATTGGGGGAAAATGAATTTATATGTCTAAAATGAATGAGAAATCACAGCATGCATTAGCCTGAGCATAATCTTATCAACAAAGCTTTTCTTTTGCAATATAGTGCAGTGCTTTTTTCCTTAAATGAACTTATCTTTCTCATATGCTTTTACCTTAGGGCCACTGACTTACTTAGGCACTGGCATAAAAGAACAGTGTATCAGTTTCTGTACAACTGAACATTTTCAGTGTGCTTTATTTTCTATTTTCTCTCCTCACACTTCTTCCCATTACAGTTTGGAAACTATTACTGAGCCAAACATGCAAGTTTCACCTAACCAAAAGAATAAATGATCATCTGTCAAAAGACTGAAGAGCACCAGTACCATTTCTAATGTGAAGCCTGACACGCAGCCCACAGAGGTGTAAATATTCCAGTGATCCACCCTGAACCATGGCAATGTCTACATTATCCCAGTAACTTATAATGTTAAATTGTTTCATCTGTACTGTAGTATTTCACATGGTAGAGAAAAATATCTTTAGTATATTCATCATATTCTGCATATGCTACCAGAAGTGGAAGTTTTAAATGGCAAAGAACTGACAGCTTTTATAGCTCTTACACAGCTACCTAAAATGGTTTATCAGTATCTACAGTCACAGTTCAAAGGTTCAATACATTCAATCCTGCTATGGACAGACAGAGGGTACGATTGGTAGTAAGAAAACAAGACTCTCACTTTTCAAAGGGAGCTAAATAACTATTTTTAGTTTGGGTATCTTATTCGAAATATAAAGAAAATGTCTCTGCATTTTCAGCGTAAGAGTATGAAGGACAATGATGTTCACTGTAAAAAAAAAACCTGCTCTCTAACCCCAAATGCTCTATCCTCTATTCCCAAATGCCTGCTAATGTCATAAAAATAATTACAGAGACAGAGAAGATCCTAAGCCTCCAAAGTAGAGAGACATCCCTCTTCCCAAATGCTGTCCATCCTTCATGACTACACCATGCCTTTGCCTTTTCCACTCACTGATTGGTTTGGGGCTTAGGGGGGGGAAATTGGGGATTTTGATTGCCTGGCAGCAGCACAGATAGATACTAGAAACAGTTAATTCTGCTTTATAAACAAAGGCAAAACCCACAGACACAGGCAAAGAATGTGAAATAATGTGGAGAAAATGAAAGAAAGTAGGTAACTGGGAAATAGCTGTAATGTTAATGAACTATGATAGTCAATGCAAAAAGAATGTACATGCTTCTAATGGCAGCATATTGGACCTTACTTATGTTCCTAAGCTCTGCTTTTTAAATTCTCTTGCAGACACAATGATCTCCACTTGTGAGCTTTTTACTAAATTCAGTGCCAGCTAATGCCAGCTTGTGATGACTGCTTTGGTTTTCAGAGAAATAAAGAACAAGACAGCCAAGTGCTAAGCCAGCACTGCCCTGGCACAGGCCACCCATGGCCACTGTTCTTCAGAGGTGTCCATGCCCCAGCATGGGTCATTCACAGCCAGTCTCTTCTTAGACTGACAGAGCATAGATTTAGATTAGATGTTAGGAAGAAATTCTTCACTGTGAGGGTGGTGAGGCACTGGAACAGGATGCCCAGAGAAGCTGCAGGTGCCCCATCCCTGAAATTGTTCAAGGCCAGGTTGGATGGAGCTCTGAGCAACCTGGTCTAGTGGAAGGTATCCCTGTCCATGGCAGAGGGACTGGAAGTAGATGTTCTTTAAGGTCCCTTCCAATCCAAACCATTCTGTCATGATTCCATGATTCAGAAGGATGCCCATGTTTGATGGAGTGTCTCTTTTCAGGTGGACAGCTCCAGCCATATGTGCTCTCAGCAGCCTCTCCCCTTATCTCCCCAAGATCATCTCCCTGCCTGCCTCTGCCCCAGCAGCTGCAGCCACTTCAGTGTCTGGCGCCCAACAGGGTGCTCACACTGGTTTCAGAGCTATCTGGACCCCACTGTGACCAGGACAGAGAATCCCACAGCCTCTACTATGAGTCCATGCCATGCATCCCCATATGCTTCCCCAAAATGCTCTCTTTGAAGATGTAGTTATTGTCAACTTGCTGCTTGTGGAAAAAAAAAAGTATTCTGACATCATTTGTACCTAACTCTTCTGATTTATAAATCATTAAATGTGCAAATACATATTTACAAGACTCTATACCTCTGCTAATGTTTGAACTTATTTCTAAGGAAGCTGATTAAAAGTTCTTGAGCACTTCCCCACACAAACCTATTAGAATTACACAGCTGTGAGTACTAGGCAGAACTGTTTATCATAAAAAATGCCTACTCTTCTAAATATGCTGCAACACAGATATCTCTGCACTATCAGAGTGCAGTGAAATGAAATCTAAACAGGATACAAAGCTTTCCTTTAAGGCCAGAAATGGAAAACAAAGAGTGATAATAATTTAATTATGAGACTAAGCAAAGCTAGCAAATATCCCTACATATTCATAGCCCTACTTAATTAAAGAAAAATTATTAAACCCCAGTATTTTGGAACATTTCCCTTCCCCACTTTTCTATGATTTGAATTGCAGAAAAGCTTAAAACTGAATGAGTGCCAGGCAGGCCAAAGTCTGCACCCCCGCTGTGCTCCACTGATGCTCCTGGGCTCTGGATGTATTTGTTTCTCAGTCATAAGAAAAAGCTCCTCCTGCTGGATCATGCAAGCTAGTGTCACTCCCAAATGAGCAATTCCATATCAGAAAACCCATACTACAGATTTACAGAGCAGAAATAAGTACAAAAAGAGCATCAGTGTTAAGCAAAGCTAAGCACAGCCAAGTGCAAAGCCACAGGTCTCATTCATGTAGCTCAGTAATTATGACAAGTTCCCACTAATGCTGTAGAAAGAAACTTTAAAAAAATGTTTTGACTTTTCAAGGTGAAATACTCCATCAATGTTACCCTCTTTGTCCAGAAACTGAAATGAGCCATTAAAACAAGCAAAAGTCAAACTGACTTTCAAATTTTCCTTTTGGACTTAGTAAATAAGGAAATGAAATTCCAAATAAAAATTCCACTGTTTACAAAACTAAGTCCATTTGATTACATTAATAATAAACTAAGAAAATAATTTCAAACTTTTTTTTCAATGGCATTGTTCTTTTAAATGCTTCCCTTGGATAACCTAATACATGCTGCTTTAAGTACTTCCCTTAGACAAGTAAGTAGGTCCACTGACCTTAGAAACAAAACACTTCACACCTCCTGATGTGTCATTAATTCCATCCTCTGGGGAGGTTATGGAAAAATAATAATTAATGTACTGCCAGAAAACTGTCTCCAATTTCAGCCCGTTTCCTTAGCTACCAAGTGATGTCTTAGTTACTTTGCTTTTATTAAATGTGTAAATCAATGGTCACTATTTTTTAATGGGGATAGTAAATAGCTTTTTGATTTAAAATGTCCACTTTAAATCTGGAGCTGCATCTCCACTCAATAAAAATATGCTCTTGAAATGCTAGCCCATATGTCAAACAAAGCCTGAAACAGATTCTGCTTTTATTGAAAGGATTCTTCTTTTAATTTTCCACCATCAAATCTAACTTTTTTTACAAGAACTTTCCAACCACTTAAGATTTGCCCTTTGATATGAGAGTTTTCATCTTACTACCCTTGAAATCTTGCAAAAAGTTGTTTTTGTCTCTGAAGAATTAATGTAAGGCAGCAATTCTAGAAATGTAGCTGAAATTTCCTGGGAACAGTAAATTCAGCTCTTCAGCATTCTCTCTGTTACCCCTTTCTCAATACTTTTCTCATTTATTTATTTATTTATTTATTTTTCAATTTGTGAAGCAAGGATAAACACCTTCTCAGAACACCTGGTCATTTGAAACAATTAAAAATACTTCTAGAGAAAGCCACACTGCGGCATGATTAGTTACCAGCAGCACATAATGTGGTTCCTTTCCTGTTCTCATTTAAACTGTTTCACAGTAATTTACTACTTCAAAGGCTTATTTAAGGCAGGTGTTTCAGTGTCCTATTGGTTAAATTTGGATTTGAATTGAGTGGCTATGCTGCTCAAACAAATCCAAACAACTTTTTCTTGTCTTTCTCTAGGACCCCATTTACCAGACAAACAGACAAGAATGAGAACAGTGACAAGACGCCACTGCTACAGCATTTCTAGTCTGTTTTGTCTACTCTTTGACATATTTCCCTGTTCAAAAAAGCCAGCAAGCCTAAATAATAAAGAAGCCCTATTAAAACCTGGTGTTGAAGCTGTGCAGAAGAAAGACCACCTCCTACTAAATGCAAGACTGGAGAGATAAAGAGCCTTAAGGAGTTAACAGAGAAGAAGCCAGAAGGAGGGGAGCTAAATGGGCTTGAGGGTCATCACTCCACTTTCATGAATGTGATAATTTCCTTTCCTCAGGGCAAATAAGAGCAGCAGCATCCCAATGCTGCCAGTTCAGTGACATACTTACATTTCAGCAGCAGTGGAAAACTCACCTCCCTG
The DNA here is from genome assembly GCF_000738735.6 of Corvus cornix cornix. Classification (NCBI taxonomy): domain Eukaryota; kingdom Metazoa; phylum Chordata; class Aves; order Passeriformes; family Corvidae; genus Corvus; species Corvus cornix. Next base: position 82,277,204 of record NC_046333.1, read on the forward strand.
AGCCCTCAGTCCTCCTCTGCCACAGTATATCCCCAAGCTAACATATGCAAGGAAAACTAGTGGACAACCTCCCAAAACTGTCCTTTCAGGGAAATCATCTTGTGAGGGCTGCAAGAATATTTCAGTGCATCTGTATTGCTGAAAGAAGACACTACTCACTGGAGTGAAGAGGAAGCCCCAGACAATCCAACTGTTCTCCTTATTTACGCTGACTTTGTGAATGCTGGCATTACTGACACTAGCACAGCTGCCTACCACTACTGATACACAAGAAGAATCAAGTTGTACAAGTCTGGTAATGCTTTCTTAAGAGAAATATTAAGGTATTGCAGTAGTCCTATATGTTAATGAAATGTCACTGTAATTTTCCTCAAAAGAAGATTGCTAATGCAAAATTCTATCGATCCTTCATTTTCAGTTGCTGCCTTCCATATTTATCTTCAGGAATAAAGAGGTAAGATGCAGCATTCAGAAATGCTCCTTTTGCCAGCAAGTTCCCTATTCATCTCTGCCAAGAATAAATTAATTCCAATGCAAATATTCCTCTTATTCCACTCCTTAGACAAGGTCTTACCTAGAATTTCTGGCAAACAAAAAAAAAAATCTTTAAAAAGTGTGATGATTTGGTTTTGAAGTAAAGACAAATCACTAACTACTGTGGAGTTTGGTTTAACATGCTGCATGGCACCATCTTCTCTTTTTGCTGCAATTCTCTATATTTTGTACTGTTTTATGAAAGGTGGGAAATAGATAAACAATGCAGAGGCATAGTAGGGTTGCTCTTTTGCAGGGTATGAAATTCAACAGGGCCTTTCATCCATCTGACAGTTTTTCTTGTGTGGGGCAGTACAGTTGCACAAGTATGCTTAGTAAGGCTGCCCTTTGAAAAAAAGACTTCTCAAACAGGGCGAAACTTGATTTAGAAGGGAAAATGGTCCTAGCTGGGTTTTAGAAGGTGTTTTTTCTCACAAAAAGACCAGGTGATTTTTGCACATCCTGATTACTTCTCAAACTGTCCGTTCCCGAGCACATTATTGAAGTCCTTGCATCTTGAGGCTCAGCTCTGTTCACAAAAATCTTTCAGCTGACAAACCAAAGATAAACTTTATCTCTTATTGCTGTACTGTTTGCCAAGCAGTCACAACAAAACAAAACCAACAAAACAAAAAATGAATAAACAAAAAAACAGAAACAGAAAAAAAAGAAAGACCAACCAACCAACCAAAATTTTCAGGTTGGCTTAGCTTCAGAAAGAGAGACTACCTTCCCCCCCAATTTCTGCTTTGCTCACATGATGATTATACCCTGTATTGTTGTAGCTCTTCTGTCTGCACTCATTAAGGCCAGAAATTTATTCTTCTTAGGTGAAAGCCAGGATTGTCTGATGCTAGTGTCTATGGCTCTTTTACTGAGAATCAATCCTAAGACACAAAAATTAAAAATACCTACATTCTCTCTTCTCCTTCTAAATCTGCCTTTTACTTCATTGATTTACCTGTAAAGAAACCTGCACCTCCTTCCCACTTGTCTTTCATCTTTCTTCCCAACATTGTGAATGTTCCAAATCATGAGAACATGAGGTTTTTTCCCCTTTCTGGTGCTATCTTCTACTGAAGGAAAGCAGTATCTCCCTACTTCTGAAAGTGACTTCTCAGTTTACAGTGTGAACTGAGAAAACAGAGCTCAATCAGCCCATCTGTAAAAACAGCTACTGGGCATGCACAGCATATATCTCTGTGAAAGTCACTGTGCGGGGTGGAAAAGATGGGCCCCCAGAGCCTTCACAACCTACCTAGGAAGATAAACCCATTCCTCCTGGTAGAACACACTGCAATTCCCTCCTTCCCCACGTGTCTGAGTTTCCTTCCATGGGAAATGGCAATGTGGAAAGAACGATATGCACCCAGGTCTCATGAAAACATGACATTTAGCCAGGGTTCAGTCATGGGTATCAGACCTACAAGATGTACCACAGAGTAAATAAGACACAGCCTCTCAGACCTAAACAATATAAAGGCTGACTTGCTTTCTCTGTCTCTGTCTCTCTGTCCTTCTCTGAGGCTTTCTTCTAGCTCAAGAGCAGTAACAGCAAAAACCATTTAAGAAATTGTTAGGCAACGTCACAATGGCCAGTCATTTGTCAGAAACAGAGAAAATAGCCTCAAAAGAGCTTTTAACAATCTGAACTGTGTAATACTGCTAACCTGCTGGTAGACTCAACCTGCTGTCAAACTGAAACTCTGACTTCTCAAAGCCAAAACGAAAGAGTTTTTGAAATGTTTCAAACATGGGAGGGCCCAGGAGGCCACATAAGAGGAGAAAGGTTTGAGGAAACATAGAGGGAGAAAGTTCATAGCTCATCTCTGAGGCAGATGATCCGGCAGCTAACACACCTGCAGTCAGCCATAGCAGCTAGCCAGGAACATCCATGTGGAGTAGTATTATTTTTAAGTACCCTACAGATGAAACAGAAGATATTACATCAACTCACCTAGGCTTAATCACTTTAAACCTCCTACTTAAGTGCTCATCAGCAGTAGAAGCACCAGTCATAAACCAGTTCTCCCCTTACCTACGAAAGACAACTGTCTGTCGAGACTACCAATTTATTCCACTAAAATCTGAAAAAAATTAACTCCACAGGCATTGAAAATATTAAAAGCTCTATTTTCAATATAATTCAAGAAATTACATCCTTAAGATCAATATGGTACTGATACCTGCTACACTTCTGCTTCCCTTCCACTACTGATGTCAGTTGTGATCATGTTTCTCAGGAGGACTGATGCCATGTAGCACTTATTTTTCAACATTGACAAAAAATAAGTAACAGAAATCTGTAACACATAGATCAGTCTCCTTTTAAGTAAAAGACAAGCAAAGCTCAATTCTTTGTCTGATTCACATTTATTCAATCAGGTAAAAAGGACCCTTTTCTGTTTTCCATGTTGAAATGATTCTATGAACAGCAGGGAACAACAGGTTTTCTCTTATTCCTTATGCTAGCCTGTAAATTAATGAAGAAACTATAAATTTATACATAAAATTTCATGGGAATATTCTCTTTAGAAGCCACATTTTGCAAGATAATTGTTTTGAAATGAGAAACCTCTATTACAGGCTTTCCTAGAAGAACAGGAAGATCTAGTGCTTTGCTGAAAGCTCCCAGACATCTCTAGTCTACAGGCAATATATTTATAGGGATGGCTTATCTCACAAAGCCATTACTCACCTATTGGCAATTACAGAGACCAAATTCATTCCCAACTGTGAAAAATCCCCTAGCAACTTCAGGACCTGATTACATATGGGAAAATAACATTGAGATCATATTTTAAAATTTAAAACCCTGCTCAGCCCATTTTTGGTTTTTGGAAAGACCTATGTACAACCATTTTCTACTCTTTATACTGGGATTAAAAGCCATGCTGATTATACATAAACTTGAACAAGATGAGGCATGGCAGTATTTGTCCAGAAGAAAACCATATGCATAACACTTCTGCATACTGACAATATGAGAGTTTTGGGGGAAAATTAGCAATTATCAATCACTCAGATGGAAATAAAATTATGTTACTGAATTATTCATGAACAGTTCTAAAATAGTTTCCTCATCAGTCCTGGTTGGTTTTTTCTTCCCTCAGTGTCCTCTAGATTTAAATCAATATATACTAGCAACAGAGTCAGTCTTATCCAGGCAAATACCGACCACTAACACAGTTCTCTCTGTTTATTTTACTGTCTGGACTGCTGCTGCCCACGGTGAATGAAAAGATGCCTGTCTCCCATAAATGTTTGCTGTTGGTGCAACTTCTTTCACTGACCCCGTTTTCAAGACTAATGACTTTCATTTCTAGTCCAGCGCTTTCCAGTATGGTATTCACTTAACAAAGCTACAGCAGTATATTGGTCTAAATACAACTGGTGTCTGGCCTTCAGTGCTCATGCAACATTAATTTAAATACAAGGTAAAATATTTACTTCAAAGTCAGTCGTATTTTACACTGGTCTTTTGTTACAGAGGAATTCAGCCCTCGGTGGTTTGGGGTTTGCGGGACAGGGTAGGCTACTGTCTTAGGAGAGATTTAGTCTCTCAGTTTTATGAAAGAACATACATAAATTCAGGTAAATCAATGACCGATGTGATTTCTCTAAACAATTCAAGTCTCTGAATGCACAAAACCCTCACAGAAGTGCCTGGGAACAACTCTATTTTAAGGCTGGCATTCTAAAATCAGCTTCAAATGGTATCTGCAGACCTGTTTTCCTCTAAAAGCTGCTATTTAAAATCAGTCAGAAATGGCAGACAGAATAATTGTTTAACCTTCAGACTTACTGGCAGGTTTTGGTTGCTTTCTCTCTCATTTTTTAAGATAAAATTCAGATATTGAATAAATCATTCCTTGGCAGTCCTGCTTTTCATTGCTGACCAAGTTAACAGCAAGAAAATGTCACCTGTCCTGTGAAAATAGCAAACTCAGTATGTCACATAATACAAAGAATTTCTTTTTGAATGATTTGGTTTAGTACCTCTTATCATTAGCTAAAATAAGCAAGTGGAAGCACAGATAAAAGTTATACCCATAAAATATGTTACTTTACAATAAAGTGTATGTGCTGCTCACACAGACATGACTGGGCTGTGCAAGGGAGCACCTAAAGAGGACAAACCCAGAAACCGCAAAAGAAGAAACCAACCTGGTTCTAATTCAGAGTAATTTCTGGCTTGTTTGAGGGTTGGTGTTTGTTTTCCCTAAAATAAACACTACTGACTCATTTGCGATGAACTTTAGAACTCATGGATGATTTAATTCTGATGAATTCTGCGATGCAGCTTTTGCTTACAAACTGTAAAGCAGAAAGCTCTCTCTGGCACAAGGCTTCCAATAGCATCGAGGAGCTAAAGGGTAATTGAAAATCTTCAACTTCTGATATCACCTCAAGCAACAGTTATTATGATAAGGGGAACCAGGAATTTTTCCAACCTCCTAAGAGAAAAATGCAGAATGGAATATTCCAAGGCAAAGAAAATCGACTGGAAAGATTAAATAGATACCTGGCATCAGACACAGGATATCTTTGACTCTTTTTGACAACTTTCCAGATATCTAGAAACTATCTAGACATTGTACATCTATAAGATAGTCAGATATTTTTAATTTGACAACAGGCAGTTGCACCTGAAAGAGGCTGTAAGGGATTGGGGCAGAACTATGGCAATATGTGCTTGTAGTGACAGAGGGAGCAGCAAACACAACTGGGAAATACAGAAAAAGCAATATCCTACACTATACGAGACACAGCTTATGGACAGAGGAAAATTCTGTGTCACACAGAATACTCCTACTGTTTCAGGTTGATAGCTATTTTAAAATTACTGAAAGCTCTGATATATTTCTTTTTCTTATACTATTTTAAAATGTTTATTTAAATGGATACTATATGCTTTAAAAGTGCACATAACAAGGCCAGGTGTATGCACCCCAATAAAAATATATCTATGAAATCAAAACAGGAGTGTTCACTCTCAACTTTTCATCAGCTGAACTCCTGACAAATCCAGAACAAGGGTTCCCAAAGAGCCAATAGCACATAAACACTCCAGGATCCTAGAGCTGCTGCCGCCTTTAGCAGATGCAGCATTCAAGCACGAAAGTTTTATAAACCCTGATCCAGAGCTTTTTAAACTCTTTTCTAGAAGCTACAAATAGACACTCAGATTGGCATCTGAAGCATCAACTGCTTTCCTCCTGCACCTTCTGACACTGTCACTTCTGTAGCAATTCAGCCAACATTACATAAGGCAGCACAACAGCAAGGCTCTCTCCTAAGCATTAATTCTTTCACATGGGTGAATCAACTAACCAGACATAACAGAAAAACACATGAAATTAATTATTCTAGTCTACGTTACATTGATTTCACAGCAGCATAACTATTAGGAAATTTCCAGATTAATTTCTGATGTGCTATCTTGATAGTAGCTCCTGGACTGGATTTAGATTGGTTCAGTGATTAACATGAGAATTCAGAAGTAGTCAAATGAACATTTAGAAACAGTAAAGTGGGGAACAGTGGATGGAGGAAGATCTGAATCTCTGCCTGCTTCATCCCATTTAGCCTGCAGTGCTGGTGTAGCTCTTTGAAGTGTCAGTATGGGGGAAGAAACTGCATTACCCAAATACCATTTACATAATCATTTTTTTAATATCTAAAGAAGACATTTCTCTCTGTTGTTACTTTAGCTTGTTCCTTGTAATCATACACCTCTGACAATAAACGCAAAATGTATGCTAATTTCTTCCATCCTTCCTACTTCAAAGAATGAGATCACCTCTAGCAGAGCAAGTATTATCTTTATATGGCACTGACAGGAAAACTGTACATTAACTGGCAATTCATTATTTTGCTTCCATCGGAATCCCTTCCTGCCCTTGAGAAGAGAGAAATCTCTAACTAGTATTTACAGTTCTGAAGCTTCAGAGAGAGAGGGAGAGAGATGCTCACAGGCACCTGACAGGAGCAGTGGGTTTGCATTCTGCTCCAAACCTGTAAGTATTATCCATGCATATGGTTGTTTCTGTGGTTTTTTATCATCACTATCCAGTGTCACATGATGGCAGATAAACAAACAAATTGACTGCTTCCATACTGAGCAAGGATTTGATATTATCCTTACATTCACCAACACTGTATTGGAGGTTTCGTGCCTTTTTTTAGGTGAAACGTGTGTTTTTCTCCCGTTAAAATATCTTTAGATTGAGCAGTTGCCGCTATTTTAAGATTTCCTCTGCTAGGAAGTACAAACACCAGGATCCCCATCTCTGATCTCTGCCATGCCCTGCAGCCCCTTCCCCAAAGAGCCCCCAGGTCACCATGCAGAGCAGCCGGCAGCCCTCAGCACTCCCATGAGCCAACACTGAGTAAACAAAACACTCCACAGCCACTCAGGGCTGGTGCAGCCTGCACAGAGGGGCAAAGAGGAAAAGAACAGGTCTGCCTGCAGTGATTGCAGCCAAACCCCACCTCCACACATCCTCATACAACCAAGGTACCCCATTTCTTAGACCAGATTTTTTGAATATGCTGCTCTTCCTTTTCTCATTGTATTGACAGCACAAAATTATCAGAGAGCTGTTTTGGTTGGAAAAGACCTCAGAGATCAAGTCAAACCATTAGCCCAGCATGCCAAAGTTCACCACTAAGCCATGTCCCGAAGTGCCACATCTACACGTCTTTCAGATGCCTCCAAGGATGGTGATTCCAACACATCCCTAGGATGCATGTTCCAATGTTTGACAATCCTAATGATGAAGAGATTTTTCCTGATATCCAATCTAACTTCCCCTGGTGCAACTTGAGGCCATTTCCTCTCTTGTCCCATCACTTGTTACTTGGAAGAAGAGACTGACTTGCACCTTGTTTCAACCTCATTTGACCTAAAACCCACTGCCTTCCTCCCATCCACTTTGTCTCGCATACCTACGGATCACAGCTGTCCTCCAGCCAACCATCTGCACAGGTGTGCATCGCATGAGCCACTGTGCTACCCAGTGCGTTGATTTCCATGTCCTGCTACTGGCAGAACTATGCTGAAAGGTGAGCAACCACACCTGTGATAACCTGATCCAAATGGGAACGCTCCAATTTCTTTGTTCTCTCTTCTTCTAGACTATTTAATTACTTCAGACAACACCATGAACACATCTCTGATGCAGCCACAAAGGCTTGTCCGGCTGGAGGAGCTGCCTGAGCCAGCTCCTGACCAGCGGACTGGAAGGCAAACAGTGGCAATACCAGCTGTACACCACCACTGCCAGTTTGTCAGCACTGCGCAAACTCCTCCAGCACCACAGGGTCCTTCCTCTTTCACACCACCTCCGCACAATCTTTGCCACTTTTTCCTTTCTCTAGGCTCACCACCTCGCATACTCTCCCAGGAAATCAACACCTGGCAGGAATACTCTCTCCGCAGCATTACCTTGATCCATTTTGAAGTGGCCCTTGGAGGTTTGATGCTGCTATTGAACTGCAATAAAGCAGGATGTTGCCAAAACGCCACTGTGACAAGCAATCGATTCTGCTTCGCAAGCGCTCCGTGAAAAATCTGAGAGGTAAAAGCTTCTGATGGCCAATAATCCACAAATACGACCCATGAAGGAATTTTCAGTGTGTCCACCAAAATTATAGCTGTTGTTATAAGTACCTGAATTTGTTAACCTTCACTTTTGACTATCAATATAGACAAAACTTTTTAGCCATAAAACTCCTTCTTTTACACAAACATACAAAAGATGCCAGATAAAGTAATTCCCTATTCCATGTTACCTGAAAAAGGGCACTGTTCTGGAAAAGAAAGAAAATCCTTTATTCAGCTTCATAATCTGCAAGTGCTACATTGATTCTCACATCAAAACACCTCTAGTGGGAAGCTGAAATACTAAGCACAGAATTCAAGAGTTCTTGGCTTCTGAGACCAAGGGGGTTTTGTGTCCCCTTACAGCTTTTAGAGGGGAAAAAAAACCCCACCAAATGAATACAAATTTTTTTTAAAAAGTCACAATACAGCATGCAATTTTGCAACATAGATTATCTCTTGGAAATCCAGTGCAATCAAAGGTGAACAAACATTACTGTTGATATATTTAATAACCATTTTTTTATTCATGCAAAAGCAATCTGTTGAAGGCTTCATCACAAATCTGAATGAAGTTGGTAACAGACGGTTTCTGTATCTCATTTGAAATGTAAATGAGTCATTCCTGTCTTTTGGGGAACTAGGATAGAAGAGACTCCTCTTCAGTCTTGTGGTTAAAAATAACTTTCCACTCATCCTACACAATATCCCCTTTAAATGATCCCTGCTTCGCATTACTTTCATGATGACCTATTAAATAAATGAGGACATAATGCAGCCTCCAAAATTCAACCAAAGTCAGACTTTTGAAATAAAAATAAGCATATGGAACACAAAACCTGATACTGCATTACATTAAAAAATTACATATTAAGATTCAAAAAATCAAAAACATACAAAATAGGGGTGTGAGATACTGCACAGAAGGGCTTTGAGCTCTTGCTAGTCTTGACTGTTCAGAAGAGGGACCTGATGCTCCAGGGAAAATTTCCTATTTGACTTCAGGCCCTGACAAATACTGGAATTGTTCCAGCTGGTACTTCGGCTGGTCTCCCTTCCCTTAGAGCAAGCTGAAAAGCCATTACCCCAGGTGTGAAGAGGCTGTGTAATCTTTGTCTATAGTCATGCAAATACCTTCTGATAATCATGATAGAACGCTTGCCCAAGTACAGTGGATTAATGACTCCAACATACTCACAACTGAGCCCTTCTGTGGTAGCTTGTCAATATTAGAACTACTAAAATGTCAAAGTGGACAATGGCAATACACTATTTGGGAATTCTAGCTATAGTAGTCTATTTACAACCGTACAACACTGTTTTCTCACTGCAAGAGGTTTAACCTGCAATGAAGACCTCAAGAACAATCTTACAGGAGGCTTCTTTGTGGATTTTAAACCTGTTTTCTGGACTGGGGACAGAATAAAGCCTTTCGCTAGGAGACTGGAGGGACAGATTGGATCAGAGATGCTGTTCTGGAAGAGATTCCACTCTGAATACATTGGTGGAGAGAACCACAGTTCCACATCACGCTTGGCCCATTTTGGGGGGTCCTCCACATTGCAAGGCATGTAGAAACAGCCAGATGCTTCAGCTACATTTAAATTACCTCAAGTTATCAGAGGCCATATCAATGTACTAACTACAGTATTAAAACAGGGTTCATTTTCTGTGTCAACAAGGTCCACTGTCAGTGATTCCCAAACCTCTGGCATCAGATAGAACTTCCCACCACAATATCACTAGGCAGCAGGTCAGGAAGAAGCTCTCACAAATCAGTGGTGATTATGTTTTAATATTGCATAATTAGGGTATAGGAGTTGGGGTGTGTTGGAGGAGTGAGAGATTTGTGCTTTCAAGGAAAGGAGGTGGGAGTTCAGGAGCAGAGACATTTCTGGATAACAAGGACCTGGGTTTCTATGGGATTGCTCAGCCACCAGTGTTACTGTTGTTTCTCACCCCACCAGATGCCAAGTGCAGCCTCTTTCCTAACTCAGGACTTCAGTTGTGAAAAACATATGGCCCTAAATATTAAAGCTCTGTAAAACAAATTCAACCTTAAAAATTCTCCAATACCTCCAGTCAGAAAAACAGTATTACCAAAGTAGCACTATCTGAGAACTGAGAAATGGGATTTGAAAGTAGCAATTTATTTAATAGTAAGAAGAAACCTAACTAGAGCAATATTTTAATTGCATAGACACAGCTAGGAGTATTTTACTATGCAGTTACAGGTTAGGTGGTGGCTTCTTTGGGAGGATTTCAAGGATAAGATTGCTCAGCATGAAGGAAGTGTTAGAGCACAGCAGTTTTAAACAACAATTGTTGGGAATTCATTTTGCTACTCTCTGGTTCAACAATTATTATCCTTTGCCACCTAAGGGGATACTGAAAAAGTAGTCACTAAATCCGATTATGTTAGATTTGTAAGCTTTTTTTCTCCTTTTTTTTTGTTTTTCTGAAACCTGAGTACAACAAAATACAGAAAACTGTGAAAAAAGCAAAAAACTTTACTTTTATTACCAGTAAGAGACTGAAGCCATAATATTTTCAGCTACATTCATAAGAACATTTTTAGACAAATTCTTTTTGCCCAGAAATCTCTTTGCTTTAAAATACATTCCAAAACTGTGACAAGTTTAATGTATTACTTCATATTGCATGACTTCAACAACAGGCCCTGCCTAAAAAGAATGACATCCTTATGCATATTCTGCATTAAAATGATTCTATTCAAAACACACACCCCCTCTTGCTAGTGTTATTTTTTTCAAACACCTGGGGAGCTATATTAATATTAGTATGTCAAGTGTTAAATTGTATTTAAAAGTATATAAGATAAATTTTCCTATGTAAAGTACCTGACGGTGTGGTGTATTCAAAAAGCAATTTCCGTAACAGCAAGAAACCTTACTAGAGTTGTATGATTTAGTAAGATATAGCAGCCTGAAATACACAATCCTGCTGACCTTCAATACTTCAAAATCATTCCAGTTTTTATAGCTCCTGTTGTTTGCCATCCCATTTCTACCCATTGCCACTGAGTGTACAAATGAAAAGAGTTGAAAGTCTGTTTTCTGTACAAACAAAATGCACACTGCTCCATGCCTACTCAGCCGGGGATTTTATTTACTGTCTACTTACCAACCTACCCCTAACTAAGGACTCTATTTCTTTCACATTTTCAACACAACCTTTCTTTACCTCTCCCTTCAGCCATTCTCCTTCCATGCTGCTGGCCTGGAATCATCTATTGTCCAGAGCTATGTGACCAGCTTTCACTTCCAGAGAAAAGGAAAACACCAGAGTATCGTGAAAAAACGTGCACTAAAAAAACAATAGCACCACTTTCACACGAACCATTCCTCTGCCTCCATGCCCAGATCTCCACACTGCAGAGGTGCTCAGCTTTCATCACATTTCTAGGTGGCTTTTTCCCAATATTTCTGCTGCATCTGATGCTCAGCCAGCACACACTGAACAGCCCGTGGGCACAGGTCTCATCCCATGGAAACACAGGGAAGTAGAGGCCAGATACAGTGATGGTGGGATGCGTCCTGACTTCAGTCCTCTCCCACTCTCCCTGAACAAAGCAGTACATCTGGCCTGACAATCTCACTTTTGATAAAGCAGGTAAAAAAAGGCCAAACACCACCCAAGAAAACCCTCATGTAAGATTTGCAACAAAATAGCAAAAAACTGAAACCTGGCATTTTACTAAGTAAATCCCATTTTGTTTATAAATCCGTAAGATATGTGGTTGCTCAGCACAGTAAATAAGAGAATACGAACTCTGCAAGAGCACAGGAGGCAAAGTTGTTTTGTTCTGCATTTCTGCATCATGTGAAATCACTATTACGTGATCAAAACCAACAGCTAAATAATGTGTCACAGAAACCATGCAAATTCTACAGATCCAGAAAGATTTTCCTTTTGCAGCTTCAGTGGCCACATGACCCTGAAATGCCATAAAATGCCATTCCCAGAATGTTCATGTGGCTTCAGAAAAGTAGCACTTACTGAAATGCAATTAAAAGTCAATAAGGAGAGATGGGGAGAAAAGAAATTTAGAGGTTCTAAAGCACAGATTCTTTTGCTAGCCTCTCTGGAGAAATATGTCCTGTCTACCCACATCATCAATGAGCATAGAACTCTTGGGCTAATCTAGAGAAAATCCTAGTATAGAAATAAGTATGACTGACACATGATAATGTGCATTTATACTGCACTTTTCTGCATTTGAGGCTTTGTCATCAATCAAGATTTCTTTCCAGTCTTCATCTCACCAAAGAAACATGACCTTTCTCACCAAGCCAACCTTTTAATGGAATTTAATATACAAATTAATGTCATTCAGACCACATACTTTCCTTCTCTTGTCAATACCTTGGGTAACCCAGCAGACCTGGCAGTTTATCTGCATCAGACCTAACAAAGACGCAAACTTGTAGCTGATATTCTTAAATAAATTTCTAACTGGTGATCAATTCAGGTTACTGTAAAGAAAATAAAAGGCATTCATGTCTACCTACGAAAGACCATAATCTCCTCTATGTGAAAGCCATTTAAAGCACCAACTTATACTTATTTGTACAGGTGTGTAAGTAGTAGGTACACATTGTCAGGAACTGTCATTACATAACATATGCAGTCATAATGGATAATCAGTGTGACATGGGAAAAAAGGACTTGCTCAAATCTCTGCCTCATTTAATAGCAATAAAATACTTTCTGTTTTAGCTCTTTTTGGAAAGCAGAAATTTTCAGGCTTATGTATGTTTAATATGTTTTAATTAGATGTTCACCTTCTTTACATGACACACTCTTTAGTCCATGTCTTTCACAACTGTACATTATTTGGAAAAAGAGATTTGATGATTAAGGCTAACAACAGTGTAATAAAGAAAAATGCATTCTGTAGTTACTATCACATTTACTTAGGATCAGTTCCATCGCAAATTACAAAAATATAAAAAAATTACAGAAACTGGAAGATAAAGCTATAATACTTTGCTTGCTTATATTACCAAAAGAAGAATAAAAATCCCTTGCCACACAGGTTTTTTTCTTTCCTTTTTTTTGGGGGGTGGAGGGGAGGCAGAACTGCAAGTGTGGTCAAGGGGAATATAACCAAACTCAATTTGAGCCCTCAGATATTTGAACTTGCAACACTATCACTATCATAATGATGCCTAAAAATTGTAATTTATGAAAACTCATCCCTATTGAATGAGGCAAGAACTATTGTTATGAAGACTACAGCTAGTTTAAGGCAAAAAAATACAGTGGTAACAAATGATAAATTTAGGAAAGGCTGTGTTCATTAGTAAGTGGGAGAGGAAGCAACTATCGTGGTAAATATGAAAAGGTGCTGCAAACTTGGGAAGAAATGTATGAAAGGAAGAGCTGAAAAATGAATACAAAGGAATTGTGAAGTAACCAAAACAGGCAGAAAATAGTTAAGGACATTCATACTACAAATGTGCAAACTGATAAATTACAGAAGCCATCTCAAATTGGCATACTACAACAAAGAAGAAATCTAGAATCACTAATATGTAAAGAGACTGCGCAGAGTACAAAATCCAAATTACTGTGCAATGCCACATGAAGACATGAGACAGGGTGACTGCAGTTACTAAGTGATCACTTCACCTGCCATTTTGGTTCTTGGGAAATGAAGATATTTGCAAATCAGTGAAGTGTTAGAGAAATCAGAATATTTAAGAAGAGATTCAGGCTTGCCAATTTAAGCAAAGATAATTCCCTGAAAAGCAACATAGAGAATTTATATACATATATAACTTAGCTAAAATGGTATCTATGAGAAGCAGATAAGAAAAATGCAATCTAGAATTCAACATAATTAGTACATAGTCAAGTTCTAAACTGTTCAAAGTAAATCTGCCAGAACAATATAATCCAAGAACTTCAGATGTTAAATAAAATTGATACTACTGATAAATTTATTATTTTACAGCAAGTTTATTTTAAGCTATAAAATCAGTATGAAGCTTTGGAGTAGTAACAGGAAAGTACTTTTTCCCAAACTGGCACAACAGCAGATGCTGCACTGCATGAAAACACCATTTATTTTTTGAAGTCTTGTGAATACATTTATGTGGAAAGACAGAGGGTGGGGTTTTTTTTCCCCCTGATAGACTGAAAAGGCTTTTCCTGTGACACTGGCCCAGGAGGCTTAGCCTTTCTGCAGTGTTGAAGCTGGGAGATGTCGTGTCCTCCTCCCTGATACGGATCTCCCAGGTAGTTACTGGTTCCTTTTGAAAAGCTGCTCCTTTTGAAACCTGCCTTTTGAAAGTCCTCTTGCCCTTCCTGTTCTCAGCCCTTCTCCAAACCAGTCTCATATATTACCTAAAGAGGTGGCAGAATCATAAAAGATAAATACCTCTGGGATCATCCTTCATCAACACTGAAATGTTGTCTGAGAATTGACTATTATCTTGATCCATTATTTTTCTCCTTCCAGTTTTTTTAGACAATCTATTGCTGAATTAAACAAATATAAACATCAAAATTATGTCCCAATAAACAAGCTTCTGCTTCCATGTGAAAAAAAGGTCACATAGTAAAATAAAACAAAAAAGTCACTAAATGAACATGAATAATCTCTTGAAAGCACATCTATTTTCTAGTTCTCAATGAATTTATAATTTATGATGTATAATTATTTCTATAACTTACATTTAATGATACATTTTTCCTAAAAATCTGAGCTTCACCACACTTGAATTCATGCAATAACGCCATCCTAATTACATTTGTATATTTAAGATACCTTTAAAAATTAATTTACCAAGATTTTACTAACTATATATTCTTTTATGAATATATAAAACTTAAACATACATCTTCTACAATTCATATTGAGTCCTACTACATCAAATGTATTATTTTACCTCTTTATCTCTTACTTCTGTAAAACCCTATAAACATAGCACCTTGCATGTCAACAAAGGAGCGTATTGTTTTCTTTCAAATATTAGTTAATTTAAGGTAAGCAAGGTTTCCTACTACCTGCATAACTGTAGATTTGCATCCTAACAAGGGAAACTGAAAGGATTTCACAGCAAACATACTACAAACTGCAGGGACATGGGGAAAAATTCTGCTACCTGCTTCCTAGACTAAAAGAGAAGCGATCCCCTGACAATCCAAATAATCAGATTCATTTATTTAGCACCACAGTTGTGCCTTCAAAAAAGCTACCAAAACAGGGAATGCCCTCAAACAACTAAACTGAGGTCTTAATATGGAGCTTGTAGGAAACATTTTCACCATTCTATTTTATTATTTCTTTGTTCAATAGCTCACTAGCTAAATTTTTACGGCACCAGAAACCTGCAAACTGAATCAGATTTGAGACAAAAGGCAAAAAATTGACCAAAGGTCAGGCTCTGTGATGATACACCCTTACAGCCCCCAATTCACAAAACTAAAAACATACAGTATTATGTCCAGTTATGTCATGTAAAGGTACAAGCTTTTCCATGGTAGGCAGGTATGCAAGGCCAAAGAACTCAAACTAACAGACTAATGCAGTATCATGCCAAAACCTTCCCTCCGGGAAGTCAGGCAAAGCATTACATTTCTGAGTAAAAGACAATTCCAATTAATGATATTTGCATGTCTCCCTTAAACCTGCTAGCAAGAAGTGCTGGAGAGCTGCTTTAATGGTTCTCTGGTAGCTCTATCATACAAGTAATTGTTAACTCTATGTGTACTATGAAATTATTAAATGTTTATTTCCTAATGTCAAATCAATTATTAAGCACATAAGAAGCCATATGAAGGGCTTGAATTATTCATTTCCATTTGTCACTTGGTCTCTCAATTTCAGAAACATCAGAAGAGTATGATGACATTTAAAATCAGTTTCAGTATTCTCAGAAACATTCATATTCCTACTGATAAATGTTATTTCCCATCAAAGAGAAAAATCTTGCCACATTCAGTTAGTGCATATTTATCCAAGTCTCACATTTATATTGTACTTCAATATGTACATTTGCCTCAACAAAATTCATTCACATGACTTGCACTGCAATTATCACATTGCATGTAAACCATGCAATAATCTTGATGAAAACTACCATCAGCTCAGCCTTTGTACTTAATTGTCCCCCCAAGATGAAAAAAACTTCAGGAAATGGAGTCAAGGAAAATAAACTAGCAGGGAAACAAGAATTTCATAAGGATCTTTCAGTAAGTTCCAGGACACATCCAGTCTCTTCTACTTCATATTACATCCTCTCTCATAAATGTTATAATGAATGCCTAAAGAGATCAGAAATAGACCCAAAATTATTATCCCCAGATGCTTTAAATTCTGAGACTACTTCTCCAGAACACTGGAAAGACAGAAGATATTTAGATAGCAAAAACCATGAACTTTTAAAATTCAGAAAACGCACCTGTTCAGCTTTTAGATGAACTTCAGGCACAGGTCAAAGTAAATTGTCATTTAAAACAACTCAGTAGTTTCCAGATGTTCAGTAGAGCATAGGAATAAAGAACTAAAAGGATGCTTCTGAACCACTGAAGTCCATGTTTCTTCAATTGAAGACACTGACTGACTCTCAGCTAAGGACAGCATTCCTCACTGTAAAACCAATTCATTATTTTAATCTTTATTATCCTGGGGATATTAACCTCCACAAACTGAGTGCCCCTATGGCTATGGGATGCATTTTAATGTACAGTTTAATTTTCATTACTGGCCAGATGACTTTTATTTTTGTGTGTGTCACTAACTCTTTGTCTTCAGTAGCTTCTCCTCAAGTCTGATGTCTGCAACCACGGACTATCTGTAGATGGCAGTCACACCCCTCAGCATTCTTCTCCTCTGCAGATCTATACCCAACTCAAGCTCTTCTCAACTCCTCTCACAAACTCCCCTTTCTCCTGGTGATCTTTTGAATATATGCAACTAGAGGTTTATGTAGTCATCCAGGCAAGGATTCATCTTTAGCTGGGTAGTTTGCCATCACAAACGAGTTTTTGTCTGGACACATGTCCAAATGACCCAGTGAACAGCTAATGCTTCCTCTCTTCATTCTGCTTGTCCTTGCTGCGTTTTCTACTGATGAACTCAGCGTATAGCTGCAACTTCTGCTGTTAGTCCCCAAATGCAGGCACCTCATATTTCCTATTATTGAATTTCATCTAGCTGCTGTTACTGCAGTCCTCAAGGTCAAGCTTTTCTTCCCCATAACATTGTGGTCTTTAGCTGTATTAGGAATCTTTGAACTGGGTCATCAACAAATTTCATTATAGCAGTGACATTCAGTTACCCCTTCACTAGTAAAAAAGCACTAATAAAGGGAAACATTCTCCAGAGAGCTCTCAGAAATCCAGCCAGAAATCTTGCTCCTGCCTGACGCCCTCTAAAGTCACACAACCTGCCACTTCCCCTCACCTACATGTACAGTTACCTTAATAATGGTCATCTCCCTTTAGCAGGGCTTCTAGTCTCCTGTTTGGCACAAAAACAGATTTTTTTTCTTTCAAAAATACGTTCCCTACTCAAAACAGTAATCAGTTAATTTTTCACAAACTGCTCTCATAATGCACTGCCATGACATATCAAAGGTTAACAATGGCACGTTGGTTATGCCAATGGGGATTTCAGGGGTTCGCACACTATGGTATTATATTAATTTACTGTATTGCTGATTTTAATAACTGGCAGGTCTCTCTAATAGTTCATCTTTTTCCTGTCTTCTATACATATATAACCATACCAGACTTGATGAAACCACTTAAATGTCTTCCTATTAAGCCTGTGACTTTATATATTTATAAAAAAAGCATCGAGATAAAAATCATCTGTTCTCTTTCCATGAATATAACTGAAAATACAGTATATACTGGTGGATTGGGGGGTTCTTCTTTTTCTATCATACCTATTCCTAAAGCAGAGTATCGTCTGCTTGGCAGGGTCTTTCCTTTTCATTCAACGCTTCTGGCTTCCTTCATGTCCTTTTTCAGGTGAATATTCACCTACAAGTTACTGAACCATGCTCCTTCAAGATTTTGTTCCTTGTTTAGGATACTCATTCCTGAGAGTCTGGTTAATCTTGAACTTAAAAAAATGTTGAGTCTTCCCCACACTCCAGATCCTGAACAAGTGGTATAGCATCAACCCATCCTCACTTACCTGTGCTGCAGGGATTTCACTACACCTGCCTTGCTTTCCTCAAATATCTAAGAATACTTTTTTCTCATACTGCTTAACCACAAAACATGTTATTGATTATTTAGGGCAGGGCTGACTTTAGATAAGGCAGGTCCCATGCAAGGTGTGGAAATCAGACCCAATGCAATTCCACACAAAGACAAGTCTTCCCTTTCTGCACACCCATTTTCTCACCACACTGCCTAATACAGGAGCTAATTACCACAACCACAGAAACTCTGTGCAGGCCCTCACCCCTCAGCACACAACAGTTATCTCCAGGTGCTAAGACAGTACCAAAAAAAAAAGAGATTTATAAAACTAGTGCATAAAATTTTGCCCACACTTCCTAAGCCAGGACTGCTCCAAGGCCCGAATTGAACCATTCCATATCAACACACTAAAACAAAACAAAGAAGTATTTTAAATTCTGCTCAAAGAGCAGAATTTAGGCTAAAATAATCAAACATATATTCTAAACACATCACTCTGGATATTTTTTTAAAAACCAAAAGTGTGAAATTCCACTTGAAGTAATTTCTGTGCTGTAACTGAATATAGAGGAGGAGGAACACATCTGGTGCCTGCACTGTGCAAATGTATTTATGGTTAAATAGAATTGAATACCAAAATCCTGCAATGATAGAATTCATTAGACTAGTATAATGCTGCATAATTACTCTTTTTTTATAGCATCCACTGCATGCTTTAAGAGCTCTTTTTACCCATTGATATCAATGTGCTATGTCATATTTACATACATCCTGCATAAAAGGCTGAGGAAATATTAGACATGACAGAGGGTGACACAGAAAGGCAACTGTTGTACAATAACTACACTGTCAGCGAAACAAGAGGAAACTGATTTAAATTCATTCCCCAGCATGGAACTCTACAGACAGGTACTGGATTTACATTTTGAAAGGAAAGGTGCTTCATACTATAGTAAGGAAGAGCTCTAACACAATAAAATCTATACATCGCTCCTTTTTACCAGCTCTCCTTGCTCAGCTTGCCTGCCTTGCATTACTGGCCCTCCACCAACACCCCATCCACAGATTTCCTCATGGACCTTGCTAAACAAGCATCGCCCTTGGGTCTTTCCTCACTGAAACCATCTCCACACATTACTGCCAGCAGGCAGTGGCTCTCTTTGAGCCTCCACATGACTGCCTTTCCTCTGCTTCTTTCCTACCAACCCAAGTGTCTCATGACTCCTAGCAGGCAGACCAGTCTCCCTCCTGGCTCATGCAAACTGTAGCATATGAAGGTCCTAACAAAGGATCTAAGTTCCCCAGGCCACCAAGGAAAACCAGGGGCTCCACTGCCACAGAAACTTGGGCTGACAGCAACAAAAGTGGGTTGCTACACTTCTTTAAAATAATTTGTCAGGTACAAAAGACTTTTGCCATCACTGTTTCAATTGTTTTCATGTTAAGCCACCCACCGTCTCCCTAAGGCACGCTCCATCTCCCTCTCAGTGTACTCATTGTTCTTCACTGTTGGCACAGAGGAGTAAGGGAGTTTGGACACCCAGAAAGAGGTAAGTTAGCTACTACGGCTGATGGTGCAAATCTGCTGGCTGCTCTCATAGATGGGTTAGTGATGATACCTGGGCAGTCCAGTGACAATAACAGCCTTTGGATCAGGCTCAGCAGGCAATTACAGAACCAGCATGGAACTGGCAGACTGGCACAAGGGACAAAGCAACTGTCCACAGCCACACTGTCCTCCCCCTTCAAACAGCGGCCAGACACCCACCTGATAAGAGCTTTCTCTCCAAAACTGTAGCTGCAACCAAAGAAGAGTCAAGGAAATGGAGACTGATAAAAGCAGTCTGCAGGGACAGCAAAAAGGTAGCTGAAACCAATTACTATTTGCACTTATTTCACATCAGCCTACAGGTTTCTAATAAAAAAACAAAACAGTGGTCCTGACCAACCACTTCATTTGCAGCCCTCTACTAATTGCAGGTTATTTGAGCTATGTGCCTGCAGGCTAAGGAGGAACTGCTCTGCATTAAATATATATTGAGTTCCTAACCAAAATAATCTCTCTCAAGAGGTATTTTTATTGTGAACAAAAGCTGCAAAAGTTCACACCTCAGGTTCCTTAAGACAACAAACTACATTGAGCAGCTGCAACAGCCAAAAGGCACATGAAAATCATTAAGCCAAAATTTAAAAGATGCAGGGTTGCCACTCAAAGGGCTGTGCACAAATGACACAAAAACATGCTCTTTCTATTTACTGCGGTATGCAGAAAATCTATCTTTCAATAGCTACTAGTACAACTAAGAAATACCATATTCTTAACAAGCTTAAGATTTAGGGGACATGAAAGTTACGATATTTTTAAACTCTCCTGGACCAGAACAGAAGTTAGGCTGTAATATGAAGTAAATTAAAAGCAAATTAAAGTAAATCTATATAAATATGAAGTAAATTAAAATAAAGCACTTGTTTGGTAAGTTACTATGCATGAACTGACTCTTTTATTTTCATCAGTTTCTAATTAGTTAATGTTGACAGAGATATATTGAAACCTAACTAATTTAACTTTTACATTGTGTCTCCTTTCTTTCATAAAAAGCATAAAGGAATCACAAAACCACTCTAATATGCCAAGTAAAATGGTTTAAAGATTCACAAAATGTAAAATTTCAACAAAGAACCTGTCAATCATCACCAAGGAAGGATTTTTCCGATTTGATTTCACATATAAGAGAGAACACCAATTATTGACCTACATATTTTCAGTGCAGAGCAAACAAAACAGCAGCATCACAGGAATACAAGGCAGTATTTTACTACTCACAGATCTTTTTCAAATGTTTGAAAACATCATAGCTGCAATTAGTCTTTTGTGTAATGTGTCAAATTCCCAGAAAGATGCCTATATTTCCATAGTTTACTCTTAACTGACACTAGGCAAAGTACACCTACAAAAGCAATCCACAAAAGTGGTCTGCTGTTCAAAGGGGGGAAAAAAAAGCAGGTTTGGGGAAGTGAAGGGTCCCACTACAGGGAGCCACAGGGAGACCTTGGACTCCCAGCAGTGGCCAGGGGCTACTCTGGCACAGCCCCTCTCCCAGCAGATGCCAAAGACATCTGCCGCCAGGTCCAGGCACTCCGGAAAAGCCCTGCCTTCTCTCAGCTGGAGCCTGCAAAGCACTCGGCAAGGCGGCTGCCTGGAGCCAGCTGCTGCCGGCAGAGCAAGAGAGGCAGCTCCGTCCCAAATATCCTTTTCTCCAAGCAGCTCTTGCACACAAAACAAAGAGAAGACTGAAACATCAGAGGAGTTGTGTCCTGGCAACCTACAGGAAGACAATGGCTTTTCCCAGAGCTCCACAGTCCTTCCTCTGTCATGGGGCCAGACACATCCCTGCATGCTGTAGGAATGCCTACTTTTTTCCTAAGAGGAAAGCAACGCAGGACAAATCATTTTCACAGGCTAAATACAACTCCAGGACTAAGACATCAGTATCCCTCCTACATCTCTTTCAGTCCATGTGCTTTGGAAAACCATTATCCCATTTTCAAATACCAAAATTAAATTCAGTATCTTTTGCAATGAATAAATAATATGGCAAATTAAATATTTGCATCTAAGCTTGAACGTCTGAAATATTCTAGCATGACATGACACAACTGCCAACGAAAACAAATCAAAAAAGTAAGACCAAGTGAATTATCTAGACCTGATACTACAAAGATACAGGCACTCCCAGAGTGAAATCCATATCTAGAAAAAATTATTTCATGTTCTGATTGCTTTTTACTACATGCAAGTGTGACCCGGTTTGGTCGTTTTAAATACTGAAAAGAAAAAAAAAAAAAAACCTAAAAAAAAAACCCAAACAAGGTAGGAGGTTTCTTAGATAATTAATCCCACAACCTTCCAAGAAAATGAAAATATAAAGTTACCCACAAAGATAACGGCTCCAAAAGTATTACTAACATACACCAGTAATTTAAATAATTTACATTAAAGAATTTAAAGGAACTACTTGAAGTTCAATATTTGCCCAAGCCTTGGCAAGATCTGAGTAAAAAGTCAGAGAATTTATTTCAAGTCTATCTCAAGGACCTAGAAGGCATTCTGGATAGAGTAATAACATTTAAAGGTTAAACTCATAGAATCAGCATGAAATTTTCAGAAGACATATTTGTATGTTTAAAAAAATTTTTCCATCCTTTGAAGAGTTTTAAAAATATTATATGAGGAGTATTCCTGTGTAGAATGGTTTGGGGAAAAGAAAATGATGTGGCAAACTCAGAAGAATCGATCAGACGCAGCGTTGGATATTGCACATCAGTTACTGAATGCAGCTATTAGGCTGCAATTATATTTTTCTTTGTCTTCATTACAAAATTTTAAAAATGTGAAGGGTACTTCACTGCTTCTCTACTCATCCATTTTTCCAGACAAGTAAGGAGACTCCCAGTCCTTTTTTCATATGCATTGCTAGAGAACACCCTGAAGACCACAGAAAGCCTACACTAAGAGCTCAAACATTTTAAACTAAGAAAGATAGCATCAGCAGTGTTGAACAAAACTAGCATTTACTGCCATGTTAACTGGCCACTACAATCAAATATTCACTCTACAAAGGTGATTGGGATCAAGTATTAATTATACAAAGGAACTTAAAAATATAAAAGCAAAATCCTTCTAATATTTCCTAATATATTTTAAGTATGCACATCTCTGGTATTTCTAAAACAGATGGAGGGAGTCTCAGCATGCAACCACTTAGTCCCAAAAACATTTTGTGAGATGTCCCACAAAAATGAACATGAATGTTTTTGTATAGAATGGTTCTTGGAAATGTACCCAATGGAATTAAAATTAGTAATAATGACAGTCTTACCTGGTCCCAGGGACAGATGATTCCTCCAAAACACATAAAGAGATATCCCATGGCAACAAGACATACCCAGACCACCAGAGAAAATATACGAAGCAGCTTCTTAAATACAGGTTCTACGCAGACAAGGATAAATATAGCAAAAAAAATTGCTAGGGCCGTTGGAACAGTTATTAAAAATGCCACGTGGTCTTCAACTTCCTGGAAACAGAGGAAAATGAAAAGGAAGTTAAAAGCTAACGTAATTAAAGGTCAGACACCAATAACATACTCTAAACTGATTGTACATGGAGATCCCAAAAAGACATGACTGGATATCTAAAGCGACTTTCAATTAAAACACGGTTTCTTTCATGGTAAGAAGCTGTTATGTGGAGCATCATCTTCATAACTACTACTGCAAATATTAACCACAAGAGCACACCATTTCTTTTACTAATCTGAGTTGCAGTAGGCTGTGAGAAGTGTGTGCAACATGAGGTTGGAAAGCTGGTTCCAAGCTCAGTCTGCAGTGGATCCAGAGCCCATGGCCAACCAGCCAACAACTCCACTGCCAGCACACACAGAACGGAGAGGGATGCAGAAGAATGAAAGCTTGCAACAGCATGAATCTGCAGGAGAAAGAAACTTCCCCTGAAGCCTAGCATGCCCCTGCAGAACCTTTTCACTGCTCTGCAGACTGAAAAGACCCATCGCATCAGGAGAGGTGCTGGAGCTGAGCCAGGCAGCCCCATCTGCTCCGTGTGTAACAGCCAACGCAACCACGAGAACGTGATGGGTGACAGCAGCAGGGACTCTCTTGTGAGAGGTACAGAGGCGCCCATGTGCTGACCTGACACACCCCTGAGAGCTGTGCTGCTTGCTGGGGGCTCGTATCAGCAATGCCACCAAGAGATTCCCAAGCCTCATGGAGCTCACTATTACCCACTGCTGTAGGTTCACACGGGCACCAGTGACACAGCCAGGAGTAGTCTGAGCAATACCAAGAAGGATTGCAGAGGGTGATGGTAAGGGACTCCAGAACACAAGTAGTTTTGTCACCAATTCTCACCAAACTAAAGTTGGCAGGCGAACAGAACTTAAGTTCATTCCACTCCTAGAAGTTTGATGCCAATACCAGAAAGAGATGCTCTGCATCTGAAAAGGGATTGCAAGTCAGCAGGAGAAGGAATTCCAGCCGCTCTAGACAGTACGCTGGCTTTGGGGGCATGGGAAGTAAACAAGAGATGTGCATCTGGGATCTTATCACAGAGATGTGGTGGGACAGCTCCTATGACAGGAGGGTTGGAATGGAAGAATACTGGCTCTTTAAGAAGAACAGGAGAGGGGAGACAAGGAGAGGGTGCTTCCCTCTATGTCATGGAGCATCCCCTGCCAGGTGATGGATGAGAAGCTGACTGAGAGCTTATAAGCGAGGTTAAAGGGAAAGCAGAGATAGGCAACATTACAGTGGGAGTCTGCTACAGGTCGTCCAACCAGGAAGACTCAGAAGATGAGGCCCTCTATAGACAGACAAGAACAGCCTCGTGTTCACAAGTCCTAGTCCTCATGAGGAACTTCAGCCACCCCAATACCTGTTGAATGGGCAACACAGCAGGGCATGAGCAATCCAGGCAGTTCCCAGAATGCGCTGATGATAATTCCCTTCTCCAAGTGGTACAGGACAAGGTGGGTGGGGCTTTGAGCAGCCTTGTTTAGTGGAAGGTGTGCCAGCCCAGGGCAGGAGGGTTGGCACTAGGTGATCTTTAAGGTCCCTTCTAACCCAAAACACTCTATGATTTAATCTTATTTGAAGCCGATTGAGAAAACTGTAAATCACGCTGAACAATGCAGCTGTCAAAATGCCTCACAAATCAACTATGTCCACAGCTCTATAAAAGTCTTTTTGACAGGGATAGTTGCAAGGTACTATATGATTTGCTTCTGCTTAAAGTATTTATCTGGAAGTACAGACTCTAGATTACATATATACATTTCCTCCTAGCAACTGCTTACTTTGGAATGTACAAACAACACCCAGAGCAAGGACTAGAATATAACGTGAAGTAAGATTCAGAATATTCAATATTTAAATTTATTTACAGAACTTACTTGTAAGTTACTACACTAACATCTTTAAATCATCTAATGATGGATGCATTAATAAAGAATAAATATTTGATTTTCTATTGCTGTATATGCTCAAAATGGTATGCCTGATTGAAGTAAAACACCACTATACCAAAGTACAGTCACGGGATCTTTAGTCATTCCCCAGCTGTTCTGAATTCTAACAGCCTCATTTGCAGCAACAAGGATTCCCAAAAGCAGGCCCCAAATGCTACTGCTGCAACAGTAACCACAGACTTCATGCACAAAAGCCTCAGATCCATTTTTCATGCTGGTGAAAGCTTCAAGAGAATCTGAAAGTACGTATTTGATGATTTGTAAGACATCTAAGCACAAAGAAACAACATTTCTTTTTCCCCTTTTTTTAGTTGCTTCCTTAGTGCCCTGTTAAATCTTGTTTATTGACAGATTTTCAAATCAAATACATGACATTTTACTTAAAAGTATCTTAATATGACTTTTTTCCTTTCTTATGTATATAAGACTTGCTTCAATTAAATCAAAACGAAAAATGTACAAATAAATTTGTAAATTTACAAACACTTAAAAATGCCATCAGCAGGGTTTGTTTTTAGTTTTGTTTTTCCCCTGATCTAGTAAGTTTTACAACCTGATATCTAGAGACACTTGCTGTAAAAATCTGTCCCCTTCCGCTGTTCCCATTTCTTCGTTTTTCTTGCTGCCCTGCCTGCATGTGCACCACAGACTGGGACACCCAGCTGCTCCCAGCTCCAGCCACCACCCTGACAGGCTCAAACCAAGGAGACCACCACAATATACCCCACCCTGCCAGACAAAAGTCAGCTCATCTTTCAACTCTTCTTGTTTTTAATGCCCTTTTGGATTTATGAAGTCACACATTTAAGCAATTGTTATTGCAACACTGACTTTCACGGTATAAGCAAAAAAAGTGTCAAGAAATTTTAAGTGGTGATTCTAACCCTGAAATGCAAACACGAAGCTTCCAAATATCACATATACACATGAAGGCTTTCAAGCACTTGGGTAGTCACACAGAAAACAAAACTATGGCCTTAAATTTAGGCACAGGGGTTAGTGTCTGCACAAGTACAGAGCTGCATAGAGTAACATACGTGCAATCTTGCATAGTAAAAATATAAAACCTACCTACTAGTAGGAAGAACTACTGATTTATATATATGAATGTTGTGACTTTTGATCAATCCCATCTAAGAAACTTGTTTCAGTTAATTGATTCAGTATCTGGCACAACCAATGCCAGCTCAGTTAACATCAAAAGCATTTAACTTCAACCTTTGACTTCTACCCTTCCAGGTGGGATTGCCAAACTCTTGTGGCAAGAGACAGATGTCACAGGCAACAGGACAACATTAACTTCCTTGCACCATCTGTCACGCAGCCCAAGTCACAGCATCAAAGGAAGCCACAGGCTCCTGGAGTAAGCCAAGACTGTGGAAAAACACATATTTTAATGATGGCAAATTGGCATTTCAGTGATAAGGATCATGCTACAAACATACTAGGCGAGAAAATCCAGATGCACTTCAACTGCATGCTTCTCCACATCGGTAAAAAATAACAAAACTACTGTACTTTCTGGGAGGATTTGGCTTCATAACAAATCAACAATATTTAGATGTCTGTTTAGAGTACATGAATGCTCATGCAGCTACATATATTTATATGTATTCTATAATTAGATCAATCCATCAAAGTGTTTGTTCCAAATTAACAGCTACTCAGTTTCCTTTTTTAGGCATACACTGATTTCAACACTTAGCTGAGATATTTTGATCACTAAATCTAAAATTTTACTTCTGCTTTCCCCCCTTCTCAGGTTGCCTACTACACAATTTTACATTTTGATTTAAATGGAAGGAAATAAAAAAAAAAATAGACCACACCGTATCAGCTCCTGAGCACAGGTGACCTCTCTGAGCTGACACAGGACAACATCCTTCTGTGATGACAAGCTGCTTGCATCACACCATACACTAAACAAATTCTGAAGTAAAATTGAAATTTAAAGACAGAATAGGGTACACATTAGGCAATTCATAAAATATAGGAGAAAATAAAACTTTATTATAATTTTACCCTTTATGGAAACTTTATGTGTACAGGGGGATTTTCACAATCCTGCCTTTAAAACACATGTTAATGTCAGGTCAAGAAAAGCAGGCCCTGTAAGGCAGAGGTTTATTCTGGAAGCTATTTTTAATTACTTCAGAGGAACTAAATCTTTACAGAATTGTAACTTTAAGAGCAGGACATTTAGAACTTGCAGCTTCCAGAAAAATATTTGTAATTATTAGTGTATTTAGCAGGTTGGGTGTTGCAAAAACCTGAAAAATCCTGAAGGTTAGCTATTCTGTTACCTTAACCAGTCCTCAAAGAGGTGGGGGGAAAAAAGAAAAAAACAAACCCAAACACTTTCCTTTTTTTTTTCCCACTAGTCTCAGAAATTAAAATACACCAGAGGTAACGGAATTAAAATATCAGCATGACACTTTTGAACATAATGGCTAAGCCCGCAATACATGGATCTTACCTGACAGCTCTGTCTCCCTGAGTGTTTTCTATCTTGCTGTCTTTTAATTACTGAAGAAATTAAAAAGTCTACTGTTAGAAATTTTTCCAACCCCCACAAATTCTTCCAAAGTGTGATAATCTTGTTATCACCAGTAAAATCTGAAGAGTCGCTTTCACTCATCTTTCCAAAACCCACAACCTTCTCTCAATTGACATCCTGTTCTTTCCCAGATAATGTCATGCCCTCAGTTTAATTTTAAACACCAAAGCTGCTGTAGAGCACTTCACTGTTATATATAAGAACATAGTCAGATGAAACAATCCATAAAAATGAACAAATAAGCAGTTAAAATGCCAGTTTTAGCATAAAATCTTTTAACATGGTCCCTCATTCTTTTGACATATTTTCTTTATTCTTTTTTGATTAATGGAATTCAACAGCAGTCTATATACAGAGGACTCCTGCTGGGATCTGAAATATCACACGCTTTGAATTAACTCAAACCATTTACCACATTAAATTCCTACTAAAATCACTTTTTGCTGAGATCAATGAAACACTTTCTAAATGTAAATATAAAACCAAGTGAGTAATGTTCTTCAGACACTGATTTAATTTTTTATTTCATACATCTATTCAATTTTCAGTATCTTCAATTTCATGCAGCTATTTTCAAAAGTGTTGAGTGTTACAAGAAACGTTACAGGGCTGAAGGATTACTAGCTTACGGACCTCTCAATCAAACATCCTTCTTTAACCAGTCTGACTTAAAAAATCTTTTGAGTTGTCTCTGTGGAAAAAAACCACCCATTTTTCCTGCAAAACATGTTCCAGGACTTGAGACAATGATTTTCAGAAGACATAATCACCCTTCTCTTTGTAAAACTGGACAGCATTTAAATTCTCTAACATCTCAAAAATATTTCTCTACAAAATCTGCAAAAGTCTTCTGGCTACTTGTGACCCCTCTCCTATGGTTTTATATTTTAGTGACTTTGCTTACGGCTGACTGCACTGTGTGCCATCTGCTAGACAGCTGGAAAAATCTCCATTTTACTAAGAGGTGCTGTGCCCTGCTCCTGGCCAAGTAGCTGTACAGTTTCATCTAGGATTTCATCATTTAGGACAACAACTGAAAAGTTCTGGCCAGCAGTCCCAGGTTTCTTTTCCATCAATTCCATTAGTATTACTCCATCTCCACTTCAGAAATTGTGCAGCATCTTTAAGGCCAGATGCTATTTCCAAGACTGCACAGTATTTTCTGGATCCACAAGTCAGAAAGACTTCTCTGTCTTTTGTGCCCACCATTTATCTTTCATAACATAAAACTTTGCTTGTTATTCTTGCTTAGATGCATGGTTAGAAGCTTTCACAAGTGCTTTTTTTTTTTTATAAGGACATTAGCAGAAAATTAACTGAACTGTATCTTTGAATCAAACCATCCTGAAGTTTGTGTCAATGAAGCTTTTCATTTTCACTAAGGCCCTATGTAGCTGCATGCCCGAATTTTTTTCTCCTTGATTCAGCATTCCCTGTCTGGCTTAGCAGATCAATGATAACAGCATCAGGCTCCAATCCAGTTCTTTCATGATGTCTGCTGTCTTGAGAAATTCAGTTCTGTCTATTAATGAGTCTGATGTGCAGTCTACACTTGCTGCTAGCACACAGAGATATCTGACTCCCCACTAGATGCACGTCACTCCAGCCATTTGCACATCATATGGATCATATGGCATTACAACTGCCCAGCTGCTGCATGATGTTCCATGTAACCACGAGAAGCAGTTCTGCATCCATGGCCACATTCTATGCTATTCTGTATTCATTAGTACATGGGAACATTATTGGAGCAGCAAGATTTCATCCAAACCCTTCCGATGACATTCTGGGCTACCTGGGGCCTTTCCCCAGGCTTGAAAGCCGTGAACAACATGTGCTGTAAATGTGCTGCCTGTATGAGAAGTGTGCAGTTTTGCACCAGTGCAGCACCTCTGCTGCAATCCCACAGGAACTGTTCTTTGACGTTGCAGGCGATATCCCTGTGAGCACACAGGACTAACAGTGACAATGCAGTGACCAGCCCTGCAGGTCTTGTGAACACCCCTCTGACCACCCACGTGCCTGACTACCGAGCCAAGCACTTTTGGCCAGTGGATTTTTTTTTAGCTAGTCCAGCTACATATAGATATTATTTATCTTCTCAATTAGTCAGTAGAAAATGATTGTATCCAGATTTTTCCAAGTTTGCCTGATAGCTATAAGTGAACCTTGTCTGCTTCAGTGTTGTAGCAATGATTATCAGGAACACAAAGTCTTAACATGCCAGAGATCACAGACTTCTCTCTTTAATGCAAAAAACATCAGACCTCACAGAGTGTTTGGAAAAGCTCTTTGGAGGTGCCATGGCTGCTGTGCAAATAACAGTAATAGAAGAAGTTGAAATAAAAGTTCTGGAGGCAAAATATTTGTTGCTAGTGAAGAAGCAGAGAACTATTGTAGCATTCCCATAAATGGTCCCCCAAAAAAAAACCTGGGTGGAAAGCAAAAGTTTAATAAGCGGCTAAGAAAATGTGTTCAAAAGGGAAATTAAAGAAACTGAGAAATTTGGGGAATAGGGATTTTGTCTCTAGAAGGTAGCTGAGCTTCACCTAAACTAGATAAGAATGAGTTTGCTAGCACTTGCAACATCATAGGAAAACATTCAAATTGAATGTTAAAGATTGATTGTTATAGAAACAGAGTGCATGGTTCAAGAGAAGCAGTAATGTCAAGGAGACTGGTAAGTCTCAACTAAATGAAAGGACAGAAGTTGATTAAACTCAACTAAGGAGGTTTCAGCAAAGGAAAGGCAGAACAGATTCTCTTTTTAAAATCTGTCAGAGAAATAAGACACCCATACGAAAGTAAACACTCTTCTCTACAAGCCTAGGAAGCTAGATGGAAGAACTAAAATGCCTGTTGTTGAAGCATTATTTACACAATAGCCTTACTGAAAACTTGGTGTAAAAAAAACCATCAGCAGAATAATGAAAAAGTAGAAAGAGACTGAAAGCCATACACTTCAGCAGGGACTGAAGAAAGGCCTCTATTAACAGTCTAAGAAATTAACAAACAGTATAAAGTGGCTATGAGAAAAAAAAAAAAAAAAGAGACTGAACAGCAAAGCCTCATAAAAATAAATTACTTAGAGGACTGGTTATCATGCAGATATAAGGAAGGCTGTCAAAGAAGAAAACACAGCAGGTCAAGGGACACTTTAGTGACTCCCAGATGGATTTGCTAAGGATCACAACAGCAGATGGAAGCTGAGACCACAGTCTGTGTCTCATGCACTACTGAAAAACAAAACAAACAAGTACACAGATGAAAAAACCCACCCATATGAAGAAAGAGAAAACAATCTTGAGATTAATCTGATCTCAAGAAATGGAAAGAATCTGATTCACAAAATATTGCTATTGAGGAGCTTCTTTATACCAATGACAAATCTTGTTAAGCAAACAAATGACAAGACCCAAACACCAAAACTGAAAGGGGCAGCTATAAGCTTACAGATTAAAATCTTTGTAGGGAGCCTGAAGACACTGTAAAACTCAGAGGCACAGGGCAAAAGCTAACCAATTCCCCTAAACAACTTGAAAAAGACTAAAATACAACCAGAACGCCTCAACATCCAAGTAGTGAAGCTTCAAAAATTATCTTTAATAGGAAAAAAAAAAAAAACAACAACCTGAAAGGGGATAAAAAAGGATTTAATATAAAGATTCAATTAATATAAAGACTCAATAATGCCAGCCAAGAAAAGAACTTGCTTGAGAAATTATTTTTAAGAGTATACAAATAAGTAGTAAATTCTTTTTGAAACATAATCAGGAGTTGGCAGCCTGCTAAAGGACTTCCAAGCAAACAGACAATGCAGGTATTAAAAAAAAACAACTAGAGAAGA